>NC_091502.1:26700819-27900819 GCF_947461875.1 Haliaeetus albicilla
GGGGGGGGAAGAGAGAGAGAAAAATTTTTTTTTTTTTTACAAAAATGACTTTTTATCGAAGGGTATGCTAATAGGAAAGGGGCAGCGGGATCAACAGGGACAGTCACAGCTCAGAAAAGCCCTTTGCTTTCCTTTTTTTTTTCACCTGGTAGATAAGCATCGCGGGCAGAACATACAGAAGTAGCATATTTGTCTTCTCCCCCCCCCCCCCCCAACACATACAAGGCTTTTTTTATATAAAACAATCCTCTACCCCCAATCAGATAAATACAAAAATAAAGAAAACTTGTTTGCAAGCAGACAGTTGCTTTACAGAAGGGCTTTGTCCTGAATTCCTACTGCAAAAGGGAAAGGTGACATTAGTGAAATGCAAATGGTAAATCCCAGGCGCTACATGGCATGGAGCCGCCTGATAATGCACTGCCAGGTAAAAACAGAGGAAGTCAGGGTGCATCGTGGGTGACAAGTCCCCCTCCTGAGGGTCCCCACGGGCAAATCCTCCTCTGCGGTCCACCACAAGAAAGGCAGGGACACAGACCAAGGCTTTCCGTAGCTTCAAAAACCTTGGATCCAAGATTAAAAACCCTGCTCATCCAAAACGGAATAGGATTTCAGGACAAAAACAGAGGCAATGATTCACTTTCTTTGCTATTTTACTTTATTGGTGTTAATTTAGCACGTTCCCAGGAGGCAGGTGGTGTCAGAAATCATTTTGTTTTCCTCTCCAGGGCCAGACTATCGTGCAGCTTGGACACCTCCGGCTCGTAGGCCTCCATGACTAACGTCCCGTTGTTATCGAAGAATTTCGCGATGGATTTGGTGAACTCGGCTTCCCTCTGCTGTTTGGTTTTCCCACTGATGAAAGTCAGCTTCAGGGTGTACTTGTCATCAAACCTGGAGGAAGGGCAGAGAGATTTCAGAGCAGAATTTGTTAACAAGACACCAAAAAAAGCTGACGAGAAAGCCTCATCTTTGTTAAGGGGAAAGCCCCCAGGAATGGAGGTCCCCGTCCCCAGCACCCCACATGGACACTAACAGCTACAACATGCAGGTGTTAACTGTAACACAATTCAGTATTTTTATATTTTTTGTGATCAATTCCCCTGCCCCAATTAAGGAGAAGCAAAATGTGAACATTTGTGGCAGGTAACTGCTTGGCACTGCTCCCATTTCTAGATTGGGACATCTAGATTTTCATGGAATGAAACAGATTTGTAGGTATAAAAATAAAGGAAAATATTTAGGGTGATGCCACAGAGAGATACGGATGGAAACAGTGCACATGAGACCGGCGAGCCCATCACAGATCACTGTTACTTCTGAGTAATAACATTCTGCAGTGAGTATTAATCACGAGTTGCCTGGGAAGCCGCAAAGATCGTGGCACAGTAGCTGATCCTTTGCAGAAAGCTCACATGCCCAGTGCAGACACCCCACTATTGCAAAGACACCAATATTTTCCCCCATTTTGTTTAGGAGTTATCCAAAATGCAGCTCTTCTGCCCCACCGTAGAGCACGTGGTAGCTACAGGCGTGCACAGCACAGGCAAACCGAAGCCGTGCCGGTACTGCACCGCCGCACTCCCGCTCGCTAAGCCCGGGCTGCCAGAACCAATGATACCGTTTGAGGCTGGAGGAGAGCTGCCAAACGTCGTCGGGGTCCATCCCCGCAGGGTCTTTTCTGTGAGCTACGAGGAAAATACTCTTTTCTTTGTATGAGGTATAGATAGTCAGGATTCCCATCATCACAAAATATGTGCCAAAAAAGTTAAGAAAACTAAGAGGTTGCAATTAGAAATAGAAATTAGGCAGAGAAATTGCTTGGATCCCCTCAGACGCCATCATTTAACCACCTCTCATGCCATTACCGTTCCAAACAGGAAGCTTGGCTGATGCCTTGTTAGCATGAGAAATTAAATAATAATTGGGACACTTTCTTAAATCTTTGCCGTTGCACAAGAGCATAAATCAATGCCTGGAAGCAGCAGGGAAAGCGGCAACTCCCTATGCTCCTTCCTGAAAGGGATTTCTCCAGCCACATAAAATGCTTCATTCGTGAAACCATGAAGTAAAGCGGAAATCACAACAACAAAATGCTATTTTCAATTATTTTGCTAAATTTTTGGAGCAACATCTGTTGGGAGATAGTGGGAAAAGGTGAGACCAAATGAGTCACAGAATTAATTGCTGTGCTTTCCTCCTAAGCACAGATAAAGCAATTAATCTTTGTCATTTTTGGAATTAAATCATTTTAAGTGGCTGCAAGACTTATTATCTCAACATTTGTGCCCAAATCCAATCAGAAGAACTGTAGCCTGGAACAATGAAATGACTTGCCCACGATCACGCAGCCTTTAGCGGTACAGTGACTCCCAGGCCAGCAATAAGTTTCCAGGCTACCAGTTCACGCCATCTCACTGGTACCATCCAAACCGCCTTTGAAAGCGGGCCCGTCAGCAGCTCCTGGAAAGCACAGCTCTTCTGTCACATACATTTGTTGTAAAGCCTCTACAGGCACCTGTCTTGCTAGAGGAGCTGCAGGGAAATCGGTGCCATGCTGACGCTCTGAGCCCAAATAGGGAACCCCCCCTGCACCCCAGCCATGCTGTAATACTGGAAATTTAAGAGTTGATTCTAAACAGGGTTGGCATCTAAACATTTAAACCCCAATTTGTAGCACTACCCTCCTAAATGCAGCATCTGCTCCTTTTCAGCAGAGGTGCTGGCAAGAATTACCTCCATTTTACTCTTCACTCTTGGTACCTGATCTGTCATATTAGGGAAGAGCAGGTGTCTCTGTAATCAGGCTATAGGTAGAATTAAAAACAAACAAACAAACAAACAACCCCCCCAAAAACCAAAACACAAAGCAAACTCCCGAAGCTTTCAAGGCCTGATTTTCAGTTTGAGATGAACACACCTAAGTGGAAGAGTCTCTATGCAGTTGGCGTCCAAGACCTGAGGAATCTGCCCAACCCAGTCAGGAGCCTGGAGAGCAGATCAGCTGCCCAGGCAGCTGCTGACTCCTCTGACGTGAGCTGAATTGCTGTCCAGGCTTCCACGCCGCTACAGGGGAAGGCTGGACCCCCATATCACCCAAATTTAAGTGCGTTGCACCCAGACAGACAGGAGTTTTGCCATCACATGAAAACTATTTGATCTTCAGCTGATCACCACACCACAGGCAGTAAAATTCCCACAGGCCTGAAAATGAGAATACAGAGAAGGGTTTTCTTGTGCTTTATGGGGAAAATAAAACCCTTCTGGTATAAACAAGAAAACATATGTAAAGGATATGATACAACACAAAATGCAAGAACAGGTTTGGATTCAGGGAAAGGGTGCAGGTAATCCCAAATCAAAGCTACAATTGCGAAGAGACAAGAGATTGTGCAGATGATGAGGCGGCCGTCGATCAAACGAAAATTTTCAACGTACTTGTACTTCTCCAGGAGAACCTGCGGGAGAAACACGCAGCTGAGTTTATTTTGGGCTTTTCATAAATTTGACAAACCACTTCTGGAAAGGATTTAGATAAAACAAGTCTCGATTATAGGGGTAAACTGAGCTGAAGCTTTATGCAGATTTAATGTCTGCCTCAGACATTGTAATAATTGCTGATACTCCAAGAACAACCACTGCTTTAGCCATGGGAATCAGAAGAGATGCCACAGAACCAGCACGGCTATGGGCACTTCACAATCAAACCAAAAAAGTTTACAGTTTTTAAACTAAATGTAGAAATCTAAGAAAATAGAGTGTTTCCCAAGAGGGAAAAAATCAGCAGTCGCAGAACGTACCTTTTTGGCAGAATCGTCCAAAGAATTTTTCACAGCTGAACCGTCCCATTTGTCAATTTTTACCGGCTTGTCGTCAATCTTCCACTGCAATGGAAACCAAATGGAGTTAAGAGAATTTGGCACAGGTTAGCCTTTCATTTCAATATGCTTGTTCCTGTCATGAGCACAAAGATAGGAGGCAACCCAGAAAATACCTACCTGTTTGGGAAAACCTGACCAGAGATGGAGGAAATCCAGGGCCTGTTACACAGCAGTATCGCACCAAAGATCACCTCAGCTCCAATGTACCATTACCCTTGCAGATTTAAGCTTATACATCTTGTTGTGGGCACTGAAGGTATTTGGTGAAGTGACTTTTTACATCAGTTCTATCCTAATATCGATTCTGCATTTTGCTGCTCCTGCTGCCATCCACAGAAAGTGTCAGTTATGACTTAATTCTTGCTTTTGAGGGTGTTCATGCTTTTCAGCCAAGCTGTTACAAACAGACTCTTTGGGGATTGATGAGAGGAGGAAAATTTCAGGGCACCCTTAACAATCCGAGTACAAGGCAAGAATATAAAGGCACAAACAAGAAATGAAGTTTCAGTCAGATTATCCTCCAGAATGAAAGCAAAAGACTCTGTTGCTCTTCCATATTCAGATTTTCCTCAGAAGCGGGTCCTTCATCAATAACGAATCTCAGATACAACGGCTCAGCTTCTCAAAGGGGTTAATTTTCCTCTGAACTATATTATTTTTTGGTGACGCTATTCCTTTTAGCCACGGTCAGACACATGAGTTTGAGCCGTGTGTATTTTAAGTCAGAGCTTGAATTTTAGCTGCCATTAGAAGCAATTCTTAACTTCACTCATTTTATTTCCTGCTCCTGAAGCTCAGAAATTGGATTTATTAACTACCTGTCAGAAGAGCTCATTTCCCTTCTCCGGCAGGAATGAAACCATTCTAAAGTAAGACGTAAAACCTGATCTACTTCCCCTACACTCGTACAGGGAAAAGCCTGATTATCTTTCAGGCTCTGCAGGTATGAATTATTAGGTGCACAGCAAACATCACTGTGTGTGCACATGCAGTAGTTGGTTTATGAGGGACAAAAGCTACAGCCAGAAGCATTTAAAAGACAGGGACAACATGGAAAGAGCACTCGCAACAAAGTTACAAAATATTTTAGGTGGTTACTTTTTTGTAGCATTTTTTTCTAGGGTTAATTGACACCTTGACACATGACAATTGAAAGCCAAACACTTTGCCATGAAAGGATACAGAAGAATTCTTTCAACTATTTATTTTTCCTTATAAAAGCATCTATAACAGTTTTATTTCTTGCCCTTTGAGATTCCCAAAGATTAAGTATCAACAGCTAGACTAGGGAGAGGAGAAAAATACCTTTTTTTCCTAATTAGTGAACTGGAAGTCAGAAGTCTCTAAGTAATAACACCAACAGCCAATCCCTGTTTCCTTATCCTACAGATAAATTAAAAAAGCTTCCAAGAAACCCATTCGGATTTGACCTCACTGCTCCCAGGTGCAGCCTCCATTTCTCATGAGGGAGTGGAGGGAAAGCCAACAAGCCTGTCAACATGAAAATGTACTCTGCTTAGCAAAACCCTAAAATAGAGTACTCTCCTGAAACAGCATCAGCTACAGAATTATTCTTGCAGTGTGCAGAAAAGTCCTGTTACTTTAAAAGACAAAAATACTGACTAGTAAGACACATGCAAGACACAGCACAGCTGGACTCACTACTGGATACACCGATAAGCGAACCCTGAACTCGGATGCAACTGTGGGGAAATACTCTGTCCTTTATTGTAGTTGTACAGGTCAAGCGAAGGCAAGCCTTACGCAGGAGGGAAGGCATCATTCAGCGTGCAGAGTTTGTTTTTGTTATTGATAAAACTCCATGAAGAGGCTCAGTCTTTATAGCTGGTTAACTCTTCCTCCTGATGCTTTTTACAAGTAATAAAGAACAAAATGAGTGAAAAGTTTTTGACACCACAAGGAACCTCCACAGGCCATTTGAAGCCTTCCTTCAGACCAGATCTGCCTTTAAGTACAGCTGTGATTTTTTTTTTTTTCCAAAGGCCACTAAAGGAATCATTTTGAAGAAGTAAAAAATATATCTGAGCAAATATTTTGAATAAGTTTTCCACATTTCTAGGGCTAAAACAAGACAATCCTTAGTATAAAATATGACAGTGTTCTACAGCTTGTTCCTAAGTGAGAGCAAGAATCCAGAGATACTTGAGAAGATATTACTCAAGTGTTGTTTTTGTGATATGTTTTACGATTAAACATTTAATACTGGAATCTTTGCTTTCGGCAACAGCAGTTTTCCTGGTATTACAGCACAATGCAACTATCTCCTTGTCAATGCTCAAGTTTTTAATCAATCTTATTATGTCTGGTTTTAATTCCTAAAGCCCAAGAGGATGGAATCAAGGCTTATGCAAAAATTTCACCTCCTCCCCTCCCAAATAAAACCAACAGCTTTCTAGATATATTTGAAGACAGAATAGTTGGGAAACACCAAGAAGAAAAGCTTGGGAATCAAGAAATAAATGAAAATAAAGCCCCAAGCTTTTTTTTTTTTTTTTTTTTTTTTTTTTTTTTTTTAAAGCCCTCAACATTTTAAAGCTATTTTACAGGCACCCTGGAAACCAGCCCTGGAGGCACAGGACTGCTAACACTTCACTTGCAGAAGGGATTTGCACAGAGGGGAATATCTGTATGTAAAATGAGTCAAGGCACTGCCGTAATAACATATATGAGACACTGGCATAATAACGTATATCCAGGAAACCCGTGACAGAGCGAGAACTGGATTCTTGCCTCCTGCTCTCTGTCCCAAGCCACTGACACTGGAATTGCCAGATAACATCAGTGATATTTAACTGATACCAATCTCTAACAGAGAACCAGCACTTTCAGGGGTAGATGTAAAGCCCACATGACATATTTTTTGAAATAAAGCTGTTACTGGGGAAAAAAAAAAAATCTAAACTTAGACCGCCTAAAGCAAGGAGCTGAACCAGCAGTTCTTCAGTTCTTGTTCAGGCTTCCCTGTGACTAAGGCTGTTCTGTTTCAAGACAGTAACAGCTTGATAATCTCAGGGCAGTTCACATCAGAAGGGACCTTGTAATGGGGACACATCTGTGGTTTAGGACTTCAGCCAGGCAGAAGCTTTAGCCCTCCCTTTACCTTGGTTGTGAAGTTCCCATGAGGTTATTTCTAACACGGTACAGCACCACAGTGCTGCTGCTGCTTCTCTTAATTCTTCCAGGCTGATCGGCAGGACCAAAGAGGTAGGGAGAGGCTGGGATACTGCGCTGGCACCCGGAGTGCCAGTGCTGTGGAAGAGGAGCACAAGGAGGTGCTCAAAGACAACAATCAACACCCATGCCACCTCTGTGTCCAGATGTGCACAGAAACATATGCACATCTGTACATTGATGTCTATACACCAGTGCAACTGTGGGCAAAACCTTTGACTGATGGCCATCCCCACCTTCAGCTTGGAAGAGAGACAGAGATTTGGCCCCTACCACCAAGAACTCGCCCTCAAACAGGGGGGAAAGCCTCCACCCCCTCTTGAGTCTGCAGAACTGCCCTGCCTTGCCTGCATTGGTGGGGAGGGAAGGTGAAGCTGCACCGACATCCTGTGGAGCCTGGCAGATGCAAAAACGTCTGCTCCTCTGGCTAGTGGATGGTATTTTTCAACCAGTAATTCATTTTGAGCACTTCAGGTGTGAGCTCCAAAGGCTTCAAAAGAAAAGCTTAGATTTTGGTTCCAGCCTGATGGGGGCGACCCAACCAGTTCGAAACAGTTTTTTAGTTTGGGTGTGTTTTGACTCCTTTTTAAAAACCAAGTGAAAGGTTATCATACTTGTCCTGAACACATCCCATATTATGAATGGAAAGCAAATATGGTGTTCTACAGCCAGACACAGCTTGGAAGTGGATTTGGTACTTGAAAGTGTACCTGTGTAAGAACAAGGTTTCAGAGGAAAGGCTGAAATATAGCCAGTGGTCAGAAATGCAATTTCAGAAAGCTGCAAAACCAGTCTGACACCAGAAGCACACAAGGGCCCCAGCTGTTCACATCTGAGTAAAGATGGTGCCTGCAGCTGGATTGCAGCAGGGGAGCATTCTGCTGTTAGCTCCAAAAAAAGGGACAGCAAAACAAGTGCTTGCTTTCACAGCAGACACCACAGGATCTGAGAGCTCACAGGGCTCATTTGTCAAGCTATCACCTTCATTTAAATCCCTTCACAAAGCTCCCTCATAAGCACAAGGCATGGAAAAATCCTACGGGAGAAATTTCAAGATGTTTCACATCACAGAAGACAGACATGGCACAAACTTAACTTTTTTTGCCCCTGCCTTATTCCTTCTGCTGCTACTGTCAGCCTCATTTATATCACATCCAATTTTAGCCTGCAACATCTTCTGGGTAGCTAGCTTGTCTCTTCAAATATTGCTCTGAAGTTTATGGCACACTCTGGGTATTAGAAACATAAATAACCAAATCATACAGTAAAAAAGATTTGTTGCCACTGCAAGAGGAGCACCAGTGTAGACTATATAAACTCTTCAAGGGGAACAATGTTTCTGCATCTGGTCTGTGTTTTCTGTTACAAGGATGAAAAGAAAGTAACCTCCCCTTCCTAAAGCCTAAAGTCAGAAACTCCTCAAACCAGGACACGCAATGCTGCAGCTGAGGGAGGTTGGAAGAGCCTCAGCAGATGATGCACATCGACTCCCTGAAGGCACACAGCTGACACTGCAGCTGATTGCCTTTTCCTGTAGGTTGGGCTGCAACCCAACAGAGCAGCGAGTCCCAAACCACAGGTCCCAACCCCCCGCAACATAAATTCTAAAATAAGTGACACCACGCACCACGACCCCAGCACAAGCAGGATTTGCAAGTGGCGCAGTCCAGGGACACCTCACTGCACTTCAGTTCCCTCCTCTTCCTCTTGAAGGAAGAGTTGTAGCAAACTCCAGGGAGTCAGTGTGTCTATTCTCAGCTCCAATTATCTCAGCCTCTGCCTTGAAGGAAGGAATTCTGGACCTCGCTCTCCCCAAAATACCAGTGCTGCCTGACTGTACTCACAGTCAACATCCCCTAGTACCAGACAGCTCCTTCTGACGCACAGGAGCGGAAGGCAGTCGCAGCAGTTGGTAGCCAGGAAGTGGTTTTAGTCCTGGAACTTGCAAAACCTTAGAAGGTTTTGCTCTAGTAGGGGCAGAATGTGGTTAATAACTTAGTGTTGTGCTAAATGGGTGAAATCTCAGGGCGTTTGAGATGACTGTAGCCACTGCTGCACACCATTTTGAATTCAGTGGGTGTGCACTCTTAGGTGGTCCTGGTAAAGTGAGGAGAGGTCAAGGGGAGCTACCTGATTATCACAAACACTTAAAGAACATGAGAAGGACAAAAAAATGGGATAGTTAAAACACAAATCTCCCTAATGTCATCCTGATTCAGCTTACTAGCAAGGTACGAAAAGATACACTGAACAAGCAACCTGTCCTAAGACTTTAAAGCCTCACTGATAACCCATTATTTCTATGTTTGAGAAAAGCTCAAGCAAATTATGGACCTAAGGCCAAAATTCTCCAGGTAATACCTCAGCAATACACATACCAGTTCACAGAAACGACCAGATTTCATTTAAATCATCCAGGGGGAGGAAACAAAGGCACACAGATCAACATGGAGGAGAGAGGGAAAAGGAGACAGAATATTATCAAGTGTGTGTATGTACTTCAGGTAGAAGCCCTATTGAAACTATTCAATGGTTTCTCACTAGAGGATTCAGCTCCCACACCAACAGCGTATTTCCCTCACTAACGACTCCTTTTCTTCTGAAATAACTACACCTCAGCATCCACAGAGCACAGCAGAAGGAACAGGAACGCCTCAAGACCATGATACTTTCCAGAGTTCTTGAAGTTTAACCACAAAGCGCTGTCATTTCAAAACTGAAAGCTGAGCACATTTGCAGGAGACAGCCAGAAATAATTAATTAGCACACCTTTCCCTAAAAGCACTCGCTCGACAACTTGATCTACTGTTCTAAAGATCAGAAGAAAACCCACCAAATTTGTAGGGATAGTAAGGATAATGTCATCTCAAACAGATGCAAGAAAATGATACTCTTTAGAAATGATTAATATACATAAATGAATGAAAATCAATGTGTTTTCAATTGCAGCCACCTGTATTTTGAATTTCAATGAAAGACGCCAAATACACCACTCTGATGACACACCCTCTTGCACCCAGAGATACAGATGCAACTGCTTCCATCTTCTTGTGGAAAAAAAATGCCTCCCGGTCTTTAGTTTCAGCTACCAGGCTGCCAAATACCACAAAGAGCTGTGACACAAACACCTGACCGCTTAAAACTCAGCCGAGATCAAAGCCGCTCCACAAGCAAGTTCCTTTAAACTACTGAGACAAGACTAGGCTTATCAACAGACTTCTACGGTACGCTCTGCTCCACCTGACATCTCTGCCATGTCCAGCGTTACTTTCCTGGCAAAACACCCGCCGGGAGGAGCGCAGCTGTACCGCTAGCCGGGCTTTTGTCAGGACGGCTGGGCTAAAACCAGCCATGCTGGCAGGAAAAAAAAAAAAAAAAAAAAAAAAAGAAGCGGTCCCCTACCCGCGGGACGCTTCCTCCCTCCCCGCTCCCCTCCGGGGCCTCTTCTGCCGTTTACTACTGCCCAACTCCTACAAGAAGGCAGCTACGGGCGGCAGCGACGGGGTGCCGTGCTGCCGGGCGGAGGAGCTCGCCACAGCTGAGGCGGGGGATGCCCCTCAGCAAGGCGGCGGGGTGGGGGGGGACGGGACGGGACACTGAGGCCCGAGCTCAGGGCGGGTGCGGCTCAGCCCAGCACCGGCTCGGCTATAGGGACGCCGCTGAGGAGAAAGACGGCACCGCCGGAAAGGGGAACCCCGGGAGGGCCGGGCCCCGGGTAGCCCGTGGCACGGTACCTTATCGAGCAACCCGTTCCTGCCGCCTTTGGCCGCCATCTTCTCACCACCCTCCGCCCCCTCCCTCACCGCGCAACCTGTTCGCTCCTGATTGGCTGCGCGCGGGGGCCGACGGGAGCGGGCGGGCGGAAAAGCCACCGCCTCGCCGCCGCGTTGCACGCTGGGAATTGTAGTTCGCCGTCCCCCGCCCGCGTTCCCCGTTGTTATGGCGACGGAGTGGCGCGGAAGGGAGGAGGAGGAGGAGGAGGCGGCGGCGGCGCGGGGCCCGTTCGGGGAACGGGGACGGGAGAGCGGCTGGGGCGGCCCCCGGTCTGCGGGGTGAGGGGTGGGCACCGCTGACCGGGTGGGTTGCCTGGGTCTGGGGCCTGGGGAGGGTGAGGGGGGAAGCCGCTCGCGGGGTCTCTCTGGGCCGTGGAGGACCGTGAACTCTATGGTGGTGGTGGGGTGTATGTGAGGAGTGGGTGTATGTGAGGGGAGTGTGAGAAGTGGGTGTCTGTGGTGTCGCGGATGGGTGTGTGTGGGGGAGGGTGCCCACGGGTGTACGTGAGGGGTGGGTGTATGTGGGCTGTGGGAGGGTGTTCGTGTGGGGGTACGTGGGTGTGGGAGCCTGGTAGAGTGGGGAGTGGGGGGCTGTGTGAGGGTGTTTGTGTTGGGGTACGTGGTGGTGGGTGCCTGCCAGCGCGGGGAGCGTGGGGGTGTGCGTGGGTGTTTGTTTGTGCGGGGTGTGCGTGGACGTCGGTGTTTTGGGGTGTTAAGGACGTGGGCTGCGTGCGTGGTGGGATGTGTTTAGGAGGTGTATGTGAGGAGTGGGGGGGTGTTTGTGTGTGAATGGGGTGGGTGAGGGTGTTCATGGGTGGGTTTGGGGGTATGTCTGTGGGGGCTGTTGGGGTGGTGTGGACATGTAACTGTGTGGGTGTGTGTAGGGGTACACGTCAGCAGGGTGTATAGATGCGTGTGTTAAGTGTTTCGGGGGGGTGTTATACAACGGGATGAGTGGGAGTGTATGTGGGAGAGGGGTGTGCGAGGGTGGTCGTGGGTAGCTGGGGTGTCTGGGTGTCTGTTGGGGGGGTGTAGTTACAGGAGCGTGTGTTGGATGTGTGGGTGTATGGGCTCACGTGTGGGGTGTATCCAGTACGTGTGCGGCTGTGTGAGTGGTGTGTGTATGGGTGTCCACGTGAGGGTATACGTGTGGTGGTTGTGTGTGTCAGGGTAGGGGAACCGGTACAGGGATGTGTGTCAGGAGTGAGGGTGGTGTGTGTTCACGATCGGGTGTGCGCGTGAGTGGGGTATGCGTGGGGAGCGTGTGTGTAGGGGTTGTACAGATTCGTGTAGATTTGGGGCTCTGCATGTGTATCAGAGTGTGTACCAGGACACGCAGGTGTGTGCCCCAGCCGGTGTCCTGGTGTACCCCATGCTAATGCCATCTTGGTGTACTGGCAGTGCCAGCATCTGCGTTGCACTGAGCGTCGCTGCGTGGTGGCAAAGCAGCGTTTCGCCTGGCCAGTGCCATGCCATGGCAACGTTGCACACAGCTGCCCTCCCGCTTATATTGGTGCATGAACACACAGCGTGCGCCTGTTGCAGAGGAAAGCTACCCCAAATACTGGCACTGTGCGCAAACACCATAGTCAAACTGTGCTGTGGTATGTCAGAGCGGTGTCTGGGCGTGGAGACACCATCAGATGGCACTGGGAGACCATGTCCCGCTACAGGGGCACAGGATGAGAGCGATGCAGTGCCTTTGAAGTTCATTTCTGAGGTGTGGGGAGCGGTGACCGGTGTGGTTCTTTTCCCGGAATCCCCACAAGTGCCAAGGGAAAGGATACGGGGAAGGAGGAATGAGGGATAAAGCAGAAATCCCGTGAGTCATTGTCCACACAGCTGGACTCACGCACACGCCAGTGTCTGTGTTTTGCTATCTTGAGGTGGAAAATAATGCATGTATTCCTGGCACCTCATTTACTTCTCCGTTTTAGGAGGTGATGCTCCTCATGTGTCCCTGACAGCGTTCCTTTGCCTACAGGCTAACACTTCATTTGTGGCTACGCTTGGAAAGAGCTGTTTAAATCAAAGTAATGTTAGAGCCAGTGAAAATTTTAACCCATTTATTTCTTTCTCACTTTCCCCAGGAATGCTGCAGTCAAGATGGCTACGACAGGACAGTATAAAAGGGGTGATGGAAGCAACTATGCAACTAACTGCTTCCCTGCCAGGAACATTTTGTGTGCAAGTAAAGAAGGTGATGCTTCTTCAAGTGCTGCTGGTGAAGTCACCCTGCAGAATAGTGTCGTGTCCATAGGGGCAGGTCCACCATCGACCCTGTTGTTGGGCCAGATAGAGGGTACATTCAGCTGTGGTTTCTCGTATCAGCATCCCAGCTGATGACAGATAACAGTTGATAACAGAACTTAAAACAGTGCCCAGAAAGTCTTAAAATTGTTTAATGCTTCATTGATATGAAGAGGGCAGGATGTCTAGGACACACGTTAAATGAGGGGTCCAGCAGCCATTTCCACATGCCAGCAGGAGGGAAGCTTCAGGCAGGCACGTGGCTAGCATGGCGTGGTTCTCCAACAGCTATTCTGAGCTAGAGCTTCTCCTTTTTCTCTGGGCTTTGAGACTTACATCGGTGAAATTCTTAGAAATAGCAGAAATGTCTTCTAAGATTTGGGAAATGGTGGAGAGGTCTACCAGGCTGGTCAGGTGTCTGGAGCACAAGACTTTCTAGGAGAGGTTGAGGGTGCTGAGTTTGTTTTTTATCTGGCCAAGTGGAGCCCAAGGGGAGATTGTGGCTTACAGCTACCTGAAGGACAGCTACAAACTCCTCTTAATGGTAGCAGATGGCATAACTAAGCCAAAAATTTCACCTTGGGAGGTTTAGGTTGGACCTTAGGAGAAAATTCTTTGCTGGGAGGAGGTGCAGCTCTGGGCCAGGTTACCCTGGGAGGTGGTGGAATTGCTAGACAAAGCCACAGCTGACTGATCTAACATTGCTGATGGTCCTGCTTTGGGTGGGAGTTTGGATTGGAGATCTCCAGAAGGCTCTTCCAGCCCATGTTTCCATGCCTACAACCTATGGCTCTATTACCATCTATAAAGTAGCACGTTTCTCCTCTTCCGTGGATCTGGCTGTAGCTTTAAGGTTCCTACCTTAAATTTATGGTCACTGAACATTTTATACTCTAGTATTTCCTAATATAGGGGATTTTAAAATAATGGATTTCAAAATGATGGATTTCAGTGTTGGGCTGAAACACCAGGCAGAGTGCAGCTACTTTGAGAAGGGCACATTTAGAGGGTTGCATGTTCACCATACCATCTCCTCTGCCTTGGTCCATTGTTGTGCCAGGTCTGACACGCAGAGCTACCCCGAGGGCTTGGACTGAGAAGGGAACCACCGGGAAGACACCACAGCAGAGGAGAAAGCCCCCAGAGTCTGCCTCCATGGAAGAAAATAACAAAGACAATGTCCTAGATGAGCCATTTCTGGTCAGTGCAGATTTCCTCTGTTATTGCCTAAACTTTCTGATAGCACTTTGTGCAGCTGGGGAGATCCTGCTGGTGGATGGACTCTGCAGCTCCCTCTCCCTCCCCATCTCCGTGCCACCTTCTCCCCCCTTCCCACGATCCAAGGCACCAGGTGCCCCCCTCACCTGGGCATAGCTGAGGTCTGGTTTTGGGGCTCACGTCCCAGGACATGACATAGAGAATTGCTGTAGGACTAACCATTTGTGGGGTTTTCTTTGTTTTTTTTCCAGATGAAGCACCACTGTTTGAAGAACCCCTCTGACCTGTGCTCTGTGAACATAAGCAGCCAAAATCTGGTCTCTGTGAGTATCAGAGACTCAAGAAGCATTAAGGAACTGCCTTAAAAGTTGAAAAATTTACCATGCTGGCACATGAGTGTCCAGAGATCAGAGAAGACACACATTAGAAGCAGGCATATTTCCTGTACAGGAAGGTGGGCCAGACAGCTGTGAACAGTCTTGGAGGATTTGTCCTACAAACTTTTGGATCGTGTCTTCATAACGTAAATTAACTTGGTCTTCATCAGTTGTAGATCCTTCCCCACTTACATCCCCTTGCAAAAATGCTCTTCTTTGGGTTTAGGGATGTTTATCTCAGCTTTGGTAGGAGTTCAACTTCAGCTTGAGAAGCGACTTTTATTTGGGTTCATAACTAACTTGCAGTGCAAAAAGAAAATGAGCTGAGGTGCTGATAGGTTTTTAGGGTCTTTTTAGGGTTCCCTCCTGGTGCTCTGAAGGACAGATGTGCTAAATCGTAGGGTGGCTGTGTTTGTTGGGTCACACATAGGTATGAGATATGGCCCAGGAGCCCTGCAACACATGTAGGGGAGCGAGGTCAGTAGTGAGGACACACTTTGCTTTGGGGCTCAACTAATCCAGGTCTTCTGGATGTTGGTCACTGAGGCAGCTGTGCATTAAACGTATACTCTGAGGGGTGCTCTCCTTAGTCAGAAAAACAAATGAAGACCTAATTATGGGAAATGCTATGATTTAGGCATTCTGAGAAAAGGAGAGATTCAGTTGTTTCAGATCCATTTAGGGCTGGAGTGGGATGATTTCTTTTTTCTGTATTTTTCAGGCTAAAGAGGATGATTTTGAGAAATTTGATTGCGTTGCTTTCATAAATGCTGCTGAGAACCTGCTGACACTAGGTAAGGGATTGCATTACCAAAAAATAGACGCTGCATTTCAAGCCGGGGAAGCTTAGGCTTGTCTGAACAAAGGTCTAGACCTTTACAAAGAGGTTTAAGATACACATGCAGCCCTTTTTTTGCAGAATTGCTTCCTTCCTGTTACTGAGCTGAAATCCTTGTGCTAATTCCCTTTATTGTAATGATAATTGTGTGCCACTGTGGTATCCTTTTCATTATTAGAAAACAAAGCTCTTTACAAAGAAAATCCCCATTTAATATATAGAAGCGTGGAATAATGAAACGACTTGTCCCAAAGGCTCAGAAGGTTAATGGTAGAGCTGGGAGGTGAATCCAAATCCAGTGTCATGGGGTCAGTTAATTTGAAGAAGAAAAAATGGAAATCCATTTATAACTAGTAAAACATATAAGCTAAATGTATCATTAGTGGCTTCAAGCAGTAATCCAATCTGGGCGGGGGAGCAAATGCATGAAAGCAAACCAGATGTCTAAGGAGTGGGTTGGTGATGCATTGTGTATTGTACAGCCAACCATCTAACTGAGCTGGCATTTTCTTTCAAACATGCCCACTGATGATACTAGTACTCTTGTTCTTGCTGGTTTTGGTCCATTCCAGGCCCAGATAAGACATGGTTTGTTCTGTTACTGCTGTTCTTCACTCACTGGAGCATTTTCTTTTCCACACTTGCAGAGCCATTTCGGAAGTTTCCAGGACTGCGGGAACTGGAACTTTCCTTGAACAGACTAAGAAATCTGAAAATCACCACTGGAGACTTCCTGCATTTGGAAGTAAGATGAGTGGGCTCTGAGACCTTATTCATCTCCTACCAGCCGTCATGCTGAAGCCTACATATAGCGTTGACGTATGTCCCTGCAGCATGAGTTCTCTGAAACTGCAGCATCATTATCTCTTCCTGCTTCCTTGTGACTCCAGGAAGGCCTTTCTGCTGTGTCCCTCAAGGACCTTCACATCTTGCTTCCTCCTGCAGAGCAATCCCTCACCGATCCCCATTGTTCAGCCCCTTGCCACAGGAATTGTTTCCCCTTTGCTGTAGGATCCTCTCCCTGCAGTGTGTCAGTCACCCATGGCATCCCTCACCTCCCTGATGCTGTGCGGTCCCTGACAGCTCCCCATCCCCCTCCACACTGTGCTCTACCTCTCTGCATCCCACCGTTCCATCCTTCTCCTCTCCAGATAGGTGTTTGCAGTTTCCCCAACTTACGGGCTGCATTTCTAACACAGCAAAGGGGTCAGTTTGTTTTTTTTCTTTAAAAAAGAGACAAAGCGGGTCTTAAGAACAAGCAACTGTGCCTGGTATGATGGCTTTAGTTGTCCTTTCCCTCCAGCCTGGAGTGGGTCTCTGCTATAGAGATCTCAGGCTCTGGCTCAGCTGAACTGACTTTATCTAGGTTTGCTCTCTTTGAGGTGTCCTTGTCTGGATTTCTCTGGTTTCTGATTGCTGCTGGATATAAAGTTTTGTCTTAAAAGATTTCTTTCTTCTTGTCTTATTCAAAGAATTGTTGGTGGCTCAACTGTCAGGTCTGCACGCTTGGATCCTGGCCTCCCTCCTGCCTGCAGGCTTTGGGAGGTCCCCAAATCCATGAAATGTAGGAGAGCTTCTCTCACGTTTTTCCCATGCGCTGTTGGTAACCCACTCAAGGGTTTGACTCAGTCAGTGGGCACGTGCCCAGGTGATGGGTAACCAAATTTCCAGGGCTCATGAGGCCAGGGTTGATCCTGTCTATCCCTGTGTGCCTCTCTGTGAGCAGCCCTGTCACTGGCATCAGCTATGAAATGTGGGGATGGGACCTACCTAAATTCTCCTTCCTGCCATGCCCCCATGGATCTCAGCTTCATCCATGACCAGTGTCCGGGATCTTGTTTACTGACAGCCCAGAGAAATCAGCCCTGGGAAGGCTGATTGGAAATTCATATTAAATTGATTTGGAAAGTGCTTTGAGCTCCTCCTAGGAAAATGCAGCCTATTTTAATGCCCCAGCAAAGCTATTCCTGTTCACGTATCCTAGAAATCCTTGTCCTCGCTCCCAGCAGGGTCTGCTCCTTGGCTTTCTCCTGGCTGTTGTCTCATCAGTCACATGTGTGAGTGGGGGACTAGCCCTGAGCACTTCTGCCAAGGTGCAGAGTCCCACTGCTGTAAGTCCCTGCAAGTCAGAGATGTTCATGGCATCACTCTAGGGCAGGTGGTAGCATGACTGAAAGTGTCCTGTAAATATTTAATATCTACCTGGGGAAAGCCAACAGAGATTGTTCTTTACTCCAGGGGATTGTTTCTTCTACTTCCCTCAGGTTCTGGATCTCTCCTACAATAACTTGTCCCCCCAGGACATTTGGACATTGGGAGATTTGTCCCAGCTCAAAGTCCTTCGATTGACGGCCAACGGGCTTCAGTCCCTGCCTCCAGACCTGGCAGGCTCATGGGAGTAAGTGCACACAGCAAGCGATGGTTCGGTTTGGTAGGGAGCTGCCGGCATGCCGGCAGGATGCACCGGGCAGGCAGGCAGGGTGATGGAGCAGTGACGCTGGCAAGGCAGTGGTGAGCGGTGGGGGTAGGCAGCCTGGAATTGATTTATCAGTCCAGGCAGCAGAGCTCTTCTCTTGCAAACTGGAAGATCAAATAACCTAAGGTTGGTGCTGGGTGGCAGGGAAGTGTTATCCCAGCTCAGCTCCGGATCACCCAGGGTATCTGCTGTCATCAGCAGTTAGCGAGGAACCTCTGGACAGTGATTCAGGAGGCCTGTTGTGTGGCCAAGCCACGTGAGTAGGATGTTATTTATTTGTTGTTAATTAGACCCTTCGCATATAGCTTAGCCACAGTTGCCATGCCAAGGTATCCACTGTTTGCCATCCTTGAAGATACAGTGCTGAGCTAAATGGTCCTTTGGACTGATTCAATGTAGCTGCTTTGAGGTAGGATATCAGTTTTCTATTAAAAGAATGAAAACAGCCCCAGCCCAGTCTCTCAGTGGATACATCTTCTAGCAGTGACAGCAAATTATGTGTTTTTCACCTGTCTTTGCTTGAGCGTGTTATTAATGAGCCTCTTTGTATCTGCAGCTCTGCTTATTTAAGGTTTCCATCTCTGGAGGTCTTGTCACTGGATGACAATCGTCTGTCAGACCCAAGCGTCTTTGTGAGCCTGTCTCATCTCTGCAGGTAAGGAAGCACCTGGCAGCAGACGGCTCTGGCTTTTGGGGGCTGGCAGCTGCCTCCGTCAGCTGTTGCTCAGTAGCAGGCTTAAAATGAAAACAAAATCTTTGTGATTCACTCAGATACTTCCCTGTTTAGTCTCTCTCATATTGCAAATGGGACTGAACGGAAGAAAACAGCCTGCTGCAAAGCACAAGCTGGCCAAACCCGGCAGGTGGCTGGTAATTCAGCTCCTGCCCTGGGTGTTTGCTGATCTCCAGGCCTGATTTGAGAAATGGCAGTTGCTTTCTCCTTTTTCCCTTTTTCATCCCAGATTCATCATTATTTCAGCACAGCAGCACTACGAAAGGCTGCAGATCAGGTCCCTCTGTTTAATGTGGGCTTTCGTGATTCAGCCAGAGACGAGTCACTAGGAAGGGGGACAACTCGCCCCTCAGCTGGGCTGGGCTGAGTTTGGGGACAGTGCAGAGAGCTTCTGATATTCCCCTGGTGCTTCCAGTGCTGTGAATTGGATCTGGCTTGTTGCCCTGGCTCTGCCAAGATGTTCCTGGAGGAAACTGCACATTGTCCGCAGTGTTCCTGAGAGGAGGGGGAGTGGGCGAGCTTTAGGCATGAGACTGCAGGGCTGGAGTCTGGACGTTTGGGTTTCTGCTCTTCCCTGAGCTGTCTTGTGACCTTGGGAAAGTGCACTGGTGATGTTATACTTCCATGGGAAGGTGGAAAATTCTTAGGGAATCCCAGTAGGACCACAGCTCCTCAGAGCCCTGGGTGATTTAGTGAACTGCCAGGACGTCTCCTTGTCCATTAAATTCTCATCAGGAGGTGAACTTAGAGCTAGGTGACCCTCAGGCTGGTGTAGGGGACCAAAGTTACCGGCTTCAGGGGCAATGCCAGGCTCCACCAAGAACTGATCCTGTGGTTGGGGTTTGGAGAGGAGGGGGAATGGGGCAGGGAGATACAGGTGTCATGGATGCCTCTGCACTGCTGCTGGGAAGCTTAGAGAGGAGGCAGGTCGAGGGCCAGCTCCCTGCCCTGCAGGTGCCAGGGCGAACAGATGGCCGGGTGTGTACACCGATAGCAATCGTGGAGTTTCTCATGCAGTTCCTCTTCCAATAGCCTGAGGGAGTTGAATCTGGACAGGAACAGGATTTTGGCTGTCCCCTACCTGCACCAAGCAGAAAGCCGGCAGTTCTTCCTCCACCCAGCGCTGGACGGTGACAGCTTCAGAGCAGAGTGGTACAAGTCTCTGAGCAGCCTCTGGCAGCAGCCCCGGCTGCCGCAGCAGGAGGACATGGAGGTGCCAGCAGAGCTGGAAGGGAAGAAAGTACAGCTTGAATATGTCCTGTTACAGAACAACAGGGATGCAGACAGGACAGGTGAGCAGCGCCTGCCTCTCTCTGCCTGCACTGAAACCGTGGGATGTTTCAGTGGGAGAGGGCTCAGTTATGTCAGGGTAAGGGTCTGCTGGATGTTTACTAGTAAATGAAGCTGCTTGACAAAATTAAAACGGTGAGGGAGGGATACATGGGACCATTTTAGACAGTTCAGTGAATGTGTACAGTCCCTCTGTATTTACTGGGAGCAATGGGTGCTTACTGGACACGAATCACCCTAAAGCAGACATCTCCCATGGTTTGGATAGAAGTGCCCCTTTCTCTCTCCTGGCCTTCTCCAGGGTAGCTTGCTCCAAAGGAGGCATTTCATGCTAACTGGGAGGAAAACTGGTAAAAATGGGGAAATAATTCAGGTTAGGAAGTGGATTACTGTGGATGCTGGACAGGCAGAGGGCAGGAAGGTTGTGTGACTAGGTTGCCCATGCACAGGTCTGCATTCCTGGTGTAGGTCAGCTCTCCCCTCTGGATGTCTTTACTGAAGCGTGATGCTGGGCCATGTGATGGGATGGATCCAGAGGCTGCCTGGTGTCTCCTGTGTAGACCAGGCTGTGTGATGGAGGCTGCCGGTGGGGCTCCTCTGAGCACTTCTCCTGTCTCTTGGCTTGCTGCAGCAGTGCCTGTTGTTAGGTATTTGTGGAGCAGGCAACAGTGCAACTTCTGGTGCTGGCCTGGTGGTAGCAGCATGATGTGGGAAAGGCCTTGTGCTCATGGGTGAGACTCCAAATCAAAATCCACCTGTGGGGAGCTCCTAGCTGCCCTGAGCAGGGTTTCTGCATTGTTTGAGGGATGTGGACCTCATCTGGAGTGAAGAGGCAGTCAGCAAGCCTGCTACAGTGGGTCTGATTCCCCCTCACCTTGGGCACGTCTTGCCATTGAGCCAGATCCTGCCTGATGCTGATTTGCTTTTCCAGAGTAATCCCAGCCTTGCCATGGCTGCGGCTGGCCCAGCACTCAGCTTCACGTAGAAACCCTTATTTTGCTTGTGTTTCATTGCAGAGGTTGTTTTCAATTCTGACCCTCAGGAACACCCAGTGCTGGTAAGAACCATTGTGTGATCTGTGATTTGGGGTGTGAGCTCCAAAACTTTCCTTCCCCAAGCCTCTCAGCTGAGTTTCAATAAGCCTGTGGGTACAGACAGGACCCTGGGTGCCTGCAAGGCTTGCAGTGAGTATTGTCTCTCATCAGGGAGATCAGGAGCAAATTTTCCCATAACCAAGGGACACCAGAGCTTAAACTTATATCACTTTCAAATAAAACCTGGTTTGCCATTTGCTTGTGACTGTGTGCCCTCCCTGCACAGGGAAGTGTGTTCTGTGGCTCAGGTGGGGACCGAAGCTCAGGAGCTGGGAGTTCTTTCATTCTTAGTCCTGTAATTTTTCCCCTCAGATTTATTTACATGATGCTCTTCAGAATCAGATGTTTGAAGCCAAAGACCCTGATTTTTATTAGAACTTGAGTAAGGGGCTGAGCTTCAGAGATGCTGAGCACTTGCAGGATGTTCTAGTGTAACACACATGCATGCACACGCACACTCCCAGAGAGCACAGCCGCTTCCTCCCATGCCCATGCATGTTTTCAGTGCTGAATGATGGAGTTTGGTGCATTTGACGTGACTCCCTGCAGGGCTCTTACAGTAATGCAGAGACCAAACCAAGCTGCCACAAGGCAAGCTCTGAAGTGGGTCTGAACCAAAAGCTCTTCAAATTATAGCTCTGTTTGCTCAGGAGGGTGGTGTCCTGTCACTGGAGGTGTCTTCTGCCACCAGAGCCTCTGGAGTAGTGTCTCTGCTCACCTTCTTCCTCCTCTCTTTAAGGTTGTTCCCAGGGAGGGAGAACCACCTGTCTGTAAGACTCTGCCAGCTCCCTCCATGCACAGGGATGTTCGTGCTCCCTTTCCTGAACTGAAGCATCTCAGCCTGGCCTTCAACAAGGTGATGTGGGTCCCGTGGCTCCGAACAGGTGTAAAGGTTCAGCTGCCTGAGCGTGGCATTAGTGCCCTGGGAGACACCCTGGCCTTTAGCTGCCACTGCAGAAGGGCACAGCTCTCCCCTGCTCCTGTGTCCATCTGCCAGCCCAGGGGAATGTGTCAGACATCCAGGATCCCTCAGGTGGGACAGGACACCTATTTGGGGAGCTGAATTGCACCCAGCTTGTCTAAACCCTTGCATATTCAGGGATTTAATCAGAGAATGGGATATGTGAAGGACCGCCCTCCTCCTGGACTGATCCTTTGCTGGAGCTGCACGGTGGATGGTGATGTCTCATCAAGAACTTAGTGCTGTTTTAGTGCCAGGTTATACCTATCTGCTGAGCCACATCGGGTTCCCAGTGTGCGCCAACAGACAAGTAACACACATTCATTTAACCTCACCTTCCTGGTGCTTTTGGCTCCTGCCCAGGGCTTAACTCATGCTGCTTCCCAGCCAGGTGAGCTGTCAGTGCCGACTTACCACTGCTCAGTGAGGGGCATCCCCTGGGAGGTGATGGGGTGGCTCTTCTTGCTTGTGAAGTGAGCTCTGCTGCCGTTTCCCACGTGTCATCACCCTGTTTTAGGTCACTGCCTTGGTGAGCTGGTTTCTGGCTGCCATGCCCTGGCTAGGCTGTGGTTTGGATGGCAGAGTGGAGAGGCAGGACTTGAGAGGCAGGACTTTTTTCCCGCTCAGAAGCGCTGCAGCTGCAAAAAAAGGGAAAAAGTCCTGCCTCTCTACCTTGCACCTCTTCTGAGCATTGGAGGCACCAGTCGTCTGGCTGTAGTGTAGAAGAGGGAGAGGGGAGTGCTGACTCTGTCCTCTATAATCACAGGCAGTAGAGCTGCTGGGCATCTCTGGCTAAGGGGTGCCATCTCCCTCCTCCTTCTCCCTACTGCATGTACCTGCCCAGTGCCAGGGTCCCCAGGCATTGGAGGAACACGCTTTGGTGGGAGGGTTGGGATGAAAATCAACAGCCTCCAGCTTGACTCAGTGCTTACAGCAAACAGTAAACTATTTTATCTTGCAGATCGCAGATGAGACAGCTCTTTTACCTGTAGCTTTCTTCCCGTGCCTGAAGGAGCTGACATTTCACAACAACCCTCTTACCATCACCCAGAGCGGTACAGTATGAGCCCAGCTCTGTGGGGCACTCCTGCTCTGTCCCTCCTTTGCTGTTAGCTCTCTGGGACAGGGACCACGTTGCCTTTTGGTGTTCAGACATTCCTGCCATGCTGGCCCTGGCCCCCAAAGAGATGCTTTAATCATTTCTGCTCTCTAAAGAGCAACGCAGATGAAGACTGCTCTTGCAAACACCATTAATGCCCTGCTGCTGCTCCCAGCCCCAGCAAAGTCTGTAACAGCTCATCAGTGACTGCAGCAGTGCAGTCTCAGGCTAAATTTTGCTCTCCAAATGGTGTTCATCCCACAAAGGGCTTGTCTGAAGTTGGTCCAGGTTTCCTCCTGCAGCAGCTATCTGAGCAGGAGGGATAAACCCCAAACATGCCCGTGGCCGCAACAGGCAATGTTTGAAGGTAGCCAGAAGGATACTGACGAAACGTTGCAATGGTGTTGCTCCCCTGCACAAGCTACATGTAGACTAGTAAATAAAACAGGTCGGGGCTGCTCCTCTGGCCTTGGTGGCATGTAGCCCAGTCTGATATATGTTCTTAAGGCTAAAGCATCTTCCTACAAAACTGGGTGGCTTCTACTGTGGTCCCTGAGCTGAGCCTGGGGTTAGTTGGCACAGCGTGCTGCTGGTGAAGGTGCCGGGCATGGGCTCTCCACCAGCTGCCTGCAGCTCTGGTAAACCTCTGCTCCTCCAGGGCAGCTGCCTCTGCTGACTCGGCTCCTCCAGCACAATCTGGGAATTAAACTTGTCCGACAGAAGAGCCTAGCCACGGAGAAGTGGCACTTCTCCATCCCTCTCAAAGCCAGCCGCAAGGTAAGGAGGGATGTGCTTCAGGAGTGGGATGAAACCCCTGCTGAAATATTCAGGGCAGGATTGCCCAGCAACCAACTTGCTGGGGAGCATGGGAAGAGCTCGTGGGACACAGGGATCCCAGTGGGCTTGGAAGGATGGAGGGAAGGGTGGGAAGGATTGGAGGTATTTTGCTCAGGATGAGGCTGGGAAGTCCAACCACCCCCTTATTGCTGCCCCAGGCAGGGTTTGTAACTGGGTTTTTGGGTTCAGTCCTGCCCATCGGCCTTGGCTGATGGATCCTATGGGACTGAAGATGCTGCCAGGGTGTCCCTGGAGCCAGGGCTGCCCTGGCACTCCCCGTCCTGTAAGGAGCAGCCTCCAGCCATCAGACCCAACCCCACGCTGACACTCGTGGCAGCATGCATGGACATCCATTCCTTCTCCCCAGGTCACGTCGCATCTCCCCAAAGTCACGAAGCGGCCGCTGATGCTGGAAGCTCCTGCCAAGACCTTTCTGTGGAAACAGCTTCCAGCTGCGGTAGAAGCTGTGAGAGATGCTGCACCTCTGAGTCCGGCCCAGCCGCTGCCCCCCATCAGCTCCGTGACCCCAGCCAGCAGCCAGTGGACAGCACTGGGAGAAGGGGAAGATGACTCCAGGCCTCCTCCTGGCTCAGCCGAGGATGACATTGCATCCTTCTTCATGACGCAGGTGAGGCCGGGCTGTAAGTGTTCAGGACTGCAGGGCTTGTCCAGAAATGGTCCACAGATGGATCTTTGTTTACCTAAGTGAATGAACTGTGTGCACGTGCTGTGGGTACCAGTGGTTATAACCCTCCTTTCATTGCAACGGATTTAAGGAAGTACTAGCAAGAAGCATAAATGCAACGTTGTGACCAAGAACAAGAATTGGTGGCCTATTTCGCACGTGGCACAGGGCTGTGCTGGCTTGGTGGGTAGCCCCACTGCAGGAGCTCATCAGTCCAGCATCGTCCCTGCAGCGTCTGCTGGAATACTTCCTCCTAGAGCTCACCAGGGCAGCTTTTTGACTTGATTTCCCTGAAAATCTTGGGACTATCAGGGGAAAAAAAAGTCTGTGCCAGGATGGGGATGGCCCCTCTCTCCTCTGCACCCAGTGCCGCTGAGCAGAGATGTGATGAGATGGTGGCTGCGTGGCTCGGTGCCACCGGGTGAGACCTCTGGCCACAGCATGACAGGCTCTGGCTGACTCCATCAGCTTGACTGGTAAGAAAGGGCTGCTGGGAATTCCTTTATTTTGCTGCTTTGAGGTGGAGGATGTGTCCAGACCCCTGCTGAGACCTGTGGCAGAGGGCAGGCTGGAGAAGAGGAGTGAGCAGAGGGGAGAAGGAAGCTCCCAGGTGGTTCCAGAGCGATACAAAGGCTATGAGGAGCTGCTCGGTGGAGATACAGACCCAGATTTTATCGAACCAGTTGGTGAGTGAAGACAGCAGAGGGTTCCTGCTTACAAAAGCCTTGGCAGGTTGATGAGCAGTATGGTCCACTGACCAAGAAAGAAGCAGCAAAGGCTTTTGTTGTCCCCTTTTCCTTCCGGTTCACAGGGATACAGAAAAACGTGCAGGCACTGTACTACATCCTGAAACATCCGCTTGTTTACCGGGACATCAAGCCACAACTGGACAGCATGCAGAAGCCCTATGTGCCTCGGAAAAAGGTAGAGAGCCAAAGTTCCAAAGGCAAACTGGTTGCATCTATATCTGGATCAACCCATGTGTTTGGATGAATGCTGAGAGCCTGAGCGTGGGCTTGGCCCCAGTTCCTGATCCCAGTGCCTCGCTGTTCTCTCCCTCATGGCATAGTGCATGCAGCTCCCATGGCAACTGACCTGCAGGGACGGGGCAGCTCAGCACACTGGGGCTGGTAAATGGCCAAGAGCCGTGCTATCCCCTGGGCAGCATGAGGGGAACCGCTTGTCACCAACCCCCTGGAGAAAGCCAGCCCTGTCCCAAGGGAGATGGAGGAAACGGCCTCCGAGCTGGGTCTGTGGGATGGATTGTAGTAGAATTCCAGTGCCTGAATCCACTGCAGTGCTCTGCGGTTGCGGAAAGCTGATCCAGTGTTGCTCAATAATCTTAAGTTGATGTCTAAACCGCACCAGCTTGGTCCAAAAAAAAGAGACTGTCTCACCTACCTCATGCAGACGCACAGGCCCATGTTAGTTTGGGAGAGGGGCCAGGAAAAGGAGGTGGAGGATTATCAGCCTGGAGGGTGGAAGGGAGGCACGCTGCAGCCTCCTGGTCTTCCTTGCAGCATGGGAGGATGCCTGGCCCTCCCACCCGCAAGACAAGAATGGAGGTCCTGGAAGGAATCCTGATGGCCATGAGAAACACCTCGACCATCACTGAAGTCCCTTTGGGTATGTTCCTGCATTCCCAGTCTCTCCTGTTGACAGCACCGCAGAGGCAGGGGCAGGATCTGAACGTAAAAGTGTCCCTGAGCTGGCCGGGCCCTGGGGTGCGGCCGAGTTGGGAATGAGGGTCCCCCCCATTCCGGCAGCCTCCCCCCATGTCCCTGCAGAGAGGACAAGGGCTTCGTTGGCTGAACATCCTCAGCCCACCGCGAGGTTGGACCCCGATACTCCGGCTACTAGTTAACAGAGGAGTAAATGCAACAGATACTGCTGGGGTCCCTTAGATCCACAGCTGGATTAACCCCACCCCAAACCCAGCTGTTGGGAGAAGAGCCTTGGAGTAAAAGTGGTTTTGCCCCCTGACATGAAGCAGGACTTGAGCCTCCAAGCACTGGCCATGTTTTATCTCCATCCCAGCTCTGATGGTGATACAATCCTGAACTGTTAGTGCAAGCAGGACCTGGCTACTCCCCAGTGCTGTCTCTTTTCCCTGCACCAACTAGGGAAGAGAGGAGGAAAGAGAGGCAAGAAATTGAGGCACTTTTTGCAGGCTATAGTAAGAGCCACCACCCAAGCTTGAGCCTAGCACATCTGTCTCACTCTTGAGTTGCTCAAGACCACCGGTGCCTTTGCTTTTGGGGCTCATGTGTTTTGTGTGGGTGCCAGGATAGAGCTGTATCTCAGCAGCCACCTTTGTGTCCCTGCCATGGTGACGTGCCCCTTGCTGCGGGGACGGGAGAGAGCTGGGGCCGCTGGCAGGCAGAGGCATGGGAGGGAAGATCAAATATTGCAGCCAAGGAGCTGTCCCATCCCATTGCTCTTGCTCTCACCCCTGGCCTTTTCCAGCGTCTGTTTTGCAAAAGAGGAAATCGAGACCCAGGGCATACCGGGAGGCACGGAAGCTGATGGAGGAGTTCCAGGAGGTGTTTGAGATCCCTCCTGCAGCCATTGGTGAGGAGATGGCCAAGCCGTCAGAAGAGGTGCAGGTGGTAAAAGCCTTTCTCGCAGAGGCAACATCCAAGCAGGGGAGCCCCAAACAGCTACAGCTGCCAAGGAAGAGAGTGGCCAAGAAGGTGCCCAAAGTTTAGTACGCAGTACAGCCAGGGGTTGAATAAAGCATCCCACATCTTGGTCCTCTTGGATAACATGTATGTTATTTTGTAACTTGTTTGGAGCTATTTTTCCCCTCCTGAGGTTAGAAAATCCAGTGCCATGACAACGACAGCAACTACCAGCTTGAAAGCACCAATACAGCCACCATGCTGCAATGACAGCACATGAAAACCATGTCTGCTCGCTGCTGTACTCTGCAGTTCCTGCAAAACAAGGTGTGTCCTCACCCATCCCTGCACAAAAACTGACTTGTAAGAAAAACTACCACATTCTCTGGGCATTGCAGGGAGGTTTTGCCCAGCAATGAACAGGGCAGAGAGTGCTGTCACTGCCCTGTCCTGTGATGAGCACAGCTCACGATGGGACTCTGCCTGCACTGACTGGCAGGCCGTACAAGGAGGGCTTGCAAGCCAGCAGCAACACCACCATCATTAACAAAGTGGCAAGCTAATAGGAGCTGCCTGGTTCTCTCAGCTCTTGCCCCCTCTCCCACCATCGGTCTGTCCCGCAGCCAAGTGCTGGGGAAAATCCGTCTTGTGCCGGGGCAGTGCTGCCAGCGTTGCTTGTGATAGCTCTGAGCACGGAGCCCCAGCCCGCCGCAGGTATGTGCCCAACCAGCCGGACCCGAGTGCGCTCAGGGAGCTGAGCTGGGCACAAAATAGTTATTAAAAACCCAAATCTATCCTCCGGTCTGGCACCCCTAAAAACAGCTGTGTCAGTGCAAATGGGGGGGTGGGACAAGCGATGGGGAGCGATGGAGGATACTCACTTCCCACTGGCTGCTTACCTACATGAAAAATATGTCATTATACTCACCTTCACCTTTTTTTTTTTTTTTTCCCCTGCAAAACATTAATCAACAACCTCATTCAGCCAAAGGCAACTGTAACTCGTTGGGGATCAGCAGCAGTAGGATCCCGCTTGTTTCCAAGCGCAGCAACTTCAGCAGAAACAGGTAGTTCACTGTCAGAACCTGGTTTTATTCTGTTTTAACCTCGGCCTTTGTCCTGCAGTTAAAAGTCCTCGTTGCTGTTAAAATGTACATGTTATTTGTACACAGTTGGCATATTTCTGGTTTGTGACAATTTTTTCACAAGCAGGATTTACTCTGTTCCAAATAACAGAAGCCACAACATGACAGATGCCTGCATGTCATTTTACCCACACATTTTACACATGCAAGTCAACAGTCCTTCAGTAACTTCCATTGCTTTTTAAAACATTCGGATGAAGCCACGCTGGTTCAGCTGAGACCCAAAATGACCGTAAGTCTTTTACCACCCCGGTGCTCCGCTGGCGAGCTGAGGAGAACACGAAAGCACAACGATTTAAAACATTATTGGAAAAAAAGTGTAGCAACATCTAGATTTGTTTTAAACAGTTTGACAGTAAACACCAAGGAAACCAGGCATACACAAACCGCTTTGTAACCAGCTGAAGGTTTTTCTGTTTGCATAGTGAAGAGCTAATGCTAGAGCTGATGCTTTGCGGTGTTTTGCAGACTTGGGGAAGAGAAAGGGTTGTGTCAGATGTGTGCGACATGTCGGGATCATCCCAGCTTCCGCACTGTAGTTCAAACTGGCGTCGTGTCCCAGTTCCACCCAGCTGCCATCCATGGGGACATCCCACGGGTCTCTATCACGATGCCACACGAGATCATGGCGTCTGACAGTCGTTAGTTTTCATCTTGGGTGCCCCAAGGGGCGAGAGGGGACGGGTTTTCATGAAACGCTTCCCCCCACGCATGGGACAAGCTCCTTGTCAACCTTTTGCCGGACAACTGGGAGATGGCACAGGGCTGTTGGAGAGTCCAGGTGGAGCCCTGGGGTCTGTCCTCAGAACACTGGTAAAGGCTTGTTTTTAAAATCAGTGATAGTCTTTAAGGCTTCAACCTCCCCCTTTGCTTTCACTGAGAAAATACAAAGAAGCGCTTGTTCAAGCTACACTTCATCACTACTGTGCACTGCATGTACAATAGCATTTGAAGAAAAATACTGACAATATAGAACAACATTATACAATCATCTGGCACGATCCCTTCTTTTGGCACTTTTCCTTCATTTATCTCATCTCACTGACTCCAAACTCGGACCTTTCCGTACGGCTTTTCCCAGGCACACAGCTCCAGAGGGTCAGAAAGCAACTTTCTGGAGTCGGTGGCATCTTTGGCAGACACGGTCCTTCTGTCGTCAAACCAACCCCAGCCCCTCCAGTGCTACCGGCAGTGCAATCTCTTGACCTGTTTTTTTCTCGCAAGAGAAGACAGCTTCACATTTTGGGAGGATACTCGCATGCCCATGCTGTCCCACAGCCGGCAAGGACTGCCTTCATCCCAGAGAGAAGGTGGCTGCAGAAAGGAGGAGGATTAGAAATGACTTTCATGTAAGCATAAATAAATACTTGGTTTCATTTTAGGGCCTCTGCACATCTTGTGCTCCATCCACCATTCAGCAAGAGGTATTTTACTTCTCAGCTGGCATTACTTGTGGCAAAGGTAGCGTCACACCTGATCTTTAAAGGGTAGAGGCTGGGAATTCCTGCTCTTTTAAGTGTAATTATATACAATTATTTTTTTTGTGCAAGCTTACACAAACTTACAGAGTGTTAAATTAATAAAACATTCATCCTAGCTTCACATCGCCTCAAGTCTTGAACCCGACACTGCCTCGGGTAGATTTCAGCTGAGGGCAGTCGTGTTCTCGCTAGCTCAGGAAGAAGGCGAGAGGATCTAGGCGAGCCGGCTGAACAACAGCCCATGTTTTCCCCAGTCCTTAAGCAACTAGATGGAGAAGCGAATGTAGAAATGCATCCAGCAGCTTCATCGGACTAAAAACCTGTGGGCGCACAACCTTATGAGAAAAGATCGATCCCACCCTGATGCTTTACCGAAAGCTGCTGCGACCGCAACCCTTCCATGACGTGATTGCAACACCACGTCCAAAGGTCTCCTTCAATGTGGATGCAACGGACTGTGCGTGATGCTTAGGGAGCTGAGCAGCGCTCTGTTTTGCGGGTAGCCGGCTGCCCAGTGAAGGCGAGGTTTGGGAAGCCGGGGGTGTGAGGGGTCCCATTAAGCTTTTTTGGCTGGGGACAGCTCCAGCTCAGGCATTGCCTCCCACGCTTCCACCCAGCTCGGATTTAGAAAGAGGAAATTAACACACAAAAACCTAAATATTTATGTAATCTTTTAAAAAGAAGATATTTAAGACACTGCCCTCGTGCATTGGACTGCAAAATCTATTTTAAGAGGGGAAAGACAGGATACATTCAGCATGTTAATCTAGTTTTTTGTGGTGTAGGCTTGCTCAGAGAGCGCCCAGCAGCCCAAGCCTGGATGAAACCCGCACAAGCGCCGCAAGAAAAATGGAAACTGTTTAGGGAACTCTGATTCGGGCTCAAGGGATTAACCGCAGGGAAGGGGCAGGGAGAAGGAGGCCTGTAAAAATAATTATACATCTAGATGCACTTGAGAAGTGCATGCTTTAGCTCAAAATGTTGGGAAAAAATGGCATGAATTCTGAGTAAAAGCTGTGAGTTTCCCTCCTGAGCTTATTTCACTACAAAGGGCAGATCCAGGCCACCACTACTTCTCTCTGCACTGCTCTTCTAGGTCTGTCAAGGCTCTAATTACTTAATTTCCTTCCAATTCACAGCCGGATACAGGAGCAGGATTCGGTTTGGGTCAAAAGCGCCTGCTTCAGTCAGCACCTAACGAGGCTGCAGCGTGTGAGAGGGCACGGAATGCCATCACCCACGAGCCGCAGTGGGTAGGCAGAGCAGGCCAGGTCTAGCCAGCCCTAGGTATGACTTTAAACATCCAGTAGTTTGTGTGTTAAGGAGATACAGAGATAGATATATATATTACGGAATCATTGCTATAAGATTTCTCAAAACGAAAGTGTCAATCTGTTGAAATATAGTATTTAAAATATATAAATTTTATCCATTAAAATATAAGATTTCTTTTTTAAAAAAAAAAATCCAGTTCAATTGGGAAAAAAGCGCCAGGGTCCTTGCAGCTATGCAAGTATGCCAGGAGAGAAAAAGAAAATCAGTTTCCATTATTTTTTTTTTAACCATTTAAGATGGAGGGAGAAATTAAACCATTTTTTAGATAGAGGAAATTGGGCAATGACCGTTCTCTTAGATCAGATTAATCTGTTTAAATGCATTAGTTGTCTTCCCTTCACACCATGGGTCACGGCAAGTTTGCCCCAGCACTGTGCTTCAGTTACGTCCTGAAAATACCGCTCGTCAACTGGCACACAGGTCAGCAAGATCGTTAACGCCACAGCCTCCGCCCTGGACGAAGGTTCCTGCAGGCACCGAGAGTCCCCAGTGAATACACTGCAAGGCAGCTTTCAAGTATCAAGCTGAGCTGATGTTTTTTGATCCTGGTTACTGGAAATAATCAACGAAATTGTTGTGCTGATAATGGATGATGGGGAAGAGCATTAGAAACACAAAGAGTCCAGAGGGTGGGCTGCCACTGAAGGCCACATCTGGGCAGACAACACATGCTCCGCCAAGCCCAGGCTCCGAGCTAGCTCTGGTCCAGGTTGCCATGCCCTGCTTAATGCCTTTAAGTGGAAATTTTTAGTGCATCGCTCACCTGAGCTTTCTTAGTGGTTTGAACCTGAAGATGGCTAGCTCGGAGCAGGGGCAGGGCAGGCGTGCATCGCCCTGAGCACCCGCCTCCGTGTGCCCACGGGCCGGGAGGGCTGGGCTCCTGTCCCAGCTCTACTGCCAACCCATCAGGTGCCTGGGAGAGGATGGTGATGCGTCAGATACCTTGGGATGCCTCCTCGGGCTGCTCTTGGACATGTAAGGACAGGTCTTAGGTGTGCTGAGAGATCTCTTAACTGAGCAAGAACCTGCAGGGTACGTGTCAGCAGGGAGAATGTCCTTCCCGAAATCACCCGGGCAGGGCTTCCCTTTCTGGATTTCAATGTTAGTGGGAAGAACATGAAACCCTCTTGCCTCCAAAGAGGCAGGGACCAGGAGAAAAGCTGCATTTGCTCCCTGGGTCACAGCCCCCAGCGCATGGCTCCCAGCTGCTCTACCTGAGCTCTCTGCTGTGTCGTTAACATGAATGTGCAAATTCCTATAAGGCTTATGTCTTTCTTCACTGCATTTGGCCTTCTACTTAAAGAAAGTAACCTATGATCTGTACTGCCGGTGCAGACAGTGAGATACATTCATTTATAAGTACTATAGGTGGATCTATTTGGTACTTCCTAGCAGAAATAAGGATCAGCCTCCCTCCCCAACAGCGCTCAAGTCAGGTCATTCGAACACGCTGACGTCGGTAACGGTCTGACCACCACAGCCAACTGCAGCGTAAGGAAGAAAATGGGGCAGGCAGAGATGACAGAAAAAGCCTACTTTCCTCTCCATGAGCAGAGCTCTGATTTCTCTTGGCTTACTGAAGCAGCAAGGCAAGGAACAGCCAAGGTCCTTACCCCATGCCCCATGTGCTGCTCACACAACCCTCCTAGCTGGGGAACCCAAATGTCACCAACTGCATGTAGAGGCATTGCAGTGTATTCACAAGGACGACGGACACTTCTTTCAGACCAATGGACCAGAAAGCTGGAGGATTTTTTTCTCTCTCTTTTTTTTTTTTTTTTAATCTGAAAGGACTCTGGCTTCTCTCTGAACTGGACCTACATGTGTCTTACCACCAAAACCAAAAAACAATTGTTGTGGGTGGAAGTATGACAAAAAATAGTTTTCCTATAAGATAATCTGATAAACCTCATCGTCCTCTAGAAAGGCAACATTGTCCAACAGTGCTACTTAGCACCCAGAGTGCTCTTTGACCGCAGCAGATACCGATCGACTCTGACTTTCCGCCTATCCACTGTCCTGTTTTCGCTGTCGAAAATCCGCTGCAGATGCAGGGCCAACCTCCTGTCCTCCTCCTCTTGCTGGAGCTTCTGCTCCATCTCCCGTACCAAGCGATCCTCCGGAGGCAAGCCCACCTCCCCTGCCACGTGCCTCAGTCTTTTGACGGAGCCATTGTGCTCCAAGTGCTTTGTTTTGCAGCGTCTCTTTCGGCCCCGTCTCAGCGACGGGGGCTGTTCCCCAATGATGTTCTCAACAGAATTGCAGGTGCTGTTCTGCACGCTGATCAATTCGCTTTTGTTCAGGTATTTCAGCTGCTTTTTTCCCGATGGCTTGATGGGGACTCCTAGTGCACTGTTGTCAGGCAGCGATGCACTGACACCCATGAGTCTTCTGCTCAGCATTTTTGGGCCAAGACTAAGACAGGATTTGTCCATGAACGTGTTCACCTTTAGGTCAGGGACTTCGGACACTCGTGTGTTTACGGAGGTGACATTTGATCTCGCATCTGGTTCAGCAGCACTGTCATCTGTTGTTAAGGCCTGTGAATCTCTGTTCTTCTCAATCCCTCTTCCCAGCTTCGTTTCACTGATGGAAGGAAAGAAATCCAGCTCAGGGCGAGGGTCTCCTGTTGTGTCAGGTGGAAGGTGATCATCCTGTATTTGTGGCTGCTCTTTAGTGCAAGTGCTGGAGTTGGTGATGTCAGGAACTATAACGTCTTCTCCGGGCTCCGAAGCCAAGGACGTAAGGGTTGCTTTAGACAGAGTCTTTTTGATCTGGCGCTCCTGAAATATCTGCTCCCATTTTTTCAGTATTCTAGGACTGGCCTCGTAGGTGGTCGGCTTCTGCAAGCTCCGGTTCAGGTTTCTCGGGGTAGACTTGATAATGAGAGGGCTCAGGACTCTGCCATCAGGAAGCCTCTTTGGAGGAGTGCATGGGGAGCAGACGATAGGCTTGAAGTGGTTGAGCTCTTCCGAGATGCTGTCATTGCTTTCGGGGCTGATGGATCGCTCCGGCTTGTGCAGGGCTGAGAGGGACGAAACGGGGTTGAGAACCAGGCGCTTCTCTGCCGTCAGGTCTGGGGCGGAGAGGCAGCGGTTGTTCTGGGTGGACGACAAAACTCCAACCAGTGGCGTCGACGTGCTGGTGACGGGTGGCACCTGCAAGGCAAGGCACCACAGCTCGAAAAGATTGTCATTGAGAAGAATACGGACAAGTGTGCAGGAGGAGAACAGGAGAACATGTGGCTACCACACTCAGCTCCTGCAGCAGACCAGCTGGAGAGCTCTCTGGAACAGCCTCTGCTGGTCATGGCACCTTTCATGGCCAATATATAACATAAGCAGAGGACACCAGAGTCCAGCACAGTCTCGGTCTCAAATTTATTTCAGTGTAAGAGCTGTTCTTGCCATAAATGGCAACCCCTTGGATGGCAAAATGCTTGAAGCAAGGTAAGACAAGGAGAAGCCGAGAAGCACTGCACCACCATGGCTGAAGGAAGCCACGCTTTTCAAGGGAAACGCTCTCCAAAGGATTTTTTGCTCCCTACCAAGCTGTAGGAGAGAAAGAATAAATACTTGGCCCAGGTTTAACACACTGCACTGCAAAACGTCATGACAAAAGGTGTGTATGTGCCTGAGGCAGATTGGTGGAGCAACTTTGACAAGTGGTCCCGGACCACACCACAGCCTCCACACTGGACACTGCCTGAGACAGCCTCTAGCAGAGCTTAAGAGCAACATTTCTTGTCGTCTCCAAGACCATCCCCTAATGCTGTTACATTTGGAACGCAACAGAATCCAGCCACAAAAACATCAGAAATAAAAGCTGCACATACACCACTGCAAATGGTATTTTTCTTCTCCAAGATGAAATTATTTTATCCAGCAGCTACTTTGAGACAGTGATAACCTTCCCCTGCTTAGCCTGAAAGACAGTTGATTCTACTAGCTTATTCTGGGGCCAAAACAAATTTGTGGAACACCCTGGTAGTGCAAGTCTTAATTGGCCAGGTCCATAAACCATCTACTTAAAAAAAAATGTCCTGAGGAGGCAGGACAGTTATACACCCTTGCTTTGAGCTCAGTCCAGCTCCTGTCAGCTTAGATGGGAACTGGACCAGGTTTTTAAACACAGACTCTCTGACCATGGTCCATGCCCATAACCTCAGAGATGTGTAGCTAGGTGATCACTGGGGTCAACTTAGTGTGCCCAGTGGGGATTTTACCATTTCCCCAACCAAAATGACCTTCCAAAGGATTGCAGAGGCTTTTGTTCCTTATGGGATCTCTGGAATTGAACCCTCCCCTTCTCCATCTGGGATGAAACTGAGCCCAAGAAGCAGGGGTGTCAGCATGAAGAGGTGGAACATCCTAGCAAGTGGCCCCGGCAGAGCAGCGTTGGAGCTGTTCCAGGCTGAGAACTCAGACCTTTCATAACTTAAGCTGCTGTTGCCAGCCACCAGGACCCCACGGGCCAGAGAGGCACATTGGAAAGGAGGCAGAGGACCTCCGTACTACAGAGATTAGTACAAGAGCAAGCGTGCAAAATTTGCTTCTGCTGTCAGGGCCAAACAGAGGGGTCAGTGGTGCTGCCAGGCACAGTGCAAGGAAAGGTGTTTGCAAAGGTCATCTCCAATGAGTGGAAGGTACCCAGCGATTACTGCTGGAAGAGCCTGAAAAACCTCTGGCTCAAATTTTCAGCTGTGCTTCATGATCACCACTCATTTTGAAGCTGGCAGTGCATGAAAAGTCAGGCCTGTTGCACAGGGTAACAGGTACAGTTAATTCATTTGGGCTGCTGGATGCGACAGGAAGCAAGAGCAGGTCAGCTCTTCCCATAGTGTTAAAGTGCAAAAAAAAGTATCCTAACATCAGGAGAGCAAGGAGTTTTGCTCTGTTTAAACAGCTTTGGAAAGAACAGGAGAGAAAGAGGGAGGAAGAGAGGATTTTTTTCTAAACTTCTAAAAGATCTTTCTTTAATTGGCTGAGGATTCAGCCTTGAAAAGAAAATTAATTAGCAAACAAAAGCATGATGAGTACCCTTCCAACTTCCAATTATCCTCCAATGCTAACAAACAACTCTGTAAGCTGTCTACTTTTCTGCTTAGTAATTTCTAACCTAGCAGGTTTTTATTGTGAGCTGCAAGGAAATGATTGGCCCCATGGTGATAACGCAGCACCAGCAGCACCACAAACAGAGTATTTTTTATCTCCAGATTACCAGTGCTGTGTAACCACAGATAAGAACATTTACACACAGAAATCCTATGCTTCCAGATGGAGCTGGTACCTTTGTTTTGTTGGCTGGGACTGATCTCTGCCTGCTCTTTGATCTCTCCTGAATGGTGTCATTGCAGCTCCGACTCCTTTCCACCTTGGCGGTTAGGTTCCTGAAAAGCAGACGGGTGAAAACAGGAGATTGTTCATGACCTTAGGAACAACCAGTCCAACAGCCCTGGCAGCAGCTACCCGTGGGGGAGGCATCAGCCTTGGCAGCGCCCGCTGTAAGAGATGCCCTTGGGGTAAAGGGATCCAGGAATCTTGGATCTGCCACAGAGTCCTGGTCTGCGTTCAAGGGCTCTGCGCTAAACACACTGACACCTCCACCTACGGCTTATAACTAATTGAGGTCAGAGCTAATGACAACGCTGTGGAAACCCCTGTGCTTCTCATGTGAAAACACACTTAGTTACTCAGCTGCTTCCACTGCATCATGCAACAGCTTTCACTGTTAAGCTTTCACTGTCAACACTAACTTAACTCCTAGGATTTTATAACAGGTAGGAGGTAATCAGACAGATGCTATATTCTACCAATTAGTCTGTTCTAAAATTCCAGAAAAAATACTACTTATTTTAGATTGGAACAACCATTTTAATTGAATTTAAAGCATCTCAGGTATGTTTAGAACAACAGTCAAAAGAACATCTGGAACGGACATTAATCGGTTTGAATCAAGTCTCAGCATCTTACCCTGAAAGGAAAGCAAAGGAGTAGGCACTGGTCTTGGAAACAAAAGCCGACCGATGTGTTTGCTTGCCCTGGAATGGTTCTTCATTCTCTGAATCTGAGAGACGCTCAGGAAACTGAAGTCAATCAAGGAAGAGTTAGCTGATACGTATGACAAAAAGAATCACTTGGAAAATAAAGCTCTTTCTTGCAAAGATATTAAAGATTCCAAAAGCCCCCACCCTGATTTCACCTAGAGGACACAAACCGAGAATGCAAACTGCCAGCAGATATGCGTGCTCCTTCAGCTCTCTTCACTGGAGCTGTAACAGCTCAGAGGCTGGCCCCAAAAGCATAAATAATGCAAAAATAAACACATAGTGCCTATGTATAGCTGTCTGTCATCGAAGAAAGTTAATTTATTGATCAAGGAAACATTGAGAAAATCCTATAAGAAAGGTACTATGAGACGTTATTCAGTACCCACATATGAGCCTATCAGCCTTTAAATCTTAAAAACATTTCCTGCGGAGTCTCACAACTGAAATGAGAAATAGGTAAAACTCAGCATGAAGAATCTGTTGGACTACAGTATCGTATGCCTACAGTGTAGAAGATTCATGGAGAAATGTTCATAGAAATGCATATATGCCTGAAGACCAAGGATATACAAAGCAGAGCAGTTACCTCTACAGATGTATCTGCTATGTTTGGAAGAGCTGCACCTTCAGTCACAAGTGAAGTGGGTAAAAGGGGGTACAGAAACCTCCAGAAGAACAACTGTAGTCATAACAAACCTTAAAAGACAGTTCTCACCAACATGGATCTTTAGCTCATAGCCTTCAAGGTCTATAAAGAAGTCAATCAAATAACCCTGGAAAGCTCCCTATGTCAAAGGATGAGAGCTCCCAGTTTCAATGGGCAGGAACAGGAGATACTCAGCTAGTCAGGGGCTTTAAAAAACCTAGTTCTTGTTCCAGGACTGTCTTAGCAGCATTTCACCTACCAGTCAGTGTCTATGATGAGGATAGGAAAGAGAAGCTCAAGCTTACTTACACACTCTTGGTTCACTTTAAGCATTAAAGGTTCATCTTTTTTCTGCTGTTCTTCCATTTTTCTTTTTCCTACTTCCATGTCATCTAGAATGAACTTGTGAATCAGATCCTCGGAAGCTTTTTCTTCTTGTAGTTTTTCTTCTCTCAGCTGGAAATAATGACAAAAGAGACAGCGTATTTAAAAATATTTTAAGTCTTACACCTGGTTGCCAACAAGTGATTTTCCAAGAGTCTGGCCACATAATTTAATTCTGTGTCTTCAGTTCTCTAGAGTAGAGCCACTGCCTCCCTCTTGCAATAATGTGAAGATTGGTTTGTTCCTACAATGCTTTCAAGTTTGTGCACTCTACACAAATATTGTTGATATTATCTTTGCAAAACAGCAAAGGCACTGTTAGGTCCAGGGTTTGACAAAGACTTCTCTGCCACACTACCTTCTAAAATAGAGAGACAAAAGCTTTTGTCTACTTGTAGATAATCATACTACAAATAAAAATGTGCAAGCAGTAGTTTCATGCAAGCTAAGACATTTCAATTTTAGTCTTCAAATGGCCTGTGACACAGCACACACACTCTCGCAGACATATAGACAGCATCACCTAAATTAAAATTGGTTAGATACAGCAATTCCCACGTTGAAACCTACACGCTATATGAAATCCTATTGTTTCATTGACGCATTGGGATGGAGAAGATCCAGAGAGATTACCTAACCCTCCGATGGCCAACTGGAGGCCCAAAGCTTGAATTCAGTTTACCAGCTGAAGTGCAAATGTGGATGAGAAGTGCAGGTGAATGCCAGATCTAGGACACTAGGACACAGAGAAGTGCAAACACTTTCCTTCCCTCCGAAAAGCACAATCCACCACTTAGTGATCCCTTTTAACCAACCAAGGTCAACTTTAGTGTGACAAGCTTCTCCTGGCCAGGCTCTCCCTGCAGAGATTTCTTTCTTCCTGAACGAAAGGACCATCCCCAGCACGACCGATGACTCTGATGGGCTGCCTGTCCTGCTGCGTTATTTTGCTCCCCCTTACCTAAGGAAGCAAACTCCCCATTTATGCCAGGACCTCTTTTCTGCAGACTTGCTACTCAAAACCAACAAACCCCCTTTTTTCCTCCTTTCCACCACCTTTTCCTGATGAACAGGCTCTGCAGTACATACTTCAGGTAACACCAGCTGATTGTCCCTGCCCAGGCTAATGTCACCCAGCTCCTTTCTCACTCATTACCCAGCCATTCACCCAGCTTGTCTCTCACCTCTTCCTCAACTTCACGCTTACACATAGGCCATGAATAGTCTACATATATATGTATATATACCAGGTCCTCCCTCCTTCTTCCACCCAACCTCTGTGCATAAGCTATCCTCGTCTGGGACAACAAGCCTGACCTTTGACTGACAGATCTCCATCATGCTGATGAATCACAGCTATGGCTAAGCACTAGAAATTCAAATACCTCTGTTTATTCCTCCTATTTGAGTGTAGGCATCTCAGATGCTTAAGAAGCTGCCCTGTTACGTTCCCTCCTATCTTCTCACAGCGCCGCAATTTCCCCCTCGCCTCCCAGGAGGGCAGCACTGTGGGACCTGGTGCCCTCCAGTAAAGCTCAAGGCATCCACAGGCAGCTCAAGCACTGATCCTACAGCACTGCACATAAAGGCAGTGAAAGGCACTTCACATAAAGGGTGAAGCTGCAACAACTCCTCATTCTTCCCAAAATATTTAGTATTTTTCTTCCCTGCCGAAGGACGGGAAAAAAAAGCACGGACATGTGGATGACAAAGAAAACAGTGTTCATGATGCATTACATGAAAAACACATCATGATCTTCAGACTGGGAAGGACCCGAATCCTACTGAATCCGAACACCCAGAGATGAGGAAGAGAGAGGTAGGAGGAGAGAAGGTAGAAACCAGGAAAACCCCCCACTGTTTGGCTGATTGTGAGTGTTTAGCAAATATTTTCAAAGACTGGTTTGACTTCTTGTTTAGAGTTGTTTTAAGATGTATCTTTAAATTCCTGATCTATTAATAATCTCAAGCAATAACTACAACACAGTGTCTGACTAATACAGATTATGGCCACATGATGCAGACATGATGAATAGTCTGCTGTACGTTTCACAAACAGTATTTCTGCACTTTAAGGAGCCTCTTTTAAGTATCTGAAAAGCAAGTTCCAAGATTTATCATAAAGATTACTTTTTTTGGCCAGCTGAAATACTACCCAACACTTGTGTCCCTTCCTTATTTTTCACATGGAAGAAAGCTATATGGAAATCTTCACTTTTTTGTCTAACTTATACAATTATACTCAATTCCCAAATCTAAAGCCACACACATATGTAACAACATACAGGAATATTTAAAGATTTTGGGCAAACCTGCAGCACAGTTAATGGGAGCTGCAAGCACAAGCTCTGCTGACAGTGAAAAAAGCAACAACAGGATCCTAATCCTAATTAACGGGATACAAAAAGGAATTTACATCCTGAATTCAGGTTGCAAACAAAAGCAAACTGTAATGATAAAATTTGTACTGGTTAAAAAAAAAATCATTTTAAGTAGCCTAATGTAAATTATCTCCCAGAGAATTTACTTACAAATGTGGCAATGCTGTGCCGGGACATGAAGACTAGAAACTGAAACAAGCCGGTGTGAAACATCTACCCTGGGAAAAGTACCTTAGGTTATCTGAGTAGCAGCTTTGAAATACTGGATGCAGGACCATCAGTTGCTATTAGCAGTACAGTTATCAGAAAACGCATTTTAACCTGTCTGTAGCCCTTTCGGATACTGGAACTGCAGGAAAAAAATGCTGTACAAGCAATCGCTAATTTTTTGCTCAAGAAATAGTCAAGAAATGAGCATTTCAGGAACATCATTCTTGATACTAACATTCATTTCCAAAAGTCTGGTAAACTCACGTTTGACATCTTCTCTTCACTCCATAAACTGTCCAGGTTTGCTTGCTCACTCCCTGAGCCTGCTCTGTCTACTCATGCTGCTGGAAAGCTGCATGTCAGCACATGCCTCAGGTAGGAGTTTCCCTCCTGATTGCATGTGATTACAAGCAATAGACTGCTTGTGATAGAAAGAGTTTAACAGGATTTTTTAGTACACAGAAACAACATCCTCCTTTGGAAAAATATAAAATACAAGAGCACCAAGTGCGCTGCCTAAAAGAGGAAAAAAAAAATCTCGCCATCCTGCACAGAGAGCAAACATTTCATCTCATTCTGAAAGCCAGTTGAGAAAATTACACTACAAGATTATCCACTTCAAATAAAAATTCTTCAGTACATAATTATGGTAACTACTTTTGTTTTCAACTGCAAAAGGCTGGGAAGCAGGTCAAGAGCTAAGATTTATAAAACAACTCACATCTGGGAGATGTAAAAGCTTTTGAACACTCCTCTCCCTTCCTCAGGAGCAAAGCCAGCACCGGTTATCCTCGTTTCATGGGCAGGGAAGCTTACATGAAACCTCTTGCCTCAAGGCACAGAGGGAAGCCCAGTTATACACAAGCTTCGATTCCCAAAACTGAGTTCTCATCTCCTCCTGCCTAATTCGGAAGTTCAGAGACACCAAGTAACTCTCACTAAGTGGCAACAGTCACAATTTTGCCTGGAATAAGGAAAAAGCGCAAGTGCATCATCAGTTGCCTTTTTTGTCAGCAAAATTACATTGCCCTTTCCTCTTAGATGATGATTCAGAGAACTCCCCACCCCCAAAGCTCTTTCAGACAAGGTTCATAAAAAGTCAGTTTAAGTCAGCAGGGGAAGAAACCTATCTTCCATCTGCCAGTGAGCAAAAAGGGGAAGGCAGCAGGCTGAACAGGAACAAGACCAAAACATGCCCAAAATGCCAGAAACTTGTTAAAGTATTTCCTTTTGACTGGTGGGGAAGTGAGAAGTGTTGGCACTGGACTGCATGTGGTATCTTTTTGCTGAAGTCAAGCAGTAGATGCAAAAACCTCTTCAGCTGCAGTCTGACTATGCTTTAAATGTGCTTACTTGAACTTTATAAATAATATTTAAAGTTGGTAATGGAATGATCAGGATTAACAAGAGGTGACAAAGTACCCATTTTGTCCTGCACAGATGCAATGCTCCTATAAACGTTTTATGGACCATGGGAGAGACGATGGTTTAATCCTTGCAGAAGATCCAGATATGCATCAGTCTGGAGGCACCTGGAAGAACTGCAGAGCTAAGATCCTGCCTCAGTGAACTCAGGCGGTTCCTGCTCCTCTGGACACCCGGGAAATTCTGGCCTTGTGGATGGATTGAAGACATCAAGCAACAAGTCTGGCAGGATCAATGATAAGTGAGCTCCAATATCACCATGGAAAGTCTCCCATTCACTATTACGGGGAGTTTTATAAAACCCTAGCAAGGTTTACAGTTAATACCTACATAAAAAGCTTTATTTCTTCTTTAAGCCAAAGATACCCTGAGTATACTCATCCTGAAGGTTACAGTGAAAAAAAATTAAATTGCTAGATACAGTGATGCATGTTTAAGTTAATTAATAAACTATATTTTTATATGAATAAGATTTCTGTGCACTTAAGTCTTACGCTGCTGCCTAAACAACTGTTTCTCAACAAAGTGTCTCATTGTCACTCAAATTGCCGCAAGTCACAACACTTTACACACAAAGCTTGCTTGCCTACCTAGCAAGTGTCACCTGGACCAGAGAAGAGTTTGCATTCCTTAAGATCACTTAATGAAAGGTCATAGTCAGCCAAAGTTATCCTAATAACCTGTAGCGACACTGCCCATCAGTGTCACTGCTAATTCCATGCATAGAGAAGCAAGAAAGAAGACTCTTCCACATTTTTCATTGTCTCCTCACACATATGCTTTTCCCAGACAAGTTATTTACTTTAAATATCATCTAAGCAGTATTTCCCTACTTAGCATCACTGAGTGGACAAGGTTATTCTAACTAAACATCAGCTTCCCAGCCCTTTCTACAGTTGTTGAGATCTTCAAGTGAAAAATGCAAAGAAAATTCTTCAGTGATGAAAAATCCCCTGTTCCTTTTCCCCAGCAGGTAAACTAATCAGCAAGAGGTTGAACCCATCTCAAAGCAAAACACCATCACAGAGATCAAGGCCCCGGGACAGTGATTAAATCTATTGACAGAGACACCAGCAGCAGGGCAGAGTCCATGTTTCAGCAGGACGGTGCGCAGGTCCAGGTAGAGCAAGGGACGACAGACGCAGGAACTATGAGTGGCAGCGCGAATGTTTTAGCAAGTTATGGGCAACTCTCACGAGAGGGGTTGCAATGGAAATCATTATCCACTCGGCTGCAGCAGTCATTGCTTTCACAGCAATTTTTCTCACTTAAAAAGCAGCCAATTTCCATAAATGACTAGCCACTGGAGACATTTCAATGATTTAGATTAAGAAAAAATCCCATTTTAAATGTGAAAAATATTTTCCCAAACTTTAACTCCAAAACAGCTGAAAAGCTTTTCTTCCCTTCTCAGTTTTTTGTCTTTAAATGACATTCTTTTTCTTGCCTAAAAATAGACAGAAAGCTCTAGTTTGGAATAGATTGTTTCTGAGAACGACGTTACTGCAGGAGATGCCTTATGCTGCAAAAGCCTTTATGGAATTACATCCACAAATACTGATGCTCTAATAAACCCTGTACAACTGAACAGTTGCTCGAGGTCCACCAAGGAAGGTACATTTCCATGTTCTGGAAGGCAGCCTAAGACAGCAAAATCTGGCTTCTACTTGCTCGATTACTGCCAACATTTTCCTGAACTGGCTGAATAGCATAAAGGGAATAAATGACCTTTGTTACAGAGCAGGAATAAAGAGCTCTTCAAGTTTCCTTATAGGTAGAATGGCATTCCTACAGGAAATCCAAGTTATTCTCGAAGAAAAACCGCAATTACACAGAATACCGTACCTTCCTTAGCTGGCTTTCATATTCTTCTCGGAGTTCCCCTGGTTTGCTTAATTTAATGGGTGCTCTGAATATGAAGTCTGGAAAGAGAAGGGAAAAAAAGGAAACACTTTTTAGTGTATGATGACTGGGGTTGTCCATTATTTCCCAAAAAGGGTAAGCTCTCCATGGACTGCACAAGAGGTTCTGCAGCATTTTTTCAAGCACGTATGTTTATATTATGACACTGCTATCAAAGCTCTGTTTAACATACAGAAACATTGGGAGGAGGACGGCCAAGTAATACCATTTTGCACTTCTATAGTTTATTTTGAGATTCTCAAGAGTTCTTGACAAGCAGTTAAGCAATCAGGGGAGTATCAGGAGGATGTAAACACAGAGGTTAAGTAACAGCCCTGAGATGTCATAGGGAACCTGAGTCCTAGAAATAAAACCAGGCTTTAAGCGTCTGCTCCAGCCAGACACCCAAGAAACACAGGCTGACAGCAGCAACACAACAGCCTGAATTCACACCTGTGCCCTTCTGCCATTTAAACGAACACATCGAGAATGCTCTCTATTTTGTATATAAACAGTGTTTTTACTCCTCCACATCCCTTTCCCCTTTGCAGCTGTTTGCAGTGCTGTCCCAACTGTCCAGAGCAAGCACAGCTTTTGTTCTGCTTGCAATACACTCCCTGAGGTCAGTATTTCGAAGCTGGGCAGGCGGGCTGCTCCGTCCGGCAGGAATTCCCCATCCTGCTCCCACTTCCTCCCTTCCCCCTCGGGAATTCAGGAACCAAAAGCGTATTGGCACGGGGTTATAGTTTAACCTCCATCCCTAGAGTTCGTTACTCCCCAAATGACTCTCTTCTTTATGTTGGCCTCAAAGCTCCCTCCCGCTTCTGTGCAGCACAAGTCTGGGCAAGTTTCACTACAGTCAGAGGAGCCTGGATGGAAAAGGGAACAACCAGAATAAAACAACCACCCCTGAACAACCGTCCTGGCTCAGCCCGTATCAGTAGTCCAGGCAGGGTGCACCACAGCTCATCATCCCAATATGCTACGCTCAGGATGAAAGGGGTACGAGCAAGGAGGAAAATTCAGTGGTATTTCCTTTTCCCAGCTTGCTAAAATTAAGGGATATAAACCAGCAGCTTCACTGCATGTTTTATTTAGAAAGCGGTTTTATTCCTCAAACACATTGGCCTGAAATAAAAAGTTCATGGTGGGGTATGTAAATCAAACACCCAGCAATCCTCCGGTTCATGGCCATGTGTGCCTCCTCCTCCCTGGGGACAGGTCACAGTCCTGGTGCTGAAACATGCCATTTAAAGACTGACCAAACCCTGTTTTCACCTGTCCTGCCTTCTACCGGTTTGCTTTTAAAGTTCTTAGAGGACAGCTCCATAACTTCACTCCCACCTCACTGGTTGAGTGTGAGTGCAAACTCCAGAGCTTCCTGCTCAAGTAGCTCCGGAGAGGGAATGCTGCCAACGCCAAAGCTGAACAAATCACCGAGTATTTCTTTAATACTTGCTTTAAAAGGGGGGGAAAAAATCTCTGGTAATCAAACATCAAGCATAAAGATTATAAGGCTTTTTTTTTTTTTAAAGAAAGAGCTGCTATTCCCTCTTACTTGCACGCCTGTGCGAGCTAGGCTTGTTTTTAAAGGAAAACATCCAAAATGTCCTAACATGTGTGATAAAAATCCCAAGCGGTGGCAATGCTGGGGAGGCCAGGCTGCATTCCTCGCTCCTGCTTCTGCGCCTGCAACCGGCTGCGCTGGAAACTGGCTTCTCAAAATGTTTTTTCAATTGTGTCCTTGAGCAGTTCCAGTTCTTTGTGAATTTTATCAAGCTGAACTTCCACACAGACAGTCCCAAGACCAGCAGCAATCTGTAATGCCCCTATAGCAAACTTCAATTACTTCTGAATGTTTAAGGCTTGTCTCAGACCTTACCTTCATAGCTAAAAAGGTCTATTTTTTTCCTCCACGGTAATAAAAGCATATGAGCTAACCTGATGGAAACATGCAGCAGTAAAGAGAAGCCACATCAACTGTTTCATTGCTTACATGGGTTCAGCAAGCCAGAGATTTTGAATAATGGAACAACATTTATCTATAAAGTTGTGGTGGTTTAGCTGAAGTGGACCAACACTAGGTGGAAGCAATTTTATCTATAGTGTCTTTATGCACCACTTGTACATTTTACAGATGGGTCAAAAGAGACGAGACCCCAAATGTCTAACTCTGTGTAGAAGAGATGAAACCAAAAATGTATGCACAACTGTATATCTATGTTTAAAACACCCCCATGTAGTTTCTGGGGTAAAGCAATGCTGCGCGGTGGCTGCCCCCAGCCAAGGATGCTTCTATCGGCACAGAATCGCTGCAAATCAAACCAGACCGGTCCTCGCACTAGGATGCAGGTGGGGAGGAAGGCAGAATGATCACACGTGTTCCTCCAGCACACCTCCCCGTGCTAATTCTGGATGTTTAGGTCAGGACAAGGCTGCTCAGCTATTTCGATGTGTGCTACAACCTAGGAGAACAACAGAAACGGCTAAGATGAAGGAAGATATGGCCTTTTACTTGATTTTGCAGCAAAGCTCCTGCTTGCTTTTCCTCTCAAGCGAGCTGTGGGTCAACAGAAATGGTTTCTAAATGAAGCTGACTTGGAAGGGCTGTTGGGAAGGTCGGCACTGGATGCTCCTTCCAAGCAGGGTGATAGCACTGAAACAGTCACAGTGGCAGGATCTAACCTGGCATCCTGCTCTTTTATGCTGGCAGACAAGAGTTTCATCGTGTTGTGCTCCATCTTGGAAAAAATAATTTATTTCTGCACTATTTGAGAAGACAAAAGATTTTCTAATTATTTAACGCTGGTTCTCTTTATGAGAGGCATTTGACTTGTAGCCTCAATCCCCTTGAATGACTCCATCCTTTCAATGTTAGCACAGAAGTGTGCATTACACACCATCACTGTTAATCCGCACTCCTGACCAGCAGATTTTATATTTACTGGCAAAAGATTCAGAAACATCCATCTGGTGAATTCAGCAACAGGGGTTGAAGAAAAATAAGTTGAACTCAATTCAGAAACCCTTCGGTTCCCTGTCTGTTGTTCAGAGGCTCCTAGGTTTTGTCAAACTGATGCCATCTGGCAAGTCAAAGCTCTGCCACCCGCGGCTGTGAATCCCCCTCACCTCCAGCTTCTACAGAAACTTTCAGCAGACTTTGTAGCTTCCTTCTCCCCTTCATCCCTAGCAGGTATAATCAAAACCTTGAGGTTTTCACTGGTTTTCCTTTTAACTTCCAGCAGTTAGTGTTTATACTTGGAGATGAAGATGAGATCTTAAATGTTTTCAAAACATAAACCAAGAAGTTAGAAGTTTTCTGACTACAGAGAGGTTTGGAAACAGTTTTCCAACAAGAGTAGTTACTCTAGTTCTTTTAAAAGGATGTTAACTAAATTACATGAAGATACGCCAATGGCATACTGCATATATATATATATATTTCAGCATTGGTGGATCGGGGCATATTTGGAAACAACAAATTAAAACTCAGACCATTTTGGCCACAAATCTGCAACTTTTTTGTAAGTGGAAGAATCAGTAAGGTTGGAGCTGTAGGAAGACTTTGGGCTGTCATATACCGGTAGGACAACATGTGGCATCGCCAGCCCCCTTCCCCTGCCCTGCCACGGGCATCTGTGGTCACAGCAAACCAGAGACAGAAACTCAATCAAGCTAAGAACAAGCTACTGAAAAAAAATGCAACCCTCTAAAGAAGTGTTTTCACCCCAAAGCAGCTCCTGTACCACAACAGGCTCCAGACCAATTCTCACTCACAGCCAAATGGGACAAAAATAGATTTAATCTAGTTCTGAGCCTGGAGTTCCAGCTGAAGCAGGAGATGACACTAGAAAAATGTTAATGTGGTTGATAGCTATTAATATACCATCATTTCTGCCTCACTTGCTACATCCTAAATAGGCTAGTACCAATAATTTCAATAATCTCCTTGAGACAAGTCTTCCCAACAGATTTTCATAGAATCATAGAATGGTTTGGGTTAGAAGGGACCTTTGAAGATCATCTAGTCCAACCCCCCTGCCATGGGCAAGGACATTTAGTGGTGGACTTGGCATTGTTAAGTTTATGGTTGGACTCGATGATCTTAAAGGTCTTTTCCAACCTAAATGATTCCATGATTCTATGATCTTCCACTAGATCAGGTTGCTCAAAGCCCCGTCCAACCTGACCTTGAACACTTCCAGTGATGGGGCACCCTCAACTTCTCTTGGCAACCTGCGCCAGTGTCTCACCACCCTCATCATAAAGAATTTCCTCCTTATGTCTAATCTAAACTTACCCTCTTTAAACTGAAAGCCGTTGCCCCTTGTCCTGTCACTACAGGCCTTGGTAAAAAGGCTGCAATAAGGTCTCCCTGGAGCCCTCTCTTCTCCAGGCTGAACAACCCCAACTCTCTCAGCCTTTCCCCACAGGAGAGGTTCTCCATCCTTCTGGTCATTCTTGTGTCCCTCCTCTGGACCTGCTCCAACAGGTCCACGTCTCTCCTGTGCTGAGGACCCCAGAGCTGGATGCAGAACTGCAGGTGGGGTCTCACCAGAGCGGAGTACAAAGGGAGAATTACCTAATTTTCCTTGATTTATGTTCCAAACAGAGCGACCCGGCTCCCCTAGCACTGATGCCAGGCACAGAAAGCATTGCTTTCCCCTACACCTCTTGTTCCGTTTCTTCATTTTCAAAAGCTTGTCTTAGGGACCTGGGAAAAGGCACACAAAGCCACCAAAAAGTGGATCTAGACATGCATTAAAAGCAAGACAGAAAACAATGAAGTCCATCAGTTAAAGGAAAGAGGGCAGAGAAATAACTGACACAGTGAAAGCTTAAGTATTCAGAAGAGCGATACTTTAGTGTTTACCAAAAATTAACTGTGATCAGGTACTTTAAGAAACAGAAGCGCAGAAACAAGAAGTAAATAAAGATGGCACAAAAAGTGCAAAGGAAAGGTATTTTGGAAGAACTCTCTTGAATACTGTTTCTCATCCGTATGAATGGTGTGACTTGCCTTGTTTTTATGGTCAGCTAACAGTGAATGCAAGGCTGAGGGATTCACAAGATGCATGTACCATAAACAGGTCTTAGGATAGAATTTATAAAATTTGTGAGTTGTACGGTGGTATAAATAGATGAAAAGCCATTTAAGCTAAAAGGAATGTACCAAGTTCGAGAATACAATAGACTGTAAATGGATAGACCCCTCCAGGGACACAGCCGAGAACCGGTCGATGCCTCTGCATGGTGTGCTGAGAGCCAGTCTCGGCTAAGATGGGAGTTGTTCGAGCCATATTGGGTATAAATCCAAAAGATGTGTTCCTGCTGGTAGCAACCCCCGGGAAGAGGGTTTGAATAAAGGAAGATGGAAGATGGAGAGGCTGTCTGGGGATGCAAGAGGGAGAAGAGGTGGCTTTAGAAAGCTGGTGAAATCCCCCTTGGTAAGTTCTGAACTGTTTGTGGTTGTCTTCGAGGCTTCCTGGAGCAAAGGGGTTTTCTTTAAGGTCATGGAGAAGTAGGGGAACGAGAGGGGAAGCAGCTACTTGAAAACTGTAAATCAGCAGGCTTAGTTTCAATATGCGAACGGGTACTACAACCAATTGTTAGTTCATTAGCAAGTATCTGGGAAGTAACAGGCAGACAATAAACTAACACCAACTCTGTAAGAACAACTTGCATTAATTCAATCCAATCTCCTTCTTTGATGGGATAACTAGGGGATGAGAGGGAAACAAGTAACAATATGAGTTCATCTCTTGGGCATCAGAGGGTATTTTACCTGCTGTAGAGACCAAGATGTCCACAATTTTTCTTTACAGAGCGAGTTAAGGACTAGCAGGATGCACTGTGTTAGGGGTCAGCCATGTACTTTTGAGCAGCCCATGCAGGAACTGCCTCCTGTACTGTCCAAAACTTGCTCTGGACAGAAATGCATAAAGAAATAAAGCAAGAAAATACAAGAGTAGGAGCTACTGCAAAGGAACTCAAAATCCTGCCCTTATGCCTCTGTGGAGAAAGGAGGAGAAGAGCTGGCTGGGGAGGTAGGAGTGTGGTGTGAAGGCATCAAAGGGAAGAAGCTCAAGAGTCCTAGATGGGGAAGCTGTCAGGAGTGGGAGCGAGGCAAGGAGCGACAGCTCTTAACCTCATGAAGACGGGTTAAGAAATTTTGCTAGACACGGTTTAGTGCCAACACCCTTGGGGCTCATGGAGACCACTTCAGCTCAGGCGCAGCATTGCACAAACAGTAAAGCTTGCGTGCTCTCCTGGAGCTGCCAGACACACATGCAACCCTGCAGAGCTGCCAGGTTGGGTACAGCAGGGCTGGTCCCGAGACGGAGCTGAAATTTCAGCAGATGCAGGCTCATTCCATGAGGTTTCCTTGCATGCCGATTCCCAGCTCACCCTCTAGTTCCTGTATTATCTGGATATATCCCTGTTTTGCAGAATAACCCCGTCCTCAGCACCCTGAGTAACAGTATGCCAAATATGTTTTGTCTTTTTCATTTAGAAGCACATAAAAAAGAACATTCTTAGATGCACAGTGAGAAAAAAAAAGCTAGTCTAAGTATAACCACTATTCAGATGGATGCACATCTAGCTGAAAAATTATTTTCTAAGAGTTAATGATCCACTGCCATGCCAGGACAGCCTCTCACATTGGCCGCTGGGGCTAGTGCTGGGTCTGGTCCTAATCACTCTCTTCATTAACGGCTTGAATGATAGATTAAAAATAATTTAAGTATTGTGGATGACTGGAGAGAGGACAGCGAAGGAGGAGACGGAGGTGCAAGCACTCTGAGAGTCTCATGGCACAGTTGTTACTGTCCCTGCAGAGGCACCCCTACCTTATTTCTTTTCCTGGGCAATCTTAAATTTAACCCATCCCCTTCAAACAGCCATACAACACCAATGCTGTGACAAGGAGGAAAAAGAGGTGGTGCCAACTTTAATCAGCTTGACATGGGGAGTAAATCACTGCTTTTCACGTAGCAGGGAAAGGCTTCATCGGGATTGCTGTTTCTAAACTCTTAGCACCGTGGTCTTGAGACAAAAAACTGCTGACAGACTACAGAACAGAAATGACAGGAAATTAAGGAATCACCAGGAAATGCTCAAGAACTAGACTGGTCTGGTCCAGTGGGGAAAGAGGGAAACCACAGCCAAAAAAAGACTTGGAGGAAGGAGGGGGAAGTCATGTTAGAAGTCTGGCAAAAACACCCTACCCCTCGTATAAAAGCATCAGTTATTAATTGTTCTGCATAGCTACCGGGCAGAAGAGAAACAAAAGAAATCAGCTGCGTTTATAACAAAGGAGATTTTGATTAGATATTAGGCAAAATTTTTCTAGTGTTCAGAGGCTGAAACAAAGGTGGCCATGGGATTCCCTTCTGCCACCTCTGTATGAACGGATGACTCGGATGCCTATGAGGAATGGTTTAGGTACGCTCGATCCTGCCTTGGTGTACAGGAGCAGACTTCCCTTGTCCCTTCCAAAAGCAGTCATTTTATTCTCTCCCTCCCAGACCACTTTCATGTTAGGAGTTTAAAGCTCTTGACCAGCTTAGCAAGCCCTCTCCTTGCAAAACTGAATTTCTGTTTCCGAGTTCATGGAGGAACACTTGTCCTTCAGCAATTTTCCAAGCTCCCTGAAGTCATCTATAATCTGGGACAGTAACGTCAGGATTGATGGGCAAAAATCTATCAATGCGGGTATCTGATACTGAAGGTGGGCCTTGTGCCTGCTGCCTGAGAAGATACAGCCACAATCTCATCTGCTTGTCCTTTTTCACAAGACCCTTTTCTTTTGTCTTGATTCATAGGGTATTCCATCTTCCTTGGGAGAAATATGAAGGTACTTATTTTCTTGCAAAGCAGGCTGAGCACCTCTCCGTGAACATGTTATGTTCTTTCTTCTTCTTGGCTAGCTGAATCCTCAAACACATACCCACAGACTCCAAGCCTCCCATCTGCTGCACCTCTCTGCCTTCCAAGTCTTTCACCAGGCAACAGTTTTAATGTAAGAAACCTTACTTAGCAAAGTATTACAGCCACTACTGCATCTTTAGCTCAAAATTTGGTTTTATACCAGCATCTAGGGTGCCTTTCCAGGTGCTATATGGTGCTTCGAGATGCCCACCTGGGACCTACGGGCCACCCAGACCCTTCTGGAGCAGCAGCTGGAGGGCCAGGCTGAAGGCAGCAGGGCAGCTCGAAGGGCATCTGGAGCCCAGGAGCAGGCAAGCAAACGCAGCCCACGCTAAGACACAACACAGGCAGCAAGTACGCATTGTCTCTGCTTACTTCTACCAGGTTTTGTTTGACAAGTGTCATGACAAGGACTTTGTCTTCATAAGTATTTGTATAGCACCTAATGCAGAATCCCCAATCTCAGCCAAGGTCTGAGAGCTCCTTAAGTCCACTATTATGTACGAATACCAAAGTGAATGACAAAAATTGAGACTTGAAACTGTGATTAATTAGCCAATTTAAGCTGGAATAATCAAGGTATGTCAAGAGGTCATACCAAACAGTTTTTAAGAATTTGCAGATTTTAAGTTATTTAACTGAATACATCAGCTTATTCAGCGTTTGATAATAGAATCACAGAATAGCTGAGGTTTGCAAAGACCTCTGGGGACCAAACCCTCTGCTCAAGCAGGGTCACCAGGAGTAGGCTGGCCAGGTCCATGTCCATCTCCGAGGATGGAGACTCCACAACCTCTCTGGGCAACCTGTGCCAGTGCTTGGTCACCTGCACAGTGAAAGGTGTTTTTCTTAGGGCAAGTGAAACTTCTTGTCTCTCAGTTTGTGCCCATTGCCTCCTTTCGGTATATACAGGGGGGTTATAAAACAGATGGAGAGAGACTTTTTACCAGGGCCCGTAGTGACAGGACAAGGGGCAATGGTTTAAACTGAAAGATGGCAGGTTTAGACTGGACATAAGGAAGAAATGTTTTACAATGAGGGAGGTGAGACTGGCACAGGTTGCCCAGAGAGGTGGTTGATGCCCCATCCCTGGAAGTTTTCAAGGCCAGGCTGGACGGGGCTTTGAGCAACCTGGTCTAGTGGAAGGTGTCCCTGCCCATGGCAGGGGGGTTGGAACTAGATGGTCTTTAAGGTCCCTTCCAACCCAAACCATTCTGTGATTCTAAGACCAGCTTCAGGAATCCCAGGCCCCTGAGACATGGGGGAAAATCTGGAACAAGGAAGACCCACCCTCGCTGGATGGAGGATCAGGTTAGGGAACATTTAAACAAATTAGACATACACAAGTCCGTGGGACCTAATGGGTTGCACCCAGGAGTGCTGAGGGAGCTGGCCAACGTCATTGTGAGGCCACTCTTGATTATCTTTGAAAGGTCATGGTGATCAGGAGAGGTTCTTCAGGCCTGGAAGAAAGCAAATGTCACTCCTCCCTTCAAAAAAGGCAAGGAGGAGGAATGACAGGGCCAGCTCCACCTTGATCCCTGGGAAGGTGATGGAGCAACTATTCCTGGAAACCACTTCTAGACAAGGACAAGGAGGTGTTTGGGAAGTAGTCAGCTTGGATTTATGAAAAAGAAAGCATGCTTAACCAACGCAGTAGTCTTCCGTGATAAGATGACTGGCCCAGTGGATGAGTGGAGAGCAGTGGATGTTGTTTATCTTGACCAGTGAAGGGCCATGAAGACCATTAAGGGACTAGAGTATCTGACATACAAGAGGAGGCTGAGAGAGCTGGGACTGTTCAGCCTGGAGAAGAGAAGGCTTGGGGGGATCTTACCCATGTGTTTAAGTACCTGCTAGAAGACAGCAGAGAAGAGAGAGCCAGGCTCTTCTCAGCGGTGCCCAGTGACAGAATGAGAGGAAATGGGCACAAATTGAAATACAAGAAATTCCATTTAACATAGGAAATCACCTTTTTACTGTCAGGGTGGTCAAGCACCAGTACAGTTTGCCCAGGGAGGCTACAGAGTCTCAAACCTTGGAGACAGTCAAACCCCAACTGGACATGGTCCTGGGCAACCTGCTCCTGCTGACCCTGCTTTGAGCAGGGGTTGGACTAGGCAGTCTGCAGAGGTCCCTGCCAACCTCAGCCATTCTGTGGTTCTCCAATAAGCCTCACTAATGTTGAGATAAACGACATCCACTGGTCTCTCTCTGCAAATAGTAGGTTACCACTCTTAATGGATAAACTACCTTTGATTTCCACGCCATTAGCCCAACTTACAACCTAAGTGGCCGATTACCTTCACAGCTTTCAGTGTGACACAGCCTTCTGGTGCTGCTTAAGGACAAGCTTGAGCCTAGGCTAGAAATGCAGTAGGAATGCCATTCAAGATTATAGCTCATTTTAGCTGATCTCATCGGCTGTTAACTCAACCGCTCTACAGCAGCAAGGTCTGCGGTACGAAACGCGACCAGAGTATGGCACAAGTAGGGGTTAGTCTAGCCCAATTTAGAGTGCCCATGACAAAGCCATACGAGGTGACACTCAGGTGCAGGTGTCTGTCTGTGTTTGGGGGTCACATCCCACATTTCTCAGTGCCAAGACATTCCACGATTCTCTCCAAGACACTTCCAGAACTTTAGGAAGTTCAGGCAGGCAGGAAATGACAATCAACAAGATGACCGCATGCCTTGCTGCAAAATATACACATCTCAGACAATTCAAGACAAGCAGAGAATTGAAACTACGTTTCCTTAAAAAAATACAGCCAATACTGCATAAGCATTCCTGCAGCATGGCTGGATATTCTAATTCAAGCTAGGTTGGATGAAGCCGAGTATATTTAAGCATGACTGACACAACTACCTTGGAGCAGAGATCGACTCGGGGAGTTTCAGTTGTCCCTCCTCCGGCTGGGCCAGGGAGGAGGAACTGCTCCCAGCCGTTTGGCTCGGCTCCCTCCGGACAGCCCGTCTGTTCATTGATTCAGCAAATCCTTCTGCACGAAGGCTTCCCAATTCGCTTCCAGCAAAGGTTAGTGGGGTTAGTTCAAACCACCAATTTAAGCTGTTTAAGCTCATCCTGCCAATTTTTCCCGCAGCAAATTAGAGGGTGCTGACACAAGCACGAACCGGGAGACCAGTAACGTGCTCAAAAAGGAATGGTTAGGGCATGGGTGGATGGCTAAAAGGACGTTTATCCATAGCTTAAAGCCTCGTCTGCTCTACAGGGCTCCCACCAGCATCGCTTCGTCGGTGAAGCACTGGTGTAGGTGCAGTGGAGGCGGCCGATCTCTGCCAGCGCTGCTGCATCACCTCTCCGTTCAACAGGCACCGCGGTGCTGGCAGAAGATCCCGGCGCACCGGGAATTTTGACAGCAGCAAGGTGGGCATCTTCCGCAGCGCCTCAGCTCTCACCAGCAAAGAGCCACGCCGCCGGCTCAAACAAGGATTTATTTTAAACAAAACACAGGGAGTGGTTTTCTAGAAGTTGAGGAAGGCTGGCGGCTTGAGAGATGGGGAGGAAACGCATGACACAAAGCCATGAACTCAGAAACGATGGACTTTTTTTGATGTCAACAAGGGACCGGCACTTCCCACGGCGCAAAAGCTTTCCTCGCTCGACGCGGCAGAAACCCGCCCGACTTTTACCAGCCCTTCCGAGGGGGGGGCACCATCGTAACCATTCACTTTTTGGGCAACGTTATTATAAAAATAACTGGCCGTTCGCCATTTCAGGGTTCAAGCAGACGCGGGGCTGAGAACGGGGCGAGACGCTGCCAGCAGCCCGCTCCCACCCGGCCTTCGCGCCTCCCATCTCGCTGATGTTCTATGGAGAGGGGCACCGTCCTGCTTCCCCCCCCCCCCCCCCCCCCCATACCTCCTCCCATCGCTGATGCTGTTGGCAAGGGGAGCCTGACGTTGATCCAGGCATGGCGGGGGGGGGGGGAAACGTGTGTGTGTGTGTGTGTGTGTCCGGGCTACCCCTCCTGCCACTGCAAAGGAAGGTGGGCTTAGCCCCGCAGGGACGGGCTGAGCCCCCACAAACTCATCGCACTCCCCCCCCCCCCGCCTTGGCAGGCCGAGCCGGCCCCGCCCCCTCGGGGCTGAGCCCCCGCCGGCTCATCGCACCCTCCCGCGCGCCGGCTCCGCCCCCCTCGGCGCCGAGACCACCCCCCCCACTCCCGCGCGCGCCCCGCGCCCCCCCCTCCCTCCTCCTCCTCCCCCCCCCCGCCTCCCCTCGCGCCGCCGGCGGCGGTTGGAACCGGAGGGGAGGGGGAGGGGGAGGGGCAGGCCCGCCGCCGCCGCACCTTGGTCCGGCGGCCGCTGCTCCCCGCCTCCTCCGGCGGCCGTCGTCGCGGCGGGCTCGGGTCGGGCCTGCTGGCGGCGGGCCCAGGTGGAGAGGCGGCTGCGGCAGAGCGGGCAGCAGAGGCCCGGGCCCTGCAGGCAGCGTTGGAAACAGGCGAGGCAAAGCGAGTGGCGGCAGGGCGGCGTCACCGCCTCTACCAGAGCCTGGCGGCATACCGGGCAATCCGCCACCGCTAACACCACCTCGTCCTCCTCAGCCGCCGCCGCCGCCCCGGTCCGCCCACGCCGCCGCCGCCCCCGCCGCGCCGGCACCGCGGCCCGGCCGCCGGGGCCCGCCGCCGCCATCTTCTCACACTTTGAAGGGACAGAACGTTGGGGCGCGCGCGGCCCCGCCCACTACCCACATAATTCATAAGGGGGCACGCCCCCTCCCCCCCCCGCTTGATATTCAGGAGCACCGCGCCCCGTCAGGACACGCGGGCCCCGCCTCCGCGTCGGCCACGCCTCCTTGTTGAATATTCATGACCCGGCTATAAAAGGCGGGGGGCCGCTTCCTCGTCCACTCAGTAGCCGTGAGGTGTCGGCGGGTGAAGCGGTTGCGCCCCCTCACAGAGCCCGGTCCCGGTGTGAGGGGCTGCGTGGTGGGAGAGTGGCCCCATGAGGAGGGGCACTGGCCCTGAAGGAGGCCCGCGTCCCCTCCATCGCCCCGGGAAGGGCGTAGAGGACGGTGGCTGTGTGCTCCTTCAGCGAACTGCTGTTCTCTAGGCTGTTGGGCCGCCATGGGGAAGATCCTCCGCACTTGGCTGTGTGGGTGCGATCTCTTTTATTTCAGCCTTGCCGGATGCTTCGGTGAAGGGTGTAATCTGGGGTTGGTCCTGCTGGCCTGAGTTTTCACGGAGCTGCTTCAAATCCCTGTGGTTTCTCAGAGGTTTTAAGACCCTCCCTCTGGAATGGGGCCCTGAGCAGCCCCAGAGCGTGTCTGTGGGGCACGCATGGCCCTCTGCCTGCCTCCAGCTGCTTCCAGCCTCCCCTTCAACCGTCTTCCAACAACATGCAGCGGTGGGTCTTTAAAAAGATGCCACAAAATCCCTGTGTACTAACAATCCTTTTCTGTCTCGGTTTGCTGTTACTTGCAGATTTTTTTTCCTTGTACCCACAGCACATGCTCCTTTTTGGACTCCTCAGTGCTTCTTGAGCATAGCTTGACCCGGACACCAACAGGCCAAGCAGTGGAGAACTCCCATTCAGCTTTCTGGCTGGCTGTAAACACCCAGGAGCTCCAGAGATCAGCAGGTTATAAATTGGCAAGGACACAGGGGCCAGTACCACACCAACCCTTTAGTCTAAGCCGTTCTGGGTAATATCTGCTTGTAGGTATTCAGTCAGCGTTTTTGCTCGGTGGCTGCAGCACTCAGTTCCACAGCCATGGGGTTTGGAGGAACCCAAATCCCTGACATGCAGCCTCGGGCTAACCCCTTCTTCCCAGCCTCACAACTGTGTCCAAAAACTTTCAGGTCACCCCTAACCCATCAGTTTCTATTGCTGCGTGAAACGGGGACTTAAAATTAATCTCAATTCTTCCACTTCTGCTAAATAACTCTCTGAGGAGGGGCAAAAGAGGTGGTGGGGCAGGTCCTACTCTTGCCTAATTTAGGGTGTGAGCTCCTGGGAGGTGAGGGGCAGGGAGGTTTAGGAAACCACATCATTGAAACGCTGCACTTTTACACATGGAGCCCGTGAAGCTCTGTTCCTTGTGGATTGTCCAGTGTCTAGTAATGTACCCCATTTAGTGCAAGGCACTAATTTACATTTCTTATACCTAGCTCCCATGTGCACAGAATATTTTGACGTGCAATATCTTTAAGATTTCTATCTTTCCGTCAGGCTAGTTGAAAGGTTCAGCTGATTAAGAAGTCATTAGACCTGCAAGGCCTCCTTGGCCCAAGCTAAGAAACCGGGCTAAAAATCTTAACGAAGGTGTGTTCCTGCCTATGGTGCTGTACGGAGCCTTGCAGCTGAATGGACAGCACTGCTGTACATCTGCTGCTGTCAGCATTTGAAGGTTTAGTGATGCAGAGTTGATTATTTTCATTAACGACATTTAACAAGTACTCCTCAGAGGCTTAATATGAGGAACAGTCATTTTTGAAGGAAGACCGATAGCATTTGGCCTGCAGCATTAAGTGATTAGCAAAAGAGGAGGAGAGCTTCAAAGCTCATGGAACAGGCTGACAATTTAACAAACAGCTTTTACTGAGAGAGAAAGGCTTTAAACTATTTTCCTCCTGAGAGGTGCCACATCCTATGGGGGAGCCTCGGAGGAAGAGATGCAGAATCACATTTAATCTTCATGGGGATTTTTTGGGGAAGGGAGGCTGTGGGAAAGAGGTTGCAAAACAGAGCTGGCATAGCAGAGCATATGCATCCAGAGTGGGGTGGACACGGAAAAGGAAGCAGCGAACAGCCAGGCAAACAGGCTTTGAAAATAAGCAAGACAGTGAGGCGTGGGCACGAGTAGGGGGTCCTGGCTGTCGGCTGGGATGAGCTTGGTGTGTACAGCGAACCCCAGCTCCATGCCTGTGGGGTTATCAGCTGCTTTAGGAGCAGATTCCTGGGATCTGTTTCACAGTGGCTTCCCTTTTCCCCTTCTTCCTCCGGGCAGGGTTTGTAGAGGGACTCTCTTCCAGGAGGGAAGAGATGAGGAGAGGAGCTGTGGCATCCAGATGTACATGCTTTCCTCAGGAATTGGGGGAATGCAAACCTCCCTGCTGCGTTGCTGGTGACAGGGGACTAAGCTAAGTGGCTGATTATTAAAGACAAATGCTATGTGGAGTTTCAGATCCGTGTGATATCACGTCCCGACATTGCCCAAGGGGGTGCAGGACTCATGGAAAATCGGGCTGGCAAGGTCCCCAAGGTGTTATTCAGTCACCCCCTTTCCCTGCAGCGGGATCAACTCAGCCTGAGTCACTCCTGAGCAATGCTTGTTCATCCTGTTCTTAAAGACCTCCGGGACTGGCAACCCACCTCCCCTCAGTGCGGCGACTGGCTGAGCCTATCCCTGTCATCAGAAAAGGTTGGGTTTTTTCCTTTGTTGGACATAAATCTCCCATAATTCTTGTCTTGGTGTCTCTGCTGGCCCCGTTAACCCTCATCCCTTCCTCCTGCCTCAGGCTGGTAACAGAGGAGTCTAGACTAGGAGCTACCTTAGCACAGCCCGCTCCCTGAGGCCGGGGTGAGTCAGATCCCAGGGAAGGGCTTTGTGTTACACCCCAAAGCCTGGCTTTCCCTATCCTTCCCTGTGCCAGAAACTGCGGGGGGGGGAAACAGCCTCCTTATCACTTCCAACCCCAGTCAGGTCTGCCCTCGGCCATCCAGCTCTTTAAGGCCACATCTGTACTAGTCAAGTGAGCACAGGGTGCATCCCCAGTGAATTGTTGGAAAGGTCTTTGGCACAGTTTTGGTCTCGAACAGGCATGATTTTGGGGTTACTGGGGCCACAGCTTATTCTTCAAAAGTGGTTTAGATGTGGCCACTCTGGGAAGGACGAAAGCTCTTAACAGTGTGACTTTAGCCTGGGTAAGGACTGTTTAATTTGTTAGCAGCTGCAGGCTCTGTCTGTAGAGCCACAAATTGCTGTGACATGTACCACAAATGACATGGCACTCTGGGAAGGAGTGGGAGCGGGTGGGTATGCAAGGGTGGCCATGCTGAGCACCTTGCTGCCACTGCCTCCATGCTGTCAAAATCCCACCCGGTGCCTATCTCTGTCTCAGACACCTAAATTGCTTCAAAATCTGGGTTCCTCATGATGAGTCTGAGAGGGATATCTGCTTGGAAAGCCCACCAGCACACCTCCGAGCTGGCCTGGTGTGAGTGAGGCTGCATGCAGGCTCGTGAGGTTGGTTGACGGCTTGTTGGGGTGTTAAATGTGAGGAGTGGGAGATGCACAGCACCGGTGCAGGCAGGAGGCCTGGCCATCTCACCACTGCTGACAGGTACGCTCATCCTCTTCTCAAAGGTCTCCAGCAGTGAGGACCCTGAAGCCTTCCCAAATGACCAGTCCCAATCTTTTAGTATCTCACACTTTTGTCTGAATTTCTCTTATTGAAACTTAAGCCTGGGATTTGCCTGGTCCCTCTGGGATGTCTGCCCCTACCCACCATCCTGTCTGAACAAGTATTTGTTTCTGTTACATATCTTTATGATAAGTAGAAGAAGAAATCTCAAACAACAGTGCAGCTCAGAAAACATGTTTCTTCTCACAGGGCTGCCCCAGCCACAGTCCTGCTTTGAAGCCCCCTGGTTGCTGCCCCTCCACTCTCTGTGCTTTCCAGCCTGGCTGCTTCAGCAGCTTCCCCCAGGACACTGTTTTCTACCAGGTTCTTGTTCAGGTGTGCAAGAACTTCGTTCTTAGCCCTCGGCTTGGCCAGGGTGACTTTATGTGTGGTGGTTTTGTTTTTTTTGTTTTTTTGTTTTTTCCTGGGAAGAACAAAGGTGCATCAAGTCTGTGTGTGGTTTATTTTAAAGTCAAATGGAGCTCTCCTCTTTTTGTGTATTGCCTGACACACAGATGTTAGTAGTGCTTGGGCTGGATGTCACCCTGATAGCGGTTGTACGTAGGACTCTGAGAGCATGACTTGGCTTTCCATGTTTCTACACTCAGGGGCTTGAATCAGCTTGAAGAAATGATTTTTGGGGGGCATTTTTAAGCAAGCCTTAGGTTCAGAATCCCCCTCCCTTCAGAGGATCTTGGTGCTTGCTTTGGCGAAGGAGCTGGTGCAGGGGATTTCTGTCTGCCTGGCTCCATCACATGCTCACCGCACCTCCTTTAAGGCCATCCCTTTCCGAGCGGGGTCAGTGATCATACCAGCACCCCTGGATTATCTGTGTGCAGGGAAGGTGAATCGGAGGAGGCAGAGCCTCTACACTGGTTGCTATGGAAATCTCTTGTGCTTCTCTTCTGCTTTTCATTTATTTGCTGGGGCACTAAAACAGTCTGTTTTTTCACCATATTTTAGTGTCAGGTCCCTCTCTGATGAAGGCTCTCGTCTACCCTAGACATTGGGTTGGCAGCAGAGAAAATGTGGCTGCAGAGACAGAGGTGAAGCCCCACGCCTTTGGGCCTCCTTGAAACACCCATGGTCGGAGAGAGGAAGGGAAGATCTGTGCCCAAGAAACAGCCTCTAAATGTGTGCCAGGAACTTGCTAGGGGTTATCATTTACTTGCTATATCTCACCCACACTTCTATCTTTAGTTGTTTCTAATTTAGCTGTTGAATGACTAAAATGATATCAGTGCATTGATCCTCGCTGTTGTGGGGATCCACAAAATGCCGGTTGACAAAAAACCTAATCTCCAGGAAAGAAAAAAAAAATTGGAGTGACTTTATTAAGATGAATGATGATGTGAAGGAGGCAGCGGTTTGGTGCTGGGACTGGACTTAATCCAGAAACTTGGGTACCTGTCCTGTCGATGCTGCTGCTAGACAGAGTCAGATGGGGTGCGTTATTCCCACAGTTGCCCAGGCCTCCCACAAAGCTGCCAGCTCCCCAGAATCAGCCTGACTTAGGAGCTGGGGCCTGGGGAGCCCTCAGGGAGGGACAGAGAACATGGGAAGGGGAGACAGTTCCCCACCAAAGCCACTCATGGGACAAGCCGCCGTGCAGAGCTTTAGCTCTCTGCAGAGGTCCTAGCGACAGTGGATTTGGAAGGGGATCTCTGCCAGATATTCCCCCAAATCACGACTGCGCATCCAGCCCAGCCCGGACAGAACTTGGTTGCTGTGTCTCCAGCTTGTCTTTCAACCCAAACCCCTGCAAGGGGCAGAGGTTTTAAACTGAAAGATGGCAGGTTTAGGTTGGACACAAGGAAGAAATTCTTTACAGTGAGGGTGGTGAGGCACTGGCACAGGTTGCCCAGAGAGGTTGTGGCTGCCCCATCCCTGGCAGTGTTCAAGGCCAGGTTGGATGGGGCTTTGGGCAACCTGGTCTAGTGGAAGGTGCCCCTGCCCATGGCAGGGGGTTGGACTAGATGATCTTTAAATGTCCCTTCTAACCCAAACCATTCTGTGATTCTACAACTCGAGATGTGCGGAGCTCAGCGCTGGCCTGCAGAGGGTATCCTAAGCCCGTGCAAGGCTCCAGCCTCGCATCCTGCCACCCCAAGCCAAAACCTCTGCCTTGGTCAGCCTGCCAGGGAACATTTCTCTGCTGCTCACCTCTCCTGAGGAGCTGGCAGGGTCTTGCCAGCACCATTTCTTTTTGTGGTCCTCCCAGTGACGATGCCGGCCCTGGCCAGACACTTGCCATGGGGTGCAGGTGGGGATGTGTCACGGTGGATACAGGAGATATGGACAGGCCCATGGGACTGTGCTCCCCCATTTTTCCTCTCTGTCCTTCTCCTTTGCTTTGCCTGGCCTCTCTTAACCGCTCCCTCTTATTTGGTTGCTGATCTCCATCCCTGGAGGGGAATCTTTTACTGACTGTCCTCCCTATACTGCTGAGTATAGACTATTTATTGTGTGGTAGTTACGGCTGTTTGCATGGGGAACAGACACTCTCAGATGCTGGCAACCCCGAGCTGGCATGTGGTCACCCAGGGTTTGACTGGATCCTGTTCCAACTCCACAAAGCCCTTGGGAACACACTTTGCATTCAAGGTGCTGTAACAAATTATGTTGCCTCCAGCACAAGCCCTGCAGGTCATTAGATCACTGTAGGGTGATAGATGAAAAGGCTGCTCCTCCTTTTCCCCAGAGCAGGAGTCAGGAGAGGTAAGGTGATGTCCTCAGGAGAGGTAATGTCCTCTGTAGACAGTCTTTGTAGCTCGAGGTGTGGTATGAGACGTGATAAAGCTCTTGAGTGAGGCTGAGTTTCTCATGTGGTCCATTGGGCAGAGCAATCTCCGGGACTGCTCCACAGTGAATGCTCTGCTTGAATGTCCCCCAAACACAGTTGCCTTCAAGAGACCTTCAGAAAGAGCTCTTGCTGGTGTTAATCACTCATCAGGATGGGAGCAGGAAATCAGATGCTGGGTAAAGTAACGTTTGTATTGGAATTGCAGCCAGAGGCAGCTTCCCTGAGCTGCTGTGTCATGAGGAGGTGCTGGCTGCTTGCAGGTGAGGTGTCTCCTTGCAGCTCCAGGAGACATTCAGTGCTGACTTCTAGCTTGGAGGCACATCTCCTGCCATCACTGAACCAAAGCCAGGCCCTTGGTCGGGGTGGCACAGGAGACAGGCTGCGGAGGAGGCTGCAGCAAGCCCAGCGAGGAGTTCAAGGGTTACACCGTCAGTCGTGACAATGAGGTAGCTTCTCTCCTGTGGTTTCACTGCTCTGAATTGCAGCATTACTCCACCACTGGTTTAATGCAGGAGAAGGAACAGCATAAAACCAGGCCAAGGCTCAGCCTGAAGGATCCTTGCCAGCTCTCCTCTTCCCACCCCAATCAGAACTGCAGAGCCAGTGGTGAGAGGAGCTCCTGGGGCATTGTGCAGGGAAGCAAGATTGACTCTGCAAAGCTGCAGAGAGAGATGTTTTGCCTCCCCATCCAGCTGTCCATCTCTGCATGGTGCCCTGAGGGACCAGCAGAGAATGGAGCCACCCAAGCCACCAGCCCCAATTATCCAAATGTCCCTCTCTACCTCCTGGTGGCTTTTGTGCCTGCAGGGAGGAGGGCTGTTGAGCAGGATGGGCCAGGAGTGGGAGTCTTACAGTCCTGCTCAACCCATGTGTGGGCTCAAGGCTTTGAAGGGTGGAGGAGACTGACTTCTCTGTGGTGGCCGCTTTTGGATATGGAGAAGAATTCATAGCTGCTGCCTGCTGGAAAGGCCAAAAAGAGAGACAAATAGGAAAAAGTCCAATAGAAAGCATTTCCAGGGTATCCAGCTTGTGGCTGATGCTCTCCTAGCAGGACAACATCCTTCTGCAGAGAGAGAGCACAATGGTGGTGCAACATAGAAGTGACAAAGGTGAGAAGAGCCCTCCTTAAGGAGGGCAGAGGGAAGGAGGGATAAAGACCACTGAAACAAGGTGGTGTGGGAAAGCAGATGGAGGGGATCAGTCGGGGCTGTGCCTCAGTCCTGTTTGAACTCTGCAGCAGGACTCAGGCCGGGCTGCCAGTGTCGGTGGCATGTCTTCTGCTCTTTGGGGACTTTGAAGATATGAGTTGTGCCCTCCTGGGAGGCTGGGCTGGAGCCAGCAGCTGGGGAGGTACTGTGAGCTTGTGTGTCTCTGCACAAGTGGCATGAACCCGCTTTGAAATCCCCAGGTGAGGAGAGAAAACCCACGAAGCTCCAAGCATAGGATGGGAGTTTTGTGAAGTTGCAGCACAAAGAAAATTTGGGTTTTGCTCAATTTAGCCATACACTGTGGACTATGGTGGAGAGGCATCATCCCATTTCATGTCCGTCTCATTGGGATGGGAGGGCTCCATCTCCACTGACTCTAGCCTGGGCCTCTGGCATGCTGATGCAGGATGCATCGAGTCCTCCTTGAAAGCATGCCAAAAATAAAGGACATGGTCACTAATCATCAACGGGGATGGAGGAAGACTATGGATTTACAGCAGGAATCTTGCCTCTGCTTTGAGCAACCCCAAATTCATGTGCCAGCACATCTGTCCTCCTGCCAGCTTCAGTTCCCATGAGGCTGTGATGGTTTTGTTCAGGGTCTCATGCCACAGCCCGTGTTTGAAAGAAAAAAAAAAAGCAGAATCCACTCATGGGAGGTGATTTTACCCGCTTGATGAAAGGATGTTGGTGCCAGCTTGGATTGTGTAGCTGGCTGAGGGTTGGTGGGGTTGGCTGGCTGCGGGGCTTGAACGAGGACTGTGTTTTTCACTGTGGGATGACTGATAATCAGGATTTACTGCTGCATTCCCTGGGACAGGCAGCCTTCATGCTGGGGCAGAAGAAACCACATCAGGCTACGTGTTTTTGCAGCCCGGTGTCAAGTGAGGCAGCAGCTCCTCTGTCCCCAGGACAGGACTCACTCTTGCAGCCGGATTTCTTTAGTCCGGCTTGCAACGGTTCACAGTCCTGCAGGTTTCCAGCTCCATCACCTGCAGCTGGCAGCCCTCGCATGTGCATTTCTCCTGGCCCCCAGATGCGCGCCGGATCAAGCGTCAGGGATATTGGGCTACAAACTTCCAGGGAAAAGTACAGTGTGCAGCCAGCTCCTCCAGCCTGCAGTCTGGCCAGCTCACGATCCTGCCACGAGGCTTGCGTGGTGGGGGATGTTATTGGAGCCCATGCTGTTTATTCAGTAGTTTGTAGGAGAATCTCAGTTTTCATTAAAAAAAAATTAAAAAAAGGAATCATCTCCTCTTCTCAGTTGCCCAGAAAACATGAAGCAAGTTTGACCTAAAGGCTCAGGAACCAGAAGGCAAATAAAAAGGACCCAAGTTTTATTATTTGCAAGCCAATCCCATGGTTTTTGGAGCCTGATTCATGATCACAGATGGATTGATGTTGGCAGTATCGAACTGTCAGCCAAATCCCTTCGCAGATGATGATAAAGAGCCTCATTTTTGCCAAAGGGTGAATATATTCTTTATGAGATGCAACAGAGATGTAACACAGCACCTTGCTCCTGACAACGCTGGCCTTTATTTCCTGGGTCTGCGCTTAGGACATGGCTGAACTTTCCCATAAGTTTTAGCCCTGATGTGGGGCCAGGATCTACAGCCCTGAGTTCAGCTGTTGCTGTTACAGCAGAAATGCAAAATGACTTCATTGACTTGGGCTTCACGTCCCCATTTTTCTAAGCATTTTCATGACTTGCCCGCAGATCTATGCTACAAATGGGCTTTTCAAGTCTGCCCTGTTCAAGGGAAGAGCTGGGAGAGGAGGTACTGGCTGTTCCTGGTAGGAGCTGGAAGGAGCCTGCTGTTTACCCAAACCCCTTTAATATCTTTATCAAGGCATGAGAAGAAAATAGAGGAGCATTGCTAGCAAAATCTGCAGGGAGTTGGAAATGAATGGAGCAGTGAAAGAAGGGAAGCTGCGTTAGATGGTGAGAAGCTGGGACCATAAGGTAAATTGAAACTGGCCGGTGTGAATCTGCTCTGCATGGAGGCATGGAGCTGTCAGCACACCGATAACACAGTGGGGACTGTAAGTTGGGGAAAAAATGCAGGTCCTCCAACCACAGCATAGGTCATCCCTGTCCCAGACCTACATGGAGGCTGCAGGGGTGCCAACCCATTGCTCAGAGGAGAAGTGGGCAGCGTGGGCCATCCCAGGCTTTGGGTTGCTCTGACACATCAGATATTGTAATCCACAAGGCATGTTGCTGCCTTCTGTAAAAAACAGCTTTGTAGTTTGTCTTGAAGGTGTGTGGTCATGTCAGGATTGCTCTGGTTAGCCCTGAAATGCAACAGCAACGGTACTGCTTGTGCTTTCTGTAGACGGTGGGTGCCAGATGATGTGCAGAGCAGCCCTGGGTTATGGGCTCTTACGTTCCCCTGTAGTGACTTGGTCCTTCTGCAGAGTCATGCTCACAATTCCCAGGGGAGGGCACCAAGCAGTAAAATTCTTTTTAGAGCTTGTAAACAAGTAGACCTGTGAGGATCCCTGCAGATGACCCAGCTCTGTCTCCTGCTCTGCGCACAGGGCTGTGCTCCTTGAGGATCACAGATATTCCTGTACCAGAGAGCCAAGGAGGGGTGAGGACTTGTCTGCACTTGCTAGCCATGGTTTGGTGATTGCCACCTTCTTCCTGAAAGATGTGTCCAGCCCACACGGGTTCAGAAATGCATCTTGACTTCTTGTGCTCAGGCTCAGCAGCTTAAAGAGAAAATAACAAAGATGATTTCAACTGTTGTTAAACCAGGTTTTTTATTACAAAGGAGATTTTCCCCTCTCATATCCAGCTCCAGGAACAGGCACCTGCAGATGTGGTTTGGTACAGGGGGATGTGTCTGGCTCCTGGGGCAGGGCTAGGGCCAGACGGAAAGAAGAGATGGATGGAAAGAAGAGGTTTTGCTGCAGAAATTCCCCTTGACTGCTCTCCTCTCCAAGCCAAATGAGACACGTGGCTGGTGTGACTGGGATTATGGGTTTGGGGATCCCTTGGAGCTGTTGACAGACTGGGGGCTTGGTGCCACTCTCAAGTGGGTTGGCATCGGGCACAAAGGTCTCACACCCTGAAAAGCCTGATCTCAAGCCTGAATTAATGGAGGAAAATAAAGAATAACTTGGCTGATGGAGATCTTCTCTGGTCAGCTGGTGCCAAAGCGATCGCAGGTGATGACAGTCTCTCCCTGGCCAGTGGTGCGAGGAAATTGAAGAGATGAGGGGAAGAGAGAGAGACCCTGTGGTGTAGAGGTGAAGCCATTTGCAAAGGAGAAGTCCAGGGCTCCTGCGAGGTCTGGGACATCCATCCAAGCCTGCCCAATGGGGGAACATGGGCATGAAGGTGTTCAGCACTGTGTTAAAGCCTGTATTTCTTGTGCTAATAAAGTGTCTTGCTCTAAGCACCCCTGGAAGTATGAGTTGTGAAGGTGGAGCAGGGGAAATGGGTAAAAAAACCGTGCCAGATCTGGCCTTAGGGGTCTAAGGAAACTGCAGGAACTCATCTCCATGATAAACTGGTGGCCCTGGGTTATTCTGGCCATGGGAAGCAGCGCTGCTGAGTGGACACGGCTGCTCAGGGAGGATCCAGTGCCGCCCAACTTCTCCACGAGGGTCCTGGAAGCAGAAAGCGGGGCCCCACAGGCAGGCAGAGCAGGGCTGGCAGCCAGAGCTGGACCACTTCATGCAGGATTTGGGGAGCAGTGGGGACAGGGTCAACGTGTCTGGAAGCGAGGTGGCTTCTCCAGGGGTGACTGCGTGACCGGTGGCTTTCAAACCGATGGTGTTTCATGCCCAGCAGCTCCATGCTGTGCAGACGAAGGGTGGCTGAGGTGCGAGCGCTGCTCTCTCTGCTCTGCTGGGGGTGATGGAAGGGAAGATTTGGGATTGTGGTTTGGGGCCGGGGGGGGGGGGGGTGTGTTCCTGCAGGCAGGGGCTACGCTGGTCATTTAAGATGGCTTTATGCAGCTGGAGGAATGTAAAGCAGCTGGTGGGGAGAGTGAACTCAACCGCTTTGTCTTGCTTGCTGCATGTATGGGGGGGGCTAGCTGCACCCCGCGCCCCATTGCCCCAGGGAGACAGGAGCCCATCCACGGCACTGGGAAGGGAACTGGGATTTACTGGGAAAGGACTCGGGGCACTGGGGGATCTCGGTGGTAAAGCGGAGCCCTGGGAGGGGAGGCTGCAGCCCAGATTTCTGCTTTGCCCCACTCGGAGCGTGGGGTGCTCAGGGCTGGGACAGGGCCGGCTTTGCCCCGGGCTGGGGTAGATGCATCTGCGTGGGCTCAGCCCCAGCGTGGGGGTTTAAACCTCTCCCGGGGGGGGGGGGGCTCAAGCATCTCAGAGCCGGGTGTCCAGGTGGGGTTTAACAGGGAGAAGGGGTGCGGCCGGCCCTTCTGAGGGGGGGGTGATATATCCCACCAGTGTCACCTCCCGGCTGGTAGCACCCCAGGACGGGGTCCAGCCCGGCAGGTCCTTCCAACACCCCCCCCCCCCCCCTTGACCGCGGAGCCCCGGCCAGGCTGCAGGGAGGTAGGGGTTAAACCTGCGGCTCCCGCACCCCCTCCCCGCCCGCCGTCCCTCCGCCCTCCCGCCGCCGAGGAATTTCCTAAAACACCCAAAAAAAAAAAAAAAAAAAGAAAAAAAGTGGGAAAATAATAATAATTAAAAAAAAAAAACCCCACCACCCTGCGGATCCCCCCCCCATTCCCCCCCCCCCCCCCCCCCCCCATCTCCGCCTTTAATACCAACAAACAAACTCCTCGGCTTTCCCTAAAGGAGGCGCCTTTGATCGGAGCGAGACGAGCCCCGCCGGGCACCGGCACCGCGGCACCCCCGGGCACCCCCGGGCACCCCCGGGCACCGGCACTCCCCGGGCACCGTCCCCGTCCCCGAGGCATCCCACACCGGGACCGAGACCGCGGCACCGCTGGGCACCGGCAGCGGGAGCGAAGACCCCCCCCCCCGCCCTCAACCCCGGCACCGAGACATCACCGGCCACCGCACCGGGACCAGCACCGGGACGTCGGGCAGCGGCACCGCCGGGCAGCGGGACCGAAGCCCCCCGGACGCCGATCGCCGGGCTGCGATGCTTCCCGGGGCGGGTCCCCTCGCCTTCCTCCTCCGGTGCCTGCTGCTCCTCTTCGCCTCCGAGAGCCGAGCCCGGGCTCGTAAGTCCCGTCCCCGCCTTCCCTTGCTCCCCTCCCGGCTGCGCTCCGTGCCTCAGTTTCCCCATCGCCGGGGTCCCCCCAAATTTGCGGGGTGTGTGTGGGGGGGTTGCCGGCATGGCTAGGGACACGGGGAGGCTCCTCGCCGTGGCAGGTGCCAGTGTCCTCCGTGGCCAGGATGTTCCAAGCCACACAGCACGCCAGGTCCCCCATCCTACCGCGACAATCCTGCGCTCCTGGGGACGTGGCCGTGTCCCCCTCCACCTGCTGCTGTCCCCGGCTGTTTCGCGGGGACGTACAGCGCCGAGCACACCACTGCGTGCTGGTGAGGGGGCTGTGGGGTGTCGTGGGCTGGCAGGGACGTGCTGAAGGTTTGGGACCCCCCCTCCCGTGGGCAAGAAATCGTGCAGGGCAGGGGAGGTGAGTTACAGCCCTTCCCTTGCACGGATCCCACCCCACCTGGGTGCATCTCCCCTCCGAGGGTGGATGGGGACGTGGGCAGTTTGGGGCTTTTCTCCATGTCCCTCCGGGGTCCATCTCCATATCCATCCCTCGTTCTCTCCTTGCTCCTGCTCCCAGCTGATAAGATTTGGGATGGGGAAGGGAAGGGAGGCTCAGCCCTTGCTTGCTACAAAAAAGGCTTGAAGGACTTGGCCAGGGCTGTTTAGCAGCTTGAAGGGTGCTGGAGGTGTTAATTGGGGCCAGGAGGTGAGTTTGGCTTGGGCAAAGCACTGGGACCCCACCAGTGGGTGCTGGGCACCCCTACAATATCGCAAAGCCACCTGAGCACCGAGCAAACCAGAGCAGGACCCGTCATGTCCCCACATTTATTCTCCCCTTTAGTGTCCCGAAATCCCAGCAGAGTCTGTCGGTGGCTGCATTAGGGTGATTTACGGCTTGTCCGCTGCCAGCAGTGCATTAGGCACTCTGCAAATAATCGTCCTCCCGGAGCGGCGACCCAAAATGTGAGCACTGGATTGCTTGTCCCGGCGCTGGGGTGTGCTGGGGGGGAAAGGCAGGTGGATGGATGGGGCTGTGCAGAGCCTTGGAGAGCAAAATCCAGGTGAGTTTGGCTACTTGCCCTCCCTGTGCTCATCGAAAGCCGCTGAGCTCAGACCACAGCATCCGTTTCTTGTGCGAGGGATGTGGGTCTGACTCCCTGCCTCTGCCAGGGCTGCATTAACTGTTGTACCCGGGTTAGGAGGAGGATGGAGACATCTCCAGAAGGTGAAACAGATGCTAGGTGAGGTGCTTGCTCTTCGGAGGTGCCTGCTGATGGTAGCAGAGCCCCTAAATTGGGCATAAACCATGATGAGTAGGGGCAGTAGGGGTTTGTCTGCTTTGGGAGGAAGCACTAGGGTCCATCTGCAGGATTTATAATGGTGTTGAAGGGCTGGGGACTGCGGGACGGGGACAAGATTGGAACAGGGAGGTCCAGGATCCCCTGCCAGCTCCGCATCGCTTTGACTGTGCTGCCGGGTGCATCCTGCAGTGTGGGGGGCTTGGCTGGGGCTCCAGGTCCCCTGTGGTCAAGGGCAGGGGGGATCTTGGTGACAAGGTCGTCATCAAATCGTGGACTTTTCTCCACCATCCACCTCTGCAGCTCACAGCCTCACATTTTTCTCGTGGCCAAGCACTCAGGGAGAATGAAGACAGGAATAAATTAGTTATGAGCAGGCTCATCAGCCAAGAGACCTACAGTGTCGTGGCTAAAAATAGGTGAGAAGCAGAAACACTCGGGCTTGAAGGCAAGTCAGAAAAGAAGAATTTGCCCACAGAAACAGGCTATTTTAGGGGATTTACACTCAGCTGAAACAATATCAGAGGCACAGGTTACTGGGCCGAATGTGCTGCAGTCTGTCCGCTATGAGTAATTCAGCGGCAATAGTTGAACGCAATGGTGTTTTGGCTGGAGGCATTTAAACACCAGCATCTCTGGAGAGCGCGGGACAGTGGTTTCCCCCAGGAGCTTGGAAGTTGCTCTTTCATTTCTTTTCAATGTGGTTCCTGGAGAAAAAGGGGTTCATGGGATCCATCTGTCCTACAAGTTCAGATCCATCATGATGAGGGACTAAGCAGTCCAAGATGGAAAGGACCAGGATGAAAAATAAATCCTACCAGCAGCCATGGTAAGGGAGAGGAGAGGGCTGCATGCTCCGCTGTAGACAACCGTGCATCCCCTTGGGAAGGAACGGGGGGAAAAGGAGCCCTGTCTGCTGTTCGCAGAGCCCATCGGATGCTCTGGGTGTAGGACTTGGCTCCTCCACCCTGGGGAGCTCAGGGATGCTTCATGAGGCTGCATTTGCAGAGCTGCAGAGTTTTCCAGGCTCCCAAAGTCTTGAGAAGAAATTCCCAGCCCAGGACTGAGTGAGGCAAGCGCGTGGGAAGCGCTCTGGACATGAGCGGAGTCGTTAGGATGCCATATGTCAAGGGCCCGGTGTGTTTTAACCAGCCCCTTCTCAGCTAAGTTGCATTTTAAGCCCTTCATAAATACAGGGCTGTCATAGGAGTGCCTGGACTTTCTGTACCAGACAGTGCTTTTTACACTTTATTTATGGCCGCTCTTAAAACTTGCAAACTGGTTTGCATAAACACACCCCTGCACGCCAGGCGCAGTGCTGGCTGGCAGGTGCGTGACCTCCGAAAAAGCTGTTGGGGCTGGGAGCCTGGTTCAGATGTGCCTTGCTTGGGAGAGAGCTGTGGGGGGATCGCCCAGGCACATAGAGGTGAGAGAAACCCCTGTGCCATGAGACAAAATGAGAGAGAAGTGGGGCAAGACCAGCGGGATGTTTTGGTAACATCCTTGTTGGAGCCAGTTTGGTACCTGGAGTGAAAGTCCCTGCTAGGGAAACTGAGGCACAGGGCTTTCCACGCTTTGGGGTCTCAAGGGTGCGTTAGCCCCTCTGTAGCCACAAGTCAAGGTTTTACCTGCAGCAGGGACTCGCCTCTGGGGACTCCTCAGTGTCCTGTAAGTCAGGACTGATGTGTGGTGATTCCCTACATGCGGAGACCCGGCTGGGTAATGGGCGTGCGAATGGCAGCTGTTCCCCGGGCTGATGGAGCAGTGATGTAAAACCAGCTTAAAACCAACCATAACCCATAATGACCCTTGGGTCTGGGAAACCCTGATGTGGGAGTGGGGGCTGTAGGGGCAGGGTCTTGCACGTGTGTATGTGGCTTGACTTTGTTGAGCATCAGTCCCTGTATCCAGAGGGAGGTGCAGTGAGCACGGCTCAGCCTGAGCCAAAGAAGGAGGAATTGGCAGCAGGACATGGTCTTTCAGTAGCCATCACGCATGCAAGTTTAATAGCTCACCTTGATTCCTGCTGCCATGCTTGGGATCGGTGCAGGAGACCATCTGACCTGTTTTGGCCCCTGGTTCAGCCATGGTCAAAGTGCCCAGGCAGTGGGACGAGTCACACCACGTTGGGAAACCCATGGGGACATCCTTGTCTGCTGCGAATGTGGAGGGATGCGAGGAAGTAGCTCAAATGGGCTGTGCTAGCGGGTGGGAGGGCTTCAAGATACACATCTCATGGACATGCTGGCCCAAGGGGACTTGTCTGCGTCCAAGGCCAAGAGATGTTGGGGGTGGTCTGACCAACATCGGCCAGTTTGATGGTTCAACAAGGAGTCTGTGGGGTCTTGCTCGTCTCCCCTCATTTTGTGGTCTCTCACTGGATCTAGAGCAGGTCATGAAGACGTGGGATGGCATCTCATTGGTGGCTGATGTATGAAGCTGTTGAGATACAACCTAAAGAGGCGTTCGGGCCATTCTGCTGGTGTGAGAGAGACATCAGCAGTCACTGAATGCAGCGCAGGATGGGTTTCTCCATGCCATTCAGTTTGTCGCCCTCGATTGGTGTCTCTAGACAATCTTGTGAAGATGCTGCTCCAGCATATTCATAGAGTGTCTCAGAGCTTCCACGACAGCCTCTTCTGGGGTTTCAATCTCCTGGTAGCTGGAAAGCTTCCTGCAATACCTATCCTAAATCTTCCAGGCTTTGCTCCAAGCTGATTGCTTCTTCTTGTCCCTGCCATGGCCGGAGATCACTCTTTTCTTGGTAAGAGCCCTCTCTTGCTTTGCCCTCCCCATCGTACTTTCCATCTCATATTACATACCCTCCTTGCCGTCCAGGATGCAATTAATGATAATGACAATTAACAATAATCAAAGTAAACCAGAGCCTGGGCACAGCCTCAAGCATTGGCCAGGGGTGTCCAGACTCTTGCTGCAGGTGCACTCCCCAACATGGTGTTGGCTGGTGCCAACTTGGGCTTTGCCAAATGCCTGGGGACAGCTGGGCCAAGGCGGTTCCAGCGGGTGGGTATGGACATGAGCAGGGCCAGGCCACTGGCCCCAGACCCTGGCCTGGGGTATTCAATGATTTGGATGTAACCAGGTGGTCCTCACCCAAGAAAACACTGGAGCCGTGGCAGAAAATGGCTGTTGGAGGGGGAGGCAGAGCCCTTTGGGGTGGGCAAGGCAGAGCAGCTCCCACGTGGAGGAGCTGCTCTCTGCAGCATCTCCCACCCTTCCTCTGGGCATGAGGCCACAGGACTTGCTGCTGGGTGGCAGAGGAATCATTTCCATGGCTTTCAGTTGTTTTTTCTGGTTCATACAACCCATAATGGTACTTGGAAGAGGAGGGTCTTGTTTTGGGGACTTCTTGTATTTGAGAAGAAACCAGTTAGATGGGACCTGTTCTTGGAAGTGTTTGCAATGGGGAACTTGCCTCTTTCCACCTCTGCTCCTGCTTCCAGGTCCCATAGGGCCACCTCCAAGTGTGGAGCCTCTGGCTTGCAATCTGCAACCTCTGGTTGTGTCTCCAAGGTGGCATGGACCAGGCTGGCCCGCTGTCTTCTCCTGTCCAGGGATGGCGTGGTCCTCAGGAGTGAAAACAAGGTGATGGCTTCATCTGGGTTTTTGGTACTGCAGCCTTGAAAATGCTCCGCAGCTCAGGAGCCCTCTCTGGAAAATGAGAAGTAAAACAACGTGACTTTTGTGAGCATGCTGTTGCTGAAGACGCAATAAATAAGGAGACTGAACGGCACGGGAGCAATTTACTGCCACAAATGGCTTTTCACTCCAAGTCAATTGGGAAGATATCCAAAGTTTGACCTCTGAAAATGAAATTATTAGCCTGGCATGGGAAAAAATGATCCAGAGCCTCCAGTTTTTAAGCCTCGTCCTTCCATCCATCCCCAGCTTGCTTTTAACCAAATAAGCCGGTGCCTCTTGCCAAATACGCGGCATAGTGCTACTGAGATGCGGACAAGTGTCTGCTGCTGCCCAGCACTGCCAGTCGGCTTTAATTTTACCAGCAGGCCCTTTGCAGACATGAATCAGGCTGCTTTCGAGGGCTGGACCCAAACCAGGGCTCCACTTGTGATTAAATGTTTGAACGAAGCAGCCAACTGGCATGGGAGCCTGCAAGCTGAGCAGGGCCGCGTCACATGAAGGCAACTTGATTTCTTCACCCTCAGCGTAATTCATGAAGATGCTGCAAGCAGGGAAAAATGAAGTCATTTTCTCACCCTTTTGCAAAATGATGATTATTTTTTTTTTAGTTTTGTGGATTTTTTTTTCACTCTCTTCTGGGTTTCTGCAGTTTCCAGCCACATGCTCCCTATTCTTGCGTGGTTTGCTGTAAGCTCATGTCGTGCATGGCCAGGAATATGGCTTTGCTGACTTGTCAAGAGGTTTGGAGCAAGCTATGGGGATGATGTAAAGACCTGAGTAGGGAAAAGGAAGGAAGATGCCTCTGCCTGTCCCTCTGATAGCATCCACCCCCAAATTATTGCAAATCTCCACCTCTGCAGATACAATGCTGGCCCCACACTGCTGTGCTTGGGCCAGGTGGTCTGGACAGCTGGTAGCCACCTCCTTTGAAGGTACAACTTGGAGAATCAAGTGCTTGAAGCCATCAGCTCAACGAGGAGCTCAGGGCTGCTGGCAGACCCATAGGGCTTGAATTGGAAGGGACCGATGAGGATCATGACAGACCCACAGGGCTGCCCTTCCTAATGGCCACAGGGTCTGGCCGTGGTAGAGTGTCACTGGGGTTCATCCTGAGGATAGTCAGGAGCTGGAGGAAGGACGGCAGCCCACCACAGTGAATTTGTATAATTTTTGCCTGGTTGGTGGGAGAAACACATTACGCAAGTGGCACCTCCAGCTTTGGCAAGGTGGGACAACGCCGGCCGGGCTCTCTAAACTACTGCTTTGCCCCAGGTGACAGAGCGGAACATGGGATGGCTTTTAGCATCGTTGAGGTGGTGAACGCCACTGAGCTTGTTTTGGGGACCCTCTGCCATTCATCGAGGAGTCCTTCCAGCAGTGTAGTGGGGTCAGCACCCTCTAGCTTGCCCGACTTCATGCTGCGGGGTGGTGGGAGCTGGGCACCATGCCTTGGAAAACAGCTCTCTCCCCTCTCTCCGCATCCCCAGGGCACTGCAAGGTTTTAAAAGACCCATAAAAGCTTCAGGGAGTGTAAATGTCTCCGCTGCCTTTGAGCAACGTAATCGCCCAAACTACCTCAAATCCCCTCGATGACATAACCTTTTAAATCACCTTCAGTTTTTAGTGGGGCTTTAAGCACTGAAACCACTAATAACACATGTGGGCAGGCATGTACTTATTCATGAAAGAGTTTAAGCCCTGGTGCATCCCTGTGCCTGGTCGGGGCTTGGGGACATGCCACGGGAAAGCAGGAGCAGCCACTGGGCTGCAGTGGGAGTTATGGGGTCCAGGTTCCTGCAGGTCCAACCAGGATCACAGCTCAGTCCTGCAGGACCAGATGATGCTTTTTGATGTGAACATTAAGGATGACTGAACTGGGCTTTCTGGCCAAAGCCCTGTGGTTTTTGGTGGTGATTATGGCCACAGTTTGTCCCACAGGTCCTGCTGCAGGCTGGGCTTGTCCTGTCAAAGGGTTGGTGTGTAACCAAGGACTTGGAGATGGAGGGGTTTGATAGGAACTTGCTAAAATCTGAGGAGACGGGAGATCTCCGAAGGGGATGTCCTTCACCAGTTGTGCTGGGCACCATCTCATCCTTCTCCCTGTGCCACGGCAAGGTTAAATCCATGCCACTGTAGGCAGGGCTGGATCGTTTCTGGGACAGACACCTCCAGTTCAGGAGCATACCTAGAAACTGGCTCTTCTCAGGATGATAGGATCAAGGAGGAAGAGAAAAATACATGGTTTTATGCTTTTCGGGGCAAAAAGTGGATGAGGTGGACTTGCTGTCCCCATGGACAGCCCCATAATTGAAAAGCATGGTTCAACCCACTCCAGCCAGACCAGTGCCATGTCAAGCCTGGTAAAGCCAAGGACCTGAGCCTGGTGGGATGGGGCAAGCCAGCACAGTCCTGCTCTTTAGGCCTGATGCTGGGCTGGCCGTGTATGACAGTGCTTGTCCAGGGATCCTTGAGAGAATGAGCTGAAGCTCTTAGGGGGAGCAAAAGATTTTCCTTCAGAATGTGTTTCTACCCCCAAATGTCTTTTTTTTCTTCTTGTTCTTGTTTTTGGGTAAGAGTCTCCTAAATTCAGGTTCTCCTATCTATCTCCCCCACCACTCCCAGCCCTTCCAGTCTCCTTGGAGGAAATTCAGTCCCGTAGCATCACCTGAAATCACCTGTCCATCTTCCAGTGAGCACTTCTACTGACCTATTTTAGAGTGACAACTCTAATTTTTGCCTCAGAAACATCCATTTTGTTCCTTTCTTGCAGAGGGACTCCAGCTTACTCAGAGGAGTTGCTGTTTGGGTCAGATGGGTTCCAGCCTAAAAAAACAAATCATAGCCAAAAAAAAGGCTTTTGGGGAATGTATTCCATCTGGGGTTTGGTGGACGGGATGCAGCTCATGGGAAAGCATGAAGGCACAGAGCCGTCCTTGTTCTTCTCATCATGGAGGAAGGACGGCTCTTCCAAGGACCATCCCCTTCTCTGACATAGCTTCTCCTGGTTGACTTTCAGGGCCGGATATGTTCTGCGACTTCAACGGCAAGAAGTACAGCCCAGGCGAGAGCTGGCACCCCTATCTGGAGCCACAGGGGCTGATGTACTGCATCCGCTGCAGCTGCGCTGAGGCACGTCTCCTGTGAGGTGCCACGGGAGGTGGCTGCTGCATTGGGGCATCGCTTTGGCAGCTTTTAAGCAGATTGGTTCTGGTGTCTAATTTAACCAGAGAAGCCCTTTCCAGTCCCGGAGGAATGTTGGATTAATCGCTTTCCTTTTGAAAAAGGCCCCCGTCCCCCTGAGGGTGTTGGGTTGACCTTGTGAGGGAGCTGTCTCAGTAGCGTTGGTGGGCTGTGGGTGGAGGTGGCTCAGGGCTGCTGTGGGACCATGGGTGGTCTTTGATGATGAGAGATAGGACCATGGGTGGTCTTTGATGATGAGAGATGAGACCATGAGCTTGCTGGGTTTGAGCCGGGGATGGAGATATCCTTGGCTGGGCGAGCTACACCAGCACAATCTGTTGTGATAATGTGGCCATCATCCAACATCTTCCTCCTCTTGCAGGGGTGAATGTGTAGCTGAACGAACCGTCTTTCTCTCTGTCTCTCCCCAGAACGCCAACATCAGGTGCTACCGGATCCAGTGCCCGGCTCTGCAGTGTGCCAGCCCCGTCACAGACCCCCAGCAGTGCTGCCCGCGGTGTCTCGGTAGGTGGACATCTCATGGGGAGGGGGTGACAAGGTGGCCGTGGTCCTGCAGGGCGTACCTCAACTGCAGTCACTTGAATGCTCACGCCTGGGGCAGTGCAGTGATGCTGGGTCTGGCCCTGCTCACAGAGTCATGGCAGCAACGGCAGCTCAGGCTGCTCGTGTTGCTTTTTCCCACCCAAAAAATGTCATTTTGATGGAAAGGGGCTCTCTACCAGACCACTTTCTCCAACTCCACCCCATCCCAAGAGCCTTGTAGGGACAAAATGTCAGTTCACAGTTCAGTGACAAACCAGAAGCCGGCACTTTATTCAGATCATTTGCCAGCAAAATGTGTTGGATACAGGAAAAAAAAATTTTGAAGATTTTTAACAAAATTCTTGATTTTTCCCTTCCCCTGAATGTGATGACCTCCAACATCAGTTGGAGTCAGATCAAAAGGGCTAAACATTTTTTTCTATTTTTTTTTCTAATTTCCTAAATTGCATGTGGTTTTTGACTAGCTTTGCCACCACTCTGGCATGGCGTGGGACAAGACCCCAGGAGGTCAGACTTCCAGGTTTTACCTCTATGATGAATTCAGCATGGTCAGGGAAGCCCCATTCTACAAAAGCTTTTGGGTACATAAATCTCCACGGGTCACACAATGCCCTGGCCACTTTTTCATGGTAACTGTGGTGTGTAAAGAGCTCCTTATCCTTTCAGGTCAGACTGATGGGTAATATCGTGAGCACCCACACTACATGGGAGCCGGGTAGGGGCTGACTCTCACCCTGCTGCTTTCTCATCTTCTTTTCCAGAGCCACATTCCCCTTCTGGCCTCCGGGCACCCGTCAAGTCCTGCCAGTACAATGGGACGACTTACCAGCAAGGCGAGATGTTCACCACCAGTGAGCTCTTTCCCAGCCGCCAGCCGAACCAGTGTGTGCAGTGCAGCTGCTCCGTAAGCTACCTGCGAGCCCATGGGAAGTGGGGAGGGCTCGGGATCTGCTCCTGCACCCCAACAGTGTCCCACCAGATCAAAAACCTCATGAGGACCATTGGGTGGTACCAGCCCATGGTGGGATGGTTTATTGTCAGGATCAGGTTATCAGTGCAGGAGACTGAACTTCTGCTGAAATGATGCTGGGTCCTCCCTGCCCAGCGACTAAGGACCACCGCAGAGCTGAGTGCTTCTCCCTCTGCCCGAATGTGCTTTCTGGCCTTGACCCCAAGCAGGGTGTGCTGCAAATGTCCGCTGGGCCCTGGGGTCAGAGCACAAAGCACTCACCTGCATCTCCTCCCCAATAGAAGCAGCACGAACAAGCTGCTCCAAGGGTGGGTTATTCACTGAAAAGCCCACAGGGCAGTTCTGGGTGGACACACCTGGGGCTTCTTGGGGTGGGCAGGGGGACAGCTCTGTCCCCGTTTAGCACACCAGTGGGTGCATTTGCCTGCTGCAAGGACCAGTGCTCTGGGGCTGTTCCCGCAGCATCCAGCTATCCCGTCTGCCCCACTGAGGCATTGTATGGCAGATGGCCGGCAGCGAGGACAACCGGGAGCTTTTCTGCATTTGTGCTTGCTGCAAAGCAGATGGGGTTTGCAGCCAGGGGAACCTGGAGGAGCTGTGTGCCTGCAAGGCAACACGGATGCGAGGTGCCAGCTCTTGGGCTTCAGAAGTTCTTGGGATGTCGAGCCTGGTGTTGAGCTGGGGAGATTGAGCTGAGCTCCAGAAAGGATTTGGTGGCTCCCAACTGCTGCTGGGTGCCTGGGTCTCAAGGTGCCTCCAGCAGCCAGCTCCTGCCCTGCATGGCTGGAGCTCACCCCCTGATGCAGCCAGGAGATGACAACAGAGAGATGGGGCAGTGGAGCCTACCAGTCAGAGATGCCAATGGGCAGGCATCTAGCCATCTTCATCCCCCTTGCTTGGATTTAAATGGAAGCTGAACCCAAGGCTGAGACGTGCTTGAGCACCAGGAGCTGGTCTCATCTGGAAACTCCTGCAGTGTGTTCACCAGCCCTCTGGGCTGTTGTGTGCAGAGGTGTGCCCTGGAGAAAGGCTGTGCATGTGCTTTCCAGGCTGTCTACAAAAAACATTTGCAAGAAGCATCTGCCTTTTATGCTGAGTTGCAATGACCTTTCCAGGACCATTGCATGCCCATCTTCCTTGATGGTCCTGATTGCCCCACCTGAGGGCTGTGACAGTGGCCAGGATGCTGTGTGGTCCTCAACGTGCATCCCCGTGATGGACTGCCAGCAATGGAGGGATGTTCTTTCTCCGTGAGCTTCCAGCAATGCCCTGAGACAGGGCTTGGCTCCGCTTCATGCAGCCCCCTCCCACAGGCTGAGATTCTGCGAAAAACCATCAAAAACCGAGTCCTGACCCTGCTGGGGATGCGTGAGGCAGCCTGGCCAGCAGCAATGGGGAAGGTGCATGGAGTGGGCCCGTGCGTGCCAGGAGCTGAGTGTTGGGAGATAAATGGAGCAGCTCCTCCTCCTTGAGAGGGAGCGAGGAAGGGGGATTTAAAGTTCCAATGCTGGACTTGGACGCTGTGGGGAACTGCTCATACCAGCTGCAGCCTTTGCCATAAAAAAGAAGAGGGTTGCAGACGTGGCTTTCACCACCCATCGTACAGAGCCCTTGGATGGGACCAGGCTCCACTGGTCTGTGCTTTGCTTGCAGCAAATAATTGGACTAAGCTTGGCCTGGAAAGAAAAAGGGGTGAGAGAGCCCAAACCACCTCCCTCTCTCCTGCCAAGAGCACACACATGGTGGTTACCATCAGCTGATGCTTGATAATAAAGTATCAATGATATCAGGATAGCTGCTCTGAGCCTTTGGTGCTTGTGCAAGCCTTAGAGCTAGGTGGCTTGGAGCTAGGTGGCAAGAGGAATAGCTTAGATGTAGAAATTATACAGCTTTTGAGGCTGGTTCCTCTCTTATGGAGCCCAAGTGGGTGCCAGGCCACCAGGCTGGGGACAAACGCCAGGAAGGAGCCCTCAAATCTGAGTGTATGTGCCCACCTGGCCCTGCTTTCCCACCCCATCTGCCACCATCCCCAGGAGCCTGTGGAGCTCTGTGTTCCTTTCGGAGGCACTGGCTTTCGCTCAGGCTCTGTTTATTCGGCAGGATAATGCCTTGGATACAAAAGGGAAAATAAAAGGATGGCTGTGGAGTCTTGCAGTGGCGGGGTCTCGCCGGGCTGTGTCTGATGTTGTCAGCTGCTAGAACAGCTGCGTGAACAGCTGGTCTAAACCTCTTTGAAAACTGCCCTGAGACCAGAGCCTCCGGGATAAGTCCTGCTTTTTATGACATTTGCTCTTTCCCGCCTGAGGCAGGTCTTTGCCATAAGCTGCCGGTCAGAGGAGAAAGAAGGAAGAGGCTGCATGGCCAAACCCTGCTCCCTGCAGGTCTGAACCCCATGGAGGTCCCTGAAGCAGAGAGCAGGGTTTGGTTTGCAGCAACCTCCACCAGCTCCTCTCATTTACCAAACTTTTTTCCACCTCTTCACGTCCCCTGTACAGCGGCTTGGCTTCCTGATGGTGGAAGAAGCTGCGGTGGTTTGGTTTTCTAAGGATATCCTTGGCTAACCTCTTGGTTTCAGTTGACTGAGAGCTTGGGGATACCCCAGAGAAACTTGCTGCCTGGAGAAGAGGACCTTGCTGTTGAGGTCTGGCTGTTGTTGGGCTGCTAAACATCCTTAGCCCTGCAGCAAACAGGTGCAAATCCATTGACTGGGATGCACTGAAGTCAAAGCTGGCCTTGGCCCATGGTTTTCAGCTTGAATCACTACAGCAATGATGTTTTCCAAACTAACCACCAAGTCAGTGGAAGAAGGTCTACATCTGAAGGTCCATCCACAGCTCTTGACCCAATGTCTTTGTGGGCTTGGCTCTGGTGTTAGTGAATAACCCAAGACAGAGGGAAGGCAGAGCTGTGGCGTGGACCCGGGTCTGGGTTCAGCATCACGCTTCCCCTTTCCACCTCTTTCCTCCAGGTCCTTGTCCTGGGACATGTCAGAGAAAAGGTTCTTGTGCCACTTCGAACTGGTGGGTGTTATGCAGGTGTGTGGTGGCTGTTTCAGATCCAGTAGCACGAACGATGCCTGAGAGGAAGGCACTGCCTCCCCCTTTTTGGGGAAGACCTCTCCGCTCATAAGCATGTGGACTGGCAATCAGTGGACCAGCCATGCCAGGGGAGGACACCGCTCACCATCCTATACCCTGCAGGGTGAAGAGAGTGGCAGGACCAGATTTTTGGCTTTCATCAGTTGCTAGATGATTGGTGATATCTGAGGATGGACTGTTGGGGGGGGCTTTTGATTTAGGCTAGATCTGCAATTTGAAGTGCTGGTGCCCCAACACGGGGGACATACAACCCTGTCCAGATCTTTATAATGCTGACAATGCTTTTTTTTTCTTTCTGCCCTCCTAGGAAGGCCAGATTTACTGCGGCTTGGTGACCTGTCCAGAGCTGTTGTGCTCCTCTCCCCTAACCGTGCCGGATTCCTGCTGCCAGGTCTGCAAAGGTAATGAGGGGCCCAGGAGCTGCTCCTTAGCGAGGGGTGGGAGACCCCAGCTGGTTGCCACCAGCTGGCAGGAGCTGTTTCAGGCCACTTTAGCAGGATTTTGGAAGCCTGTGCTGTAAATCAGGCCACTTGCTATCTCTTGGTTGCACCAGGAAACAAAAGATGAGGGCTCAGCTTTTTACTTGCATGCTTTACCTCCCACACCTAGCTGTGTCCTGCCTCCCTGCAGCCCATATGCTGGCCAGAGCTGAGCTTTTTGCCCTGCCGCTGGTGCATCATGCAAGAGATGTGACCTGCATGGAGGGCAAAGTCCTCCAGACCACTCACCCACCAGGATGGAGATGGTTGTATGGACCATGTAAAGATGGTGCATGCTACTGTTGTTCCAGGGAAGTTTCCAGGACAGTCAGGGACAACCCCCCCCGCCTCCACTCCAGTACGGCATGGCTGAGTTTCACTCCTACAACTCTCTGCAGGGGAGAAACTCTTGAATTTTCTGCTGTTTCCCCTGACTCACACCTGAGAGGGTGAGGAGAGAATCAAACTCCATGTCTCCAGATGAGACAGACTCAAGAGCGAATGGGCAGGTTCACACCTTGCTGACAATGAAGTCACAGCATAAAATGACTCTTTAATATGAGAAATATTTATGAAGCTGGAAAGCCATGGTGGTCTCCTTGTCATGGTCACATAATGACCTTCTCCAGGTGCCTCCTCCAAACTCTCCCCTTCTGCAGTTTGTGTTCCTCTCTCCTAGTTTTCTTTGGTGCAGGTGGGGCATGTCACTGACTGGGTGAAAAATGTCTTTGGATTTGTTTTTAATGCCAGATCATCCCAATCATCTCATACTCTACCTCTGAGCTGTTTTCATACCACCTAACTTCAGAAGTCTGCAAAGCCATGTCTTTCTTGGAGACGAGCTCTTGTTAATAGTCAGTGGGGATAAAAGGGGTTTTGGGGTATGGCCCCAACTGGCTTTGGGTGATGTGAATTGCATGTTTGAAGCTCTTCTCTCTCCAGACCTCGCAGGTGGGCCAGCATCCTGAAGAAAGCTGCTTTTAGTCATCTGGTCCCCAGAGAGCAGATCCTCATTCAGCCCTGCAGCATTTCATAGGACAATATTTTTTCCTTGCAGATGGCTCATATGAGAAGTCCACAGAAGAGGAACCCCTGCAGTTAAACAGAGGTGTTGTACGTGATGTTTGCATTTTAAAACTTAGATTATTACTTCTAGCACAGCCCCATTAAAGAGCTCAAAGAAAGCCATTTGCCCTTGGCCATAGTCTTCTACAAAGCAATGACCCACAGCAGCTCTAGGAAGGCAGTCAGTTCCTTGGATAGCAGAACCACAGACACCTGGTTTGCAGATGAATTGTGTCTGGGAGTTGACTTTAGGTGAGGGCTATCAGCATAGGCTGAGACCTCAGACCACCAGGGAAATACTCCTGTCCTCTTCCTCTGATGCTTCTCTGAAGTCTCTGGAAGAGCAAAAGATGTGTGGGAACTGGAAATCTTGGGCACTTCTCCTCCTTGTTGGCCAACCTGGCTGAGGTTGGCTAGTAGGTTAAAACAGCTGAGGAACATGGACAGAGGAGACTCAGAGGTGACCGACAGCCAGATGTGACTCTTATCCATAGGGTCAGATGGTCCAAATCTCTCTTTGGGGGCTTTTGCTTCAGGAGATGGTGTCTCCTCTCCACCCTGGGCTCAAAGGTGTCCTGCCTCCCAACCGTAGCTCCCACAGAGCAGCCAGCGCTGGAGCTGGCCACCAGCATGCTTTCCCCAGGCTGTTTTTATCGGCAGCCCCAGCAAGGAAAAACTGACTCCTTGGCTGCTGAGGGTTGATTCACGGTGACATTTCAGAGCTGGGCAGCCCATGCCAGGTCTGTGGGATTAGGTCACTTACAGCTCCTGGCCCTGCCCTTTTCCATACTGCTGGGTGAAACGCCAGCATCACACCTCCACCACCTATAAAACCTCCAAAATAGACACAAGGGGACCCTTTGTGCTGCATGTCTTGTCCGGTGGTTTGTTCTTGGAAGCCCAGGCTCTTCCAGGGATTTCAGTCCTGCTGGCTGGCAGTCCCACACCAAGCCTCCTGCTGCCAGCCAGGTGAGAGGGCAGGATACAGCCTGTCCTTACCTCTCTGATCCTGGTTGGGTTGCACGGATGCTGGTCCTCAGTTTCCCAGCTGGCATCTAGAAAAGACCAGCCCATTTGCCTGCCTGTGTTAGTGATGTAGGACCTCACCTGAGGGCATTGGGTTGAGCGTGAGACAAGAAGGGTGCTGCCCCAGTGAGGGTGATCCGCTTGCAGCATAGGGTGGACATCAAGGTGCTCAGGGTCCCTTAGGTGGTGGCAGGCACCGAGATGGCTCCTGGGTCATTGCTCATCCCTGTGTCCTCTGGACCTTCCACTCCTGATGGAAGGTGTGCAGGACACTGCATGGCTTTTTCCAGCATGCTTTGGAGTAAGAACAACCCAACTGCCTGGGTCTGAGTCTCCTTCATTTCTCTGACTGCTCACAGAGGCACTCGCAAGACCAGTGCTTGGGGGAAGCAATGGGCAGGAAGACACCCGGAGCCACCATGTCCACTGTTCTCAGTTCTTCCCTGGAGTTCATTCCCAGGAGCTTCAAACCAAAGGGAGGAGGTGGCACGACTGTGAAGATCGTCTTGAAAGAGAAGCACAAGAAAGGTAAGGGATGGAAGGGCCAGGCAATCTGTAGGTGGCCTAAGGTGACTTCTCCAGGACTATGAATTCTCCAGGGAATCTGTTTCAGCAGCAGTTTTCCACCACCAAGTCCCACCTCCCACTCCTCCACAGCCAGCCTCACCCAGCTATCTCAGCTCTGGTGGCCCACAGCCCCATGGCTGCACGAACCTATCACTTTCCAAAAAGGGTTGGAAGGACATTGGTCCTTGGGGTGTTTTGGAGATCTGGGACTCCATGTGGTCCTTCCAGGACAGTGCCGCAGAGGTACAGGATGTTCCTCCTTGTACCTACCCACCACGTGCTGGGTCTGTTCCACTGCTGTGGTCTTCCTTCTGGAGGAGAGAGTAGGAAAGTGAGATGAGGAGGCAATCCTATGGAGCCAAAGGGGAAAAGACAGGTCCCTTCTCCTCTTGTGGGCTCTCCCACCACTGTGTCTCCAGAAGGGCTCTTTCCAGTCCTTCGAGATGAAGCCCTGGAGGAAATTTTGGGACCTCCAAAAATTTTCATGGAGGAGTCAGCAGGTGGCACTCTTCACTGTGCTTCACGCCTGTGACAGCCTTGGAGAGACCCTGGGCTTGCAGAGGCTTGGAGGCAGGTGAGGTCCTGCCCACACTTACCAGTTGCCTCCACCAGGGTGGTTGACCCCAGCAGCCTCCATCTCCTGGAGCCTGGTCCCCCTGCCCCATGGCACCTCCCGGGTGGGGTGGCTGCAAGATCCCAGTGTCCCCTGCTGCCAGAAGTGCTGCCAGAGGACCATGCTCCTCAAGACAGCAGGGCCACCCGTTTCTGAGGTGGTGAAATGTCCTGAGCTCCACCAAACCTTGGGTCTAGAAAGAGGAGGAGGATTTATTTCCACCAGCAACTCTTCTCTCTCTCCTCCAGCTTGTGTTTACAACGGGAAGACCTACTCCCACGGGGAAGTGTGGCACCCTGTCTTCCGGCTCTACGGCCTCCTGCCCTGCATCCTCTGCACTTGCAGGGATGGTGTCCAGGACTGCCAGAAGATCACGTGCCCCAAGGAGTATCCGTGTGACTATCCAGAGAAAGTAGATGGGAAATGCTGTAAAATATGTCCAGGTAGGTAGGATCCCACCTGCTCCTGCAGCTGCCTTCCAGTTCCTTCCTTTAGCCTTGATTTAAAGCCCCAGGCAGACAGATGTGTAGGGGCTGACGTTGCTGGTGACCTGAATTCACACCAGGTGAGTTCAGCAGGGCAAGCACTGATGTAAGAGTTGGCCTGTCTTGGAGGGCAGCAGGACTGACCCGAGGTGAGGAAGCTGCACAGATCCCCAAAGGTTGCATCTCTTGGGTGGGTTGGAGAAAGATGCCCAAGAAGGGCCATGCTAAGAGTCTTCAGACAGACAGAAGATGCTTTCTGGGGAGAGGGCATGGTCTGTTCTCCAGACCTCCAGCTGGGACAAGAAATCATAGGGTTGAATTGTGACAGCTGAAATGTAGGTTTGAAATTAGGAGGACACTTTCCGGGTGCGGGGTTATCTGTGGCACTCATGGTTTGTCTGAATTTGAGTTGAGGTCCCCATCCCTGGAAGGGGAGGGTTAGGCACACAAGTATTGGGGTGGGACAGGTAGGACTGGGCTGGTGCTGGGGCTGCAACATGGTGGAGAGGACCTTTTTTTTTCATGTTCAATGGGTTTTGGATCTCTCAGCTGCTTCTTGGTCTTTAGAAAGCTGTTTACCTTAAACCACAGACCTGGCAAAGATGTGGCAGGGCATGAGCTCTTCTGTTCCCACTGGAGAGTGTTTTCTAGGTTATACCTCTCTGTACTGTCATTCAGCAGTAGATGTTTAGATGATGGACCACCCACTGCTTTCCTAGAGAGACTAAAGATACCTGAGTGTCTCTGAGCCTGACTGCAGATGCAGCAGTTTCTGGGTGATCTCCTCAGATGTGCATCTCCAAGGTGGTTTTGTGGAGGGGTCTCACCAGGGACAACAAGCAAGGGACATTGTTGCATTTAAGAATGGGGGCAAACAGGCTGCAAAATTATTTCAGCTGGGATTTTCAAGGTTTTCCAGCCTCTGAGCAGGGAGGTTCTGGGATGGCCTCCCCGGGGAGCGAAGGGCAGAAGCTCAGCTTGTTTTAATAAGGTTTCTGATATGTTTATGAGCAGGATTTATGACGTGGTGCCTGGTGGGAATGGGATGTGATGACTGAGCAGAGCCCTTTCAGTCTTGCATTCCCATTATAGTGGGTCTTTCTGATTTAAAGTCTACAACTTTCTCTGCTGGGATCTCTTGTCTGCTGTTCAGCCTTCATTTATTTCCAGTTAAACACTCTGACCCAGCCAAAATGTTTTTCTTCTTGCTTTCCAGTACTCATAGATAGCAATCACACACACATACACATTGCTCAGCCAAGTTACACGCTTGTCCTTTGCTTCACTGCACAGAGGTTTCACCCATCTTCTTTTTCCAGGCAGTTTCCACAACTGTCCTCCTCTTTCCTTCTTTGTACCCAGTAGCTTGGAGAGAAATGCTGAGTGATTTCTATTTGCAAAAGGGATCCTGATCGAAGGGGAATTGCTGCGATGCATTGGTCAAATGGGGAGACTGTCGCGGCTGCTGGGGGCAGAGCTAGTGGCCAGGACCCCTGGGTCCCGGCTCCTCCTCCCCAATGCTGTTGGCCATGGAGTGGCTCCAGCGTGAATCTCCAAGGTTGCTAAATACCTGTTGTACCTGCGAGGACGTGTGGTTCCTTCCCCGTCATGAAGGTGGGGCTTCCTCGATCGGTGCAAAGAGCAGCCCTGGAGTGGGTGAAGTTTAATGGTCTGGGACGGAGGTTTTCTTGTACCCAGACCCCGTGATGAGGGTGGTGGGCTGTGGTCATCCCCTTCGTGTCACGCTGAGCCTGCAGAACTGAACACTTGTCTTCCCGTTGCTGAAAAAGCCCTGCTTTGCATCCCTTTAAATTGGGATTTCCATCCCCTCCCTAAGAAAAGTAGCTCAGGACCGCCCCAGAAAGCACAAGGGAGAGCAGAATCAGGCCTAAAATAACTGTCCTACTAAAATAAACCCCACGCGTCTATTTATAGCCAAACTTTCTTTCGAGTAGTGTAAAAAGCTTCAGCATCCAAAATGACTGGGAGAACAAGGCTAAATTCAGCAGAGCTGGGCTCCTCTGTGTTCCAAGGACCACAACCAAAGGCAATAAATCTCCTTCCAAAACCGTGGGGGATTCTTAATTACTCCAGATACATTAAAAGAAATTAAAAAATTAGCAGCTCTCCTTTACCAAGGATGTTGAAAAAGTCACGTAGGGTCCCCCCTGGTGCTCCTGGTGTGGGTCTCCCTGCCGTTGCACCCCATACTGGGAAGAGTCTTGGGCTGGGACTGAGCCCACCCGCAGGGCTGAGCCGGGCGCACTGCCCAGGCAGCCCAGCCACAGCGCTGGCTCCCGTGCTGTGGGCTCATCCTTTCGCTTTGCTGACATTGCTCCTTCGGGATGGCAATGGGAGCGAGATGGGAAGCTCAGCATCCAGCCTGGGCTTTGCAGCGATGATGGCAGCAAGTTGCCTGCAGCGGGTACGGGGGATCCAGGTGGAGAAAACCCCCTTTCCCCATCCCTGCTGGTATAGATGCTGCCAAAATCAAGGGGAATGGAAAATACGGGGATGAGCAGGTCCACAGATCCTTTATCAACATCTCCCTTTGCTGCTGATCTTGGTGCTGGGAATTGGAGCCTGGGAGACAAGGTCCCATTCAGAGATGCAGCTGTGCCACATCAAACCCAACAAGATGCCTTTCCCTTGACCTGGGTGCTGAGATGGCTCCCCCAAGCTCCTTCCTGCCCCTATTTAATGAACTCTGTCCTTGTTTTTGCCCAGAAACCAGGGTCAAACCCACCGATGAAATAGTCACCACCCAGTGTGGCAAGAACCCCAACCGCGTCCTAGTGTACATGTTTGTGCCGCCGAGCTCAGAGACCTCCAAGGAGATCCTCAGGACGATCGCGATCGAGAAGGAGCCTGCGGAAGAGGTGGAAATCTACAACTGGAAGCTGATTAAAGGTGAGTACTGTAACGAAACCAGCCAGCAACGGAGGAGGTGTGTGTGGAAAACTGGTGCTTTCCAAGCTTTGTTCAGTTTTTCAGGCTTTTCTAGTGGTGCTCCAGACCTTGTGTAATGTGTCGAAACCTGCTGACAGCAGGTTGGCTTTTCTCACTCCCCCCTTTCACACTCTTTTGCTGCAGTTGCGTGCAGACCAGGGGCTGGAAACCACTTTTGGCCTCAGTGTACCCCACCACAAGCTGCAACATCATCCAGATGCACAACACGTGGGCAAACAAGGCAAGGGCCATGGGGCTGCTTCTCCAAACCTATCCGCTTCCATGCCAAATGCACATGGAATACAAACCAAAACTTGTTCTGGTCACTCCATATTTTTGCTTTTGCTCTCCCCCCCCACTCCATCCATCACTGCGAGCAAAGCTTGCAGAGCTGCTGCAAAGGTGCACACAGAGGGGAATGAATTGCCCCCAGTTCACTTTTTGGATGGGTAGATTTGGGTGCTCCTGTTGGTGTGTCCTCCAGAGGTCAAAGAATCTCAAATACCCTGTCAAATGACACCAACGTCTTGCTCTCTCCCCATACCTTTAGCTGTGCAACACTCTTATGGACCAGAGGAGCATATCTCTACTAGGGGCACTTGGTCCACTAGATATTTGTGTTGTTTCTCTTGGGCCTGGGAAAGCGTTGCAGTGCCCCAACCCCAAGTCTCCATTGGACATACTCTACCTCTTGCAAAAACTTGTGCCTTGAGCACTTGAGGTTGGTCGCACCCCACCTACGGATACAGTGACCCTCAGCCCCTGTAGCTGGGTGTCTTCTGGACACGTGTAGGCAGATATTCTGCTCTTCTGGATATGTTTGTGTCTCACCTCACTCCCTAAGGAGACTTCAGCCCTCCTGGAGCTGGCTCTTCCCAGCCACCGAGGGTGGGCACACGTGGATAGTAGCCGGAGAAATCAAGTCCGGAGATGGAGCCCTGCCTGCCGCCATGTTTCCATCCTCCCCCTGCCATCCTCCATCCTCCATGGTGCCCCTCTCCCCGTCCTCCCCCCCGCCTCGGCAAAGCCTCCTTCACAATGGCACCTTGTAGCTGGAGGACAGCTCTGAGCCTGCACTGTCTGGGCCCCACCATTTCCTCTCCTCGCTCCTTGGCAGAGGTCGCCACCCAAACCTTCTTGCCACCTTCTGAGGCCAAAAGCTTCGCGTCTGCACGGAGCTTCTGAGCCCTGCCAGCCAAGGACAGGGGAGGCCCTTGTCCCCGAGGCCAACACAGCTCTTTTGCTTGGCAGAGCGAAGTGTTACTATTGGGAAAGAGCATGAGCTCAGTCACATATGGATTCCACCTCTCCATGGTCCATCACTCTACCAACAGAGCAGCGTGTGTGGAGAAAAGAGGCTGCAAGTCGCGCCTGGAGCCTGTCCATCTGCCTTTGTATGGGCTTATGATAGCTACGTGGCCTCATCTATTTCTGTGCCGGGACAGTTTCCTCCACGAGGCAGGAGTCGAGAGGAGAAACTGGTGCCAACACCCAGCCAAAAGCTTTACCCAGCTTGCTGGTGGTGCACGACCAGCCCCCACATGAGTTGCAGTGGGGGCTTCCCCATGTTTTTAGGGGTCTGAACACCTCAGGAGTTTTGAAAAGTGACTTTCCGATGTTTTAGAGCGGGAATTGTCATGGGGAGTGAGGAAAACAAAGGAGCAGGCAGGATCAGCAAGGCTTGAAGGGTCTGTCCTTCAAACTCCTGCTCCTCACCCTGCCTCGCTGGAGGCCTGGGCTGTACTCGAGGCATGGTCCCCCCACGGACCTCTTTCCCACGTTTACCCTGCCAGGCTGTTGATTAGAAATTAACAAAACTACTCCTTTCTATCCTGAAAATCTGCAGCTCTGGGACCTTCAGCGATCCCCAGTGTTTCACCACACTGGTGTACCCTCACACCTGGGCTGGAGGGGACCTGTGGGATCCAGACCAGCCATCCTCACGCTCTTCTGGCATGTGCTTGGATCTCCTGCCATGGAGACTCTATGGCCCATGTAATCTCTTCTAGAGCCACAAACTCCTTCTTAAGGGAAGACTTTTTCCCAATGTGCAATCTCCCTGCAGCTCAAGCTCATGCCTTCTCATGCTTTCCACCACAGAAGTGAAGAGCAGACTCTTTTCCTCTGATGCACCTGAAGAAGCCATCAGCCCCTGCCACTGTCCTCTCTTACACAGTTTAAGCATTTGATTTTTTTTCAGTCTTTCCTTGATGTTAGAAATTTCTGGTCCTTTGGTCCTTCCCGTAGCTCTGCTCTGGACTCTCTCTCTTTCTTGAAGTCCAGAGCCCCAAACAGGGTACAGGGCTCTGGTCAAAGTTTGTGTCCTGCTGGGATGGGTCTCATACACCCATGCTCCCATCTCCATCCACCTGCCGAGGCTTTGTTTTGGAGATGATTTAGGAAGTCCTGAGACCAGTTTCTTGGATTAGTCTCACTTCACTCCCCAGCCCAGCATTAAGTACCACATTTAAAGAGTCATGTTGGTTCCCCACGAAGTCGGCAGAGAGAAGCAGTGAAGGTGTGTCCTGTCCTCCCATTTTAGGATGGGTAGAGTGGCGCTGTGGAAGAACCTGTCTCTCCCTTGTCTCTCCAAAATTAGGAAAGATGATTTGCTCCCTTGGAGATGGGGCTGGTCCTTAATTTGTTCCTTGTGCTCTGCTGGACTCTGCTTGGTTTTTGGTCCTGAGGCAGTGCCTAAAGCATAGAATCACAGAACGGTTTGGGTTGGAAGGGACCTTTCAAGGTCATCTCATCCAACCCCCCTGCCATGGACAGGGACATCTTCAACCAGATCAGGTTGCTCAGAGCCCCGTCCAACCTGACCTTGAATGTTTCCAGGGATGGGGCATCAACCGCCTCTCTGGGCAACCTGGGCCAGTGTTTCACCACTCAGCGTAAAAAATGTCTTCCTTACATCTAGTCTGAATCTCCCCTCTTTCAGTTTAAAACCATTACCCCTTGTCCTATCACTACAGGCCCTACCAAAAAAGTCTGTCCCCATCTTTCTTATAAGCCCCTTTAAAAGCACCAAGGAAGGTGATAGGTGCCCAACAGCCCCACCACCTTCCCTCCATCTCATCCTAAACTTTGCAAAGAACGGTCCTGTCTGTTGGACAGGATCTGCTTGCCGGGAAATGGCATCACCTTTTACCAGCTCCATCCTGTAATGCCTGTTTGGCGGATGGCAGGCGCAGTGGGCTATTCTTATCTGCGCTGCCTCGTGCTCTCCTTGTGCGTGCTGGAGCATCGTCTGCATTCCTCCGCTGCTTCCCAGCTCCTGGCATCTGTCAGAAACGACCATCCGGGGGGCCAAAGGTCTCAGCCAGCTCTCTGAGGGCTCTTGGGTGAACATTATCTAGGTCGGTTGATTAAAAGATGTTTATCTCTTGTAGCTCTTGTTTAAAATATCCTCTTGGTTACTAATGTACTGGAAAGTGCTTCATCAGCCACGGGGACCATAAGCACACCCTCCTGCTCCTTTCTAAGTATAGACCAGAAGGATTTATTGAACACTTGTGCCTTTCTTGCGTCATTAACAGTTTTATTATCTCCATCCAGTATCTTCTTTTGTTACTGGTAGGACTTCTTTTCCTGACCCACTTAAAGGACTTATTAATAGTCCAAATATCCACATATTTCTCCGGATGTCTTTGACTTCCTGTATTAATTTTCCACAGTCCATAACATCTCGTTTATATGGATTGCTAGCTGGTTCCCATTCGTTACATACTCTTTTTATGTGTAATTGCTGCTGGGAATCAGGGAAAGTCTCTTAACCAAATAAGGGGGACCACATTGCCTCTCACATCTGCCGACAGCGAGAGGCTGGAGGCACAGGGAGCCTGGCTGAGAGGTGGGGAAGGCTATGCCAGGCATACCTGCCTGGTTTGTCATGCTTCACAGGCAAACATGAATATTCTAACCCCTAATCCCACAGAAAGGTCGCTTCCGTTGCTAAATGCAGGTTCTGGTTTTCTTGGGTCAAACGTCTGAGTCAGGCACCTCCGCTAACGGGATGATGCTGGCACAGGCAGAAATACCGATCTTTGCTGAGGTCATTCATGGTTTTTTCTGTCCTGGAGGAGTGTCAGGGCTGGGGGCAGAGAGATGGAAAACTTTGGTCCACGGCTGCTTCCAGGAAAGGAAAACATCTGAGGATGGAGGGGCCTCTGCAGTCGGGGAAGATAGGTGGTGGAGAGTCAGCAGAGAGGACGGGGATCCCAAGATCCTGTTGGTCTCACCTTTATTTCTTTTATGGTTTTAGGGGAGATCAGACCCCCTCCAATGTGAGATGCTTTTCGGAGCAACAAAATCTTATTGCTTTCACCTGCTTCGTGGAGTTGTCCCTGCCGTGTTCTGATTTAGCAAGCAGTTTTCAAATGAGATTTCTCCTGGTCCTTGGCCAGCCCTGGATTCACTCCCAAACTCCCACCAGGCTTCGGCAGCAGGCCCTGCATTGAACCAGAACCCTGGGGCATCCCGTGCAGGCAGTGTCCCTTTTGCATCCCAGGAGGGGACAGAGGTGTTCATCCAAACCTGCCTGAGCCTTAAATTGAGTGTCGCAGAGTCTGATGCCCTGTGTTTCCCTCTGCAGGGATATTTCATCTGATACAGACCAAGAAGATCAGCAAACAGGAATTCAAGCAAGAAGCGCAGAACTTCAGGCTGATCACCAGGACGAACGAAGGTAGGGAGAGAAAAATCCCTTTTCCCCGCCCCTCTGGCAGACCCTGTCCCAAACAACCCCATGTTTTGCTGCATAAATCCCAGCACGGTGTGGGGAGCCAACCGCAGGAGAAGGCTTGTGCAAACATAGCCAGCTTGGGGCTGACCTGTCTTCACACGCATATGCAACGCTCCTGGTTAGCAGTCACATTTTGACTTTATGGTATCAGAAAGGGCAGCCAGCTTTCTAAAAGTGGATGCACGCTTGTGAAATCCAAAGGCTTTGTCTCTCCAAAGCCCGTAAAACTGTTTGATTTTTATATTTAATCCATCTGGCATTGCAGGGGAAAAAAAAATGATGCAAGGGATTTGAAAAAAATAAACTCTTCAAATATTTTTAAAAATAATTCTTAATGTTCTTGGATGTGCGTAAATGTTACAAAAAGCAGGAATGCCAGTGCACATGCCGAGAGTGCCTGTGCGGAGTGAAACTGCCGTGCTATTTCCCGCTGGCTGCCTCTTCGCCTGGGCTGGGTTAGAGTTTAATGGGTTAGGTTCGGATCGGAGCCATTCCCGTATTGTCCAGCACCCACGGGTCATCGGGTCAGCCGGGAACAGCTCTGCTGCCCAGTGCATACCAGCACATCCAGTGCCCCAGGGAGGGTGGAGATTTGTTTTCACCTCCAGTCCATTCGAGACAACATCTCTTGACCAAACCCTGGGGGATTTTTGAGTCCCTGCTCCCCAGCTGGGCTTCGCACCCTGATGGGGTCTCTGGCACATGCCCCCTTCTTCTTGCCTCAGTTTCCCCTGACAAATAACCCTGTTGTGAAACCATCCCTCTGCCATTGCCGCAAGTTCTAGGAAAGCATTGGCCGGTGATTTCTTCACAACAGGAGATTAATTCAGCCAGAAAATATGCCCCTCCCCCCCGGGGATAATGACATTAGGGCTGCATAATCCTTGCTGGGATTATGGGGGAAGTGACTACCTAGAGGGAATGTACCTCCAGCCACCTCCTGCACATACGGGGATGATGGTGGTTTGGGGGGGGCAAGGAGAGGGGTTGGGGAGCTTTGTGCCCATTTTTGGGGTATTGCCCAGTTCCCTCCAGTGCATTGGCTTTGCAGGGAGTCTGCAGCTCACCGGTGAGGCTGTGGGGAGGTTGTAGGGGGGTTTCTTCTCCTTCTGCAGCAGGATCTTCTCCTACCGTAGGTGGTTGCACAGCCCTGCACGAAGAGCCAAGGCTGGGGCAGCAGCAGAAAAAAAGGGTATAAATGTGGGGGTTTTGAGCAACCCACCCCAAAGAAATGGGGCTGATGGAAGGGAGGAGAGAAGCATATCTGCCCACGGCCCGCGAAACGTGAATTTTGGCATTCTGATGATGAGTCAGAGGACAAGCAAAATGCTTCTTCCCCCTGAGAGGCAGGGAGTCAGCACAAATCCCAGACACGCCGGGGAGGACATGGCCCTAACCGCTCATGTTAAAGCATCCTTTGAGGAGGCAGAAAGGGGGATTTATCCCTGTTTCAGACTGAGGTCCTTTTCTTTTAAGAGCGTGCGAGTGGTTTCCAGGGAAAGCCTTGGAAATGCTGTTGATTGTGCTGCTAATTGCATTGCAAGAGGTATATAGGGTCCCTCTTGATCTCACATACCATTTTAATTGCAAGATGGCAAAGTCTAGGACTGGACTATGGGACCACTGATGAGCTGCTCTGGCCATGGCCAGTGTTGCGGGTAGACCTCTCTCCCAGCATGGTCTTTGTGGGTCCTCCAGTGCAGAGGGTGCTAAGCGTGGGGTAAATTGTGTTTTCCTGCTCCAAGGGTTGTTGCTAATGAGTGTCTGTCTCTGCTCATCCAGGTCACTGGAACATCTTCCGAGCCCAGACATCAGAGCTGAGGATGACAGAGAGCCCAGAGAAAGAAACAAAGAACTTGTAAAGAAAAAACTTTAACCTAGCTATTGATTTATCTACACACACACACACACATACACACATACACACATACACATATATATGAAAAAAAGTTGCATTATTAAATAGACTGGCACAGCAATAAAGGATACACTAGTGTAAATTACAGAAACTCCAGCAAATGAACCAAATTGAACCGTGTTGAAGCCACAGCTGTGGAGGTGCCTCTCTCCAGTGGGAGAGTGCAAGAGGCCGGCCGTCGTCTCCTGCTACCGAAGACGTTTTGGGTGTGCAGAGGGAGGAGAGAAAGACCGTGGAGATGTGAGACCTGGTGTGATGTGAAGAGGTGGGATACATCCCTGACACCCCGGCATTTCTGAAGAGCATCAGGAGCTAGCAGTAAAGCAGAACGTGACCGTGCTTTTTACTAACCGCTGGCATAAAGATGACCTGCAAGGAGAGAAAAATCGTCCTTATTTCTTTTCTTGGAGCCCCTGTGATCTGCAAAGGGTTTCTTTGGCTGAATACCCTCCAAAGGGCATTTGTTGAAAAATCTTGGGACTTTTCTCCTCTGTTTCAGCTGGGAGGATTCTTTTCCCTTCTTTGCAGGTCACTTGAAGATGTAGTTTTTGGGAGGACCCACCTGCTGACAGGGTCTGAGACCCCGAACACTGCACTAAGGTCGCTACTAAGCATGTTATTATGCTATATATTTATATATATCCTACATAATATCTACTGGGCTGTATTCACAGGAGGGGCATCTCCCAAAGGGTGAACAGGACCATTTCTGCAGCGTGGGGAGGAGGGTGTGCAGCAGCATCACCCTCCCCCTGTCTGGAAATAGCTTTGGGGGATTTTCAGGTTGTTTTGGTACATGTATTTATCCCTGGTTTCTTGTTTTATTCTGTTTTGATAAATCTATTTATTTGGAGATCCAGATCTGTCCGATAAATCTGATTAAAGCGTCTTCTTGATTCAGCCTCCTGTGCTGGCTCTCCTTTCCCCGTAGGGTCTGTGTTCCGACTCGGGGGGGCTCTGTTGGGACGCCCGTCCTGGTGGGTTCTGATCCCCTTGCACTCACTCCACGAACATCTTCAGGGTTGGGATGCGGGATTGAGGCACGCAGAGAGCATCCCACGGATGCTTTGCTCATCATCAGGGGATCGTCCCGTCCCACTTGCTTACGGTCCGCAGCCGGTTTGGGGCTGAAAACAGAGCTCGGGGCTGGCAGTGGGTGCGGGGGGGGTCACGCGAAGGCTGGGGGCAAAGCCGGGCCAGGAAACGGGAGGTCCTGGCGTGCTGGATGGGCGCCCAAGCAAGCTGCTAAGTGAGTGCAGGTGCTCTCTCTTGGACAGGCAACTGCTCACATGGGGCTATAAAAGGATCAATGCGAGCAGCTCCCACCCCGGGGACGGCCGTGCCTTCCCCTTCTCTCTTCGTTATGCTCCCAAAAAACAGCAGTTGCTGCCACGCGCTCAGTATGTGGATGGAAACCAGGTCTGTGCACGGCCAAAGGACAGAGAAGCCAGAGAGCAAAGCGTCCGCAGCTCCGGCGGACCTGCAGCGAGGAGCAACCGGGGATAATCGGAGCGGCTGGTGGGCACCGACCCGGCACGGCTCACCGGAGCCGTGCAATGATCCAGGCCACAGGGCCGATCTGGTTAAATGTAACCAGGAAAAAAATCCCAGTGATGCTTTGGGAATTGGGGGTGTCCCCCATGGTGTGGGGCAAAGGGAGAGGGGGAGAAGCCACCTGCTCGCCCCACGGCCGCCTGCATGACTATAGCTGCATGCTGGCAGGGAGGATGCTGCCAGTCCCCAGGCAGAGCCTGACCCCTCACTTGTCAGTCTAATTAACTCGCTCTTGCACGCTCTAATTGAAGCAGAGCTGAGGCCCAATTTACGCTCGTTTACCAGAAGCGGCAGGCGTTTGCAATGAAGCTGCCTGGCTGGATTCCTAAGGATGGTCTGGAGAAAACCAGCACAAACCCTGCACCGCCTGGCCCAGGTGAGGCTTCCTGCCGGTATCTATAGGTTACTGAGCCTAATATAGGTTATACTGAGCCCATATAGGTTATACTGAGCCCAGACACAGGCAGGAGAGTGCAAATCATCTGAGTGCCATGCACACAGAGCTCTACCATCTCCAGGAGGGTGGTGGATGGTCTTGGCTGCCGTCCCTCACTGAGTAATCTCTACCCAGATCCTGGTGCATTAGATTTCTTCTAAAAAGCGTGTTTGAAGTAACTGCTGAGCTGCATCAGCCCTGTCAGTGCTGCATCGCCCTGGACCCCTGGCTGAGCTTTACCTTGGGCAGGGCGATTTGGAGATTGACAGTGATGGGCAAGAGGGAGTTTCTTTGGAGAGAGGTTTCATGGAGATGCAAGACGGAGACGGAGAAGTGGTCTCATCCCAAGGAGCTTCCCAACAAGACATGATGCTGCCACCTGGTCCTTTCCTGGGAAACACGGGTGGCATTGCCCTGGTGCAGATGCTCCGAGGTGGACTGCTCCTGCTGCCGCCATTGTCCTTGCACTGGAGTTGGTCCTAGCAAAGAGGGTTTGGTGCTGAGCGTACCCACCACAAAAGTAAGATGTGGAAGTCTCCAAAGATGCCATTTGCATGATGTGACTGTCCCATCCTCCCATAACTTCTTTTATCTCCCAGACCCATTGCACCCACTGGCCCTGGCTGCCTCTGAGCAGCATCTCATCTTCTCTGGTGTCAGCTTCTTCCCTGCCATCAGCCGTTACGCCACTGCCAGCTCTCTGTTGTTGCGAGTCAGGCTTTCTGCTGCCTTTTAGTTATCCCTTTACTGCAGCCCTGCTTTGGGACGCTGTCATAAAAGGCACCCCATAAATTTTATATTGAACAGTAAAACATTTTCACCTTGGCTGCTGTTCCCCCCTCGCTCGCTGCAGCAACACAGACCAAAGGGGCGAGCTCCAGCTAGGCAGGAGCCAAGCACTGTATCTCGGCTGCTGGCTCCTGGCAGAGAAAACCAAGACATGAATTTTTGCTGGTTTGGTTGGAGGAATAAGCCCGGAGGCATCTCGCCTTGCACTGGTCCTGGAGCAGCGCCGGTGTCTGCTGTCCAAGGGACACAGCCACAGATGGCACAGAACAGCTCATCTCCACCCAAGGAGACACAAAAGCCTCCCCTCTGCTCTCTGCGGTGAGGCTGGAAGAGCTTTTGCCCATCTGAAGTGATCCCTGAGCCAACAGGGACAGGAGGGGTGGGCTCCGCTCTCCCTTCAGATGGCGGAGCTGCAACCATGGGTTTCTTAGGTGGGTTCCTCACCCTTCACCATCCATCCGTCCATGCATCCACCCACTCATTTATCCATCCCTCCATTCATCCATCCTTCCCCATCCATCCTTCTCCAGCCATAACATTTTGGTCCCTCTGGCTTTTCCTTCCCTGCAGTGGCATGGGAGGAAGAAAACATCAGCTTTAGCTTGGTTTACCCTGAATGCTGGCCAGTGTCGGAGACCTTCATTTCTCCCAGGAATGTAAAAAAAAATCCCAGAGGAGCGCTGGGGACATGCACAGGGGCCATGTGGGCCGGCGACCAACCTCCGCACATCGCACTGCCTGGGGATGTGTGGCCGAGGAGGGACAGAGGGACTTGCTGTGGGGCTGGTCGGGGCTGCAAGCGGTGGGTAATCTCCTGCAATCGTGTCAGTGATACGCCAGACCCGTCCGTCCCAGGAGCTTGCCCTAATGACCATACCTCCCTGCGGGGGACCTCTTAGAGGCTGCTTTCCCCGCGGGGGCATCTCTGGGGATTAACCCTTTTAATTGGATCAGCAGCCACAGATCAGAAGCCAACGTTTCGCGGTCGGTGGCATCGCCTCCCTCGCCCCGCTCCTCCTCCCTGCGTCCGTTTGCCTCTGCAGGAATCACCCCGTTTCCACCCCGAGCCGTGAAGACGGGGTTGATTTGGGGGCAGAGCTGGCACAGCACCGTGGGACCTTTCATCACTTGCGACACTGAGTTTGCAGAGCAGGGCTGGGCTTTCTGCGAAGGGTTTTTTGCGGGGGGGCTGCTCCCAGGGTCTGCAGGGGATGGTCCCCGGGGACATCCAATGTGTCCCACCATCACCTCTGCTGCAGCCCTGAGCATGTGGGTCCCCATCCCACCACGGCTGGGGAGCCAGCAGGGACGCGGTCCTTCCCAGTGTGTGCAGAGCTGAGGCCCTGCCATGGCCATACCAAAATTTCTATGAACCCTCACTGATGATTGCATTTGCTCCCCTTACCCCCAGGTAGCTCAGCACCTTTGTAGTCTTTCTCTACAGCTGGGCCACCTTCCTTACAGCTTCTTAACAGGGTTTGCAGCCCTGTCATGGTCCAGTTGTTCGGGTTGTGACTAATTTCTGATCCGTTCAAGGGTTGGGAACAAAACCTTGCAATCCTGACTGTGTTTGCACATCTACGAGCAAGGAGAAGCCTCAGCTTGTGGTCGCAGAGATGATGCAAGGTTTGGGAAAGGTGGAGCTCTCTGAGTCCTCCCTGCATAACCTGGCTGATGTCCTCCTGCTCCGGACTGCCTTCCCCATGTTTCTCTTGAAGTAGCCACAGAGCATGAGAAGGAGTTTCAGCCAGCTCTGACCTTTGCTGATGTGGATAAAACCTGTGAGCAGAAAGCCAGCGCCCGTTGGTGGCATCGATGGGTTTTGCCACCCTGCCTTCATTTGCCTAGCCTCTGCCAGCGTTTCGCATGTGGGTTAAATGCGACTAATTCTGAGCACCGCTGGGTAGCTGCTCTGTTGAACACACCGTGGGCTTCTTGGGGTGTTTGCAGGTGCATCCATGCAATTGGACCACGGCAGCATTTCTCCCCTTGGAAGGGATTTGGCTCCATGGGGGCAACAGCAACACAAAGGGATGTTTAATGCAGCATCCCTGGCTGGGGCAGTTGTCCCCTCACCACTGTCCTTTCTCAACACTCAGGGAGAAGATGTCATGATTTATTTGCATGCTGCCGCAGCTTCTGCAGGACCCACCTCTCCTGTCACTTCTGCAGGACCCATATCTTCTGCTGCTTCTTCTATGGGACCTGTATCTCCTGCCAGCTCTCTTGCAGTCCCTCTCTTCTCTTGCTGTGATCTGGTTTGTGTGCAGTAAGTGCAACAGATATCCCATGGCTGGTGCAGCCTGTACTGAGACACCTTTGGTCTCTGCAGAGAGCATTTGGGCACTGGGTCCAATTGGGGTCCCCAGTACTGGGCAGGCAGCAAGAGGCTGGACCCAGTCCAGCTGGAAGATAAGCCAAAAAAGCTTTCCCCTTCAGGCTGATCAAAAGCTGGAACAGGGACCAAGGGAAGGAGGGGCATCCCATCCTTGGAGAAACTCAGCCCTTGCCTGGACGCAACCCTGAGCAACCTGATGTAACTTCAAAGCTATCCCTTCTTGGAGCTGGGGATTGGACCAGGGACCTCCTGGGGTCCCGTCCAACCTGAATTACCCTGTGGCTGTGTGCTCTGGGACGGATGGCAAGTCACCATCAGAAATCTTGGCTCTACCTCTGGGGTCTTAGGGTTTTTTTACGTCAGAGCCATGCTATTTCATGCTCTATTATCAGGTTAGTCAAAACACTTCTCTAAACTATATGTCTATATAATTGCCAGCTACACTCACTTCCTTGGCTCCTGCTGTTTTCCATTGCATTGGATTTTCAGTCATGCAAAATATCTACTTTCACCTTAATCTGCATGAAGCCCCCCTTCCCCGCAGGAGGCTCAGGAGCGAAGGGGAAGCCAATACCTCTCGGCTACGTTCGCTGGAGCCTCATTCCCCACTGGGCAGGATGGGAGAGCTGGTGCTGGTGATGTGCACTGCTCAATTTGGGGTGTCACTGCACCATTAGGGCTCTGTCATGGGGAAATTAAGTCACATAAAAGAAGGTTTTGTTGGGTTTGGTGCTGCCCTGAAAGTCCCATTTGAAGCCCACAGCTCTGGAGATGGTTTGAATTTTTGGCTCATAGATGAAGCATCTCCCAATGAATTTGGATGTATGTTCTCATACCACCTTCCCCCAGCCAAAGCGGGGGATTTCTCCCCAAAGGGGTGGCATTTCTCTTAAAGCAGTGCTTGCAGCTCTCCATAGAGACCCGCACGCCACGCAGGGCGAGTGTTTCCCCTGCATCCACTCTCCTGCACATCCCTTTCTTTTTCAGCAATGAGAAATGGAGAAACCAGAGGATCGTCCGTGCTGCACGGCTCACAGGCTGTTCTTGTACCACCGCGGACCTGTCTCCTCTCCAGACTAAACAGTTCTAATATTTCCTGTCTCTTCTCACATAGAATGTGTCTGTAATCACTCTTTTCTCCTGTTTCTGCACCTTTTTGGGTGCTGGAGCAGCTCAGGATGTACCTAATCTGGCGGGTTGTCCAAGCTGCTGGGGAAACGAGATCGCATTTCCCTGCCTCTAGCTTTGTCAAAGCTTGGCACCCCCAAAACTGGGAAACAAAAATATCCCTGCAGCGAAAAGCTTTGCCAGCAAGTCAGAACTATCCGGACACTGGAAAAAGCCCCCGGCTGCCTGGAAGACGGGTGCCGAGAAAGGGGTGATGAGAAAAACAGGGAAATCCTCGGAGACCGCAGCTGGCGGGGCTGGAGCTGAAGTAGGGATGGGAGGTGGAGGAAATGTGACCGGCACAGCACGGCCGCAGCCCCGGGGGCCCTTTCCTCCGGCGAGATGCTCGGCCTCTCTGCCCTGTACTTGTTACGTGGCCATCCCCAAACGTGGGGTTTCCAAAGGGGAGGTAGGGCAGACCGATGGTACAAAGGAGCAGGTGGAGCATCCCGTGGTCCTCCTGCTCCGTGGGATGCGGGAGAGCTGCCCACGCCACCTCCGGCTGCCCTCTCTGGCGTACCAGGGTGGTGTTTCTTGCTCTCCTATTTTTTGCCCATGAGAGCACACAGCCCCCAGCAGAGAGTCCTGTTTGTGAGGGCTGGATTAATCCGAAGGAAACTGCTTACAAGTCCTTCTCACCAGCATTGCCAAAAGACCATGATTCAGTGCTTTTTTTTGGGGTAGAAATTAATTAGTTCAGGCCCATCACAATTATCTAACTCAATGAGCACAACAATAACCCACTGTTTAAAGGTTGTTCATGGTCATTTAGCACCATCTGGGTCGTCTGATCAGGGGCTTTGAAAACAGTTGAAAATGAAGTAAGAAGGATTGCTTGGCCCGGACCCCCCCTTTTTGCCTCCCAGCTGCACAGACAATGAAAATAATCCTGATGGACCCATTAGACACAGGGAGAGGGACTGCAGAGCAAATATCACCCTGTATCTCGCCATGCCCCTCTGAGCTGTGGCTCAGCGTCCCCAAATGGGAAGGTGGTGGCCTTGGAAGGAGCAGGGAAGAAGAGCTTGGCCACATGTCCAAATAACAAAGAGTTCTGCCCTGGACATGCTCCTCTTCAAGCGTTGGGGGTTGAGTTTGAGCAGGTGAAGCTTGAGCCATCCCCATGGAAAGGCTGGGGTTTGCAGAGGTCTCTGCTGCTGCTCAGAAGGACTTGGACCGCTTTGGAGACTGGGCAGTTTCTTGCATGTGCTGAAAGATGGATTTGAGGGTTTGCCAAGTTGGGCTTCCCCAAGTTGGGAAGGCAGTGGAGAGCACTGTTGATTTTTAAGGGCAAGTGGCTGCTCACCATGTCCAAAGCTGCCCCAAGAGGGTCTCGGAGCCTGCGGGAAATTCAGGACAGTCACGTATAGTCCATCCCTGGGTAGCCACCTGAGAAATGAGGCTCCCCATGTCGTGTGAGTTAGGAGATGCCACATCTGGTAGCCCACGTACACCCTGCATGGCCTTCCCAGCAGCCAACCTCCAGGTCCCACGGTCTCTCCAGTAGCTGGCTTGGACCTTCCAGTCCCACCAGTCCCAACCTGCAGCCCCACAGTCTCTCCAGTATCTGTCCCAGCCTGACAGCCTCTCCAACACCCGGCTGTCACCTGTGGTCTGACTGTGTTGTTGGCACCCAGACCCCCCAAACACAAATGCACACGCAGGGGAGAGTCCCTCGACCAGGAAAACAGTTAGACATGGAGCTTAATGAGGAAATGAGTCTAATAAATGAGACAAACTGTGCTGATTGGGGACAAATGTGGTGATCGTCCACCTGCTTAGGCAGAACTGGCCCATTTATCCCCTTATCCCTCTTTTTTCACATGCTTGTATCTCCCCAGACCCCCTTCATCCCTCCCTTTACCCACCATTGGTCCATCCCCTCAACATTGTCTTCTACAGTCCCCAAATGCTCTTTCCTTGCGGTCCCAGCACCTTCCCCCATCCTCATGCCCAGGCATGCATCCCTGGGGCCCAGTGACCCCTTCCTACATGGTGGGGGGGCAGTGGTGGCTCCATGGGCTTCTTCTTCTTCATCACCACCACCTTGTTCCAGCCACGTGAAATGCACTGTCCCCCATCTCCCTGGGTGCAGATGGGGTCTTGGGCAGGAACAACACATGGATTTATAGCCCTGGTCTTGCTGCAATCATGGCTGTGCAACATGCTTGCCGTGCCCACGGGAGCTGGGTGTCTGCCCATGCCTGGTGGAGGCTGTGCATGGTCACCACCATGCCTTCTGCAGGGAGGGCACCCAGTTTTCTACACCCTGACATAGCCACAGGAGCACCAACGTGGGACATATCTTCCTCCATGGTGCACTATCATGGCCACCACAACTTGCACCAGGAGCTTTGCCAGCTGGATGCATCAACCTCTTCTTGTCAACGGGGCAATTGCTTGCATGACTGGATGGCAGCACGACTCATGGTCAGATCTGAACATACACCCAAACATCTCCTTAGGATAGACTGGACATCCCTGAAATGTGGTCGTGTGATGGATTTTTGGTCTGGAGGCCCAGAAGGGTGCATTTGGGGTGGTCAGAGGATGACAACTAACCTCTGCTCTGGGAAGATGCAGGTCCCAGCTGGGCTGGGGTGGTGAGGTTCAACCCATGGGCTGGAATGGGCACCATGTCTTCTTGCAATGGCCAAAGACATAGATATGAGTTCAAAAGGGGACAGAGACAAAGCGATAGGAGGGGCTGCTCTGAAACGTGGGTGTCCAGTGGCACGAGCTCTGCCCTTGCAGCATCGTTTCTCCCTGCAGGTAACTGGGGGAAGCCAGTGTGACTGGCCTGGGAGGGGACATTACATTTGGGCATCCTTTTTGGCTGGATGACCCCACTCCTGGTGTCCCAGGCCACCTGGTGAGGCAGGGGACCCACGCTTCAAGGGTCTTCCCACGTCCTGAGCGGCAGGGTGAATGCTGCAGTTTGTGTTGGACACCGATTCATGGTATGGCTGTCCCGACGACTTCCTTCTGCCGTAGCACTGCATCTCACCAGCCTCGTCCAGCAGCCCTGGGATGAGTTTGTTCTCCTCCGCAGGAGGATGAAAGACATCGTTCCCAAACCCCTGTCCCTCTTGCACCATCCTGGAACTGCCCTACAGCACAAGAGAGCTCTTCTCCTCCCAGTGGGATGGAAAAATTGTCTTTTAAGAGAGCAGCCAAGCTAAGAATGTGTGTGTGTGAGTGATCCATATCAGCAGGAGTCCTGCTTACACTGGGAAGGGGTGTCTCCATCTCCGAATGGCATCTGTGATCCCTGTTTACAACAGAAAATGAGATGTTTCTTGATGTTTGTGCTCAGCAATGGTTCTCCCAAGCACTGCTAGGTGGGAACCCCATTGCTGAGGACTGGGTGGGAGATCTTTTTCATCAGTTGGTCCTGTTGCTGCTATGCCTTGCATCTTTCATTTTTGCATGGCATGAAGACCCACATTTTAGGAAGGATCCAGTCTGATTGCCCTCCAGGACTTGGTCTTTCTTGGAGAAAGCTGGACATGTCGCTGTGGGCTTGCATACTGGCTCCTGTCAGGTGGGAACCCATCACCTGGTCCCAGCCCCAACCACAAGCCCAGGCTTCATCCCAGGGGAGGAAGGTCCCGAGAGCCCAATCCCATGGTTGGGAGCTCTTTCTTGCCTGTCTCCACGTCTTTCCCATGGTGGGCTGCACAGCCACTGGGTGCTGGAGACCCAGGGTGACTATGCCCTCAGTGATGGCTGTGGTGGGATGGGTCGGGGCTGCAGGAAAGGCTAAACTCCAGGACAACCTCAGCAACCAGTCCTTTGACCTCCAGGCATCTGTGCAAACAAAAGGGAACCACAGGATATTAAACCCTTAGCTCCAGACTGAGATGGACAGGCAGGTCTACAAGAAACCTATCTAGATGGGAAATGTAGGCAAGTGTCCCCCACCAGTGTCCATCACCACCACCAACCACCCTGTTAGTGGCCAAATTTAGTTTTTTTAAAATTTTTTTTTTCCCTGCCTGTCTCTCTGGCTGTTTTTTGCTTGCTGCCGAGTGCTCCAGGCTGCAGTTTGCAGTGGGCAAACGGGTGGGCTGCCCGAGACAGCAGTTTGCAAGCGGGGTCTGGCAGGGGCTGCAGAGGGACCCGCTGAGGTTCCTCCGAACCCCATCAGGCTGATGGCTCCCATTCTGTGGCAGGAGTATTGGCACTAAATAATGGATGGAAACATTGATCCCCTTCCAGGCTGCTTTTAGCACGTCCCGAGAAGTTACGCAGACAGCGGTGCAGGCTCCTTCTCCTCGGTGGAGTGAGAGAATCTGGAGCCTACTGACGTAGCAGCCCAGATGTGACACAGAGGAGAGCTGCACATCGTCCTTCCCTCGATGACCTTCTTTGTAAGTCAGGAAGACTCAGTTACGCCACAGGCAAAGGCTTTCAATATGTGATGATAGCTGCATCAATACATGATGTGGCTATTAGCAATTGCTACCTGGGCCAAGAGGTTTCTAGGGGAAAACTGCAAAGTCCTTTGCTGACTTCCCAAGATGGATTACCAGCATTTGAAGCTGAATGTGAATGACCAAAGCCAACAAAAAAGGTCAGTTAGAGGTGAATATAATTTGGCCCTTCATCTAAACGACCACCAGCCTGTGATAGATACCCAAAATTACTGGAACAAACTCTCCAGACAGTGTTGATCTGCTAACAAGCAAGAGATTGTATGACTGGCACTGGATTTCCAGATCAGCCTCACCAACTGCTGGCCCAAGATGAGCAGATCCCTAAAGGCATTTGGGTGCCTCTTGCTCTTGAACCTGCCCCGCAGGTCTGAGCATCTTGGTGAAAATTGGGGCGTGCTGGAATCAGAGGGAGTTTTGTCCTTCACATTGGCACGGCCAGGGTTTAACCCTGTGCATCCAAAAGGATTTTGAGGGAGGTTTTGTCTTTGAAATGGCAATTTAACCCTTTCTAGCTGGTCACTGCCTTGCAGGAACCATTTTCCCATGAGCCAAATCTTGAGTTTTACCTCTCTTCCTTGGCCAGGCAGCATGTGTGCTGGTTGGGATGGGGATGTCTGGGTTGACTTGGCTGCCGGCTAGCTTCCAAGGGACTTGGTACCCCTTGGGGTCCTGTTGCATGTCCTAGGAGAAGACAGATGATGGGCTGCACATGGACAAGTGGTGGGAGCTGGGACTTGCAGCTATAGCTAGGTTGTAGCCGATTGCTCTTTCTTTTTGGTGAGACCAGCAGTAGAGTAGCCCAATCTTTGTGTGGGGCTCCAAAGCAAGCCTTGGGTGATGCTTTTACCAGCCCCAGGGTCCCTGTTCCTGGTGGGGATGGTCCCTTCTCCCCCAGGAAGTTTTGCACCCGCGGGGAGCTGCCATGCTCCCTACACCTGGTCTGGGGAAGAGGGATAACGTCATCTGAAGCTCCTTGGCACAAAAGCGATTGCAAAATACCAGCCAGCAGGCCAGAAGAGAGGCCAGCTGGGGGAAAACTTATGGGTGAGCCCAGCGCCAAGTCTCCCAGCCGGGAATTGGTGGGGAGGGCTCAGGCTCCGCTTTTCACAGAGCCTGTGGTTTTATTCCCTTTACACCAAGGTAAGGGGAGGGAGGAGGCATCTCTTGCAACCAAAAAAACCCCTGGGATTTTGTTTTTCAAACATCTTGGTTTGGGATGGTGTAGTGGGGTACGTCAGTGGAAGATTTTTGGGAAATGACATCCCGGTGTTCCCATGGGATGGACTCAGCAGGGCCAGGGTGCCCTGTGACTCTGTGCGTGCTCCTCTCCCATGTCCTCCTCTTCTTCCCTCTGTCCTCTGTTTTTTTTAGACATCCTAGAGCTTTTAGAGGCCCAACAGAGCGCTGTGATGGTTCACGAAGCTCTCCAGGCTTTGACATGGGCTTCAGCCCTTGCTTTGATGCTGGCAGGGCAGAGTCTGCTCTGCTTTCCAGTCTGTGGTCCCTGCTGTGAGAGGTGGGATCTTGCGGAGAAGATGCTGCTTCTTGGTCTTCTTTTTTTCCCTGCAGTGAGTTTCGAAGTTGCCAAGCGCCAGCCATGGCACTGCTTAGCCCGCTGGAGAGGAGCGTGCAGACAACCCCCCCCGCCCCCCCAGTCTTGTTTCCCCACATCAAGGAAAAAACCATAAGAAACAAGGTGGGTGGGAGATGCCCCTTCCTTGGGGTGCCCCCCTGGTTCCTGGCAGGAGATGGGTTGGGGCTTGGAGGTGGATGTCACATCGAAACCCACAGTGCTCAATAGCCACCAGCAGCTCCAGGTACTCACCTGGTCTCCGTTTGAACCCACCCATAATTTTGGCCTCTGCAAAGTCTTGCAGAAGGTCTGAATTCACTGCTGCAGACCTGCAGGAATGCTTTTGGCCCCTGATTGCTCCCGACTTGTACCCAAGCAAATGAGACCCCTAGCAATTGGGGATTTGGTTAGAAATGCTGCTTTTTTTTTTTACAATAGTTCTGAGTTTCCATCTCAGGAAGCATTTAGAGGCTTTCTCCAGCCCAGTGGGGCATCACTGGGGGGGATGTCTGACCAGCCCAGGAGACCAAAATGCTGCTCCTCACCCCACAGGAACCAGATTTTTCTCTCTGGCACTCAGCTCTGACCCAGCATCTGGCTATTCCTGGTACGGAAAAGCATTTTTTTTCAGGGTTAGATCAACTTTATCCACCCAACTGGCAATGCTGGCATGGGACGGACTCAGGTGGGCCATCCCTAGACCGTGGTGGGCAGCACTGCAGAGCCAGCAGGAGTGGGTACATCCCCTCCTTTGGCGGTGGCAAGGATTTGTGTTCCCCCAAACACACACATCACCATCCCTTTTCTGCTCCATCCCTGGGCAGGGCAGAGGGTTTCCATTTGGGGCTGAGGCACCAAAGATCCCACTCCTGCCACCATTGCTTTATCCCAGGTGAAGAACATCACCTCCAGGTGAAGGATTAGAAGATGGGGACAGCCATGGATCAGGACCAACCCAATCTCCAGCTGCATGCACGAGTGGTAAGCCAGGGATAGGATACACTGGGATTTCAGAAAAGCTTTTGACAACATCTCCACTAGCATCCTCGCGGCTAAAACTGGGGCAGTATGGGATGATAGGGACACCCCTGCAGCAGGTATCCCTGGGATATAAGGATGGGAGTGGGTGAGGATGGCTGAGGGTGATGTTGTTGGGCTTCTTCGGAGCACGTCTGCCAGCTCCCATCCCACCCAAATTTAGTCCTAAAGTCCTTTCAGAAGCACAGCCTTGTGCTGAGCATCAAGGAACACGGTGAGTGCGAGTAAAGGGCTGGAGAGATGTGGTCCCTTGGGCTTGTGTGTGGCCATGTGGGATGAGATGAATGCCAGAAATCCATCATTATAAGAATAATCTTATTATTTAAATATTAATATTTAAACTGTACAGTGAGGATGGCCACCCTAGCAGAAGACATTGTGGTGGTGGGTGAGCAGGACCTGGAGCAGGAGCAGCGATGGAGGAGGAGAAGGACGATGATGATGAGTAGGTGGAGGAGGAGGAGGATCAGATCTGCTCTTGGATAAACAGGTCAAAAGTCTTCAAGATCCCAAATTTAGCAGGCTGGGTGACCCCAAATTTAGCAGGTGAGCAGATGCCATGGTGGTTAAGTGATGGTGTACCATGCCAGGGGGTGTCAGCGAGTGTCACTGGGGGCTGTGTGCTGTGTGCAGCCCCCAGACCCATGGAAACAACTCCCCAAAACCTGCAAAGAGCCCCTGGCAACATGGAGGGGATGTGAAGAAGATTTAATTCCCCAGGGGTGGGATGCTGTGCCCCAGCTCCATTGCACCCAGCAACCCTTGGTGGGTGTAGCATCCCATTTCAGCCCAATTCCTGGGGAGGGTGAGGCTGGGAGCGTGGGGCGGTTGTTTCGCTGCTGGAGTTCTGATAACATCCCTGCGAGTTAATTCCTGGCATCTCGCTCCTTGGCACAGGGGCAGGCTCTGTGCAGCGCCGAGCATGACCCTCAGTGACGCCGTGCCCATGGCGAAGGACAAGGAGGGAGCTGCACCAGCAATGGCCGCACTGGGCACCCAGTCCGGGGGCTGTACTGGGCACCCCATCCGGGGGCTGTGTCCCCCTCCTTGGGGGTGGTTTGGGGACAGTGGAGCGGCCATTGGGGACTGAGGCTGGGATTCAGGGCGATTAGAGCAGGTGTAGGGCTGAGATCCTGGATTTGGGGGGGGCAGGTCTTCCCGAGTGGCTCTGCCTGCATCGCTGTCCACACTGAGATGTTTCAAGGGCCACGGACAGGCCTCGGTGTGGGGATGGGGGCTCAGCCCCGGGGACACATTCGTGGCTGTTCCATGCACCACAGGGGACCTGGGAAGAGCAGGGATGACCCCGGGGTGGCTGGGACCTCGCAGCTGGTCCCTGTGCCCCCTCCCAACAGCCATGGGTCTCCAAACTGGGGGGACCGGTGCCCATGAGCATCCCTGTCACTGAGGATGACACGATGGTCCATCAGCAGCTGGCGCTGAGCTCTGCCGTCCCCAGCCTCAAGCATCTCTTTCTGGGCACAGGGCAGGGTGACAGCCTCATGCCAGCCCCCCAAAACCACCCCCTGGCCGTGGGGCTGACCGGTCCCCCATGCCGGGGTCCTCCCCTGCAGCCTGCACCCCCTCTCACAGCAGGGCCGGTAGCCGGGAACCTGCACCAGGACCAGAAGCCTGTTTCGTACAGCCGGGGAATATAATAAAATTAAAGCTCATTAAGCACTTAGAGAAGGGTTTGCATTGAGGGGGTGTGGGCGGGGGGCCGGGGGGGCCGTGCATCTCAATACTGGGCTATTTAGAAGGGAGAATTTAATAACAGGGGGGTTGGTTTTTATGGCAATAGATTTATTCCACCTGGGCTAAGAAATACATTCCACATCTGCCGAGCCGTGTAACCAGACTCTAATTAAAATCGTATGCCAAGCGAGGGCCTGGCTGTAAAACACAAAGCTGGCTTTTAGAGCGGCTGGGAACCGCGGCTCGCGCCGAGCCCCGGGCCCGGGGCCAGGCGGCCGCGGGGCGGCGGAGGCAGGCGGTGGTGGCCGGCAGGACGGGCACGGGGCTGGCGGGGAGGATTTTCTGCTCCTTGTTGTCCCCATGGTGGGACAGGAGGGGTGCATGGTTCGGGGGGGGTGGCGGTGAAGGGTGATGTCCCTGTGTGCGGGGGGACCTTGGGACAAAGTGACATCTGTGTGCGTGTAGCGACCATGGGGACAAGGTGACGTCTGTGTGTACGTAGGGACCTTGGGGACAGGGTGATGTCCCTGTGTGTGCAGGGACCCTGGGACAAGGTGACATCCGTGTGTATGCAGGGACCCTTGGACAAGGTGACACCCATGGGTAGGTAGTGACCATGGGGACAAAATGACATCTATGTGTGTGCAGGGATCATGGGACAAGGTGATGTCTATGTGCATGTTGTGACCCTGGGGACAGAGGGTGATGTCCATGTGTGCACAGGGACCCTGGGACAAGGTGATGTCCATGTGCATGTGGTGACTATGGGGACAGGGTGATGTCCGTGTGTATGTAGCAACCTTGGGGACAAGGTGATGTCCATGTGCGTGAAGGGACCCTGGGACAAGGTGACATCTGTGTGTATGTAGTGACCGTGGGGGCAAGGTGACACCTATGCATATGCAGACACTGCGGGATAAGGTCATATCCGTGTGTGTGCAGGGACCCTGGGAGAAGTAGATGTGCATGTGTGTGCACAGCGATCATGGGGACAGGTTGATATCATTGTGTGCATGGTGACAGGGACACCCGTGTGTACGTGGTGACTGTGGGATGGGGCGATGTCCATTGTGTGCATAGCGGTCACAGGGACAGCGTGCTGTCCATGCATAAGTAGTGACATGGGGACAGGGCGATGTCCACCTCTATGCAGTGACCATGTGGACAGGGTGACATCTACGTGTACATAGTGACAGTGGGGACGGGAGTGACAAGTGACCGTGGGATGGGGTGATGTCCATGCACTAGCGACGTGGGGACAGAGCGATGTCCATGTGTATGTTGTGACCCAGGGGACAAGGTGACCACTGTGTCTGCATAGTGACGGTGACACCCACGCATGGGATGGACCGTGGGATGGCTGATGTCCATGCACAAGCAGTGCCGTGGGGACAGGGTGACATCCATACATCCATGGATGGGGTGACATCCACGTCCACGCAGCGGCCGGCACTGGAGCGGCCGGTTACCAGGGCTGAAAGGCTGCCCTGTGCGCGCCGTCACGGGACACCCGCGCTGTAATTTTACAGTCCCGCGAAGTCAAGCCTAATATTTACCGAACAAACAGCGGTTCTGTCTCGGGTTTAATAGACCGGTCCTCCAGACAGCGGCAAAAAGCGCCAGTTCTGATGGAGAAACTAATGAGACCTTCGAAATAGTTTGTACGGCAGTAGTGAAGCAAAAAAAAAAAAACAACCCAATGCACTTGATGCCAAGGAAAATACACTTACCTAGTAAAGCATGAGTAATAAGTGGCACTTTTTACAGTGTGAAGATATAACTTTTCATGAAAATACCAAATAAGGCTCTGCACGAAAGGTGGACGGCCTTTTTATTGATTTTTTTTCTTCTCTTTTTTTCCTTTTCTTTTCTCAAGACGCACGTGTGTTTTCCCCAGTGCCCGTTTTGCAGGAGCCTGTTTACGGGGCCGGGCTCCCACCACCCCCGGCGCAGCCCGGCTTGGGTTCCTTCACCGTAAGATGAAATGAGAAGGGAATGGAAAAACAGGAGCTGCTGTTCTGCGAGACTTTCTATTTTTAAAAGGTTAAAAATATCTATTTTCAGACACTAGCCCAGGAAGCGCTGGGGTGAAGCGACGCGGCGGGACGTGAGGAGTAAACAAGCACTGGGACGTGCTGGGTGGTGCGGGAGCCACGGCTCCGAGGATGCTCCTGGGGACAGGGACATCATGGGCCACCACGAGCCACAGACGTGGCTGCAAGGAGATGCGGGGTCCCATAAAAGGGCTGCAGGGCTCAGCGCCAGCAGGGATGCTCTGCCCCAAGGGAGGATGCTCAGTATCCCAGATGCTTAGCACCAAGGTGGGATGCTCCGCATCAAGGCTGGGTGATGCTGAGCCCTGAGGAAGGGTGCTCAGCACCCAGGGAGATGTTCTGCACCCAAGGGAGTGCTCAGCCCCTATGGAGGATGCTCAGCATGGAGAAAGGGTGCTCAGCTCTGAGGAAGGATGCTCAGCCCTGAGGGCCCCAGGGTGCTCATCCCTGAGGTTGGGGGTTGCTTAGCACCCCAGAGGGATGTTCAGCACCCAGGCAGAATAGCTTCTCTCCCCCAGCATCACGGTCCTGGTGCCCTCATGACTCAGTGAGTGGGATGGGATGCTTGGCTGTTGCACTTGGTACTGACCACAGGAGCGGGCTGTGGTACCCACCGTGGGAGAAGGATGCAGAAAAACCATCTCCAAAATGCCCCAGATGCTTTTCCTTCTTGCATGTTGCAGCTTTGCTCCTCTCTACCAACTCGAAGGTCCTGGTGATGCTCTTTGGGCTGACTCTGTTAGTGGCTGTGCCCTGGTACTCATCCCTCGACCCCACCTGGGCATCATTTGCTGTGTTTTTCTGTTGCAGACATCTAACAGGCCACACCGCAGCCCAACAGAGTGGCAATGTCAGCAGACACCCCGCAGGGAAGAGCCAAACCTCACAGGACACCACGTCAGGGCTTAAATATTGTTGCTGTGATTTTGCACGGCTGCCAGTCTAATTTCCAGACTCATGAATGCTGGATGGGACCCCTCAAGGTCTCCAGCCCCAAAGCAGGGACAGCTTTGATGTGAGATCCAGCTCCAAAATTAGAGCAGAAGCTCAGGGTTCTCACAGGTGAGTTGTCCCTGGTTTCCAAACTGGGAGGTTTTGGGATGCTCCAGGCAGCTTCCAGGTGCTGAACCCCCTCCTCTGAGTCCTGCAGAGGATGCAGTTTAAGATAGGAAGCCTCTTAAAAAAAACCAAATCATGAATTAAGACACAGGATTTGTGTACTGGTCCTGGTAGGACATAGGCTGAAAACATCAAATAATGGCACCAGCAACCCTGGAAGAAGTTCTGCTAAAAACTCAGCATCTGGTGTCTTGCAGCCAGGGGACACAAACATAGGCAGAATCATCCATAACCTTCCTTAAAACAGTCAAAGATTGGGGATGGGTGATGGACTGGACCTTGTCAGAAGTCAGCGTGGCCCATCTTGGTCCAGGGACAGCACTGACCGCTCTGCCCTGCCCTGGTGTGACACTTGGAGCTGAGACAAGGATTAAAAGTCTCCTGTGGGGAGGTTCCAAAACTCATTTGGACTTCAGCCCCACTGCCCTACATTTAACCCTGTCCTTCAACCCAGTCCCGGCCCATAAGCCACGTAGGATCAGCAGAACCACCTCCATCTTCTCAAAAGAAGCCACCAAAATCTTTGAAATAGTGTCTGTAGAAGCAAGTCATAACCCTGAATTTATCTCAGCCGCCTGCCTTTACCCTTGCATAGTTGTCGGGTCGTGAATTGGCAGCTTTTGGTAGCAGGAAGGATATTTTAGGTCTTTAAAGCATCGTGAGCCCTAAGGGGCTGGAAACGATGGTTCCTCAGGAGTGCTCTCCCAGCTCCCCGTTTCTCCAGCACCTTTTTCCAAGGCTCGAAGGAGCTGTCATCGGCTGATTCAGCAGCAGTTTCCTCAGGCTGGGGATGCTGGTGCAACAGGCCGTGCTGCTGGCTATGGCTACAAGCTGCTTTGCTCCGATGGGAGGATGGGTGAAACCCTTCCCCAGCAGGGAAAGCCCGATTTCAGAAGGGGAGCAGAACAGAAAAGACATGGGAACTTGTCTACCCAGTGCCACGTGCACAAACCCTTTTCCCTTCAGCTCTCTGGAAAAAAAAAACCAAACCAAACCCAAAGCGAGATAAAACCAGCAGCATCACACCGCATGGGGCCGGTTTTAACCACTGATTTTAATGCTTTTTAAATCCTTCCCCAGCTGAAGCGGCCACCACGTGCGACAGCGCTTGGGAGAGACAGATGGGGGGAGAGCCACCGTCAAGCTTCTGCGGGGATCTCGGCGTCGAGGGCCGCAGACGCCGTGACCTGCTGCCACCGAAGTGGACCTCAACGTGAAAGGGGGGGGGTGCCCCGAATCCAGCCCTCGTATGCACCCCGGGGTGCTGCAGCACGTACCCCAGAGCCGAGGAGAAGCGAGGCGCTGACGTACAGCCCTGGCAAGCGTCCTTTTTCCCCTCCACCAAGCCGTTTTTTGCTTCCTTATAAGGCCCTGCTGCTCCATGCTCTCCTCTCCGGTATCTGCGGCCGAGCTGGCATCGCCTGTTGGGAGAGCAAAACAATTCCCCGCACGCCGCCAGGACACCCTCCTGCCTGGCTCGGCCGTGCTGCTTGCCATTTTGTTATCCTAGGTTAGCACCCAGCAGCGCTTCCTGGGATCCATCCTCTGGTTTTGTTGGGGTTTTTTTGTTGGTTTTTTTTTTAACTAGATAAAGGCCAGGCAGTCCCAGAGCGGGAAATACGGAAGGGTTTTTTTTTCCCGAGCAGGCTCTGCCCCATGGGAAGGAAGGTTGTAAATCAGCTCAGCTGTCTCCTGAATAAGGAATGGGGATTTTTTATCCCTAGGAGCAGCATTTCTAACCCCTTACCAGGGCACAGGCAGTTGCTGGTTCAGAGGCACCTTGTCCGACAGGAGCTCAGTGCGTCAATAGTTTTACCCCAGAATATCTGATGGTGCAACTTCTTCAGCTTCTCATCCCACCTGGAAAACAAGGATGAAGCTCTCTCCATCTGAAAAAAAGGCTTTCAGGGAGCCTGACCAAAGAAACACTATAAAATGCATTATTTAGCAGAAAATATTAAATGAACAAACATCCTCTCCCGCTGCCTCTTTTGAGGCATTGCTCTTCTGAGGGTGGAAGGGAGATGCAGGGGGAAGACGAGGGGAAATCCCTAAAAGGTTTCTGTATTGATTTCTGTACCTCCAGGATGAGGTTTTGGACTCTGAGCACCATCAATACTGAGTCTTGAGCCAACTTGCGAGGCAGGAGTCGCATTCCTTGCTCCGAGAGCTGCTGCCTGGCTCTGAGCTGCGCGGTGCCACCAGGTGCCAAATGGGTGACATCTGCCTGTGACAGCAAGAGGGAACCTTCTCCTTTTAACCAGGAGCTGGGGGGACCCAGCCCCATTCCTCGCTCCCACACAGCGCTTGGGGACGCTTTAGCCTCGCCAAGGGGGCATCCAGGGACCTGAGGCCCCCCTGGGGCTGGCAGCCCATGAAATACAGGAGTGGGGAGTATTAGATCATGATTTTTGGAAGTCTGAAGTTCGCCTATGTCCTGCTTCTTCAGACATTAAGTCATTTTCCTGAGGAAGTCGCATATGACGTTGATCTGGTTATAGAGGGAGTCGGGGTGGAGCAGCAGGCTCCAGCTACACCATGGTAGAGGTGAGGTGCAAGAGCACTAGGACACTACGTCCTGTCAACATCTGCCATAGAAATAAGACTCAAGGGGCCAGTTCAGCACAGATCCTGATAGTTTGAGATGTTCTCACCCACATTTCAGATGCCCTAAAATGCTCAGTTTAATGCTTCCAGCCCTGGTTTTGATGGAATAACTCTTTACCCACATCACCAGTGCTATTCTTCCACGCAGTCAAATGTTACAGCAACCATTGGAAATCAGGATGTCCTTGCTGTTCATTAAAAGATGTGCTACAAAAGAAAAATCTGTATTTAATGGGTTTTTGTTACTTATCATCACTTTTCAAAATACACCCCCAATTCTACCAAGAAAAAACAGAAACACTACAGCAGTATATTTTTTTTTAACAGTTAAATTTTCTTCATAAAAGTCAGAACAAGGTTGTTCATTCTTTCCCCATGGACCTCTGCTGCCCACGGCACTCCAACGTACCATGGGAGCATGAAACCTTTTTCACCTTGTGCAGCAGGCTCTGTGTTTGGATGTCTGCAAGGACTGTGCCAATTCTGCCTTCCCTCACCCATCTTCCCATTATAAGTCTCCAATTCAGAAAGTCCAGAGTTTAAGTTCTTAACACTTCTGAGGAGCTACATGGGGAGAGTGCTGAGCTATGAGGTTACCCTTGAACAGCCCTGACAGCAGCGATCCACGCAGTGAGCAGCTGAACCCGCCCAGCCAGGACACAAGCATGGGCACAAATCAAGAGAGATCGCTGGTTTTAAGTAGATCCTCTCACATCTGTTCAGGGTGCAAGCTGCCTAGGGTGACAGTCGAGTCACCAACCCAATCTCCTGGTCAGAACAAGTGTGTAAATACACTCTGTTGGCCCTTTTACTGGCCACAGGTCAGAATACTTTCAGCTGGGTGCCTGAAGACATTTCTTTCTTGGTCACACTCTTCAGACTCCATCTATCTTTCTGCCAACCACAAACACTTTATAAACCAATATGTACATATGTATCTGTACGTATGTCGGCCTAACACCACTCAAACAACAGCTGATGACATCGGTTGCCCATTCGGGAGCCCTCGCCAGGCCAAGCTTCAGAAATGCTTAGCACCCATCCTCTGGAAAATCTGCCCTTTTACATATAACTATCAAATTTAGCACCAGAAAACCAGATGGCATCCAAAATGACGACTCATTTCTGATTAACGGGACTGCAGTGCTTTATTCATCTCCAATAACTGGTTCCTCAGGACCATTCGCTGTGACACACTTCCTTCAGCAGGCAGATGACGAGATGTCCTAGAAAACAACTCTTCTGTTGTCTGGTTTATGCCTGTAAAACAACTTCAGGCAACCCAAAACCTACAAAACCAGAAAGCAGCATGCAATTCTTCACAGACAACAACAGCAGGTACCTCACTGGTGTTATCAGAACTGCCCTCTAATCACCCTTCCCTTTGACTCATTAACTTTCAAGGTTAAAGATAGAGTTGCTTGCCCAATAACAGCGAAGCCTTCCCCCAATTACACTGGAGCCAATTGTGTGGGAAGCCTCAAAGATGTTTTTGCAAAGACAGAGCACCAACAGTGTCCCAGTCTATAATTAGGCATCTGAGCAATTTACAGAGGATATGTTCAAGGAAGAAAAGAGTAAGAGAATTTTATATGCCCTGCTTTGTCCAAAAAAAGATTATGAAAGGCAGAGCAAAAACTATTTAGCAGTCTTAGGGGGAAAATTAAGTTCACTTCATTCAGTTAAAGCTGAAGCAGATGTTCAATATTTGTGTGTATGCCTGAAGACCTGCTACATTACAGCTTCTAACCAATGTGAACATTTAGATCAATCTACAGAGCTGGGATTGTAAAAAGAGGGGAAAAAAAATGCCACAACTCAACTGCTAATTTAGTCCATCTACCACTCGTGGAACAGGCTTCAGCACTGAACAGGTGAAAGACCATATTAAAAAAATAAAATTTCATGTGAATAGATTAACAGTCTTTCAAGAGTTCCTCTAGATTTTGCTTCTAGCTGGTGATTCCCATACTGCTTAGTAAAGACGATTGAAATTATTGCAGTAACAAATAAAACTCTTCTCTGATACAAAATCTAGTCCAGAGGGCTTACTTACACAGTAAGCAAGATATCTTACGTAACTGAAGATTGCATGTTGTTCTCCTCCAACGCAGCAGCTTTCAGAAAGCCACACAAAAAGAGAAACACTCCCAAGCTGCCAAGAGGACCAGGAGAAAGACCCAGTTCATTTCTTCTGAAAAAAACCCATGATGGAGACCTGTTTGTTGGCTCTGTTAGCAGTGGCTGCCCCTTTCTTCAGGTTCTTCCTTTCTTCCTTTGGTTCTTTCCTCATAGGCAGCACAGGCTGTTTCTGTGCAGCTGGTGGCTTGGACTTGGCAAAGTCATCCTCGCTATCCGTACAGGATTCACTCTCGTAAACCTTCTCCGTCACTGGTTAAGAGAGAAGAACAGATGATGATGGTTAAGCCTGTGTACCAAAGAGCAGAGACCTCCCCACTGCAGCCTTCCCACTGCGTTTCTGGAAATAAGCCTTTTGGTTTCAAGGAGTATGCGCCAGACACAGAAATTCAGTCCATTGCTCAAGGTTATGCAGTAGATCCAGACGACTGGACTGGTTTTCCATACACCTAGTCAAACTGCCTCCCCTCTTTCTTAAGTGTAAGATGGCAAGTTAACGACTCGGGACCTTTAACGTCATCCAGGTCTTTCAAAATGGCTTGGTGTCACCACACACATTCATTTGCAGGCCATATGCACACCTTAAACAGCAGCAGCCCAAGGGTACCCACTCGGAAGGGCTCTTGAGAGGAGAGTTCCCTCTCCAAACCTATCCAAGCATTGCCCGCTTCTAGAAACAAGGCCCAACTGTGCTGAAGACCATCAATTCATCTTGCAGAGGCTGACAAGCAGCTATCAGAAAGTGATAAATCTGAATGAGACCAAAGTCCGTAGTTTAGCATTAGATGATAGAACATCTATTTTATGGTTAAAACCCACCATTCTGACTTGGTCTGATTTCTACAGGGGCCAAAGCAATCAGATTGGGTTGTCTTGTCTGGATTTCAAGACAGAGACAGACCCAGCCTTCCCTCACCAGCACTGCACACATCAGACAGCCGGGGAGGAGTAAAGCAAACATAGAACATCTCAGAGATGAGAGAAGGAGCACAAAACCTTGGGGGCAGCTTCTTTCTATACAGGTGGGCAAACAGGGCAAATATAAAGAAATCCCTTACAAAAAATAAAACCAAACCCGTGACTGAAATCAAGGGCTATGACTGAATGGGATTGCCAGCTCACTGCTGTCAGCATCCGGTGATGGAAAGCTAAGGGATATAAAACAACGCTTACGGAAATTAAACTGGAGTCAGCTCCACTGATGTAAGCCATCATTAGATACTAGTAAATGTTGTTATATCAGCTTTCCCAGCAGTGCTCTGGTATTCTTCTAGTAAGCCATTTTTCTTTAGCAACTGTATTCTTTTAAACAGATGTCCTAACTTCCCTTCTTCTGGGAAATTGGCTTTTACTTGTATTAATGCATCAAAATAAATAAGGTTTTCTACGTAACTAGAGACCGGGAAGAGGAATGGTATGAAATCCTGCTCTGCAGTGCTAGCGGATGCTCAAACAGGGACTGTAAACCTAAGCTAACCTCCTTTCAGAGGCAACTGGCTTTTCAGTGAGCAGCTTTAACAGACCACTGGCCACTTACTGAGCTTTAAAAAGTTATCACGTTGTCACCCCTGTCAGTAACTGTTGGTAACTCCAAAAGTGTGCACTTAATCCCCTCCAATTGCAAGATAACACAGTTTAGATCAACTTTCTTTTACTGAGATCTCATCTGAACTTAAAAATTCTGTATTTGCGGCAGCTATGGGCACACAGATAGATACTTAGTGGTGCTCAGCTCACAGCCAGACTTGCTAAATCACGATAACTCAAATTACATGAGCTCTTACTTAAACCAGTGCTGTAAGACAAATTTACCTACAATGTACACCTATATATTCCAATATACAAGTCCACGTGTGTCCCTTCAAACTTTAGAAAGTACAAGGTATAAATGCACTAGCTTAAACCTCAGTAATTCCCCTTCACTATAGACTAAGAGCAGGCACTCAATTGAGTCCCAGCTGATGTATGGTAACATGCCTTGTGCTTAACTCCACAGATACTTTAATTGCTCAATTTCCCTCAGGGCTAATCCCTAAATTAGTTTTGCTTTTTGACACCAATTCCTTGTTATTGCAGCTATTGTGAAAATGATCACTTAAAATCACAGAGAAATATAAAGTACAGCCTAATCCTAATGTTAGGATTTAATGTCTCTTGAAACCTAGTCCTTGTTTAAAAAAAAAAAAAAAAAAAAAGACAGCAGGAAGAGGGGGAAAAAAGCCCCTATATTTCAAAGAATAACAACAATTTACATTAGCCCAGGAGATTTGCAAGTTATTTAGACTTCAAATGATTAGGCCTGTGCATGGAAAGGGTGGGGAAGAGAGGGGAGGAGAGAAACTGGACAATAACCAGACAGCAAGTTCTCCACAACAGACTGGTAGGTTTTTAGTACAGAAAGCAGCATCTCCTCCCTACTCAGTTCCTCAGTATCCCAGCTCCATCCCTCCCTCCCTTCCTCCCTAGAGGATCTGTCTCCCAAAGGCACAACAGGGGCTTGCATTTCCCTTTTCATAAAATGATAGTGGATATGAACTGTAAAACCAAAGGTCTGGATTTCACAAGAGACTATTAAACCCCTTGGGGTTAGGGAGAAGAGAAAGAAAGGCAATCTTCTCAGCCCCGATACGTTTGCAAAAGGCTGAACAGAAAGAGAAGAGCACTCTTTGCTGGAAGCTGAACCCGGAACAGTCATTACTGCGAGCTCTGGACACAGACCTTGTTCAACTCAACTCCCCAGCTAACGCTTTTTTGTTCCATTTTCCTTCCAAGTGTTTTAATGGTTCTATCTGGGATGGGAGAGCAAAACACCCCATAACGCAACTAGCCAAAGCAGTCAATAACTTTGTGCAAGTCCAATTTTTTGACAATAATCCAGTACTTAAGATTTCAGTTACTAGCATAGCCAGTTGCTGAGTGCTAGCTTTATATTTCTTTAAAGGAGACACACAAAGTTAATAGGAAACATAAGATACAACTACACAGACAGGTGCAAACAGACACAAGCTGACTCACGTCCAGGCAGCTCCAAATCTGGGCCAAGCAAGCCTGTATCTATCTATGCTTATGCACAATGACAAACCTGTACAACCACAACAGATCTTCTCCTAGAACTGGCTGAGCTCCCTTGACATCTACTCAGATCAGCAAGGCTGGAGAATGTTAAGCATCCCATACAATTGAGCTGACAACAGCACTACAAAAAACCCCACATTCCACCCTCTTAAAATTTTTAAAATCTTAAAAAAAAAAAAAGATTCTGAACTCCTGCAGCTCTACTTCAATATCAGGACACAGAGGAGGACACAAGTACAGTGGTGGTACACAGCTTTCTCCAGGTCACAGGAGGAAGCAGTGTCCAGTCAGGCTGGAATTCAAAGCCTCTGGCTCTCAGTACTTCTGTAGAGACTCTATTCCCTGCTGAAAGCAGAGCCATCCTTATCAGAAACAGAAACCCTCTCAAGGATTTAGGCCCCAACTTATTCCTTGTTTATCTGGGATACTTGAAGTTTATATTAACATATAATCAAGCTCTGCTGCACAGCTCTGGATCTATCCCCAAAAGAAAAAAAAAAAAACCAAAAAAACAAGCCACACTTCTCCCACCCAGAATTTATCCTCAAGCCCAGACCTCTCTCTGCACCATCTTTAAAAGTTTGTGTCTTTGGAGAGGAGAACAAACGAAGGAGGTGCTCATGCTGGCAGGAGGGAAGGGAGAAGAACTGAAAGAAAATCTGTGAATAATCAAAAAAGAGTAAGGATTCAGCCCCAGCTCCATGACTCCCTACCCAGGCCTTCACCAAAACGGCAGTTACCTCAGTCTGGGAGCACGAGGTTGAAGGGGAATAACAAAGTGATTTTGTGAACCTCTTTCAAAGCCTGGGAGAGGCTGGCCTGTAAAAATCTTCAACACATCTTCAATAAAGTTAGTTCCACTGAGGTGTCTTACCCATGCAGCCTTCTTCTTCGTCAATAAACATCTTGGATTTCAGCACACGCTTCCGCTTCCTCTTCTTCCCTCCAGCTGAAACCTGAAGGACATTGCAGTATTGTGATAAATCAAGAGTCAAGACCCCATGCACGTACACAGGTCATAAAAGCATCAGCCCCAGGAGTGAAATCTAGTCTCTCTAATGAAGCTGAGCATGGATTTGATAACTAATTCTGTCCCTTCCCAGGATATCCTAGTCTCATTTTTGCTAATGCCACAATTGTCCCCATCCTACCAGGACAAATTTCAGAGAGGTAAAATACAACTTAAAGGAGACAGCAAGCTTTCCTGTCTGCCAGCACAGGGGGCACATCCCTCTTCTGGGGTCTGTAACATTTTTAGTTATGCAAGAAGGTGGCACTGGGGTTCCCCAAGATACCTCTGAAGAATGAGGAAATAACAAGGTGTGCGAGACTTCAGAAACCCTGCTGTGACAAACAGCTGCACTTTCAATAAAACTATGCCTGTTTTCTCAGCTCAGAGGTTAACTTCTTGCCAATCACAGCCCACCACCCTTACGCAGCAGCTTCCCTGCAATACAAGGTTGAATACCAAGAGTCTCTGGTTTCATTTCTGGCTCTGCCCTGACTCCTGAGGCCAAGATTCAGAGGGAAGAGCATTCAAATACAAGCCACAATTCATAGAACCATTAGGAGGGAAAAAAAGAGAAGAAAATAGAAAACTGCACTGTCAGCAGAAAAGCTAGAATTTAAATAATAGTCTAGAAAATGAATGAACCAGTGAACATGGTGGATTCTTTCAAGCAGGATGATGTGATAGACTTGACAGGCAAACAGGACCTCTCCCTTAGCACCTGAAAAGGGGCTGGGCAATACCCATCGAGTCGGATAAAAACAGAAGTTAATCACCCTAACATGCTCTTACCTCCGTGGATGCAGGCTCCAGTTCAGTTTTCAGAGCAGGTACAGGAGGTGGAGATGGAGCTTTCTCTTCCTCAGGCATGGGAGATGGTGGGACATCTGCTAAAAAGATGAACATCTTGATAGTACGTGGGTCTAACACCCCCTTGCAGCTACCTTTTTGTCTCAGATCACTTCATTTAACTCTGAGCAATTGCTTGTAACCTGTATTCAGATCAAGGTTTACAAGTTCTCACTCAGATTTGTTTAATTCAAGTCAGGACAAATCATCCAAAGCAGTCGGCCTCCAGCCAGACAGCTTGTCCTGTGCTAAGGTGCTATGCATTGCAGTTCCCAAAGGAAGGAGGGTGGAGGGTGGGATAGGATGGGAAAAGTGCATTTCAGATTTTGGTAAACCAAAAATCAGTTCCACCAAATGAAACTTTAAAAATAGGCACAAAACCTGGTATGTTTTAGCCATATACTTCACTTGCTCATTAAAAAGAGGGACTGTAATTTGTTTAGAAATTGAAAGAGTCAGGGTTTAAGACTACACATTCCCAAATCACTGGATGACCTTACTTTTTCTACCTGTCCCCCATTCGTAAAACAGTTACTGCTTCACAGGTGGTGCTACACATCCCAAACAATCCATGCCATTAGCTTGGAACTACCTTAATGCACAAATTAAGTGCAATATACTATTACCCATCCTAAAAGATTGTTAAGGGACACCCCAACCTTTCATTTGTAAAACAAAAAAAAAAAACCTAAACCACCCCAAAAAACTAAGCCCGTTCACTCATCTGCCATCATCTATGCTGTCCTCCAGGTGCAAGGACAGAGAGAGTGGAATCCTTTTAATGCCTGACCCGACTGAAATGGTCAAGGTCACCTTCACAAATTTGTACAGAGCAAAACCAGCTCTGGAGCCTCTACCAGCAGTGTCAAACAGGGCTTTAGTGAGACTAGCAGGACTTATAGACAAATGAAAAAGCCAGGGTGACTCTTCTGTGGGGCTGGCAGAGGGAGAGAGCTGTGACGGTGAAGAAAAATCAGTACAGGGCAAGAGGGGAAGGAGCAGCACCTTGCACCACGCAGCAGGCACCGTGACTAATTTAAACGGCTTTAAGGAATACTCTCCAAATCCAAGTGAGAAACGCTGCCATGCAAGTCCTCAAATGTGGGGGAGAGCTAGGAACGTGGGGGAAGAAACTCCTCATCTGACCTATTGCTTAATAACAACAACGATGCCGCAGGACGGGAGGACAGAGAGCCTGCTTGGCTACTCCTCCCAGCTCTGCTGGCTGTAGCACTGCATTCATGCTGTCGTTGTAACACGAATTCTGGATCTGTAGCTGTCCCAACCGATTAGGTCAGTGTTAAGAGTTATGACTGTGCCAGGCATATGGCCAACTGACCTTCATAGGTTAAGAAGGGCTCAAGTGAAACAGTGGTTGGCTGCCAAGGCTAAATAATAAATTACATTCTTCAAACAAGGACTCAGCCTCCTAACTACTTCAGTAAGCGAGGCACAGAAATGCAAACAGAGTGGGATAACATGACTCGGTATTTCACCTTGCTCCAAAGAGCTGGGTCTGGCAGCTGTGCAAAGATAAAACCAAACAACGGATCTGCTCTAAGGTGCTAACTGCTGGGGCAGCCAGGACCACAGCCGAGGAGCTGCAGGGAACTCAAAATTCTCAGTATTTATCATAGTCTCACAGCAACTGCAGGATGAAGCCCCGTATACTGCACAGCACCGAACCTGCTTCACAGACAACCCAGGCTGGCCACATCAATTTGGAAATATTTTTAAGAGAGCATAGGCTAAGAGGGCTGAAAACCAGCCTGGTGAAAAACTGCCACCTCTGGCGTGCTTGAGCAGAGGCTGCTGAAGGTATTTTCAGCGTGTCAACTCCACTATGCTTGCTTGGGGGAAATTTGGGCTTTTTTTCAGCCTCCTTCAAACAAGCTCTCCCAGTTTTTGGCAGGCAGAAGGCACCTTCTCCCCACGTCAGTGTTTCGGACTACCATCAAGCTGCGTCTCTATTACTTTATTATCCTCTTCTAGCCAACACAGCCCTCTGACATGTGATAACTCCTGAGTCAACCTCTAGCTGCTGCCCACAGTTTACTCAACAGCAACAGCTGCATGAAATGGATACAAGTTGGGCAATTGGATGTACCAAAGATGTAAATCCTGGCTTTGTTCAGTTTGCTCTGACCCTGCCTGGAAAAACTGTGAGAAGCTTTAGTGCTTCTGCTGCGGCTCTCTGAAACCGATAGAGTTTGTAGGTTACAGTGCCACTGAAATCACCCTCCAAAGTGGCTGTAAAACACTTGTCAACACAGCGAAACGCTGCCTGTGTTGGTATAGCTGAAGCTGCCAAAACCTCCTGTCCTCTGTGGACACACTTGTGTAGTTTATTCTGGCACTGGAAGCAAAACAACCTGCAGTGACTAAGGCACCCTCATACCAATATAACTTTTTAATGAAAAATCATTTAAATGGAGAGGATTGTGCCTTATGCCCTCTCTGTATTTTCAACTTGGTACAATGTGCTGACACTCGTGTAAGAAGCGCTTATTTTGGGCTAATTTCAGTACATTAAGAACAGACTAATATAGAACAACGCGAAAGACTTGCCCTGACATAAAAGCACCCATACAGCGCTTTGCATCAGTCGTATGGACCCAGTTTCAAACCCACAAACTGTCGCTAAGTCTGCCTGAAAAAGGGCAGTGGTTTTACTAGCAGTTACACAGGTGGAGGCCTGTCTGAACACCATTCAATCACAGCAATGGCCGCGGACAAGCGTCCCCTTTTATCTGCAGCTGCACCCGCAGGAAAGGTTAGCACCCCTGCCAGAGGCCATGCCTCCTCGAGCCGCGTGGAGCAGCCTGTGCAAGCACCTCCTCATTTGCTTCGAGCGGAGGTCAGACAGGTTAGCGTGGCGTGTTAGCATAAGCAGCAGCTAGACTGTTAGCCTTTGGTATCTGCTCTGGTGGTGCAGCTTCCCATATTGCATTTTGCATATTTAAAACTTACCCCTCAATCATCTGCGGGTGAATTACACAGGTGGTGGATGAACCGTGCCCTGTCTGGCAGCGATTTCCAAATGCTGTGCAGCATATGGCGCCTTCCTCCCTGCTCCCAGAGGGATGCAGCGTGGAACAATGTCACTCCAGGCCCCATTTTGCTCACTGATGCTGCTGATTAAAATTGCCCCTGCTCTCTGGAGAAACCTGTTTCCAACCTTTCCAAGGGTAAACACTCTCAAAGTCCAGCTGCTGTACGTTTGTTTGGTTTTTTTTTAAATTATTTGTTTCATCCAACTTACATTGTTATACTTGAATACAGAACATAATATTGCCTACATTACCAGTTTGGATTCGGTATGAATATTTCAAAGAATTCAAATCGATCTTCTTTCATCCCGTCGGATTTAGAAGGGCAAGCAGCAGAACCAAATGGCTGAATGCAGACCTCATCAGGGTGGTTTGGATAGCCATTAGCTTAAAAATGAAGAAGAGAGAAGCTCTCTCGATTCTCATCTTTTCCTTTTGAAAGGTAATAGTTCTAAGCTAATCTGAGTAATATACAAATTTATGTACACACACTATAATTTGCATAAATTTACAATTCTAATACACAACACAAAGCTGATCCTTAACATAATGGAAAGAACAAAGAGGACTACGATGCAGAAGGAGCAACAGCAGTGCCAAGAAAATTCTCCAAACAGAAAGTCAAACTTTCTGCATATATCTCCAGTAGGTTAAATAGGAATAAACCAAAAATCAACCCTCCCTAACAGATGAGTGGGTAGGTAGCCTTACTTGTACTGTTTTCAATGTCTAAAGCTACTGAGAATGAGGTTAATAAGACAATTGGGGTCCCAGCCTGACCTGAGGACCAGACCCATGGTTTCTAATTGCAAATCCAGTTAACTCACACTTCAGAGCACAAACAAAACAAGGCAGAACAACTAAACAGACCTACTGTGTGCACTGAGGTAGAAGTATACGCACAGACTCTGGAACACACCTTGGAATAAATGAAAACAGAAGGCACCACATTCAAAGGCATTAACCACTGAGCACATGCTAAGGTAATACAGGTATTCAACAAGAGACCAGAGACCTCTAATATTCAAAGCCAAAAGTAGATATGCAGCAAGCAGGAGTTTGCAGTACCATCTACAGAAAGCGCACCTCGATTTATGACAGTCTTACAGCACTGCTCTTAGTCCCAGGAGTTAAAAGAGCTCTAACAGAAATAGATAAGGAAAACAGACCGTGCGGTCACCTCTCGGCTTGCTGTGTGCTCAGAGCACTGTTGTGAACACAGGATGCTGGGGGTCCCCAACTCACAGTAGCACAAGGAAGACTGAACCAACAAGCCTTCATGCTTCAAAGAGCAGCCTCTCCGCACAGCCCTACTGCATGCCTGAAACACAGGGCTCATTTCTGCCTGCTCTTGCTAGCTGAGAACGGATGAGCCGAGATTCCAGCCCAGCAAGGAGCGGTGCTTCAAGTGGCTAAATGGGCTGATTTCAATCTTCCCTCTTCAGAGCTAAACAACGCAGCTTGTCAGTAGGCTGAGTGATGAGTAAATGGAAAGACCAGATAATAGCTTACAAACATCTAAAGAAATAAATACCAAAGAGTGTGGGCATGTATATTTTTTTATGGCCAAACAAGGAGCTGCACACAGGAATGTGATGAAATTAAGGCTGATCATGAAGAACAGCTTCCTGAGAGATTTATCATCCTGTGGAATAGTCTGAGTAGAAGTGATGGATGCCTGATGACAGAGATCACTTGAAATTATGCTGGGCAGAAAGAAACCATGAAAATAGGCCTAAGGTGGCATGGAGACCGCTAAGATATCCAACAATATTCGCCTGTCTAACTTGTATTACAGATTCTCTTAATTTTGTGCTTGTTTCTCATGTGCTAGCCATAGTAAATAAGCAAACAGCTTCAGCTCTCCTGCTGGAGTCCACCTCCTCGCTAATACAACCTGTTTGCCGTTTCACCTTTTTTTACTGGAGCTGTACACCAAACTGGTGGTTTCAATTATTTGTCCGTAATGATCACCGAATTCTTTTCCTGATCAGCTTGTTGGATGACTGTTCCATTTCGCACATACTCCCTAGCTCAATCCCAACTTATTTTCCAGTTATCTATATTGAACGGCATTTGTCACCTCAATTATCCAAATTCTTTGGAATCTGGCCCTGCTGTTCCTCATTATAAGCCCCAATCTTGTGACGTTCTGGGCACCCTGCTCCTATCAAAGCCAAGAGCCACCGAGGAGACGCAGAGTCGCATCGGATATGGCTCAACTGTTTTGCCTCCAGTTTCTCTATTAATTTTTTTTTTTTTGGAAGTCTTGCTTCCAATGCTGTCTTCCAAACCATTTCTATAAACAGACAGAATAAAGATACTAAAAATGACCCTGGGAGGGGGGAGGTCACTTTGCGAGTGTTTACTCACCAAATAAACTGGTTATGACCAGTCCTACAATTCTGGAAGGCGCGATATCTTTCACAAGAGATTTGAGAACCTCCTTCCCACACGTCAGTATGACTGGCAGCACACTTGGTGAGGAGACAGCCAGATCTGAGCTAAGCTAAAACAAAGACTGAATGACTGAGGCATCTCAAATGTATGCCCAAGTGCCTGCAGCACAAGATAAACAGACAGCTCAAGCTACAGCCATTTGCACGGTCTTTAGTCCTCTAAACTATTCCCTCAATCGTTGACCAACAGCCTTGGATAGTAATATTGTCTAAATCAGGCCCCTGACCTACATGCCTTGTTGTTTACGCATCTTTTTACCTTCCTCATCACTGCTGTCAGACTGAAGTTGTTTGATTCGCTTCCTCTTTTTCTTTAGATTTTCAGGAACTCTTTCTTCCTCATTATCCGACTTGTCCATCCTCTTCATTTTACTGCCACAAAAAGGAAAAAAAACCAGGAACAAACATGTGATATCCCTTGTGTGTGCATGAAAACATCAGGCATGTTTAGATGAGCATGCTCCTGACAGACGTACTCCTAGCAAGGAAATCAAATACCTCTGTACCTCTTAAAAACATGAGCATCACATACGCTGAAGTATACTTGCCTATATGATCAGGCATAGGTGCATGAGCATTTTCGTGCCTCTCATCCTTAGCAATATCCAAGTCTCCAAAACAAGGAGGATTTCTTTAGCCCCTCTGCAGTTCAACGTTTTGCCCAGTACCTCACCTAGCTTGGCCACAGCAACCTGGCAAGAGGGCATTTCTGATCTTGTCTCTATAGCTCAGGCTCCCAAACACTAATGTCCCCAACAGCGTCGCTCAGAAGCTCTTTTGACAGACTGCTTGCCACTGACTGACTATGAGGTAGTGTCTCAGAATCCTGGAGCCATTTTTAAAGACTACTGGAAAAATAAAATAGCTCCTTTCTTTTTAATGTTGGCGAGACGTGTCAGACTAACAAGCCTGGAGGCTAAAGGCCCACGTATCCTCATAGAGCTGGTACAGCCCAAGTGGCCTTCCCAACACCACACTGCCAACATGCAGTTTCCAGGCCCTTGGCTTTTTGAATAAGATTATCAATAAGAAGACCAGTTAGCACTAACTGCCATGGTGGGCTGGGCGGTATGCTTACCTATTTAGTTAGAAACAGATTGAGACCACCAATTAATTACTCATAGGCCACCAGAGAGCCATCAGACTGTAATGATTTTTTGTCTCTGTCAGTTTGGGTTGGATTAAACACAAAGGGCTGAACTTAAAATTTACTTGGAGTCTCAGCCCAAAGTAAACCAGTGGCATTGAAAGCAGCAGTACATTAACTATGGAAATCAACAAGCAGAACTTTGTGTGCTGGAAGCTGTGTACATATAAGCTTGGGAATATAGTACCTTCCCTGCAGTACAGGTGCTCCTGCCAGCCCCCACAGATTGCCCGCAGGGTCTATACTAAGTCTGCTCACAGCGTGAGGTTGTCTCATGGAAAGCCACCCCCTCGAACCGAAGACTACCTGGACCATGTCCCTTCCCATTTCCAATGGCACAAATGGCCCTGAGGCATCTATAGCACTAAATGGAAAAGAAATATTAGGAAAGAATTCTAAGAGAGATAATTTTAGCCAGGTTTAATGCAATTTAGTAGCTGGAAACAGGAGGTGAGCCAGCGCTGTATGACCAGCCAGCTCCATGCAGGCCATCAACAAGCAGGTTAACAGATTACAGGGACCATGAATGGTGTGGCCCACCTTTTTTTGTCCTTTTGCTGAATTCTAGCAGACTCTGTTTTCTTCCCAGGTTTCTCTACTACAGGACTAGGGGATGACTCTGGTTCTGCTACAGGAACTGAAGGCTTGACTACTTCTTTCTCCTCCTTTGGCTGCTCAGGCACAGAGTTGACTTTGAGTTTATCTGTGAATAAACCATTAAAAAAGAACAAACACTGGGCATTCAGTATGAATGACAACTTACAAAGGAGTTGGCTAAACAAAACACTGTGCACCAAGAATACAGAAAACACTACGGATGATATATAACAGCATTAAGGGATCTAGACTGACCAAGCTGTGTCATAGATGACAGAAGGGCATGCTTAAATTTCTAGCTGATATACCAGTTTGGTTCTGTTCCTGATGGCACAGCCCAAGCATGCTGCAAGCTGAGTGTGCTGCAGCAGTTAAACTCTGCAGAAGAGGGCTAGGAGGCAGCAGCAGAAGCCCTGACAGTCACCAGAACCAAAGGCACCACAGAAGGGTTGGAAGCCCCTCTTCTAGACAGCCCCCTTGACATAAAACCATGTCCATCTTTATAGTCAGTTTATCCCTTCTAAACAAGGGTTTTAGTCAAGCATGAAAGTGCCCAGAAACAGGAGAATCAGGACTGACGAAGAGCAACAAGAGGTGTGCACAATCTCCATCCTGCATAACATTAGAGCCCATGATTAGTATTCAGTAATGTAGTGGCTTCTCGTCCCACCCCAACCCCAATGTGATCAAGAACCAGCCTCTTTTGCCTACACAGCACCACATACAAGGACAATTCAAAAGGCTTAATCTAGTACCAGAGAACAGATAGCAGGTGGGAGTGGACAGCAAAATAATATATTTATCAACCTGACAGATGGTGCTGTTAGCACACTAGCACCTAATTACAGTCTGTAAGCTTCACTCAACAGCTTTACACACACCCCATCAAAAGAGAGGAGCAGACAAGTTTGAAACCTGTATCATCCCAAGCACAAGATGCCCGAGTGAAGAAAAAGGATTCAACAATATCAACTACATTGTCAATAGGAACAGAGGCTGTCGAGAGGGCTAAGACTTCATGCCAACGCCTTTCTGACACTGCTTGGAAAACAGGTTGGCTGCTTCATCAAGCAAAGGAAAACATAAGAACTTGAATGACAGCTCTCTTATTTATGATCAACAGCAGAGAGCCGAAGGACCTAATTATTGCTAACTCAGGACTTTCTGGCAATGGTGTAATCTCTTGAAGCCAGGAGAGATGTACAACATGTAGGGAATAAATCTTACTCATGGAATCACCCTATCTTTTCTATACACATAATCATTTCCAGTTCTGCTTGGTTTGCTCCTTCCCTGCAGCCACCTCACAAGTTTCCTTGAAGTGCTCCCTGGCAGGACTCAGCAGAGAAGTGAACCCCATGGGAAATTGTGGAAATGCATCCACAAAGCTTTCTCCATCACCACTGGCTTATCTTTACCACAGAATTTCAACTTCTTGGGTTTTCAGCATATGAACTTTGGTCTAGGGCTCTTCTCAGATCTTTAGAATTTACTTGAGTTAATTGTAGTTAACTGTGCTTAGGCTTGTAAGGCTTAGGCTGAAAGCGTCCTCAGTCTCACAAAAACAGGAACTCAAAAATGCCCAACAGTACTGTGCCTTGTGTGTTCAATGCTGGAACTGTACCCTGCAAACTGACAGATGCCTGTTAGAAAGTGAACCTTGCCATTTACTCTATCCCAGTAACTCTTCTTTGAATCCTCTTGTACTTGTTATTATAAGGGCATCTTTGAAGAAAGTCCTACAGTCCTTTTCCAATGTCTATTTAAAAGCTTCAGCATATTTTCTTTAGACTTGGATAATTTAGGTCAGAAGGGACCTCCAGAGGCCACCTAGTCCAAACCCCTGCTCAAAGGGGCCACCCCTCATTTTTATCCTCCAGTTATTAGCTCTTCAGTTTTCAGTAAAGAAATTAACCCTAAATCTAACTATAGACTCCTCAGTGATTTGTGATGAAAAGCAAGCATCATTAACACACCCTGCAGAACAGGTTTTGGCAAACATTTTACCAATAGCTAATCTTCCAGCCAGGAGTACTCACTTTAAATCAGATTTCTTCTGCACTAAAAATCCTTCCTGGGTTAGTCTGCACAAATATGTCATTTTAATTGATCTCCATCCAGCAAGCTTTTTGTCTGAAAAATTCCACTTACAACCTTTAATTTTTGCCTTAAGAGCCGCATACAAAAACATTAACCCCTCTGAGTCCAAAAGAGCAGAAGAATAGTATGGAGAACTGTAAGAAAACAGGGGATATAAAGAAAATCCAACAAGTTGGGTGGGGAAGGGGTGGGAAGGAAGAGTTCTGCTACTTTCTGTTGATGACTCCCATCACAGCTGTATAACAAGACATCTGGTATCAGTGATTTTTTTTTAATTGCCACTTAGCAAAAAAAAAAAAAAAAAGAGATATTTCCAATATCCCTCAAGATTTTTATTTTTGTTATAAACTACAGCAGGCTGGTCCCCGACAATAATGGTTTCTGAAAACAGATGCATGTTATAAAGCACTTACTCATGGCAGCTTTTCCAAAGAAGTTGTTCATTATGTTGCCCTTTGCTGGTGGTTTGCTGCTTACTGCAGACACCTAGAAGCAAACAGAGGAGTAACCACAAGAATTATTCATGCAACACAGCCCTCAAAATGCTTAGTACTGCTTCTGGACAAGCAAAATAAATATGTATAATTTGTTGACTGGTCAGTGTCTTTAGATTTCAGTATGTGTTTAGGAGAATTTGAAGATACTAGATATTACATGCATCAAAGGGTCGAGAGTAAGTTACTTAAAACTCCTTAGCTAGGCCTTCAAATCTAACTTGGGTCGCATTCCCATCTGATGGCTGACAGTGTTACTGAAATAAGTGGTTGGGACTTGGATCAGTTCCCAGTAAAAAACTGTTCTTTTTGCAAACTATCAGCGCCTCAATTCACAGTAACCGACGGAGGAAAGAACACAGATTGGCCAAACCATGAAGACTTTATCCAGCTACTCTGGCACGTACACTGTTCTGCTGAGCCGTTTGCAAAAAATATCACTGCTCTATTCCATTAATATAGCCACCACCAAAGTGAAAAAAAAATCACACACAGAAAAAAAAAAAACCCAAACACCTAAGGAAGCCTGGCCTCCTAATACCATTTATTCTCGTGGAAAAAAAAAAAAAAGAAAAGGCAACCAGACACTGAAGTTCCCAAAACACACAGACACACAGATTTCACCAGTTCTAAATTCACTATAAAAATCAGAAAAATGAACCAAAATGTACTCAGCTGTTATAAAAAAGCCAAACCATATGCAGGGAACATTACCATTTTAATACCCATTTACTGGCCAAATTGCTTTAAAAACAATTATACTAATTAAAACGTAATCCTATCCTCGATAAAACAGCACTTGAGAAGATAAACAATTTAGTCTTGCACAGGTCAAGCTCTGAAACTTCCATCGCAGACCAAGTTTAAACACCTTGATACTTTTAAGACCTGGACTTCTCACGTTTCACTTACTGCTCAAAACAAATCCTTTTAAGCACAATGGAGAGAGCAAGATCCTCAACTGGTGTATATATTGGCATAACTGAAGACAACGGAACAATTGTCTCAATAATGCAGCTATGCTGGTTTATACTTGCTGGAGATTTGGCTCAAGGAAGAATGTTGAAGCGCCAAAGTTATGGCAAATATACATTTGTGGATAGATCAAGAATGTGGCACAATACATTTTTTCCTAAGATGACTGACAGAAGGCACATCTGTACTATACAGTTAAATACTTACAAGACAGTGACTGAGCATTCCGAGTGGACAGCAAGTTTAGCGCTAGAAGCAGTGGACGAGGCTGCACTATGGTTGTTAAGGTTACTTAGGTCGAGTACGGGCAAAGCTAGAAGAGCGGTTCATTAAAGCTATTAACCCAGAGGGCTGCCAAAGGGTCTGAGGTAACTTACGCCTGGGGCCTCCTTAGCCTCTGCTTTAGTTTCTTTATTTGTGTCCTGGGGTTTGGAAGCCGCTTTTGCTGCAAACATTCCCATGATCCCTTTGGGCTGCTGCGCGGTCTGTTTTGCGGTCGATGGACCGTGGCCGTTGACCACAGGTACGCTGACAGCATTCGTGTCACTTGGTGTCTGGGAACCAGCCTGTACAGACGTCTGCACTTGAGGAACTTCGGCTGACGTCCTGGGGACTGCAGCGGCACAGTGAATAGCACTAAACCTGCGTGATGGAGCGAAAAATTTAATTAGCCTTTTAACTTCTTATTTTTCACCTCAGTTTCCTCTCTGGTAGAGCCTTGCTTCTCTGGTCCTGTGCTCTCCTGTTACGGAGAGGAAAAAAAAAAAAAAGGCAATTTAATTTGTGCATGGGATAAGAAAGGCAGGCTGGCACAGAACAAGAGCGATGGAGACCTCTACTGAAAAGATCAGCTGAACCTGTCAGCAAGAGCCAGAGCATTCAAATGCTAAACAAGCTGTTCAGATTTTGGGGGGGGGGCAAAAGCCCATCTCCACACCCAGGGTGGAGATAGAGCAGACTGCATTTTATTCCTAAATGGGTTACACTCTCTAAAGTTTGCAGCATAAATTGTATGGCTGTCTGATGACCTAAAACATTTACAACTTTCAGATGCTTTGACAGAGTCCACTACTGCTGCAACAAGCAGCCACAATCGCACCAGCCAGGTAAGTAAATCACAACTGAAGCTACACTACTTAAATGGCTCAGAAGATATCCATGACATTCAGACTTAACTATATAAAGTCATTTTCATGTAATCACTGGTAGACAGAGATACATCTCAGCTTCTAACAGTCTGAAACGTGATTGTTTGGGGATACAGAGATATAAGAACTAAATGATGTGCTCACAGTTACAATACAATTCCCTGACAGTCAGGAATAGCAGCACCCAAAAATAATTGAACTCTACTCCCCACTGTGCAAATCACAGGCGAGGCTTTCCAGATTTCCTACAGAAATGCCACAAAAGAGCACAGACTCACGCCTTCCAATCCACTGAATTACACAGCGTATTTTTATTTGCATAAGAAATAAACCAGTCTTCTGCCAATTAATTTCTGTGCCTCAGCATTAGCGGCTCACATGCACAGTCCACTTCTACTCAGATCAGGAATTGTAACGTGTTAACAAAACAACACCATCTCTACAGCATTTCTAGGCTGCAGCAGCAATCTCTTGACATTCAAACCTTTAAAGGAAGGAAAGAAGACATTGAAGAAAAAAATATTCCTACTTTCAATTTGTTTTCAACATGGTCAACACCACACTCTGGACAGCTTTCACTCCTACTCCACGCACATCCGTAAGTTACACCAACAACCCTCCAGATTACAAATAATGTTTTATCGTAAATCGTTATATTGACTGTGCAGCAAGCGCATCTAAACCTCACACATTCCAGGCGCTTGGGAAGTTAACTTGCCTTAATGTTGCTGTGTGACTATAGTTTATGGGCTCGATCCAAATTCACTAAATAATCACTGAAAAAACAAGCAATGCTTGGACTATGCTCTGCAAGCAAGGAGCTGCTTCCACTTGGAAAGCTGACATAGCAATGTACATTAAATCCAGTTATTTATATTAGTACACCTAGCTACCTCCACAGCATAACAGGTCCCATACAAACACAGAAGAGAATAAGGATCCTTGCCTCAGAGCTTATGAGATATATGGACTGAGAGGGAAGTATAAGAAGCCAGTAGGTTCTGTTTGCTATAAACATGCACATAGTTAAACCTCTGTCTTTTACAGGTACTGCAGGAATTTTGCCCCAAGTGTAAGAGACAATTCATGTAGTTGACAAATGGGAGGGAACACAGTCAGTCTGAATTTAGTTCAGCCAGGTCACAAATGAAGAAGCTGAATTTTTCTTAAGTTTGCTTGGGAAATCCTGCTCCAAAGCCAGGCAGGAATTTAAACGTAGGCTTCAGAAAGCTATTTCAGAATCTGAACTGTCTAAACCTTCTGGATGCACCAGTCTGAAAGGCAGACTCCTCTAAGACACAAGTATTGCCATGCAGGGGTGCCTGAGAGTAAAGAGACTGGAACAAGACAACTGCAGCCAAACCTACGGCACACATCTTCACTGAAGCAGGCTTTTCTAGCACTTACTAGGGTACTGACATTCACATTTGAAATGCACAACTTCTAGGACATTATTTTCTCAGCCACTCTCTTCTCAATGTTTTGAAGACAGCTACATTTCTACTTTCAAATTCTATACTCTATGACACAACATTCAGGCATCCCCCTTCTAAACCAGATTGGTCATGGCACTGTACATCCTGATTACATCAAGCTGAAGCTGTTGTGGTGGAAACAACATATAAATGAAAAGCCACAGCTGCCAGGCACTGTTCAGGAGGGGAGACAATGACCCCTGGAGACTGAAGTCCCTCTGAATTCCAGGACAACCTTTCTCTAGTTCAACCATGAAGGACATTTGTGCTGCTTGATCTGCTTTGTAGCTTCCCCTGTGCCTCAGGCTCTCATCTTCTATATGGAGAATGAGCTCCTGCAAGACATCTTCAGGGAGGTGGATGAGTCCAGTGGATGAAAACAAAAGGCAAGCTCATGTTAGCGCTTTGTTGAGTGCATCACTCATGTTGTTGTAAGTCTGTTTCAATTTACTCTTCCTGTGTGACCAAGACCTGGATAAAAATGGTCATGATGAAGTGTGGCCTGGAAATGAGAAAAAGGTTTCTAGCCATCAGAGAAGAAAGGTACTGGAACCGTCTGCCCACTGGAGTAACGGAGCAAGTGAACCAACTATAAGCTGGAAATAGCTTGGTTTATGAAACAATCATACAGTGTGCTGTTTGGGGACTGATCTGGCATGACTTAAAAGGTATCTTTTTCTAGCTTTCTAAAAATCCAGGCATATCTGGTAGCCATTGACTTTTGCTGAAGTGCACTACGTAGCAACATCCTATCAGCCTCAAATCACACAGCGTAAGAAAAAAAAAAAACAAACCAAAAAACCCAAGATGCAACTTACTTGCTGCAGTTGTGCAGGTTTGTCTTGACAATATCATAGTCTGTGTTGTAGAGTGGCCCGCTGTCCTTGAGCAAGGCTTTCTGAATGCTGTAGACATGCACACTCGCAATCGTGGCTAGTTTAGACTTCATTGCTGGGGGGCAGGGGGGGGACGGGGGGGAGAAAAAAAGTCCTCTGTTAGCACAGCCTTTACAGAATCAGGTGGCAACTTTAAGTATCAGACTCTACCAAGGATGGAGAAAGACTGACAGACCACTTGACAGCAAGGACCTGAATATAGAAATGTGTAATTGCACCTTCTTCCAATGGTCACTAATTGAGAATTCAAGGTAACAGACTCCACAAGCCTGTCAAACATGTTTTTGACTATACACTCTTGATTCTTCCACAACTGAATTAAGAGCAATCTCTCTGTGTTTACCTTCAAAGCATCCAGTGTTTGGGATCCAGAATATCTATATGACTACCTAGAGCTAAGGAAGAAAATAGATGGTCATAACTCTGCCCTGCTGGAACCGCTCTCTGCCATTAAGGTAGCATCCACTGTATCAACTAGTGTCACAGATGTCTTCTCTACTAGTGTGCTGCAATAAATGTTTTGTCTCTTCTATGCTATTTAGACTGTAACCCCCTTGAGACAAGGGCTGGTTTTTAGGGATTCTTTGTTCATTGCTTATATTGTTCTTTACACACAGTCCTGGTCTGAGACAGAGCTTCTAGGCACTGTGAAAATACACAGTAATTATTTCTTGGGGCTAGTCCTAGACTATGCAGCCCTACTCCCATCACAAATCTCAGCCTCTTCCAAATGTAAGTCATACCTTTGGCCTGTCTTCTAATACAAAAAACATGAACAACCCTTTCCTCCACAGCAAAACAGAACATTACGCAGCACACATAATTCAACAAACATGACAGATAGTAGTTGCACTGCTTGACAATCTACTACCCTGATGAAGACAACTTTAGCTAGAAATCCACTTCAGATTTCAAAAAGGAAAATAAGGCAAGTCTTTCAAACAAGGTTAGAACATTAGCATGGATATTTAAGGTCACAAATGCCACAGTATGTTCTCAAATGCCAAAGATGTTATTTGAAAGGGATGAAGAGCCTGCAGTTGTGTTTCAATTGTTATGGATCAGATCTCATAAGCAGGACCAGCCCTGGAAAGATGGTAAGACACCAGACAGTGCATGGAGAGCAGCTGCAGGAAGCAGTGTTATAGTGGTAGGGTTTTTTTCACCTTTTACTGTGAAAGCAAATACCCCAGACAAAAGTGAGAGCATTCTTGTGGGACGTTTAACTAATACCCACATCACTCAGGGCAAAGAGACTGCAACTGCATTTAACCATTAGCTAGAATTACCTGCTTCAACATCCTTGGGAGCTGGAGCTCACAATTGTTCTAAAACACTGTGAGACACTGCTGTACACTACTCAAATATTGTTGCCTTTAAGGAGGAGCCGTCTGGCAGTGGGAGGGAGGTGGAAAAGAATCACTGACTAAAATGTTCAACATTGGAAAAAAAAAAACCCAAACCAGACCCAAATCACAAGTCTGTGAAGTTACACAGCTGTTGGCTCAGATATTCAAAATTCTGAGAAAAAGCTAGTACAAAAAGTACACACCTGAACCCAACAGCCTGACTAGGCATTTACGTGCAGATGGCAAGTCTGAGCTTTACTCGCTTTGCTGTTCTTTCAAAGAAAATAGTTAAAACCACATAATTTTCACGATCTGCTTACCTTCAAGTTTATCCTCTCTCACTACTGCAACCTTGTGGCACTGTAAAAAAATAAATGGCAATCTTAAAATTTGAAAAAAATGTTGTACATAAGACTGATATTTGCAGTTATCTATTGAATAAGAAAGTCTACTGATTATAGGTGAAGCTTTATAGCTGCAAAGAACACTGCCAATGCCTTTAAACAGTCATCAGCCACTAGGTTTTATTAGAAAAGTAGGAAGACAGAGCTTTAGACTGTTTCACAGACCACTACAACCCTAAAGAAAACCTCTGTCCTCCATTCCTGACACTGGGATACGTGAAACAGATGAAACGAAAACTAAACAACCTTGCAGTGCAGTGGAGAAAAGAAAACTAATGCAGCTGATGACCCAACTGCTAGATATCTGCCACACCAGCCCACATCACCCATTTGTATTTAGATTGCCAGTAAACTCTAACATAGCAAGCTGTAGCACAGACACAGCACCAGAGAAACAAAACACTATGAGAAATTAAGCTTTAATTTAAAAGGCAGAAATTAATGTTTCTGGAAATGTGCTCTACAGCTAGTCTTCAAGGACTATACCTGCTCTGTGACATTTAACAAGCTGCAGTTAATACAGAGAGCAGCCAAACAGACAGACTGGACAAAATCCAACCATTAATTTTGTGTTTAACCAATAACCACAGACTAGCCAGCAAAAGAGTAGGAGGCAAGAAAACATAGGCAACCTGAAACAGTAAATAAAGATGGAGATGCTCCGTCTCTCACTAAGGCCAATAAAAAGCAGCAAGGAAAGACCGTGCAGTGCTTAAGACACAATGAGAATTATTTGTGACTGATTTCTATCTGTATTTCCCTTCAGATGAGTCTCACAGTTGATTCCACAGGCTTGTGGCTACACCTACTGACAGCAGACAGTAGTGCAGGATTACCAGCAAACAGGGCTGCACCTGAAGCACTCGCATCCCTTTCCTACCCAAAACTGACTTGTGCCAGATACTACCCACCAGTTACTCCAACACCTGCATGTCTTCTGGAAGTACCTTCCAGACCTGACATCTTCTCCCACCTGCTCTGGCTAGTCCTCAGACACCCACTCGGAGCAACTTTAAACTCCTCGTGTGGTATTCCTAACCCCAGCATTGCTTCATCACTGCCCCTAACAACTTTCTGCACCTGCAGGTCACCTTTCTTAGCAGGTGCTGCTATTGCAGTACTCAAAAACAAGATATCTAAAAACAGGAAAAAAAAAAGTGACCTTTATATGTTTACCTTGGTAGATCTTGTTTTAAAAATATGCAAGCTGCTAAGACAGAGTTAAAAAAAAATTTATTTGTTCCTGTGTCAGAATTCACTTGTTTGTTTTAAATACATTACGGCAAATTTAAAAATAATAGAAAGCATTGACAAACCTCTGGCCAGTTCTAGTGAGCCAAGACATGCTACCTTGTTATTTCCAAAAGAAATCCAGGGAAAACTTGTTAAACTCAGGCTATAAATGTGATAGTATCTGTACTGCTTTAAATAAGCATATTCCACTATACAGAACTAATGCAATAAATAATTATCTTCAATTTCAGGCAGATTTTGAGATTTAAAGAGAATATTGTATGCATGTGAACCAGTTTATTATTAAGAAAAACAAAAAAAGGTTTGTCGGGGGTTTTTTTCCAGTCTACAAATAAAAGCCAGGACACCTTGAGATGTACTAATGCTAAATGAAGACTGTGGATTGTATTGTAAGAGATATTTGGGTATCTAAAAACAGGAATAGACACCTCATGGAATGCCAAAGGCATTTAGTGTTCGGTTATTGAATTCTTCTGAGAGCAAAGGGAAACGGGCACTCAATTTGCTCATTTTCTTTCAAAAACCTCTGGGGTACCTGTCTGAAATTTTAGAGAACATTCTTGAAAATCTGACAAGAGCAACGAGAAAAAATAAATATATTAAGTAGCGATTCCTTTGCTTAATAACTCAAACCATTTAAAATACAAAATACTGTTAATAAATTTATGCTTCTCTTGTATACCAGGATAAAAAAAAGTTGCTTTATTTAACAAGACTACTATTTACTTATTATTCTATTTATTATTATTCTATTCTAACTGAATTCCAAGCTCTCTCCAAACACTACTCTCGACTCCACAGCAGATCGTGGGAAATGGATTAGCTGATCTCACAAGGGCCCCTCCGGACTATTTTATAATCTTTGCTGTCCAATAATAGCGATAGGATTGAGAGAAGCCTGGTAACAGCATTTAAGTTAATTAAAGAAAAACCCTGGTGCGTTATTCAGCACTGTATTACCAAATCATGACCAACCGATCTTTCCTCCCCATCATTTGTATGCTGGGACTGAGATAGTGCCTTGTTTTGTACATGTACAGAAACACACTGTGCCTGTTACTGGAAAAAGAGAGCAAGTTCAGCTTTTAACCCAAAGATTACAAAACAAGATGGAAGACACAAGAACAAAGAGCTCACAGACACCTTTGAGAAATGAAACACTCACAATGTGTCCATTCTGGATGAGGTTTCCTGCTACTAAGTAGGTGACATGAAGCTGAGCTCCTGAATTCTCCTTTCGTTTCCTTTCTACATAATCATACAGCATCCTGCACAAAAGAAACCAGTGTTAATCACCTAGAAAGGAAGGAGCCTGTCACCACCCCTTCCGTGAAGCTTACATAAAAAAAGAGTAAAGCCAGCCTGACATGGAAACATTTCACATAAGCACACTTATTTCACCAGGATTAAATTAATTTTACTGAGACTCCTCTGCCACTTTGGAGAATCTCAGTCCAACAACTATATAAACCAAAGGTGAAACAAATACAAGTTCCCAAAGCTTTAACAGTTGGTTGCAGATGGTGTCACATCCTCTGGGCAGCTTGTGCCAAAGTCTCCCCTTGAGAAAGGCCATTTCCCTCATTACAACCCAGCATTCTGAAACACCTGACAGAGGAACTGATGATTTTTGGTACATGAACACATTGCCAGATGTAGATATAAAATCCCAGTTACATCCACTGACACAGTGATCAGAAACAGGACGAAAGAGCATGATTAGTGATGACGAGATTGAGCTGAGACTCAAGCTTTCAGTTCCCACTTATACCACTGATTTATGATGAGTGTCCCACGTGACTGGGCAGAGACACTACCACACACTCCATGGGGATGCTATCTAGTAAAAATACTTGGAAGATCCTCATTGTCACAGAGGCGGACTGCAACTACCATGCTGCCACAGCCAGCACAATCACTAAAATAATTCACTTGTGTTATCAGGCACTTCTCCAGCTTCTAGGAGAGAGTTTAAAGCACAAAGACACCACAGGAGTTCTCCATCTCCAGGTTGCTTTCAAGGGTATGAGAAGGTGCCTCCGTTTCACCTGGGCCATCCTCTTCACAGCAAAAAGTTCTCTGGCTCCTTCTAGTTTACTGTATGACCAGAATTGTTCCCAGCAGAGCTCTCCAGTAAAGTCTACACCACCACTGAAGCACACTCAGATTTACACATCATCTAAATCATTCACACACATGCAAAGGAAACAGACCAAACAATCTCTTCATTACATTAGATGCCCAAGCTGATTCTCTAGTAGTTTGAACAAGACAGGTGAAGCTGGGCTCAGTACACTGCAGCTGAGCATGCAGCAAATGCCCCTTTAGGTCCAAGCTATAGCCAGAAACAAGGAGAGAAAATATTTGTATTATGGGACTTGACACTCTTATGGAGCCTTCAAATCTTATGCTTAACTTTACCTTGCTGCGTAGCAACAGCCCCAGAAATCTTGAGAGCTCATTCTTTGTTTTATAGTATATTTAAAAGGTTACAGTAATTTTTATTCTTCAAAATACACCAAGACAAGTCTACATATTTATGCTAAATTTGGAGAAGCAAAAACATTCTGACAGCACAGCTGACTTCCCCATCCTTCAAACATTTACCTGTGCCCATCAAACCTTGCAAGTAGGTATTTATAACGGGTCACGCACTACGCAGCAGGGCGACCAGAGCAGATAAGCATTTGCCATACACATGAGCTGCAGCTACCGTTAGTGCTATTTTGCATTTTCCTGACTCTGCTCCCAGCAATATCCACTGATAATGTACGGCATCCTAAGCTGGGGGTATTGGGTTTGCATGGCAAGGTTTTGGTAGCGGGGGGACTTCTGTGAGACACTGTTAGAACCTTCCCCATGTCCAATAGAGCCAATGCCAGCTGACTCCAAGACAGACTCACTGCTGGCCAAGGAAGTAGTTTGTGGATGATTGTCTCCCATGGGAGGGACCCCATGCTGGAGCAGGGGACGAGTGAGGAGTCCTCCCCCTGAGGGGGAAGGAGAGGCAGAAACAACACGTGATGAACTGACTGCAACCCCCATTCCCCATCCCCCTGCACCGCTGGAGGGGGAGGAGGTGGAGAAAACTGGGAGTGAAGTTAAGCCTGGGGGAAGGTGTTTTTAAGATTTGGTTTTATTTCTTATTATCCTACTCTGATTTCATTGGCAATAAATTAAATTAATTTTTCCCCCAAGTCAAGTCTGTTTTGCCCGTGACAGTAATTGGCGAACAATCTTTCCCTGTCCTTATCTCAACCCACGAGCCTTTTGTTATATTTTCTCTCCCCTGTCCAGCTGAGGAAGGGGGAGTGGTAGAGCCTCTTTGGTGGGTGTCAGCCCACCACACTGGGATACGCAGCAGCAAATTCTCACAGATGCATAGCTCTGTCTGCAGGACGGGAGCCAAGTTCAGAAAACATACCTGTATTTCAGGATGAAAGGAGCTACATACATTTCTTGTAGTAATATAATGCTAAAACACCTATTCTGACCAACATATTTATGATATAAAGCAGCATAAGGTGTCCAGCTGAGCACTGCTCTCTAAAGCACAACTCTCATCAAAGTTAAGGCAAGACCTACAGGAGGAGTAAGACATGTTGAATAACAAAACCGACTGTACCTGAGAAGACATGCAAGATTTTTAAATATTTCCAGAGAGATAATTTTAATACACCAACCACAATCATGAAAACAGTAATTAACAAAGCTTTGCCACAAAACAAAAGGTTTGTGGGATGCACTAATACTTACTGTTTAGCCTGGTTGACGTGAACTCCCAGAGTGTAGCTTAGCCATTTGTATGTTACCTGTAACAAGGAGAAAAAACCCACTTTAGTAAGAAATCCTCGGTCTCTTGACTTGTTAAACCTCCCATCCTTTGCTTGTTTCACGGGTAAGTCAAACTCTTTAGACCCTACCACCACCCAAGAAACCCAGAGCAAAACCTGTTGGAAGTGAGACCACATGGACACCCACCCACCTCTGCTTTAATGAGTAGACTGAATCCCTGAGACCTGAAGAAACTACCCACCCTGAGAGGTGTGGTTTTGGGAATGCCTTCTTGAAATGCCATTGCATAAATGAAAGCCATTCGAAACACCCACACTGCTTAGCTTCATAAAGGAGAAAAACAATTAAAAAGCACAACTTTTAATTGTGAGAAGCTCTTATTGCTCTCCCAAACAAATACTGAGGATTTCTTGGATTTCTGCCACCCTTGCCTGTCATGGGGACACGGGCATCTCCAGCTGCATCATAAGTCTGACAGCACAGTGTGCCAAATCTCAGGAGGCTACAGCTCTAAACCCAGTCCTGCTACTGACTTGCTGTATTATTTAGGCAAGGCATGTCTTTTATACCTGCTTCACCGCCTGCTCTGCCTTTTTGAACTAATCGTCAGGCTAGGGCCTCTCCTGTCTCAAATACAACAAACTAAATTGTTATTAGTCTAGCAGTTTACTGAAACAACCTGTAACGACATAGGCAGTTCATGCTAATACAACTGCTTTGACAGACAAGATGCACCAACTTTACTGTATCACTTTCCAGGCAAAAATCTTTGTTTTGAAAGAAACACACACACACACGCTTACTGATTTTCTGAATTGTCCTAAACAAAGCAAGGCTTCCAAGAGGCTACAGACAATAAGTAGTAATTTTACTTTTAAGCTGAAATAGTGGTCCAGACTGCCTCAACCTTTCATGGAAAAAAACACTGTTTCATACACTTGTTGTTTATACCTTGAGCTAAAACACTGCTGTCACTACAGTGGGTTTTTGCAGGGGGGGGTTCAGGTTTGGGGTTTTTTTTTTTTTTGAGGAAAAGCAGCTCACCTATTGGGGAGCATAAGGAACTTGGGGAGAGCTCTTTTTCCTGCAATATAAACGACACCATTACCAATTCCCTTCAGAGACATTAAATTAATTTAAAGTCAAAGAGGGAAAAAAAATCCTGACAAGAAAGGCATCTCCTGTCCAGCTTAGCAGAAAGCCCACACTAACTCTACCCGTTGTGACCTGTGGAAAAGCAAACACTGCAAACGCAGCCGGGCACCGCACATACACCCCCAAAGGTGACTAAAACTTGAGCAAACAGCCCTGAGGGGAAAGGCGGCCACAGCTGCGGAGGCCTCCTTTCTTCTGCGCCTGCCGAGAGGAGGCTGGGCACCCACGCGTGTCGCGCAGGTGGGTGCGATGGGGGGGGAGACCCTGCACCCCCCCCCCCAGTTCCAGCACCCCCAGAGCAGGGCCTGGGGCCCAGCCTGAGGGGGTCCCCCAAACACGCAGGCTGACACCCCCCCCTCAAACGGCAGCCACGCTGGGGGGATGTAGGGGGGTGTCTCTCCCTCCTGAGGAGGGGTCGCGCAACGGCGTCGGCCTCCCGCACCCCGCTCAGCCCGGCCGGCGGGACTCACAATGCGGTTCTGATCGGTGACGAACTCGTCGATGTTCTCGAGGTAGAGCTCGTCCTCCATGGCGGGGCAGGGTGGAGCGGATAGGGCCGGGCCGGGCCGGCTAGGCCGCGGGCGGGAGGGTTCCCGCGCAGCTCAGGGCCGCGGCCGCCCGCCCGCCGCCATGGCAACCCGCCGACACGCGGGCGGGGGCGACGGCGGCCGCGCGGGGACAAAAAAGAGCGCGCTGGGCGCGGCGACGCCGCCGCCGCCGCCGCCGCCGCCGCCGCGTGGTCCTTGTGCCCGCCCCGTTCCGGCTAGGCCACGCCCCTCCGCTCTCCCCGCCCCGCCCCGCCCCGCCGCCTCGCGACGTCCTCTCACAGACCCACACTGTCCCCTCACAGACCCACAGACCCACGCTGGCCTCTCACACAGACCCACGCTGGCCCCTCACAGACCCACGCTGGCCCCTCACACATCCCCACGCTGGCCCCTCACAGACCCACGCTGGCCCCTCACACATCCCCACACTGTCCCCTTACAGACCCACGCTGGCCCCTCACACGTCCCCACACTGTCCCCTCACAGACCCACGCTGGCCCCTCACACGTCCCCACGCTGGCCCCTCGCAGACTCACAGCCTTCCCACCATCTGGCTGCTCCTCGCCTCCATCATCCCGGCTGCAGGCTGACCCAGCACCTCGTCCCTGACATCCAGGGCAGGATGAGCCATGGTGTGGAGCAAGGGAGGGTAAAACACCCACTTGTTGGGAATCACCAATTTTCCTTTTTTCCAATTTTCCTGTTTTTTTCACCCCTGCCTGATCCTCACCAGAATGGCAGAGGCAAACCAGGCATTGGAGTCTTGCAGCTCTCTCCCTCAAATAAATGCTGCTGCTGTTAAAAGGCAGGGTGACATGTTATTTTAAACCATTCCTATTCTCAGTTAAAACTGTCCCCATATTTCCACTGGTGACCACTTCCAGCACTTCTCACAGCACTTGCTAAATATTACTCTGTGCTTGGTTTTTTTTTTTGGAGATAAATAGCAAATGCTGGAACACAAGATTCCCAATCTTTAATTCCCAGTCCTATCCCATGTGCATCCTGTTTTTAATACAGCTTCACAGTAAGCTGAGGACTTCATTGTTACAGCTATATTGTTTTTCTAAATACTTCTCTGTGATAAAGTTAATTTAAAATCATAAAATCTATGACGTGGTTTTGAGGGTGGGTTTTTTTCCCTTTCAGTGTGGATTATACTACATTTTATTTGCCATGTTTCTTATTTACCTGTCCTGGCTGGTTTATAGCATGGTCCCAGGCAGGGGCTGTCTGGGTGTGAGAGAAGACAGCGTGGGGACGTGGGTCTGGCGTCTCCCACCCTCCCTGGACCTCATCGGCTTGAATCCCTCTGTCTCTGGCACATTTATCAGCTTGTTTTAGTTCAGTGAATTGCTTTTTCCATCTAGTTAGGTTAGCAAAGTGTTGCCTAGAATTTGAGCCTAAGATTTAAATGGTTGGGAATAGTCTGTAGCATATGAAACCACCCTGAATCAGTTCCACAGACCTCTCCCTTGACTGGGAAAATAAAACTGTTATGGTAGGGACCTGTTCCCCTGCCGCTGCATGCAGAGGGCTTTCTTCATTTTACTGACGGTTAGTACAAGCAACAGAAAAGAAATAAGTTCTCAGTGTCTAACAGTGCCACGACATCCGTTTCTGTCGGAGAGAACTGATGTGTGTTTCCTCTGCTCTCTGCGTTTTCAGGTGGGCCACAGTGCTGAGCTGAAAAAAAGTGCTTTTAGGGTCAGAAGCGAGTTCCTGTGATGAAGAGATCACTGAAACATTACCTTTATGAGCATTAGGTCTTTCCCTGATTTATGTATTGTCTCTAGGAGTACTGGCATCAGGAGAATCTCAAATGAAATTTGGGTGTGTGAGATGAATGCATTCATGTATTGGTACCGAGAACTGTAACAGAGGAGAAGCAGAGAGACAGACTCTGCTGGTTTGCAAAGAAAGATCACAAAATTAGCCTTAACATCTCAAAGGAGTAATCTTCCTCTGGGTATGTGAGGTCGTGACACCAGCCTTAACCTTAGTGATGCTGCAAGGTAGACATTTAATTAGCAAGTGCTGAGCAAGAACCTTTCACTCCGTGAAGTCAGAAATTTTCTTTCCAGTTTCAAAATGAGCAGGAGAAAGGTCAAAATCATTACCCACATACTACTCTTCGTTACAAAAAGGCAATGATTTTTTTTGCAGGTTCTGGGACTCGCTCATTATTCTTGTCACTGGTATGAGACATCTCCAGTTCTGCCCAGAGCTGGTGAAGAGTCATTTTGCAATTTCATCTCATGAATCAAGTCCTTGGGCAAAAATGCTCCTATCCAACAGTGCTTGAAACACAGCAGCTGATAGATGAAGAAATGAAAATTACAACCCGTGACCAAAGCATGGAGCCATTTAATATTAATGTCCTTTTACATTTTTCTTACAGTTAAAAGAAAGGGTGATGTGACAGACAGAACCACTTAAACTCCTGAAATAGCACCGCAGAGAGGGATACAAAGAGGCTTGGGGTAAGTTATGAGACTTCCCTGAGGTTGTACATCAGGTCAGGATGGAGGAGGAGAAGAACTAAGGTGCACTCATCCCATTTGTGACTTTATGCTCTGAATGCATTGATTCCCATACAAATAGTGCAGTCATCAGCTCCAATAAGCTCAAGAAGTGGGTCCGTATGAATCTCATGAGGTTCAACAAGGCCAAGTGCAAGGTTCTGCACCCGGGTGGGGGCAACCCCCACTATCCATACAGGCTGGGGGATGAAGGGATGGAGAGTAGCCCTGCAGAGAAGGACTTGGGGGTACTGGTGGACGAAAAGTTGGACATGACCCGGCAGTGTGCGCTCGCAGCCCAGAAAGCCAACCGTGTCCTGGGCTGCATCACCAGCAGCGTGGCCAGCAGGTCGAGGGAGGGGAGTCTGCCCCTCTGCTCCGCTCTGGTGAGACCTCACCTGTGGTTCTGCATCCAGCTCAGGGAGACCTTACAGCAGCCTTCCAGTAATTAAAGGGGGCCTACAAGAAAGATGGGGAGGGTCTCTTTATCAGGGAGTATCATGATAGGACGAGGTGATGGTTTTAAACTAAAAGAGGGCAGATTCAGACTAGATATAAGGAAGAATTTTTTTTATGCTGAGGGTGGTGAAACACTGGCCCAGGTTGCCCAGAGAGGTGGTCGATGCCCCATCCCTGGACACATTCAAGGTCAGGTTGGACGGGGCTCTGAGCAACCTGATCTGGTTGAAGATGTACCTGCCCATGGCAAGGGGGTTGGACTAGATGACCTTGAAAGGTCCCTTCCAACCCAAACCGTTCCATGATTCTATGATCAGCGGAGATCAAACAGCTTGGTAACCGAACACTCATGGACCTCATACTCCAGCTAAGCTAACCAGGAATGTGTCATAACCTGGCTTTTTTCCCTGTGATCGTATCTCTGCTTGCCCTTCAACCTGGCACATATTGCCACTTTTCAGGTTGTACATACTAGATCCAAGGTGTAAACCAGGTGCATGTCCCTGATATTACTGTAGACAGCAGCAATCTAATTGGAAATTAGTTAGGTCCCTTCTCAGCCCTGGTGGTTTTGGGAGTCCCAGTTTATTCTCTAAGAATCTGGGGTTTCTTTTTGTTTGTTTGTTTGGGGTTTTTTTGGTGAAAAAGCCCAAAAAGGCGATCTGGAAAGAGATGCAGCAGTGGGGACTCACACAAACCCTGCAGAGCAGTCCTTGGGCCGCAGCAAATTCTCCTGAGGAAAGCAGGGTGTGCAGCAAGGGCCCTGGTAGCATGCACAGCCCAGTTTTCAGTGCCAGCATCAAGACCTGCCAAAGTACAAAACGGCCTTTAAAATATCTCCTTGCAACCTGGGTGGCTTTGTCAATTTTTTTGGATCATAAATCTACTGAATGCTACACTGATCTTGGAAATAAGGACAGCACTAGTTGACTGGGGGGCTGCACAGATCCTTACAGTCTGTAGTGAATGTTAGTTACTTTTGCACATTAAAATAGAGCCATGCAGCTACAGACTGGCTTGTTAACTGGAACAAGGAGCTGAAGACTAGAACCCACCCTGTCTCCTTTCCCTGGATGGTAACACTTGTAAATGATCTTTCACAGCTAAAGTATGTAGAGTAATTTTAAAAAGAAGGAGAAATGGGAACTAGAGAAATAATGTCATTGTAATGCAGCAAACTGACAGATGCTGAAGCTAATGTGCCTGGGTTTTTCTTGCACAACTGGAGATGGTAGGGTGTATGAATCCTAATGCAGGATCTGAAAATACTTTGACAGTATTTCCTTAAGAGGTCTGATAATACTCTTTTGTGTAAGATTTGCAGTACTTTCATATAAGACCCTGAAAAAAGTACATTAAACATATATTCCTCTTTGAAGAAGAAAAGTGTTACCCCCATTTCAAAGATGAAGACACTGAAACACAGAGAGGTTATGTGATTTGTCCAAGAATCTTTCAATACTCCCAGGTGTAAAGCCCAAGTATCCCAACTCCCAAACTTTTCTCTCAAAGCGCTATAAAGGATTCTTTCAAAGATCGCTTGTTAGAAACTAAATGTCTTGTACTTACAGCTGCCCACAGCCAAAACCACCAGCACCAGCAGACACTGAGCCCGAGGACTTATAATAACGGTTGTTTCACAAGTGCTTTCCAAAAAACCAAAAAAGAATGGGCAGAGTCTCTGGAAATTTATTATATATAGTTGCTGGCAAGCATCTGCCTGAGGAGGAGTTTTGAGTGAAAGGAGTTCTGTGGAAGTTTTAACTAATGCCGTATGAGGGGGGACTTCCTTGAGCAACTGAGCAATGCTGAAGAGAGAACAGAAATGTAGAGATCCCAGTGTCAAAGCACAGTTAATTGAATCTGCCCAAAATTTATCTAGATCCTGGCACCCATTTCCTTTTGGAGCTCATCAAATCTATTAGAGGCTTCTGAAGATCTGGTTTTTGGGCACAAATGCATCCTGTCTGAGCAGAAGTGGAGATTCCAGTTAGGAAATGAAAGTCGTAAGACAGATACATAAGGAGCTACAGAGCCTGACCCTCCCCTGTTCTTCCACCAAGGTGGGTTGCAAACAAGCAGGTAGAATTAGTGGGATCTTTTCAGTAGGAAACCTGTCTGATGGGCGAGTCGTAGCTAAGGAAGGAGTCAAGGCGATGGCTCCTTCCTTAACTATACAAAATGGAAAAGCATAGCTGGAAGACTTAGGCTCAAACACGATCAGAAAAACAGTGGGAATTAGAATCATAGAATCATAGAATCATTTAGGTTGGAAAAGACCTTTAAATCATCAAGTCCAACCATAAACCTAACACAATTAATTTGCTTCTAGGCTTGCAAGGGTCAGAATCAGTACAGGCAAGTCGATAAACTAGAACAAAAATTGGTGTCACAGGAGACAGCTACATTTGAGACAGATGCATATGTTTGCATGGCTTAATTATCTTTTCTATGCTTTTTTCTGTGCATGTTCCCAATAAAAAAATCTTGAGGTGCTCAAAGAGTAAGGCAGTCATAATACTGACAAGGGAGAGGCATCTAAGAAACTACTAAGATAAGTTTTGGGTGGAAGAAGAACATATGAGAAGGAATGCATCTCCCCTCTGACAACCAGAGGAGAACAGCAGCGTGACTGCTGACAGCTGGTTGCTGTCTATCTTAGCCAAATCACTCCTGGCACCGCTGACAGTACTGACTACTGTCTCCACTAGCAACATGGAGAGTTTTAGACACCCAGCATATGTGGAGACACCTAAATATAAGTGTCTTAATCTGGAGCTGGTTCCCAGTGCACTCACATATTTTGTGGTGCGTCACAGTGCCACATGCCTCCATGAAAAGAAATGTTGCATTGCTAATGGTACAAGCAGATAGATTTACTTTTGTACTTTGTATAGTCTTTTGTGCCAAGATTTCTTGTACTTTTGTATTAAGAGTCCCTTCTCAAAAAATAAAAACACAAGGTTTAAGCATTGTAGTAGAAGGCAGCACGTGTAGCCATCTGGGAATGTATCAGCCAGAAGAATATAATCTCTGCTACCACCAAGTACATGTTATCACATCTAAACAAAGATGACTGACTTGAATGTCTTCAAAAGCATCATGACAAATTTCCAATGTTGAGTCACATTAGTAGCTGGCATTTCTGACTTCAGGTTATTAACTAATACCCACATCTAATTCCGAGCATGTTCTCTGGGCTATGTGCGTGGGAAGATGGATGGAATAGTTTCCCTATGGACTCCTGTTCTTGATGTCTTTTATTTCAAGATAATTAGTGTGCCTCAGCGTGGTGTATTTGACATTTATTCAATAGTAGGATGGGTACAGAAGGAGCTGTGGCAGAACAGCTTGTTTTCTAGCAGCGATGCAGATCTGTTTCCACAAGCAGACAGGCTATTAAAGAAGATAAACAAGAATAACAGCTACAAAATAATGAAAATTCTCTGAAGAATGACTACTGATAAAGCAGAGATGAGAATGAGCAGGAAAGCATCTCCCCAAATAAAGGGCAGCGCACAGCTACAGCATTGCAGGGACAAGCAGGCAAGGAGATGTTGGGAGCAAACTCTTAGGAGTCAGCTCAGCCGTGTCACATACTGTACCCAGGGTGAGAAAATGGGGCCACTCCTTCCCTTCTCCCTATCTTATGCCCTAGTCAAAGAAAGTTATAAGAAAATTTTAAGCTACCTCTTGCACTGCAAGATCTGAGCTCTGGGAATAGGCTAATGATGGGTTCTTTAATGTCTCTCTACCTCTTTACTGCTAGTGAGATTCAACTTCAAAAAAAGGTTGGTTAGTAGATTTGGGGGAAAATAACCCATAACAGAGTTGATAAGCAGGAAGAAACAGCAGTTCTGAAAAAGACCCACTACAGTCATGAGAGGGGTCATCTCCTTAACAGAGCTTGCAAATGGGCAAACAGCAATGATAGCTGATGCGGTCTGTGAACACATGGACCTCATATCGCAGCGTGGGCACCACATTTCCAAAATCATTGCTTCTGATGCAATTCCCTGTCTGAGTCAGCAGGTGACAGTTGGACCCCATGCTTCCCTGGCAGCTCTGGAGCTGCACGCCACCAGCCTGGGTGATGAAGCTCTGCTGCTACTGCTGGGAATAGCAAGAGAGCCACGTTACTCTTCAGTTTGTGCAAGCCAGAGCTTCTGCTGCTCTTCCCTGCCTGCTTCCCACCACCCACCGTCTCCTCCTTACTGCCAGCATGAGCATTTGTGCAGCCATGCTGCGAACTGGGTCAGGCAAACCAACTTAGGGTAAACCAAACTTTTTCCTGGACTAATTTTAGTCTGGATGAATCCCTCCCAAACCAGCTCGACACCCTAGCACACAAACACTGCTGCTGGGGAGCAGGAGGATGGTGGCACTGCTGTGTCTGACAGCGTGCAGGCTTATGCCATTTTGAAGCGTTGATGAAGTGGTGGCATGAATCATAGAATCATGGAATCATTTAGGCTGGAAAAGACCTTTAAGATCATCGAGTCCAACTGTTAAACTAACACTGCCAAGTCCGCCACTAAACCATGTCCCCAAGCACCACATCTACATGTCTTTTAAATACCTCCAGGGACGGTGACTCAACCACTTCCCTGGGCAGCCTGTTCCAATGCTTGACAACCCTTTTGGTGAAGAAATTTTTCCTAATACGCAACCTAAATCTCCCCTGGCACAACTTGAGGCTGTTTCCTTTCATCCTATCACTAGTTACTTGTTAGAAGAGACCAGTACACACCTCACTACACCCTCCTTTCACGTAGTTGTAGACAGCGATAAGGTCTCCCCTCAGCCTTCTTTTCTCCGGGCTAAACAACCCCAGTTCCCTCAGCCACTCCTCATAAGACACGTGCTCCAGGCCCTTCACCAGCTTCGCTGTTCTTCTTTGGATGTGCTCCAGCACCTCAATGTCTTTCTTGTAGTGAGCGGCCCAGAACTGAACACAGTATTCGAGGTGCGGCCTCACCAGTGCTGAGTACAGGGGGACAATCGCTTCCCTAGTGCTGCTGGCCAAACTATTTCTGGTACGAGCCAGGATGCTATTGGCCTTCTTGGCCACCTGGGCATACGGCTGGCTCATGTTCAGCTGGCTGTCGACCAACACCCCCAGGTCTTTTTCCACCAGGCAGCTTTGTTGGGGTCGTTGTGAGCCAAGTGCAGGACCTGGCACTGAGCCTTGCTGAACCTCATACAGCTGTTGCTTCACAGCAGCTTCAGCTCATGCAAATTGTGGCTGAGATGGGCCCACTCCCCTTGATCTCCACTCCATAGTGTGCACTGGCACTTCTGAAACCACCTGCTGGGTTGGCTTAAAGAGGTGAGCAAGCCTAAAAATAACCAATTATAAACAAATATCTGGGGTTTGGGTGAACAGGGTTGTGTGATCCCCGGAGGAACTGTGCTCTTGCACAGCTCCAACAGGCATAGAGTCCCGAAGAAGAACCGCTGGCTGGGGAGGGCACACAGCGATGCCACCCGACAGTAGCCACATGTAGCAGGAGTGCACCTTGTTCTGGGTGAAGTCACTCGCTCCATGAGAACTCTGGGCAGATACAGATCCTCACTTGGATGCAACAATTTTTTACCTGGCAAAGGTCAGGGAAGGAAAGTGCACACGTTCAATAAGTGTTAAAATAAACTCCCATGACGCACGTGGCCCTGCAGCGTGCTGGAGTGTTTCTCCAGTGGTCACAACAATCGCATTACTCAGCTGGCATCATGTTTGTTTTGCTGGTAACAAAATTATATACATCCTCTTCCTCCTGCGGTCCCATGCACTTTCTCTCACACTCTTGTTCTCTCTTTTTCTTCGTTTCACTGTAGCTATTCTTGTACTGTGACATTTTGCTCCTGGCTTGACATTTTTGTCTGGTTTACGGAAGGAGTGTGCAGGTCTTAATATATTACTCATCATTTTTTTAAGAAAAAGTATCTTTTCGTCTTTTGTTTTTTCCTCCTTTAAGTTTCCTGCTTTGAGATTTCTGGATGATTTCCTGACCCAGGCTGACGTGCCTGGTAACTGTAAAATTACAGTTTTCACCTTCAGGGCACAGTGTGTGTGTGTCTTGGTATTGCAGATTGGCTTGAGGGTAAGAATGAGTTTACTGAAGTTCTTAGCTGAGGATTTCTTTTTGGTTTATGAAAATGCTGTGGGGTCTGCTTCTGATCTCAGTCATACTTGCTTTATACTGAAGTAACTAGATGGGCATAAGCTGAAACAAGCGAGGTTCAGACTGGACATAAGGAGAAGCTTTCCCTCCATGCGGATGGTCAAGCAGTGGGACAGGACCCTGGGAAGGTTGTGCATTGCTATTCTTGGAGGTTTTCAAGACCTGACTGGATAAAGTCCTGAGCAACCTAGCCCGATCTCAGAGTTGACCCTGCTTTGAGCAGGAGGTTGGACCTGAGACCTCCCGAGGTCCACTCCATCCTGAACTGTGATCCTACAAACAAACTTCTGTGATACCTGCTTTGCAGCACGGAAATGAGAGAAGCAGCAGGTCTCTAGTACAGAAGAAAAGAGAAGAAGGAGTAAGAACTTCATTAATGCCTTAAGATTTATGCTTTTGAGTTTAAAAAGACTTTGAAGACACTGAACACTGCTAAACAGCATTTTTAAAATTTTAAAACTCTTTCCACTCAGAATCTAAAAGCATTTAACAAATAAAGGCAAACACAGTTGTTTCCACATCACACATGAGTACTTGCATCTTCTGACCCCCAATGAGTCTCCTGCCTAGTCTGGGTCCCCAGTTCCCACAGCTCACACCTCTCCTGGCTCATTCTCTGACAGAAGACCACAGAGTGCAGGGAAAAAGGATCGTCTGAAGTACAGTCATCCCAAAGGGATTCATCCCAGTGCTTCCCACAGGAGCTGACTCCCTGCTGAACAGCATGTGCCTGCGGATGGCTGCACGAGAGGGGTGATGCCAGTGACCTGCCAGCTCTGCAGTAAATGGGATTGCATTTGGGGCTCTTGTGCACCCCAGTGCTGCACGGACTCCTTTAGCAGAGGCTGAGCCAGCAGTGGTTTGCTGGGGGGGGGATGCCTGTGAAAAGATTGCCCACATTACCCCAAACTGCCAGTGAGGGAGGATGGGGAGCAGGGAGAGTGGGAGGAGGTGGCAGTAATTTAGAGGAGCTGGCCCTGACCTGCAGAAGTCTTGGTGGGGTGAGGAAGAGATGGGAGAAATCAGCTTCTCAAGCTAATAAGTTAGAGGCAGCCATTGCATTGCTGTCTGGAAGGTTGCTGTGGTGGGTTCATGGCCTCTGAGGCTTGCTTTAGCTCAGATTTGGGGAAAAAGGCAGTGTCTTCTGACCCATAACTGTCCCCCGTGATGCCAGCCCCGCTCTCCTTCTAGTGATGCTCAAATAGCAAGTACACAGACAGTATAAACTGCAAACCTGCACCTGAAAGTAGCTGAATTCAGCCACACTTCTGTATTTTAAAGGGATATTATTGGTTCAAACACAACTAGAACAACAACTGCTGCAAATCAGTGTGTGCCAGTAAAAATGGAGTGGGTCTCTGAGACGTCTTCTCAAACAAGGTTCCCTTATTGCAGCTGCAGCTCACAGCTCCCAGATGGACATTTATGGGTTCATCTGCTCCTTGTCACAGCAAGAAAAAGCACCAGGTCTGATCCCTGACAGTTGGAATAAATGATCTTTTTTCCAGTCTGATGTCTGAAATAAGACCTTTTAAAAGAGACAACTGCTTCAAAGCAGAAATAATTTCTCTCAGGAGATTAATCCCTGAAAAAAACATTCTGAACTGGCAGGTTTTTGGCAGCAGAAAGAGAAGACAGAAGGAATAGCAATTTTTACCATCCCGACTGTCACTTTTCACATTTCTTTGCGCAGAGCACAAAGAGAACAGTATCGAATCAAAGGCATCTCAAAATTCATGTTGGGTAGAGATAAAAATGAAGTAGCTGAGATTCGGGTGTGAAGAACTTTACTCACCAGGATGGCAGCACCAGGCCTTGCTAGGCGAGCCACAAGCGCACATTTCTGTTTTCATAACAGTAACTCCTGTCCACTTTGTGCTCATTTTATTAATCCCCTGCCCACATCAGCCCCTGCCTGCATTAGCCCCTGCCTGTACTGTGATTGCCAGAGCAGTGTAGTCTGGCATGGCATCTGCAGTGGTCCAGAGGTAGCCAAGACACATGTTATTTGATGTGACAGATGAAGTTTGGTAGTGATTTCAAATCAGCACAACTAGGAGGTAAAATGCCTTCACTGCACTGAAACAGTCATCCCTTGCAGAGGGCCTTGCTCTGATCTCTACACATCTGGGCTATGGCTCTGGAGAGATGTCATAGAATCACAGAATCACAGAATGGTTTGGGTTGGAAGGGACCTTTCAAGGTCATCTCATCCAACCCCCCTGCCATGGGCAGGGACATCTTCAACCAGATCAGGTTGCTCAGAGCCCCGTCCAACCTGACCTTGAATATGTCCAGGGATGGGGCATCGACCACCTCTCTGGGCAACCTGGGCCAGGGTTTCACCACCCTCAGCGTAAAACATTTCTTCCTTATATCTAGTCTGAATCTGCCCTCTTTTAGTTTAAAACAATTACCCCTTGTCCTATCACTACAGGCCCTACTAGGAAGTCTGTCCCCATCTTTCTTGTAGGCCCCCTTTAAGTACTGGAAGGCTGCTATAAGGTCTCCCTGGAGCCTTCTCTTCTCCAGGCTGAACAACCCCAGCTCTCTCAGCCTTTCCTCACAGCAGAGGTGTTCCAGCCCTTAGACCGTTTTTGTGGCCTCCTCTGGACCCGCTCCAACAGGTCTGTTGTCTCTCTTGTGCTGAGGACCCCAGAGCTGGACGCAGAACTGCAGGTGGGGTCTCACCTGGCCATGTCCCCAGTGTCCCTTCTGGGGCTGCTGTCCCCAAAGACCTGCCAACATCACTGCGTGCCAGCCCGCTCTCTAACTGAGCTCTTCCAGAGGATCCTTCTTAAAACCAATGCTGTGATGAGTGTTTAACCTAACCGGGATGGTTTCGGCAGGTCTGTGAAGTCGTGTTGGTTGACCAGAGGGGAAGGTGATCTCTGGCAGGGTGGCTGGTGAGCAGCTGGGGACAAACTAGAGACAAGGGCATCTTTGCTGGGGTCAATGAAGGCCAAAGCATCCAAGGTTTGTGAGTGGAAACACCAGCTCCCAGGGGCACAGGAAGCTCGGAGGAGTGGAGCTGCCTGCCATGTCGGCTCCGAGATGGGTCAAAAGATGACAACTGCTGAGAGAAGGACCATCAACACAGAAAGTCACACCGGCTCTGACCCCTCTCCCCAGGTGCAGCAAGGAGCTTCCTTAACTACTTCCTTAATGCACCCTGCAGTGCACACAGCCTGTGGCACAGCCTTACGCGTGCGTTTCCTTGTTTTTCTTCCCCTTTGCCACAGCCTCGGAATGTGATTTTTTTTATCAATGAATAGATCGGGGGGGGGGACACGGACAGGAACATTTCTGGCTATGGGTCACATCTACTAGGATCCTGCCTGAATGAACTGCAGAGCTCAGCCCTAGCGATTCCCTCCCAGCACCCCCAGGGAAGGGTTTATTATGGAATGAGATGTAGTGAAAAAGTTTGTCCTTCCAAATGACTGCAGGACTGGCAGCTAGTGCTTGCAGCACTTGATTGATGCTGGTGTCCTGTGTGGGGAGGTTGGCTGACCCTTCCAGGGTATTGCACGGGAACCTGTGGGCATGCAACTGTTGTAACAGGTATCAAGGAAAAATAAATCCATAGCTTAAGCACTGAGCACCACCTCCTTACGTACCAAGCCAGGAGACCTCTCCATCACCGGAGGTCTTAGAGACCCAGCTGGACGTCAGTGGAGATGGCCAGCCAGGATCAAACCCCTCCGGGGTGAGGGCGACGGAGAAGGTGACCTCTGAGCTCCTTCCAGCCCTACGGCAGAAGGGAGGCACGTGGCGATGATTCCAGAAACACAGCCAGGGATGCTCTGATGTCTTCGGGATAGGCTTTTTCTTCTGAGCTTGTGTAGCTCATAGCACAGCTGGGCTCTAGCCCAGGCGCCAAACTCCTGCACTCTTCAAATAATTCATGTAATTAGTACAGGCAAACAGAGCAGCCGGTAGCCCTGTTGCTGCTGTGGCCCTCAAGTACAATTTGCTTGAAAAAAACCCACGGGATTTTGCTGAAAGACTTGGGGCTGCGTAGGGAGGGGGTTGCCATACCTGGAGGTGCGATGAGCAGCCTAAGCTGGGCACTCCACTCCTGGCTCTGCCTGTGACAGCTCCATCACCTCTCCGCGACATCCCGGCCTTGCCAAAGTCAACAGGAATTTTGTCCCGGACTTCATGAGAGCCAAGGTGTTGCCCTTTGCATCCGTCTGTAGCTCTCTGTGAGCTGTGACAGTCCCTCTTGCCAGGCACCTGTTTCACAGCCGCCACCTTTGTCGTCCCCTCCCCTTCCTGCTATTAAGCCCTGACTTGCGTTAGCTCTAAAGCTCCCCAAGGGAGGCTCTCGTGCCAGAAAAACGGGCTCTGCAATCAAAGGAATCAGTGAGGATTCAAGAGACTCAGATAATGTTTAAGGTACCCAAAGGAAAAGGTACGACAGAACAGCAAGTTACTGTATCTTGAAGAAAAAAATACCACTTTAAAAATACTCAAACCCTGACAGAAGGATAAAACATGACCCATCCATGGCTCCCGTCCACACAGATTTCCTCCCTGCTTCAAAAGCAGGATATTGACAGTAAATACCCCAGCGACGCAACCACGCTCATCTCTGCCGTCTTATTTACGAGGATCCCAGACCTATTACACACAACTCTCCTCATCTTACGCATGCAGTGCTGCGACAAGCCAAAAAGGAAGAGCATTTGGCTTTGATCTCCAGCAAGAAGTTGATGCTTAATCATAAAAAAAAGGAAATAACTCAATACACACACAATGTTGGTGCAAAATACGAGCCTCTCCTGCCAAGGGCAGAGGCCTGGAGCGGCTCTCCTGAAGTTGGTGGTTGAGGCGATGATCCCACCCGAAGCAAGCTGGGTGCTGCTCCACATGCTCGAATACGAGCTGATGTGCTCACCTGGTGAGGTTTATGGTGTTTTTTTCCTCATTTTCCCCCTCCCCAGGCTGTATTAATTTCATAAACCATTATAGTGCTTGCTCCTTTTCATCGAGAAAATGACTAAACAAAGGGAAGTGCCTTCCCTTCCTTGCAAATACCTGCACAGAAGTTAACGCTGTTGTCAGACGACAGCTGAATTACCTGCGGCGACCAAGGGTAGATTACCAGCAAGGCGTATTTTTGATAAAAACAAGAGTTTATTAACACCGTTGATTGCTCTATAAAAACAAAACATACTTTCACACACTTAATCCGGTTGATAAGTTGGAAGGACTGCGGGCTGGGAACGGTTTGCTCAGGTTTTAATGGTTGACTCATTAGCGGTCCAACGAGACTTGCTTATTTTCTACATTTGGAATAAAAAGGTGAGGTGGGAACGTCTTATCGCTTTCAAAGCCGTGGGGTGACTAACTGCAGCGCAGATCAGTGCTTCAGCAGCACAATAACCTTATTTACAGTCCACGACCTTGAGGCGCCACCCCAGAATCCCAATTTTACCCCATTTTGAGCAGGTCTGCAATTGCCCAGCCCACCCCGACCCAGCCCCACCGGGACGTCCCGTCCCCGTGTCCTGCCCTCACCCCCTGCCCGTCCCCCCCTCGCCCCGTCCCCACCCTGGTGCCCTGTGCCCCACACCCGACGGTGACGGGGCCCTATCTCTCCTCCCCATGCCCCCTCCTGCACCCCTGGGCCCTATCGGCCACCCCCAGGCCCCTGACCTCGTCCCCGTGCCTTATCCCCCCTCCCCAGGCCCCGTCCCCTATCTCTAACCCCCATCCCCGGGCACGATCCCCCTGTCCCCAATCTCCTACCCCCTGTCCCCATCCCCTCTCTTCTATCCCCCACCGCAGGCCCCATCATGCCCGGTACCCTGTCTCAGGCCATGTCCCATGTCCCCAGGCCCTGTCCCCCATGTCCCAGCCCTGAGCCACCATCCTCTATCCCCCTGTCCCCCCTCCCCTGTCCTCCATCTCTGCTCCCTCTCCCCTCTCCCCCATCCCTGTCCTCCATCCTCTGTCCCCACCTCCCCTGTCCCCATCCCCTATCTCCCTCACCCCTGTTCCCATCCTCCAACTCTGTCCCCTCTCCCCTGTCCCCACCATTCCTGTCCCCTCTCCTCTGTCCCTATCCCCTGTGCCTGTCCCCTATCCCCCCATCCCTGTCCCCATCCCTCGTACCTGTCCCCCATCCTCCATCCCTGTCCCCCCTGTCCTGCCCCCAACCCCCGCTCGTCCCCTATCCCCCCATCCCTGTCCCCTGTCCCCCACCCTCTGTCCCCATCCCTCGTCCCCGTCCCCATCCTCCATCTCTGCCCCCTCTCCCCTGTCCCTACCCCCCCGCTCGTCCCCAATCCCCCCATCCCTGTCCCCTGTCCCCATCCCTCGTCCCCATCCCCCATCCTCCATCTCTGCCCCCTCTCCCCTGTCCCTACCCCCCCGCTCGTCCCCTATCCCCTGTCCCCATCCCTCTCCCCTGTCCCTACCCCCCTGCTCGTCCCCTGTCCCCATCCCTCGTCCCCATCCCCATCCTCCATCTCTGCCCCCTCTCCCCTGTCCCTACCCCCCTGCTCGTCCCCTGTCCCCATCCCTCGTCCCCATCCCCATCCTCCATCTCTGCCCCCTCTCCCCTGTCCCTACCCCCCTGCTCGTCCCCTGTCCCCATCCCTCGTCCCTGTCCCCATCCTCCATCTCTGCCCCCTCTCCCCTGTCCCCACCCCCCCGCTCGTCCCCAATCCACCCATCCCTGTCCCCTGTCCCCATCCCTCGTCCCCATCCCCATCCTCCATCTCTGCCCCCTCTCCCCTGTCCCTACCCCCCTGCTCGTCCCCTGTCCCCATCCCTCGTCCCTGTCCCCATCCTCCATCTCTGCCCCCTCTCCCCTGTCCCCACCCCCCCGCTCGTCCCCAATCCACCCATCCCTGTCCCCTGTCCCCATCCCTCGTCCCCATCCCCATCCTCCATCTCTGCCCCCTCTCCCCTGTCCCTACCCCCCTGCTCGTCCCCTGTCCCCATCCCTCGTCCCTGTCCCCATCCTCCATCTCTGCCCCCTCTCCCCTGTCCCCACCCCCCCGCTCGTCCCCAATCCACCCATCCCTGTCCCCTGTCCCCATCCCTCGTCCCTGTCCCCATCCTCCATCTCTGCCCCCTCTCCCCCGTCCCCCCCCCCCCGCTCGTCCCCAATCCACCCATCCCTGTCCCCTGTCCCCATCCCTCGTCCCCATCCCCATCCTCCATCTCTGCCCCCTCTCCCCTGTCCCTACCCCCCTGCTCGTCCCCTGTCCCCATCCCTCGTCCCCATCCCCATCCTCCATCTCTGCCCCCTCTCCCCTGTCCCTACCCCCCTGCTCGTCCCCTGTCCCCATCCCTCGTCCCTGTCCCCATCCTCCATCTCTGCCCCCTCTCCCCTGTCCCCACCCCCCCGCTCGTCCCCAATCCACCCATCCCTGTCCCCTGTCCCCATCCCTCGTCCCTGTCCCCATCCTCCATCTCTGCCCCCTCTCCCCTGTCCCTACCCCCCTGCTCGTCCCCTGTCCCCATCCCTCGTCCCTGTCCCCATCCTCCATCTCTGCCCCCTCTCCCCTGTCCCCACCCCCCCGCTCGTCCCCAATCCACCCATCCCTGTCCCCTGTCCCCATCCCTCGTCCCCATCCCCATCCTCCATCTCTGCCCCCTCTCCCCTGTCCCTACCCCCCTGCTCGTCCCCTGTCCCCATCCCTCGTCCCTGTCCCCATCCTCCATCTCTGCCCCCTCTCCCCTGTCCCCACCCCCCCGCTCGTCCCCAATCCACCCATCCCTGTCCCCTGTCCCCATCCCTCGTCCCCATCCCCATCCTCCATCTCTGCCCCCTCTCCCCTGTCCCTACCCCCCTGCTCGTCCCCTGTCCCCATCCCTCGTCCCTGTCCCCATCCTCCATCTCTGCCCCCTCTCCCCTGTCCCCACCCCCCCGCTCGTCCCCAATCCACCCATCCCTGTCCCCTGTCCCCATCCCTCGTCCCTGTCCCCATCCTCCATCTCTGCCCCCTCTCCCCCGTCCCCCCCCCCCCGCTCGTCCCCAATCCACCCATCCCTGTCCCCTGTCCCCATCCCTCGTCCCCATCCCCATCCTCCATCTCTGCCCCCTCTCCCCTGTCCCTACCCCCCTGCTCGTCCCCTGTCCCCATCCCTCGTCCCCATCCCCATCCTCCATCTCTGCCCCCTCTCCCCTGTCCCTACCCCCCTGCTCGTCCCCTGTCCCCATCCCTCGTCCCTGTCCCCATCCTCCATCTCTGCCCCCTCTCCCCTGTCCCCACCCCCCCGCTCGTCCCCAATCCACCCATCCCTGTCCCCTGTCCCCATCCCTCGTCCCTGTCCCCATCCTCCATCTCTGCCCCCTCTCCCCCGTCCCCCCCCCCCCGCTCGTCCCCAATCCACCCATCCCTGTCCCCTGTCCCCATCCCTCGTCCCCATCCCCATCCTCCATCTCTGCCCCCTCTCCCCTGTCCCTACCCCCCTGCTCGTCCCCTGTCCCCATCCCTCGTCCCCATCCCCATCCTCCATCTCTGCCCCCTCTCCCCTGTCCCTACCCCCCTGCTCGTCCCCTGTCCCCATCCCTCGTCCCTGTCCCCATCCTCCATCTCTGCCCCCTCTCCCCTGTCCCCACCCCCCCGCTCGTCCCCAATCCACCCATCCCTGTCCCCTGTCCCCATCCCTCGTCCCTGTCCCCATCCTCCATCTCTGCCCCCTCTCCCCCGTCCCCCCCCCCCCGCTCGTCCCCTATCCCCCCATCCCTGTCCCCTGTCCCCCACCCTCTCTCCATCCCCCCATCCCCGTCCCCTCCTTCCCCTTCCCCCGCCGCCTCCGCCGAGCTCCGCTCCTCCCGCCCCCCCCCCCCCGCCGCCTCCCGCCGGGCCGCGGCCTCCCGGTCTCCCGTTCCGCCCGGCTCCGCCGCCCGGCCGCCATGTCGCGGGGCCCGGTGCGGGTGCTGCGGCTGGGGCTGCGGCCCTACGCCGAGGCCCTGCGGGCGCAGGAACGCTGCGTGGAAGCGGCGCGGGCGGCGCGGCTCGCCGTCGCCGTCGCCGTCCCCGGGGAGAGCGTGGTGCTGAGCGAACCGGCGGAGCCCGTCTACGCCTGGGGGCTGCGGGGGGGCCCGGAGGCGGAGGCGGCGGCGCGGCTGCGGCGGCGGGGCGCGGGGCTGGCGGCCGTGCGGCGCGGCGGGCGGATCACCTTCCACGGGCCCGGGCAGCTCCTGGCTTTCCCCGTCCTCGACCTCCGCCGCCGCCGCTTGCCGCTGCGGGGCTACGTGGAAGCGCTGGAAGCGCTGGTCCTGCGGCTCTGCCGCCGTTTCGGCCTGCCCGCCGCCCGCGCCCTCCCGCCGCCCTTCACCGGCGTCTGGATGGGCGACAGCAAGCTGTGCGCCATCGGTGAGCGCCGAGGAGGAGGAGGAGGCGGGGGGGCACGGACCGAGGGGGGGGGGTGGTGGTGGTGGAGCGGGGGGGGAGGACGAATTCGGGCCCCCGCAGCCCAGCCGGGGCCTTGCACCCGGAACCGGGGCCCGGCACTTTGCGCCGCGGCCCTTGCAACCCGGGGCTGGGTGCTTGTCCCCCGCCTCGCCCCCCTCTCCTGACCCCTTGCCCCCAGCCTTGTCCCCTTTTCCTGCCCCCTTGTCCCCCACCTCGCCCCCCTCTCCTGCCACCTTGTCCTCAGCCTTGTCCCCTTTCTCCTACCCCCTTGTCACCCCTCTCCTGCTCCCTTGTCCCCCGCCTTGCCCCCTTCTCCTGTCCCTTGTCCCTCACCTCGCCCCCCTCTCCTGCTCCCTTGTCCCCCGCCTTGCCCCCTTCTCCTGTCCCTTGTCCCTCACCTCGCCCCCCTCTCCTGCTCCCTTGTCCCCCACCTTGCCCCCCTCTCCTGTCCCTTGTCCCTCGCCTCGCCCCCCTCTCCTGCTCCCTTGTCCCCCACCTTGCCCCCTTCTCCTGTCCCTTGTCCCTCACCTCGCCCCCCTCTCCTGCTCCCTTGTCCCCCACCTTGCCCCCCTCTCCTGTCCCTTGTCCCTCGCCTCGCCCCCCTCTCCTGCCCCCTTGTCCCCCACCTTGCCCCCCTCTCCTGCCACCTTGTCCTCAGCCTTGTCCCCTTTCTCCTCCCCCCTTGTCACCCCTCTCCTGCTCCCTTGTCCCCCACCTTGCCCCCTTCTCCTGTCCCTTGTCCCCCCTCTCCTGCCCCCTTGTCCCCCACCTTGCCTCCTTCTCCTGCCCCCTTGTCCCCCCTCTCCTGCCCCCTCGCTCTCAGCCCTACCCCCATCTCCTGCCCCTTCGCCCCCTTTCTCCTGCCCCCTTGTCCCCTTCCTTGCCCCCCTCTCCTGCCCCCTTGTCTTCAGCCTTGCCCCCTTCTCCTGCCCCCTTGTTCACCTTCTCCTGCCCCCTTCTCCCCAGCCTTGCCCCCCTTCTCCTGCCCCCTTGTCCCCCACCTTGCCCCCTTCCCCTCTCCCCCTCCCCAGGCCCCGTGCTGTTCCCCTTCGGGCCAGGCAGACCCCGCACCTCAGCCCCACATCCCGCACCCCTTCCTGGAGTCCTGCACCCCCAGACGGGCTCTGCAGCCTGGGCTCGGAGCGGGGATCCTGCAGCCCGGACCCCCCTTTGCACACACTTGAAACCCCGGCGGTGGGAGGTGCTGGGGGACGCGGGGCTGGGGTGGAGGGAGCTGGAGATGCTGCACCCCACCTGCCCCGAATTCGGGGAGTCTGCCTGTGGGTTAGGGGTTTTCCCTGGCAGAAGCGGGGAGCACGGCATGCAGTGGGGTTTATAGTGGCCTGAGCAGCACAGCCACTAAATATCTCACGCCGGGACATCCCTGGGGATGGGTGCTGATGGGTGGATGCTTTGGCCCCCCTAGGGGTGCACTGCGGGAACCACATCACCTCCCACGGGCTGGCACTGAACTGCTGCACCGACCTCACCTGGTTCGACCACATCGTCCCCTGCGGGCTGGAAGGGAAAGGTGTCACCTCGCTGAGCCGTGAGCTGGGGCGGCACATCACCGTCGACCACGTCCTCGAGCCCTTCCTCGATTCCTTCCAGGAGGTGTTTGACTGCACCTTGGTCTTTTCGGAAGACCCTGGGGACTAGGAGAACCAACGGCACCTCCGCTGGGTGTTTCGGCAAATCCTTGGTGTGGCTGACGAACAGCAAAGACAAGAGCTCTCGTGCCTTTGCCTATAGATGGTGTGTGAACAGTGACACAGAGGTTCGGGCTGTTGCTTAAGCATCCATACCGCCATCGGGGTGGCTTTCCCCAGCCCCGCGGGTCTCCATCCCTTGGCTGAGACCTCCAAGGGTACCAGTACCACGTCCCCGTCGCTCGCTGGGGAAATGGCCAAACAGGCACTTTTGTGTGGTTTTTTTCTACCTCCCCCCGCCAAAATCTGAAATTTGGGTGAATGCTCGCACACCCTTTGGACAAGAGGAAGAGGGATCATTGCTGCGTAAAAAGAGGCAGGTTTTCTATAAAGAGAGTTGCTGGGAACTTTGGCTGCTGATCCTTTGCTTGTTTATTTACCCCCAGACTTTATGAATAACGACCTTTTTCTCGCCCTGTGCCCAGAGAAATCCTCGCACTGCAAAAATCCTCACCATGGTGTCAGGGCGGGTGGAAAATTGCTGATAAGAGGCTGTAAACGGTGGTTGAAAGGCCACCAGTGCGATGCCGACACGGTGGGAAAGCGGGAGGAGGAGGGGAAGGGGTTGGGGTGCCCGAGGAGAGGAGCTGCAGCCATCCCAGACCCCGTGGGACCACGCAGCGTGGGATTGAGTGTCCGGGCTGGGCAATGATGACCTGCTTCTGCTGGGTCCGTGGTGCTGGAGGAGATGTCACGGGTCTGTGCAGGCGGCATCAGCTCCTCTGAAATGGCTGTCCTGGCCGTGCAGCATCCGTGTGGGCTCGCAGCAACCGTCCCGGGTGAAGGGACATGGCCACCCTGGGGTCCCGATGGCAGTGGGGTCCGTGCCCATCAATGCAAACCTATAGGTAGACACATATAAACTTGATTTTAATCAACAGGTTTCTCAAGGGGTAAGAAGCCAACCCGAGGCTGAGCTCCCCAGAGCTGCCTGCCACCCCTCGGGGATGCTTGCGGCTCTCCCGTTGCATGGGCAGGAGGGGCAGCACCCAGTCTGGGCTCCCCGAAACCTTGCCCTGTTGGTGCGTGGCACGTCCACAGCCACCCCGGTTGCTGGCAGACCCGAAGCCTGTGTCGGAGTCACTGACCATGGGCGGTTGGGAGCAGCCCCACAGGCAGACAGATGCTTTGGGGTCAGGAGAAATGGAAAATGGCAAATAAAGTCCCCACGCCCTGCTCAGAGCAGGACCTGACCCCCACCTGCAGCTCCCCCCCCACTGCTCCAGGCCTTCTTTCTGCCCCACAAGCTTTGGGGTACCTCTGCCGCTGCGCAGTGCTGGTGGGTCCCCATGAGCCACCCATGGGTGCCTGCCCGTGGGCACCCACCCCACAGCCCCCAGGGGTTTTGTGCTGGGAGCAATGGGGCTGGAAGGGCCATGGTGGGGGGGGCTTTGGGGGGGGAAATCCTATTTCATGGAGCCAGCTCAGCTCTGGGAAGGGATGGTGAGCAGGGACGAAGGCACCCCAGGCAGGCTTGGTGCTTGGTGCGAGGGCTTGGGGACAGCAGGGACGGACGGAGGAGGGACAGGAAAGCATGACCGGCAGCGTGTGCCAAGAGGGAAACGCAGGGTCCGGCTCTCCTGACCCCATAAGGCCTCTAGTATCCGGCCAGGGCGAGGGGGCTGTGGTGGGACCCGTGGGGTTGGGCACAGGCTGGTGGCCCGTGTCGGGGCTGGGTGGCTTTGGCAGGTGGCTCTGCCCCGGGAAGGGGAGGAGGCTGTGCGGCACTCCCAGCCCAGCCGGCATCCCTCGCCACCGCCCCGCGATGCTCCAGTCCCGGCTCAGCCTGGCAGCAGCACAGGCAGGGAGGGCACCCCGGGTGAGTGCGATCCCCCCTTCCCACCTCCCCAGTCCTCCCTTTCCCTCTCTGTTCCTATCCCCCCCCAACGCGAGGTTCCCCCCATGCCGCAGCCCATCTGTGCATCCCCTCCTGGATAAATCCAGATCTTGCCCTAAATCTCCCAAATTCAGCCTCCTCCTGCTTCAAACTTGTCTCTAAGTCGGGAAGACAGCCGGGTCTGAGTCCATCCCTGTGGGCTCATGGCTGCTCAGCCCCTTCCTCCTCCTTGCTGCTGGGGTCTCGTCCTGGGAAATGCACCTTGGGTTTGGGGTGACCTTTTTTGGGGGGGGGGGGGGTCAGCTGCCTGGGCATGAGGCAGAGCTGCCAGTGCTGCAGGCACGGGGTGCTCGGGAGCAGGGGGGGACGGAGTGGCTACCCTGGGGGATTTAACACTGGACAACAGTGGTTTGTGGGGCCGGTGTGTCCCGAAGGATGGCACACGTGGGGGACCGTGTTCCCGTGTCCCTTCCCGGCCAGCACCTGCTCCAAGGCCCTGGCAAGACACGAGGGTATGTGAGGGCACATGGGGGTCCAGGGTGGGCTGGCAGAGGGGCACTGTGAGGGGGGTCAGAGGGGGTCTGGGACCCATGGGGAGAAAGTCCCCAGGGGGGTTTTAGGGCAGTGACCCCTTGGGATGGGTCCACAGGGGTGTGTGGGGAGCTGCGCCCCTCTGCCAGGGCAGTTGCGGCTCCTGGCCCTGGGCTAGGACCAACGGGGAGAAAAGGGGGTCCCTGCTCACCTGGGGGGGACCTGGCCTGGAGCGAGTGGGGTTGATGCATGGCAGGATCAGTCCCGGAGCTGTTATTTAGGGTGGGGGACCCCAGACAGCCCCCCCAGGGTCCCTTGGGTGCTGGCTCTGCACCTGGAAGGGTGCAAGATGCAGGTGGTGCCCACCATCACCACGCATCCCTGTGGGGAGCAGGCTTTGAACAAAACCATCCTGGCACCCTGGGACAGCTGTGTCCCCGCATTGTCCCCAGCCCCAGGGAAGAGATGGGGGCAGGCAGCTGCCCCGAAGGTCTGGGTGCTTTATTCCCTCCATGGAGGAGTGAAATGTGGGGAGAAGTCTGCCACGAATGCAAAGGGTTTGGGTACCCCTGCTCCTACCCTTGCTGTGTGGCAGAGGAGACACTTCAAGGATCATTGTGGGGTCATCGCTGGGTCCGGCGGGACATCCCTGGCATTGTCCCGGAGGCACTGCTACCACGAGGGCAGCCCCAGCTGAGCCTCCCTGTCCTTCCCCACAGCCTGGAGGAGGACATGGAGGAGGACAACCGGACAGAGACCTGGCACCGAAGCCTCCAGGCAGTGCTTAATGCCTTGAACCAGACACTGCATGGGGTCATCCTCTGTCCCACTGACCGCCCCGCCACCATCGCACGCAACGCCAGCACCCACACCAGCCATCCCGGCCGCAATGACAACGCCTACATGTACATCCTCTTCGTCATGACGCTTTTTGCCGTCACGGTGGGGAGCCTCATCCTGGGCTACACCCGCTCCCGCAAAGTGGACAAGCGCAGCGACCCGTACCACGTCTACATCAAGAACAGGGTCTCCATGATCTGAGCCCGGTCCCGACGCCTTGGTCCCCGGGAGCTGGTGGGTTTGGGGTCACGTCGCTGCTGCGCATCCCACTGCTTGCAGGATGGGGCAGAGCTGCTGGCCAGCCTGGCCCCAAAACTGCTGGGAAACTGCCCCCCCACCCCCCGTACTCCCATGGAGGTGCTCAGCCCCAGTGTGAGCAGCGTGGGGACATCCTAGCTGGGCCACAGCTCCCGTCTGGCAGGAGCTGGCAGGGTGCGACCCGTGGGCAGGTCCCGGTTCCGCACACCCACCTCGGCTGAGCCCTGTGGGGGATGGGGATGGCAGAGGCAGCTTCTTTCCCACCGTGGCCTGCCAAGGCTGGCAGGGGTCTTCAAGGAGAAAAATTTACCATTTCCCTGCTCAGATCAGCCAGCGTTGACCTCCGTGGGCTCCCAGCAGCTTCGTGACATGGACTAGTGGGCTTTTCTGGTGCTAAAACCCTGTAATTTTTGAGCTGGGCTGGGCCCCGCTTTTCTGGCGGGGAATTAAAGGAGGTGGTGGTTTCCAGTGGGGTTGCGTTTGCTTCTTCTCCAAGCAAAGTGCTCTCTTGGTGCCGGGGGCAATCTGTAGGGCACCCCTGCATGCTGGTGCCCTGCCCTGGCTGCCAGAGCCCAGGGGATGCGGTGAGGGCTAAACCTGCTCCCTGTGTGCTGCCGAGGTGGCATCAAGGGCAACTCCTTGGTGACATCGCAGCCTTCATCCCAGGACACGAGATGCTTCCTCCCCGCTGCCATCCAGGGAGCATCGCTTGAGCCACGGGCACACGCTGCGAGCATGGCCCAAGCCTGGCCGGAGGCATCTGGCTCTGCATGTCCCCAAAGGTCTCTCCGGGCTCCGGACGGTGATGCCGGAGTTTTTCCTGCTTCCTTCCTGCTGTCGGCTGTAGCTTTGGCCTTTTGTACCGCAGGTCCCAAATGTGTTTTCCACGGGGCAAGGGCGCAGCGGCGGACGGGAAGGGGATGTTCTCGGGTGCTGCTGGGGTCCTTGGCTTCAGCTCTGCTATTAAGCTGGCTGGGTTTGGGACTGGCCTGTGGCGTGGCTGGTGTCCAGGACAGTAAACGTCCCCGTCTTTCAAAACAGGCTGTGGGGCAGCATCGGTGACCCAGTCCCTCGCACGTCTTAACCTGTTAATAATGGCATAATTAATATCTTTAATTGCAGCTAGATTAGCTGGCCCATAGGGGCCTTTCCGCCTGCATTCAGAGGTTAAACAAGGCTGCGATGCCTGAGCCCAAACAGTGACGCCAAACCCTAATCCAAAAAATAATACTGGATGTGAGCTTGTTTGGGGTAGGGCTGGAAACCTTGGCACCGGAGGCACTAGGATGGCAGCAGCTCAGCGACCAATTCCTGATTTCCCATGCCCTCGGCTTGGGCACAGAACCCAAGGCAAGGAGTTTTGGGGAGCCCTCGGGGGCTGCCTGCTTTGGGGCTGAGCCCGCTGTCAGTTCTGAGCCGGGCATGAGGTGCCGGTTGGGCTTTCTGGGAACATGGGAGCAAATGCCACCAACGTCCCCCGGCACTCTGCCCAAGCAGGAAGTAGCTCAAGAGGCTTCACTGTGTTTGTCTTGTGGTTGCAGCGCTGGGAAAGGAAAATAAACCCTTTATCTGCAAATAATTCAGGGGAATTGGGCCAGGTGGGGACAGCCGAGACAGCAACAATCCGCCGGGTTGGTTTGTGCAAGCACATACCATGCTTGGGTTTTCTCCACTTTCGCGGTGTTTGTCCTCCTCTAATTCCGGCTCCTCCGGGGGGATGAGCTGCAGAGCAGCCACTCACACCAGGGCCAGGATGGGGGTGATGGGAAGGGTGCTGAATGGTGAGTGTGGTACCCCAAACCTCCCCGGTGATGTGGTCTTGCCTCTCCTGATGGCCACTGGTCCTCCTGGGACAGGGGGTGGCTGGGGTGGATCTGGTGACCCCAGAGTCTCTTCTGCTGCTGTGACCCTTGGGAACAACTCTGTTACAGGGTGGCATGTCATAAAAATTGAAAAAAATGCTGCTTTTCTCTAATCCAGACAACCCTAAAGGGCAAAAAACCCCTCCTGCAAGATGTAGCTGCTGCAGTGATCATGATTCACCTGATTTCTGATCCGTCACCAGCTCCTCCTGTCTGTCCCTGCAGTTAAATTCGGACCAGAGCCCGCGGCAGGGCTGGGGGGATGCCCTGGGTGCCCCCAGCTCTGGGGCCTCTCTGGCTGGATGCCACCAGGCTGGGTGACAAGGTGCCAGTGCCACCTTGTGGCAGCTGCCTCGGGGTGCCCCCGCCACGGGCATCTGCTCCTTCCCCTTGGCACCCTGGGTTCTCCGGGGCCACAGCAGCCAGGCTTGTCCCTTCAGGACCCACAGCTCCAGGCTGGATGGTGTCCCCTTGGGACTCAACGTCTCTGGGTCAGCTTGATGAGCTCAGCCTCCCAAAATGGGTTTGCTTCAGCTGCTGGAGGAAGGGTTTCGAGACTGATTAGGTACTCATCCCAGAGTTCAGAGATTCCTCGTCAAAGCCGATGGGGCTCTGGCCTTGGTCCCTGTGCTGCAGCCCCAGGAGCAGATGATTTCTGGGTAACACTCATGTGGTTTGTTTTAACAGCAAGGAGATGCACTCAGGTGCACAGAGAGAAGAGCTGGGGAAGCACTGGCTTTGGCTGAATCACTAAACCCAACCATGCAAATCATAGCTGACTACATTTGGGTTTTAAGCAATGAAGCTAGAAAAAAAATAGAGTTCATGCGAGGCCAATTTATTTAAGATTTTTTTCCTTGGCACGCAGCAATGAATCACGGGTGAGACAATGTCTGTAGCAGTTTGCCCGGTACTTGGAAAAGGATCTCGAAATGTTGTGTGTATGGGAAGTTCAGGCTGACCTTGGCTGGGAGGATTGTCAGAGCAATGGGAATTGTGGAGGTCTGTTCCTGGACCTGCTTCGATGCTGGGCATTTCGATAAGAACTGTGCAAGGTGAAACGGTAGCAGTGCAGTGACTGATAGCAATGGTATCGCCGAGCAATGCCAGCAGGTATCAGTGAATGTTTAGCTAACAGCATGAGGTGCCTCCAGCAGTTTGTACTATACTGGTTTTGACTATGTGGCACAGCAGGACTGAGGTGTGGGAAGGTGTGTTCAAGGGGAGCTGCTTCTCCAAGACAGCAGTCAGTGCTCGGTGGGAATCGGGTGCTGCTGATGGGGCAGGCATGCAGGAGAGTAGTGGGCTGCTGGTCTGGGAAGGGCACGCTGCTCTCCTATCAGGTGTGCTGAGCCAGGCTCACACAAACGAATGCTTATTTGCAGCCTGTGGTAGACAGGGGTCATGATGGGGAAAGTTAATCTTGGGAAACATTAAAAAAAAAAGGGGGGGAGGGAAGGGGAAAGCACTCCCAGTTCATGGCAGGGCAGAGAAATGCTGGACGAGCATCCCCTGCACTGCAGCAGATGGATGCAGGACAAGCATCTTCCATGTTGCAGCGGGGGGTTCCCTGGTACATTCCTGGGGTAACTTCCCCAGGTCCCTCTTGCCCTCCCTGTCAGCTGTTCTTGCTGGTTATGCCAGTTGTGCTGGCTGGAGCACGCTGTGATCTGCGGCAGATGCTGCAGCACGATTTGGCTGATAGGTTTGGTGCATAGATACTGCTGGGTGATGTTTATTTGCTAATTAAATGACTGCTAGCTACTAAGGAGTCTTAATGAGCTCTATTTGTCCTATGTATAGAGTACAACTAAATGCTACAAAGCAAGGGGTGGACAAAGCTGGGGAGAGGATTAAGGGCAGTTCGTGTATCAGTGGCAATCGCTACCCACAAGAAATTGGACAAGAAGCTGTAACGGTGTCCTGGCTGCGCAGGTGCAAGGCTGTGGGGCTCAGTGCTGCAGGTGTTGGATGGAAACTCTGCGGCACAGCTCACAGCATCCTACGGAAACACGACTGGTTTCAAGCAGTGACATTACTTATTCATTATTACCTATCTTCCTCTGGAGGGAGAGTAGAGGTGATGTCCTCCTGCGAGGTAACACAATCAGCCCTGCTGAGAGATGGGGTTGGCCATTCCCTGTGCTATCTTAAAAGGATTTTCTGGGAGGTCATGAGGTCATTATTACGGGAAGGGGGCTGCTCCTGGACACACAAGCTTTTGCTTCAGGTCAGAAACCCTCACTGTCCGAAACACATCCATTTCTTCTAAATACATCAGTTCCTCTGACTAGAGACACAGCCTGTTCCTACAACCTGCCTTGCTGACAGCCCTGCGGCATCACAGCTGGAGCAATACCCTTGTTCAGAGGGACGAGAGAAACAAAAGTGACTTAAACCAAAGAACCTGACCTGTTTGGAAGCTCTGCAGGAATTGCCATGCAGGGTCAGTCGCTTGGAAGTCCTCCGTGGGCCTTTTCCTCTGTTTTCTATCATCCTGCTGCAATGGATGTCTGTCTGAGTCGCCTCTCTCACACCGGGCTGGTGTCAGATGCTTTACATAAAGATGTGGGAAACCAAATAAATTACGTGCAGGCATGAAAAACATTTATTCTGCCCCTCTCAATTTTCTGCCTGTCTGAGCTAGCCCCCTCCAGCCCCTCTGTGAGGTCGGGTTTGCGTGCTGCTGGCAGTGCGGGATGCATCTCTGCACCCGTTCCTGACGGCTTTTCTCCAGGGAATGCTCAGCACAAAACCCACCTCTGACACGTCCCTCTTCCCTAAAGCCGCTCTGATGTTTCCTGCTGCAGTGTTTTTCACTCATAGCCCTCCGTAAAGCAGCGCTGGGCACCTAATCCAGACAAGTCTTGCCCGCTCTTGCCTAACCCAGATAAGTCATTTTACAAGCTTTTTTTTTTAAAGCATACAGTGGAAAAATGCAGTGTTCAGGAGACTTTGGTGTTCTGAGCCTCTGTGCAGAGCACCATCTCCTTTCCCTGGCATCTGGTACCATGGTGACCTGCATGTGCGATGGCACAGCTGCTCGTGCACTCCCAAATTGGCACAGCTGCTCGTGCGCTCCCAAATTGGCACCGAGAGCTGCCAAATTAATTAGCGGAGGAGCCCTCAGCAGGCAGAATCTGGGTTTGGGGGCTACATTGGACCCTCTCTACATGAGACATGGCCCTGGCCTCCTTTGCACCGCAGCTGTTCCAGCAACGCAGGTCTGTCTGTCTCCCCTTTTCCTGCTCATTTTTTTCCTTTTCCTCCACTGTTCTCATACAGGTGAGGGGAAAGGGAGACCTGGGGTCAGTCCAGCTGAAGGATGATCTGCACATGCTGGCAATAAGCTATAGCAATGTTATCAAAGGTCTGGTCATAAAATAACTGTTGGGACTGTGCAATCATGGGACAGTTCAGTTCAGCCTGACTGCCCTAGGGGTACCTACAAAACCTGCACCATGTGGTAAGAAAAAGCAGCATTTCTTAATAAAGATCAAAGCATCATTTATTTTTCCTGACAATCAGAAAATCCCAGACACCCAGGATCTCATGTACTCTCCTTGCAGAAAGTTTTCGGCACAAATTTTCTCAGTTCTACACAACTTACCTTGTACTTTGGGATTGAGGGGATAAATTGGGGTGAAAAGCCTGGTCCATACTTCTTTCTTGTTCTCTCACCAGAGGAAATGGACCCATCACATCTCTTTTCTGCAGATGGATGCGGCTGGTGGACAACTGCTCAGCAGAACACGCGTGTGGGCTATTAATACCTAGAGGGGAGGATTAAAAATAACCAGGTCTGTGTTTGGTTTCTGGTTTGCAAAGGACAGGCATTGATATACGAGGGGACTGGTGACCGAAGCCAGCTTCCCTGGGGTGCTGAGGCCCCAGCAAGCGGGAAGCGCCGAAATTTCCCCCAGTGAAATAGCAGCCCTGGAAGGAGCCCATGCCCCAATCTAAGGGAGGATGTGGAGAGCTGAATCAGTGCCTACTCCAGAGGGGTGCTGGGGATGGGGATGCTCACTGTGGCTTTCCCACACCTACTCCTGGTACACTAACCCACTCTCCTACTCGGCCTCAGCAAATACCATCACCCCTACACGCAGTAGTTGATTAAGACCTAGATTAAATGCTTAGTCACCAGAGCCTATAAAATGGTTTTTATCAGCTAGGACAAAAGATTAGGGTGGGAAGAGGTGATGAGCCTGAGTTCCTCTCCGCTTGCTCGCTCAGGGCTGCTGCCTCGGACACATGCCCGCTGGCAGAATTGGACTTGTAGTGTGTTTTTGGCTCCAAGCTGCCTGTTACGAAAGATCTCATCAGCAGCATTTGCCAGCTGTGGTGGGGCCCGCAAACTGGAAAGCTGAGACTGTGGCAATGGTGAGGAGAGCTGCTCTTTGCCCTCTCTTTGGGCTGAGAGTGGGGGTTTTTCCAGCAGCTCTGAGTTGCATGTTACATACTGCTTTTAAAGCATAGGTATTTAGGGTGTTATGCTCCCAAGGAAGCCAAGGAGTGTGTTGTCAGTGCAGGGGGGTGCAGGATCAGGCCTTCCCAGGGCTGACATCGTAAAGCGCCAAGCCAGCGGCAGCTGCAGAATTTGAAAGCCATTTCCTAATCCTGGTAGTCCCTGCTGCATCCTTCCCACCTTGCCAGTGCGCTCCCTTTCTTCGTGCTCTGCCTGCAGAGCGCCTGCGCTTCTTCAGGACAAAGCACTTCATCTGCGTTGACCCCAGATCAGATTAAAAATGGCATTCAGGCCCAAAAAGGCAACCGCCCCTCCCCATGCAGCATGTTATCAACTGGCAGGGATGTCATTACTGGATGCGTTTAGAGTTGCACTGCCTTTCTGGCAACACACTACTCTGAGAGAGGGAAATGAAGGGAGTCGCTGTGTTATTACCAGGTAACCCAAGAGGCACAGAAGAACAGGGTGTTCAGGATACATAGATAATAAAACAAAAGTTGTGCTGTGGAGCGAGGGCGTGCATAGTGCCTTCTGAGAGGCTCGGCAGTGAGCTGCAAGGATGCACTGGGTTCATCCAGCATGGCCCTGGCTCACTGCAGAAACCAGGGGCAGAAAACCAACCTGGAATATCATGGGAGCCCTGGGCCGTTTGCAGGCAATCCGGAATAAACTGTGTGCGGTAAAATTGCCATGGAAACACTGTACCGGCTGGGTTCAGCCCCGAGGCTCTCCAGCACAGGGCTGGACAGAGCTGTGCTGTCGACAGAGCTAATCTGGTTTCTTGTGGGTGAGGATTTGGTCTGCGGTACCAGATGACTGAGGATGCTAATGTGACTGTAAGATGTTTTTAATTCTGATGTGCGGTGACATCACGGTATGCTTAGCCCTTCTTTTGTGGAAAAAAACATTAAACACATTGGTAAGAACAAAATATGTGCATCACTGTTCATACTGAGACACTGCAAACCCAACCCTGCCAGGAGGACAGATACATTTAACCATGTAAAGGAGAATGGATATGCTCTTTACCCCCGCATGGCATAAACGCAAATCCCAAACAAGAGCTATGTGTTATTAACGAGTCTCTATTAACTTACATGCTTTTGTTTACATTAGAGGAAAACTAATTTTGGGGGCACAGACAGTTATCTGCCATTTCATAGTTGCAATTATGCTGCATGTGGGAGCTCTGGGTTTCATAACAGCGACAGAGAGAGCAGGGCCTTTCCCTGAAAGCAGCAGCAATGCATGCACATAGTCATACATATGCATATGTGGATGCACATGCTCGTTTTGGCTAGGAAGAAGTCATTCACCCCCCATCTGAGCCCCGCCATGGTCCCTGCTGGCTCTGGCAGCTCCCAGCACAAGAGCTGGCGGCTGCCAGCAGCCTGTCAGCCCTTCTCCTCCCAGCCTGGCTCGTATTCATCGCTGGCACTGTGGCCTCTCCCATGGGTTTTAGCCCCCAGACTGTTTGCTGCTGCTCAGTTTGGTCTGAGCATGCTGTGCCTCAATTAGGCGAAATGATACGTGAGGTTGAAAACTTAGAAATGTTGGCTTTCCTTCACTTGCAGATTAATTTCCTATTTTCTGGCTTTCCTCCACAGCCATAAGGACTGGAAATTTTGTCATTAGTAACAGATGATGAATATAGAGATTTCTGCTGGCAACATGTATGGCCAGTGAGTGTGGGGAGGCTCTGCAATCACCCCAAAGTGCCCCGGAGAGCCGTGATTTGCCAGGTCCCAGTGCAGCGCACTCCAGAGTCATACCAGCTTCTTCGCTATTGCTCTCTGCGACAGCACGAAAGCAGATGGGACTCAGTTTAACTTTCCTGTAGCAACATAATCAGCTTTAAAAATTCTTCTGGTGGCTGATTAATCCTCAAATACATTGGACTTAGTTGTCATCTCCCATGAGGTCAGTGTTTTCTCCAGGCCAACACAGCAAATCTCCATAAGCATGATCTAAGCCATATCACCTATAATCTTTTTATATGATTGCCCTGCTCTGGAGTTGCTCGGGCTGCCTGGCATCTGCGATATGTACTGGGTGCCTCGGAGCTAGTTAACCAATGTCCTCTCACAGGGAAATATTTGGAAGCCAGATTGTCACTCTCTGACTCCGGATGCATTGGCAAGATCCCGAGAAATTTCAAACCCTCCACGCTGTGGTTATTCCTAGTAAAGACATAACAGGAGGAGGCTTTTATCCTCTATGAGGCTGTTTTAGCTGTTCTTCAGGGAAATAATCATGGAGGAGCATTGACATCTGAGAGAATGATAATTCTCCTATCTAGATATCTGAAGGGAAAACCCCGCTTTTAGTCATGGCTATGTAGCTGAATGCTGATAACACAGGGTGTGGGCACAGCTGCTGCTGTCCTGCATGAAACCACTTAATGAGGTTCAAGCTTTCACGTACAGAAAGAGCCTGCCTGCTCCTCAGAAGAATTTAAAGCTTTCATTAAGCACATAGGGGAAAAAAAGGAGGCAAGAATTGAAGCATTTGAAGTATGAAATTTCCTTTTAATATCTCTTACTGCCTTTCCAAATAGCTACAGAGTTTTTGTAAGAAACGCTCTTTGGAGAGGTATTTAACACGGCCATTGTCCTTTTTTTGAGGGGAAAACAAAGGTTTTATGGGCTGGAGCTCCTATTATGCTGGGCTCTGGCCTCCTTTCCTTGAAGACAAAACACAAAGGAGGAGAAAAGAGCAGCAAAGGTATGAAAAGCAGGTGCTGTGCCGCTTGCTGACTCTCAGGTGCAAATTCACTGCAGGAGTCACACTTGTCAGCTATTCTGAGATCTGGAGAAATGTGCCAGCATCTTGCTGTTTGGGACATGGTTTTAATCAGACTGCTGGGCTCAGGATGGCATCAGCACTGCTACAGATGCCACCTCTTTATGCGGAGATGTACAAGAAAGAGAAAAAATAAGGATGGGAGAGGAAGCAACATGGGGGGTAGGTGGCAATGGGTACAGAAGCCCATGGGGTGAAGCCAGAACTGGTGGGAAGTGTGGAGCTGCGTAGTCCTCGAGGGTTGGGCTGGCAGGGTCACCTCTGACTCGTGGTCCTGCAAGGCCCACCACATGGCAGCTCTGGTTGTAGGGCCCTTCCCTACCGTCCCGCAGGCTCACTCCTTTTCTGAGCATCAGTACCAAAGGATGGATCCCCCAAATCCATCTGGAGATGGGAATATCCCACTCACTCACTGTTTGAGTCCTCTATTATGCCTGATTTCCTCACTTGAGCTTTATCAGTCTCCAGACTCTTCTCCTTCTATATCAGAAACAACCTTAGGAGAGTCCTTTAGTGATAACAGAAGACTTATGTTGACTTACTTCTTTCTTATCTTTATCTTCTGTTGACTTCTATCAGTAATTTACTGTAATAGACCAGTTTAAAGGTTCATTTCCCCACACCCAAGTCAGACCTCTGGACTGGAGAATTTGTTTATGTCTGCAGCCAAGAGGTCCCTTCAGGACACTGACTTGCAAGCTTTGAAGGGGAGAGGTATTAAGCTGAGATTTCTAAGCTTTCTTATGATGCATGGTTCCCTTCTGTATTTACAGTTTTCAACAACATCCTTTGCTACACTGCTTGGGTACCCCAAACCGCCTCCCCACATCTTTGCCATCCCTCCATTGCATCTTCGTCTGCATTCAGTCTCTCTTTCCACCTCCCCCAGGAGCCTGTGCCGCTCACAGCCCTGGTGCTTTGTTCCTCCCTTCATGTCCAGCGTCCCCTGGGCAGCAGTCCCACTGCCCTCTGCCCACCTTCCTGAAGCCTCGCATCCCTCTGCAGTGCCTGCTGTCACTATGGCAACCTCTGCAAGGATGCTCTGCAGGGTGAGGATGCGCTGTGGGATGAGGATGCGCTGCGGGATGTGGTCACTGCCGCGGCCTTCTGCTCGGGGACAGTCGATTCAATTAGAACCGAAGCAGCTTTGGGAGGGGAGGTGGGGGGGTTACTATTTTCCTCCTAACAGCAACTGAATTGCTGCTGAAGCCCGTCTGGAAACGCTTCTGAACAACGAGCTCGTCCCCGGGGGTAGCACCGTTTCCGTTATCCTTTCGGAGGGAACAGATGATGCACTTGGCAGCATGAAGGCTGCCTCGGAGGCTGAAGGAGGAGCACAACCAGGGAGGTTGTTAGCTTTTCCTCATACAGATCACCCAGGAGGCAGAGAGCGCCTGTTTAGTGGGGCAATAAGAGACACACTGTACATTTTTTTTTCTGCATCAAGCTAAAGGAGAGAGCCTCCACCCAGCCCTCTTTGCCTCTACCCTGACCCTGCTCAGGCCTCCTGATGGCCAGGCGCTCTGTGACACTGATGGCCGACGGCTGCCCGCCCGTGCAGCCAGCACCGCCACCCCGGGGAGCCCGGGGCGAGGGCAGGACGGAGCCAGGCTCTCTCCTGAGGGGAGAGACGTGGCTACGGGAGAGGGTGTTCGGCGGGAGAAGCCGGGCCCCCCTCAGCCGGGCCGACTGAGGGAAGCCAAGCCGCTGCGTCCTGAGCCCTGTCCGCTTCCCCTCACCCTGAGGCGAACTAGGCGCGCCGCAAGGCCTGCCGGGAGTCGTAGTTCCTCCTCCGCCCGTCAGCCCCTCTCCTCTGCAGCCCGCGGCGGCGCTCGGACTACATTTCCCGTCATGCATTGCCGCTCTGCCCGGCCGCCTTGGAGTGGTCGAGGCGTGATTGGCGGAGCCGCGGCGGGGGGGCGGGGCCGCGGGGTTGTTGTCGAGCGGCGGCTGGCGGGCGGCGCTTGGGCGCGGCGGGAGGGCGGGCGTCTGGGCCGTTGCCGGCTGAGGCGGCGATCGCCGTTACTCGGCGTTGAGCTGAGGTAAACAGCGGCCGCGGCGGGGAGCACCGGGCGCCCATCCCCTCCGCCGAGGCACCGGCCCGCCTCGCCTCCTCTCGCTCTTCCCTTCCCTTCCCTCAGGCGATGCGCGTTGCCGCGGCGGGCGTCGCGAAGTGAAGAAGCGAAGCCGCCGCCGTCGTTGTTCCCCGTTTCTACCCCGCGACGCCCGCGGACGCCGACATGGGCGAGTGCGGAGCCCCCGGGGACGTCAACTCCAACGTCCTCATCGCCCGCAGCACCGGCGACGCGCAGCTCGACAAGGCGGTGTGGCAGTGGCTGAGCTGGGACAAGGTGGGTGTGTGGCGGGGAACGGAGGCGGCGGGAGCAACCCCCCCCACCAGCCCCGGTGGGGGCTTCTCCGCCTTCCCAAGGTTGTTTTGTCATCGGTCCCATCGCGTATGCCGTCTGCTTCGTCTGCTTCCCATCCTGCCCGGTGCTTTCTCCCTCCCCGCGGTCCTCCGCGTTCCCTCGGCGGGGCCCTTTCCCCCGGGGATTGGGGGTGGCAGGTGCCCTTTGAAAAAAGAGCAGTCTGGATCCGGCCAGGTCCCCGAAGGCAGCCGTGACCGAGAAATTCTTAACCTGTCAGAGGGGGAAGGTGAGGTATGCGGCCATCCAGGGGCTGTACCTGACGAAGGGATGGTATGATGTCATCCTGCTGGCACATGGAGTACGGCACCTGCTTCGTGTTGCTACCGCTTCTTCATTAAGACAGAAACGTGCATCTTGTGAAATCGGATTTAAGGAAGGACTATTTAATGGCTTAAAATGCAGCTAGAGTCAAATGGCGTAATTTAGTTTTACTTAGCTTCCTGAATTTAACACCCTCCCCAGGAAAGAAACAGGCTCCAGAGCTCTAAGTTCTGGCATGCTTCTTTCCTTTTCAGCTCCAGCAGGGTGTGAAGAGGACTGCAGGCTTGGTTAGTTCTGATTAAACCATCCAAAGCAAATTTGGGGCCATAATAATATGGTATTGGAGGTTATTTTGCTTAACTCGTTGTTGAAAGGGTTACTTTCTTTTCAGCTGGTTTATCCAAAACTTCATGGCCTGTGCTTTAAAAAAAAAAACACATCTTGGAGTTGGGGGAGGGTAAGCTACCAGTGGTTTAGGTTTCTGTCTGTGGCTTCTTTCTTTTTTTTTTCTTTTCACTCTAATGAGAGTGATTGTCAATGTGTTTATACCATTTCCTCTTTAGTTTCATCCTGTCAGGATCAAAGTAGGAGTGCTACAAGTAAATTCTATGTGACGGCCCTTGGATGAGCTTTTCGCTACTTGGAAATAGGCTCTTTTCTTTCATTTTTGCAGGATTTGACACTTGCGCTCTGCACATTCTATGCTCAGAGCTGCTGTTGTGAAACTATCTGGGAATACTAGCATGGGGGAGGGAAGGAGTGGAAAAGTGAAATAACATTCCTGATAATACCCTTCATAACCCAGACTGAATTCCAGTAAATGGTTTTGGGGTTTGTATATAACCTCTTGTTAGTGTATTGAAAGGTGTTTGTTTGTTTTTTTAACAGGTTAATAAATGCTTATCCTAAAAATGTATGAAGTAGGAGAACTTACACTTTTTAATGTTAAGGTTACTGGGGAAAAATATTTTGATTAAAACCAGCAACAGTGAAATATTACTGTTTCTATAGCTCCTTCTGAGGCCAAAATTAACCAATAAAATATGAACTGAAGAGTCAGTTTGATTGCACCTGTTTACCCTCGCTTCCCTAGGTGATAATCATGACCTTTCCTACAAGGCTGCTTGAATTTATTACTTTGAGAGATTTCAGAGAGGGTTCCTGTGAATTTTGAAAACTCAAAATCACCTGGAGAAGGTGGACTCAGTGCTTCTGCAGGACTGGGGGCTGCACAGGTGGTTCAGAAGCACTTGCAGTTCCTCTGTTGAGGATGTAAACAAAAGAAGTGAAGGTGTTGTGGGATGGGAAGCTGAGGAGAAACCAGCAAGTACAGCATGAGGAGGGATTATTTGTCTGATGCCCTCGTATTTCACCAGGAACCTAGGAAATGAGTTCTCTGTAGGTTTGCTGCTTATCAAGCAGCTTGACAAGGAGCTGTCTCTGTCTTGCCCCTTCCCCACCCCCCAGCTTCCTGAGCCGTAGGGACTTTTGCTGCCTCTGATCAAGGAAAAAAATCTATGCACTACATTCACAGCTGTATTTAGCTGTGGGGAGCTTTTGTCCTCTAACTTAATTGAAAATTACTTGCTGTAATTAATTCTTAGAGTTGTGCTATTCAACCTTTTTGATTTGGGTATACATGGTAACCTCTTTTAAAACTGTAACTGATTACGGGCTGGGGTGTGTGTGGGTGGAGGGGACCTGACCATATGATGATCTTTCTGCTTTCCTCCTCTGTCTCAGCAGTTTTGTGCATCTTTATTAATGCTTCTAACAACTGGCTTAAAGGAGGCTCACTAACTAAATCTCCCTCCTTTCCCATTCTCTTGCCTTAATTGCTGTGTGTTTACTTTTGTCTTTGAGACAGGCTTGGAGGCACAAGGCACCCACCTTTTGTTTGGTCCTCATTGGTAAACTATGTCAACAATTAGTTATTGTTCTGTATTTTCTCCCTTTAATTTCTCTTCATCCACTAACTTTCCTATTGTACTTCCACATCTGCCTTGAGTCTCCTAAAGGAGTCTGGCTTGTGTAGAAAGCTGTGATCAGAGCAGTTGTCTCCAAGAAAACTGCTTCTCTTTAGAGCAAATGTTACAATTTTGGACCTTGGTTGCAGTAATGATTTTATGTGCTTGTCTTAAATGGCTTTATAGAGTGGCAAGAATGTGCCATGCAGAGTGTGGCACGAAAATGAGGTGTGCTCAGTACAGTAGCTGAGGGTTTGTTGTATGTGGCAGCAGAGGAGGTTTTGGTGTAAGTCTGAGAGTCAGATACTGGCTCAGCAGCTGGTGGGAGAGAACAGTATGATCAAGATCCTGATCTACTTAATCAAAAGCCTGGTTCCAAAGAAAGGTTCACAGCTTTGCCTGAAAGTTGGAGTAGATAACAGGTACCCGCTTGCTTTCCCTCAGTAAGTCCTCACTCTGTAAAAATGAAGCCTAAGCTTAAGGTGTTGGCTGCTGGTTTATTAATTAGCCCTGTAGGATTGCTGACAAGACTCGTCTGGGCATGCTCAGTGTAGTGTAGCTTTGCCCATCTTCTATAAAGATACGGAGGAGTGTTTGTACACAAACTGTTCCTGGGCTGCTGCTGTTGTGGTGGAGTGTACCTGGGAGAAGGGGATGTTTTATGGTTATTACAAAGGCACTGTTAGAACACCACATGGGGAGAAAAACTCGAATTAGTTCTCCAGGAGCTGTTTGTGCAGGCCCCTTTCACTGTACTCTCATTTTATTTTACTAATTCACAGACTCATTGTCAGTGCACAAATGTAGCATGGATAGCTTCCTACTTGCTAACAAGGTGGCTTGGTTGGTTTTAGGGCTTTTTTGGAGTGCTCCTCAGTGTTCTTTTAATTTTTGTGACTTTTAAGATGTGTTTCAAGGGGCAATGGACTTGGTAGTTAAAGACTAATAACCTGCTCTTGCCATTCAACTTGCAATATTTTTTACTTATTAAGACTTCTAAGTGAATTTTTAAGAATAAAAATGTGAAAATAAAGTCTAGGAATTGGCCACAAGTGAGAAGATAAGTTCTTCAAAATTACATGTATGCATTGCAAGCTCTAACATTAAAACATGGAAGATAAAGTGGTGAATTATTGAAATAGTTCATTCTGGGTTGAGCGAGGCACAAAACCTGTATTGATACAACTAATGCTACTGAGAGTGCGTAAACAACTTTGTGAAATGGGGGAAGCTTTGAAATAACCCAAGTGCTGTGCTTTAGTGCCTGTTCTAATTCATTAAAGTACATTAAGTCCATGAGGCTAGTCTTGAAACTTATATGTCATGGCATTACTGTCTGTATTGATAAATAAACTGTATTGCTGTTTGTTGTCATGGAGGTGTAACTGTGTTTACGCACTAACTTTCGGATATCAGAAATAAGACTTGAGCATTGGCTTGCTTTGTATAATTTGGAACTTCCCTTTGCTAGGTACCTCTGAGTTCGTACATGTAAATATTCTGTGTGGTGTAGGATCTTTTGTGATTTTTTTAACTGCTGGTCTAAACATATTTGGTTGGTTTAATGATTTAAAAGTGTTTTGAGAAATGAATGGTTCTTATTCTGCATCAGATCATAATGAGAGAATTGCAGAAAGAAGGTAGTCCTACCCTTCCTCACTGTTGTACTTCCCCCTTGCTACCTGCCTGAGCTAGAACAATATTCATGCAGTTGTTCAGGGAATGGATCCAGGGTGGTGGGGGGAAGGGAGTGGATTTGTTATTGATCAGACTCACTGCAGCTGCATAAATGTTATTTCTTTCCTGACACAAGAAAGGAGCCAGTGTGTTAGTGGGAGCAGTCTGGGAAGCTGTGAATGGCCTCCTTCAGCAGCAGTGAGCTATAAAGCATTACTACAATAAGTGTCAATCCAGTTTATTTAAAAAGACATGTGGAATTGGTTGTAAAAAAAAAAAAGCAGTTAAGTAAGGTTTTTTTGTTTCTTGTTTTGTATTGGGCCAATATAAAAGAGGTGGCTTGTCTGCTGGCCTGTGCAGCTGGCTCCTGGGGAGCCCTGCAGCACCCAGCCCTGGTGCCTTCCACCCACTCAGGTTCCTATGTGCAGCCCTCTGATTTATTCATAGGTACCCTTTATGTATGTATATTTATATGTGTGTGCATATCACATATATATACACACACACTTATTTAAAGATGCATAAATATAAGGAAACAAGGACAGCAAGGAACAACCCCAAAAGGTTACCAAAAAAGACAGCACAGACTGGAAGAACCAGCCAGTGGGTTCATGAATCAGAAACTTTATTTTGAGGAACTTTATGTACTTAAGATGGGTGGTGGGGAAGGTACTCTGTTCATGGCTGTGGGGATTCTCTAGCTGCTGGTAGGGCTGTAGAGGGGTACAGAGATAGAGGGTGGTGATGAGGTTACTTTTGTCTGTGGCTGTGGGGAGCTTCTGTAAGACAATGACAGGGTATGGAGGTGGAGGAATACAGAGCTGGTGGGTGATGTGGAGATCCCTTTGTCCTTAGCTGTGTGGAGCTTCCAGATACCTGTAGATCCATGATGGGGTGTGGACGTGGAGGGTGGTAGGGTACAGAGATGGTTGGTGGTGTGGTGCTCCCTTTGTCCATGACTGATGGGCTTCTAGCTACCTGTGGGACCATAATGGGGTGTGGAGATGGAGGGATGGTGCAGAAATCCTTTTGTCCTCAGCTGTGGGGAGCTTCCAGCTGTGTGTAGGTCCATGATGCTGTACAGGCTGGGGCTGTGTGTTTCCTTATTCTTAGGTCAATGTCCTTGTAGAAAGGTGCAGTGCACTCTGGCTGAGTAGTGGAGCCTCTGGTCTGGTTATGTCCACATCTGGGGCTGCAGCTGTCAAAGAGGTGTACATGTACCCCAAGTGGGTTGTCAGAGACAAGGGGTGTTCTGTAGGGAAACTTCTGCCTCTCAAGTACAGTACCTACAGCCATATGTAGAGGCTGTGATTTGCTCTACCATCACCTTTCCCTCTCCCACTGCGGTAACTAGCCTGAGTAACTGCTTGCCTGCAGTTACCCAACTGATTTTAACATAAAAATGTTGGTGTGGTTGCTGACTAGAAAACAAGCCTTTCTTGCTTCACAAGAGGAAATAACCTACAGTTTTCGAGAAATTGTAAATGAGATCTTGATGCAGGTGCCACTGCTCGTCTTAAGTTGTGTATGTAAGGTGACTAGCTATGCCATGGACAATGCTCCATTTCTCTTCATTAGGAGTTCCTACAAATAGATACTCTGGTGTGTTTGGATCTTAGGAACTGACCTTGACTTTACTTGGAAAAAAAAGCTTAAAACAATTGCTGATTAAAAACCAAAGGCTGGCTGGCAAAGCTTGATGCACTTAATTTGTGGCTGTTAAATTTGCTGAATTCTAAGCAAATTTGAGACTTATTTTTTTCTTCTCCCAGGCTACATATGCAAAGAGTGTCTGCAAAACAAAAAATGAATTGCTATGAGAGTTGTAAACTGCCACTTATTTTGACAGGGTATTAACTTTGAAACCTAACTCTGGCAGTAAGTACACATTAACAATGTGATTGGGAGTGAAAGAACCAGTGAGAAATATTCAACTAATGCCTTTGTAGTTTAATTCTCCAGTTGTCTCAGATTATGTATCCTGATGAGCTACAAAGAAAGTGTAATTCTTTATCGGTAGGTAACTGTGCAGTACATGTAAAACTGAAGATGAAGTGTAACACTGAATTCAGCAGAGAATATATTTTTTTTTGTCTAATAAAACCTCAAGCCTTTCTTAAACATGTTGATGTTGCAGTCTCAACTGCTATGCTGGACTGCTGCAGGACATGACCCTACAGTTCTCCCCTACATCTGATTCTGGCACTAACTTTGAACAACTACTTATAAAAATTATATCTCACATCCCCAGCAGGCTCATCCTTCCCTCTTCTTAAAAGCCATTATAATCACTTTAAACTCCACAGGACCACTAATATAGGTTATGTGAAGTTCCTGAGTGAGAACTGAAGTCAGAAACAACACAGGTAACTTGCAAAAAACATTTTATAGGAAAGTAGTGCTAGCTTTCTAGAGATGGCATGTATATATATTAGTGTAATAATTTTATAGGAAAAAAATAATGCAGAACTTATTTTTTTCTGGTGTGCACATAAGTGGCAGAACTATGTTTAGACTCTTACCTGTGCAGCAGCCTGTCTGTCTCTGTCCCAGATGTTTCTTATTTCCATTTCTTTGTGGCTGAATCTGAAGGGGAGGTTCTGATGGTCTCATTCTCTCTCCTCCCAGCTTGTTAGTAATGCAAAACCCTGCTCTCTTTGAGAATGAGAGGACTCCCTGAATGGACTTGGTAGAGTCTACTTGAAATGGGATGGGAAAACATCGCCTGACCTCTGGTTGCTCTTTACGTCCCATGTATCAAACAGCAAGCCTCAAAGCTATTTAAAAATTAAGAATGCTTCACAAATTTAATCTTAATGGTAGATTAATGTCTCTGAGGGCACTAACATCACGTCTGTAGGTGCTGCCAGATTGGGAAGTAGACAGTTGGGGGCAGAGCTGCTATTCGGGGGGAAGTAGACAGGTGAGGGGAATGGACCAGCAGGGACATTCAAGTTAAACTCAGTGAGGACAGGCTGCACTTGAGAAAGAGGGACTCTCTATGGCAATGGAAGCTGGGGCTGGGCCCTGCTGAAAAGGCCCTGGGAGTCTCTGTAGGCAGCATGCTGAACAGGAGCCAACGGCCTCCCCTGGCAGCGGAGGAGGTTGACAGCATCACAGGCTGTTGTGGGGAAGGAATTCTCTCCCTTTGCTCAGCATTTGTTAGCCCACATCCAGATACCGCATCTGGTTTTCAGCCCCCCAGGTACAAGACAGGTATTGACAAACTGGTGCAAGTTCAACAGAGGGGCTCCAAGATGACTGGGGGGCTGGAGCACTTGCCCAGTGAGGTGAGACAGGGAACTGGTGCTGTTTTTCTTACTTATCCTCTCCCTGCTGGACCAAGGGGAAAGCCACAGTCAGAAACCCAACTCTAGCCCAGCCACCAGCCAGAGGCACCTTCTTTCCTTCCCTGTCCCTTTTCTGGCCCCAACAGTGTACACTCAGGTAGCATGAGCCTCTTCTTCCAGGGCCCTCCCGGCTGCTGTCACCTTATCTGCTGTCTCCTTGCATATTGCTGGCAGTGACCAGGACCCCTTCCCCACCCGGAGCAGGAGGAACAGCATCTGTTGCCTCTTGATTGCTGCCTTGTCCTGCCTGCTGACCTACATATATATATATGTGTGTGTGTGTGTGTGCGTGCCCAGCTGCAAGGGGTGGAGCCCTGTGGCGTGGTGCTGCTTGTCGGATGCATGGAAAGCTGTTTGGCTGGCAGCAGAGGTCTCCCCATCCCTGCAGGATGTGGGTCTGTGTGTGGGTCTCACCTCCCTCTCTAGTGCTGCCCTCTTCCCTGCCCTCTTTGCCTTTGGAAGGTTGGTCTCTGTGGGCTTGAAGGACCCTGCTCTCTGCCAGATGCTTTTTCCACCAGTAAGTAATCCTCTGAAAGCCAGAAGCAGCATGGGGCTCGAAGCCTTTCAAGAGTCTGTCTCCCCTTTCTTTGGGGAGAGTCAGTGCTGCTTCTGCCAGACATCCTGCCCTGTCCTGGGCTCAGGCCTGTGCACACGCGTTCCTATTGCAGCATGCAGACCCTGCTAAAGCCATGGTACTGAAATGGACTCAGCCTCTTCTTTTCCCCCTTCCCTAACCACTTCCTAGTGTGGGATAGCAACTGCAGCCTAGTTACTGGGATATTCCCTGCTCAGCTTCACAGGGCAATGAAGGAGAAACCAGTGCTTGGCAGTCAGCCACTGAACCTCTTGGGGTATCCCTACCAGACAAGTCACCAGTGCATCTGGAACGGCTGGGGGACCCTAGGAAAGACCACAAGTCACGTTGGTGGGGTAAGGCTGCAGGCACTGAGCTCACCACAGCACCTTTGCCCTTGGATCGCACCCTCTGTGCCTCCAACAGTGATGCTGTGCTTGCTGGCAGGCACAGCAGCTGGGGTCCCTACACTGACCTGCATTCCCTGAGCTGCGCTGCTGTCTGCGAGTGCTTTAGCTGCTCTTCCACAAAGTCTTGTTGGCCAGCAGCGCAGAGGTTTGGAGTGTTTGGTGGGTATTGAAATAAATGCTCTTTTCATATCTCTGACATTTGCATACTGCTTGACTTCAGACAAAGCACTGAATTCTGTGGGCTCTTCAAATCACTAAATCCATGAGAAGAATTTGAATTGCTTTGTTAGAGCCATTAGGGATGCAAGCATATTTTTAGATCATTGCTTTTATTAAGAAATTACTAGTTTTGTATGAAACAGCCTAGTTATTTCTACTTAGGACAGGAAGCTTTAGGCAGTCTTGTGTTGTTATTTTTTTTAAGGGTACTAAAAATAATGTCCAAACACTGTAGTTGATAATCTCCAAGGAACTTGCCTTTTGCTTATGCTAGGCTTCTGCGTTGTGATTAACGGAGCTTACTGACGTACTAATCCAGGCAGCGGTTAACAGTGGGCATTTCAGTTGTTCCGAGTTTGTATTTCTAAGCTAATTGAGTTTGGTGTTAACACTATGCTGCTGCCTTGCTTGCCTTCAGAAGCTTGAGAAATTCTCTTCTAAGCAGTGATCTGTTACAGTTTTTTTTGAATACATCAATGAACTACTTAAAGCTGCTAGTAAGCCTCTCGCCTCAATGTCACATAATTGCATCCATAGGTGGGATTGATGATATTTCCTTGGAACTTAGAAATACAATGGGATGCTGCATAGCTTGACTAATCTGATATACCCTCCTAGTGCCTCTTGCTTCACATGACAGGAAAGTTAGTGTTGATAGAGAGAGTGAGTGTGCAATGATACTAATGACTTCAGATAATGTACTTTGCATAAAGGCATACTAGACTTTCTTCTTCGTAATCCCAGTCTCTAATGTTAAAGTCTGTTCTGTGTTTTAACATTACAACTGTTCCGCTTTGACAAATGAACCTTTGTTAAGAGCTACTGTGAAACTTTCAGAGGTTTTACTTCATTTCATAACTGTAAAGCAAAACAGCAAAAAACTTGTTTTTTGAAAATTTGCAATAGGGTTAAATGTCAACAGTGGAAGCTATCATTATCTTTTAGTCCCACCTGACTGCAGTGCCTTTTGAAATTCTCAGTTTAGTATGGTAAATGGTGTTCATACTCAAGCAGTATGTTTCAAGAAGCTAAACTGGTCCATAGGCTTTGAAGCTCCAACTCCGGGGGCGGGGAGGGGGTGGAGAAATGCAGTAAGGATTGTGCCATGGATGGTTGTGATAACAGCTGTCTTGAGATCAGTCTTCTAATGCTATTGATGCGTAAGCCAGAGTGTGAGACAGATCATCACCACATCTGAATTTATACCAAGTCTCATAAAATTCCTTCTTTTTGTTGCCCCAGGACTTTCAGGTGATATGTGGAAAGCTTTGATATTTTCTTCTTTTTCACCTTTTTTCTCTTTCCTTCTTTTCTGACTGCAGGAGATTTTAGCTAACTGAGCGCAGCCTGAGCAAATTAAGATGTTATTTGGATGCTATTTTGGCTGACTCATTTTTGTTCCCTAGGAAATAAATAAGGTAGCTTCAATCAAAAACGCATGTTAATCTATTTGTAAAATAAATGTTTGTGCTATTGCTTCAGGAAAGTCTTGCCTTAGTTTTGCAAAACTCCAGACCATAAACTGTGTAGTGTACTACATATTACTTTATTTTTGCAGGCAAGCAATACAGCATATCCTAAGAAGCCATTAAAGATGCTGTGTAATTTAATAACCTTATTTTAAAGCAAAATTATGTATTGAATTATGATAGTGTGAAATGAGGTTTTCATGTACTCTTGCCTCAGACTCTTTTCAGATGAGTCATTTGTTTTCTGGTTGACTGCCTATGAACTGCTAAAAGAGAAGCTTTCACTTCTGGGATTTAATATTTGTTGTGCCCCGTTGTTGTTGTTTTATTCTTAAGCTTTTTTTTAAGCTGTGTTGTGAGTAATGGCTTGCTCTGGTTGCAGAGCCATCTGAGACCCTGAACAATAACGGCTTGCCTTTTTATTTTACGGCACAAAGAAATTAAAATTTATTTTAAATTCACATGTCTCATCCTGCTAGTGTTCAAGATCTGTTGTCAAGCTGTGGAAATAGTTTCAGATTTTTCAACAAGTTTTATGCAGTATTTTTTTCCTAATGAAAGTGTGCAGCTTGTACCATTGTGCTTTCCCCAGCATTTTTCAAATCCTCCTGAAGAACCTCCCTCTGTGCAGAGCATGTTTCCCAATGCTGCAGAGCCTGCCTTGTGGCAGGCAGTGTGGGAGCTGAAGCTGGCTGACCTCTATTTTAAATGTCAGGGGCGCTTCACCCTTGCCTTTCAGATTCCATTTGCCTTTTTTAACCCTTCCTTAGGACCCTGCTTGAAGCAGTGCTGTTCTAGAGAAGCACTTGTGCAGCCTGAGCTGTACTGTTACACAGCTGTTGTCATTGTTTTTTACAGCTGTGTATCGATTGCCTTCTACACTGTTTGTGTTGTTGGCAAGCCTGACTGGGTTGTGCTGTGTTTATAGGATCTGTGAAGTGTCTTGTCCAAACTGGATGTCAGTAGACAGGCTGAGTTTCTTGATGACCAAATGACTTCACTGAACCTTCAAAATCCCTGTGTTTATAAAATGTGGGTACTTATTGATCCACTTCTTTCAAAACAGCATCCTATCGGTAAAGTGCTCCCTGTTAGTACATGTTGTAAAAAGACAGACGTGGATATTCTTCTATCATTGTTTTTCTTTGTCAAACTGGACTTGCCTTCTCTTGCTTTCCCCCAGGTCTCCCCAGGCATGTCCAGGATAGTGTGGTTGGTATTACCATGACTATCTAATTCTAATCATCATAGGTAATTAATTTTGAAGTTTCCCTATTTTGTCTTATTGTTTCCCAGCCTCAATATCAGTTGAGGGTGCAGAATAACTATGAAGAACAAATTGTGTGTGTGCGTTTTGTACACTTGGAAGTTCATAGCTTCAATGGTGATGCAAGTGTAGGAAAATACTGAATGAGCAGAGGGAGATTTCAATAATCAGTGTCTCTTACCCACCCTCCTACATAACATACTGTGCACTGGATAGGATTGACTTTAAAACACTCATATGATTGTAAAATTTCCTACCTTAAGGTAAATATTCAAATTAAGCCTTTCAGAGATGTGTATAATCACTCCCTCAGCTGAACTATGAATGAGAATAAACGTCTTCTCTATACATGGACATGACAAACACATTCTTTCGTAATTGCAATGACTCTGTGTAAAATGGAGCGGGTTTCAGATCAGAAGAATTGCTTCTTACTGTTCTATTTAGCCAAGCTTTTTCCTTGTCAGGTGGCCATTCATTTTAGTTGTGGGTTTTAGATGATAAAGGCATGTGATGACAACATTTTTTTTAAAATGTTTTGTCCTGATTTGTCTGGTGTTTGTACCCCTTTTGTGGTACAAGCAGCCTTCCTGTGCAGATCAGGAACTCCCTAAGCAGCAAAGACTGAGATCGCCCTTGCATCTTTGTCCAGCTTCCCGCCATGATTGTGCTGTCCTTATGCCTTTTTTGCAGCCCAGAAAGCCAACCGTGTCCTGGGCTGCATCACCAGCAGCGTGGCCAGCAGGTCGAGGGAGGGGAGTCTGCCCCTCTGCTCCGATCGGGTGAGACCCCACCCGCAGTTCTGCGTCCAGCTCTGGGGTCCTCAGCACAGGAGAGACAGGGACCTGTTGGAGTGGGTCCAGAGGGGGGACACAAAAAACGATCAGAGGGCTGGAACACCTCTGCTGTGAGGACAGGCTGAGAGAGCTGGGGATGTTCAGCCTGGAGGGAGACCTTACTGCAGCCTTTCAGTACCTAAAGGAGGCCTACAAGAAAGCCAGAGGGGCTTTTTACAAGGGCATGTAGTGATAGGACAAAGGATAATGGCTTTAAACTGAAATAGGGCAGGTTTAGATTAGATATTGGGAAGAAATTCTTTACTGTGAGGGTGGTGAGGCACTGGCAGAGGTTGCCCAGAGAGGTTGTGGCTGCCCCATCCCTGGCAGTGTTCAAGGCCAGGTTGGATGGGGCTTTGGGCAACCTGGTCTAGTGGAAGGTGTCGCTGCCCATGGCAGGGGGGTTGGAATGAGATGGTCTTTAAGGTCCCTTCCAACCCAAACCATTCTGTGATTTTTCTAGGCATCTGCTGACAGTTGCTGTCAGAGTGCTGGACTAACCAGCCCTTTGGTCTGACTGGGTATTGCCTCTTTCAGGTAACAGCAGAGCAGCTGATGAGCAAGTCCCTGCTGCGATACACACTATACAAACACCAGCATGTAACTGCAGGGAGCTTTCAATTGTAATAAGCTGTGCAAGTGTAGGTGAAGTGGTGTAACAGTTGGCTAATAATGATACCAGAAAGGGAGAATGTCTCTGGCTCTTCCATATGAACCATAACACTGTTTATATATTGATATACATAAATTAACTGACATGGTATTTTGATTTTAAATATTTCCTCTGAGTATGTTGGTGGGTGTATGTTTTCCTGGTTTTGGTGGCAAATCATAAAGCAACTGCTATCTTTGTGTTCTCTAAGGCCAACAATAATGTTTCACTGACATGAGTACTGCTTTTGGGAGCAGAATTTTTTTTTTCTTCAGAAAGGTGCTAGCTGTTAAAGATACATCCAGTGACTTCTTTGGAGAATTCTTTGTTTAGTGGCTGTATCATGTACTATGTGAAATGCCTTCTTTCTGAACTTTTAAGTAATTGGGGAATTTTTTTAATTCTCTGGGTTTTACTGACAAGATTCTTGAGACCTTTCTAAGTACAGTTAAAAATCTAAGTTTGGAGAGTAGGGCAATTGGCTGTTACAATGATGCATGTAATACTTACCTTCGGGAACAGGACTTTTTTTTAACCCATTCATATCCAGTGTAGGTATTGAGAAGCGAAGGTGTGAAAAATGGCTGGGATTTTCTGACAGAAATACCTATCTTTATTTGAGAGTTTGCGATAAATAGGGGCTTTGACTCTCTTGTACCCACTTCACTAAAGATTAATGTATCTTGAAAAGACAAGCTTTATTTTTTGTTTTACAATGTCAGCTTTATTTTAATGTGCGTGTTTACAGACCTTCCCTGCAGGTGGGGAGGAAGGAAATACTGCTTTGAAGTTAGGATTTTTTTCTGTCTTCCAGCAGCACAGATCGAGAATTAACTTGTGCTATGTGCCTTGGAAAAACCTGTTCTGAAGTCTGTGCTCCTCAGTTATGGGCTTCATGTAGCTGGAAAGTGTATTAATGACTAGGCAAACACATCAGCGTATCAAAGGCAGCAAGAGCTCTTGAATCTTTTATAAATAAGGATGATACAGAAAAGAATACAGTAGAAATGAGTTACAATGAAGGCTAGTTTGTGCAGACAGGCATTTTATAGGATAGGAAGAACTTGTTGCACTGCAGAACTAGGAGTTATTTAAAAACAATGAGCATATAGTTCAGATCCTGATTTCAAGAACTAAATTAAGACCTTAATCTTCTTTTGCAGAACCAAAAAACAAAAGAACAGATTGAAAGCTTGTTACAGAATGGAAAACATAAAGAGTTACGGGATCGTCTCTGCTGCAGGCTGACCTTTGGGACTGCTGGGCTTCGCTCTGCTATGGGAGCAGGCTTTTGCTACATTAATGATCTTACGGTGATCCAGTCAACACAGGTAAGCTGAATAGTTGCATAGGAGACAACTGAATGGTTTCACAGTAAATGTTTGGGTCATACAGTGTACCACTGAAATACAAGCAGCCATTCAACAGTAGAGTGATAATGTGAAATGTTTAGTGCTGAAAGAAAATAAAGTGGCTTGAGCAGGTTTAATTGGACATCCTAGGAGGCAGAATATAATCACTTCCACTGGAATTTGGCCAGTAGTTAAAAGTCTATTATACTGCTCTGTAGTTGGAAATCATTATCTGTCATAAGAACTTTTAGTATCTGTCAAACTAAACAAAAAACCCCAAGAAAACCCAAAAAGCAAACCCACCACCAATGAAACAAGCCTTTTCTTTCATTTTTAGCCAAAATTGTGAATAACTATACAAAAATAGCAGGTGTTGCTAAGAAAATGAACAGGAAGTAAGATGAAAAAGCAAATATAGAATGACTGTGAAGAATATCTGTATTGTAAATTGTTTAACTTCTGGGGAATCCTTCCAGTAACACTTGGTTGTGTTACCTACAACTGGATTGGGTAGCTTTAGAAAATGTTGTGGTTAAGTGCACTGGCATTGCTGTAGCTCTGTCTTTTAGCTCTTCACACTTTTTTAAGTGGAGAAGCAAGAAAATAATTTGAGATACAATATGTAACATAAAATTTGCAGTTTGAGAGTTTAAGTTTGTATCAGAGAGGTCGATGATTCATGGTTTATCTATTATTTAGTATTTGTGTATTTGGGTTAGAGATATTATAGAATTATTTGCTAAGAAAACATTGTAAACAGATGTTGATCTTTTTGAGGCTAGTTCTTTGAAGTTTGGAGTATTTTGGGATGGACATCTTGATTTGAATACGGGCAGGGAGATTGTGGAACTTAGATGTAGCTCTTGACTGCCATTTTGACAGTTGTATGTTGTTGTTGAAAGCGTCTGATGGGATGAGTGTGCATGTGGGGTAAAGTTTTGGTCAGGGAGGCTTTAGTCATAATTTCCTGCTCCTCTGCCAGAGATTAGGCTCCTCTTGGTGATGGCACTGGATACATATTTAGAAGGGCACAAGAGCTGGTACATGGAATTGAGGAGCTGGATAGGGGCTGCCATGGGGACACGAATGATACCAGTGCTGAGGTGGGGAAGGCTGGTGGCAGGGACTCCTCACTTCTGACACATCTTGCTGTTTAAGTTAACAACCAGAAATACAATTTTCTGGACTTGTTTCTTCAATATCTTTTACCTTCCTTTTTTTCTCTGTTGATTTTGGTCTTGCATGCCAGAAGAGGTTTGGAAAATGATCAGACTCTTCTCTGTTTCCCCCCCCTGCTTCTCTGTCAGACAATGTTAATGATTTGTATGTGTGTCGATTGTCTGAATGAATCAACCTATTGATTAATATAAGGCTTAATCATATCTGTTTTTCTTTGAAGTGCTGTTTTGTTCAAGGGCAGATGATACAATCTTTCTCAAAGAACTTGGTCCCCAGTTGTCTCACTTCTTTCCCCACCTTTTTGATAAACACCTTTGGAAGGAACAGTTGATATTAGTCTAGTTCTTGATCCAAAGTGATCCATGCTTCTCTTCTATATTGCTCTCTCATAGTGGTTTTGTTCTTAAATTTGCTTATTGTACAGTAGCAGGGTGCTTTTCAGCTGATGTGTTCCTCTATCAATTTTTCCCCTGAACAAGGAGATTAAATAACTACTCTTCACAACTAAACCTCATAAGAAGTTAATTCAGAGTACATCTGAAACTGCTTTGATATTATCAAGACTTTGAGCATGTGAAAGAAGAGTCTGAATTTGAACATTGATTTATCTAGGGTTGTAGTCTTGTTAAACTATCATTCCTGACTTTGATAGTCATTCTTGCACATATTTTATTATGGTAAATATTAACCAAAAAGCAGTGGGATTCTTAATGTGCAAAATACAGCTTTCTCTCACCCCAGTAAAGGTAGTGGGCAGCAAGGAAAGAGAAGTGTTGAATCCTTTTTCAAAAGAGTAGCATTAGTCAGAAAATGGATGTTCCGGATTTCCCTCCCTTATGAACATCTAAAATACAAATGGGTTTGGACTGTGTATATTAAATATATTTAAACATCTTATCTGTCCCCACCTTTAGTCTTGACTATTGAAAATATAATGAACTGGTATATTTGTAACTATTTTACTTGGAACATTCCTAAAAATTTTTCATTATGACAAACCTACCAAATCTTATCTAATTTGTCAAGTACTTTTTTATAAGTGGAGATGCAGCAATATGATAAAAGGTGTTTTACTGCGTGATTTACAAAAGGTTGATAAAGTCTCTCATTTAATACCATGTACTTAAACATTTTTAAATAGTTGTCTCTTTGCAGGTTAATGCTCTGATAGAAAGTCCCTCAGTAGACATGACTGAAATAATTTATTTTCTGTTGGCTCAGGGTAAAGTGATGTGCTTAAAACTTGGAACAGCTGGGACTCTAAGCTGTTTGACATACTGCTAATGTCTGACTTGTACAACTGGAGCCCAAACTCTTGTGGTGAAACCAAATTCCAATAGCTGTTTATATAGGCTTTGAAAAGGAGAGAAATAATGTGTTGGAGCTCATTGGTAGGGTTTGCAACCCAGCCTTGTATCTGACCGTTTTTTCGCTTCAGTATCATCTTGGGTCTAACAAAGTTTTCTTTACATTTCTAATCTGTAAACTGGACATATCTTAGAAATAAAGGAATCCTCATTCTACCCTTACTGATCTGAGTATACCAAACTCATCTGCTACAAATACTGTAATGGTATGAACAAAGCTTACTAATGTGGTACAGGTGGTCTTGACTGATCCAGTGGGAATGAGTTGAAGAGATTAAGAAAAAAAGTTTAAAAACTAGTAGTTTGTTGCCAGTGGTGGAATTGTTAAGAGTAGCAAAGTTGCTTTCAACAAGTCCTCTTTTCTTTGAAGCAGAGTAAACAATTGATAATGCAGAGGAAGTTAATAATAGTTGTTTTATTTTTTGGCCTGTGTAGTCTGAATTTGGAGTTGCTCAAGCCCTGAGCGACTGAATGTTACATGCTGCCTTTGTGTTTTCAGTCTTATGAAAGCGTGACTGAACTTGGATCGGGTGACTGATACGCATTCTTGGCAGAAAGTGAAAAGTTTCATTTTGGTCAGCAGGGAATGTGTTTGCAAGTTCAATTTCATGGACATCACTGGCTTCTGAAAGTAACAAACTGGGTTGTATTCATTTGCTTCCTCTGTGGAGCTTCTATTTTTAGCTGTTTATTAAAGCTATATATCAAGTTAGGAAAAGCAATCTCTGGGAAGCAGATTAGAACTTGTTTCTGAAGTAAACTGCATCAGATTTAATCTCTTTGAGTATTCTTGTTTCAGAAGCTAATGACGTAAACGGTTTTGCTGAACCTAATCTGAAAATGGGTAACTGTGTCTCTCTATTTGTCCTTACCTGCTACAGGAATAAATGGCCATTCAAAAAAGTAGACTTCAGTGTAATAAAATTTCCTTCAATTAAAATAAACCTTGGTTAAGTTGCATGCTTAAGCGTGTGCTGTGTTATTCATTTGCATAATTATAATGATGTCATGAAAAGTCAGATCCAGAAAGGTACAGAATATCCGGAAGTTGCTTTTGACTCTTCTGAGGATTGTTGGTATGTAACCTAAGCATAAAGCCTAGATTTTCCTGCTCAAGTATTGCTTCTGTCCTGCTGAGCCAGTTGCTGCTGTTAGTAGGTAAGTAACCCACCACTGACCTCCATAATGACAAAACCAGTCATCTTTGCATCATTGCTGTGAGTTTCCTGTGCCTATATAAGCAAAGCTAAAGAAAATAGTTGAAAGATTTAAATACTGGGCTTCATAAAGCTGTTACTATCTCTCTTCATTTCATCAACCAAAAATATTTCCATCCCATTCTTGATACCATCACTTCCCCTCACTTCTCTTTTGAATTTCATCATAAGGGACTGGACATGCAAGAGGATTATTTAAAACATGGCAGTAGAAGCAGACTAGATCTGTCTGTGAATCTTATATAGGGAAATCACCTGAACTGTGCAGTGGTATAAATACTTATAATACTTCAGTTTTAGACCCACTGAGGTGGTTATACATTTGTATGCTGACACTTGCTAATAAGTTATTAATTATCACCAAGTATGCAATGGCAAGTTGTTGACTTGGATATCTTCAATTTAGAAGCAGTAGCTATCCCAGGAAAAATTAGATGGGGACACTATCAAAAACTGAGTCTTGTAAAAAGGAAGTAGAAGTTCTTTAAATTTCTTCAAGAAAGAACTTATCCCAAGATGTGTTGGAGTTACTAACTAATTGCTGCCTGAGAAGGGGAGAATATCTGGAAAAAAATAGGTGTGAACTTGAGTAGAGGGTTCAGATAGTGGAGAGACTCTGCATTCACTTCCTCTCACTGTCATTATTTATTTTTGTTTCCTGCAGCTTTAATAAAGGTATTTGGATAGTAAACAAGTCCAGTAGGGCTGGACTAATTTCAGCTGTGGGATCCTTTGCTAAGCTTAAGGTATTTTGTTCTCGTACTTCATATTGCGTTGTCTTAATTTTAAGCAAAACTTCTCCATGGCAGAAAGTAAAGACGTTCCTATTTTCATTCATATGAAGTCCTTGATATCTGTCAGTGAAGCTGGTTTTAAGATGATGTCCGAGGAAAAATCTTGCCTCACCCTTGAGTAGAGTGTTACTTAGATTGTAGTGGCAGCCAGGAGCTGCCAAAAATGCTCAGGCAGAAATAGCTGGGATGAGGTGCAGGGGAGAAAGTACAGAAGATCAAATCTACTAAAAAAAATTTAAATATAAAAAAATCAATATAGGCCCTGACTTTGCAACGGAAGTAAATCAGCTCTTCTGTGTTTGAGGAATGGAGGGAATAGGAAGCTGGGAGATGTATAAGGGTGCAGCCATTAGAGCCAAAAAGCCAAACCAGCTATGATGGTTGTCATTGGGAAGTAAGGGGTGAGGAAGAAATTTGATGCGCAGAATCCTAGAGATGCTAAGGTTGCCAGAACATTCAAGGGATGCCTCTGCTGTTGAGGGAAAGCTCCTGGGGGGTAGGTGTGAAATAGAAATCTTGTGTAACGCTTTTTCAAATGTAAAGAGTGTTTTGTCATTTGTAATGTATTGACTTTCTTGTGTGGACAGGAGTGTTAGTTGTTCTATCTGAACTTACCTTGATTCATGCTGCTTCTGAAAAAGTTTATATGCCTCTGTTTTCTGCTTCTAATTAGTACCAGTTTGTCTAATAGGGTCCTGCTTCTTCTGTAAATCTTTTTTTTGGTGCAGTTTCTTGATGTTTGATGAACTAGTACAGATAAAAAAAACTCTGCAATGTCCTCTGATCTCAAGATATCACTATCCTAAATAAGGATCTGTTGATAAGAAATCTGTTGCTCATCCCTTTAAATGTTAGTCAATCTGTTCAAGTCAAACTTGAACAAGTTTTTCCCATTCCTCTGTCTTGTATCTATTTACAACTGTGAATGAAATTTCTTGAAGTTATCAGGGTGATGGGAACATGTTTGTGTATCAACATGTTTCAGTTCAGTGTGAAGGTGACTTCAGTGGGTGATCATGCCATGGCACAGCTCCCAGTTTCATCAGTATTCAAAGATTTTTATTTATTTTACAAGTTTTTCTCTCTCTCTGAATCCCTCTATAGAAGCACTACATCTGTGGCTGAAATGGTTCTCCAAAGAGATGCCAATATCCACTTGTTCATATTTGAAGTATATTCTTTGGTGGAAAGAATTAACCATTAAAACCATTTGAAAAATTGAGCTCAGCTGAATTTCATGGGTAGAAGTCAGGCTAACTTTCCAATTGAGAGATTGCTTATTAGTGATATCAAGTCAGATTCAGATAAGGACGCTGCAGAGAATTGCACTTAATACTGCAGGAAAAATCTGTTTAATTCTAGTATGAAACACTCCCACCCCTTCTATAAAGAGGAAGCTTGTGCCCTTGTGAGAGGTAGCCATTTTAAGATAAGCTCGGCTATGGTAAGTTCACAGTGCTGTGTTTGTGTTAGGGAAGGCTGCTTTCTGATTGTGGTGAACTGTAGCCTCTGGAAACTTCCATTAACAATAGTGCTTCCATCTTTTTGTCTAAAACTGCTGATCCATCCTGGGTTGTTTCAGTGATGGATCTCCAGAGAGATTCTAACTGGGGAATGAATGGATGTGAAGGCCACAGGGAAGGTGAAGCTGGAATACCATGTAATGCACTATTTCAAAGAGTGCCTATCTTTTCTTTTTTTGAAAAGAAGGGGTGGCTGACTGAGAGGCTGTTTTTCTTCTGTGTATGTTTCAGTGCATATTTCTCCTCACCCGCAGTGTGTCTGAAAAGTTTACTCCCTTTATCTGCTTCCCTTTCTTTTCCCTGCACGGGAGCATTCTCTGATATCTTGCCATTGGAAATGTTCTGCCTTGATGTATAGAAGACAGCTTGTATTTATGCTATTTTATCTGCATAGTATATAAATTGAGGACTCTAATCTCTCTACCTGGAGCAGGTCACTAGTAATAAACTTTTTATTTGAAAAAGTGGGAAAGGATGAAGCATCCTTTTAATGCAAATTTAGAACTAACATTTTGGAACCAATGCTGAAAAGGTGTCTGACTTATGCTGTGAACACAAAGATAAAGACTAGCACTAGCCTTATATTGCCTGAGTGGATGGACTTTCAAAAAATGGATTTTTCTCAATCGGGTCTTTAAGATGATTGTTTGAATACATAAAAGCACAGTATGGATTGAAAACAAGTGTTTGCTGCTTGAGGATTTTACTGGCTTGAGCTTTCTTTTTATGCTGTTTGGTCATTTATTGTTGTACCGCTTTTATTTCCCACAGCTGTTTCTCTGCTTGCTTTCTTTCTTTCTGTGAATACTTCGGGGAAAAATAAATACACTGCTTTTGTGAATATCATTATTGATGATTTTGCCTACTGACATTATACATCCTATGTGAAAGATCATTTTTAATGTTTGTGTGTGCTGCACTAGAGCTAATTCTTTGCTACTTTTTTCTTTCTTTTTTTTTCTTTCCAGGGGATCTACAAGTATCTTGAGAGGTGTTTTTCAGACTTTAAGCAGAGAGGCTTTGTTGTTGGATATGACACACGAGGTCAGGTGACCAGCAACTGCAGCAGTAAGAAGTATGAGTATTGATTACATTTGCAAGACTAGAAATTAAATTGTGGCTTTAAATGCATTCTGTTCTATCAGAATATTTTTGTCATGAACTGCACACACTCTTTCCCCTCCCTTAGTCCATTTAAATAGTAACGGAGAGAGGCATGGACTAAAGCCTTTATAATACCAATTGCCAGCAAATGTGGAATGTAAGGCTAGTCACATCACCAAAGAATTTACAGTCTAAATGCACAAGAACACATTAGGCAGACATTAAGAAGTTGATATGCCTGGAGAGAAATTTGAATGTGAAGGTAAATTCGGAATACTAACATCTAGCTTGAAATCACTAAATGTTAATGCACTATTATTAACGCTGTTGTTCTCTTGTATTATGCATCTGATTTAAGCTTGCTTGGGGGAGAAGAATTCTACCTGCAGCCTATTGTAACCCGGTATATTGGTACCCTTATGCTAGTCTGTGATTTCAGTGTGTTTCCACATTGGGAATATCTTACCTGGAATGCTTAAAATGTAAACTTTCAGTGATGCCAAATTGTGCTCTTTGCAAGGAAAGGGGATCTGTAAAAGAACTGCTTTCTGAATTCTATAAGCAATCCTAATCCTGTCTCATTTGAGGAGCGAAACACATCTTGTAATGATATGCTTTACAAAAAAGCCAACCCAGTGGGTAATTATTATTTAGTTAATGAGTGGTTAATTGTAGTTAATGTAGTTGTTCTAGTTAATTGTTGTAATTAATGTAGGTTTTTATTTATTTTATTTTTGTCAACATTTAATATTCTAGGGATGTAAGTTCTTGGTATAATAGAGCACAAAATCTAGTGACTGTCTTGTAAGAGTTTCTCCATTCCCCTGAAGTTTGCCTCTCCACGCCTTCCTGTCTGGTCTTCAGATGTGTGGCACATTATCCACCAGGCTTTGGCATAAGGGTTTTAAACTCCTCTGTTACACTGTGTTTGCAAGGCTTCTACCCAAATTGTCTGGGTTATGCAAGCTTAAAAATGTGGAAATGTAAGAAAAACATTCCTTTTCAGCCACACAAAACTTGGAATTCAGACTTGATGACAGTGCAGTTGTTTCATGTGTCAAAGGAGCAAATCAGTTCTCAACTGCATGTTTCTTTTGCCCCCTTGGAATGGCACACAATTACAGTAGCGATAAAATCAAATTGAACCTCCCCAAAAGAGTGTTTTCAATTGGATCAGTGTGCTTATCCAGCACTATGTGAGCAGGAGCACCCCTTTCTTTGCATCAGTTCCAGTGCCAAGGGAGATGGCAGACCGTCTGGCTGTATTCCGTAATTAAGTTGACGTAAACCATTGTGATACACAAGCAAAATTTCAGTAGCTTCAGCTAAGCTGAGATCTCAAACTCTTACGTGGTTTCAGGTTACATTTGATAGGTGCTATAGTGAAATTTTGAGTAGCTGAAATTTAAGACTACAGTATACTACTCACCATGGGAAATAAGGAAGCAAGTACTAATGCTTGTCTGTAAAAGCAAGTGAGCAAAGCAAACTTACACTATTCAATCTCTCATCTGTTTTGACTCTGAGACTTCCCATTAATTGCTGAGCTGTGTGTACCTGACTCGAACAGTTTCATATCAAACAGTTACCTGAAAAGAGAATGAGTCTCCCTGCTGCTTGAAAGGAAAAGTTTATAATAAAGGCAAGGTTTAAAAACATGGGTGCTGTTACTGTTTCTAAACTTTCTGGAATAAGAGTGGGCTAGTTTGCAGACATATATTTTTAGGAATAGATCGGCTTCATGGATATTGTCTGAAGCTGCTGAACAGGGCTGGCAGACAAGCTTTGCTGTGTGAAATACTGAATCCTTTTCCAAACCTGCTGTTGCAGACATCTGGCACTTTAAACTTTCTGGGAGATTTGTCCTTCATTCAAGGACAGAACCAATGTCATACTAGTAGGTTCTGTATCTCTGTTTTTTATATCCCTGGTTTATTTAGGTGGTTGACCGTCCCTTGTGTTCTTCAAGCAATGAATAAAAGAGCTGTGTCAGATTCTACAGCCTGAAAACTATTAAATTGACTGTGCAAACTGTAGGATACTACTCTCGGTGTAAGCCAAAAAATAATAGAGGGATTTAAGAAAAGTGAAATAAAGGTTACAGTAATGCCATATGGCTATTGAATTGTCATGGGCAGTTGGGTTGACTGAATGTTTTCTTTTTCACATTGGCAGACTTGCAAAGCTCACTGCAGCAGTCCTACTGGCTAAAGATGTACCTGTATACTTCTTTTCCACGTACGTCCCTACACCATTTGTGGTGAGTCATCTTTTCTTTTATATTGTTGAACCATGCCATTAAGGGAATATTTGAAAGCTTACTAAAAATGTGAACTAGCAATTTTCTTCTCAAATTCCATTATTTAAACAGAAAAATAGAAGCTGCTTGGTACACTTGGCTCTTCAAGGAGGCTGTAACAAGAATGTCACTGAATTCTTCTGTGTGCAGATAGTCAGTAAAATCACATTTCACCCTAGGCTGCTATGCGAGGGCAGTAGTTATTGCAGTCCAGGCTTTGCTGTATTAGTTACAGGTGAAGCATTCTGTTCTTCTTTTATCCTGTGCTTAAACACCCAGGTGTTTAATAAGGGTCAGATATGATATTTATGTGTGTGAGAATACATACACATACATAGGGACTGCATGTTTTTGGACATAAGACTTACACTGCTTGAAGTAGGGGCAATCCTTAATTTCTTCTACTTTTAATATATCAAAACCCAGAGCTTTCTATTCTACTCACAGAAGCTTTTTCTTGCAGGGTTTTAAATCTTTGTTTTCTATTCTGTAAGCTTTTCTAGTGTGCTGTGTATGCTGTGGATCTTGTTTTGAGGGGACGACTGAAAGGACTGGATGCTCTTTAGCTGGAAATACCTGTAGCTTGTTTTTCAACAAGCCTTTTGGTGAATTCCTTCATTCTGTTTCAACTTGTTTTCTCTTTCTCAAATACTAGTGTAATTTGAGTGTAGACTTTCTTTAGTTGACCTGTTAACAATTGTGTTTATGTAATTGGTAAATAGAATAATGTTTCTATGCAACAGAATAGAACAAGCTTTCTCTCTATTACTAGCTACAGGAAACAGAATGATGAGCATTCATGTATACAATTTTCAAATAAGCGAGTAAAGCATTAAGACCCACTTCTCTTGTAGCATCTTATTTCACAACTGACATAATATAATGTTATTTATGCCAGCTGCAGAACTCTTGGGTAAACCAACATTTCTGGGTTTCCTTTGTTAGCCCTATGCTGTTCAGCAGCTCAAAGCTGTGGCTGGTGTGATGATCACAGCATCCCATAACCGGAAGGAGGACAACGGATACAAGGTAAGGCTTGAACTTGAAGTTCGTAGCATGTCACAGCCAGCTGCTTACCAGTATTACCTATGTGCCTTTGGCATTTGGCTGCTTCTGGAGCACACGTTTGTGTGTGCTAGAAGAAGTGATTTCAAGTAACTCATTCTTCTGTAATGGGAATTACACACGCTTTCTTCTGTGACTAGAACTTAAGACCGTGCTGCTTGTGTATCTTGAGCACAAGTCTGTTGTGACTGTTCCATGGTGTCTAATCAGCAGCTGAGGAAATGCTTAAGGAGTGTATTGTGTTCACTTCTTAGTTTTAAACTCATTTTTAAGTCTAAGCTAGAACTTGGGTGAATTAGTCCATACAGTACGTAACTGTCCTGGAGATGGTGATGGTTTGAGAGTTGATTAATAAAACTTTGAAGTAGTGTGTTGCTCCCTGTAAGGTTGGTTTTTTGGGGCATTGAGAGAGAGGTGGGTGGCTTCATTTTGAAAGCTTGGAACAGTATAACCACCCATAATAGCAAATGCTGCTTATGCGGTATTGTAACATGGTATTTCCTTTCTAAACTTTATAAGAATCTGAACTAAACTCTAAACTTTAACTAAACTTGGCATTCTAGAAGCTTAGTAACAGGTCAGTGAGTAATGGCAATAATAGGAGAACCAGTCTTACTCTGCACAGAGATAACTCTTGGAGGTGATTGTACTGCACTTGTCCTCTGTGGAAGAAGTTGTAAAGTACTTCACCAGCCTTTACTTTTGCTTAGCTATAGCAATGAATAAGAAAATAAGCCACATCAGTTTTCCAGTTGCTTCATTTATCAAGAAGCTACTATGTTTTTGTCTTCTGATACAAAGCATTTCACTTTTGTCAAGATACTGTTTCTTCTAGTCTTTCACAAGAATTGTTTTATCTTTCACTATTTCCCCTGTGAATTGAGCAGCTTCTGAAGGTTTTGGACAATTTTATCCAAACTTGACAAACCCATAGTTTTGAAGATGCTGAGTACCTATGGGTTTCATGAAAGCCAGTGGACAAGAAAAGAGAGATTGGTCTGAGTAGAAAGTCTGCACTGTGAACTCAACCATGCTATTGGAAACAAACTGTGGGAAAACCGTCATCTAAATAATTCTTTAACAAAGACTTTTTATAGTTCAGGATTTGATAACGTTTCCAGCTGAAAGATTACAATTGTTCAGTTACGGAAAAACATGGACCTTGGCACGCTGCTTATCTCTTTTTGTTTTGATTTCAAAAACAAGTTGTGCTTCTTTTTCAAAAGGAATGCCAGACTATGTAGAAGGTAATCTTTTTCTTCTGTTACAGTTTGCACAACACTCTCAAATGTAAGTGCCCAGTTTTGTTTTCTCACGTCTGAATGATTTCAGTCATAATAGTTAAATACCAGCTTTTCTGAAAATAGGTCGTGTTGCTGAGTAGCTGTCATTACATAACTGAAATCATAAACTGTGATTCCAAATGACTTTTGAGAATCAAGCCAGTCTGATGCTAGCCTTTTCTGTATGACTTCAAGAAGCAGGAAGCATGCAGAATCATATAAGTAAAAGAGTTTATCAAGTTAATAATATTTGTAAATAAACTGTGTCTTGTTTTCCTTAAACTTATACCAGGTTTATTGGGAAAATGGAGCACAGATCACCTCTCCTCATGATAAGGAAATTATAAAATGTATAGAAGAGTGCGTTGAACCATGGAATGGCTCTTGGAATGAGAACCTGGTAGACACCAGTCCCATTAGACAGGATCCTCTGAAGAAAATTTGTGATTGTTACATGGAGGATCTGAAAAAGATCTGTTATCATAGGTATTGTATAAATCAAAATGTACTTAAATTGTGGGGGTTTTTTTAAGTAAGCTCTGGGTTACCTGTAGAAAACTGACTGCTGACAGATAGACTTCAGTAATAAAGCATGTGATGCTGCTATACATAAACGTTTTTGATTTGGGTATAGGGATCAGTCTGTCTTCCAAAATTTTAACAGTTTTGGAGCTGCCTGTAATGATTTTTATCATCACAAATCAGTTGATTTCTGCTGTTGCGGTTCACAGAAGCAAGTGCTGCACTCTGCTACCGACATCACTATCTGGTTGAGGCCGTTGCTCTGTGCTCTTCGTGGTGGGAATAATTTTTGGCCATCTCTGTACTCTCTCACCCCATCCATTCTCTGATATGTCACTAAATTAGATCGTCACCATCATTAGGACTAAATCATGCTTTTTGACAATAAAGCAGCCTGCCTTTGGACACTAGGCTACAGTAAAGCACCCTGATGTGAGCCGTTTGATGCAAATGAGTATGCTGAAAGTTCTGAATAAAATGCAGAAATTCAGAGTAAAGGTGAGGTGTAGATGCATAGGATAGAGGCGAGAAGATGAAGTTTAAAGGTTAGATGCGACAGAAGACAAATAAAAGGAGGAGGATGAATAATGTAGGTAGAGTAGAGCCAGAGTAAGATCTTCAGGGTGGTGGAAGAGCTCGAGTTTGATGCAGAAATTAGCAGTTCATTCTTGGGAGACTTTCAGCTGATTCAGCAGATGGTAAATTTCTCATTTTCCAGGAGAAGCACCTTTAAACCAGCAATTTCTATTGAAAGTCCAAATGAGAGCTTGGTTTGAAATTAATGCAGAAACCAGCAGAATAGGACAAAGTATAATTGCATTTTTCTTTTGCTTTGCCACGTGAAAGTAGTCTTGTTAACTAAGTAAAGGCTTACTGAAATTCTTTTTTCCTTCTCAGGGAGCTAAATGTGCAAACAAATTTGAAGTTTGTTCATACCTCTTTTCATGGAGTTGGACATGACTACGTGCAGTTGGCTTTCAAAGCATTTGGCTTTCAGCCCCCCATTCCAGTACCTGAACAAAAAGATCCAGATCCAGACTTCTCTACTGTCAAATGCCCAAATCCTGAAGAAGGAGAATCTGTGCTGGTATTCTTGTTTCTACTTTATCAGATTTCTATGAGCTTTCCTGTGTTTGGATATGATACTATGTTGAAAAACAAATCGAGGAAGAGAGCAGGGAGTATGGGGCTTTCAGCTGTGTTTAATACAGTGGGCAATCCATATGAGACTTTCTTTCACTGCATGTTATATAAAGTAGGAAGACTGGGGGTTTATTTGCTCTTGTGATCTTATTTTTTTTTCCCCACCCTCTTCTCCCGCTAGGAGTTGTCATTGAGACTTGCAGAGAAAGAAAATGCTAAAGTAGTAGTGGCTACTGATCCAGATGCAGATAGACTAGCAGTGGCAGAGCATCAGGAAAAGTAAGTGACGGGACCTTTTATTCTATCTCTTTCTGCAGAAGACGTAGTGAAAATTGCAGAATGTCCCCAAATGGTAGACAGGCACACACCTTTAACCCACTCTTTCGTGTTGGAACTTAGCTATTTGGGTATTTTTCTTGCTAGCTTCATCTTTTGGTATAGCTCCACCTGAAAGAATGTATTTTAAGTAAAATCAGTTAACTCAGAAAAGATTAAATACTTACCAGTGTTACAGTAAATGGCCAAGTAAAACTTAACTGAAAAATTGAGTGGTTATTAAAGACAGTAAAATCTTGTTACTGTTTTTTCCACTTCTTTTAGGCAAACAAATTCTGCCTTGGGACAGTTAACTGTTGTGGGCTTTTTTGGGTGTTTTTTGTTTGGGGTTCCTTTTTCCTCTGGTTTCTTCATATTGAATAGAAATTATTTTTCTTCCACTAACAGGCCAAAATTCTGATCGTTGTGTAAGTAACTGTCTATAATGCGCAGCTGTGCAGGCATTGCCTGACTGCAATATATAGACTGCTATACTTCTGTTTGATACATTAAAAAGACCTAAACTGTTTTAAAGCTGACAGTAAGGATACTTAAGTGGTATCTTTGCTATCTAACAGAATGCACTGGGCTTGTAAATCACTGATACGTGATAAATGTGGAGTCCTGTTAGTACAGTGGCTTTGTATAGAGCAGCTTGTCAGTAGTGTGCTCAGATTCCTGTTGTTCTAGTGACTGCAGAAACATCTTCCCCTGAGTGGATGCTCCTGGGAAACCTGAAAGAGCTCTTACATTTTCTATCCTGTTTGCAGTGGCTGCTGGAAGGTGTTCACTGGCAACGAGCTAGCAGCTTTGTTTGGGTGGTGGATGTTTTCTTGCTGGAAGGAAAACTGCTCTGAAGATGCTGATGTGAAGAATGTTTACATGTTAGCGACCACAGTCTCCTCAAAAATTTTGAGGGCAATTGCACTTAAAGAGGGATTTCACTTTGAAGTAAGTGTAGTTTTTATGATGTCGTCTTGGCAGAGTAAAATCTGATTGCCATGTTCTCTATCTAGCCGCTCCACTTATGACTTTACAAAATGAAAACCACAGGTGATTTCCAGTCTTTTGGCTGGGAGTTTCTATGCATTCCAACTTGCAGAGAATGCTACTTTACCTAGACAAGCCTGACTTCAGCATCTGCAGTTTCTCAATGCATGTTACAGTGAATGCAGACTGCGAGATCAACTTATGCAAAGCTGCAAGGAGGCTGTAACAGGTGATGCAAATTAAAAGCTAAAATATGTATAATAGAAATGCCTTTGTCTCAGTTATTTTCCTAGAGATAAATTATTCTGTGTGAGAGAATGAAAGTGTGTGCAGCTTGGTGTGTTTACTACAAAAATGGAGTATGTTTTGATGGATTTGTAACAAGCACAGGTTACACAATGTTCTTTTGGGTGCCCAGATCACTAGTATGTTTTAAATTTGGTTTTACTTCAAATTGTCAGACAGAGGAACTCTTATGTTCAGATGTTTAATGTGGTTTCATTAAGGACTTGCTAAAAAAGAAAATGGGGGGTGCCCCCGCAGATTGACAGTTATTATTTTAGTTCCTGCATTCAGATTAAGTATTTGCTCTGATTTGAGACTGTTGGATGTTAGCCATAAGAGATGCAAGTGCTCTGAAGCTTAGCACAAACATGCAAAGGTCTGGGTCTTGTTTAATATGTCTTAATTAAATCCATGTGCTAGGAAAAAATATTTTGCCAAACAGTGAGGAATTAAAAAATAAAATTGAAAGCAACTCTGAAAACCATTTTCAGTGACTGTCCTGATATGCTTAATTGGGTTGGATGTCACTGCCTTGTAGTGAATTTCATTATCTTACTAAATACTGTCTTTTTTTTTTCTTTTGGTCTGGGAAGGGATACATTTGACTAAAAAAAAAAAGCTAGGAGTTTACAGAACCCCTGGGTCTCCTCTAAAAGCTTCCCCTCTTTGTACCTTCCTTCTCTCCAAGGAGGACTGTTTCTAAGCTTTTGACTGCTTTTGCATGGTTTGAAGAGCACAAGCAGTGTTCTTCCCTCCCATTACTCAAAATTGCTGTTTATATTTCTCTAACTTTTCCTCTTGAATAACTTCATACTGTTGTCTCATCTGATAAGCACCATGGAAGATCTTATCTGATCTCAGAGAACCACAGTCTCAAGCATGCTTACTCCTTGATTTGATATTTACGCACTAGCTGAGTATTCACTAGTAAAATGCTATCTGGTGACTCTTTACCTTAGATTCATAATCTAAGCTGAAGATATGAGTTGTCTAATGTTTGTGTTTACTGTCCATATTCTGTCAGTTATTTAGATTTAAATTCAGGGAAATTATTTCAAGAAAATCAGAAAAATGTCCTTAAGCTTTAGTGTTTTGACTCTGCGGCAGTCTTTCCCATTTACCTTAAAATTCAAAAAAGTGCATCATCATTTTTTACCCTTATTTTTTTGTTGTTGTCTGAAGCATCCCAGAAGTAAAAGGAGTAGTGGCTACATTTTCTTCTTGACTTGAAACTAAATAGAAAATGTGTATCTAATGCACTCTCTTTTTTTTCTGTTTCAGGAAACACTCCCTGGTTTTAAATGGATTGGAAGTAGAGTAAAAGATCTCCTTGATAATGGAAAAGTAGTTCTCTTTGCATTTGAGGAGTCTATTGGTATGTATGTTAATATCACTTTAAAATGTTGAGAACTGTGTGGGGGAAATGTGACTAAAAAGGAGTGGTTTTAGTTATGAAACAAAACACAAAAGTACTTTATTTTTGTTCTTGTTAGTTATTAGTGTTGGTATTTTGCTCTCATCATATCAACTTGCCAACTATCAGAATACATGATACACAAATCTCTGATTCTGGTATTGTGCTTGTACAATTTCCTCATACAAACCTGTTCTGGTACAGGTTGAAAGTCCTGAGATGCCAGAGCCAAACTGCTGTTGCTTTGTGGCCTTTTAGGTGAGATCAAGCATAGGATCTGTTCTTAAGCAGTTTAATATCTTACAGGTCCTCTCTGCGAGGACTCACTATTAATGACTATGTGGAACTGGAAGGTGGCTTGCTTTGGTCATGCTGTCCATCGCACCAGTGCTGCAGTTCCTCCAGGAGCTGTATACTGTCCCCTCATACTTCAGAACAATATGTGAGGAATCCAAATGTGCAGGAAGAGCATTGAATACCTTATGAAAGTGTGTGAATAGTCCTGCTGACCTTTCCTTGAGCACTCTATCTTGGTAATCTTGCTGATGCCACTTACCTGTAGACAACTCTGTAGCGAGCATTCTGGCTATAGGAATTCTCCACTTCTTAGGATAAATGGCAGCTTTCTGGGACAGCATGTTCACATATAATATGGCATTTGAAAATGAAGCATGCAGTGAAGAGGGTGTGTGCTTATGCCAGTTTCATTCATAAAACTAAAGAAGCTTTTAACCATAAGGAATTAAGATCTTGCTCATGCATCCCTTCAGAAAGAAGGCATCTTGGAAGTACTGTGGAGCAGTGGTTTTTGAGTTACCAAGGCTGTATCTGTATGGGTTCCTTTGGTTCAGATTAGTGGCAAGACTCTTTGTGATATCGGTGTGCTTGCACAAAACCAGCAGACTTATGTTTAGCACCGTACTATGAGAGATCTCATCAGAGAGCAGATGTTATCAATCTGTAATTAATTTATTATCTTTCCAGCCCTGTAACCCCTAAGTCAGTTAGGTTTCTTAGGAAAGGGGAATGCATATGCAATAATAAAAACAGCTTACATGTATTGGCCAACTTTCTTTTACAGGAAGAAGGTTAAAACTTCAAATAAAGTAGTGTAATAGTATGTCAGATTATTTTTCCATGATCAATTTTTTTATTTCTAGGCTTCATGTGTGGCACATCAGTGTTGGATAAAGATGGTGTAAGTGCAGCTGTAGTTATAGCTGAAATGGCAACCTACCTGGAGGGCAAGAACCTAACACTAGCACAGAAACTCATTGAGATATATGAAACGTAAGTTGTATTTTTCACTAGTATGTTCTACTTAACTATTTTGGAGCTGGGAATAATCTAGTAAATATTTTTAATGTGTCCCTCAGATGTTTTCTCATTGTAAGTTGTTTTTTCTGATGCTAAGATGGACTACAGTCTTGAGTATTACAGATACCCCTTGAACACCCTATCTCCCAAAGGACTAAAGAGGCCCTTTCTATCATGTGCCTGCAATAAATTCTGAAAGAGTAGAATTTTGCATATGGATCCACCAGGACAAACTTTTCTATTTGATTCATGCTATGTTACTTCTCTTATCTTCTGATGGGTAGCTATATCTTAGTTGTGGTCTGTGTGCTTCTCTTTAAACACTTACTATTTTCACTTAAACACAGTCTGGGGATTGTTAGAAGATCATGCGCTGTTCTTGCAGAGACTTGTAATAGAACAGAGGTTAAAGGAATGGCCTGTGTTCAATAGCTATGGACGCAATTCACGGCAAGAAAATGAGGAACATGCTTATGTCGGAATTAAGTCACATACTGTGATAAGCCCAGTTCATCAGCCAAAGTTTAACAGAACGGGTGGCACAGTTACAGCAAATTGTATATGCCATTCCTTTTCCTGCTGGCCCAGCAGAAGGACAGACTGTGGCCCTTAGAAACTTGGAATGAGGAACCACAAACGATGGTCAGCATTTATCTCTTTATGGCACTCGGGAATTTATGCTGTCATATGCAAACTGTAGCAAAAACAGTTCTGCACAGCTGGATTGAAAAAGTGTCAATGATAGTGATAATAGAAGGATTCATCTTCCAGTCACATTTCATTTTTTAAGCTGCAGAGAAAAGGGTCTCTGCAGGATGAGGAATGGGTGGAATATAGTGAAGAACAACTTAAATTTCAATGTGCAAACGTGGTTGCTACACTGAGTACTTGCATTAGGTCTGATTAGGGATAGTGGTTTTAACTTGGATTAAATAATCAGTTACCTTCCTCAGAAGCTGTTGAAATAACCTGTTGTTGTCTGCCATAGCCATGCAAGCAGCCACAATTTTTCATGGTGTCGGAATAAAGCAGCATATTAATTTCCTGAGGGCTACCAAGGCTGTACCTAGCCAAATGGTTGGTGTTTATTTCTTTGGAACTGAAACCTTTGCTTGAATTTAAAAATAGCTTAGGTTGATCTGAGTAATGCAGTGAAATCTGCTTCAAAGTCCAAACATTTGTCACAGCTGTGGAAACAGATACTTAGAGACAACTGCATTCTTTTTCTGCTATTGCTTTTCCAAACAGGGACTTTCTTTAGATACCAAATGTGCAGGGAACTTCTGAATCTTGTGACTGAAAATGTTAATCTGCTTGTAGGTATGGATATCACATATCAAAGACTTCCTATTTCTTGTGCTATGATCCTCCTACTATCAAAAGGATATTTGAGAAACTTCGGAACTTTGATGCCCCTCAGGCTTATCCAAAATGTTGTGGTATTTACAATATATTACATGTACGAGATATTACCACTGGCTATGACAGCAGCCAGCCGAATAAGAAATCGGTGAGTTACAAAGTATTTTTGCAGGAGAGGTTCCGTTTTTGAAGACACTGAAAGTTAAATACACCAAAAACTACGCAGAAAGACGTACTATGTCAACTAAGATGGCAGTATAATTACCATCATCTATTAAAACTGCTTAATAACATTTACTGGAGAGGAAACTGCTTAAATGTGAAATGGCTTGGCTATTATTGAATATTTTGATATAACAATGAATGAACTTTATTAGTTGGAGTGAGCTTGATGCTCCTGCAACTCTTAAGCTGTCTAGCAGGCATCCAGCTGTTGGAATTCCAATGGGAGTAAGGGGCAGTCCTGTTATCCTGAAATACTGAGTCTGGTCTAGGTGATAGGCACTGTCAGGCTGAAATGACTTGTCTAGTCTGTTGCATTGGCTGGTGGATGTATACTGCAGGGGATTTCAGCATGTTTATTTAGCTTTGTATGTACTGAATGTTGTACTAAAAAAAAAAATCCTACTTTTGTGTTGGGGTGTTGTGTAATAGATTGTTGTTGTTTGTTTATGTAGGTGCTGCCAGTGAGTAAAAGCAGTCAGATGATCACTTTTACATTTCAAAATGGTTGTGTTGCCACCCTTCGGACAAGTGGAACAGAACCAAAGATCAAGTACTACGCAGAGATGTGTGCGCTGCCCGAACAGAGGTCAGTAGCAGGTCTGCATGCACACATTGCAAGATGCCTTTTAGGCTGAAAGGTCAGTAAGAAGGAATTGATTCCCTGCCTGGTGGGGATTCCTCTGCTGTCTGTCTCCTTGGAGACCTGAGCCTCAGCTGACCATTACAGCCTGTTAAACTGGCCAGAATGATGCACATTCCTGCTCATAAGGGATCCCCTCTGTAGTGGATAAGACAAAGAATTGAATTTTCAGCATCTGCTGCAGTAAGACTTCTTTTATTAAACCAATTTCTTGTTCACTTAAAATTAAAAAGTGACAAAACTGTGCTGCTGCTGGCAAGTATGCTTAAACCCAGGTGGATTCCTCTTGCATTTGGGAATCTGCTGTGTTGCTCTAAGCTACTGGATAGTAACTAGAGGTTTTTCCCCTTTTGACAGCCACCTGGAATGAGCTTCTTCCAGTTTAGAAGGGGTAAAAAAAATATAGGGTATGTTTACACCATTGGAATCGGGAGCGTGAATGAGGAGCCTAGGTTCTCAGTCTAGCTAACAGAGAAGCAGGCCCTTGAACTGGATTCCTAACCTAAATTGCATGAGTACCTTTCCTTTTAGACTCAAGTCCCAACATTCCTGTGGAGTAGAGAATTGAAAATAACATAAAGAGGCCTCTGATTTGGTATTTACTTTACCTATTGGCAGGAATTCAGGGTGAGCATATTTTTGTCACTGAATGTTTTGGTCAGATTTAGGTAGTCAGTGGATAGTGAGTGGTAGATTGCCTTTGTGAAATGTGCACATGAGGGGATACACAGATCCATGCCTAGACAGCTTTCCACAGGTTGCTGAAATATTCTTTAAAACATCTTTTTTTGCTACATGAAGTGCATTAACACAGGTATGGCCCATCTTTTGAATCATATTTTCAAATTATTCTGAACTGACCATGGAATAACAGCAGGTCAGAGAAGTGGTAGGAGTTCTACATCCCCATTTTCTGAATGGCAGCTCTTGCCAGAAGCTTGTATTTATTTGGTCAGAGAGCTTTCTGATTGTCTGGCATATGAATGCACTTCTCTGTTACATGGGTATGGAAATTCTCACTTCAGTTAAAACATGCTTCCATAAACCTGGGAGTGGGCAAGGTACCATTTGGTGTAAGCGCTGAAGAAAAGGTAGGATATAGTTGAGGCAAACAACTGCACCAACAAGGAAGAAATAAATGCTAGAAATACTGTCCTTAACCTAATCTTAACATAAGTGAAGGCCAGACAAGTAAGAGTAGCGGGGAGAGATACAAAGTACCTGAGGATGCTCTGATGCATTATTTGGGCTTCTGTTCATTCTGGTAAGTCAGAAAAATACATCAGCCTTTAATTTTAATAATACCTATGGTTAATGGCAGTTATTATCTGGAACATGAAATTGAAAAGCTTTCAAGCTTCCCTGGTTCAAGGCATAAAATGGTCTGTAGGAACCTCAAAAGGCATTCCTCTCTATAATAGGTTTGCAAATATTTCTCTGAGTTGCTGTTTATTGATTATTCTTAAAAGCTGAACATCAGGAAAGTCAGTTTTATTGCAGCATTTTTGGGCGTTTTCTTGAAAAGGAAGTGGTGACCTGAAGGGCAATGCTACATTGCCAGTTCCACAAATAAGCAAAGCAAATGTAAATAAGCCTGTTTTGCCTATTCTGTTAAAACCAGACTGAGTTTCTTTCCCTCCAGTGAGACTTCTAGGGTAGGAGAGGGATTATGCATTTTTAAAAGAGCATTGCAATGCGTTAGTGTTTGTGCATGTGGATGTTATCTTTTTACTCAAATGAATGTCTGGGCATTTAAATAGGGAAAGGGTCAGTATATTACAGTGTCCTCTTGTGAGCTGTGATGCTTTGCCTGATTACCCAGTCCCCCTGAATTGCACTTTAGTCAAAATACAATCAGATGCCCTACATGGGCATCTGGACACCATGTAGAGAAGAATATAGGGTATCTACCTCTTCTATTAGTAGCTTATTCTTACTTTTTAATCCATTTACAGTCTGTGTCTGACCAGCCTTGCATCGTTTTTGCAGTTATTAGTTCTTGTGTCCCCTCTGTTAGCCTAGAGCCCTCTAGTGGTGATTATTTTTTTCTTTAATTTAACTAAATTAATTTAAATTAATATTGCAATAGCCCCTACTGAAAAGTAGCTTGTTAAAGCAAGCAGGTTGGAGTCTTTACGTGTTGATGCTGGTAGGAAACCTAACAGAGCTAGTTCATCACGATCAGATCTTGCTTTTTATTTCTTTTTAATAGATGCTTGGTGTTTATTAAACCTCTTGACTTGGTATTGTTCTCTTTCTAGTGACAGAAGTATGCTAGAAGAAGAACTTCAGAAGCTTATTGAAGCTTTGATTGAGAATTTCCTTGAACCTGGTAAGAATGGACTGATCTGGCGCTCTGCTTAGGTCTCCTGTAACTGGTGTTCAAAGAAGTCACCGCCTGCACTGCGTCATGTGAAACAAAGGAACCAAGAACAGAACTCAGTTTAATACCTGTGTGTGTATGTGTGTTAAACAGCTACATTTTTATTCTATAAAGAAGAAGCATTCTTTTGTCAGGCTTTTCACCAAAGTCTGGGCTAGAAAATTGGCATAAGGAGAGGAAGTAAGGGAAAAGGGTGGAATTTATTATTATAATTTTCTGTCCTTTTGACCAAAAGACTCATTAACCTGCACCAATGCAAATGAACTGCCCTAGTAGGTTTAAGGCAGCTAGCTGATCTTAGCCACTAGATCTTGTCTTGACTAATTTCAGGTACTCAATACCTTTTGTGTGAAAAGGTTTTTAAAATGGGGTAGTTGCAGTGCTTGAAAGAAGTGATCACTGCAAAAAAGCCTGCTTCTTCCTAGCTGTTGTGCGTGAATGTAGGTATCATTGTCACCAGTCTTAATTTCCAAAAATGTTGAAGTAGAGTTCAGTGCTTAGCATTTCTTGTTTAGGCAAGTTGTTCAATATGACATTTTTCAGCTACTTAAGTATCCTTCTGTTGTTAAAGGTGCTCTTGGTGCATTGTATCTTTCCTGTGTGTATCTTAAAATATTTACTTGACAGTGAAACAATAGTGGCAACACGTGCAGTTCCACTTGCAGTCTGTGTTTTGAATTATGTAGTGCCTTTCCAAGGCTTCCAGAGGAGTATAAACTTGTTCATTCCTTGGTTAAATTGCCCATGCTAAGTACCATAGGCCTTGTAACCATTTTTTTTATCCTGCATCTCCAAAGGGTCGTAAGCTTTTTTTTTTTCAATAAAGGTTTCAGAAATTCAGTAACTTTGAATGGGAAATTCCAGCTAGTGACTCTTTTGGTTTTGATAGCTTGAATTCATACTGTCTGTGTACTTAAAAAAAAAAAAAAAAAGGAAGGGGGGAAAGTGGAGGTGTGACACTGACACCATTGGTTAGTTTTTTTAGTTACTAAATCATGATTTTTTTTGTCATCTAAGCTAATTTCTGTTAGAATAGCAAAATTTCTGTTTGCAAATACTGTTTATCTTCTAGGGCAAATTTTTAACATCTTCCCATTATCTGTTTCCTACCATTGCTTGAGTAGAAAGTGATACTGTTAATCACTTTTCCCAAAAAATAGACTGATACAGAAATTCTCAGGTAGATATCTAGGATTTCAGAAAATAAAAGCTGTGTTTTGGCAGAGAAAAGTTGTGGAAGATACTTTAACTGAAACAACACTTCAAGAAAAATTGCATATTGATTAACTGAGAATAATACTTGTTAATGTGTGCTACAAAATTGTTAATCTTCAGAATAAAGTCAGTGATGTTCTGGACACCTCCCTGCTATCACTTTATGGTAATTAAATAAAAGAAAGAGATAAGACTGGACACTTAGCAGTATTGAAGGTTATGTGAAAAGACCCTAAGATGCACTTAAGTTAAAGCCATTGTTTTGCCACTATTGTTAAATCTCTAGATTTGTCCTCCATCTTATTATACCCTTACAGCTTGATGCCATAGGATTGTGCAGAGTGTTGTTGTATGTGTTGCATCTAGATGGCTTTAAAGAGCACCAAGGTTTCCGTGTCTGTGCGGGTATTGGGTATTTCATGCTGACAGAAGCTTTGCACTATAACCGTAGATAAGTATTTTGCTGTATATGAATGTACATGTACTGCAGAAGGTCTGTGTTGCACAAATTCTTATTTGCCACTGATTCTTATTTATTTTTTAAGTTAAGAGAAAATATTTCCAAATTGTTCTGCAATTGAGTGAAATGTATCTAATGCCAAAAAACTTTTTTTTCTTGATTGTACATTTGACTGATGTGGTGGGGAAAATGGGTGAAAGCATTTACACTTAGAGTATACTCACGTTATTGTACAGCACTGGGTAGGTCTCAGAAGGTGTGAAGGCATTTCTGACTGCTGCTTTGTCTTCAGTTTTCATGAAAAAATGCAGATCTGGATCCCAACTGCACTGAATTTGAAGAAGGTCTTGACATTTGTTCCACTGGCAGCAGATTAAAGCCTTAGGCGTTTTGGATTTTGTTTTTAAATGGCCTACTAGTAGTACAGAAGAGAGTACTTGGAATATAATTCTGAACAAAGGTAAACACTGTAAAAAGTGTAGAGTATGTGATGAGGCCAGCTGTGTGTATATTGTAGCAGGTAGCATTAGGAGTTATGTCTTGTGAGTTATGTTTGTGCTCCTACAGAGAGCAGGAATCTGCAATTTCCTTCAGAGAGATCTGCTTTATATCAGTAGGCAAGTGTTATAAATGCAGTATGGAAGAAAATAGTGATTATGTTTTCAAATCAGCATTCTTAGAAGTTGGTAACTGTTCATAGTCTGAATATCTTTAAAAAAAAATGCGAGGAGTTAAGTATCTGGGATTCTTCTCGTCGATAGATTTGAGCAGTAAGTTATAGATGTTGTAGTGCTTTTGGAATGACAGCAACAGGCACAATGTGTTGAATGTATTCTAAGGGTGTAATAACTATTGCTGTTTTTAAACTGCTGCTACTGTTATTTTCCTACTGTATTTGAACTGTTTGATATATTTATACTGTTCCATTTGTGGAACTCCTCCTTTATTTCCTCCCTCTGATCTTGCTTCCCTTACTTCTGTTACTGTGAAGGACTGTAATTCTCTTACTTCATCACCCTGTAACTTTGTTATACCTCATGTTAGAGTTTGTTGGGCTTGTGCACAACCTTCTTTCAGTTGTCGGTTGTTCTTTACTACTTTTCAGATAAGAACAAAGGCTTTTCAAACTTGAGTAGGAAGCAGATAATAGATCAAAGTATGCTGTGGATGGTGTTTACTAGGCGCTTCCAGTTAAAATATGCCTCTTCAAAGGCTAGTCTACAGCAAGTCACTTGCTTTAAACTGCAATCATACAGCCAATGATTTGTTTTTAGCATTTGATAAAATTAGGAAGGCTTGGTTTTGTCTCTTCCTTTTTTGATGTGACAGACTTAATCTCTGTCTTACTCAGCTATATGGTAAAGTTGTGTTTCTGTGGGCCTGGGATAGGACCTTTGTAAGTACAGGAGACTTGCCAGGCCAGGTTGAATATCTACGATACAGACCTTGTAGCTGAATTTTTTCTTCTAGTTGTGATACAGCATGCAGTCTGTGGATTAAATAGCTTCAAGTGCTCTTCATGTCTCCTCCTGCATCTCTAAAGGATGCTTCCTGCTATGGCATGAGTGAACCACAGACTCTTGTGTGGAAGAGAAGGAGGGAACGTGTGTAACATGAGAAAGTTTGACTGGAAGCTTCAAGCACAACTCTAGCTATAGGCCAACATAGCACAGCCCTGGCTTTGTTTGCTGTTGGCGTGGTGTCCTGTTCAGGTGGCAAGCCGGTTCTGTTTCACTTGCCCTTCCCTCCACTTGCATCCCCAGCAGGTTTCCCTGGGGCTGCAGGAGAACTAGGAGCTTGCTTGAGTACGTCTCCTCATTTTCTTAATTTTAAATACCCAGCTCTTCCTTCTGAGGAGGGGAAATACTCACATCATCCACAGAGTAAATTAAGAATTAAAATTCTGTGTGTTCCTGTTTCAGGCATTGAGGTGAGTTACAACATGCTGTACACACTGCCTGGGGCTCCTATACCTGCCTTGGGCAGTTCTTGACTGATCTCAAGCTGTTGCTGTATCTTTGCTTGGAGGATACCTGCAGCTTGAAATTTCTGGCATTATTCCCTGATTTAGCAGTACTCAGGTAGCACTTTGTCCCCTTCTCTGCCTGGCTCCTGAAGTATTAGGGATTTCAGCTCCTGTTTTATTAAAGGGAGTGTGTTTGTGTGAAACTATCAGGGTATTGAGGGAGAAGCCACAAGGTGGAATGATGGTTTTGGTCATTTGGGGCAGGGTGGGATGTGTGGTCTGCTTTAGAAAGCACTTGGATGTTCTCTTTAATGTAAAAACTAATATTGTCATCACTTTGTTTTGTCTTTCCCACCCCTTTTTGCCCTCTTCTCCCCACAAGTAAGAGAGGGGGGGCTCTTTGCATGGTGATGCCTGGGTGGTTAGAGTCCATCTTGATAACGAGGACATTTTCCATCCTCCCTCGCCCTTTGCGCGCTCAAGAGGAGCTTTGTACGAGGTGATTGAAGTATCTGAAGTTGCATCGTTCTCCTTGTCTACAATCCTGGGGAGTTCTGGAGCTGTACTCTTGTTTACCCGATGTCTGTTCTGTAAAACTAGGGCATATTACAAATACAGAGTGAGAATTTGCACTTTTCTGAAGAATTTTTGTGTGTATTGCTATGTGGATTTAGCTGAATGAAGTGTTATAAGTAATAAAATATTCTCTTCGTAGTAGCAATCCTTCATGTTTCTTCGGTGGTCTTTAGTCAAACACTATTGCCCCAAAAACTGAGCTGGTGGATAACTGTTTCTGACCGAGTGTAGGAGGAATATTGACCATGTGCCCACTCAGATACCTAATGCCTGAGGAACAACAGCGTTTCCTGAAGAAACTGTTCAGAGCCTCATCCTTCTGGTGGTGATGCTAAATGAGATCTCTGTTTCCCAGGGGCTCAGCACCAAGGACTGATGGGCTTATTTGTGACCTGAAGTCACCACTGATGCCACCATGGAGCAGGTGGGAAGGGAGTTGGATGTTTGGGGCCGTAGGACAGGTGGGCACAAGCCAGAATGAGGAGAGGCTGGAGTTTTGGGGGTGAATTTGCTTCAGGAAAAGCAACAGTCTGGAAGGGAGCTGGGGAGGGGAGCGAGAGGGTCTGTTTGTGAGCCCGTGGTAGGGAAAAGGGGAGCGGGTGAAAGAGGAGCAGCCGCTGTTGCAGGTGAGCTGGGGTGGGCACTGTGCAGGTGGGAGTGGGTCTAGAGCAGAGGGTCCAACCCGGGCCTGATGCTCACCCAAAAGAAAGGTTTCAGCTCCATATAGAAAGTCCCACGAGGAAAGTTGGTGAGGGAGAGGGACTATCCTCTTGCTGGTCCCTCTCTACTCAGGAGATCACCCTCTGCTCAGGATTTTATGGGGTTTTTATGCCCACTGTTAGACTCAGATGAGTTGATTTCACCCCAGCTTGGCTTTAATATTTTAAGGCTACTTTAAAGCATTGTTAAGGTTGATGTAAGATGGTTCCTGGGGGTGCAGCAGCATGTCCAGGAGAGTTCCCGCATCCCTTCAGTGATGGCTGCAGGCTCCATCCCTGGGGGCGTCTGCATGTGAACTGTTGGGTTTTTTTTTTCCTTGCCAAGGCTGAAGGGCCCCCCCCTGCTCCAGATCAGAGCTCCCCTCCTCCTCCCAGCTCACCAGAATTAGCTCTGAATTATCCCTTGGTGCTTTCCAGGGAGAGATTTAACCATACCCCTGTTATGGAGGCTCATGCAATCAAATTCAACAGGTGTTAGAAGTCAGATTTATTCCTCAGTAAGCCTTCAGACTGGTTGTTAAATGAAAAAAAAAAAAAACCACCCAAAACCAAACAGTAGAAGGACGTGGAGATGGAGGGCTTTATTCGGGCTGGGGGTGAGGGGAGCAGCGGTGTCACCCACGGACACGGCAGGGCAGGGACCGGGTTTGGGGGGGGACACAGGACCCGGACGGGCTCCACCGTCTGTAATTGCAGGAACCGGCGCTGGATGTCACCGTGAGCCCGTACAGAGGGACGGAGCCCCGGGGGGGGGCTGCAGCTGCCCGGCTGCACCCCTCTGAAGGTGCGGGGACAGCCGAGGGAAGGGCTGGGGACCCCCCGGGCTTGGGGCTGGGGTGCGGAGCAGCGGGGGGGGAGAGGAGGACCCTGGGACCAGGCTCTGCTGCCATTATCCCGGCTGAACTGGAACGTTTCTTCCAGGAACGGCATCACCCAGCCTTCTCCAAGGTACGTGGGAGCGGTTTGGGGGACCGGAGCATCGCGTGGAGGTTCTGGGGGTCCATCCATGTTACTGGTCCAGCACTGGGACCCCGGGACATCAGACTGGGAGCAGCCACGGTCACTGGAGGCTGGTGAGTCCTGGCAGACAGCGATGCCTGGCTTCACATTCAGGTCTTGTCAATTTAAATGTTAATTTAGTAACTAAATTAATTACTGATATGCCAAGCCCAGCCCACATGGCCTGTCCCTTGGGCTCAGCTCTCTGGCGGCTCACGAAACATCTCTGGAGCCTGTGTCTCGTGGTTTTCTCCTGCTGGTTGGGTCCATCTCACCATGGGAGGACACGGCTGGTGGCCCGGCTGCTGGTGGGGGCTGTGGGCTGGTGTCCGTGTCAGGGCAGCAAGAAGCGATGAGGGTTGCTGCTTCCCATCACGTTATGAGGAAAGCTAATGAATAATTTCTATGTGCGCGCAGCAATGTATGGAGCATACCAGAGCACCAGAAGTCCCTTCAAAGGGCTTGGGGTTGGAGCAGGACTGGCAGCCCTCAAAACCTAGTCCCTGGGGTCAAGGGGAGGCCTTCAACTGTGCTGTTCCCCAAAAGGGAAACTGAGGCACAGAGCAAGAAGGAAACACTACCCGAAAGCCCAGCGGTACAGCCAAATACTTAGTCCATGTCCACTGAGCCACCAGCTCTGGTCCATGGGTGACGTACCCTGCTTATGGGTCACTGACCGGTGGGATACGGCGTGCTTGGCAAAGAGGCGGCAGCGATGCTTCTCCCTTGGTGCCAACGCCACACCAGGCATGGGCAGCTCTCGCTCCTGCCGAGCAGGGAGGGATGAAGCAGGAGGTGAATCCCACAGGACCATTGCTGCAACCTCGGCTCCCCCCAGCCTTCAGGGTGCTTACCCTAGTGGCACGATGTCAGGCAGCGATTGCTGCACCGCAGGGGTGTCCCCTTGTTCTGTAAGGGACAGGGAGCTGGGTAGGACCAAGCTGAGCTCCTGGGGTGCTCATGGTCCCCAGGTCCTCTCCTTTCCCAAGCCTGAGCTATCTGCCAGATAGATCCAAGTGGTGTATGGAAACCCACCTCTAAGGCTGCCAGTTTGGACCATCCTGAAGGGAAGGGCTGCCCTTCAGCTCTGGAAACCTGTCCCATGGGGATGGAAAGGGGCTGATCCTGCCCATGCAGAGCAGCATCTCCATGGCTTTGGGATGCAGGTTCTCCAGTGGCACATCAGAGATGATCTGGGTTCCTCTTCACGAAGAACGTGGAAACCTCCCCCAAAAGGGCATCACAGAAAGGTCCTTCTCAGGGGCTTCCTTCGAAGCAGGGAGGTTTGTGCAAGTTGTACCATGATGGGGAGGGAATGGAGCTGTGAGCAGATGTAACGTGGCAGCATTACTGAGGCCTGGGCCAAGGGCTGGGGCCAGCCCCACTGGTGTAAAATTGCAGGAGGGGGAAGGACCAGAGAGAGGGAACTGGTTTGGTCTCTATCCGAGCTGAGGATGTGTCCTCTGAGGCTGAGGAGCCTGAACAATTAGAAGTGATGAAGATCATCTAAAAATAGTAATTGTAAATGTCAGGCTGGTGAGTGCTTGGGAAACGTGCTGGGAGGATGGAGCGGCTCTGTGCCCGTGCATCCTTATGCAGGATGAGGGACCAATACTTACCTGCCCTGGGTTGATCCTGCTCACCCTGGCTCTCTGAGAGCCCCCCCAAAGCCCCAGAAACTGGCTGACATGGATCACCTTGGACAGCCATGGCCAGAGGCATTTTCTGTGCTGCTTTATCCTGACAGGAGCTGCAGAAGATCCCAGCCCTGCTTCGGGTGGAAGGTGGGGTGGGAAGAGATAGGCTTTGGGGCTGACACCAGTCCCTCAACATAAATTCTTTCTCAGTGGCTTTTGATAGGGGAAAACTTCAGCGAAGACCCCCCGTTGCCCACAGTAAGCACCATGGGATGATCCCAGCCCCGCAAGTTGGGTGATGTGCTGCCGAAATCACCTAAAAGATGCTCTGCTCCCCACTCTTCAAGCAAACGATGGGAGTCTGGTGGCACAGGAACACCCAGCAGACACGTTACCCCCTTCGTTGCCTCCACCCCTGCCAGCTTCTCCCCCCCATCCCCAGAATCCCACCTGTCCCCAGTGTGCCAAAAACTTGCTTAAAACAGCTGGGAAAGCAGGTTTATTTTGAAAAAAAAATAATAATCCAGATTGGGGCAGATTAGTGGAAACATGTCCTTCCCCATCTGCCCAGGCTGTGCGGTGCCAACTCCCTGCAGGGCTGAAGACATGCGATGAGGTGAAAAACCACCCCAAGGAGGACGAGGTGGCCCCATTCTGGGGACCTGTGTGGCAGGGAGGGCATGAGGTCATGGGGCTGCAGCCCGAGCTACTGGGGTTCAGACCCTTTTTGGGGGTGTGGGGAACTACCTCCCCTCCATCCCAGCTCTGACCAGTCCTAGGTGCCCTGCCTGCCCATCCCTGCCTCTCCAGGTCCCGGATCTGCCTGTCCCTTGCCCATCCTGTGCCTGTCCGTCCCTGCCTCAGCATCCTTGCCCTGCCTACCTCTGTCTGTCCCAGCCCATACAAGCCCTGCCTGTCCCTCTCCTGCCTGTCCCTGCCACCCCGGGGGTTGGCACACCACTGTTCTTGCTGGGGGCTTTGACCTGCCACCCTGTACCCTGGCTGCGTCCCCCCAGCCCCTCTCCCCCAGGACAGGTCCCCAGCCCCCTCCCTGCCACTGAGGGCTCATCGCTGTCCTGAGTGGGTCAGTGCTCAGCCGCACCAGGAGCCCCCGTCCCCCAGTATTATCCCAACACAGCTAATGAGAAGCACTCACAGATAAATAGGTGGGATCCTATTTAATTGTGACTTTTTTTGGCAAGGTGCAGGGGTCACCTCTGAGCCAGAGGAAGGACAAACAGAGCGGGCACTTCCCAGGCTTGGAGGTTCCAGAGCTGCCCAGAGTTTTAAGTGAACCCTGCCGAGGTTTTAAATCCATTTCTGTGGGTTTTTTTCTCTCAAATCCTTTCCTGCTATCAGGAACTTAGCCCTGCTTGCTTTGTGCCTCGGTTTCCCCAATGCATGAGGGTGACAGCTCCCACTTGCACTTCCTAAAGGAATAAATGAAAAGCAGAGGGTTTCTTCCTTCCTCCAGAGGTGGTTGGGTTAATCCCTGCTAACAGAGGAGGAGGATGAAGGAGCCTGGAGTGAAGCTTCACAGGGTTGAAGACACTTGGGCAGAATTACTTCTTATTAATTCTGTGTGTTTTTGGAAGGGGGAGGCAGCCAGTGGCTGACTTTCTTCCCTGCCCAAGTGCTGGGGTGTCGCAGCCCCACGGTCAGCAGGGATGAGGATGATGCTCCAGCCCAGTTATTTCCACTTGACAAATCCTGACAAACTTCCACCAAACTTGAGGAAAAATGCTTCTTAAAGCACACCTGGGATGCCCTGGTCCAGCAACACAAGCACCTAAAACCCACAAGGACGTGTGCAGGGGGAGGATGGATGCAGGTAGGGCAGGCAGCGTTGCCTGGCCCAACTCCCTCTGTACCCACGTCCACCTCCTCGGCTAAATCTCACTGCTTGCCTCTTGGCCGGATCGGCCCAAGAAACAGCAGAGGTCTTTGGGATATAAGGAAGGAAAAGCAGATCTGAAAGACCATGCTGGGTTGGAAAGCACTGGCAGCTTATAAGCATCTCATATGCGGGGCATATAAATAGACATTTTGGGGTTTTTCCCCTCTTTTTCTGTGACAAGCCACTGCAGAGGGCTCTGAGCATCCTTTGCTTGATTCACACCACAGATGCTGTTTATATCCTGCATTTCATTTGGCTCAAGGAGCTGTCAGGGTAACTTTCCACTTGGGTGGCAGATTGCTGCCAAAGTCTCGGGGTGCTGGGAAGTTCTCATCGTCCGCTGAGCCCTTCATGGAAAGGGACCGCACAGAAATGTGATGGCAGCTGGGTTTCTCTAAACGTGCAGCTGTCTTTGGGAACCCAAAAAGCACATTTTGAGTCTCGGCTTGATGACAAGTCTTGGTTTCACTAATCCAGAGGTTCCCTAATCCTGCTGATTTGTCATGCTTGGGGTATGCGCCATGCAGAATAATATTAACGTTAACAAGCCACAAGAATTACGCTCCTGCAGCTGGCTATCTACCCAACCACCCACATCTGACCGCTCGCACGTCACCTTTGCTGGGCTGACGGGGCTTTGCCTCCCTGGAGGGAGTCGGAGCACGCAGCCCGGGGTCTTGGTGCACCCAGTGAGGATGGGGAACGCGATGCTCCGAACCTCCCGCTGCTCAGTGCCAAAAGGAGGAATGTCCTCATCCCTGGGGACCAAAAGCCACTGCATCCCTCCCTTTGGCCTCAGAAAAAGCTGGAGCAACCGGCTGCCCACGCCAGCTAACCCCTTTGCCAAAGGGCTTCGGGGCCAGGATGTGTTTGGCCACTTTTCTGTCTGCTTGGAGGCAATTTCCTTCCTATCATCTATCACCAGGCACCGGCAGCCGCTGCCAGGCGGATGCTGCGTTCCCTGGTCCAACAACCACCCATCTGCCTGCAAAGCCCTCCAGGCACTTCTCCTCGCTGCAAGATGTTAAATCTCACCAGGACTTCCCAGCACTGTACCCACGAACTGATGCTGCTCCGGTGGAGTCACAGCCCAGGACGCCCCACGATGCTCAGCAACATTTGCTCCCAGCACAGTGTGCTCTGCCAGATGTGGCTGCCAGATGTGCAAATCCACCCCGTTGCCCTTTCTCTTGCTCAGGGGCTGCGTTTTGGCTGCACGCAGGTGGGAAATGGAGGGAGGAGGTAGGAAAGTGGATGAGGTTGAGGGGCAGGCTGAGATTTCTCCCCCATAAACCTGCCCAGTAACTCATTGCATGGGGTGGTGAGGTGGGACCAGAGCTCACAAGCTCCTAGGATGAGGAGAAAACCTCAGGAAAAGGTCCCCAAAATGCAACAAGTTTCTGTCAGAGCAACTCATCTCCAATGAGCTGAGCTGTGGGGGGGTCTCTGGGCCTTCACCGGGAACTGGGGCAGAGCCAGGACCTGGCTCCAGTGGGGAACCAGCTCCCTGCTCAGCAGGACAAGCCCAGAGCACCCAGGAAACTCATTTTGACTCCTAGTGCCATATCCCTACCTAAATACAGCCCAGGCACACAGCTCTGCACCAGCTCCCCTTTCCGGGCTTGTCTACTTTGATACTGGGCTTTGCAAGGGGAGGAAATGCAAAGGGGGAAAATGCAAAGGAGCCTGCACCAGGTCGCATCCTTCCTGGGGCCTCCAGGAATGCCTGGGATGGAAATGACTGTGCTTTCCCCCAGCAGAACTTTCCACCCAGTACAGGAGCTGAATACACACATGCAGGCTCAGGGGACCATAAATCCCCAAAAATTCTTATTTACAAACCCAGCATGCTGGGTACCTGCTGCTCCCTGCGTCAAGGATCCCAAAGCACCAGGCAAACACCGGCGCTGGTCCCAGTGCGGCTGCAGGGCAGCGAGGATGCAGCCCTGGTCCTCACCTCTGCCTGGCTTGCCCGTATCAGCCTCCCGGTACAGAGAAAGGCAAACACAGATGTATCAAAATGCAACAATTAAGTTTTCAGCCCGGCACTGAGATTCAGCATTTTAAGCTTAATTTTGGGAAATGTTGTGAGTCACAGCCCTGCGCAGCCTCTCCCCACATCTATAGATGCTCAGCGCTCCAGTGTCTCATGAATTAGGTACCAGAACTCCTAGGAGATAAAAACTGCTTTAGAGACCTATTACCTGGATAATTTTCCTGAGTCCCTGCCCTGCTACCAGGGAAGGATCAGGACCAACAGAGCCTGAGCTCAATGCACAATGCAAAACCTCTCTGCATCCCTGGCCACCAAACCAGCCCAGGAAAAGAAGTTTCTAAGCACCAGCAAAACTACAGAGGAGCCCACAGCTGCCTTCCTCCGGCAAACCAACAGTGATAACATCACCTCAGCCAAGTGGATATTCAGAAATCATTGCAAGAAGCTTGATACAAAATAGACAATAGAGTGGATGCAGCTTTCAATATATTTGCTCTAGGATATAGTAACAGGCACGGTTCTAAAGCAAACACGGGCGAGTGAACTAGGTCGAGAGCTTTTGCTTCACTCATTTTGAATTACAAAGTGCTGAGACAGCCTAGTCTAGGATATATTTTAGAGTCAGAAAAGGGCTGCCCCCGCATGCCCTGGGGAACATGCACGCAGCCGGCAGAGGCGTTTCCTACACAGCTGCATCATTTTGTGCCTGGAAAGAGCTGGAAATGTCATCGAACAGAACCAAATGGATAAATGGGCTCGGAAAAGCACATCGCTTCTCAAGGGGAGCGGCAGGACAGTGAGTTTTCCTCTGTGTTTGGAGCAAAAAAAAAAAAAAAAAGAAAAAAAAAGAAATCAAGTTTTGCATCTGTCAAATAGAAATCTAATAGGAAAGAGAGCTGTACATGGTCAAAGTCAAGTCCAGGCTCCAGGAACATCCAGGAGGACAGTTTCAGGTATTGCCCGCTGCTTCCCGGGACGTGCCAAGCAAACACTCACGTGCGTGCGGTGCCGAGCCCCGCCGGCAGCGTGGCATCCCGCAGTCCGCCGAAGAAACCTGCCGCTGGAGAGGAGGCGCGGGAAGCAGCTCATAATCCTCCCGGGAACATCGGGGCTCTGCGTGCTGGCATCCCGCGGGGCTGATCCGATGCGATTCCCCCTGCCCGTGGGCACTGGGATGGGGCGGGGGGGGAACGGATCCAGCCTGGTCCCCTGTGGGAATCAGCGCTACAGGGTCGATTAGGGCACGGGCAGGGAGAGCCGGTCTGGAGCCCTCCGGGGAGGGCGCACCCCACTCTGAAGCACTCCAGCACCCATCCCCGAGGCCGGCTCGTCCTCAGAAACTGATTTTTGGCGGTGCCATGGTGAGGCGATGGGAACGGGGCTGGGGCGAGGTGGATGCCGGGAGCGGAGGCGTCGAGGGGCGGCATGGCGGGCGGATGCCGGGGATGCCGGAGGGGCGAGGGCGGGATGCTGCGGGTGCCGTCAGAGGCCGGGGGTGCCGATGGCGCTGGTGCAGCGGGGATCGGCGTCCTGCTCGTAGCGGTAGTGGTAGCCCTCCATCTGGTCGCGACAAGCCTCGCGGAGGTTGTGGAGCCAACGCTTGATGCCGCGGCGGTTCAGGTAGAGCACCATGAGGAAGACGATGCCGATGAGGGCCAACACGATGCCGAAGAAGACGTAAGAAGCCGTCTCCAGCCGACCGGGCTCGCCGCCCTCGGCGGCCGCGCACGCCAGCCCCTCGGGCCGCAGGCGCAGCAGGGTGGCCCCGCGCAGCGGCGGCGGTCCGGCGCAGCGCAGGCCGCGGGCGTCGGGCACGCGGGCGGCGGCGGCGCGCAGCCAGGCGAGGAACGGGCGCAGGGCGCAGTCGCAACTCAACGGGTTGGCCCCCAACGTCAGCCGCAGCCCCCGCAACCCCGGCGCTTCCAGGCTCCGCAGCTCGGCGGCCGCCAGCCGCTGCAGCGAGTTGTTACGCAGGTCCAGCTCCTCCAGGCCGGCGGGCAGCAGGGCGGCCGGCAGCGCCCGCAGCCCGTTGCCCGCCAACTCCAGGCGCCGCAAGCTGAGGTTGCGCAGGGCCAGGGCGAGCTGCTCCTCCAACGGGGCGGCCAGCAGCGCCTGGTTCAGCTGCAGCGTGCGCAGCAGCGGCACGCCGGCGAACGCGCCGGCGGCCACCGAGAGCAAAGGGTTGTGGCTGAGGTCGAGGGTACGGAGGGCGGGCAAGCCTTGCAGGGCCATGTCCTCGATGGTCTGGATGTTGTCGTGGCGCAAGCGGAGCAGGCGGAGGTCCGGCAGCGGGCGGGCGGCGAAGGCGGCCGGGCGCAGGACGCTCAGGTTGCTCCCGACGATGCTGAGGTTGTGGACGGTGACCGGCAGCTCCCTCGGCGGCTCTTCCAACCGCTCGTACCGGCACTGGACCAGCTCCGGGGTGGCCACGCAGTAACAAGCGGACGGGCAACCCCCGGGGGCGACGGCGGGGGGCACGGCCAGCGGCAGCAAGGCGAACCCCAGCCAGGGCAGCCAGCCCCCGCCGCCCGCTGCCCGCTCCTGCCTGCGGGCCATGCTCGCTGCCCGGGCATGCAGGGCCGGGGGGGGGGCTAAGGGGGGTGGGATGGGAGGGGGGGCCCGGGGGGAGCGGGAAGGCGTGGATGGGGGGTGATGGAGGGGTGTGGGGGACGGACCTGCCTCCCTTCACCTCCCCCCCCTCCCACCCTCCTCCTCCTCCTCCCCCGCGGGGCTGAGCTGCCTCCGGCGCGGCTCCCGCACACGGCGGCTCTGCTGGGAGCGCTGGCCGCGCCGCTGCCCAAATCCGGCTGCGGGGGGGGGGGAGGAGGAGGGATGAGGAGGAGGAGGAGGAGGAAGGGGGACGGGTTGGGGCCGCCTGGCGCTGCGGGCTGGGCGGAGGAACGCGGCGGGCCGCTGCCGTCGGGGGCGGGAGGCGGCGGGGGGGGGCTCGGGGTGTTTTGGCACGGCTCGGTTCAGCTCGGCTCGGTTCAGCTCGGCTCGGCACCGTTCGCAAGCCCCACGGTGCCCCCGTGTCTGTGGGAGGTGTTGGGGGGGGGGGGGCGTCTGATGCGGTCCCCTTCCAGCCCGGGGAGGGAATTAGGGGATGTCTCGGTCCCCATCAAGTCCCGGGAGGATTTAGAGGGGGGTATCCTGGTCCCCTTTCAACCCGGAGAGGGATTAGGGGATGTCGCGGTCCCTTTCTAGCCCCGGAGAGAGGTTTGGAGCTGTACCGGTCACCTTCCCACCCGGGGAGGGGTTAGAGGATGTCGCGGTCCCCATCCAGCCCGGGAGGGGCTTGAGGGCTGTCCCGGTCACTCTCCTGCCCCGGAGAGGATTTGGGGGGTGTCCAGGTCCTTTTCCAGCCCCAGAGAGCGTTTTGTGGCTGTCCCGGTCCCCTTCAAGCCCGGGATGATTTGGAGGTTGTCCCGGTCCTTTCCCAGCATGGGGGCAGTTGGGGGCTGCTGCGGTTCCCGACCCCCCCCTCCAGCCCTGAGGAGGGGATGGGGGCTGTCACGGTCCCTTTCCAGCCCAGGGAGGATTTGGGGGCTGTCCCCGTCCCCTTCCAGCCCCGGTCCCCATTCCCCACCCTGCCCTGCCAGCCGGACACCCCGCAGCATTCCTGAGCGTTGCAGCCTGGAGAGAGATGCAGGCAGGGTTGTCACCGCTGCCTCCAAGTTATCACCGCTTTTGCTTTTTGGGACTTGGTCCTATCGTCCTATCATGGGTCCCCATCCCCTGCCCTGCTTTGTGGGGAGCCGTGGGGTCCAGCCACCGGGATGACCCATGCTCCTGGGAGAAGTGATGCTGAGGGACGGAGAGGTCATCGCTTTTATTGGACCAGGTTGGAAAAAATCCTGACCAGTGCTGGGCATGCAGCGCTGGCCTGTTGTGCACTCCTGGCTTTATTTTCTCTTTATTGTGGCTAATAAAAGCTATTACCTCTGCTGCAAAGCCTGCTTTGGTCTCACTGCCATCCCGGGGGGCTGCCCAGGGCTTGGGGGGGGGGCACGGGCTGCTGTGTCTAACAGCAGCCAGAGAAATCAAGGAAGCTTGTGGGAGGGGCAGGGGGAGAAGAATAGATTTGGGAATATGTCAAAAAATTGCGTGCCATCAAATATTTAAGCGTGGGGCAGCATCCACTCTCGCACCGAAGGAGAGGGAGTGGGGAGAGCCAGGTGTGCACAGTGCGTCGTGCTGAGCCAGCGCTGCAGCACTCATGGATGGAGCCTCCTCTCCCCCAAAATAGCACTTTAGGGCCCATTTATCACATTTAATTGCTATATTTAATGAATCAATAGCGCTCCGAAAAACAAGGCAGATGGTGGGCCAGGTCCACCGCTTTGCGTGGAGGTCCTGGCAAGCTCTCATCCACGGGCTGCAAAAATCCCGGCACCTTTTAGTCCTCCTCCATGGCTGCTTGGAGAAGGAGCATCTGCCGTAAAAACCAAGGCTGAGGCAGGGCACCTTCGCTCCCTCTCCAAAAGCCATAAAACACGGCCGGTGAGTGACATTAGAGGTTGTGGGAGAGCACGAGGCTCTCTGCAGCTGAAAGGGAGCCGAACTCTTTGACTTTGAAGGGTGGAGATGCTCCAAGGTCTGGAAGGGATGTGAGCTCTAGTGCCGTACTGTGGTGGGGTGGCTCTGGGGACATGGGGACTCTTGCTTGGTGGGACCATGGTGCCTTCCTTGCCTGTTGCAAACACCCTGGACTTCCCCAGGGACGGCTGGTGTGGGCCATGGGGAGAGGGTGATGAAGTCCCAGCATGGGAGCTGGATGCAACCGTCACCTCAGCAAAGCTGTGAGCCTTTGGGGAGGTGGGGCTGTGCCAGCATCTGCAACTGTTCCTCCCCTGCACCTTGCTGTCCTTCTGCTCCTCCTTTTCACCTTGTGGCATCCCTGCTCCTCGTTTCAGCCTGGTCCAGCCCAAAACCAGCTCAGGACCTCTGTCATTTCAGACACAGGAGTGGAGGACAATTTTTTCCCTCTTTCTCTTCACAGCCACTGTTTTCTGGCCTCTTTTCAGTTGGGTCATAGCTTTCCTGAAGTGCAGAGCCCAAAACTGAGCCTCCAGGCACCCCAAGGAGCAGAAGGACAGCCCCATCTTCTTCCATCCCCAAAAGGATGGGTCGCTTTTGGATTTATGGTCTCCTCTTGCCATCCATCCTATTGGTCCTGTGTGTTTGTCTCGTCTCTAGCAACATCCACGTGTCCTTGCTGGATGGCCCTGGATCAGTTTTCCACCCCTTTTACCAGTCTGCAGTCTCAGTCCTGACATCTCGGCATTGACCACCAGTTTGATGCTCTTCATTCCCAGTTGTTAATGGTCACACTGGATCCTGCAGCCCCTCAGACATGTGCTCCCCTTCAAGCTCCTGTTGGACTTGGATTGGTTTTGGGTCCTCCTGCACCATCTCCCCCAGACCATAACTCTGCATTTGAAGCAGCATCGAAGTCTTCTTGCTGTTAAAGGCAAGGAGATCTGCATCACCCCAATGTCAGGAGTCCATTGCCATGTTGCAGGACAAGATTAGGTTGGGCTGGTGTGATTTATTCCTACAATTTAATACAGACCATTACGTATCACCTCATTATCTTCTGGAGACTTCCAAAGAGAACTGATTACTTGCGCCGTGTCTTCAGTAACCAGTGTAAAGCCACCTGCTCTGCAATATTGCTTCTCTTTTCCTCTCTTTGATGATGGCCCATGTTATTTTTGGTTTTGCAGCCTGGGGATGTGCAAGCATGGCTCTGGTTCAGAGCTGAAGCCCTTTGGGCTTCCCAGCTCCTCTCCCACTGCGTCCCATCCTAGTTTCTTTGCTACTGGTGCTGCTCTGGTTGGCCAATTGCAAATGGCTTTTTAGCGAAGGCTGGAACAAAAAGGCACTAAATGATTTGGCCAGCTCCTTCTTGCAGTAAGAACATCGTTCCTTCCTCCTCCATCCCTCCTCATTTTCCGTTGCTGCAAAACAAGGCTGAAGGCTCTCCTCCTCCTCCAGCCCACACCGCCCTGTGGTCTTGGGCTGTGTAATTCTCCATGTATTTTTGCTTGCATTTTACTTGCGGTTTGTGGACAGCGTGAAAACCACAGCTTTGGGTGTAAGGCATGTCATAGTTCCAGAGTTTCCCTGCCTACACTTCCACGACAGAGGAGGGCTGAGAGCAGTGGGGCATGAGACCGTGGATGGTGCAGAAACACTTCTGGTGCTCGCCAGCCTTAAACTGGCAATTAACAGTGTTAAAACCATGACCCTTTGTCTCCCCCGTCACACAGTCATGGGTAGAGGGGAAGATCTGAAGACATAATAGATGATTTAAAAAAAAAAAAAAATTCATTTTCTGGCCTCTGCACCTCTCCCGGGCACATTTTCAAGTCTTACTCCACAAGCGCAAAGGCTGAATTGCTTTTGTAGAGGGATGCTCTTGCCCAGCCTTGTGCTGCCCCAGGCGTCGGTGTTGGGGAAGAGTTGATGTTACTGGTTGCAATATCATCGTGAGATGTGTCGGGACGGAGGGGGAAGGAGCAGAGTGGAGCTTGCCACATGCAGTGGCTCTCTGCCTCCTCTGCCCTCTTAGAGGGGGCATTTCCACTTCTTCTGGCTCCCTTTTGTTTTTTGTTGTTTTGGGTTTTTTTTTCTGTTCCTTATAGTCCCTTTCAAGTGACGGTTGTCTGCCCTGGCCACATGCTTTGGGGCAGTGTGAGAGCAGCCCTCTTGCTGCTAAGAAATCCTATAATCTGTAAACTGCAGCGTTTGAACCCGGCTCTTAACCTTTGCTCAGCAAACGCCAGCAGCAGCTGAGCACAGCCTCCCTTTAAGATTCATGCCTGTGAGACTGGAATTGCTCATTTCTCTGTGGAAGGATCCTTGGAAAAATGCTGGAAAATGAGGAGTATTTTCTTTTGACAGTTTTCATATGAAACTGTTGGAAATGACACTTCTTTCACTTTGAAAAATCCTCCCACCTGTATTTGCAAGGGATTTGGCACTGAAGTGTGAGGTCCTGTTTCAGGTTTTGCTTCATCCCAGATGATTTCTCTCCCCCACTTGCACCCTTTTGGGACTGCAAAAGGTTTTGTAAAAATCTGCTTTTAGCCCAATGTGGGACAGTCCCCAGAATGTAGGAGAATGGGAGAATAAGTCCCAGATTTTGTGTCTGGGATGGTGCAAAGACGCGATGGGCGCTGGTGCTGGGGGCCAGGCTGGGACTCCCCGGTCCCGTGGCCAAGCTGTTTCCCCATGACCCAGCAGAAACTGCCTTCCCCCGTCCTGTTTGCTCAGCACGAGTAGATAAGAAGTGGGAAATGAAAGGCAGGCCAGGGCGGGCAGACAAAACAAGGCGAGGATGGCACGTCCCCGCGGGCTGTGGCTGGCCATGGCTGTTGCTGCAGGCATGAGCTCATCCTGGGGCTCGGTGGTCACCAGCAGAGACCCACTGCCGGCTGGGTGCTTCACACCACCTCCTTTTCTTGCTCCACAGCTCCCTTGTCCATATGTCCCAGCTGGTAGCACCCAGATCCCGTATGCCATTTGGTTAGAGGATGGTGAGGGTCATTTTGGTAGCGCAGCCACCATCCATCCCGCAGGGTCCCAGGCCACCACGCTTCTGCTAATTGATTCATTGGCATCCAGACAGCCAGGTGGAATTGGAGCTGCTGAGCTAATTGGTGCATATTTTAAGATGGTATCAAAGATCTTGCATTTAAACATTATGGACTTGCAAATGCAGCTGCGGGTGGGCAGGTCTGCTGGGGCTGGTCACGGTCATCGTGGTATGAATTGGGTTGCAGTGACTTTGGACCCCCTGGGCACAGGACCTGGAGTCATCAGGGTGGTCTTTCACCCCAAATAAATGAAACCCTGCAGTGCTGGGTTGTGATGGCCAGCTCCCCTCACTGTTTTGTAGCCCCTGGTTTGAGAACAAGGGTGCAGATCAATGGGTGTCAGGGAGTGGGTGCTTTGGGTGCCCACAGCCAGGCTTGGCTTCGCTGTGTACCCAGGACACAACAGATGCACGAAGCAAACACTACACCAGCCCAGCAGGAAAAAAAACCACCCATGGAAAAGCCACAAGATGCAGGAGGGTAGAGATGGCCCCTCCGGCTCGTCAGGGCTCGGGTACAAAGGCAATGGGTCAGCAGAGCCCGTGTTGTGTTTAACCACTCTATTTATACCGCGATATCCAAAGGAGAGAGGACCTTTTCCCCAAATGTCTGCAGAGCACCGTGCATGCTAGTAATGCTCTATAAATACATTAGCAATAAATAATGAATAACCTGGATGGGCATTAAAGTGTAAACAGGAGGTGAAGGGCTCTCTCCCATTACCGGTCCCCCGAGACACCGGAGCAACCCTCTCTCCAACTCTGGCTTGATGCAATTCCAACTGCCGAGTCACAGCAGCGACAATATCATAGATCAGTGGCTCCATAGTTAAGAAAAACAAGCCAAAAATAGTCCGGAGGGCACAGTCTTCCTCCTGATGGCATGCTCGATTTGCTTGCATCAGCGTTTTTGCCTGCGGTGTTCCTCTGCCTGCGTGGGCTGACAATCCCAAGGAGTCAGAGTCCTCTCCATGGCACTCTCCATCCTCGGAAAGCTTGGGAGCCCCCTGATTTGGGAGGTTTTATCCCCCTCAGATGTAGAAGTGGGGAGCTGTGCCAGCTGAATGTGGTCCCCAAAAGTCCCTGCCCTGTGACTCAGGGTGGCCCCATCCCCTGGATGGGGGGGACTTGCCCCCATTGTGAAGGGGTCAAACAGGATCATTCCTCCAGGTGGTCCCAAGAGACAGAATGGACACTCACCTGAGGTGCAGGGAGAAAAAAAATAAATGAATTTATGGATGTGACATGGGATCATTTGGGGAGGGGACTCTTGTGCTACTGAGGTTACGGGATAATCGTGGGCTGGGGCTGATCAGAGGCATTCAGTCTATTTTTGCACATCAGGGGATCCCACGCTGTTTCAAAAGGGTCCTCATGGCCCCAAATAAAAGCAAACCCTCTTGCTACCATCTGTACATGGTTCATCTCAGGGTCCCCAGTCCTCCTGGTGAGGACACCTTGGTTGGGGCTTGGAAAATGGGGCTGCCGGCTCTGAGCCCTTCTCCTCCTGCAGCCTTGCTCTGCCAAAGCTGGGCATTAATACATCCACCGGCTGCAAACAGCTCAGAAGTGGCTCTGTTTCAGGAGAGAGGAAAGGGATGAGCTCTTTGTCTACCTGGCTTTCATGGGAGCCTCATGCTCAACCATGGTGGTGTGAGTTGGGAGCTGTGCCAGCCCGGCTCCGGGCTTGCAGGGTCAGCAAACCAGCGTGTCATGGTCTGGTTGGGCTCTTTTCTCTGGTTTCATTCTTGTCCGTGGCTCTGGCAGTGAGCAGGCTGGCCAGCCAGTGGGTCCCGTGGCCCCACGGCAGCCCTGCAGCAAGTCTGGGCTCAGGAGGTAATTTGTGGGGTGGCACTGCAGCATCAGCTGGGAACGGGGCGATCGCAAGGTTTTTCCCCTTGTAAAGGGGTGATGCTCGAGGTCTGGCTGGAGCTGGGAGCTGCTGACGTGGACACGCAGATGTGATGCATGTCAAGGATCTCTTAAAGTCTCCACCTGATAAAAAGAGCTGTAGGGAGCCGGAGGGTTTGGGGACTACGGAGCTACGTGTCTTGGAGGAAATTGCTTTGCTGGAGCTTCTGCTGCCCTGTGTTTGGGGTAGGCTTTACATCTCCCCATGCCGTGCAGCCCCCCAGCCGGTGGGAGAATGCAGTGTGTGCTGGAGGTGGGAACACCAAGTTGGGACCTTGGCTAGAGGAGCGGGCTGCCCACCTCCATCCACCCCTCATGAGATGGGGCTGTAGCAGGACCTGGACACAGTCTGGGGAGGCCCCATCTGGGATGCTGCATGCAAGCCTGGAGGGGAGCCAGAGCAGAGAGAAAGGTTGTTGGAGGTGTGGTCGGGGTCCAGTTAGTCTTAACCCACCTCTGTGTTGAGAAGGATTTCTTAATCCTGACAAACAGACCCCATTTGTGTATTCGAGCTGCCAAAAAAGTCCCCATAAAATTTAATGTGCATTTTATCTACTGGTTCTCTCCCACCCATCACCAAGACTGGGGCCAGTCTGTATCGGTGAGAGTGCATATGTTTAATAAAGCAGCATAAGCCATTAACATACATACAAAAAGGATATTAAATAGGATTGCTGGGCTGCAGCAGAGAGCCACCTCCATCCATCACCGATTCCCCCTCTCCTGGTGTGGCTAAGGTGGACGACAACAGCGATGCTGTTTAATTATCTTCCCGACACTTTCTGGCTGCTGCGGGATGGGTAATTAGGCGAAGGGCGCCAAAGCGCTCGCCTGTTGTATCGTCTCTATCCTCGTTGCAGAACTGCCCCCACCCCCAGTGCCCTTCAGGCCTGTTTATCTTTTTGTGTTGCTTCGGAGAACTATTATTTTAGGCTTTTCAGGGTGTCAAATCCACTTCTAGAGTTTAACGAGCGGGTTGGAAACCACGTTAATGACGTGGTCTGCTGGGGAGGGTGAGTGGGATGGCGGTGGAGCTCACGGAGGAGCGGGGAGAGCCGACCTTCCGCTACCCCGTGCCGCTCGGGGCTGAGCTTTGTACCCAGGCGATGGCTGATGCGAAGCTGCTTGTAGCATCCCAAATTATCAAGTCAAGTGGAAGCCGAGGGAGTGATGCAATTAGAAAGCAAGCAGCTGACGGGCTGCCATGTGCTCCCTCCGCAGCTCCAACGTGTGCTTCCCCTCGATATTTTTCATCGCCAGCCAGCTGAGCTCTTGCTACTATACCAAGAAAATAAAAAGCTATAAATTTTCCTGAGCTTGGGACTTGGGGGGGGGGGCACGATTACTCATATCAGAGCTGACAATTAATAATGGAGACATGACAAATTACACACTCACCTGCAATAGCACATGGCACCTTGAGAATATTTAATGAAAGCTCAGTGCTGCGGCTCCCAGCACCCTGAGCATGGAGCTGTGAAGTCCTGGTTTCGATGCCGGACGGCAGAGCTGAACTCAAAGCTCCTCCCATGGGCATGGTGAGGGCAGGACTGAGGGACAGGCATCCCTGGGGACAGGGCCATCACCTGGGGACATTGCTATGGGGAAACGCGCTTAGAACAACCTGTTCCTGGGGGTCTTCCCCCTCCATCCTTGCAGGATGGGGGATGGCGTGGAGGAGGCTGATCCTGGCCACCACGAGGCTGTGGTGATGATGATGATGGTGATGGCTCTCCCTGCTTGGGGTCATAGAAATTAGCCCTTGGAGCTGTGAGCGCAGATGGGCTGGAGGCTGTTGTGAATCCTTTTCCTTCCTGCTATGGGAAATTAAAAAATAACCATGGAGGATAAGGGGAGTCCTGCGGCTTCCCTCTCCCCTTTCTCTGCCTGTTCTGCGTCTGCCGGGTCATGGGGCCAGGGTTTAGCATAAGCCAGCATAGTCCCGGCTGGGCTTCCCTTGGTGGTAGCCACCCAAATTTGGTGTCCCTGGAGTGCTACAGACCTGCAAAAATGTTTCCCTATCTGCCCCATGCTGCGTCCCACAGCATGGATGCAGATGTTGGGTCCTGCCTGTGTCTGTTCTGGGGGGAGGCTCTAGGGGGTTCTCCAACCCAGCAAACTGGTGGCCAGTCCCAAACTGGGGTGCAATGAGCTGGGGAGATCTCTGCACCCTGCCTCCTCAGGGTATTTCTGTCTTCCAGCTGCTGAAATACTGTGGTAGGACCTGTTTTTGCATTATTCAGGTGGCATAAGTGGTCTCCTGAGTCTAAAGGGAAAAAAAAAAGGCAGCTGCCATGGCCATGCTGAGTGTCCCTCTTGCAGAAGGTGATCGGGGGTCACCGTCACCAGTGACAGTCCTGCTCTGGATGGGGACCAGGCAAACGTGCCTTCCTCGGAGACAAGGCAAACCTAATGTAAGACCTCTGCAAAGGACAGCATGAGACCTAAGTGTCTCAGAGACCCTAAATGATAGCTCAGACTTTGTTCCTCATCTCCCATGGGCAACAGGATTTTCATGGTATTCGGGGCTATGTTGGAGTTGGGAGGGATGATGATTGTGTAGCATCCAGCAGCTCACCTGCAATGAACCTGGGCTCAGCCGATAAGGTTTATGGCGAATTCTTCCTAAGGGAGATTTGATGATGATTTCTGAGCAAGGAGTGACAACAGAGCTAATTGCAATGTTTAAAAACTCCTGCCTCCTGCCTGCAGAAGGGATGCTCGGGGGAAAAGCGGAGGCCAGCGATCAGCAGGATTATAAATAACTTGCCGTGGGGACCTTCCACCTTCCCTTCTCTGGCACGATCATAAATAGTTTGCTTTGGGAAGCACCGGTGCATTAGCGAGAGCTGTAAAACATCAAGGGCTTTGGCTTGGCGCTGCTGACTGAAACCCCAGCAAAAACCCAGGGAGAAAAATGAATCCCATTTTCTTTTATGAACCACAGTGATCTGCCGGCTAAAAAGGGATTTCAGGAGACTCACAGACTAAAGCCCAGCAAGGACAGACCTGCCCCGGAGTTTCACCCAGGGCATAAGTTGTTTGAATGAAGGTGATGCAAAATGTGTCCCAGCAGAGCAAACCACGAAGCCACCCCAGGTGTTGTCCCACATTGCAAGGTGGCACAGGAGAGACCCACTGGTGATGCCGTTGCCTCGGACACTCTGTCCTTGGTGGCACTGCGAGGAAGAGGAGGGGTTCAGAAGGGCAACAGGATGGTTTTGTGGATGCTATTGGGGAGCTCCTCCCCAGGGAGCAATTTGGGAGAAAGGTGCAATGTGCAAGTGGAAAAGAGGAGGTGTTGGACTTGCATGGTCGTGGGCAGGACTCAGCCCAGCAATGCCAACTCTTTCAGGGGGATAAATGCTGCCCCAAAAGGGTAGCTGGGGGCCTGGGTTGGTCACCAAGTGGTTGCAGCAGAGCTCTGGGTGGGTGTGGGATGGAGAAGCTGCCCTGCCACCCCACGTGGGCAGGTCTCGTGGAGTTGTGCTTGGAGCAGCCAACACCAGCCAGAGGTGTGGTGAGCTCAGACCTTTTTGCCTTCAGTCTGCAAGATGTCAGTGGCAGGACTGGGGCTGTGCACTATCCATGCTTGGAGAACTTTCCATCCCCATCCATGGTGATGTCTCCAAGCCTCCTCCAAGTCTTTTCCTGACCTTTCCGCACCATCCCTGGCCAACGTCTTTGTCCTTCAGCCCAAATTGCACCAAAGATCCCATTTATGAGGTCTTGAGGAGAGCGTGGTGGCAGCCGGTGGGCTGGAGAGCCCTGACTGGTCTCCTGCGCCCTTGATAGCTGTCACCCTTGTCCACGTATAGCAAAAACTGGTGGGGTAGGAGGTGTTGTTGGACAGAGGGCTCCCAGCTGGGTGGGGAAGGTGCTTGCAGCAAGGCATTGCTGTTGAAAGCAGCGGTGTGACTCAGCAGAGCCGGCAACCTGATATTTCCCGCAGGAGCATCTCTAGCACCATGAATCAAAGTCACGAACAACCCACAAGGCAACCGCCCTCCAAAGCTTCCTGAGCCTGGGCTGGGGCAGAGCTCTGGCTTTTCTCCCTCTGCTGCTCCTCATGCCTTGCACCCAAGCAGGGTGGGCTTTCCTATGCCACCGGAGAGACCTGTGCCACCGCGGGCAAGGCAGCAGAGGTGGTACCTGAGCAAAATGCTGCAGCCAGAACATTTTGCAGGAGAAAATGCAGACAAGGGAGGTGATAACATCTGGTAAATGATCCTTCTGTTATTGCTGTTTTATTGTTGTTTAATGGTTGGCGTATAAAACCCCAACAAGCTTCATCAAGGCTGCGATGAAACCTTCTGAGAATCAAAGCAAGGGCTGCTCTGAAACTGCTGCGTGGAAGGGGGAGCATGGAGAGCCCCCAGCTTTTGACTTCTCAAAGACATTTTCTGAGTCACCTCCCTGGAGTACGTCTCTGCTGATGATGTGGGACCTGAGGGAGATGTCATCTCCACAGGGTCCCTACACCAGGGAGGGCAGATACCTCTCAGCAGCCCCCAAAAAGCTTTTACGTTGGGCTTAGTTTTTTGTTTTTTTTTTTTTTAAAAAACCCAAACCCTGCTACATGGAGAAGATTTTAGGGATGAGCAAGTGGGATGTGATCACGTCCAGGGTTATTATTAACGTCAGAGCTGCTAGAATTGCTTGACTCTGGTGATGCACCAAGGGCATGGGACCAGGTGGGCTGGGAGCAGAGCCAGCTCCAGTTGCCAGTATCCATCCTCACCTGGGGGTTGGTGCACATGGGGAATGGGAGCAGGGAAGGCCACCTCCCTGTGCTGGCTGTTGGGGACACATGGCTGTCCCTGGTGTCTCGTTCTTGGCAGGGGGAATTATTTAGTCTTTGGCAGCCCTGCTCCTCTCCCAGCCACAATCACCTCTCCAGGATGAAAGATGCTCCTTGGCATCTTCTCCTTGGGCTGCTGTAGGGAGGGAAGTGTGAAACAGCTATTTCTGCAAGAGGAATCTGTCCCTCCCTCTTTGCCCAGGGTTGTCCCATCCATCTACACTCCAAGGGTCTTTGTCCAGGTACTGTCAGGGTGTAGGATCCTGCTCAAAGCAACCATCTCCATCGTCTCTGTTGAGGAAGCATCTCCCTCCTCTCAAGCACTGACCATGCTAGTCCTTGACGTTTTTCTAGAGCAACCCACCCACGCCTCACCATGGTCACCACTATCCCCAGGGCTGGAAGGAGCCACTCATCCCTGAAGACCCCAGGACATGGTCCCTGGAGGCAGCTCCCTGCAGAGAGCTGGTGGGTTGTTTACCACTGGCAGAAGTGATGGTCCAGCCATGGTGGTTCTTGTTTGCTGGTCTGAAGCCTGCAAAAGATTAGGAGAAAACAGATGGCTTCTAATTGGCAGCGCCAGCTTACTTCCTGCTCTCCAGATAAACCATTAAATTAAGGCTTAAATCAAACTTCATACAAGTTAAGAGGCTGCTTGTAATTATTTCGAAATCTAGACAGACTTAAAGGCCTGGATTAAGGCTCTGTTTACTGTAAACGATGAAAAATGCCTGCTGTTTCCTGTAAGGCTGAGCAGCAAAGGGCTGAAGTGCTGGAGGTGGGACTAGCAAACTCCTCAGCTCCGATGCCCAAGGTTTTGGGGGAAGAGCAAGAGGTCATGGACTTTGGCCATGCTTTTACATGGTAGCAGACCTGTGGGGCCACCAGCAATGGGGCTATTGAGGACAATGCAGCTCACTATGGGACATGCCAACACAAGCAGGAGACTCTGGAGACCCATGGGGAGTGAGAGCTTGGTGGCAGCCAGGGAGCGGTCCAGGGCTGATCAGAGACATGGGATATTTTTAACTGAAGCTGACTTCAATCATATGCAGCTCAATTAAGATAAACAAAAATAAATGAGCTACCCATCAGCTGAGGCTGCTTAAAGGGAGTGATGCCTCTGGAGCGCCTGTGAGCATCCCCCGCCAGAGCAGCACGTGTTTATGGCTGGTCCAAGGATGCACAAATGCATAAACCCATGTGTTTGGGAAAGACCTGTGTCCCTGTGCCAAGGCAGGGGCATTTCCACCAGTCCATTTCCACATTTCCAGGGTGCATGAAGGACCCTTCCTGGCCTGACTCCAGGTGCATTTACATTTCAGAAAACCCAGGGGACATAAGCACATACCTAAAGGATTTTCCCAGGTGCTGTGCTTGAAACTTCAGACTTCACTGGATCAGACCTTCAGTTCCTGACCTGTATGCGTTTGAGGTGTACACAGCATTTGGAGCTATTCGGTTGTCAGTCACGAGTGTGACTCCTTTTTCCCTTCCAGGCAACAAGTAGCAACATCTCACTGAAGAACACCAATCCCACCCAAAAGTCTCCAGGAGGTGAGAAATTTGTTGTTTGTCCTAGAAAAAACCAACATGCCCGCAACTCTGGCCAAGCGATGTCTGAAACTTCTCCCTTTCTCAGACCATCCAAGCAGGGAAAATGCCCTGAATTCCACCCTAAAACCACTGAGGAGCTGCTATCTTTTCCTAAGATTTTGTTTGGGTGCCAACATTTAACCTCTGCAGGAGCTTTCTCGGCTTGTTACCACTACGAGCAAAACACAAACCTCCAGAAACCTGGAAAGAGGGGAAATATCTGGAGAATGTTAACACTCGTGATAAGGACCCATCCTTGAGGTATTAAGGCAACCAACTCACCCCGAGTCAGGGTGATTCAGCTTTTTAAGAACTGGGCCCAAAAACCTTGTCTAGGGTCACACTGGGAGTCTGTGGCCCAGGCTCGTATCCAGTGTCAAGGTCTTATGTGCTGGTAAAGCACGGGAGGCACTGAGCACAGCAAGTTGTGGGAAATAAATACTACCCCTTCCCTACTTTAAGTTTTGCAGCTCGTGGTTAAATGCCAAGATTAATTAGAGGCTTCTGCAAATGTAAAAGATTTTTGGGGGGGGGAAAAGTGGTTTACTTGAGTATGGCATGAAATTTTAAGCTTGATTGCTACGTGCTTGGCTATGTCTGTTATCCAACAGCGTTTAAAAAGCTATAGATGCTTTGATTTGTGCACCACAGCCCCCTCCTCCCGACGGCTGTGCAGGATTAGCCACCTATCCTGCCACATGCTTTACTCTCTGTAAAGCCCATTAATAAAGTTTCCTTTAATCCCAGATGCTTCACAAGCAGAGGGGAGATGCAAGGGGTAGAGAAGTGGAGCCAGAGCCTCGTGTGTGGCTGAGGTCAGCGCAGCATCCCAGGGCTGCTTTTCCTTTCCCCCTAATTGGGTTTAGGGGATAGCTAAATCTCATCTGAATCCATAATGCCACATGGCAGGGGAAGGAGAGACATTGGGGTGGACTGTGACCCTGCACCACCCCCCGGAGAGGTTTCCCATGGGAGGTGGGACCACGGGCAAAGGCCACCCAACCCTGCGGCATCTGGCATTACCCCCTGCTCTCGGCTGCTCCGTCCTTCCTCCCCTTTTGCTCCCTCGTGAACTTTCCTCCCAGGCAGCTTTGCCGAGCCTTGTGTATTTGGCATCCCTGGCTGACAGCTTGCTGCAGCGCTAATCACTGCTCCAAAATGGCAATTAGATTTGTTGTTCATGTGCATAGTACAAGCAGCCAGATTTACCGTCCTCTGCAGCTTCGCATGCAGGCACTGCTGCTCTATTCAATCTTCATTAGCAGCGCCGTATGCCACACAGGGTGGGGAAAAAGGTGCAATTACAACAGAATTTAAAGGTGCTTTCCCAGGAAAAGTAAGACCCCCTGGGTTTTCTTGCAAAGGATCATCCTGGGCTCCCCTCCTCTGCAGTATCCATCAGCCCAGGAGGGGATGAAAAGCTCAGATGGGAATCACAGGAATGTTGATCCAGACCCCAAGAGCTGATTTAGTATTTACTGAATCACATAGTGAAAATAGGAATAATATAAGTGATGCTAAGGTGTCACCTTGGTGCCTATCCGTGACATGATGGCAGCAGCGGGAGCTTCTGTGCCACTACCTGAGAGGTTGGACCCCATCGGACCCCATCTAGCAGGGAGGGAAAAATTTGGACTCTGTGTCCAGAGAGGTCCCAGCTGTCTCCAGCAGTGAAAGGACACGCTGCTGCATTTCCCTGGCTCAGGGGACCATGCACTGCCGACTGCAGTCCTGCCTCTGCACAGCCACACCTTGCTGAGGCTGGAGCAGGGGATCTTGCTCTCAGCATGGATTTGGCATCCTCTACCCAGGGATGCAGGGACTCATTGCAGCTCAGCACGGTGCTCTGGGTCTGGCCAAGTGACTCATGGTGATTCGAGTGCTGCAACGAGGCTTTGCAGCAATGGTGGCTGCTGCAGGGGTGATGCAAGGCTGCAGGGAGGATAGAGAGCTGCAGGAACAAGGTTGGGCTTCTTCTGATTTACCACAGACTGATCCTAGGGAAGGACGAGGACAGGGTGTTCTCGTGATGTATGCTCTCTCATCGGTCTTTGCTTGTGCTTTGCTTTGAGTAGCTGGGGTTGGTTTTGGGTCTCCATGGAGAGCCTTGGTGGGGGACTCCTTTTCATCCATCTGTGCTCATCCTGGGGCTTTGAGACCCCACTTTGAACGGGGTAAATGGGATCATCACCCAGATCAGCTCCAGCGATGGGACTCAGAAACCAGAAGTCAGGATGTTTGCTGGACCTCAGGATCTCCATGAAGTATGACTTGCTCTTGACCAGAGGAGCTTTTGCCATGGTGCAAGCTGAGCTGTCGGGGAAGTTTGCTCTGTGATGGTCCTAATCTGAGGGCTCAGCTGAGTGTCTTGGGGCTGAGGGGATCGGGGCTGGATTTGGAGTGCAATTGCAGGTAGAAGCTTCTAAAAAGAGAGACTTTTTTTCCCCAGAGTGTTACTTTTTTCCAAGCTGCTGCTGGGTCCTTCCTATCAATGCTTTTCCTGTGGGATCTTATATCAAGGAGCTGCTTGTTTTTAATGGGCTCTTGAAGAGTTTGCAGATTGACTGCACATGCAGCACATGCCCAAGACACCAGTGTCCTCACTGCCATACCTCTAAACACTGAGAAGTCCTCCCCAGATCCTGCCACACTGGCATGGAAAACTGATTGCCAAAAGAGATTCTTGCCCGCTGCGAGGTTTTTAGGCTTTCTCTTGAATGTGAGTTTCATTTTTCAAGTTTTTCCCCATATTGTGCAGACTGAAGGGAGAGAAAGAGTATGAACCCCTTGATGGCCACCCCTCTGGAAAGAGAGGCTGGGAGGAGAAAAGAAAGCATCTATCGTGGCACTTGGGATGAAAAAGGAATTGGCAATGCTGGATGTGGAGAAAACGGAAATACTGGTAGTGCTCACCTGGGAGAGAGGATCTGGGATGTGGGCATTGCCCGTGGAGAGGGAAGGGAGATGGGCTCATGTCCTAAAGGCCATGTCTCCTTCAGGGGCTGGCACCCTGGCACAGAACAGCAGCTTACTTTGGCCATAAGGAATTGCTCTACAGACCCACGCCACCCCTCGAGCCCCCATTTCCAGTCTCTCCAGCCACCGCTAATCTTAGCCCAGGCTGAGCTGAAAATAAAAAAAAGAAGGTTTTGATGGAAGCCACTCTAAAATCTCATGAATAACCCATACAGGGATTATATTAACCTCTCAGCATGAACTATGACTATTGCTAATTAAACCTTTTTTTAGAGCAAATGGCTCCCAACAGGGCAAGTGCCACACCACGCGCCCTGCCTCCTCTGAGATGGTGTCTGAGCATCTCAGAGCTCTGGCGAGCCAGCCGAGCATCCTTCAACGGAGGTGGGAGGGAGAGGTGTTGCAAGCCCCATGCAGCAATCTGTTATCAGCGGTCACGGCACCTCCAAGGAGAGCGACTGACTGAGCGCTACGATGCTGTGGTCCTCCTTGCTAACCCCAGCCCATGCTGACTTCCCCCAAAATCAATTTATGGTGAAAGAAAGGTTGTGGAGAGGAGCTCCACCCCACATCTCCTCTAGCCATGGGCTGTGCCTCCCTGGGGTGTGTTGGGCATGGTGAGCAGAGGGAAGGACGTGAGCTGCCACGCACCAAAAAGCCTGGGGATGAAACCAGGCAGGGTGTAGTGAGAGGGTGACAAAAGCATGAGGAGACAGCAAAGGGACACTGGACGTGGTCCTGGGCAACCTCCTCTATGTGGCCCTGCTTGAGCAGGGCGGGTTGGACACCCAGAGGTCCCTGCCAACCTCATCTAGTTTGTGACTCTGTGATGCTGGGATCATCGAGGGATGCTCCAGCTCCTGACAAACATGGTCCCAAGAACTGAATGTCTCTGAAGGGCTTTTAAGCAGAGGGTGTCCCTCTGAGCTGAGCGAGTTCTTCACCCAGAGCCAGGACTTTGCATATATTATGGCAAGTAGGAGTTTGTATATGTTATAGCAGAGTCCCCTGGCTATAAGACAGACACAATTGCCCTTGCAGAGGGCAGGTTACAAAGAGGGGTGGCCTTGCTCCCAGCTGGGCTGTGCTGGGACCGACATCATGGTGGTACATCTGGTGGGCCAGGCTCTGCTGCTGCCCTTGCTTGAAGAGGGGGGTGATTCGCCCCATGCTGTTGGGGTTCCCTGGGGTTATCTTACCCCAACGGACCCTTGTTTCATTTCTGAGGTCTCCCAGACCTACAGAGGAGTGGGGCAGGCTGATCGGGGCTTGGATGTGATGTGGAGGAGGTGATGGTTGGACTCGATGATCTTGAAGGTCTTTTCCAACCTAAATGATTCTATGATTCTATAATTCTATGATTCTATGCTCCCAGGCATCACCAGGCTCAGGACCTAGCGGAGCCATCGAAGTGTCCTTGGGAGGCAGCCGCCCTCCTCCCCACCTCTCCCCACATTGAGGTGCAACACTGCAGGCACCAAGGCCTCGCTAAGGTGGCTGCATTAACAATCCTTGGTGTTTTCCTTCTGCTGGGGGCTGTGGAGAGGAGAGTGTGTTAAATTCAAATTTTGATTTATTGCTGGGCTGAAGAAGGGGGGAGCAAGGAAAGCCCTGGTGATGATGACAACAGAGCTGAGGCACCGCTAGCTGCAGGTGTTTAGGAGGATGCTGGTCGTCAGTTTAGCCTATTATATCTATGTACTAATTAGCCACACTATTTTATAACAGGATCTTTCCACACGAACCATTCCCTTTCCATATCCCGAAGTTTCCCTTTTTCCTGTCTCTCCTATTTATTATTTCTTCTCTCCCTTGTGTTGACCTCCAGGCCTTATCTGCAAACTGAGGGAGCGCAAGATGGTCCCTTAAAAGGAACTTTACCTAAAACAGTGAGTTTTCAATACCACAAGCAAATGAAGACCACAGAAAATCTATGTAATTCAGTGGTATTTGATTTGCATTTTGCATTTGCATTTGATCCTTGTCCAAAAACTGCAGAAAAGTGATGAGTAAATGTAAGAAGAAAGAAGAGATGCTTTGAATTAATAGAAAAGATTATTGCAAAGAGACCTGACAAGGAGTTAGCCTACTAGGAGGTAAAATCTGGGCATCTGCAGGTGGGAGCCTCTGCTTGAACCTGGGTTCAGCGCTGCAGGAAGGCTAAACCCTCCTTCCCCCTTATCTCTGTTATAATCATCTTAATCCTTAGAGGGCAACCAGCTATCACTGTACATCCCATCTGCATCTAAGCAAGGTAAAAATTATCCCTACTATGTGATCAAGCTAGTTCTCTGTCTTTCTACCTCTCATTTACCATGTTGCCCAGTAACTTCATTTCCCATCAAACTAATGAAAACTAATTTGACTGCAGCACATCTTGTGGCCACACCTCTGGGAAGGACAAAGGTCTCATTTTAGCTGGAATGGCAGATGCAGAGATGTGTTGCAGGCATGGAGGTGTCCCATTTGATCCCCAGCCTATTTCCCATGCTGTTCCACAGATGCTCTACTGCGGGGAAAGAGTTGATATATTTCTGCGCATTGCCCAAGAGAGATGGTCATACCCCACGCATGGGTACTGAATCCCTGACAATTTCCTAGCAATCTAGAGAAGTATTGATTGTGCCAAACAGCATATTCATGCTTCATCTCAGAGTGAAAAATTCAGTCCTGCCATGCAGTAAATTCAGCAAAGCATTCACAATTAATGCGCAGTTCCTGGCCATGCCTTTTGGATAGGCTGCCACAGGCTGATTGATAATAGGAATTTTGCTAACTGCTTTAAGGAGCAAATGAAGGAACAAGTTAAAATATCTGTGCTGTGGGCACTGAAAAACAGCCTCAATGAGTAAGCTTTAAGTCGCATTAGTCTAGATGAGACTTTCGGCTGTCCCCATAGGATCTGCCTCTTTATCCCCTCCCACCGGCCCCACCGAAAATGAACAACATCCATGGGCACATGCAAAGGCAGACTTAGGGCTCAGTTCTTGCTCCCACAGGAGGTTTCTAAATTCAAGCTCAGCTTATGTATGCCTATGCTGGCAGGCAGACCAAGGTCCAAGCTCAACCTCAGGTCTGAACTCACCCACTAATCCCCCTGTATCTTGCAGACCTATGCTTAGTGGTTGTCTCAGCTGGAGTTGAGGAGCCCCAGGAGCTCCAGATGAGGCTGGTCACCGGCACTGGCTCAGCAGGACTGAAGGTTTTGTTCATGCACTCTGGATGGAGAGGGCAGGGCAGGGCAGAGCAGGCTGCAGCCCTGCACATACCACAGACATGGCTCTTCCTGATCCCGGTGCAGATGTTTTGGGGCTGGTTGCCACCAGGCTCACGGGCAACACATGGAAGGATACCACAGGAGCCACAGTGCAAACTAACAGGGACGTGGCGGAGGAGAGACTGACACCCGCGTGAAGGGCTGCAGGTGCATTTGCCAGCGCAGGAAAGATCCAATCAGTGAAAAACCCAACAAAGTGATGATGAAAGGGACTCAAAATACTATTGCTTTTTTTAGCGGATGGATGCGAAAGCTGGAGGTGCACCAGACCTTACAGCAACAGCTAAGTGCCTCGAAAAACAAATGACTCAAGGAAAGATTGCCTGTTAAATGGAATAACAAATACCGGTATCAATGTTCACTAGAGAGCTCGCGATCACTTCTTCCTTGTCATCCAGGAAAGGAAGTCAGGCAGAACATCTGATAAAAAGAAAAAGGGAAATGTAGAGGCTTAACAAACAAGATCCCTTCAGAAAACACCTCTGAGCAAGGAAAGATGAACAGGACTTTGCACAGAGCAGATGTGCAAAAGGCTGGGCAGGAACAGAGATGCCTTGTTTGCATCTAAATGGGCTGTATGGGAAGGGTTTGGGCACAGAGGACTTTGCCAGCCCAGTCTCATAAGACCCAGCTCATAAACCCTCCATTCAGGAGGTTGTTGGGATCTTTCCCATCAAGGTCTATTATTAATTGACCCTCTGCCTCTGCTTGCACTCACACCTTCCTATGGAGCAGCACATTGTAAAATTAAACAGCGCTGAGCTGCACTGTGAAGTCCCTGGAAGGGGAAAGCAATTTCAGGCTGACCGAAGCAATGGCTGGTCTAGTGCTCAGCCAGCTGTGCCTCATAAACACTGAAGACCGAGTTCCCTGTTGAGTGCATGCACCACCAACATAGATGCTTTTGAACAGCAACGAAGAGGGCTCAGCTCAGCGTGTTTATATATTCCAAAGGCTTTGCTGCTATTCTCGTTTCATTTTGAGAATGGCCACATTCCGCTGGATGGTAATACCAACAGGAGAAGTTGTGTAACCCCAGAACAGTTAGATGTCTCTGCAGGAAAAGCAAGTAAAGGTTGTTTAAAGAACAAAGGAGCGCTGAAAAGCCTAATAGCATTGCGGAGTATGCACAGAAAAGGGCTCTAACAGCCCATTGAAAATCAAGTGCCATTAAGGTATGAATAACCAACCAAGGGGAAAAAAAAAAAGGCCTCCATATTATAAAGAGGGATGAGGAAGAAGGGAGCAATTCACTGTAGGGAATGAAAGTGCTGTATCAGTCTGACGGCTCCATCAACAGCCAGAGGGACTGATCTGTATGTACACTGGGAAACTTGCCACCAGCCCAAATGATGTCTCCCCAGTGCTCTCCCGGTCACAACCCCCTCTCCTGAGTTGTGGGGGTGACTGGCTGCAAAACTATCAGGTGCAAAACACCTCCCTGGGCATGCTGGTGTGACCGGACCCCTCTGCAGAAAGGATCTCCCAGCACAGGGTGAGAGGTGGTGTGTTGGCCCGTTTATAGCTGCCTGGGTTTCCTAGTTGACTTTGAGCTCCATTTCTGTGTTCCCAAGGACTTCTGCTAAAACCTCAGCCAAGCCTGGCTGGGACATGGGGGATGGAGGGCTCCCAGGAGATAACTTGGCTGTGCAGGATTTTCTTCTCAGACACTGAGCTCTGCCCAGTATTTTTCTAACATGACACATTCAGTCACATCATATCGTACCTTCTCAGAGACACAAAAGACAGCCCATCTGGTTTCCTCCTGTAGATACAGCTGACCCGATCATCCCCATGTCTCTGTGGCTGATGACCACGTCTTTCTGTTTCCCCATCATATTTCATTGCACGCTGTCACATCCAGCCTGAGATGCAGAAAACCTCCAAGGCAGAGATTATGTGTTTTTATTTACATGGTACGCTGTTTTTCCAGTCCTGGCTGGCCTCTGAGATCTATGGATAAAGAGATTTCAACAGCAGACAGTTGCAAAATAATAAAGATGATCCAGATGGGCTCGTTTCCATCATCCTGGCCGGCACTCCCGTGGGTCTGTGGAAAGTACAAGGCTCCTTTGGTTTGTTCCCAATGTCCTCCAGCTTCCCTGGCTCTCAGTTGTCACTCCTGTCCAGCACATATCGTGTATGAAGTGCTACCCAGCTGTATTAGGTGTGTTTCATGGGAGTAGAGCAGCCAAATAAGCATCTTTCAGCTCTGGTTCAGGAGAGACTGAGAGCATAGCCCATGAAGCAGAAAGCAGCTGGGAAGGCAAGAGCAGGAGCAATGAGGCCATCTCATAGCTGGGATTAGACAACCAATCCTTCTGATTTCATCCAAGGGGTCCATGAGACCTCTTGCACCAGCCAACAGCTTCAAAGCAAAGAGGTTTATGCCATGAATATGGATGCCAACCTGCAGGTTAGAGTTCTGCTTTGGCAAAACCACCCCTTTAAGGCAGAATTGCCTTTGGATTCATGCATGACCAGACATAAAGAGACTGTAGCTTTAGTCCTGACTCCTCCATGACCTTGGAGCAAAACCGTTGGCAAGTTGCAGTGACCCAAGAGTTCAATCGCTGAGCTCTAGAGGTAGAACTTGGAACAAATATTCAGACACTTTAAGGGAGGGTAATTGCAGGTAAAGCACTGCCTGGAGACTCCGAAGATACGATTCAATTTCCAGCTCTGTTGGTGGGGTATGATGTGATCAGAACTGTGCAACCTTTCTGGACTCCGTTCCCAAACTGCAAAATGGAGGTAATTCTGCTCTTTTATTTCTTGACCGTTTTATGTAGGCTGGAAACTCTTCGGGGTTGGTATCATAACAAAGTCTCATTCTTTGTGTTCCCTTATAACATGAGCAGTGAAGGAGGAGCACAAGTAGGACACAGCTGCATTCAAGTGATACCTAAGCATCACCTTCATACTAAGTTTCCTGTATAAATGTACAGCATTGTGAATTCCATGGCATCCAGTTGAACTTGGTTGTGGTCCAACTCTTCTCATCTTTTTCTGAAATATTCCTGTCTATCCCACCCCTGCTTTGTGCTGGCCATTTTCCCAGTGGTTGCTGCTCCTTAAGAGTTTTTCAGATTCTGAAAACAGATGATGAGGGTAAGGAGAGTGTTTGTGTACTGAAAGAGAGGGGATGCTGATGGGCATCAGGGGAGGAGAGCCAGAAGTGCCAGTGGGTGATGGATGGCTGCGATGTGAGGGGCATGACTGGAAGTGCCTCCTTCCGCAGAGCCTGGGTTACGCAAGGGAGAGATAACAGAGGGGAAGAAGAAGCAGATAAGTGGATCAAAAGGATTTACAGCTCCTGCACAAGAATGGGGGGGAAACTCTTTGGGGTCATGAGGGAAAAGGCAGGGATGATTGCACTTGGCTTTGCAGCTGGTGTTGCGGGAAGGTGACCCAGGTGCCAGGCACTGCAGAGTTAAACAACTCCCTTTGCTTGCTGGCTTCTGACATAGAAATATGATTTGTTTGGGGGAACGCCGTATTTTTACAGCCTTAGCGTAATGGCGTGACATTCTGAACCTTCAGTATTCCCCTGGCAAAGTGCTGGGTAAATGCCATTGCTGGTAAAGTCTAATGACCTCTCTGGAAATTGAGGGGAAGTTGTACAGTCTTCACTTGGAGGAGGATTTTAAGAGCCTCATCCATGCGGCAAAAGCCCAAATTCAGACCACTACATATTGAACAGCAAATGTCCCGTGTCCCATGTCCCAGCCGATGCTACCCAGTGTCCCAGTGCATGTCCCAGTGCTACCAGCTGAACACTGCGATCCTCTGAAGACTGGCTGGCGAACAGCAGGAGAGCAGCATGGTCGTTGTCTGTTGCTGTACAGACAATGTAGTGCATCAAGAAACAGCTGGGAAGAATGTTTTGACATTAAAAAAAGGGGGGAGGGGGATAAAATTGATAAATGCCCAGGGTGCATGTAGAGAGATATGGAGTGTGCCCCAGGTGCTAGGAAAGTTATTTGTAAGCAGCCATGACTTGTTAAATGAGTTTCCCTGCATTATCTGTCAGGAGCTGACTGCAGCTTCGTCATATTTGCTCATGACATAGGATTATTGCCAAATTATTTCTTGCTCCGTTGATGGCTCCTGAGCTGTCAGAGCTTCCCTTGCAAACAATTGCAAGTGCAAAACTGGAAGATGTTTTCAGTGAACCCTGGTTCCTCCCTGGCTAATTGACAGGAAGCGGAGCCGGCAGGGACAGTCACATAGCAGAGGGGATTACTGATTATGGACCTAAGGGAAGAGTAGAGCAATTTTTTCAGTACAGGTTTCTTCCTGAGACAGGCATTAGGGACCGTTTAGGGATATTGTGGAGGATGCAAAGTTTTAACTGCTTAACAGCAGAACAAAGTGAGAAAAGGTTTGAATGCATCTTTGGGTTTTCTTTATACCTTCAGGAGTTTAGGTGGTAGAAATGAGAGTATCTAGGTAGGAATTCCCTCCCAGGGACATCCCATGGTACTGTGGCTCAGGTATATACCCCAGAGTATCCTCCTCTCTGAGGGTGGGGGGACCACAGAAGCCAGTCTGCCTATTTCAATTGCTTGAAAACGCTTGTGTATCCTGTCCCCAAATAAGTTGTTGCAATCCTCATCCTCTCCTCCTAGGTCACCACATCTGCTTGGAGCTCCTTATCCTTCAGTGCAAGAATCCAGAGATGGTGCATGGAGCTGCTGACTGCATCCCTCACCATGAGCTGTCTTGGGGAAGAAACAAGCTACGTTCACCAAGGCAGAGCCTGCACCTCTTCATGGGAGTCTTGCAGCTCTTGTGCCCTTGGTTCTGCTCTTCTCAAGTCCACAGCCATCATTAATCACACCCTGACCAGCTGCTGGAGGGTTTGTTTTAAATCTCCCCAGACGGTTCTGCAGAGAGTTCATTAAACACGAGAGCTTGCCATCCTGAGAGGGAATTAAATGGGAGTTAACACGTCTTAATGAGGAACTTAAGTGCTGGGTAATAGAAATAACAGCTGAACACTGCGGATTTCGACACATGGATGGGACACAGGGGACTCATCGTGAAGTGCCAAGTGATCTTACCTCTTGCTGGCAGGTGACCTGATGGAAACCGTCCCAGAAATGGGGATGATGTGCTGTGCTCTGCCCCTGAAAAGCTGCACCATGGTGGCCCTTCTGGGAAAGAAATGTTCCTAGGATCCCACATCCAAAGGCAATTTAGTGCACAGCTGGGTGCAACAGACAGTTGGGTGGAGGAGTTAAGCGTGTTTGCAATGTGCTGCTAATGAAAAAGAGAGTGAGGAAGACGGACAAAGAGAAAGGTAAAGCAGGTGGCCAGGGACTGGGAATGCAAACTGGAGAAATGAAAGGACACACTGAGATTATGGGGGAAAGCAATGAATGGCCACAGAAACAGCATTGTCCCCTCAGAGGGCAATTAATACTTGATATACTTTGATGTTATTTTGCTCCTGTTACAGTCAAAAAAGCTTAGCAAGGAAGATGCTGGGCTTCGGAGGAGTTGTTGGTACAGCTCAGACAGCTAAAGAATGAACTTTTGCACCTTGGTCGTGAGGTCAGCCTCAAGTGGCAACCCTCTGCTAGCAGATTGGCCCAGCTAATTAGTTAATTGGCTTTGCATCTTGTAAAGGGGTACCTTGAAGGTAAAATCCCCTCCAGGGAGGGTTTTCCTGCAAGCCCTCTCCCTCTCAATGGGACCTCTGGGAATTAAGCTCAGCTCCGGGTACGATCAGCTCTTCCTTTTGCTTTGCAGAAGCAGCGCAGTTGTGTGAGTGGGCTGTTGCTCTTGGTTTATCAGAAAGGTGGCATAAAAAAAGCACTGAAAAGAAGCTTTAAAATGGTAATGTCTTATTTTTCTGATGTCTCTATATCTGGGGGCTGATAAATATTCACATTTCCCTTGATAAAAGCCAGTGCTTTAGAACTGTAATGGGAAGTAGGTCTGCTTCGAGGTGGAGTATAGATCTTGATAAATTCTAATCAGCTGCTCAGGAACAGACATGGGGGAGTGGGGAATTGATAGATAAAGCATCAGCTATTAAAAGAAACACCGTACAGCTTCTCCGGGCTGGATAAATCAAGGAGCCCTTTATATTCACATTCACGTGTAACCAAGGAAGGCAAATTGATGAGGACTTGAGTTGTACTCTCGTGTCGGATTAATCTTTGATTTATGGCCTGGAAGATTACATTTAAATGTACCTGCTGGGGAAAATTCTTGACTCCATTTTTAGCTGTGCTTCTTCCCTACCAGCTAGGTGGTTAGTCAAGAAAATAAAAAAAACTTTTCTAGGAAAGTCGAAGAGCCAAACACATATTTCAGCTGGGCATGCAGGGGCTAAACTCGGCTCTCCGTTATGTCCATGTGACTCCGCAAAGATCCTTTTGGAAGCAACACACGCTCAGACCAGAAGAGCTTAAAGTGGCCTCTGGCCACTTTTCTCTGATCCAGAGCTGGTGTGTTTGGTGCTGGCACCCCTCCTTGACCCTTGTGGTCTGAGGCATGAGGATTCACACGGTCGAGGGAAATCTCGGTGAGGATGGAAACATCAGAGGCCTTTTCTCACCTGCGTGTTGACCCATCTGTGATGGAGCTGTCTGCGGTTTTCCTTTCTCAAGCGGACTGGGTGTATTCATCTCAGCCAGGCTTTGCACTGGTGCTGCCAGTGCCACTCTTGCTGCTTTATTTAGCTGGGAACTAAGAATCATGAAAAGAGGATGCTGGAAGAGCTCCTTCTTGTCAGGAAGGGAGCTGACAGCACTTAAGGGATCCTGGGTGAATAATTTCTTGGTGCATCTCACTCAGGGGCTTTGCCAGGCTCTGTGTCCTCAGGCTTCTTCTGACTTGTGGTGGCCAGAGAGGTAGGAAGTGGCTGGGAATATGAACAGCAAGGTTCAATATGAGACCTTGGGGATGAAGTCCAAGTGCCAGTTGCAGGAGTGACCAGAAAGAGCTTTCCAGACAGAAGGTGAAGGAAGAAATATTGCTCAGGTGATAAATCAAGAAGGACAAATCTAGGCAGGGTGACCGTGGTGCTGGTCCGCCTGCTCTGGTGTGTCAGGGCCAGGATCGAGTGCTCACCTTGCTCCCTTGGGACCAGCTGCAGTGATGAGCTGGAGCTGGGAATTGTCCCCCTTCCCTGGTGCAAGGTGCCAATTCCCAAAATGTTCATTGCAGTCCCCAGCCAGAGGGTAACCAGGAGGGAGTTGGGTGAGAAAGGAAGAGATTTTCCTGATGGTCATTTCAGAGGGGGTTGTTTGTGGCTATTGATGTGCTGGGACTGGCTGGGGAGATCCTGTCCTGCGGGGAAGGGTCGGGATTTGAGGTGGCTGCTTGTAATCACCGAAAATAAAGCAAATACAGACTGGACACTCACCATAGATCTGTTTGTGGGTTTGTTTCTCATTTCATTTCAAGGTTTAATTTATGACCCCTACCTGTCTTCAGTGAGGGATGGCAATGAAGCTGCTGGGGTCTCGGGACAGCCTAGAGTCTTGATGTGACCTTGGGCACTCCTGGGGACACTGGAAAATAAATTTTGGAGGTAAGCATTTCCCCAAAGGCACAGGCAGGAGTTGGCAGTGTATCCTGCCACCACCAGCCTGATCTGAAAACAGTGAAGGAATAATTCTTACTGACTTCTAATTTGTGGCTTTTGTGTCTCATGCTCTCAGGCTTTCCTCTGAAAGCAGGAGGGCTAGAGAGAATAATAGTTTTGGCATGGTGACTGTTGTTCTCACATAATCCCCTGACTCCCAGAGCTTCTGCTTTAAGCCAAGTTTTTGTAATGCAGCTTGTGACAGTCCAGGCAGGTGGTCTCATGCTTCTGCATGGCAATGGTTGAGGTTGGTCCAGGAGGCACATGGAGAGTGATGGATTGATGTCCCTTTGGTCTGGTCCCCCACATCTTCCAAACCATGAGTTACAGACACCTCCAGATCACACCTCTCCTCTCCTTGGCTCTGTCCCTACCTTGTCCCTGAGCCCAGAAATGTTGTGTGACATGGAGCAGTCCATGAAATGCATTTGCCTAGACCTGGCTGCCCGGCTGATGCTTGCCTGAGCTTTCTGTTCCCAGCTTCAGCAAGCCCAGAGCAGGTGCCTTTCTCTTGCTCTGCTGCAGACTACTAGCCTGGATAAAAAACCTGCTTGCAATTACCAAACAGAAGGGAGAGGAGAAAACTGCTCATCATTATCAGATGTGGGAAAGACAAGAAAATACGAGATAGACCCTGCCCCACATGATATTCAGTCTATCTCGCTCTCCTGCTGAAAAGCTGGTGGAAGACCTTGCCCACTCAGATCCAGAGGCACACTGCTGAGCAAACATCAGTCCTGGGGGGGGATGACCTATAGGGCTGAGAAGCAGCACAAATCCAATACTTATCCCTTTGGGAAAACTGCATTCACTGGGGTTGGCAAAAGCACAGATAAACTGCATGGAGCAGCTTGGAGTGCAGTGTCTAAGCATTGCATGAGCATGTCCTTCCATCCTCCCCTGTCCCTGATTCTGCACCTGTGTTTTGGACCTGGTGGCAAACACACCTGGACCCAGGAAGGTGCACGCAGTCCTGGCCCCAGGGTGAGCGTTTCAGAGGGGTTTCACCTGTGATAACATCTGGCTCCCCTGCCAAAATCGGTCCTTTTCACCCTGCAGGAAATCTGAAGTCTGCACCTGAACTGCCTACAGCAGGTGAAGGTTTTGAATTGACTTGATGGGAGGAAGGTCTTTAGCCCAGCTGAACTGGGCTGGCTGGGTAGCAGCATTGCTTTTCTCTCCTTTTTCCCCCTGGCATGAGGGGACCGTGACATTAATTCACAGAATGGAGCAAATAAATGCATAACTCTGCCTGATCTACAACTCACTGTGAATACTGGTGTGCTGAGCCCAGGCTATTACAAACACAGACTTCATTTTTTCTTTGCTGAGCCTGGTTGGAAGTGGCTGAAAGCCCAGACAGTCCTGCTCAGCTGCAATGAGTAAATCCTGTTTCATCCCATCACCTCTCTTCTGGCTAACTCTGTCAAGGCTCATATCCATTCCCAGAAGCAATGTGGGACAGCTGTGGTGGTATATGGGGATGGAGAAGGATGGGGTCACCACCCTCTGTCTACCTGATGCTTTGCATGTCCTGGTGAATGCAGCATCATTTCCAATGTTGGCCTCAGCGAGGCATCATGAAACAATCTGGTCTGTCTTCTCCAGGCTGAATTTCCCTGATTACCAGTCCCACCAGTTTGCTATGCATCTGCTAGACAGAGCAAGTGCTCGATGGGGCTGATTTTCCTTCTCTGATCTTGTCCTGGGGCTCCCACCCTTTCCCAGACCTGGGGACACTCTCATCAAAGAAAGAGGGCTGTGAAGCATCCAGCTCACCCGTGGTCCTTGGAAATACCTCTGTGTCGTTCCTAGTGCCGAACGAGCCCGGCGTGTTTCTAAGGCAGCGCGAGGGGGAACTCTTCAGAAGCTATTTGGAGTTATTGATAACCCAGGCAGGAAATCCTCATTATCTGATGGAGTGCCAGCAGCCTCTGCAGAGCGGTTTGGAGGAGTGCTACGTGCACGGGCTGCACAAGTGCTTGCAAGATCCCTTGCTTCCCAGGGCAGATCAAACTCTTCTGCACCCTTCCCTCCAGCCCCCGTGGTGGGGGGGGGGGGGGGGGGGCAGCCCTGGTGGGTCGCTGGCATATTTGCAACCACAGACAAGGTGGAGAGCTGACGTGCGTGTTCAGCGTAGGGAACGAGGCAGGGAGCAGCGAGGGAGAAGCACCGAGGAGGGAGGAGGACAGCCATGGAGATGCATCATCTCTGGAGGATTCAGGAGGCAGAGAAAAGAGGCATGTGCATTTTAGAGCAGCAATAAATCCATATTCTGCATTGTGTTTACCAGCAGGGAGGGTGCCCAAAGCATTTACCTCCCCAAAACTCTGATGCTCAAGCTCCTGAGTAAAGACTGACAGTCACGGCAGCAGTGTCCATGCAGAGGAAAGTCGGACCAGCTCCTGGGCTGCCCAAACTTCAGGCTGTGCCGTCCCCACTGCCTGCAGATGCTCAAGCCCCTGGATAAAGCCAGCACACGCCTTTGCGCTGCCCAAGTCCACCCTGAGCTCTGTCAGGGGGATGGTCAAACGTCACCCACTTGGTGTCATTTAGTGCCAGCAATGGGAACCGCCACCCAAGCCTCCAGTGCAAGCAGTGCCCAGCTCTCATTCATGCCCTCAGTCATCTTCTATGGGGCAAACTGGTCTGAGCTGGGTCAGACCAGCCCTGTGACAGCAGCATCGCCGGGGAATTACACCCACAGCACCAGCCTTCCTTAGAAATTAGGAGCATGTCGACCAAGGGAAGAAGCTGCTTGGCTGACTGCTGATGAAGAGCTTTCATTTCCACCTCTATCAATGTGCAAATAGCTATTTGCAAAGGGAAGCGGCTCAGAGAGGGACATTAACCATTCGCTTCCTCCCCCTCCTTTTCCTTCCAATACCTGTAAGTGATCCTTCAAGGTTCAAATGCATGCAAAATGCATTTTCTTGCTGGTTTCCAGGTCAGGACTTGCTGCAGTATCAGAAGGTTTTGTCTTTGCTCAGGTCCCATGGGGAGGAGCAAAGACAAGAAAAGACCAACATTTTCTCTTTGAACCATGACCTTTAAGTAAGTCACTTGGTATGTCAGGGCAGGAAAGGAGCATTGAATGCTTGACCAGAGCTCACCTGAAGGGAGGGATGACTCTGTGCCCAGATTCAGATAAAGGCTTTGGAAAGAGAAAATGCCACTGTTGTTCAGCAATGCACTTTGTCCCAGGCAGCTCCCAGGGCCATGTGAGACGAAGGTAGACTGGAGCAGCTTGGGGCTGGGGATGCTATAGAGCACATGTCAGTCCACCCCACTGCTGGTGCCAAATGGACAGCATGATATTACCTAAAAAAAAAGCTGCTCATTTGCCTGAAAAAAAAAAACCAAAAAAAAACCAAAAAAAAAAGAAACCAGAACAGCCTCAGGTGATCTACAGGCCCATTCAGCACCAGGGAGAGAAAAGATCTCACAAACTTGTCAGGAGATGATAGAAACCAGAAGTCACTTTCCACCTAGCTCATGTGAACTTGGTTTGCTCTTTCCTCTGAATGCCTTCTCCAAGGGGAACCTACAGAGGTTGGAGCTGCAGTGTGCTGCAAACACTTAGGTGCCATCTCCATCCCAGGTCACTGGGCTCCACCATCTTCTGTGAACCTGGCAGGGACCACGGTGGAAATATCACAGAATCAGTGAATAACTGAGGGCAAGGAAGAACCAGCTGGTTTGTGGTGTTTGGGACCTTGTGCTGCCCAGGCTTGAATATCTCCAGGGATGGAGAGTCCACAGGCCTGGACTGCTTGGATTCCAGCTTCTCCTGCTCCCCCAGCACAGCTGCCTCTGTCCTGTCCCCAGATCATGTTTTCCTGGGAACATCTGGGAGATGCAGCTCCCTTTTTAATTAAAAAAAAAAGAAAGAAGTGTCATCATTGGTTTTGGTTAAATTTGAAACATTATCACCTGTAGACCTGCTGGCTGAAAGTGGAGCTATTAGCAGAGAGCCCTACTGATGAGGAGCACAGGAGAGCCCAGTGCTTGACCAGTGCTAGCAGCAGAGCTGAGAGTGAAACCCTAATTCCCTCATTCCCCATGTATTTTTAACCATGAGATCACTTTTCCTTGAAAAAAGTTCAAAAAAATAAGATGTGCTATTATTTGGTCCATCAGTAGGTGGGGTAGAAAGAGGGGTCCCTGGGACACCCTGCTCGCCCTCCTGCAGCTGCTCGAGGAGGGGCAGGGGTCTCTCCAAATCTGGGGACACAGTAGAGGGTTGGGGACCTGCTTTGGCTTTAGCACATCTGTACCATTTGGGGTCTGGTTTCTGGGGAGATCGCTCTCCTTCTCGTTCCCTCTTTCTCTTAGAGAGCTGAGCAGAGAACACAATCCACCTTGTAAATCCTCTCCAACTTCAGTTGTACAAAAAAAAAAAAAAAAAAAAAAGATGGTTTTCATCCTGAGAATGCTCCAGGCCCTGAATATTCACTTAAAAGCTTGGCAAAGGAGGAGAATTCAACTTTCAGCCTCATTAACTAACGAAGCTCCCCACAGCTCTGCTATCGCTCACCAGCCACCGCTGCCCAAGATCGGGGGGTCAGGAGAGGGCTATTTTTGAGCTGTGCTCCTTGTGCATGTTAATGAAGCTCAGCAGGGGATGCGACCTATTTATTCTCTCTTTGGTGGAAATGCAACCAGCCCGTGGGACTCAATGCACTTGGGTGGACAAACGCTGGAAGCACGTTGGCGAGGTGAATGGATGCACCAGAGCTCATTTCTCTCCACTGCCCCGTGGGGAGAATGTCACCACTGCTCCACCTGCCAACAACCCACCATGAGTCTACCATAAGTGAACTGCTCTCCAGGTGGAAAAGTCTCAGGGCCACCCTTCAGGAGATGCTGAAGAGGTGCACGTAGACATCATGACCTGTGTGAGACACTTGGCAGCTCAGCACGCAGAGTCCCTCAGCCACGGTACCACCAGAGAGGTTTCTGATGGGAAACACCCCATCTGTCCCTCTGGAGTTTTGTGTTGTGCTGAAAAGCTGTCACTTTTAGCACGGAAAGAGAAATGAGTTTTTTTCACTGCAGGCTGAGGTGACACAAACTGAGTCACTTCTGTCTGCTGAATCACAGTCCTTTGTTTTTGAGTCAGTTTGACATTTATCAGCAACATTTACTGTGAGGACATCAGAGGAGATGAGGAGCCTGGTGCTCCTCTCTACCTCCTCTTGCAGACTAGGAGGGGGACCTGGCTGGTCTGCAGTGAGCTCCATGTGACAGCGTGGCGTGCTCTGAAAAATACAGAAAAGCCCAGAAAAGTTATGAAGCACCTGAGTTTCCACTCTGGTGACTTGCTGGAGCAGTCAGATAGGTTTCATTCAGGATCAAGTAAGCAAACACCAGACTTTCTGATATTGCTTAATATTTTGTCCTTGTTCTTTTGCTCCATGGGGAGTTTCTCTATTTTGACATTTCCATTAGGGATGAAAGTGGGTGTCAGAATTTCCCGAGGGATAGAAATTCTCATTTTCCCTCAGGCCAGCCCAAATAATAAATCTGCAACCAATTAAACCTCCCACACATCCCTATCCCACAAACCATGGCCTCTTGGAAGTTCATGGCTCCAGCTGAGATGAAGATCCTCCATTCCTCTCACTGCAAAGGCAGAAGCTGTTGCTCTTAGGGGACCCATTTTCCTGTTTTTTGGTGATTTTATTCCCAGCATTTACCTAGTCTAATTGTACCACCTTTCATTTCTAGCCCATGACTGCTCTAGTTTGTCTTTACAAGGCTGCCAGCAAGCACTCTGGATTATTCACACATATTTTGCTTGCAAACATTGGTTAGTTTGGTCAGAGGCAGGCCCTTGTAATCATTATTCTTTCAAAGACCAGAAGCTTTTAGCCTGGTTTGTTTATTTTTTAAATGTCAGAATCAGTGGAGTTTGCAAACACAGAGGGAAAGGGTGGTACAAATGGCCCATCCTGATGTTAAAGCCAGGAACTAGAGGTAAATTTAGAGACTTGCAGGTTCAGAGAAAGGGTTGTGGGTGAGAAGAGGACAAGAGAGAGGAGAAATGGTGGTAGTATCTGATAGACACATGGAGAAACTTTCCTACAACAGAATACAGTGCAGATAATTGCTAGGTCTGCCAGTAAATCCCCTGGCACTTCAAGAAGGATACTTATGATCTTTGCACTTAACGAGGGATTTTCCTGTTACAAGTTCTCAGCGAGTTTGCACTCAGGGGACACCAGTGCACAGGTGGTGAGAGTCCTGCCATCCCTCTGGGCTCCCCAGGGCTGGAGGTGTCAGCAATTGGGGTGGAAGTTGTGGGAGAGTAGGGAGAGCTACTGATAAAAAAAGAGGCACAACCAAATGGAGAAATCCTACATGTAAAAGAGGCTGTAAGGTGCTATTGATGAACCTCTGAGACGCTTAATGCCCTGCACTGGAAACTGATTGCTTGATGACATCCCTTCATCCAAATCCTGCTAGAAAATGCCTCTGCATATGCATAGCCTCTGCAGGTAAACCTAAGAGACCCCTCTCAGGACCGAAGCAGCAGCTGGGACTCATCCTGGGTTGATATCTTGTCTTAGGGTCACCATTTGGACGCGAAAAGCCAAACTTCCTTCTTGCAGAGAATCAGGAACTGCGATGCATCCCAATAGGGACCTGTCATTGTTTCTGGGGCTGTGTCATCCCAGAGGGAGAAGAGCAGCGTGTGGCCGTAGCCCTGTAGCAAGTGTGGGAGGAAGGAGATTAATCTGACTCATGCGCTGGTACTTCTGCTTGCAAATGGGAGCTCATGGAGGCTGCTCGGGAACTAAAAGGATTCGGTGAGGCAGTCAGCTTGGACCTTGGCTGTTAGCAAGATGGATGGGGACCATATGCTTCATTAATAACAGGGACACAGATGAGCAGGTTTGAGGCAATGGATGGCTGTCAGCTCTGTCACGGTGTCAGGTAGTCTCGTGTTTGAAGGATTTCAAACCCATCCTTTATTTCCAAGTAAACAGTAATGCCAGATGGGTACCCTCACTGCCTAACCATCCACCTCCCCAGGTCCTCCTGGGTGTTCACAGACGTGCTGTACAAGCTGTCCCCTTGTGAGATGACTCCAGGTGGCTTCAGACTTTTATGATGTTTGGCTTGCACAGGATGAAGATAGGAAAGGACCTCCAGGAACAATAAGGGAAAGAAAGAAATCTGGCAAGGGAGTTGTTAGGAAACAACCACAGGGACAAGAATCAGCCCAGGAATATGGGAAATGAGAAGAACCTGGATTGCTTTAGAAATGAGGGAAGGAACTTTGCCTGTGCAGAAGAAGGGGTGCTGGAGAGGAGCTGGGTGGGCTGGGGAAGCACGCAGAGATGCTGCGTACCCGTCTGTGGTGGGAGGGGGACCAAAGTCTGCAGCGTGAGCTGTGGGGGATAGGTGGGAGCACTGCTTGCCTTTAAATCCATTTTTTCCCTTTGAAACTACATTCCTACTGCCAAAGGTCTCAAGTGGAATTGCTGCTGTGGCTTGAATTGACTTAGACTTCACGGATTTGCTATGCCCAGGGTGGGAAAACAAGAGACCTGGAAACCTCCAAGGTAGTTAAAGAGTGGAAAATGGTGCAGCTGGTCCTGCTAGGAGAGGGAACCTGTCCATGGGCACAGACAGCTATGGATATGGGGGTGTTACCAGCACAATTCACCTTATGAGATGGCATTGGGCTATGGTGGGCTGCTGGATGAGGGAGAACTTGGGTGATTTTACCGTGTCACCATGCAGAAGGAGGAACATGTGTCCCTTGCATACACCTCCAGTGTTGACCTTAGTCAACAACCACAAGCATCAGCAGCCTCTGGGTTAAGTTACCACCAAGAAGCCTCATTACCTCAAATATAAGCCTTCCCATTCAGTGCCCATTAAACCACACTGTAAAATCTGCCGGCCCTGATTCCCAGCAGTGCTGCGTGGTGGAGGGAGCGCTGTGGGGTCTCCTAGAGCTTCCTGACATTTGATTTATCAGCCCAAAGTGCTGCATCACCATGAACGGCTTGCGGTTAATAACTAATGCAGCAGAGCACTGGGGGATATGCAGGTAATAGGTGCTACAAATGTGCAAAATGGGACTTTGGCTCCAAGGTCAGGGCTCAGTAAGGACGCAAGATGTACCAGGGAGCTAAAGAGCAGAGGGACAACTCCTTTGTCCTCTCTCTATTGCATTTTGCAAGACATGGGAGCGAGTGTGACCACTCAGCACAGGTTGAGCCTAACCCACATCTTTAAGGGTGCGGCAGCGGTAGAAAACCTGCACAACATCCCTTGCAGAGACAGCAAAGAGACAGCTTGGGGAAGGGCAGAGGGGTGGAGGGAGATGACAACTGATAAATCACAGTGAGCAGATCAAGACTCCCAGAAGGACACGATGGCTCCAAGACTCGTGCAGAGTGCCCAATCTCCAACCCACCCCAGCCTGCAAGCAGGGTGACCCCCCAGGTGTGAGCTACCTTCAGGGGCAGGTATTCATTGCACCCCAAAAGTCACCAGTCCCAGGCTTGTATACACAGGCAGGACCCAAAGGAATGGCTTTTGGGCCTCAGAAAATGGAAATTAAGGTTGTAGACTGTTCTTTTCATTTTTTATAGCTTTTCTCTCCCAATCTTTAATCAGATGTTTCTTCAGCTTTTTATATAGTTCCTATCAAAACCCCCATCTATAGAACTAAATTTCCCTCATTTCTAGTTTAATTTTTTTCTGCGAGTGGCGAAATGTTCTTGTCTGAAAAATGTTTAATGAATTTTCCACTGTCGCTTGCCTTTATTAGCCGTGATTTCTTATTTCTGGCGATGCGCTCTGCCATTCCCATGTTCCAGAGCCCACTAAATTATTCAACCCATTTATTTTTTACTTTGGGTATTGTTCTGATCTACCAGTATGTGCTAGTCAGGTGGTAATGGGGAAGCTTTTCTTCATCAAGCCAGGGAATCAACACAGGCAGCACCCGATGTGAGTGCACGGGGCCAATTCTCTCCATCACACCGATTTTTAGCAGCTCCACTGCGAACGTCTCTACCACCCTCAAGTCCCTCCCATGCAAGATGCTGTGCCCTTGGGCGGCAAGCAATGATCCTGGCCCCTCGTTGTCTGCGATCCCACTACCCCATGATCAGAGAAAGCTTATCCTGTATTTAGGGACTTACCCAAGGCATGGATACTTGTGGGAACAAGCTGGTTTTAATGACCTCCTGTATGGGAAAAGCTCCTCCAGGACATCTCTGCCTTGTGCTATGGAGAAATCCACTCTGTCTCCAGTTTCCCATAAATACGATGTCGAACCTGCTCCAAAAGCAGACTGGGCTGTTAGTATTTATGTGGTGCAAGGACGGTGGGGGATAGCTGTGAAGGGAAAGCAGCCCACATGCGAGAAAACTGTATTTTCACACACTGCCTTTCTGACATTTGTTTGCCAGAAAAGAAATATACCTCCAGGCATGAAACAAATTGGTCCTATTTATGTACCTTCCACCCATAAAGCAATCATTTGCTGCCTAAAAGCTCCATGCTGTTGGAGAAAAGGGCTTTATTATTTTGGGAAGCAGGGATTTGGGGAGGAGATAATTGTCGGAATTTACGAGCTAGATAGAGACTTATCTGTTGCTAAAAGTCTGGTATTAAATGGGCTTGTTTACTGATATTCATGCCTTCCACCTGGCAAAAAAACCCCACCTTGATTTAACAAAGGATATCAGTACAAAGTATAAACTTGTCAATAAGATTTCTAGCTGCATGCTCCTTTTGATTACCCAGTACCCAACCTTTCATTAAACATACATTACTGCAAGCTGGTGATTGAGGTGGGGTAGGCTGAGAGAAACTAGAAGACAAGAGGTCACTGGTCCCACTTTTGCCCTAAAACAAAGAAGTCAAGAACTATATTAATAGTTGAAGATATTATTCAGAGAAAGTGTCACCCCTTGCTCAGGTGTTTGTGGCCCCAGACCACAGAAAAGTTGAGTCCTCATCTCCAGGAGTGCCTTGCTCTCACACACTCATTCTCTGTGACATCTTTCCCCACCATTTGCAGATGTATCAAGGTCTAATTGTCTTGCACTGCTTCATAACAGCAATTAGCATGTGTCACGCCTGATCCAACCCATAATGCTGCTGCACGGTTTCCCAAAGCTCTGATTTGACTGCTCTGCCTCACCAAAGCACCATGAGCTGCTCCTCCTTGGTTTAAGCCCCTTTGTTGTCTATCCCTGCTCTCCATACCATTGCTTCTCCAGCATGGAAAGCCTGGCTCAGCTTGGCCTGGGAGATGATGAGCACAGATGAGTTTCTGGAGAACATCCTTCAGGTTTTCTTCCATTCTTTCCCTCACTTTTCTGCATAAACTTCAGTGCAGCCACATCCTTGGTCTCTCCTTAGTCCCTTCTTGGATGACTTCTGGGCTGTGATGCCTCCTGAAGTCCTAACAGCAGTTGGGTTCGCAGGGATGTATGGCAAACACTCCCACCAATGACCAAAACTGCCTCCTTGTAGCTCCACCTGGCTGAAGATGCCATCTCCATCCATCTGGGACATTGAAACAATACTGCTTTTCCATTCAGCATTTGCACAGCACCCGGTGGTGGGATCGAGTCCCTGTGGCAGCTCTTCAGCACTGCAACAACAGGAATAACTTCAATACAGTTGACCCTCCGTTGTCTGTGGGCAGCTCATCTTGTTTGAGGCTAAACCCTGCCATGTATGAAGAGACATGCATGCCATTTTGAACCCAGCAGGGTTGATTCTCTCTGCCCACAGGCAGCTATTCTGTCTGGAACCTGCTCAGGTCTGGCTACTGTGCAGGTCTGGCTACTGTGCAGTCCCAGCCTGGAGAGGTGATGCAGAGGCTCCTGGAGGTTCAGCACAGCTCTGGACCACCTGGAGATCTACATACCAGGTCCTGGGAGGGCTACCAAACTGTATGGACTCATCAGGGACTCAGATAAGTTATTTCTGAACCTAAGCAACTTCTTGTGTTTGCGCGATGCAGTATTTGAGATAATAAATCCTCCGGGAACAGGGCTGTGCTGCAGAATGCACCACTGAATGCCCAGGCTGGGTCTGGAAGCAGCAGAGCTTGTATTAGCTAGGTTTTTCCTCTTATTTGCAGAATTTAGTCTCCTGTTACCCTGGATGAGAAAGAAGCTATTGCAATCATAATTAAATGTCACATATATTTAACTGAGCACAAGTCTCTATTCCACACTCCCTCTTCCATCTGGCTCCAGCACAGCTGAGATCAGACTCTTCACAGCCTGTGAAATGATATTAGGGCAGTTTCTGTTTATCACAGCCATGATTGATGCCTGCAGTCAGCTCATGATATAATGAAGGGAGTTCAGGCTGTACAATGGGGGTGTATATTTAGAAGATGAAATAGTACCTTGTGAGCCGTTAAGTATCATAACATTAACACTGGGGAGTGTAAATAAGAAGCATAACATAAGGGTTGGTGAGTCACCATATCGGGGAGTTGCTCTCCATCCAATAAAGTATGTATTCTCTCTTAAGAGAGAAGAGCTGGAGCTGGATGACACTTACTGGGAGCCCTTTTGTACCAGCGCCTTCCCTTCTGCAAGCTCTGCAGATGGCTTGAACAAGTGACTCTTTCATTTACCTGCACCAGATGGGGGAACAGGCTTGTGAGCATGGCTGGTGAGTGGTTTGGCCCCCAAACCTGCAGGCTTGGCAGTGGCAATATTCTCCGAACACTGCCAAGCCTATCTGCTAAGGGGAGATGATTGCATCTCCGTAAACAGAGCCTTCCCAGGATGCCCCATCTCCTGCTGGATGGCTGTTTGCTGATACAAGCCATCACGCCAGACAGAGAGGGATGGGGGATTCAAGCCGTATGTGAAATGGGCATGTTTTGAGTACAAGGCCAAGGAAAGCACTATATATCCTGGCCGTGCCATGGGCAGCAGCTAGTCCTGGTAGGACCTACCTCCAGGGATGCAGGCAAGCTTGGGCGAGAAACCTGGGGAAATTTACCTTCTGCAGGAAGATGAAGATGGTAGCAAGAAAAAGACTTGGCCTTTTTCATGATGGTTATTTAAGTAAGAATTTTTGCAGCCTGGCTGACATAGCAGGACATTTCAGATGTGTGCGGACATCTTTGGCTGTAGCTCTGCTCTTCCCTGTGCATGTGTTCTTCTCTGCAAGCACTTGTCTGGTGACAGAGTGACTTGTGCAGCTGTGGCTACTTCTTTTGGATGAGGCCTCTCCTAATGATGGTATCGTGATTGCGGTATCATGATTACTCACATCTTTGTTCTCGAAGTAGTGCCAAAGGCTCACAGTGTGGACTCAAACATCTGCAGAAGAAAGCAGAAATGACAGCGCAGCACATCAGGTGGTCAGAAGGGTATAGTGTTTTCTTGAATATCAAAGGCCATCCCTGGGATCATGGTGGGAAATCACAGCCCTCTGCTTCACCCTACATCCCAGGTGCATGCCGAGCACAAGCTACAGATATTCCCAGGACAAAAGTGGAACCAAGCTTTACTCCATTTCTGCTTCTCAGTCACCCTAGATGGACGAAAGGCAAGAAGAGGAAATCTCCCAAGAACTTGAGCTTCTGCTGAGCTTGCACCAGTCCCCTTGCATTGCCAGTTCAAAGCCACCAGCACTGGTTCAGCCCTCTGTTTGCCCAGGACCCGACATCCTCCATGGGCCCTCCTGCAGTCCTCAGAAATCCAGTGTCCCCTAATCCCAGAGAGCTTGCTGGCACTTCTGTGCAACCGCCTGTTTCCTTGTTCCTGCCAACAGCCTTGTTCAAAACATGTTAGATCAGGTTTGCAATTAAGTTCAGCAGGGGCTGGTTTATGACAGGTAATCACTGGGCTGTTGCTCATAGGTAGTGACAGACCTCACCGATCACAAATAATTTCGATGTCTACCTTGCCACATGCCAGTTTGTATCTTCATTTCAGCTGCGATTTCCCTATTTGAGCTGACAGCAGCTCTCGCCATCTGGAGAGAGGTGTGCTTCTCCTTGGCTGAGCTATTCAGCATGGAGCTGCCAGAGCATCATTAGCAAACATCAGAAACTGGAAAGCGTCAGGTGTTTATTTCTCCACAAGCTGTTCTGGGATGCCTATAAATAGGAAGTGTGCTCCAAAGTCACCTGAGAGCAAAAGCATGTTAGACGTCCATGGTTGGGTGACCTGAGAGCAGAAGGATGCTCAATATCCATGGTTTGGTGATCCGAGAACAGAAAGCATGCTAGACGTCCATGGTGGTGGCTCTCTGACTAAACCGGGGCTGAAGCTGGAAGTGTTCTCCAAAGCCGCTTGTTAGAGGGAAGTCCTTTCACTGGTTGTGGTGAATTTTGCAACAAGCCCTTAATTTCTACAGGTGAGGTTTCACAGGGAGCTTCAGCTAATGGTAGCAGTGCATGGAGAATAATGGACTCTGCCTTTGGAAAACCTCCTGTCCCGGCATGCCCTGGCCATGCCTCCCACCCTGTCCCTGGTCTGGTGCAGGGGTTTGTTTAGTTGCATGACCCAATTTGGCCAGAGACTGTATTTTTTCCGGAGGGTATATTCAGCCACAGCTCTGTGATGCAGGTCCCTGAGCAGCCCCATGGAGAGGAGAGGGGTAAAACAGAAGGCATATGGGACTCCTCTTTTTGAGTATCAGGTTGTCTTGGAAATAGCAACCTGCAGAGCCCATGTACAGAGTCTACCTTGGAGTATCATGGTCCCGGAGGAACCTTCTGCTTGTCCCTCCACCTGGGACAAAGCCTATTGACTTGTCCAAGCCCAGCTGGCTTTAGAAGAGGTCTTTGCCCTGCAAACATCCTGGTCAGAGTGAAGATATCCTCTATAAGCTACCTTGTAGCTGGGAAAAAGCTGTACCATAGGTCTGCCCACCTGGAGGTGACCAAGAGACTGCAGAACCCAAACATCCGTGGATTTCCTTGTGGGGGAGGACAAGGTACCAAAAGATGGAGATGGAGACAAGATGACCCCTTGGACCTTTGCCATCTCTGTAGGGCCTATTTCCATGATAAAGCCAGCTACGTCTAAACATGGCTATGTGAAAGAGCTAATCAGAAATGTTCATAATGATCTTGTGCCTGTAGGGGAATTTGGGTTCATTCAGTGAGCAACATTTCGCAGATATGTTTAATTTCAACAAATCTTTGAAAAATCCCCAGAGCAGAGTGTTCTTGTAAAGTTGAAATGGAGCAGGCTCATGTTCCCTTTTGGAAGTGCTTTTGGGGGTTTTAATTTAAGCATGTTAGAATTAAAAAAAAGTCCCAAACCAAACCAGAGCATTGTCCTCTTTAAATCAAAAGCAGAACAAGATCATTTGGCTTCCTGACAAATTTTTAGAAATTATTCTGAACAGAAAAAGCTACAGTTATATAGAATTTCAGAAGAGAAAAGAAAATAGTTTCTGTCCACATCTGGGGTTGGGTATGACCCATGGGCTGGGGAGAACTGAGTGACTTTCCAACATCAGCTGTGAAACCACACAGAGATTTGCTACTTAATTCAGTGCAGAAGAGTGAATTATCTCAAGACATCTGTGCCCTTCTGGCTTTATTAAAGGCATCAAGAAAGGAACCAGCATTGCTGAACTACTTTGTCAGAGAGAAGAAAACCTAGAGCAGGAATATCGACAGTTTATAAACTCTGTCCTGACCTTACCTCCTTCAGATAAACTTGCTGGCTGAGTCAGGACAATAAATCTGCTGCATCTCATTCGGGAAGGGAAATGATTATCCGTCTCTCCGTAATGAAAGAGATTTTATTCTGATGCCTGCCGTGTTGTGATTTGCAGACCTTCCACGCGGCAAGGAGGGATTTATACAGCAATAACGTGGCTGTGCATCGGCGTGCAGCTGCATGGTGCTTCCATGTCACCGAAAAGGCATCCAGATGATTGTGCATTAATGCTGGCTGTGGGAAGGCGAAAAAGAAGCAAGAAGAAAGATCTCAGCTGAGATGTAGAAACAGATGGGATATAGATGAGGCACGGAGAGATAAAGTGGAGAGTGTGCTGGCCGCAGAGCTGGGAAAAGAGGGATTTTGCACCAATACACAATAATCCAACACAAGAGTAGACAAGGGGAAGTGAAGCAGGATCTGCTTGGAGATTACCAACCCTGGTTCATTGAATAAAATAGTTTTGCACCTTTTGCAAAGGTCCCTCCCAAGACCTTTGGGGAGTGCAGCAGAAAATGGAAGATGTGCCTGGCAAAGCTGAGATTAGACATGAGGACTTGACCCAAGGAGCTCATCCCACGCTGGATACAGCCTCCCTGGAGTAGAAAGGCAGAAGCAGGGTTAATTTTCTCCTTGACAGCAAGAACCAAGAGCTTATTTATGATGGACAGCAGCTTAGTGGAGCCATGTTTAAACAGCCTTATAAAGAGCAGAAGTGGTTTGAAAGCTCTGAATGAAAGCCAGTCAATTTTTTTAATTTTTTTTTTTTTAAAGCCTCAGCAGGCTCTAAGCAGAGTTTGGCTTTGGTGCATGGCAGATGGCTCAGGAGATGTTTCTCTGCTCTATACATAGTAATTTTTGACCTAAATCTACTTTTGCCTCTTCTACAGAAAGCACATGTATTTTTGCTGGTGTGGGAGATTTCCAGAGCTTTTCCAGGATAGATCTTCTGGGAAAGGAGGGGGAAAAGCCCACTGCCATCCCCTGGCAGGACAACAACCCATCCCAGAGACCATGCCAGGTGCTCTGCAGTTAGTAGGGCCAACAGCTTTCCCCTCTTGAGGACATGGATGCAACTGGGCCAAATTCATTGCACCATTTGAACATCTTTCTGCACCACTCTGACGTTTTGGAAGCTAGGCTTCAGCTCAAACCTCTGGGAACAAAATGAGTTTGGAGTCTGGCTCACCAGAAATACCTGAAGTGAAGCTACTTTGTCCCTGCATGTGCACCTCCATAGCAATGTTGGTGACAGATATGTCATGATGTGAGAGTGCCTTTGCTCTGGCCACAGAGAAGCTCAGACCAGCAGCTCCAAAATGTCTGCTTAAAAGCAAGATGTGTATGAAGAAGGTGGATCTCCAACTTCAGTGCAGCTATATCTGAGATGAGAAAATCCATTATCTCAGTAGGAGCTTTAAAACCTCTTAAAATGTAATACTTCTTGTCTGCAAGCACTGCTTTTTGGGCTGGTACCTCCAGGGGTTTACTTCCAGTCCTGGTTGCTCACCCACAGTGCCATGAGGACCCTTAGAGGTGGGACAGGATCTGAGGCCACTTTCCTCAGGCACACATGACTGATTGAACTATCAATCCCAAAACCCCAAAACAGAAGGATGTTACAAGGTCACCTGCAGTGCTCCTGGCAGGAGATCGGGACCGGTGGCCGAGACTCACCCTGCCGCACAGCTGCTCTGCAGTCAGCAGCTGTTTGCTTTCGCTCTGCAGGCTTTCATCCCCCTACTTGTGCCGGTGTTTAAAGAAGGAAGAAGAAATGAAGTCATCAGGGATGCTGTAACACAGCAATCCTTTCAATGTGCTAATGCGCTTGCATTAGTGCTAATGGGCACCACCACCAGCAGGCTCTCGGGAGGAGGGAGGATACAGAGCCCACCCGCGCTGAATTCCTCTAATGCTTCCTTAATCCAACCGGTCTTTAAAAGTGTAATGAAAAGAGCTCCTGTTTACAAATAACCAGGGCATCGTAGGGTTTTGTAGCCATCTTTGGACTTTCTTGCTCTGCTGAGACAACAGTCCTGGGCTGCGGGTTCTTCCTTGCATTGCGTTACCAAATCCCATCCCCAAAATCAGAAATCAGAAGCGTGTCCTGTTAAATGACCAGGTTGCCTAAGCTTGGTCTGATGTACTGAAACAACATTTGCAAAGTGCAAATCCCGCTGCCAGTTACGTAACTGAATTATCCTTCCATATGCCAGACAGCAATTCTACAGTTAATTGATTTTAATCTAATCATTTGTAGCCAGTCACCAGTTTTAATGAACCCTGCCCACCCCCAGCCCATCGTTTTACATGAGCCATCTTTCCAGCAATTACTGGTTTTAATTATATGAAAGTCTGGTTACGTTTCATTAATTCTTGTCACATTACCGCAAGCCTCCATTTCCACATCCAGAGTCCAGCCACCTCGGCATCATGATCCATTACAGCGTACAAACAAGAGCAGATCCTTGTTCCACTTTCATTAGATTTTGAACGCTAATCAGCAAGATTCAGAGAAGGCAAAACATGGTTACTCACTCCTTTGCCTCTCCCTCCTCTCCTCTCTGCAGCCGGAGCAAAGCCACAGCCTGGCTCCAACACCGGAGACCTGCTTCTTGCCTGATGGCATCTGGTGTGGGGGCACCTGAACCAGGGCAGAGCCCCAGACAGTGTCTGTTTTGCAACATGCTTCATTTTTCCTCGAGGAAAAGTACTCAGGACCTCCCAGGTGAGGGGGAATATCCCATTCATCTACACTACTCTAATCCCAGCATTTATTAACAGCGTTAAATGCATCCTTGGGGATGGGCAAAGGGAAAGGCACAAACCCTTGCACTGGTTGGGGTGCAAACACAGCTGTGAGTCACTGTGGACAAGGTGGATGGTCTCCCGAGGTGGTGGGTGATGGAGAACAGGGGCAGGGGAAGAAGGAGGAGGAGGAGGAAGGGTGGAAACTGACCTCCAGGAGCATTTGAGAAGGCAAATTTCATGCCACGGACCGGGCAGTGCCTGCAAGTGAAGGCAAGAGCTTGGATTGGATGCAAAGCTGGAGAAGTGACTGTAATTGGGATCAGTGGGACGTATCTGGCTAGCACTCAGGATGTGATCTGTGCCAGGGAAAGAGGCAGCAGAGGCAAAATTCCCCCCATTCAGCCTTGTTTGTCTGACTCCAGAGGCTCAGAAATGGTGACCCAGCACACAGCCTAGTTTGAGTGGGCAGGGTCTCCTTGACCTGTTAGGAAAAGCAGGATTTGGCCAGGAAAACTGCAAGCAGCGCTGGATTTTTAAGCAAGTGTGAAGTTCAGGGGCTCTTGGATGTTCAGAACTGTTGCTGGAGCAGAGATGTCTGCTCCAACCTGAGCCCAGACTCGGGTCCTGGATTGAAAGATCTCAATACCATTGGATTACTGAAATGTGATTCCCCCCAAAAAGCAGGCACTGGATCCAAGATGCACAAGCGGCCAGTGCCTGTATGGGAGACCCCAGCCTCTCCTTCCCCTCCATATAGCTCCATACTCCTGCCCCATTTTCCAACAGGGACACAACCCCACTGGCTGATGGAGTGGTCCAGGTAGATCCCCAGAGATCGGACCTGTCACTGCTCCTGTGGTAGGGAACCCTTTCCTGCTCCCATCACTGACCCAAATGGCCAAATGATGCCAAGATGGAGAAACAGGCATCTTCCAAGACCAGGGTTTGAGGGATAAGCAAAGGCATGGGAGGATTTTGGCTCTGGAAACAATCTACCTACAGGCTGCCCATTTGTCTGGGTGAGTCACCCCAGCCATGCGGCCCAGTTTGTTCCTAATTAAACAAAAAAATTCCTAATAAAAATGAAGGATTACTCCCTGTCTAGTTGGAAACAACAGCAAACCCTGCTATTCACATAGGAACATGGATATTTCCTTTTCCTAAAACACCTTTGCGAGGATCCACTTGCTACAGCCTGCCCGAAGGTAGTGTGGGGGAAAGGAGATGCCAGGGGGTCTCACGGGGGTTGTCCCTGTATCCCTCCTGCTGATGCTGGGGGGCTACACGGACTCTGGAAGTGTCCTGGCCATGGGGCTGGAGCAATTCTGTCCTGTCCTGTGTCTCTCTGGACATGGCAGGGCAACCCCTCAACCCAAGAAGCAACCCCAGCTCCAGAGGGACAGAAACCCTGCGCACCCAAAACGGGCCAGAAAAGAGAGCCAATCACTCCAAATAAGGAGGTGTCGTATATAAATAATGTATTACCAGTGGAATTGTATAACGAGGCTTTTACGGACTACTAATAAAACAAACAGTAAAAGTCTCATTGCTGTCTATGGTAACGCAGCCAGCATGAGCAAGTAATTTTGGCTCTGGGGACAACTTTGTGTTTAATCCTCCCTCTCACCATTTAGTCCAGTTTTATGCAGATATGAATTACTGAATGCAGCCAAACCTGCCCTGCGCTCCAGCTAGCCATGAGCTCCATTGCCGAAGACTTGTGGTAACACTAGTACAACCACAGCAATAATACTCTCATAGGAGTTTCTGTGTGTATATAAATGAGCTAAAATGATATCTATAATAACTAGAATGAGATTACAAGCTTTGTGCTGGTAATTGTGTGGATTATCCAAGTTCCCTAGCACCTCTACATGTAGTATGAGCATTTGATACACATTCATTATGCTATAGATAAACATTGTATTAATTATTCATTTATAATTTCTAAGATTATCTAGCATAAGGTGAAATGGAGAGTACTCCAGTTGAGTGTTGACATTGGAGGCAGACTCCCAGCCATGAAAGCCTTGGTGGCTGGAGCAGGGTGGGGAGCACAGAAGCATTCTTGCCTTCCAGAGGGAGCTTTCTCCACCTCCAAAGGAGAATGCATTAGAGTGTCTGCCAAGCCCAGGATGATTTTGATGGCCCAGAGAGGCTCGTCAGCTCTTTGTGGTAGAGAATCCTGCACGGCTGGAGTGTAGCTGTTGCAGATGATTAGTGATGGAGACTGACTGGGTACAAGGGATCCTGGTGCTTGCGCAGGAGAAGGAACTGCCTAGACCTCAGTGGCTTTGGAGGGGTTTGTGTTGGACACCAGAAAGCCCCATCAGTCTCCTTTCCTGCCATTGCCAAATCCTCAGATGTGCTGAAGTCACACGAACCCATTTTTAAAGCAGCACTGCTGGGGATCTGATGAATCTCTCCCAGCACACCGATCTCCACCGAGTGTGTCCACCTCAGACCTTCAGTCTTAGGCTCTGGAGAGGTGGCCAGAGCTGGTGAGGAGTACCATGTCCCCAGTGCCATGTGCTACAAGTCCGAGGGGACAGATGGGTGGACAGCAGAGGGCTCTCGAGCCCTCAGCAAGAACAGCCGCCCGGCTGGAGGATGCTCGGTGTGCGCTTGGCCACTCCGTGAAACTCCTTTGGGCAGGCTGCAATGAATCAGCTGCTGGAGACAGCAATGGTGCTAATAGGAATTTACTTCTGCTGTGGAGAAAGCTCGTTCCCCGATGAAATGCCACCCCTGTAGCTGCCAAAAAGGTATGGTGGGATTAAGTACAGCCAGGTTTCCCTGCTGGCTCCTCTTCTGCCTGGCTGTTTTGTTAAAGTTTTCTCAATAACTACATGAGGAATTAAACATCTTTTGGAGATAAAAAGGGAGAAGAAAAAAAAAAATCCAAAAAGAGAAAGCTCTGTTTTCTGGTGCAGAGAACCAGTCTTTGGGAAGCAGTGCTGTTGGTGATGAAAAGCTGGGAAGCTCTTGTGGGATCGGGGCTGCTGGGTCCTCCCCTTCCCACCCCACTGTCCCTCCCTGCAGGGACTTGTTATCCATCTGCCTTTGGCTCAAATCCGAGCAGAGGAAGGAGAAACCCCCCTCCCTCGGGATGGGTTGGGAAGAACCTGGAAGGTTATTTGAGTATTTCAAGTGGGAGTCAAGGGGGGGATACCAGACTGGGCTTTTTGTCTTTCCCACATTTCCCATTGGAAAAAAAAAAACCCAGAGTTTGCCACCCACCCCCTGCCAATGCAAGAAAGATGCCCCAAAGAAGCAGTGGTGGGTTTTTCCCATATAGGGCTTTGGAGGGCTAACTCCCTTGGGATTCACATTTCCATGGGGTCATCCACATCCCTTCTGATCCTGCATCTTCACCATGCTTCGGGTCCTATCTGTGCGATAAGGACAAGGAGATATTTGCTTTTTTTTTAAATGGCAATGGCTATTTAGGAGGGAAGAGAGGGAACTGAGAAGCCCCGACAGGAATTCGGCACTTTTCTGTGCAGGCTCTGCCCTGCGCAATGCTCGGGGATGCCTGCCGGTCCCTTGAACCCACAGCACAGGCAGCACCAAAGCTCTGCCGTATTCTCCGCACATCCCAGTCCCAGAATAAAGCTGTCCCATGTGATGAGATTGCAGAGATTGTGTAAATTCATGCCATTTCCCGGGGCCATACCCCTGCCCTGGTGGGATGAGGGTGGGAGAAGCTGAGGGTTACCTCCGCCTTTGCAAAGCAGGGAAGGAAATTGCCAATAACACCTTGCTCCTTGCCACCTCTGGCATCTATTGTGAAGATTTGCCTTTCTCATTTATGTGTAAATAAGCCCTTTTCTTTCCGACACAAGCAGGTTCTGCAAGTAACTCTAGGTACAGAGCTCATCCTATACCGGGGCTGTGAGCTCAGGACTCTGAATGTGCAGAGGGAGTTTGGGAGAACAAAAGGCTTTCAAAAACCCTCCTGTCTGGCTAATCCATATGACCTGACATCATCCTCAGCATGGAGAACAAGGTGGCAAGCCTGGCTGCCACTGAGCACACCTATTAAATTGTGTCCGCTCCGTCATGAATTATGTATCTTTGCATTTCCATTTCACCGCTGCTGCTTGTTTGATGAAATTCTCCTGTTGATAAGGATTAAGCCACCTTCTTCAAAGCACAGCACTGAAGCAGCCCTGTGTTTAATAAACTGGAGGGAGAGAGTGTTGCATTCCCTGGGCAGGGTTCGCCCTGCACCACTCCAAGGCTGCAGCATCATCTTCTGGTGCCTCCCAGAAGATGGGAGGAGAGGCAAATGCAAACCAAGGGTGGGCACCCAAGTGTAAAAAGTTTAACAGAGGTGATGGGGTTGTTTTATACCCTATGCAATGCGTGGAGGTGGGCTGAGGACTGGCAGACCTCACCCTGAGTCTTCCTTGTCCAAACACCAGTACCTGATGCTGGTTGAGATGCCTTCTAGCATCCAGCCCACCACCCAGCAGACACTCCAGGAGCAGAGAGGCTTCCCCTGAGTTGTGTACCCTACCTGCCAGCCCTGCATGGTGAACAGAGGGGATGCTTAGCTGCCTGCTTTCTCATCAAACCTTGCAGATAGGAGGGAAGTGGTTTACTCAGATATCATAACCTGAGAGGCCAGCACAAAACCAATCACCACCTCTGTCTTCATCTTGTCTTTTCCCTGGGAAGAACAGCCTAGTGTCCCTACAAAAGCCATGGCTCTGCTTTGGACAGGGGCCAAGCCTGCCTCTAAACCATCATGAGACAAAGCACTGATTGCAACAGCTCATGGGTTAAACAGATGAGATGTCATGCAGCCATTTGCAAATATTGGTCAAATACAAACAGCAGAGCGCATGTGGACCTGATGCTCTCTTTAGTGACAGAAGCCAGGGAGGGTTTGTCCTGGTTAAACACTGTCGGGAGAGGAGGAAGGTGTGTACATGTCTGGCTTTGACATATTTGTAAGGTATGTGGTGTCCAAAAAGGGGCTCAAGGACGGTCCAGTTGCTGGTCCTCAAGAGTTTCCCCTGGACACTTTAAGATCCCAGTGTGCAAAGGCAGTAACATTTCTATAGCAGATACTACTGAGAAAGCTCTTTACCACGTAAGAGGCTGGAGGGTACCCAGAGAAAGGAGAAAATAGGGTCAGAGTCAGGGAACACTAGCAAATGCAATAGCATTTTTGTGGAAAATGGTGATCACTTGTGAAATCAAGAGATCAGGAGGGTTCTTGGGAGCCAAGTATTAAGACTGTGGTGTCAAAGCAGCAAGCGCACATCCCATCTGGGATGTAGGTGCTCTGCATCCTTGGAGCAGCATGCACTGGCAAGGATGGGTGCCCACCCACTCCTGCAAGGAGTTGTGCAGTCTCTTCCATCAGCTTGGCAGCTTCCACCTCAAAAGCTGTTAACAGGCTTTTTCTTTGGGCTTTGCCCCAATACTCTATCTGGATGAAAAGAATAAACCACCACCTGCCATGAGGGTCCCACAGTGGAGAGAAACAGAAGGTAAGAGTGGAGAAGAAACAGCTAAATGAGATATAACCAGGCTCGACATCATCCTTCAGGGCAGCAGTGGCCCAGGAGGAGAGGACACATCTCCTGCCTCCTTGTTCCCCTCAGAGCAGATATTCCCAATAAGCAGCCAGGGTCCACAGCAGGCTCATCAATCTGGACATGCAAGTGGAAGTGGGAATCTCTGGGGAAGGCTGCCTTGAGCCATGTCCACGCCACAGCACTTAACTTCTGCAGGATAGATAATTATTCCTTCCTTGAGCAACATCCTCCCTGCTTGCCACCAGCTGAGGTCCCCTGCTTATCCCCTCTCAAGATTTCTCATGCATCAAACCAGGCCTACCTGAAATGCTCCTGCTCTATTTCTGGCTTTCTCTGACGGCATCATGACATAACTCTTTAAAAAATACAATGCAAACAGGAGCGATACACCCAGACAGCCCTGTTCTCCATTTGACCAGTGAGCCAACATTTGCTTTGGTGTTTGTTTTCTGAAAGGAGGGAAGATTGATGGGAGAACAAGGCACGCTGCTGACGTAAACCCCTTTGGCTGCAAAGTCCATCTTCTTCCTCTGCATGGGTGTTAAGCACACGCACAGTTTGTCCAGGGGCTGATTAAAGCAGATTCCAACCCCCCGCACTGCACCCTTATCTCACCAGCCCACTGCTGGCCCAGTAAACCTCTGAGGGTGTCACACCCCCCTTAGAGTTATTTTCCTGCTGAAAATCAGATTATTGAGGCTGGATTTCTCTTCACCCGGATCGTGTTGTTTCGCTGGTCCAACTTGCTGCCATGAGAGGTGAGCTGCCAAGAAGGGGTGACCAAGAAGAGCCAAGCAGAGGAGGACGTCCTAAATATCCTTTGCTTTCAGCTTAAATACTGAAGGCAAAGTCCTTGCATGGTATCCAGTACTAGCAAGCCATGAATTCCCACAGCTCTCCCACAGCTCTCTCCAGAGTGTGCTGTAAGTGGTTTTCTGGCTGTCCTTAGCTCTCGAGTGCCTTGCAGCCTTGCTCACACCTACTCAGCTTCTGCGGTTGCTTTCAGTCCCCAGCAAAACTCCCTGTCCTTGGCCTCTCCATGAAACTTTTCTGCTGGCTGCTATTATTTGAGGACTTTTTTTCCCCTTTTACCAGGAAGAAGCATAACTGCTTCATACACTTTTTCTGCAGATTATCATCTTTACTAGCTTGAGCCCACAGAGTAAGCATGTGGACTTAATGCCTGCATAGTTGTCAAGTGCAAGGTCAACAGTCTTATTCAGATGGATAACATCTGCATGAACATGTTCCTCTTCTCATACTCATCAAAGGGTAAAATGTTTGGAATGACAGTAGGGATCTTACAGGGACATGTGGAGATGCTGTCAGATGTTTCTGCAATTGCTTGTCAGCTAGTTAGCCATGAAACCAGCCACCAGACTGGCTCTCTTCACCAAAGTATGGGCAATTTTCCCTAATGAACCTAGTAGAAGATGGGAATGCTCTGTTTCTGGTGTTGTCTCTCCCTGTCAGTGTCTTGTCAAGCCAGCACAGCTCTGGAACATCCCAGGATCTGGCTGGAGCATCCACCCAGCTCTTCCCTGCCCTGAATCTTACCTGCCCTCCCTGGAATGGGCAAACAGAGCCTGGATACACCCAGGACCTGTCTGCTGCTCCTTTGCCCATGTGGGCAGGGAAACTGGGGGTGAACAGCAAACTGGAAGGAGCCTGGGGAGAGACTTAGGCAAAGCATGGGTGGCAGATGCTGGGGAGAGATCGGGGAAGTTTAGAGATTTCCATCTGTATCTTGGAGGTGGTAGTAGTGACCATGAGCAACCCAGCAAGTATCCTGGACTTCAAGGGGTAAAACATTTAATGCAGCCGCAACACCCCCAATACACAAAACTGCCCTGCTTACCTCTTTCCACCTCCCTGTCCTGCCAGATACCAGGCACCGAGCAATTTGAGGCCAGATCCACGGTATTTAGACCACTGTGGACAACCACGTGGTGCAAATGTGAGGAGCAAGCCCATCCACAGCCTCCTCCCTGTGCTGTGACCCCCACTGCACAGCAGAAGCCTCTCTTTGCCCAGCTGCACCTCATAAGAGGGAAGGCAGGGCTGAGTCAGGCCATGGAGATGTTGCCCAGAAGCTCAAGCAGGGACTTTCCTTGCAGCCAAGGGTCTTATAACAGAGCTGTGCCCCGAAGGTCCTGATGCAGGTGAGGCTGCTTGGATGATTTACACCGAAGGGTATGAAGCTCTATAGACTCCACAGTACCTATCCGCATGGGGTAGCTGGATGAATTGGCTTCCTTTATCTCTGCTTTCTTTCCCTAGCAGTTTGTCAGTAAATCAGAGAGATGTCAGATGTTATCAGCACCTGCAACTTTTTTTTTTTTGGAAGTGATACAGAAGCGCATAGGTGACTTTGAGAGTGCTGAAAAAAGGAAACAAGAGGTTAATAAATCTTCCTTTTAGCAGTATGCATTCCAGTGTCCTTACCCCATTCCTGGCCTTGCACAGAGATGTGACACCCACTTATTCCTCTGCTATGTTGCAAAGCCCTGCTTTGAGCTCCCTCCTCTCTTCCTGAAGGGAGGAGAGGTGCGTATGTCTTGGGATGAAGGGGAATCACCCCAAGGGTGAGTTATTGCAGGGGAAATCTGACCAGGGTCCCAGTTCTGACCCTCTGCTCCCTGTGCTCAGCGCAGCCCCACACTGCTGTTCATTGCATCGTGTGGATGTACAGCGGCTCAGCTCCAGGGAGGTGAGGGCAGTTCCCCAGGGTGAGCCAAAAGGAACCTGCCGGGGCATCTGAGACAGCAGCAGCAGGGGAAGAGGGGAGATGGGACACTCAGCAGGACCAGGAGTGACGCTGGGTACCTGGGCTTAGGCAGCTGCGTCGCACCTGGGGCTGGCAGTCACCTCCTAGCTGCAGACACCGAAACACGAGAGGTCCTCCTGCATCCCACCTGGCCTCCAGCCAGTCTGGCATGGCACACGGGTCCTGTGTCCCCTCTGTCACCCCTGTGGGGATGGGTGGCTGAGATACCCCAGGGCTCTCACGTGGTTTCAGACATTCACGGACAGGCAGCTGGACTGAGCCGAGGGATTTAATGAGATATATGGGTATCTAGAGCTGTGTTGGAGGTGCCCCAGGTGTGGAAGAGACCTGGAGGCAAAGCAGGATGCTAAGGGCAGCTGAACTGAGTCCAGTGGAGGATAGGGTTAGTGGTAGGTAGGTGCTTATGTCAGGGTGAACAGAATTGCTCTCCAGGCTCCACCAACAGCAATGACTGTATCTGCATTGAGTATAACAGGAGGTTAGACACCGAGCACACATGCAGGCACTTCTTCCTAGACATTGCCATTGCTGTGTCTACATGCTGGACCCAAACTGTACCCATATTTTCCACCAAAATGCGATCCCCTAGACTGCTCCATGCCATAAAGACCTTTGAGTGGTATTACAGTTGCTGCCCCAAAAAAGATCTCTCTACTACCTCTACATGACAGGTCTGACCTGCAATTTATGGGGCTGCCCCAAGTCCAGGGAGCTCATATCCAGATATGTGCCAACATGAGCCTACAGCCCCTTTGGTTATGCTACTTCCAAGATGAATGCAGGCTTCTTCTCTTCCATTTGCTCCTCAGCTTTTCCTCTTGAGGCAGATGTGGCTGCCCCATCCAACAGTTAAACCTGATCTTCTCTTTCCTTTGCACTCTTCAGATTGTTTTCCAGAAGTGCAGCTCAGCACTGGAAGAGATCTGCAATCTATTAATTAACTCAGTACCTGACGGGTGTCATCACGCTGAAGGGATTTTTGAGGACAGCATTGAAAATTATTAAGGGTTAGACGGGAGTGATTTATTGGCGGAAGATTAAAAGAGTTAAATATGTAAAGCTCAAGTGAATGATGGCAAAGGAGAATCTGACACCTGTACAGAGTGGTTTGAAGGGTATAAACGCCCAGAAAGAAGTGGTGGCTTTCCTGAGATGGGGCATTTCAGCAAAAGCTCCTGGGGAAGGCTCAGGGCAAGCAAAGGGAATTGCTCTCTGCAAGCCTGCAGTTATCAGGGTCCACACTTCCAGATTCACTCCTTTAATTTAAATGCAGCGAAGGATTATTGGCTCTAATGCAGCAGAAACATTGTTAGAAGGCCAGAAACTCAGTTTCTCCTCCCTTTTTTCCCCAGCACGGGCTTCTCAGTGCCTCAAACTGCTCTGTGCTCAGCACTGCTGCATCTTCTGAGCCCCAGGGAAGCAGGGACCCACTCAGGACCTTACAGAATTGTCCTGGTGCTGGCACACATTGCAAATGCCAGTCAGGGCAGAGGCACAGAAAGCAATATCTGCTTTCCTCTGAAGCACTAGATTTTGCTATCATAGACTTGCCTGATCAGAAACTTCAATCTGTATGTGTTGGTCAGATGCTGCCTCTGCAAAGCAAAATAAATGTGGTGCTAGGAAGCCATAAATTATCCAGGCTGGAAAAAGCTTCTCAGGCAGGGTTGTTAATAGCAAGATCCATCCAAAGGAGCTATGGACGGGCTGTGTTTCCTTCCTATTCTCCATGAGAAATCCTGGTTTCCTGTCTTGCAGAAATACTTGTTTCCAGCAATACTGGTTTCCCTGCCTTCCTTCTAGCTGAGTTCACCTCTGTATCTTAGAGGGCTGCAAAATGTTTATGCACTGTTCAGATAATGGTTAAATGATAACCCAGCTAATGAGTTCCTTGGTGTCAACCAATGTAGCTGAGAGGTCACTGACAAACTATTCCAGTGTCTGTGCAATTAAGCATCATGCTCTTCTTCCCTGTTTATCTGACCTCACTCTTGCATAGAGCTGTGACAATTACCCAAAGCTTCCAGAAGGTGTAAAAAAAATTAAAAAAGTGTTGCAGTTAGTCTAGTTCTTAATCATTTTTTCTTTAAAAAGTTTGTACCTCTTAAACCAATGCTAATTATACTTTTCTTATGGGCAGCATTTTATCAATACAGCCAACTGGGACTGGAACACCAATTAAAGTCAGGGAGAGAACTACAGCTGTAGCAGAGCACCTGATTTTTTCAAAATTATGACATCAATTTAATTGCAACTTTCCAATCCATTTTTCCCCCAATTAATCTAAAGTGCTCTATTCTTAGGAGAATTTCAGAGTTGTGATAAAGCAAGTCAATGACCTGTTTTCTGACCCTCTGCTAAACTGCTAATGACTTTTTTGGCGGGTTTCATCTCCGTTTTAATTGATGATGGACACAGTCAAAACCTGGTTAGGAAGTTGTAAGCAAAGTTGTGCTCTGCCTTTTGTGGCAGGGCCATCCAGTTTGGCTTCAGATGCAGAGAAAAGAAGTGGCTGGAATGACTCAAAACTGAGTTGTCAGCTATAAAAAAGGTAAGTAAGCAGTGCAATTAACGCTGGCAAAATTGCCCAGCTGGACAGATGGCCCCTCTCCATCGAACTCGCATCAGGACTTTGCTGTGTGGCTCTTTAATCCAGTGTGTTGGAGCAAGGCTGCTGTATTTCCAACAGAAAGAAGAGGGGAGCTGGTGTTGGCAGCGGGGAGAGGGCAAAGCAGGAGCCTTGTACATGTCCATCACCAGCTGATGGTAGGAAACCATCTGCTAATACTCTGCACCTCTCCTAGTGAACCCCCAGCAAGGCTGCAGCCCACAGCTCTTACTTGTCCTGCCCCAGAGCTCAAATCCCCCAACGTCTCCCCCGTCCCTCATTTCCCACTGCTCTGCCCTGCAGATCTGGTCCTCTGTCCCAGCTCCTTCTCATCCTAGGTCATCATGCCCACCTCCACCAGGCTCCTCTCTCTCACCCTGCCCCATAGGCATAACAGCATGGTTGAGACCAAAGGTCTGCTCAGCCCAATGTCCCATGTCTACAGCAGATGCCAGGTGAAGAAGAGGGCAAGCATGCAGCGGTACTGCCCCAAAGCAGACATGCTATTATCTGTCCCATTCCCTGCCCCTTTGCCTCTTGGTTCTTCTCTGGCTTTCCCTGAAGAGGCAAATCCCACCTCCTCCATCGGGGATTTCCATCACTTGCAGCTTCCAACACCTGTACTTACCAAAAGCACGCTTGAGAAGGACCCTCAAAGCAGCAGGGAGGACACGTGTAGGTCTGTAACTGAAACAATGCTGAAATATTCAATTCCTTTGGGGTTAGTGAGTGCTTACAGACTTCTCAGGAATGCAACCTGCAATTACCCACACTCCTTAATTGCTAGCTCTTCTCCAGCCTGTGCCAGCCAGGTCTTCTCCAAAAAATGCTCAGACATGGATCGGAATGGCGCAGACCAGGGATTGCTCCTGGGCGGCAAAGTGGATGAACCCCACAGGTTTTGGGGAGGAGAGGATTCAGCAGCATGGGCACTGCTGCGCCGTGCTGCCTGCCTTTGGGGCTGGTGAGCATGTCCCCGGGTTTAGCGTGGGAGAGGCAGTGAGGGAGACTCCCTCCTCCCATCTTGAAGTGCTCATGGACTGGGTGATTTTCTTAGGACCATGAGGACCCATTATGATAAAGGAGGGAGACTGTGGCATTTTGTAAGCAATGCATAGTTCTTCAAAGCAATGGAAAATCTCTGCATCCTTCTGTAACCTGTTGTAGTGGCTAATTACCCTCAGTTTTAGAAATGGGTGGCTTTTTTGCAGTTTGAACACGTTTGGCCCTTGTTATCTGCTAGCCATTAGCTGGCTAGAGGTAAGCCTCCCTTCATATCAGGCATTCTCTGTCTTCATTGGGAAGCACAGAAAGCAATTTAACAGCCTCTTAACCTTTGCTGTAATAATCTCCATAACCAGGACTCCTTTCATCTCTTACAGTAGCGCATGCTTTTCTAGTTCCTGAATCATTCGTATAACTCTTCCCTGCAGTCTCTCCCATTTATTTCTCTGTTCTCTTAGAGCCTGGACACAGGAACAGATCCATCACTTCAAAATGACTTTCCAAAGGGTGCAGCTACAACTTTCTCCTCTTAGCACATCCCAGAGCTGGGTCACCCCAAAACATATGGTGCTCAGCTCATGGGCTGTTTGTAGCAAACATAGTGCAAACCATTATGGGTGTTTGGGATGTGTGAGACCAGATTAGTACAAAACAAGACTGAGAGGGACTGGGAGAGCTCAGCTAGACACTCACTGTCCCCAAAAGAGGGTCGATGCAATGAAACCCCTCTTGGCTGACTCCTGGCTAAAACCCTCCCTCCCTCCACAAGCACTCAGCCCCAGGCTGTGTCCTCCTTCTAGCTATAAAGACTACCTCAGCCTGGTTCTCCCTTGCTGTAATTTCAGTCCATGACTTCTTATCCTGTCCCTGGAAGAGCTGTTTATTCTCCCCCTCTTTGCAATGACCTTTTACATAATTGAAGACTGCTATTGTGTCTCTTCGCAGCTGTCCTTCCTCCAGATTAAATGACGCCAATTGCTTCCCAGTAGCTCATGTTTTCCCGGCCTCTGATTATTCTTATTACTGTCACATGAACGCTCTTTGGGTTGTCCTTGAAGTGAGATGTTGAAACTGGACCCAGCAGTCCACCCGTGGTCTGTAAGTGGAGAAGAGACAAAGTGCCACTTCTGCTGTCACCTCCTCTCTGTGTCAGCCCCGGAGCGATCTCCCAGAGGTCTCTGCATGCCACAAAAGGGTAAGTCAAGCCTGATGGATGCCACAGGGTGGTATTGCTCCTGCACTCCACGAGCCAGCTTGCAAGAATCATAGAATCGTAGAATCATAGAATCACAGAACAATTTGGGTTGGAAGGGACCTTTCAAGGTCATCTAGTCCAACCCCCCTGCCATGCGCAGGGACATCTTCAACCAGATCGGGTTGCTCAGAGCCCCGTCCAACCTGACCTTGAATGTGTCCAGGGATGGGGCATCGACCACCTCGCTGGGCAACCTGGGCCAAGGTTTTGCTACCCTCAGCGTAAAACTTTTTTCCTTACATCTAGTCTGAATCTCCCCTCTTTTAGTTTAAAACCAACACCCCTTGTCCTATTGCTACAGGCCCTATTAAAAAGTCTGTCCCCATCTTTCTTACAAGCCCCCTTTAAGTACTGGAAGGCCAAGAGGACGCTGCTTGTGGGAATTGCACCGTACAGGTTTCCCAGCAAGGCTTAATGCTGCAAGATCATGGAGATAAATGGATTGTGGTTCTCCAGAACCAGTTTCACTCAGAGAGCCGTGGTGACAGTCCTGAAATTACTGAGGACATTGCTGTCACAGAAAGGAAGACTGAGGATGTATGACAAGAGGAAGGCAATTAAGATGCTCCCGAGCTATCTGAAAGTGTGATGCACCATTCATCTGGGTCAGAAGCCCTTGCATTTGTCAAAACTTAAACAGAATCAGACATAACTGACCTGGAGGAAAAAAACATCAGTGAGAGCAATTGACAGTTGTACAAACAAAGCAGGTTAGATTCAATTCTCTGTTCATAAAGGAAACCATTAGAAATCACTGAACCCGAGTTTTGTTGGTGATGATAGAAGGAACTAATGAGTTTGGAAGTTTTACGAGGAACTGCCTGTGCTGCTGGAGCAGGGTGATTATTGGGGAGGGTATGCTGTTTGTCATGATAATCATACCATATATTTGAAGATTTCTAAAGAAAAAAAAAAAAGCTGTTTACAAACAGCACCAAATATTATAGTCTTCCCTCTGTTTTCGCTCAAGGCAAAGATTTCTGAGGGTCAAAATTTACATACAGGCTAAGCTCTTTGTGGTGCATTCACAATATGTTAAAAGCCCCATTTGCATCATTAGGTGCAAAGCAGCCGTCTCAGGGGTCTCTTGAAGATTGTGGCTCCAGCTGAAACTGTTTGTGCATTTATTTCTGGAAATCCCCAATGTAATAGCTGACATGCTAGCCCCAACATGGGCCAGTGCCTAGACACAAAACCCCCTGCAAACCTCTTCTGCACCAAGATTTCTCTTTCTCTCTTTCCACTAATCTAGAACAGAGATATTATATGCATTCAGAGTTGCTCAGAGTTGGCTGGAGACATGACAGAGAGAAGCCAGGAAGGTAATGAAAGCAAGTGGAAATACTGGCTGAGGAAACAGAGAGAGTATTTTTAGTCTTGCAGTGTCACAAAGCCTCTTAACTTCCACCTGGAAGCAACGAGGTTGGTCTTAAGGATTTCATACAAAGACAAAAAGGTCATCTGTGTTGGAAAAATCTGTACATTAACTCTTTCAGTCTCTCACAAAGATTGAGGATTTAGCTAGACTAGCCTCTACCTTAGAGCCTCTAGCATCATTGCCATTCCTATTCACGCCCCTCCAACCCTGAGCACCATAGCCAGGCTCTTACTCTGTGTGATTCACTTGGAAATAAAGAAAACTCTGAAAAAGAAGAAAGTAAAGTCTCAGGGGAGTGCACGTATCCTGTGGCAACCTCCCTCTTCTTAAAGCTGGATAAAAAAAAGTTCCAATTTCTCATCAGCTGAGAAAAACACCATTCCAAACCAGCAGGAAAAAGAGCCATACCTTCTCCCAGGTAACCCAACACAGTGGGAAGGACATGTCTGTGGCCATAGCACCACATGTGTGTAGGGCTGGGGGGACCTCAGGAGATTGCGTAGCCCAAAATCTGCACCAAAGGGTGGTGGAAAATGGCTATAACCCCCTCCCTTCATCTCTTGGGTCGGGAGAAAGCCTCTTCAACAACTCTGCTCACTGTAGCACCTTGCTTTGCCTTGCACGCAGAGACCACCAAACGACTGCATGCTGGCAAAAAGCATTATGTTCTGACGTGAGTGAATAACATCCCAGGAAGGAAGGACACAGATTTCTTCGGTACCTTCCAGAAAGGGAATCTTTCCCCGTTCCTCTTGTTCTTTTTTCCTCTCTATGCTCATCATTGCCCTGGGGACCACTGCCTTGGAATTCCCCATGAACCCCTCGATGTTAGGAATGACCCTGGAAGATATCTTAGGGTAGGAGAACCAGCTCCCATCCCCAAAGGGTCCCGTTCAGGCCTGGCACCACCTGCGACAGCACATGGATGTCTCCTTGGCCTTGGACGGAGTCCCTCAGGCTGGAGCTGCAGGACCAGGAGACACATATGGGACTCACGGGAGGTGCCCTGGGCTGCAGGCTCATGACTTTTTGGAGCATGAACCTCTTGGCAATGCAGCCATGTAAGTTCTAATGAAAGGTTTTCCTATTTCCCTGGGGTTTTATTTCAACAAAAAAAGCGATTTCCTAGTTGGTTTTAGCTCTTCTTGATATGCTGCCTTCATCTTTGGTACTTTATGGTGTTAAATAGCTGCCACATTTCACTCCAGGAGAGTGCAAATCCCTGTATTTCTGCCCCCAAAAGGCAGAAATAAACACAGAGGTAGTCACAAGTGAAACCACTCATTCTTTTTCTGTCTCCCTTATCTCTGGTACTTGAACAAGATTTCTCCTGTGTCTTTCTTCTCCTTGATCTTGCGTTTTTCTGTTCCCATCATCTTCTTATCCTCTTTTCTTCCTTCCCTGGGTTTCTGGAGTCTCTACCTTTTATGCACAAAACGAGCAGCTCTCTTTAATCAAACACAGCAATTAAGAAACTCTAAATTACAAGTGTCACCCATGTCATGATTTATTCTTGGCTTCAGGATTTTAAGTTCACATTCTTTCCGTGTCTGAAAAAGTCTGAGGGGAATTAAGCACAGAGGATTGGATCATAGACAGAAAGCACCCCAAAGAGCAGCATCCCCTGTCTCCAGCAGCCCCAAATTGTTATCTCCGGGGATTCACCAGCTGAGAGTTTTATCCCCATGCTTTTGCAAGCCAACAGGCACCAGATACTTACCAGCTTGCTGGGAAATCTTCCCTGCCCTCCCCATGGTACATGAGGAGACTCTAAGCAAAAAAGGATGACTCTTTCCTGGGGATTTTCACATCCCCATTTTAGAACAGAGAAAAAAAGATGACTATGGGAGTCATGAAAAGAAGAGATTGTTTCATACAGGGTTGGAAAACAGCTCAGGCAGCCATGCCAAAGCTGTCTTGGCAGAGTCAGACTGTCTTCAGCTTCACCTGTTCCCTCTGTGTGCACTCCAACCCTCCTCCTCCTCTCCAGGCTGCAACAAAGGGGCACAAACAGATGTGCCAGGACACACTCCCTTCTCTGAATTCTTAGATGGCTGATGGACAGGGATGTGGGAATGCTGCCCAGAGGGAGAGGGGGCCATGCACGTGTCCTTTGTGCTGGGAAACTCCATTAGGACAAAAGGTCAACTTTTCAGCTGGGTCCTTGTGGTCAAGTGGGACGAGGGCTATCTGGGGTCTGAGCCAGCATTTGAGACCCCTGCTTGGGAGGATGCTAATCCCAATCTAGAAATGCCCATGTTCTCTCCTTGACTGTAGGCTGGCCCATGGATTGTGGCTCTGATAGAGATGTTTCCATGCTGTATTTGGTCAGATGAATCTCCCTGCAATGTTGTGGTCATGCTGTCCAATCCCACCTGCAGCTGATGATTTTGTTTGACCAAAAGACCTAATTTTTCTTGATTTGGAGGGAGACTGTAGCTTACTTTGGGAAGGAATTGATTCCCAGAGGAACCAATGCTGCATTCTAGAAGACTAAAAGACACATGGTGATTTCAGGGTACAACAGAAGTATGTCCTTTCTTCTTTTTTTTTATTAGGTATTTTTGATTTATCTTCTTCCCTTCGTGCAAGGCAAACGTGGAAGTGAAATACACTATCTCAAATCTAAAACCCTATAGCTCTCTCTGCACTAGAAACTAGCCAGGGCTGAGCCATGAGCTCCAGGCTTTGCTCATTATCTCCTAGATTACTTCATTGTTAGCGGATTCCTGGAATGCTGTTGTGATTTTTCCAGGCCATGCCTGAGTGTGGTGTGGAGGATAACACGGGCCAGAGGTCTGATCCAGATAAGCAGTTTGGATGCAGCCCATCACCCAGGGAAGGGAGCAAGTTCATCTCTGCAGACACGTGGATGCTGTGCTTCTCACCCTCCTCTTATTTAGTGAGACACAGCCTTTAGCAGTGAGCAAGTGCAGTCGCACAGGGGTTTACTGCAGATTAAACAGCTTGCTGTACCATTTAGTTCAGACAACGATTCCTGAGCAGCAAAGTGAGTTGCGGTGAAAATGAGCTGCAGAAAGATTGTAAATCTGTGGGCTGAGAGGCAGAGGGCTGCGGAGAAGTTTCTGATGCTGCTTTTTGGATTGCAACCATCAAGCACATGCTTTTATCCCTTGGGGCCGCAGATTCCCCTCCATAAATGTTACTGGTCCAGTTGCCTATCAGAGGTGTCCGGAGCAGTTTGAGATGCCCTTGGGCATCCTGGCAGGACCCCAGCTGCCGGCCACCAGGGGCAAAGGTTTCTTGTAGGTCCCATATTCTGGCTGCTCGCTCTGTTCAATAGGATTCACTCTTGATCCAAGCTGGTCTGTGCTTATATAAAGCTTTTCATGCACACTCACGTTCATGTAAGACTTTTCATGCACACACATGCATAAACCATAGCACCGAGGAGGTCTGTGCAGCCACAGATGGGGGGTGGACTAGATGACCTTGAAAGGTCCCTTCCAGCCCAAACTGTTCTGTGAGTCTATGATCCTCCATCCACTCCAGAAGCCCTGACTTCTAGAATCATAGAATAGAATCACAGGTTTGGGTTGGAAGGAACCTTTCAAGGCCATCTAGTCCAACCCCCCTGCCATGGGCAGGGACATCTTCAACCAGATCAGGTTGCTCGGAGCCCTGTCCAACCTGACCTCAAATGTGTCCAGGGATGGGGCATCGACCACCTCTCTGGGCAACCTGGGCCAGGGTTTCACCACCCTCAGCGTAAAACATTTCTTCCTTACATCTAGTCTGAATCTCCCCTCTTTCAGTTTAAAACCATTACCTTGTCCTATCACTACAGGCCCTACTAGGAAGTCTGTCCCCACCTTTCTTATAAACCCCTTTAAGTACTGAAAGGCTGCAATAAGGTCTTCCTGGAGCCTTCTTTTCTCTAGGCTGAACAACCCAACAAGAAGGGGGAAGTCCAGCAGCATTTGCTTCCACAGCACAGATAAATAGTTGTGTGGTTTCCTTTTTTGCTTTCCTCTCTTCAATTATAGAGACTGACATAGAATCTCCTCTTGCCCAGAAATGCACCTTTGAGTATTTGCGTGTGCTTTGCTTCTTGGTGTGGCTTTGATGCTGTGCTGCAGACGTCCTCTGGGTACATGGTCAGTGGCTTTTTCAGAGTCCCAAATCCCCATCCAAGGGAGTGGGGTACGCTGGATCATGGAGGTGCAGTCAGGACAAGGGCTTCTCTTCCCAGCATTTTCCTCTCTGACCTTTCCAAGCCAAATCCCTGCTCCTGTGTCCCCCTTCACTCTGTGCAGCACTGATGCCCTGGAGCCCAGGCTTGTTTATACCCATGGATTGTCCTGTGATAGAGATTATCACTCTACTACCCTCACTAAACCATTGTTTGTTTTGTTGGTTTTTTTAAATGCAGAAAGCACCATACGTGGAATTGGGAGAGCTGCTTTGCCCTGTGCAGTGTATGTTTCAGCAGTTCTTGGCTGTTCCCGGTGCTTTGGCACTGATGGAGGTGGATGCTGAGGGTGATGTTGTCATCCCAGGGCTGGGGATGCTGCAGCCCAACTGAGGTGCAGTGGCTGATCCCAGGTGACAGAGGCATGCTGGGACTCTGATGACTTAAATTTCTGCCCTGCTGTGTAAGACAGAGAGCTCTGTCTTGCAGGGATGAGCACACTTTGCTGGCCAGCACCGTATGGAGGTTATTAATGGGTAGAGTAAAAACCACTTGCAAAAAGTGGAAATCATCACACTCATGATGCAGCTGTGGAGGGACATTGGATTTAAAAGCCAGATGAGGCTTTCCCAGCTCTTATTCCCCAAGTTGCTCTGTCTTGTGCAAGGAGTCCCCATGGGCTAATGTGCACAGTGCTTGCTGCACCTGACTCCAAATCAAGCCAGTGACTCTCTGGTTCATGATGGAACCCCAGTAGATGAAGCCAGGGAGGACCTTGAGCCTTCTCCTCCACAGCTGTCCGTGGTGTCCTGCGTCCCTTTCCACTTCATGTTTCATCTGTTCATTTCTCACTTGCCTTTTTGCTTTTGTTCAATTCTTTCTCCTTCCCTATTTATTATTAATAAATACATTTGCTGCCTAATTTCTCCCTCCTTTTCTATTATTTAACTATACCCAGGCTACGGGTAGGGTCCTCTGCCTCAAAAGATGCTTTTAAATTAAAGCTGCAGCTGTGCGTGGACCAGAAGAGATTAGAGGTGTGTTTGAAAGCCTCCATCACCTTCTAGGGCTTGGATCAGCCCCGCTGGGTGCTGCTTTCCAGCATCCCCAACACGATGGGGTCTGAGGGTGTTCAGGATCTGCCGTGTTTTACAGAAGCATGTCCTTGAAGACTTGGCCATTCGATTAGTATGTGCCAAACTCAACCTTACCAATTACAGCAGGGCTGTTATTGTTGGAAGGGTTTAACCCTGCAACCTGCAGGGTTATTGTGCTCCTCTGAATAGTTTACATCCTGCATGATTTGGTGGAAAGGGAAGCGAAGGAGGGGGCTGCTTGTGTCAGAGGGGTGAGCTGGGCATCCCACAGTGGGATGTGCTTCTGATCCCAAAGGGATGTGCTGGGGAATGGCCCCCTCCCATGCGTTTCCCAGCACCAGCACAGCCTTCTCGCTCCCCAGTCCAGAAACAAGCGGAAGGAGCTGTTTCCTTCTGGGAACCTGGAGAAAGTTTATTATTTTGCATTTCTGGAGAAAAATAAACATAAAATTTCTTGGTAGAAGGAGGCAGGGCAGGCACAGCATTAACCCTTGTGCACCTTCCTCCCATTGTCCTCTCTCAGAGAGGCTTTGTAGGCAGAAACCATCTTGTTGGTACCTGACCTGGTCCATCACAATCTCTTCTGTGGCTTCTGCTTGGTGGCCCTGCAGCAGTGGCAGGTTGTGTGCATCCGTCGTGATGTGCCAGCCCATGGGATGCTCTTGCTGGGTGGGGTATGCAGGAATATATTTTAAACATTTAGGACCCCAGTGTCTTAAATAACGCTACACAGCTGTGTTTGTATAGCCAAATCTAGGCTGTAAAGGGAGCTGAAATTCTCAGTGCACATGTGGACGTCTACATTTAGGGGATTTATGTGCAAGCTGAATCACATCCTGGCATCTGTACAGGGGGAAAGACGCTTGGGGCTTGAAAATTATCATGGGCCTCATCAGTCACTGGCTCATTTCTCTGCTCTGTGCGCAGCTTGCACTTTCAATGTCTCCCAGCCTTAGGAAAAGGGGTGTGTGAGACCAGTACCCTAGGGGCAGGTCCAAGGGGGTGGGAATGGGATGGTGGAGACCACACAGGAGATCAGGCATAGCACTGCTGGGAGATGTTCTTTCTTTGTAGCATGCTCCCTGCAGCTGATACCTCGCTTGAGCTGCCACAGACTCCTGGCTTTTTTTAGATACCCCTCAGTCCTCTGTCCTCTGTTCCCACAACATCTTCTGCAATTGCTCCCTTGAGGTATGAGGAATCCAGGAGACTTTGCAGCTGGGTTTTCAGGGAATGACATTGGCATTCGAGGCTGTTAATCACAGCTTTTCTCCAGTTTCCTGGAAACAGTAAAGCTGTAATTTCCTCTGGGCTTGCCTGTCATCACCACCAGGGTCCAGGAGGAATACGTTGCCTTGTGTGCCTAAATATCTTCAGTCCAGGATGAGCCCCAGCTGTGTCACATCTCTTCTGGAGGGGACAGTCACGAGAGCTGTGCCCCTTTCTGCTCTGGATGTTGGAGATTGATGCAACAAGACTCAATGTGAGACCTTCCGGAAGGGAAGGTGGTACTTATTTTAGTCCAGATGGGTTTCAGTCTTTTGCTCCAAGATTTTACCCACTCACCCTCTGCTACCCACGTCTGCCAGCGCCAAGGCGTGCATGCCTTAGTCTGCTCAGGATCATCTATGTGCAATGAGGAAGATCAAGGCTCCAAAATGTCTGATCCTTCCCATGTCTCTTGGATTCCTCTTCGTTGGCAATGACAAATATTTTTTGGAAAGGGGTCTGTAGGAGATGTCTTTTGCCTCAAAATCTTGCTTATTTTGGCATCTGTAAATCTTAGGCAAAGCTCTGCATCTCCTTGCTCTGGGGCTAAGCACAGCTCCAGCCTGTCTCCCAGTGGGACAGCAGGGTGAGGGCAACTCCTGGGGCATGGGGTGGCACATCCTTGCCACCCTCCCATTGCCAGCGCTGGTCTGTGCCGAAGGGTGGTTGTGTGGGGCTGCACAGGAGTGTGTCCTTCGGGTGGAATGGGAGTAGGGCTTTCCCCAGTGTTCCCAGTTTCTTCACTGTCGACGGTGTCCTCATTTGTCAGCATCACATCCCTATCCACCTGGCTTTAGTGTTTCTAGAGGTGATTTCACACACAGGCATTTCCCATCTCCCTCCACCAAGACCACCCTCAGCATCTCTGTCACAGACCCCTGGGATGCACAACGTGGGACCCACCTGAGGGCACAAAGCCAGCTGCTGTCTCCTGTCCCCATGCTGGAAACAGTTAGGGGATGAAGAGAGAAGATCTTTCTCCATAACTTGCTTCTCTGGAGACTCTGTGAAGGCAGCAAGCCACAAGAGCTGATAAGAAGTGTTGTCCTTGGCTATCATGATGCATTCCTCTCCAGCATTCCTCCTCCCTCCCCTCTGTCTCTGTGGGGTCTCCATAGGCTCTGACATGCTCATCTTTCCCTCTGTGCCTCTGACTACTTCACCCCTGGAAGTGTACATACTGTCTCTATGCTATCAAGGTCCTTCACGTTGTGTCCTTGCCCACTGTGGCAGTCTCTCAGCCCTCAGGTCACCACTGTATCCACATCTCTCTGTTTTCTCCAGGGTTGCCTGATGGAAAATCTATCTGTAAATATTTGCAGATATCTAGCTATCTACATCTCGCTTGCCTCCCTCACATCCCACCTTGAAGGTCTCTGTTGAGAACTGGCTACAAACAGAGCTGAGACTGAAGGAGCGAGTGATGTGCAAACCCACCGTGTCTCAGCCTGGCCAGACCCATGTCCTCCCTAGGTAGCTGCTCATCCTCCTGCTTGCAAAGATTTCTCAATATCTCTGTATTTGTGCCCAGCCTCTGCTCCAGAGCACTCCTGCAGTCCCAAGAAATCAGAAGCTGGGGAAAAAAAGATGAGCACAGAGTCCCCAAAACTTTATGAGTGCAATTTGGATACATCCAGTCACCAGTGTGTAGTTAGGTCATGGCACTGGGAGAAACAGGAGATGGGAAGCATGAAAAGGGAAACTTTTTTAACAGCAGGTATAACAGCAAGAAGGTTTCAATGGCAAGTTTAGCTGGGGAATGTTTTTTTTCACTGAAGTTTGCTCAGAAAGTTATAATGGTGTGCACAGCTTGGAACCATCTCAGGTTCTGGTCTCTTTAGCAAATGACATTTTAACTAGAAAAGTGATGTGAGAAGGATTAAAATGTTATGGCAGCCTTTATCAGTGCTGTCTGAAAGCACTTCTGTCCTTCAGCGCCCTGAAAGCAACAGATTAGGATGAAGCTGGGAATATGCTCAATGACGCAGTGTCAGCTCTTATCAGATCCAGAGGATAAAGGATGTTGTTCCCTCGCCACAATAATTTCAGAGCCTTCAACAACAAGCTCCCGCACAACTTTGTTATAAGTACATTAAGCCCCAAAGATGAATTTCATATTTCATGAGTAATCATTACTCAACCTGCCTCTAAACACAGAAGAGACTTCCTGATTTTTTCTGCTCTGTTTGTCTTGGACCTTCAAGTAAGCACAACAGGAAGACAAGAGGGGAGGACATCCAGCAATAAGTAGAAAAACGCGTTCAACTTAGCAACATGAGGAAATAATTTTATGCCTCAAAGTGCAAGGGGTCATAACTTTTCCACATAGGACAGCAAGTGAATTCTGGTGAATGCCAATTTAATTTAAAGGGATGATATGAGCTTAAAACTCTTCTAATGAAAGCCCAGCATCTTGGCCAAATCCCAGCAAATTCTGCCTCTTGTGCGTTCAGGCAGCTGCCATCTCCCCCATGTCCTGCCGTGCTCTTGGCCAAAGGACAGGGAGGTCACCCCAGAGAAGGCTGCATCCCATGGATAGGATGGTCATTCTTCAATGCACAGCTCATTAGTTCTTTTTTTTTCTGAAAGTACTTTGAGATTCAGCTGAATGAAGAAAGGTTTGTAAATGGCAGGTCCTTTGTGACCTTCGGTGTCACAGCTCTGCAAGGAAATGTTGACCCAAGTAACTAGGACTGCAATGCAAGAACCTCTTTAAAAGGACAGTCAAATGCCACAAAGCACTTCAGAACAGGAAACGAAGAAGGGAGTCATCAGATAAATGGCTAACAGGGATGATTTTCTTGGTCTTGGTATGATGGTGCAATTACTGCTTACACAAAAAGCCCACCCAAGCAACCAGTAGGATTTCATGGGATCTGAGATATTTCTTTCTTGGTTCCTGTTGTCTAAAAAAAGCACTATTTTGGAAAGCATGGCTGTCTCCTACCTCTCCCTGCCATGCACCAGGCAGAAACCAAATGGTGGTGAGTCATTGATGAAACCCAAGAGCAAAGCCAACCATTAGATGACAGTAATGTTTCCTGCAGGACACAGTCTTTTCTTGATGATGTCCTGTCCAAATAGTGGTGCTGCCCCTGCCCTACTTGTGAGGTCTCCCAGAGTCAGTGCGTGGCTCCAGCTGTTTGTATGACTGCAGTTTGCTTGGAAAACTGAAACTCTACCTTTAGAGACCCTGTAGAAAGTAAAAAATTGGGGGTGATACCTGTTACGCAGTGGAGAAGCATCTGTGCCACTTTTAGTGGTGCAACAAGACACAGTCGCAGCACAGAGAAGCAGAGGAGCAGCTCAGATCCTTCCTGAAGCCATGAATCCCTTGGCTTTCCTGTTCCTCCTTTTATTTGGCATGACAGAAAAGGCAGGTGACCCTTTCTTTGCAGTACTTCTGTTGGGCTGCAGCTGCATCAGTGTGAGACCTTCTGGAAAGCAACATCAGATCAGGCCACGTAGGTGTAATTCAGTGATTCTCTACCTGCTACAGGACTACAGGGCCTATGAGCCCCCATATTGCCTTGTTCATGGATAGTCTCTGTCAATCAAGACACCACAGGGTCCGTGCTACGGGACTGTCAGATCCTCAAATCTGCTCCCACGCCTCCCCTGGTGCTAGGGTGGGAAGCCTGGCTGAAACCCTGGAGTCCATGGACTTGTAGAGCCCCTGGGATGCTGGTTCTGTTCCTATCCCTGGACCCAGATGTGTGGTCAAAACCCACAATGCAAGGCAGCGAACTGACTGATGGCTGTGCCGGAGGCTGTTTTCATGCTTGCCTGCGCAGTGCAATGACGTCCAACAGGAAGCATGAATTTCTCTTACAGATTCCCATGTCAGGGTCTGCTTTCTTTCATGTCGCCAACTGGGGAACAAGCCACAAGACCAAGGCACGTGTTGTTGGACATGGGTGCTGCCAGACCAAATCACAGCAGTGCTTTGCATTGCTCTATAACCTGTCTCAGATGCTGAACCACAGCAGAAGCCCCAAAAGCAAGCTCTCCTGCTCCCCATCTGACAGAATATACTTTAAACTAAGAGTCGTTCTTCCCTTTTACATTTGCAACCATCCCTGATGTAATTCTGGGCATTACCAAGATCTATATGGGTTTTACATCCTTTCAACTCCCAAATAAGTCTTGGCTTTAGCTTTCCTACCCCCTAGCGAGACACACAGGTGAAAAAAGTTGTTCTTTGGGAAAATATTTCCCGTGACCGTACTGAACAGGTCACCTGTCAGGTTCACTCACCGTCACACAGCTGGCAGCACCGACACAGCAGCGATCCCGGCAGTGCTGCCAGCTCCTGAGCAGTGCCAGCTTGCACGGCATCCCCACGGGGTCCCAAGAGGTTCCCTCCATTTCACTGCTCTTCAGTGCTTCAGTAGAGCCTGGAAAGGGTGGGTTGGAAGGGGCTCAACAGCCCCATGTATATTTTGGTCTAAGAAAAGACTTTGCCTTTGTGATAGTCACCCTGTGACTTTGGATTAGACAGATGAATACTTGCATCTCCCATCCCTAAAACCTTCCATGGAATGCACCCAGGGCTTTACAGTCTGCTTGGGCATCTCATTGCAGTTGAAGCTTTTTCCTGCTCTTCCACCTACATCTTTTCCCCAACTGATAGTTTTTTTCTCCTAGAAACAACTGATCTTCACTCCTCCTTACAGCTACTCTGTATGAGAGGTGGCTGCCACATCCCCTTTCTTGCAGGGCAGATTTTGCACCCAAGCCCTCCTTCCTCAGCACCACCGTTTTGCTCTCAGTGTTGAATCCCAGCATTATCGATTTCAGGCCATTTCTCCAATCTGCCGTGAATGAGTTGAATTCTAATCCTGCCATCAGCAGCACTTGCAACTGCAGGCAGAAATTTTATTAGCTCCTCTTTCTCTCATCATCCAAGTCATTAATTAAAATATTGATTAGTGCCAGAGACAGGGCAGACCTTAGTGAGATTCTGCTAGATAAATCCTTTTGGGTAGGCAGTAAATTACCCATAACCCCTGGAACTGAAGCTTTCCAATTAAGCATGCTCTTTCCCCTTCTTTTTTCTCCTCTCTGCCCGATAATTTCATATGGTTGATAATTAGTTTATGAGAATGTGGTGGGGTAGGGTCAAAATCCTTACTTAAGTCAAGAGGCAGCATAGCTTCCCCAGATGGGGCAGTTACCTGCCCAAAGGAGAAATTAAATGTTTGATGTGATCTGTCTGTGACAATCCATGACATTATTATCCAAGTGATTGTATATGGATTAGCAATTGCTTCAGCATCTTTCTGGTGCTCAGGGCTAAGCTGGGTCTGGATCTGCCTGATTTCTCCATTTTCCCTTTCTAAGATCCTCCAGAAACCCCCAACCTCTGCTAATTGTGCAGTTAATTAGTAGTACTTCAGTGATGCCTTGGCTCATCTTTTCAGTATCCTAGTGGGAACTTCCCAGACCTTCCTAAACGGAATATTTTTACCTTTCATATATACATATATGAATTATTTGCCTTTCTCTTCCCCAGCTTGGGGATTAGATTTCTTTCACAGTTCTGCCTCAGTCCTATGCTATGGCCAGGCACAGCGGTTCTTCGTGTTTTTGCAACAAACTGGGTGTCTTCAATGAGCATTTTCTGGGAACAGCTTTCAGGTTGCCAGAGGCAGTTTAAGTGAATTTTAATAGAAACATTCAGTGGGTTTTGATACACATTTTTTGTTGGCATTCTGCAAACGATCACCAAATCCACACGAGACCATCCCTATCCCCTCTGCTGAAAAACCTGCTCCTTTAACAGCAGCAGACAACCAGGAGAAACCCTTTGGGCTTTGATTGCAGGGTGGCCAGGAGCACCCCAGGGAGAGATCTAGCTGAGATAAGTAGATCAGGGGGTAGCTAGGTTATTTAAAAGCTTTAGCTTTGCTCTTTTCCAGAAGAATGAGCATTGTGCTTAGCTATAAAGTAGCATTCAGCTCCATAAATGCCTTGAATGCTTCCCCACTCAGACAGACAGACACCAAAGAACCAGGTTCACTGAATCTTTGGCAAACTCTGCTGATGTTTTATTTCTCCAGCCTGCAGAGATTTGAACCAACAGTGAAGATTCACAGGTTGGACTACAGCCCAGCAGATAGGCTCTTTAGTGGGAAGGGGTTAAAATGCCAGGCGTAACACCAATGCAGATGTCTACAAGATGCAATGCGTTGAAAAGCCTCACGGGGATGGAGGTTTGGAGTCTGGGTTCCTCTGCCCCAAGCAAGGGCTCTAATCATGGGGCAATTGGATGAAAAAAGAGAGGTGCTATGGCTTTCTAGGCAGAGATCTCCCTCACACCTCCCTGGTATTTGTCTCTGTTGGGTTCAAGCAACTCCCAGTACTGCACCTCAGCTTTTGTGAACCCCATTTTGAGGTGCTGGTCTCCATCCCTGCCTTGTGTAAGAGACTGTGGAGAGGGTTATCCCAGCCATGAGCAGGATCTCACCATGCCAAGCGCTGGAAATGCAGCTGTGGCCTCTCTTGAGCCTTCATCTCTGCTTGGTGGGACTTCAAGGCACCCAGCTCCCCCTCTACTGCTGGATGGATGGAGTCCGGGTGTTGGCCAGGGACGCCTGAAGAACTTCTGCGTTAAGCTGTCTCAATTTAACACAGTTGACAAGAGCAATTACTGAATTTGCTGCTCTCACTATTTGCACCACCATTTGTCACTCCTCGGTAACGAGGCAGGCATCCTCGCGGGCTGGGACATTGATGTCACATCTTCTGCCTGAGTAATTGCTGGCCTCTGGCAAGGGGCTGCTGTGAAGGACTGGGTTATATCTCATCAGGGATGGCAGAGGTGGCCTTGGCCCTGCTTTGAGGAAATCAGACGACCTTCGGAAACTTTTCAAATTCCTCCCTATCTTCTTTTCTTCGAGTGTCAGTCTCTGTCAAGTGTTGTGCTGATCCCCCACACCCTCTCTCATTCCATCTCCCCAGCTCCCCTGCAGCTGAGCGGTACTTGGGGCATGCAGACCCTGTCCTGGACACAGCCACGCTCCAGTGCTGTGGGTTCTCCCAGTTGATGTGGGCTCGGGGATGAAAATGCCCTCCGGAGATGTTAGCACTGAGCATCATCACTTTTCTGCTCTGGCCAGTCCTGAAGAAGTCCCAGCTGTGCTCAGCTGAGTGCTGCACTTTCAGAGATGTATGGAGGAACCAGAGAGAGACCGGAGGAGACAGTGATGGATTTATTAAGGGTTTAGAAAACATGAGCTAGGAGGGAGAGGTTGTTTGCTGTCTGTTGTTTGTTTGTCTGCTGGGTTTGTTTATTCCAGAAAAGGGAAGGTCAAAGGGTAATGGATAAGTAAAAAAAATGTTGCTGTCAAGAGGATAACAATGAGGTTTTCCCCTGTGTTTCCTGAGGAAAGACAAGAGGAAGTGTGTTAATTTTGCAAGGAGAAGATTTGAGCTGGCTGCTCTGAAGGGCTTCCCAGTGCTCTGACCAGTGGGCTGGGCAGTGTGGGCAAAAGGGGAAGGCCAGCTCTGAGAGGGCTGGTTCAGCTTTATTTTGGTGTCTCAGCTCCTTCTGGTTTGAGGATGGTTTGAGGAGTAACTTGTTGAGGTACTTTGGGGTGGTGCCTCACTGTTTTGGGTACCACTGCTCTACCAGCATCATACTGTCTTGGCTACTGAGGGATGCTGTGCAGCTGTTGGTACAGAAAGCTTGTCCGGACTGGGTGAAAAACACACCAGTCTGGGTTAGGTCTGCCAAGAAAATGAGTTCAAGGCTGGTAACAGAGGAGGAGGAACTGGATCCACCAGGGGAAGTTCTGGGCTGGAAACCTCAAGCTGTTAGAGACCTCAGGACACTACAGCAGCAGTGCTGGTGGTTGGAGGCTCCTCTGCAGGACAGAAACACCTACCTGCTGGCCAGACCTGTCATTTAGGGAGGTCTGCTGCTTGCCTGGAGCCCAGATCCATGACGTTATGGAAAAATTGCTGAGGCTCATCCAAATTTCCAGCTTCCCATGGCTGTTATCCATGTGGGCATCACTGACTCAGCCAGGGGACACCGTCAGCAGATAAAGATGAATACAGTACCCAAGGTGTGAGGGAGTGGGGACCCACATGTGATCTCCATCCTTCCAGCCAAAGGGAAAAACCCAGACAGGTAACAATTTCCTGGTGCAGATCCTACAGGGGCTGAGTAAGGTGATGCTCTATCATGGAGAAAAACAGAAAGTAAATATGGCCACAGGGACAGCTGGGGCTGCTGCTCTCATAAGATGGGCAAGCTCAGGGGCTGGAGGAAGGCAGGGAAGGTGAACAGCAGTTATGCCTCAGGAAAGCAGATTTTTGTTTGTTTGGAGACTTGCTAGGCAGAATCCTCCGGGAGCAGCCATAGAGCGTTGGGATTCCCAGCAGAGTGGGACTGTTTGTAAAGAAAACTTAAGAACCCAGGATAAGCCGCCATCTTGGGCAGGAAGAACAGTAATTTCAGGGGAAGGCTATTGATAAGTATCTTATCACTGAGCTAAAACACAAAAAGAGAGCACACCACAGGAGTGAGGGCAAATGCATTGCCTGGGCTCATAGGGACACAATCCAGCACACCAAAGCCCAGCTGGAGATAAGGCCGATGAGGGACAATGTGGTAACAAGAAGGGATCCTATGGGTATTCTACTTGTCAAAAAAAGATCAGTGAAAAAGTGACTTCATTGATGGATGGGGAGAACAGCTGGTATTGGATGCTGTGGAAAAGATTGAAGTGCTCAGAACATCCTTTTAGCCTCTGTCTTTACAGACAAAACCATCTCCTAGACCTTGTGTCCCCCAGGATGATTGGGGAAGTAAGTGGAGAGCCCAGGGACCAGCAGGACCACTCAGAGAAGCGGGAGCATTCACATCCATGGAGTCAGATGGATTTCACTGGAGGCTGATGAAGGAGCTGGCTGACATGTTTGCAAAATCACGCTCTATCATCTATGAAAAATTGTGATGATCTGAGTCCCAGACAACCAGAAGAGGCTGAGAAGGTGTGGGCTTGTGGGCAAAGGGATGTTAGATGGGTTGAAAACTAGTGGGACTGCCAGACTCAGAGGGTGGTGATCCATGGCTCTACATCCAGCTGATGGCTGGTAGCAAGGGGAATTGTTGATCCTCAGGGATCAATACTGGGGCTGATATTGTCTGTGACATATATGATGAGACAGAATGCATCTCAGCAAGTCTGAAGGAGTTACTAAGTTAGACGAGGTGACATGATGAATGCAACAGCTTCAATCCACAGGGTCCTTGAGAAACTTGATGGTTGGGTCAACAGAAACCTCTGGGAAGTTCATCAAGTGTGAGGTACTTTGCACCTGGGTCAAAATAAACCCACTCACCCATACAGGCTGGGAATTGCCTGGGTGAGTAGGGACCCACTGAAAAGGATTACGGTGCACACTGAGTTGAAATTAGGCCATCAGAGCACTCTCATAATGAGAAAGGCAAACAACGTGCTGGCCAGCATCAGAAGGATCTTGAGGAAAGTTTTTATCCCCTATACTCAGTCCTGGTGAGCCCACACCTGGGATGTAGTGTGAAGTTTTGGGCTCCCCAGTTCAAGAAGGATGGGGAAAAAATGGAGAGTGCCTGGGGAGGACCTGGGGCACATGGTCAATGGGAAGAGGTTGAGGGAACTGGTTTGTTTAGTCTACCCAAAAGGATGCTAAGGGTGATCTAACACCACCCTACAGCCACCTCAAGGGTAGAAAGAATGGATCTAAACTCTTTTCAGCCACAGCAGACAGCATGACAAGGGGCAACAGCCGTGAGATGTGGTTTGGGCTGTTCAGGCTGGACACTAGGAAAAGCATTTTTCACCAGAAAGGTGGTGCAGCCCTGGCACCAGGGAGGCTGTGGCTTCTCCATCCTTGGAGGTTTTTCTAGGTCAGGTCAAAGTCACAGCTGCCTTCATCTAATGTTGGTGATGGTCTTGCTGACTAGATGACCTCCAGAGGTACCTGTGATCCTGACCCTCAAGACACGACAGTTGAGCTCGTGGGGGTCTCCTACAATGCTATATTTAGTGACTGCTTAAACTGGAGGCTGCATGGTACTGGAGACCAGCCACCATGACCACATTAAAAACATATGTATAAAGACTATCAGCATATGATGAAAAGATGCTGTAGACCACAGATGAATTCGCAAGGGACTGACATGAACAGGGTGATTCAAAAGTGATAACTGCACACAAACAGCTCCCACCCTTGGAGATATTTTCCTCTGGAGCTATCTTTCCCTACAACCAGCTTACTGCCTTTGCTGGAACTGGTGCCACCCACCCAACGTCCTTGCACCTTGCAAAGCCTTCTTGTAGCTGTGGAAATAGCCTTCCCTCCCGTTTTAATTCATCCTGTTGACCCTGTGCAATTCTGACCAGCCCTAAAGGCACTGTTCCGTCTTCAGGTCTGTGACCCCTGGTACTACAAAGTACTGCACAGAAACATCCAGTGCATTCAGTTCCTGGTCTGGACGTCTTTCCTATACCTGCATTGCTGTAGGTTATCTCCTTCAGCCTTCCGGAGCACAAAGGAGCAAGACTGAACAAAGTCAATGGAGTTATGGCCCAGCTGGACCGACTCATGTTAACCTCCCCTATGCAATTTATGGCTGTTGCCTAAGGTATATCCTTAAGTGCTTTGTAAAATCTATTTTAAGCTATCTCCAGGGGAATATTTCCTCTGGGGAAAACCTGGCAAAGCATAACAGCACAGGGTGGATTTTGCTGATGCTACACCTTCCTTTGCTTCTTTTGCTTTCTTTTTTTGCAATCCTCCTACCTGCCTGCCCCTTGCTCTCCATCAAACACTCCTCCTCCTACCTTGGTGCTGAGAACCTTTTCATTTTTCCTGGTTTTTATCTTCCTCCCTGCTGACAGTGGGAGCCAGCCTTTCCAAACTACCTCTTTTTAATCTTCTCTTGCAGGCCAGTCCCTTTCAACAGTGTTCTTAAAGAGTACAGAGGAGGGGAAGGGGAAAAAAGTGGTTTTATTTCTCTTTATAGAAACTCCAGCCCAAATTAATGGCAATTACCACAGCAAAAGCATAATAACAGGTCTATAGCTGGCCACAAAGCTAAGACACACTGTTTGCAATTGCCTAGGATGCTTACCCACAGGGAACTCTCTTCAGCTGGAGGGGTAACAAGGAAAGGAAGAATTCAGGCTGTACTGGCTTGTGCATTGCCTGAGAAAAATCTCTGTGTGATGTGATCGAAGTTTTCCAAGTGGAAAATGGATGTAGAGTCCTGACCCCAGCCGTGAGAACAGGCTGTGTTGGGAATGAGCTGGCCAGGCCATCCTGCGGGTTCCTTCTGCATCCACCTTGAGCCCAGCAGACCTGGCCATCAGTCCAGTCAGATGGCCAAGGGATGGTGCAGCCTGCCTGCCGCCTGAAATAGCACTGTGAATCCAAGGGAGGTAATTGAACTCACTGTTTATTTTTGCATGATGCTGTTTGTGAACAAACTTACAAGACAAATTGCTGTGTAAGGGATTTTTTTTCCTCTTTTCTCCTCCTTTCTATAAGTAGCACCACTGCTTTGGTAATCAAGAGGATTAAGAAACAGCTGATGCAATCTGGAGGGCTTCCAGAAAGGCTGCACGGTCATCCCTCTGAGGGTCTCCCTCTGACTTGTAACAGGAGAAGTCTAGTGCTATGCTGTCTGCTTTGCAAGAGCACAGCTACCCCCTGAGCCCGTCCCTACCACTGCCCAACAGCCCGGCATGGCAGACCCAGCAGCACAGGATGAGCAAAGGGTCAGCAGCGATTTTGCAGAAGAATTGCACTGGCAGACCAAAATACAGAGCCCAGGACTCCTTGGACCTGTGCAGTGGCCACCAGCCAGGCTGGTGCTGCTCTGGTCCCCATGTGAAGTCAGCTGTCCTAATGGTAGGGAGGCGCAGCCTTTCTGACTTTATAAAGTCATTCTGCAACCCCATCCAGGGGTATTCCTGGCAAAGCACGTTGCAGGTCTCGACTTTTCACGCCATACAAAATGAATTGTGTTGTTATTACTTTGCCATAGTTTGGAAAGCACCCTGGAGCAACTTGAGGTTGTGCTGAACAAGGCAGGAAACGGTCTGTGAGCTGAGGGCTTGTGCTTAGCCAGGAAAGAACCTTCTTCTCCGCTGGATGCCACAAATTTATGGGCTGCCAAGAGCTGGAGGGACAACTGTGAACATTGTGGACTGTCTCTTCCCTACTCCTGTCCAAAGAACCTCATTCCTATTCCGCACCTGCTAACAGTCTGGTTTAGAGACAGATGCTACCTAGTCATGGCTTGAAAACCAAGAATAGTGCAAAACTCTTCCAGATTTGGCTTTCCGATGCTCATGGTGAGCATATGCTACCCATCCTCCCTTGAATGGGTCCACCTACATCTCTTCAGCATCCACTCTCACGGCTGTCTTCCAACACCTTCTTTTGAGGCATAAGTCACTTCTGTGTGTAGGTACCTGTGAACAGGGCTGTAGACTCTCTTAACCATCTCCTCAATGAACAAAAGGCACTGCACAAAAACGATGCAAAAAAACCCCCAAACCTAAAAAAATAAAATAAAATTAGTCTCTCACTTTGAAGTATGTTAATTGGGTCTCTCAAAATGGCTGGGCAAACAGTCTGGTGAAATATCTAAACCAGCCACTTAACCACTGGCCTTTCCACCCTCCCTCACCATACATCTCTACACACCCCAGATCTTACCATAGGATATTTGCCAGGGTGTGAGGAGTTCATGAACATTCTTCACTGTGTATTTCTTTTCTACTCTGCATATTTGGGCTGAACTTAGAAGTTTTGGTTTCTCTACTGAACTCCATTCTGGAGCCAAAAATTACAAGTTACCCAATGGTCTGTGGTTGCAAACTGATGGTATGAGACCAGCAACACAATTTGTGCTTGGGTGGAAAGGAGCCCTGAGATGGGAAGAATGCAGAAAAATGAGGCAGCTGCACCAAAATAACACCAGACTCAACTTTCACCCCATAATTACAGCTGCATCTGACAGTAACCCCTTCAAGGAGCACAGCAAGGCTGTTTGGCTCTGTGGTCAAATGGCTTAGTCACGAGCTCTGCCCAGTCTGCAAGAGGGCTGGGTTCAATCTTCCTTTCTGGTCCTGCATCCCTGGGACAAGTACTGATAATGCAAAAATAAGATTTATTATTATTATTGCTGCAAAATGTGGCCATGCTGCCAAAGCGCTACAAGTCTGCAGGTATTGGAATTTCTCTCCTGGGCTGGACCTGCAGCTCCTTTTGATGTCCTCCCCTCCCCAGCATCCTCATCCCTGCCCCTCACCATCAAAGCAGCATCTACACAGCAGCTGGGTGAAGCATGTGAATCAGTCCTTGCAGTGGTCCACAGCCTGGGACAAAAATCCCATCAATGTCAGCTGGAGCTGGATGAAGCCTTCAAGGAAGAGAGACCATCTAACACCATGAGAGCAAAAGGAATGAGCACAACTGACATTTTGGGGGCAAGGACAGACCATCATTCATGGAGATGTATGGGTTCAGTACAAACCCATTTCTTAAAAATGATTTATTACAAAAAACCACAAAACCCTTCAGCTATATGGTTAAAGCTCAGTGCTGGCATCACTGAGACTGTCAGCAGGAACAAATGCTTTGGAGGACATAAATCCAGAAGACTTCAGTGTCCAAAGGTTAATGTGTGTGGACTAATCCACGTGAAGGAGCAAGCTGCACCATTGAGGCGGAGGAGGAGGCGTAGAACAGCATATGGACAGACTCTCACAGCAGTACAGAAGTAGTACATCCCACCCAGAAGATTAGGAAGCAGCCCCATCATCTGTGACTCCAAGAATCCATCCTTCACAGTTCAAGTGTTGGGTGATTCACATGGCTTCACTTCCCCGGATATGGATCGCAATTCACATTTTTGGTGTCACACTTTGGATTCTGGGACCTTTATGGAGTTTCCTGCCAGTTTCTCCTTCTCTGGGTCTGTCTTTGTCTCTGCTGCATTGCTGGCTTCCCTCTCCTGCCGTCTGAGAATCACATACACGGTCACGAAGCACAGGAAAGCGCCCACCTCAAAGAAAAACTGGAGACCAAGATACCTGTGGTGTGGAAACACAGTAAATCAGGGTAGCAAGGGTGTTCCTATGTGCACCCAGCACCAACACCCAATGTCCCCAGGCACCCAGCAGACACCGAACATGGGGATGGGCTCCTTGGTCACATTCAGCAGTGGGCAAGCAACTGCTGCAAGCCTGGGTCCTGAGAAGGGGGGCAGAAAGAGGAGGAGTAGCTATCAAGATGCACTTCTCTTTGGTGTTACTTTAAGAGATCATACCTCCTGGTAAGAAGGAGGCATATAAAAACATGTCTTGGGGTTGAGGGTGAATAGGACTTGCTGCAGCTACTGGTCAGCGAGTCATTCAACAATGAGGATGGAAGACCACCTACAGCTGCCTTCTAGCCTCCCCACAGTGCCCAGGCTGGATTTGGTGTCTTCTGCCTGTTGAGCTGGGCCATTCTGTTGCAAGGCACCCTGCATGGACCCTGCACCACCTCACAGGCATCTTTGAGGCTGGGGTCACCCCTGCTGCTGCATTACCTCCACGCAGAAGGCGTCAGGACAGGCTGCTTGTGTCTATGCTGGTAAAATGAGTAATCATAGCATCACACAACAGCCCAGGTTGGAAGAGACCTCAGAAGATCATCTGGCCCAACATTTCATGGAAAAGGGAGCCTAGATGAGATTATCTAGCATTTTGTCCACTCACACCTTGAAAATCTTCAGTGATGAAGACTCTACCATGTCGCTGGGGAGGTTTGTCCGGTGAACAATTGTTCTCACTATAATGCAAGGAGTGCTTCTGGAAGTGTACCTCTGGTCTATAGCAGCAAGATAGCATGGTCCTTGGCAGGGTTTGGCTTGTGCCAATGACTTTCCAAACCATTCCTGGGCACTGCTGAGAGTCCGCACGGGCCAGGAGGACGCGAGCGTCCCTGTTTGCTTACCATGGCATATACAACAACTTATCCCATGTCGGAGGTGGCCTGATGCCACGTTCTCCCTGGATTTCCCTCTGCACCCTCAGCCCTTATCCTGACCGCTCATCCCTACCTTTGCCTGAAGAGGTTATTGTCGTAGTATCTGCAGGCTGCCTTCCTGTCGCACTTCTTCTCCCAGAAGATGCAGGTCGTGTCAATGGCGCTGCCGTACAGAACGGGGCCCGGCATCCACGCTGGAAGCAGAGGGTCAGAGGGGGCTTTGTTATGGTATGGGAGTTCCTCTGCTGGGACCGACCCAGTACTGGTTACTTTCCCATGTGCTAAGGGGGTGGAAAGGGGCTGGGGATGGTCGTCTTTGCTGTGGCCCATGAAGCCACTGGTCCTGCACAGCATGCCAAGGGCTGGCTGTGTGTTTGCACTCCACCAAGATGCAAGATGGTACTTTCTCTCTTTGATAAGGGACCATCGCTCATCCCAGGAATGATGCTCACCTCCTTCATGCATTGTGCATATACGCTCCTTCCCACGACTGCCATGGCATGTTCTCAGGGCCTCCAGGTGAACATGAATATTCACCATAGGAAAAATAACTAGCGGGATCACAGGATGTGGTTTGCAGCCACCTTGATACGCTGGAGGCGAACATGGCAGTATCTGCACACAGCCAAGGGCTGTCCTCCTGGACCTAAACATATTTCCTCCCCTCTTTTATTTAGCTGCATAGATGTACTCCCACACAGATGCCTTTTCCCCTCCCACCACGTGCAGCGCCCCCAGACCCTGCAAGACAGCATCTTTCCCTGGCTTTGGTCAGTCTGAATCTCTGCATAAACAGCACTTCTGTAGCCCTGGGGCTGCTCAGGGATGAAATCCCTACAAATCCCCAAGTTGCCATGATTTTCCAGGATGGCATTTCAACACGTTTTAATTTACCTAAAACTCTCAGCAGCATGAACTGTATTCCAACTGCAAACGATTTGTCTTCAGGCTGGATGCTCCTGAAAAACAAAATGGAAAGTGTGCCCGCTGGCATTTCTGCAAAGATGGATGTTTCCTTTCCTGGCATCGCACGAAGCTTACAGCACTTCACCCAAAAAGTCATCCTTCAACCCAACCACCAAGGGCCCCAGGCAGTTCCTGTTTACATCAGCAAAAATGATGAAGTTTCATTCATTAGGGCTATAAGCTTTCCACAGCCTTTTCTTGGCCTGAAAAACCTACCAAACTCCATAAGAGACAGGGAGGAGCTCAGCTAAGTATTTTTGCTTTTAATTTAAAGAATCTGTATGAGTAAAACACAAACAGAAACCAATATAGCTGCTGGCTCTGCCAAACACAAGCAATACAAGGGATGCTTTTTGTAACTGAAAGAGAAAAGTGATTTACCTGTTGAGGAAGTGGCTTTTTTTTGAGGTGGGATGACCCAGTGTCTATTTTGGTGGTACCCCAGTTTTCTGAAATAAATATTTCAGGCTGTGGATCCTGCTGGGGTCACACATGGGAGAGGACTGGGTGGCAGAGGACCTCCAGGTCAGCACACCTCAGGGAATTCAGTTTCCCTTTCCTCTCTGACTGCCTGGTCCACACATAGCTCATTCGTGGCATAAAATGTGATTTAATAACGCCTGGGAGGCAAGGTAAAAACAGGTTTTGACCACAGCTTTTCCCTAAAAAGCAACTGTTTGGAGTGCTTTGACCACAGAAAAGTGCTTGGAAATATCATTTATAGACCGACACAGAGATTGTCCCATGGCTTTCCTCTCTCCCGCAGCACAGCCTCAGCCTCTCCTGCCCATCCCAGGCTCCAGCCCCACCAGCCCGGGGCTCGTGTTGAGGCTGGCTCCAGCCTGCCGCTGCCTGCTCCGCAGGCACCTTTCCAAGGGTGTGGGAAACGAGAGTCCTAATTGCTTCTCTGCACTGGGAAGGGAGGCTGTGCTCAAGTGAGATCCATCAGAAGGAAAGAAGATAATTAAACTTCTTAACACAGAGCTGCGTCAAAAAGTGCCACAGTACTGCCGTGCTAAATTAATGCTGAGTTAATGGTGCATCTCGTTACTGAGGTATCAGCTGTGGGTGGGGAGAAGGAACAGGATGGCTGTTGGATCTGAAGGTTGTGCTGAAACTAGGAATGGGGGGTGCTGAGGGCAACGTGGGGTTCCAGTGAGCCCCACAGCCCTGTTGGTGGGTGGAGGTGGCGTGGGGGCCTGGCACGGCATGATACCCACGCACCCACCGCCTGCTCCTTGCCTGAGCCTGTTGGTGAACACCACATTGCCTGCAAGAGCAATTGGCCTTGCAGCACTGGTGGTTCCATGATAAAGCCTCCAGCAGCCTGAAATCTCCACTTGCTGCTTAACTCTGCAGGGATCAGCGGGAACAGCCAAAGAGACCTTGGGAAAGCCTTTGTAGTGTTAGGGTAGCAGGAGCTCTGTTAGTGCAGGGTCTTCAGGAGCAAGTCCCGAAGGTCTCCCCTGCTTCAACATTTGAGACTAGATACTCGATGTTTCTGTCCTGCCCAGCCATGCCAGGTCTTTACTAACAAAGCACAGCCTGCTCCCGAGCCAGACATAGCCTACAAGATGGACAACCGCATGCACTGCCAGATGACAGGAGCAGGGAAGCCCTGTTCCCCATTCCCTGCACCAACCCATGCAAAACCTATGTAAAAGCAACAGGAGGAACTGGGCATCAGGTACAATACAGGGCTGACTTAACCCTTCAGTCCCTCAGCTAGAGAAAACCTTCCTCCTTCATTCAAGGGCCCTTTGGTTTTCCAAATGTCACCTCTGGATGCCTTTTCTGGTTGCACCGAGACCACGGTCAACAGCAGAATAATTGCTGGAGGTGACATTGATATGTCCCCCTCTCAAGGGAAGGTGAACCTCCAGGGTGGAACGCAGTGGATATACATGAAATCTGTTCCATAATAATTCCCTAAGCACCATAACCTGCAACCTTAGATGTTAGCAATGCCAGGGGAGCTTGGTATGCTGACTCGAAGAGAAACAACACGGAGGGTGGAGCAAAGTGGAAATACCACAGCCAGGCTCTCTGATATCACCACAGGGGTGGGGAACTGGAACTACTGGAACAAGAATGGAAGGTCCCTGCATTAAATCCACTGAGGCAAGGAGGTGAAACAATGGGGTTCTGACAACGCTATTGCCTTACTTCTGATTTATATCATAAGTAAATGCGCAGTTCTGGAGTAGTCACACACAAAATGAGGTCCCCTGGGTGAACTTTGTTCGTTATAATTTCATTATAATGCCAAAACACACCTCCATCCCAAAGGCTACCCGCCTTCAAGGTGCGACCACCTCTCACTGAGTATGTGCTCTGAATTTTCTCTAGCATATACCTTTAAAAGTAAAGCAAGGAGATTTTATATCATGGGTACATATAACTAGAGTCACTCAAGCTCCACCTAAAAATAAGAAAATAGTATAAAAGGGCTTAAGAGAGGAAGAATACTAGGGAAGATGCCATCATAAACAAGTCAGGAGGACACTGCTGACTTCTGGGATCAGATGATGGGCTGAACCTCTCTTCCCCCCCATAGGGATGCCTATTGGGTAAGATTAGAACACTTAGTTATACCGAGTGGTTCCCCAGGAAACTTAGAAATCCCTAGAGAGTTTTTCTATAATTTAGCATGCTTGTAGTCAACTGTATTCCTGGTACTTGCATGTGATTTTTAGACAGTGTATTTATCACCAGCAATCCAAATGACTCTGTACTTCTGTTGCTTTAATAAACTGTACTGTTCATTAAAATCTAGCCATGATAGTTTGTTGAATGCAACCAAACTTCTTAAATCTGGCCATGATAGTTCGCTGAATGTGACTAGATTGAAAGTGTATTACGCTGTTTTTGCATCTGTAGTCGTGGTAATTCAATATATATAGAACACAATCGGACTTACAGCGGTGAACTGGACATCACTCAGAAACTAAACCTAGCCACCCCCAACCCCTCTGATATCTGAGGACAAGCTGGAATGAAAGGAGGTTTATTTTCTGCCAAACTTCTTTATCATTTAACGCAACACCAACCCAATCTGCTCACCTGAGGATGAGCATGAAGGACGGCGTGTGGGACGTGCTGGCAAGGATCCCGGCCAGGCAAGACAGAACCACAAAGGGCAGGAAGAGGTGGGAGCAGCCGGTGCCGCAGGTCCCGGGCTTGGCGAACCCCGCGAGCCCGTTTTCGGAGATGCAGCTGCAGTTGGTGTAGTTCTGCAAAGAGGAGAGAAAACCCAGAGGCTGCTCATCTGCTCAAGGCTATGGAGATACCAGGGATAGCTGCCAGCTGTCAGAGGCAGGGAGGGGGTTTAGGTTTTGTCTGTAAATAATTAGCAGTAATTAGCACTCAACACTTCGGGGAGCAAGGGAAAAAAAAAAAGAAACATATACAATGAAGCTGGCTGGGGATAACAGACTGGGTGGATGAGGAAACACATATTCCCATCCCCACTTCCAGCCTCCAACATGCTGCCACCTCTGAAAGGAGGTCCCGGTCCCACCAGGTCCCACGGGCATCGTTAGATGTCACACAAGTGAGCACACACAGCTGATGGGGAAGCTGGGACCGCTGCGGTAGCTTGGTTCATCTACAGCGGTACCTTGGTTCATCTCTCTGTGCTTCCAGAGACACCTGGAAGTGCTCCCAACCCAGATGCATCCTTGCCTCGTTGGTGTGAGACCCAGTAATGCCTCCCTACACCCCGCAGCAATCCTTCTATGCTTGTGCTTCCAGTCCTGTGTTTCACGCCTGTTGTGCACTGAAGATGCTTACACACAGATTTATTTCAATGTCATCATTTGCCAGCTGAACGCTTTGGCATCCTGTGTAAATCTGGACTCTTGGCATGGAAAAGTCTCACCCACAGCTGATAAAACATTCAAGCCTGATGTGAGCTTACTCGCCTGTATTATGTCTTTTGGAGGAAATCTCCAGGGGAGCAGCCTGGGCTCCATCACCTGCACCCAGCTTGTCTCCTGCTGTGAGACCCTTCATCCAGGGGCTACGCGTAGAGCAGAGCTGGCAATCAAAGCCAGAGCCTAAGCTCAGGGAGTATTAAATCAGAAAACACCTGCTAGGGGAAAATGCAGAACCTCACCTTTGAGAGAGGGTCATAAATAACTGGCACAGCGTTAGCAAAGGAAAGATGCCCCAGGGCGAGGGATATGGATTTTTTTCTTTTTCTCCAGATTTTAGTCCCAATTCTCTTTTGTTTAAACAAGAAACCTCTTTTTTTTTGGAAGAGACCTTTAAATAAAATGAGCATGATCTCATTGCTGCCAGAGAGGGACAAATTCACAGTGGGATGGCAGTTTGCAGAAGGGTGATCCCAGAGGCAGGAGCAGACCAGGGTGTCCCAACTCCACATTCCCACATCACTGCCTGGGGAAATGGCACGGCTGATGCCCATAAAAGAGACCCACAAGGAACTGCTCCCGGCTGAGAACACAGGGGGAGATCTGGGATGAAAGGGGACACAATCCCTCCTCCCACCTCTAGGAAAGAGGATTTAATATTTTAAATTAAGACTGGGATTTATCTTCTTCAGCCATCTGAAATGAACTAAACTAAACTCATCATCTGGGTTCCTTTTGCAGTCATGGAGGGAGAGGTGGGTCTCCAGAGGACCCACCACAGATGAGTGCCTACAATAGCTGAGATTAATTTGGGCCAAAGCAGTTAACAAAAATGCAATTAGATAAATTAAAACTCGCTTGATGTGTGCGAGCACCGCCTTTTACAGAGAATCTGAGTCGTGACATTGAGGGGCCTCGCACAAAGCTGAATGGAGGCAAAGGGCTGGAGGTGCATGCAGTGGAAGCACAAGGCCGGGCTCTGCTCCTTTCGCTCAAAACCTCGGAGGATTTTAGAGCAGGGAGCAAGACCCCAGCTGCAAAAACCTCCGAGCAATGGGGACAAGCCACAAAGCCACCGGTGGCCCGTCTCTCTGACATGCGTCATCCAGGCAGCAGTGCCACGAGGCTGACGCAGCACAAGGGCTGGGAAAAACCACCTGGTGAAGCAGGGAGCGGAGAATAACCGCGGGCAGTCCTGAAACCGGGGCTGTGGTTTCTGGGCAGGGATGGGCTGCTGGATGGCACACGGCCAGCTCCAGGCTTTTGAGGACTGTGCATCAAACATCCCCACCATTTAGTACCATTTAGTAATTGTTTTCTTAAGAGAGAAAGCTGCTCACATCAAACTCTGCCTGATGCTGTCTTATTTCTTCTTTTTTTCCCCGGCTGGGACCTGCTGGTACCCTAAATTTTTGGGGTGTGTGCTGGCCAGCTCAGATCCAACCTGGCTGGCAGTAGAGGGATGTCCCTGCTCCTATCCGTGGCCATGCACGATGAGAGCAGAGCGGGGTTCAGAAACCCAGGAGCCCCATGGCACGGAGATTCCCACAGTCCTGGGGGAGCCCCTGTGGCCACCTCACTTCAACAAGTCACACTGGACCTGAACAAGTAGCAAATCACTAAAAGGCTGTCACTGCAAGGTCCTGCAAAGTTGGCAGGGTCCTTCCTTCTGTTGCCCATGAAATTTGTGGACATCGGGCAATGCAAAGAGCAAATCGCTTTCAGTGTAGAAGAGCTTTCAAGTGAGAGTGTTAAAACCGAGCTCGCACTCTGCAAGCCTCCTCTGGAAGGGCTGCAGCAAAGCTGAGCACAAAATTGTAGGTTTTCTTGCACACCAAGAGGGTTTCTAGCAACCCAGGCATTTGGGACATGGAAAGCAGTAGGCAGTGAGTGCCACACGTCTCTGCACTGGCAAAGAGATGCTGAAAATGGTAAGAAATGTGTAATATAGCAGAGAAAACAGGAGCCAGAAGAATGCCGTAAAATGCAATAATTTCTTTTTTCCTTTCCTGCAACAGGTAATACCCCAAACCAGAGGGGGACTGAGGCTGCTCTGCGGACACCTGAGCTCAGCTCCTAGTCCAGCATGATAAAGGAGCAAAGCTCAGCATCTGTAGCCACATCACTGTGTGCCATGAACCTCCCGTCCCAGGGCAATGCAACGTGCTCCAGCTACTACATGCTGGCACATGGCTTGGCATTTTTAACAACATGTTGAGATACAGTCCCTATGTGGAAGAAGCTCTCACACAAATTTAGTCAAGATGCAACAGTAGGTGGAAAGAAGATTCAGCAAATTATCTCAGCGCTAAAGGAAGAGCTTATGCTGGCTTTACCAAGTAGCGTTTGCATGGCACCATCAAGGGAGACCTGATTTTGTTGTAGCTTGTGGCTACACATAATAATACCTATAATGAATGCAGGTGTGGGTCACGTTCAAGAGCACAGCATGTTAAAGGGCTGGAGGCATCTCTGAGGAGGAAGAAGCAGTTGAAAAGGATCTGCTGTACAGAAGGCAGGCACAGGGATGCAGAAAAGCACATTTGGGACTAAGCTCTGGCAGAAAACATAGTAAAGTGAAGTGTTGTTAATTAACAAAATGCTGCTAAAAAGTGCCCAGACAGTCCCATGCTGCCATTGTATCCTGTGCCAAGAACACAGCAGAAAACTACTCACCCTATATGGATTGCTAACATTTTTCAGATAGGTATTTGAATTGGCAAAGATTTCCTTACTCTTTATTTGTTGAACTGTATTGCCTGGAGACGCAACAGACAATTGGCACTGGGAAAACTCAGTCCTACTGGAGTTTTGGTGACAGGTGGGAAGCAGCAGAGGAGAGAGAAGCAGACGGAAGCAAAATAACCCTGCCAGGTCTGCAAATCAAGGGAAAGCCAAGAGCAAACCCCATTTCTCTAGCCCTCACATAAGGACTCTCCCACTAAATAATCCTCTCATGCAGACACTTGGCTTGACAACTGGTACTTATGGCGAGAATGCACACTGCAACTTGATTATGACTTTTTAAACTGCAAATCTGCAGGCTGAAAGGTGGAATAACATTGCTCTAACGAGGCCCTCCTAGAGCATGCAGTGAAGGTCTGCTAAATGTCGGTGCTATGTGTACTGTGCAATGTCCCTCCAGGCTTGGCTTGCCCAGAGCATACAGAGTTGCTCCCTGAGCCCCCAAAAGCAGGACTTACCTTCCCTCTCTTCATCCCTATACACAGCCTATAGATGTAGCATAACTAAAGCAAGTTATATGACGGAAACACCTAGGCTGCTTCTACAACTGTAGGCAGCAGTTGAGCATTTTCAGCTGGTATTTGCCCCCCAGTCTGCAGAAGGGCAGTTTGGACCAATTACAGATTTGCATTTTGCTTCCGGAAAAATAAATAAATAATTTATTCATTATAATTTATAAATAATTCATAAATAATTTATTCATTCTGAGCAGTATTTTAGGTCAAGTCCAAGCAAATGCTGTTGGGTGAGCAGTCTGGGTGATACCTGCTGCAAGACATCGAGGTATGTGAAGACGTGCACCACCTGCATTGATATTTTGCCTTCACAACCCTGCGAAATGGAAACACTCGGACTTCCAGTTTCAGAGAACTTTGGGCATGTGATGCCTAAATTGGGTGCCTGGTTTCCGTAGGTCCCTATTCAAGGAACACAGATGGGGCAATTCACAGCAGAAGCCTGGAGGTGGGCTGACTCACCCCATGGAGAAAACATCCCTGGTGTACAAGAGTCATCCATGGACTCGGGGTCATGCTAGGTGTTGTGATTAGCCCTTCCCATACTACACGTCCTCCTGTCCCGCCACAAGAAACACAGCTAAGAAAGGTGACCTTGTTGGTCATCATCGTTTAGGGGTGAAGGGAAAGCAGAAGGTCCTTGCATCATCTACTCCAGCTGCTGGGTAGTATGGGAGATACTGAAGATAGGGTTTGTGGAGCAAACCCTGACCTGGGGTGGAGCAGCGGATGAGGAAGGACACCATGACATCCTAAAAGGCTGGATGCCTGAAAGGTTTCTCATTGCTGCCTTGGCCAAGGATCTGTACTGGCAAGGGCTGTGTTATACTGGAGAGTGCTAAGAGACACCATCTACACGGGGTTTTCCTCGGACGTTCTCAACCCTCCCCTGCTCATCCCACAGGGTCATGCAGAGCTTGCCCAACACTAACGAACATCAGAAAACCTAATTGCCAGACGTAAGCGCTGCATTGGTCATCCCTCATTAGCCATCCCAAGCCAGGACACTAGCGCAGTGGGAATGACTTACCAGGACCGAGTTGTCTGCATTGATATTTACGATGCTGCAGCCGGCGGAACAGGGTGAGATGTATTCAATAGCGTTAGAGCCGCAGATGGGGTTATAGGCTTTCTCGGGGCAGTTACACTGGAGGTTACACTCCAAGGTGTGGTGTCCAAATTCAGAGCTACAGAAGGAAGAAAATATTAATGCATGGTATTGAGCATCATTAATACACATCTTATATAGAAAATATACTACATATATCTTGAAATTAGTAAAGAAACACTTGATTGCTTAACAAAACCTTCCCCATACATAAATGAGGACCCACTGAAATTCCACTATAACCCCCCAAGTCTTTGCTCTGCTGGGGCAAAGCATCCTGACCATAAATGGTCAAGGGAGGCACCCACTTCCTTCATATTTGGCCCCAAACGTGGGGTCTTGGGGTATTTGCAACACCATGGTGTGGGAGGTGGTGAGCTTCCCACTGAGGGCTCAGACCAACTTCCACCAAGACCACAGGATGCTGAACATGTGAATTTACAGCAACTTGGATCAAGCCTTGAGGGAAGACAAGGCCCTGCCTGTGTTCAGCTGTGTAGGAAAGCAGCCACAGCTTTGAAGGTGTGATCCCAAGGCTGGCCCCTGCCCAAATTATTTGCCTCTGAGTAATGCACCGCACTTTCCAACATGAAATTTTAATCTTGTGCTCTTTGTGCCAAAAAGATGTTCACTTCGGGTTTCACCACGAGTCAATGAAGTTAGAAGGAGTAAGGACACAGCTGATTCACTGTTTATTCACAAAAGCATTAATTTCTAGCCTTATTTTATCATTAACTGTTTCTCAAGAGGGAATAAACCCATTTCTGCATATTCTGCTTAACTTCCACCTCCGCCCCAAGGAGTGCAGCTGGGGATGGGGGGTACCCACAGCCCTGGGAATCACCCACCCATGCCCAGCCTGGCTGGAGCTGTCGGTACCTCTCGCTGTAGGTAATGCCCGCGACCTTCTGCGTGGGGCAGCCGAGGAAGAGGAGCGGGAAAGCCAAGAGCAGGCAGAGGAACATGCCAAGGACGCACATGGCGCTGCATTGCCTCAGGGACATCTGGAACCGCTTCAGGATGGCACCACCCACCACGATGCCGACCATCGCCCCAGGGATGTTCACAGCACCTGGGGAAAGGCAGGTCCTTGTTTTCCATCCTCCGAGCCGTATCAGTCCCTTCACTACAGCGAAGGCCCAAGAGGATTTGTTGCTGGATTCCTGTTTTTCAGCACTGGTGATCTGGAGGCGACCAAGGTTTTTGCAGGGACTGATGGAAAAATGCTAAGAAAGAGCAATTTTGCAAAAACAGTGGGACCCTACAGCAAACTGGTTGTCTTAGGTACCTGTGCATGGAAGACACAGGGACCAGTGAAAAGCTATGCTTAATCCAGCAAATGTGATTTTTCAGTGTAGTCAGGAGAAAATATCAATGGAACCTGGAGAGGATATTTAATTTCTGCATAATGCAGTAATGTGCCCACTTCTGTTGTCATCATTACAAAACTGTGAAGGTTTCCATGACAGACTTGGAGTTTTGCAAAATCCACCTTACAATGGGATACCAAAGAGTGCAATCTGTTTAATTCTACAAAGAATCAACAGGGAGGTTGCTTTCAGCCCATAAATACCCATACGAGGAAGGGATTTCCAAAAAGCTTTTTGATCTATACAGGAAAAGGCAAAGCAAGATTCAGTAGCTGGGAAGAAAAGATAGATAAATTTGTGCAAGAAATACTGTGCACGTCTTCAACAGAGCGGGTAAATCAAGCCTGGGAACAACTCAGCAGGGCACATCAGTGGAGGACACTACTGCTTCAGCATTTAACCTTTCTGCCTGTATTTAGCCTGGGTTGCTGGCTTTGCCAGTCTGCTCTGCTCACTTTCTTCTGATTTATTTGTTGCAGACTTCAGAAGACTCTTCCTCTGAGGATGCATGCTCTTTGTTCAAAAATATATTTAAAATACTTCTCTGCCTAGATCTCTGAACTCTCCAACTGATTGTAAGAGTAGGGCTTTATTCTTCATATTTATATTACCATGACAAGCTCGCACAGGGAGACCTCAGTCCCGTGCAGGACATTCTGGATATTAAAATACCAGCAAAAGCAGTCTGATCTCATGAGAACATATCCTGCTTAACACTTATTTCTTTCCTTCACAACAATACCAACAGCAAGCAATTAGCCCAACCATTATAAGCAATTAGTCTGACTATAGCAAACATTTTGAAGAGTTTAGGCATAATCAGTACACCAGCCTGACTGGTCTCTTGCTGCAAAGTGTCTTCAAAATGAATGCATATGTTTCTGCAGTTTTTAATTTTATTTACTATCTACTTTTTTAAAGACCCTTAACCCAATGATCAATGTAAAGTAATCCCTGTTAAAGAAACATGCACAATTCGTATCTGATGTTTCTTTGCTCCCTTGATGCAATGAGTTGTTTTTGTCCCCTTAATTATAGTGAACAGCTTTAGATAACATTTCTCCAGGTCTTAAAAGATTTTATTCTAGCAAGCTCAGGCTGCAATGTAAAGGAAGGAAAGTAGGTAGTAGCTGAGAAATCATATGGGCAAGGACCTTGTGCCACCTCTGTCTGTAGGTAATGGAAGGAGACTGGCAGCTCCAGAGGAAGAGGTGTTTCTTAGTAATGTCTAGATTATTTTCTTAGAGGTGCTCAAATGCTGGCAAGCCTTGGAAGCAATGCTTACCGATGATCATGTTGGCCAAGGATGCCGTGAGGGAGAACTGCCTCTCCAGGAACTTCCCCATGAACGTCGCTAAACCAGCAACCATGGCAGAGAGGTTGACCTGAGCCAACACCACCAGCAGGTAGACGGGATGACGCAGGTTCCGCAACAGGACCAGAGGAAAATCTGAAAGGAAAAGGGAAACCTGTTGCATACAGAGGAGGTGTACAGCAAAATATTAATCCACAGAAAGTGGCAAAACCTTGAATTAACTCTTTAGAAGTGGTGAGCTGTTCTGGAGGTTTCATTTACAAAAGGGCAGAATATGTGCTTTCAGGGTTTATCATTTCAGGCCTTGATTGTGTGACAATTTGGATATTAAAAAGTCAGGATGAAGGGTCAGGACATTGCAAAAATGAAACACATGAAAATTGCAAAACAAGGTGAGAGAGGGAAGCCAACGATCCCTCATCCCACCTGCCTCAAGAGCTAGCTGTGGGATGGGTGAATCAATGGCAGAAGTTAATCGTTGCAAACGATGAAGCAAAAAAGTAGGGTTTTCGGTGTGAAGACTGTCCAGCCTCAAAGTGAACATCAGAAGAGAGCAACTGCTCTCTGGACACATCCCATCCTGGCAGAGCTCACCTCCATGTATGTTAATCCTTTTGATTTGCTGCTAAAGTCAGTCATGCTTATTTTCAGCTGAAGCCCATGCAGTTGAGACTGGGAACTGCTCTAATCATGTGCACGCAGGCAGCGTATAAAGGGTCTGTGCCAGCGCAATGGGAAACTGTTGGAGGCATCAGCATCAATGGAATGGAATGGAATGGAATGGAATGGAAGAGAAGAGAAGAGAAGAGAAGAGAAGAGAAGAGAAGAGAATATTTTCAGTTGGAATGGACCTACATTGATCATCTAGTCCAACTGCCTGACCACTTCAGGGCTGACCAAAAGTTAAAGCATGTTGTTAAGGGCATTGACCAAATGCCTCAAACACTGACAGGCTTGGGGCATCAACCACCTCTCTAGGAAGCCTGTTCCAGGGCTTGACCACCCTCTCAGTAAATAAATGCTTCCTAAGTAAACCCAGAATGAAGCAATCAAGAAGATTGATATCTCACGTCAACACTCGGGTGATGTGCTCAAGCAGCCCTGAACATCTGCTAATGCAGAGGAAAAAATCTGCTGCCTTCTGCAGCGATACCTCCTGCTAAGCTCTTCTTCAGAGCTGCCAGGGTCTTATGATGCCTTGGGAGAAAGGCAAGTGGCTCTGCAATATTCTTCAGCCTCAGCTGAACCTCTGTAAATACTGTCTATCTCTCCTGCCTTCAACAGGTAGACTGTACTGGGATGGCTGAGAGCAACATGGAAACCTGCATGTCTTTCCCCCACCGCCCATGGGCTGAGGGCTGCAGCGTTGAGTGATTACAGGCGTTGTTACAAACACACATGGCCCGAGCTAACACGGCCTCGGTTTCTTTCCCTGAAGCTTTCTGGCAGGGCTTCTGCTAAAACAAATACAAAAGTAGCTGGGAAGTCATTAAAAGTTAATTTATTTGTTTGCTGCGGTTGCAATTTCAATGTCCTTTTTGTTTCAATCATAAAACTGTATCTTTTGATTACAGGCAAGAAACACTCCAGCAAATTCCCCTGTGGCTGAACCCTTACTGCTTATGAAAAAGCTATCTTCAGCCTGCTCAGCAAAGACAGCTGCCCCGCTCCCCGGGCCACAGGAATCAGGATGCCTGGTGCTGACACCCACCAGCTGGGAGGCTGCAGTTCTCCTTCGTGCGCATCCAAACCCACTTTCTGCTCCTGCCTTTGCTCCTCCTGAACCATCGCCTTCCCCCTTGCTCTTCGTCCGGCTTTGCAGCACGCAAGCAAAGGGCGTGCATAAGGGCAATTTCCAGACAAACAGATGATGAGTTTCCCAGATGAGGGCTCTGAAAGCCAATATGCTGAAGCAGAGATAAGGAATTAACAGGGAGGATTAATGCAAGGGCCTGCCATAAATTAATGGTGTTAATTCTTAGCAGCTCACAAACAACTGGGGCAATCTTTCTATCTGCTCCAGCACAGAGGCGCTGGGAGATTGCAGCAGGGAGAACTATCCAGTGCTTGTCTGAGAGTTGCCCAAGCTCTGTATTTGTTTTAGCTGTCCTAGAAAGTTATGTGAAGAGCAAAGGTCCCTCTGTGGATGCGAGGGGGTGTCCCATATACAAAGGCAAAGCTTTTGTTCATGGGAGTATTGCTTCTCCAGCTCAGCACTCTGCTCTCAAGGTTAGGCAAGCAGCTGAAGACATTGGGGAGCAGCAAACTCAGGGCACCAGAGGGGCTCCGAGCATGCAAGGCACATTCAAGGACCCTGAAATACTGACACGGTGGAGAGCTGGGAGGCTAGCAGTCCACCAGAGAGGGAATGAGCTGCGATAATCTCTGCGCTAGACCAAGGTGAACCCCAAAGAGGGGAGGTGGTTTTGCTCTTAAGTATCAATAGAGGTCTTGCTTTTTGAAGCATATTCCTGCCTAGTTTGCATACTGAAATATTGAAAATATGAAACCGCAACTTGCCTGCTGAAAGATCTCCTGAGAGCTAATCCAGCCTTTTGGAGGAGATAGTGGGAATCTTCCACCAAAAAGATTTCTTTTCCCTAGAGTTCTTTGGTCTTTTCAATCAAACTACACCCCCTCCGCCACCCCAGATCAGAGCTATAAAGCTATGACAGCAAGCAGGTCTCCCAGTTTGTGGTGGGAGGCAGCAAGATTGCTGTCCTCTGCAATCACCATCTCATTACTAGTTCCATCTTCCTTACAGCTCCAGAGGGGAGGCTGGGCAGATACTAAAAACAAGTGGAAACTTTAAAATAATAATAAAAAAAAAAATCATTGAAACCATCTTTAGGCACAATAGAGAAACAAACAAGTCACAAGCCCAGTGTTTCAATTGCTTTGAAGATCACCTTTAATGGATTAATTCTCAGTATGTGCAACAGAAGCTGCACATCCTCCCAGGTGTTTTCAACAGAAGCCTAGAAATTAGCAATGGAAATTACTTCAGGCTAGCTAAATCCTACTTTCTTGATTACTGTGAGCAGGTTCAATGCCTGCAAAAGGAACACTTTGTGAGCATGAGGAGCAGGGTGCAACCCAATGTCACGCAGAGCATCTGTGCAAGGGCCAAGATCGTTCCCCACAGTGCTCTGACTTTCCTACTGTTGAATAACTCTAGCGAGTGGAGCCTGCTCCCTTCTTGGGTAATTGACCTCATTGTTTGGAAATGTCCCCAGTGCTTTGCCTGAGTATTTATCCTGTACACAACTCCATCCTGTTATTGCTGATTGTGGAGGGAAAAGCTCTTCCTGTCCTTGAGGCAGAGTTTCCAGGGCTTTGCAAACTGTTCTCTGCTCATCATACCTTGCCCCAGAAAGATTTAAAACCCAGTGGCTTCCAGAGAAACAGAGAATGTGAAGCACCTCATGCGATGGGCTCTAACTTATCCTCATTTTGTTCCCAATAAAAGGCAAAAATTTCCGCAAGACTTATTTTGCTCTCAGTGATCTCCATGTGCACTGAAGCAACAGAACAAATGACAAAATGCATTTCCTTCTCCATAATCATGCTTCATTTTGCATCATTTAAGCTGAAATAAGTGACTAAACAGCATTGCTGAACATCTTCCTCCTCCAGGTCAGCTTAGTAATTTAAGGTTTGCCCCTGCCAAGCCCTTAAGAAAATGATGAACCCTTTAAGGCACTCTTCAGCGTTATCCTGCTCAAGGAGCAGCCTCAAGTGCTTTGCTGAATCACAGCCTAACCAGGCAGTGTCTTTCTCATCTGGAGCGTCCCCCAGGCTTGGGCCAGCTTTGGAGCAGGACCTGCATTTTCTCCACCCATCAATGCCGAGGGAAACCCTTCCCCGCTCCCTCCAGCTGACAGGCAAAGGGACACTTCCCAATGGGAGATGCTGCCTTCCTCACAAGCAAAGCATTCCTCACCCCAGATTGAGTTTGCAGACATCCCTCATGGGTGGCCCATGTGAAAGTATGAGGCCAGTTTGCAAAATGCTTTAACACTAGTGACGGGCCAGTTGTCCAAGTGTTGACTCAATTGACTCCAAGCCCAAGTGCTTTGTTTGGGCAGACCCAACACTGATGGTGCAAACCTTCTAACTGAAAGTGGATGAAGATCTGCAGATGAGCCAAGTAACAAAGCATAGCCCTAATCTCCAGGGCCATTTTACAACCTACTTGAGGTATTCAAACACCTCAAATGTGTTCAAACACTTCAACCAGAGGGAAGAGTCTGTCTTACAAGGGATGCGGGAGGAACAGCACTGAAATACCATATGGAAAAATCTGAGATCTTGTGCGGTCCCTGTTTGATCCAATCCCTGCTGGTATCCTAATGCTTTCCTTCATCCCACCCTGAACAGGGGACCCAGAGACATCAGTGACCTTCATCCCACCCCAAAGAGGGGACCATAGCCATCAGCAACCTTCATCCCACCCTGAACAGGGGACCCATAGCCATCAACATCGGGCAGGTCTGGGGCTACCTGTCCCAGGGACAGCACCAAAGTACCAGGCAGCTCTGTGAAGGGGACCATCTGTAAAAGCTCCCCTCGAGATGCAGACGGACCAGCAAGCAGATGAGGTCCAATCCACTTCTTGCCAATAGCCATCTCCAGCATGAGGCTTAGCCCCTTGCCCATAAAACTAATGTATTTTTTTACAAGCAGTGAAAAGGCATGAGCATAAAACTGAATTAATATACAGGTTGCTATTTCTCTTGTAAGATATTATAGGAATCTGCTTTGTGTCGTTTCTACTGGTGGATTGGCAGTGCCCATCTCCTGCCTTTCTGCAGAGTGGTCTCCTGCTCCCCATGCTGCATGCAGAGATGCCAGATGCAATCAGAAAAACCAAAAGGTACATCTCAAGGATTTCACATCACAACCCCATCAGTTCCAGCCTGCTGAGATGACAAAGTGGGACCCCTTTCCTTCAGGAGCCGAGTCATCCTTTTGTACTGGGGTGTGGTGTAAAAAAGGCTCCCTATGAACATGGTACAGAGACCAGACTGTCCTACAGCATTTCTCCATCACGTGTGTTTCATTCTGCCTCTCTTTCTAAATGACAGAAGGTACGAAATTGCTAGATGATTCAGGCTGGAAAATCTCCAAACGCTGTTTTCATAAACTATCGTATAGAAAAGAATAGTAAAAATAGAGAGGAAAGAATGCTTGGTGACAGAAAGAAGAGACAAAATAAGCAGGAGAGTCACAAAATGGGAGGTAAAATTCTCTTTCCAGTGACCCACAGATGAGCTAGCACTAAAGTCTTCAGACTTCACCCAAGTTGTCCCCATCTACACCATCACACACTAGCTACCATCCAGTTTCTGGCTCTAAAAACAGTTTTGTATTAGAAATCCCGGTGATTTCAGCAAGATTGCTCTTCTGGCAAAAAATACAGACACTTCATTTTTTTCAGAACTGGGCTGTAGGGGATAAATTCTCAGAAATAATGAATTTATTAGCATAGCTCCCACAGCCCTGACAACAGCAACCCTGATGCAAACCCCGAGCCAAACCTGCAGCTCGAGCAGAGGTAAGATATTTCCTTCTCTCTTCACCCAGGAGCAGGGAGCTAATTTTTATTCATTTTTCAGAGGCAAAGAGCAGAGTGTCGGTGTGAAAAATCCCATCTGAGCACTGTAAATCTGTTCCCACGCAATCGCTTCCATCACACCGGTTTTCTAAATTGACAGTGCAACAAGGTCAGTGGGGGAATAAACCCCTGACGCTCTAATTTAGCATTAGGCTAGTGAGCAAATGGTGCAACTAGCAGAATAAAAACCTGCCCACGCTTGTCTGGCTGTGCCTGCCCCAGCACTGACCTTAATAAAACAGAGAATTTCCAATAAATTAAAGGGATAATATTCAGGAAATATGGAGGAAGCTGACATGGATTGATTTCAGAGGGTCACTTTTCTTAAGTAATTGCCAAAGTGCAGAGTATTTCCTTCAAAAAAAACCAGCCCTGAGCAGTAACCTTCACAGACTAAAGCCCAGCTGATTCCCTTCAGCACAAAGAGCCTACTCATTTCTAAACAAGCTAATTGCACTGGATTAAGATCACCCTGTACAAACATGCATCTGATTTTTATTGCTTAGACCCTGGCTCCAGGCAGCACTGGCCATCCTCGGTGGGACAGGGAGGGCGGTCTGGCTTGGATATTGTCACCAGCCTTGAAAGAGGGGGTCTGAGGAGGCTTTTGGAGGTGAAGAGCTGCCAGTGCTGCTGGGGGTCTGATTCCTGCTATGACCTGGGAGCTGAGCAATAGCAGCTGGATGCACCCAAGCTGCAAACCCCCCTCTAACTGGGGGGCTCTTCACCTTCCCATGGCTCTGCTCTGGGCTCACAGCTTGCACCCCTCTTTCCTGCCTGGCTTTGGGCTCTGATGAGGTTTTGGCCGCCTGTTTCCACTGCCCAGATGAGCTATAAAGCCATGCAACATTGAGAGCTACCAACCCCAGATGCTTTGATCAGCATGAGGTGGAGCAGGGTAGCCAGGATCTGATGGCAAGCATCTGCTGTGAGCAGACCAGGAGGAGATCTGCAGATCTAATTAAACCCAACAGGACACCTAAGTTGTACCTTGAGGGCTTATCTAGGAGATAGGCTGAACACAGGGAGGAACATCGCTTTTTCTTGCCAGCATTGCAACCTGCCCATTGCCAGGACATATGTTTGCGCAAGCAGAGAAACCTTGTCCAAGCGTGAGGTGGCGGATGCGCACACTTACGTTTGATGAACTTGGTTAGAGAGAGGTTTTGCACGTGTTCGGATCTTGACCTGAGCTGGCTGAGCACATCCCCGCTCTTCTTGCTGTCGCTCTCCTTCCCACTTGCCACCTGGGGACAGACAAGAGGCTATCACTGCACCGACCATGACAAAGTTTCCACTGAACTCGCTTTTTCTCTCCCAGATTGTGACAGACAGCAGCCCACGCTTCTTGCAGACAGAGTTTGTAATGTTTCTGGGCTTGGCCAGCACTGTCCATGCCCAGTGTGGGATGTGCAGCCACCGCCGGGCAGGCGTCCTCCCACCCACGGCTGCTGCTCCGTGCCCGCACCATCGGGTCTCCGACAGGGCTGAAAGCATCCATGCCGATGCCTGCGCTACTGGGGTAAGAGCCATCTTTTCCCAACAGTAATGAATAACACTTCCTAAATATTGAGCTTGGCCATTACCCAGGTACAGCATGCCACACACTCAGCTCACATGAATATGGAAATTCAGGAGGTGTAAGCCTTTGCATCAGGAAAGTTGGATACCCTTAGGGAGATGCTTTTCTTCCCCAGAGGGTCTGTTTTACCCCTGTGTGCGGGGGAAGGAGGCACAGGAACCCAAGGAGCGATGCACCTAGACCTCCACCCAAAGCAGGTTTGGACACTGGTTTTGGATGGAGGATGAGCATTTCCCCTGCGTCCCCTTGTGTCCCCTAATGAGCTGCTGTGCAGGTGCCTTTGCCCCTGCTACAGGTGAGGAGACCAGGCAGCAACTGTAGGAGGGGAAGATCCAGGCGAGGAGGGGGTCTGGGATGGAGGCAAAATATTTTTCACCTCCTAAGCTAAGAGGGGCTGACCCAGAGCAGGGATGTGCCAGGGGGCATGGAGAGTGGACACAGACCCCTTCCCTCTCCCAGCCCCTTTCCGTTCTTCTCCTGCTCCTGGAAACCCCAGCTGAATTCTAGCAACTCCTACTCTCTTCAATGCTTTTGATTTCTTTTAGGCACATCTTTCCCACGGAACAGCAGCAGAATGGAAGGGACATCCTCTCCCATCCTGGTCCATGGAAGGGGACAGATCCTGCAGCTCCCTCCCCTTCTTCCTTCTCTATTCAGGGGAACAACACTTTGCAGCTGGAGGTCAGATGGGTCCAGGTGTCTCTGCCTCATTTAGCCTCAGCTGGTGCTTACAGCTCTGCAGGACGCTAACGCAGGTGCTGGCAGGATCTGTGCCGAGGTATCACCCTGCCACCGCTGAAAAGCAAAGAGATGCTGGCAGAAGAGGAGAGGTGGAAGATGGAGGGCTTGGATCATCTAAGGTCCATTGCAGCCTCATTAGATAACTGCACGTCTGAGGCAAGCGTCCAACATCCCATCAGCAAGTGGGAGGGGAGGATTTCTTGGATGTGCATCCCATCCCCTGCTCTGCAGGCTTTTAGGGGAATCACTGGACGGAGGGTATTAATTAGATTAGATGCGCTACTATACATGGGTAATAGCAGAAAGTGTTTAGTGGGAGTGCGGTTTTCACGGAAAACCACAGCATATTTTCAGGCAGAAGGACAGAGCCAGTGGCCCCATCTCTGACATCCCACATCAGCTCAGCAATGGAGTTGTTGCAACTCCCACACAAATTTAATATGAGTCAGACAAATAAGTTCATTCAAAAGAAATTAGATGTTCTTAACTCACAGAAAGAACAGGACAGCTCTTTGGCTAAAATGATCTCTTTTCCTTTGAAACCAAGACTGATTATTAAACATCAGAGAGGTCAAAATGTCCCATGCTGCGGATGCCACATTCCCTTTTTGAAGACCCTCTACAAGGCAAAAGTGATAAAACTCCTTTCACTGTTTTTATTGCTAGAGCTCAGGGTTTAATACATCTTTCAAATGCAAAGATAAAATCTAGCTTTCTTTCACTTTTCAATTAGGTTACAGGGTCTCTTCTCTCTGCTCTAAAACCGCAGTGTTTTCCAAAAATACATTCAAGCTGTTACTGACTGTGGCTTTCTCAGCTTCCAGCTGTTTGTACTTCAGAGAGCTAACAGTCTGCTGGGCACTGTCTGCACATCGGGGAAAAAAAAAAAAAAAAGCCCCAAATTCCCCCAGATTCCCCAACCTGGGATGCCTCTGCATGAGCGTGACCCTTGCAAGTGGGACATTTCTGTGCACATCTGCTGGCTTAGCACCCGCCCAAGGATCAGCTGCTGTTTCTCCCCATGGAGCAAAGCCCTCGAGGAGGAGGAGGAGAACTCCTCTCCCTGGGTTGGCTTGGCCCCATTAAATATTTTTTTGCACTGCCTGAAAGGATCAGGAAATGCATTCCTCTGGGATAAAGCAGGCACATTGGGAAAGCAAGCTGTAGAGGGACCGGCACAAATCCTGCCTGCTCGATGCGGGCAGGGAGGCGAACGATGCTGTGTCTACTGTCAGAGACGCTCAAGCCCTGCCGAGGATGTTGTGCTCCTGCTGCAGGGAATTTTAGCATTACTCAGAGCAGACAATTTGGCAAGCCAGAGTCAGTAGGTGCAATAACACGGGCTGGTTGCTCAGTACTACCCTGGCTGTCTGCTGCAGCATCATGCCAAGGAAAAACAAATAAATGTGGGAAACATCTTGCAAAATGTCCCCACGCTTGGATTTTTCAGGATGGTTCCTTAAAGGAATCAGTTTCCTGGTGCACATCCACTGGTGAATGGGGTCTCATTGCATCTCTTGTTTTTGCAATGGGATTTTAGCCATCACCATCACTTCTAGCCTCATGGGGAATGGAAGAGGCAGACAGGCTTTTGAGGAAGGAGGATGAAGCTCCCCCCCACTTTGCATTGGGAAGAACATCCCTAACCTGACTTCAACCTGAGGAAAGCCCCCGTTTCCCTGCAGGGACATGAATAAATCAGGTATGACTGAGCAGGGCTGAGACCTGGACTTGCTTTGCAGGAAAAACAAATGAAGGCAGCTTGCCTGTGAGCCAGGCTTCTGCTTTCACCTGGCTGCTATTGCACCTGCGGGAAGGGCAGCCAGAGGTGCTGGCAGTCTGGTTTTATTCAAATACACCACTAGGAAAAGGGATAAATGACCTGCTCTGTGACAGAGGTTTCCCTTGCTTAATTTGAGGCTTCTGTGGAGTGTCCTTCTGGTTGTGCAGAACCTGGAGCTCCTGGCTCAGTGAAAAATAAGGTCAAAGAAGCTATTTTCATATTAAACAAACAAAAGGTAAAACCTCATGGCTTGAAAAAGAATTATTTTCTTCCTGACAAGGTCATGCTCCCTACAAACTCTTCATTATGCCTCTTCCAGCAAGTGTGGGTCCCACCAGGGACCCTGTTTCCTAGAGCATTGAAATAACCAGCCAACAGGCACCTTGCTCACATGAAATGGGATGATTATTTTTGGCTGCAGTTTGCTCCTGTCTTTAAAGCTCCCTGGGGAAAATCTGAACTTAGAGACCAGCCCAATCCTGTAACATGCCAGTGGCACCACCACGCCCTGCCACTTGGCCCCCAGATAATGCCCTGTATTTCTAGACTGCCTTTACTGGTGCTTTAGGAGCTTTAATGAGGCAGCCTCAGAGCATTGCAGCCCCAGCAGCAAAGGTTTCCAGACGAAGACTTAGCTTTCCCTGTCCATGCTCTTTAACCTTTCCCCATTAACTGATAACCCAAATTGGAGCAGGCGTTTAAGAGAGTTCCCCGCCAGTTATTTTCATTTTGCATGCACTGGAAGTGCACCAGGTCACTGCTGAATAAATGTGGGAGGATTTGTATAAATGCAGGCAAGCTGTCCCGAGACAGAAACTGGAGAAGTTATTTTTCACTTCCCCAGCACCATTGCACAATGTCTCTGCCTACACAGAAGGGTCGAGTCACTGACCCGGCATCGTCCCACCACGCTGGACCTGGGGTGTCCGCTGCAACCCCTGGGGACAACCCCAGACAGAGCTGTCAGCTGTTTGCACCCTGCAAATACCCTCCGTAGGTTGGGAAGTTCCCAACAACCCTGATGCAGGGCAGGAGGTTCCTTGCAGGCCTGGGCATGCTGGTGCAATCCTGTGATGTATCCAACAGCAGCACCAGCATCCATGGGGTATCCTCAGGGCAGGGCAGGAGGGGTCCTGGCTGCATTTTACCTGCAGGAGCTTTTCCTCATCACAAACCTTCTGCTTCGGGACTGGAGGGACAGGCATTGCCTGGACCTTGCCAAGCAATGCCACCTCCAGCAGGAACGGCAATGCCCAAACATTTGAGATGGACATGTGTAGCCAGGACACAAACACATCTCTTTCAAGCGTTTATCTGTGCTTGCAGCCCCTTCCTGCTACTATGCTTTTTTAGGGGGATGAAACAAGTTGATCCAGTCTGCAGGTTGTGGTTCTAAAGTTGCCAGCTCTCCCTGCTCCACAGCTTGAGGCACTGCCCAGACAGATGGGGTTTGCCCTGGGAAATGGGGGGTGACTGCTTAACCCTCGGCTCTGCCACGTACATCTCCTCCAGGATGGAGCTGCATGTCCGGCTTGGCGTTCCCCTCTTTCCTCAAGCATCTTCTCCAACTATCCAGCGGGGCAATTTAAAGTAAAACCTGGAGATATTGTACAGATGACAGGGGACACGTCCTCCACCATCCCAGCAGAAAATCCAGGGAAGAAGCATGGTTTCTTTCCACCCCATCTTTGCACTTCTCCTGGCTTGTGAAGCTTTGAGATGAAGAAGGATGCAACATGAAAGAGGCATCATCCTGCTCATCTCTTCTCTTTGGCACCCACATGTCCCCCAGATGGACGGGCTACCTTGGGTTAGGGGCTGATGGATCAGCAGCCTGTTCTCCTTCCTCAACAACACTGGTCTTTAAATAAATAAAGGGAATGCAGTAGGTCTAATCTCTACAGAACTGAGCAAAGCAGAACATGCAGCACCAAGTGAGAAACCATTAGCAAAAAAGTGAAAATTAGGAGAGTAAACACAATATGGCTAAATAGAAGCAAGAGAACACAGCATCCCAGAGGGATGTACTGAGCTGCTGGGAGGTGCTGGTGGCTTCCTTGGTGGTTTGGCGCAGAAGCCCCAGCTAATATTTTCAGTAACCCCCTTGGCGTGGTGAGAAGACATGTACTACTTAGTCTGCAGAGGAGAAGGAAGGTGGGAATTGTCCTTACAGAGTGGGCTGAGACTCCATATAAGAAAAATTAGGCAACTAGAGAGCTGAAATAACAGAAACTGAACCAAACTTAGTGCAAAGGTCACAGCCATGCACTTGGGGTCTAAAAATAATTTCTGCTGCACAGCTGGAAATGAGAAGAGAATGACAAATAGCTCCAGGTCTATGTCTTCATAAGTCTATGGTGAAGCCAGGGAAGGAGTAAGTGAAATGTGAGGAACAACCGAAGACGGTGTTTCCAGGAGAGCTGGGGGAGTGCAGACCCTTCTGCACCACCACGGGAGACCAGATCCAGACCAGTGTAGCACCGGGAAAACCAGCTTGTGGCTGGGATGGGTGATGAGCAGGGCTGCTGGGATGGAGAAGCTCTTTGGCAGCAGAGGACTAGCTAACCTCCCTTGCACAGCAAAAGGAAGGCTTTCTATAACCATGCCAATATGGCAATGATTAGGAACAAATATTTAATCAGGACTAGGGGCAGAATAACAAACTAAAGACTAAAATATAGACTGAAGATTAGACAAAGCTTTGCAACATTCAGGGAAATAAGTTTTTGAAACCTTCTACCAGTGAGACTTAGGAGGAAAGCACTGATGAGATGGACTGATATCCCGAGAGGATTACGTGACAGCAAAACAGAGTCTCCAGGGCTTGGACATGACGGGGACATGTAGACCTGCTTCCCATAAAACCCATCTGAGCTTTCTCACGAGGCATCTGTTTGCAGATGACGTGCTGAAATTACAGAGAAGGCTTTGTCAGGGTGAGGAGGAGGAAGTGTCACTCACCCCCTTTGTATGGCGTTTGGGAGACGTTTGCTTCTATGTGACTTCGGAGTGTCAGAACGAAACCTGAACGGGGAGATACCTGGGTGTACAAGACCTATCTTGCACATGAGAAATGCTGAGCAAGGGCAATGCTCCTGCTTTTGTTCAAGGCTCTCCCAAGAGGACCTTTCCCCTTTTCAAACCCTTTTCACATCACCCATGAAGATGCAGGGACTGGGGAGGTGCTTTACCAGCTGCAATGCAACAGTCAGTAAGCCTGCAAGACAGACAGACACTGTGTCCAAGCAAAAGCACAGCGAAAGCCTTTAGCAGTCACAATACAACTGCCTGGATTGGGATACGATAACATTGCCAGCAACGGATGGTAAAGCATGAGCTAAACTTTGGCTACTCAGCAGCTGGGAAATGCTCAGGTGCTGTAGTTCCCCACAATCCAGGACACAACCTCAAGAAATGGTTCAGGCCCATGGAGGCAGGATTAAACTGGAATTATTGGGAAAAAAAATGGTCTTGACTGGAAACGGTTTGCCCAGTAACAGCCTCATCTTCACACGCCCTGCCTGAGATCATGACAACTTTATAGCTTTCCTGTGATTGTCCCTCAAATTAGATTATTCAGGATACTTTGGTGCTAGAAACTTACTGACAAGTTTCAAAGCAGAGAAACAAAAATGTTCCAGGCCCAGAGTGATTGATTTATGAAAAAAGATCAATAGAACAAACTCTTATTATCATTAATGTTAACTTTAAGTGCACAAGTCATTCCAGGAACTTCAAAGAAAGAAGCTATCAAATAAAAGTAAAGCTGAAACGCAGTTGTAGAATAAATAATCTAGATCTGTCTTGGCTGATGGGAGGAGGCCAATAAATCTCCAGATAGACAGAGAGCTGTGCTGTTATTCAGTGTTTGCTGAATGATGCCCATTGAGGAGGATGGTCCTTGGTCCAGATCAACCACCAAGGGCTCAGATGAGTTGTATAGCATGAGGCAGGAGAAAAAAAGGCAAATGAAGGTAGGGTGAGAATCAGAGAAGAGAAATGGTGCTTTTGGCAGTGAGGACTGAGCCAATGGCCAGTCTTTGCTACTGGGATCTTGTTTGGAGCACTCTGCAGCTGGGAAATGTACCCACAGCTTAGTGTGGACACATTATTCCCAGGCAGCCCATTGTCTACTGAGACATGCGTGGTCCCAGGGGTCTGCAGACAGCAAGTGGCACAAGGACAGCTTGGCCGTGAAATTCCTTTTCGGCCTCCAGAAATGAAACCCCTAGCTGGTGGTGCAGAAACATCTCAGCTTCTTCTGTGGACAGAGCAGATCTGTGCTTTTCCCAGTTGTCATTATGGCTGCCGTGCCTGGAGGTATTTGCTGTGGATACGATAAGGCTTTACAAACACAGTGGAAAAAAACAACTGTTGCTTTGAGCGGTTGCTCTGCTTGTAGCTTCTTTCCTGCTTTGGCCAGGCAGAAACCCTGAAACCGAAGGCAGCCAAGGAAATGCTGACCATCTTTGAAGCTGCAGCTGTATTTAGGCAGGGTTGATGCAAAGGTTATCACAATGTCCATTCTTGCTGATCTGCTGGTCTGTAAAACCCTGCACTGACCCCATACCTCCCCTCCCCTCTGCAGGGATGGGGCTTCGTGCTGCAGAGCTACCGGGGGGGTCCCACCTTTCCTCACTGCAATGCCCCATCTCCCCCTCTCCATCCCAAACCAGACCCAAGTACAGGAACAACAGCTTTGCTCTGTGCAGTGAGAGGAAACCTGGAAGCAAACCTGAAGCCACAGCACGAGCCACCGCGGTGCCAGGGACCTGCTGGAAAAGGGCAGCTGCTCCGGCTGGGGCAGAGGAAGGCAAAATTGGGGTCAGTGTTTTACCAGAGCTGAGCTTTGTGCCTGGAAACACGCATTTCCTTCCAGTCTTGCATGTCTTACCAACTCTACCCATCCCTTCTGCAGGGTTTTGCAATATATCCCTGGCTGATGCTCTTTTGAAGGGGAACCATGGCTCTAACAAGTTCAGGTTCTAATAGTAATTCGGTGACCTTAGAGATGCTGCTTCCTCCAGCTCGCTGGAGAGGAAAGGGGGCTGCCCTTCATGATCGAAAAGCGGTCGTGCTTATACCCTTAGCCGAACACTGATTTACTCCAAGGGCAAGCAAGAGAAAGTGATTATATTTTTTTTTCTGCTATGCCCACAGAAAATCACCCATGATAATGCAGATTTCCTACAAAGCTTTGAGTGCTTCCACAGCAGACAGATGTTTTACCTAGAACAGCACCTGGCAAAGTTTCTAAAGAGGCCTTTTTTTTTTTTTTCCAAGCAGGGACCCTTCTGCTGGTGGCAGTGCTGATACCCCATGGGACAGGCACAATCTGGCTTGGCTAGCCCTGGCACCTCCCATCCTGCAAGGCGGGGGGGGGGGGGGGGGGGGGGGGCAGAATTTTGCCATCACTTTTAGATTATTTTCCTATTATTTTTTACTGTAAGCAGTTTCCAAAAGCTTTCTGGGAGAAATGGTAAAATGGGGAGAAATTCAAGAACATCTGGGCTGCAAAGGGATAAATGGGTGCTCAGCCATGTGGGAGCATTCCCTACAGATATCATCCAGTAGAGCAGGGTGAAATCCTCCTGCTGCTTTTTTAAATCAACATCCAGCCAATCCTTCCTTAACTCTTCAAAACTGCTCGGACTGGTGAGAGCACAGCACTTGCAAAAAAGTGCAGTTGTTTTAGTTTGGAGTACATTATTTTCTCTCAAGAGCCATTTATGAAATTAATATTCCCATCAGCCCTAATAAAGAACCTTTCTCCTCAGATGTAGTGTGTCACCCTTGCACGCTGAGCAGGTTCTGCTAATATAGATCATCTGTAATGACTTTAAAGTGAACCAAGCTTCACGAGGATAAATCAGGCACATTGCATTTGGTATTGCCCTCATCCTGCAAAGCACTGAGCAGTTTCCACCCCATTACCTTGCAGGACCGCGGCACCTTTGCAAATCTCACAGCATATATAACCCAGGAGCAGATCGTTATATTCCCAGAAGTGTAACTGGTAAAACAGGTCAAATTTTCCCAGGCAGGTGAAACCCAAATCTCCCTAAGAATCACTCATTCCTGCAGAGATTCAGGCAGCAGCAGGAAAAATTAATTATTCTGCACCAGACAGTGCATGGACTTGTTTAGACAAGAAAGTTTTGACGCTGCCCCAAGGTAAAATACATGTGAAAGACAATTACACAGGTTAAATTATGGCCAACACATTGAGATGAGCCCAATTTCACCTACTAAGCGCGTCCCAACAACTTCAATGACATTCAAAACCGTAGCATGATGCCTCCTCTAAAAGAACAATTTGTTTTGTATTATTCCTCATGACACGCTGGTTGCCAGAAAACCAGGACCCGCAGCCAGCGAAGCGCCTGGGAAGCTCACAAGCTGTCTCACATCTTGGCATGAGCACTGAAGCACTCAGAAGGGCTCCAGAGAAGTATAAAAACTGGTAGTAAACACAGAGCAAAGTACTGTCCCACCAGCAGGCTCCAGCAAGAGCCAGGGACCAGCATCCCCCGAGAAAACTGCAGGCAGACAGACGTCAGTTTGTCTTGCAATAACAGGTTCAGGCTGCTAAAGGTCTTTCCCTGCCAGTTATCTCTGAGGACTTTACATAGCCAGGGCGTTTAGGGACCGGAAAGTGTCTAAAATCCTCTTGGCCAGCAAAGAGGTCACAGTGAGAAGAGGTGGTGGGTGAAGCTGGATGCTGGAGCAGCAGCTAACCCCGAGCCCCATGGACAGCGAGAGGTGAAAAGGGGCTTTTGTGGTGGAAACGAGACAAACCACCCTCCAGCCTCAGTATTTCAAACACACCGAGAGTACAACCCACTTTTAAGGAAAGGCTCCTGATGCAGTACTCATATTTCCTATGAACTGGGACCAATTTCCTCATTAGGTACACGTGGCTCCTCCTGACGGGAAACAAGGGCCATGGGTGCAGCATCTCCCACCAGCTCCCAAATGAGATGCAGCAGCAGGAGCAGGACCACTGCTTCCTTAGGGAAGGCAAGGAGTCCCACCTCCAGGTGAGTCAAGAGGGTGGCTGTGAGAAGGACCTCAATCCACATAGAGCTTGCCCCGTGCTATATGTTCCCGTGCAGAGGAATCAACATACAGGCACTAATTCAGTGCCCAACCAAGGAAATTATCACATCCATTAAGCTGCTTGCACCACACTGGGTTGCACTAAGCATCTGCTTAGCATACAAGAGTCTCCGACATGGGCAATGAGAGCAAACCACAGCTCACATCTGACTTTGGGATGCAGCTATAAACTGTACAACCACCCCCATAGTCGTGTTTCCCACGGACGCAGCAGCTAACACTGGCGGCGAGGTAGGAACATGCATATAAATACACGAGGTATTTGTGTGCAACGCAATCTGCAGCACCTCTCCTACCTCTTTTGGCATTTCCCGTGGGAAGAAGAAATAAGGCACCGCAGACAGGGCCACGAGACTGGCTGCAACCAGGAAACCAAGCCACCAGGCACCGACCCACCGCGGGTCTTTGTTGGTGAGCTGGACTTCATCTGCAACGCAAATGGAGAAATGGGCATTAAATCAAAGGCGAACGGAGGGACCCCAGTGCACCAAAGGGATGGGTGGCCCCAGTCACCCCAAATGTCAGCCAGCTCCAAAGTGGTGGCTCCCAACCTGGGGACCATCAGTTTTGGGGTCTGAGCAGCATTTGCACCTGGCTCATCCCATGGTGCTAAATCACATTTCATTCTTCGTTATCACCAGGGTGTCTAAAAACCCACTCAGCCTTTGGATGGAGGGAGCTGCGACAGGGATGTCCTAGAGCTGGAAAGGCAAAGGCTGCCATCCCCATCACAGCTTTTTCAGAGGAGGGATGCCCATGTTGTGAAAAAGCTTGGAAATACTTACTCAAGGGGATTAAGTCATGATGTCTGTCAATACAGAATGAAAAATCCTTTCTTAAGTTTAAAATGGAGTCAACTACAGTTAACTTTCAGCATCCAGAGCACTGGTTTAGTTTTTTACAGTCTGGCTACTGTGTTCACAGCAGGACTTGGACCCCAGAGCTGTGCCCACCAGTCCGGTCCATTAGCCAGTGCCTGGTTTGCAGCTTGACCAACAGAAGCCGATCTTGAAATGCTTTCATAAGGATTATATCACTTTCTCCTGTCTGTCTTCCTTCAGTTCACCCAGCCTCCTCTCCTGTTGTCCTCAGGGCACTGCCAAAAATAACATTTTCTGTGGGGACGGTACTTGGCATAAATAAAATGGGATATACAGAAGCTAGAATGAAAATTCACAACAGGTTGAGTCTGAACCAAGAAATATTTCTACAGAAAAAGGAGATACATGTGGTTAGATAGTATTAATGAGCAATCCCGGGAAATGAGTCCTCCCAGAAACCTCTTCCTTAACTGTGAGGTTTAACACAAGCGAGCTGTTCTCACTGGGGGAGGTGCAATTAAAACTGCATTCAATTTACTGGATTTCCGTATGGCGGATACTGCCACATCTAATCTCCCATCTCTGGAAGTAACAAGTGATAGGTCAAAGAAATTTGATAATCTCCTTCCTGCACAATGCATTTAGCAAACTGGAATTTCAAATCCCTTCCTGAATAAACAACAAGGTTTTTTTCTAGGAAAATGCGAGGTTAAATTAGATTTAGCATTAAGCAGCCAGAGCTCACTAGGTTTTCCCAGTAGGCTGAAGACAGCTCTAAAACTGGGTGTTCTCCAGTTCTGGCTACTCAGGCACATTTCTCATTCAACATCCATCTGCAGAAGGTGGTTTAAAAGAACTGAGCATGAGGGTGTGCAGGCAGACAGCAGACTCTAATCCCCGTTCTTCATCCCTCAGAGGCAGGTAAGACAAGACTCCAGACACCTCACCACGGTTCACCCACCGAGGAGGATGGATAGCTGCAGCAATAAGCTTGGATGTCACCTGACAGGAGGCGGCAGTGTCAAGACTAACGCGTGCTCTTGTGCTGCAAATATCACAAACGTAGATAGTGATGAAGTCCAGGTGAAAAAACGTCTGGTGAAGTCGGTGAGCAGGAATGAGCCGGAGGCTCTGAAAATGAGCCAAAGCTAATGGATCTGTAGTGTCAACACCCACAGCTCACCCAGCTCCAGACCCGATGCCGTCTGCTCACCACCCAAAGGAGCCTGACCATCGTCCTTGTTGTCGCGTGAGGATATGCTGAGCTGTATAATGTGTGTCTGCTCTGTCAATAACCAGGAAAGAGCCTCTTGTTTTCCAGGCCAGGATTCAAGAGTGGCCAAAAAGGAGACGACTACGACTGCTTTAATAGCACAGCTTGGGAAGAGGCATTTGAAAAGGAAATGCCTTTCATGCTCCTTTCTTGCCCTCTCCAGCATTTCTCTTCTACTTCCTCCCATCCTATCCTTCCTTCCCTCTGCTTCTTCAAGTCTTGGGGTCCTGGTACCCATTCTCCATTCCTTCTCTCTTATTTCTCCCCTCCATCTTTCTCTTTCATGTTTGTCTCTGGGTTTTGTTCATCCTCCACGTCCCCACTCTTCCCTGCTTCTGGCTGGCAGCAAAATGGTCCTGCTGCTATTGCTGGCATATGGCAGAAAATTCACAGAAGAATGAAAATCAGATCTCCTCTAAAAGCACAACGCAGATGGGCATCCCTCTAAACAGACCTGGCAGCAGCCTGGAGGTTAGGGATCCCCAGGTCTGAAGGATGATTAAAATATGGGATTCCAGCAGCCACGGGACAAGGCTTAACCCTGCAGATGTGTGTGTGACACCGAGTCGGGTGGGAAGGACCCACTTATTTGCACCATCCACCCCAGCACTGAGAGGACTGGTCCCAGAGCATTCCCAGGTGATGGAAATGATTTAACAGGGGAAACAGCAGGCAAAGGGAGCCAACCCCTGCCCCACAGGTTGCACCCTCGGATGCCTGGAGAGGGGCTGGACTGCTGCTGGCTCAGTAAATGGGATGCAGGGCGAAGGGTGCCGGCCAGCTCTCACTCACCTCCGGTGACTTTGTCAATGTCGACGTAAAAACGCAGCATGGCAGAGCCCAGCATGAAGGCCACCCCTGGCCCGATGACGGTCACAGAGAACAAGATGCCTGCAGAGGGGCGAGAGCAGAGACGGGCTCAGCCCTGTGCAAAGGGACCACAGGGGACAGGAGGTGCCTTGAGGCAGGACCGGCCCAGATCAGAGCCCACAGCATCTGTCTCCAGTATAGGTTAATTCCATGGCAGCTTTCTTATCTCACACCTGTCAAGGGATAACAACGCCATGCTTTCCAGGCTCGCTTCACAGGAAAGGTTTTGCAAAACTCAGATTTTTCCTGCCACTTTTCTTCAGCCTCCCAGAAAGACTGAAATATAGCCAGGAACAAGATGTGCCCCTTGGCCTAAGAAATCCAAGAAATGCAGGTTTTTTACAAGGTTAAGGAGATAAAAGTTATCAGTAAACTCTCCTACATGAATTACTGATAAAAAAATTAAACACAAGTAAGATTCATTTCCTATCTTACAGGGGATCCTTTTAAATATGGTTCAGAGGTTTGGAGCATCCACCAGAGCAAAATTTGATGTGGTACTTTCAGTTTCATGACGGTAATGACCTGTTTTTGAGCTACCCTTGCTGTCCCATTCAGTTCAAAAGGCTGTCACAGATAACAGCTGGAAAAGGGCTAGAAGGATCTGCAAAGACCACCTTGTCAATCCCACCACCCTGGGACATCCCTTTTAGGCATGTACCCAAGCTGTTCTCCAGCACCCCCTCCCCGAAGGATACTCGTCTACCCCCCAGATGGCTGACCCTGCTTTTTTAGCCTCCTATAATTTTTGCTATATCTAAACAAAGTCTTCACTGCTGCATCTTAAGCCCATAGCTGCCTCTTGTGAACACAAAGATCAGATTATTCCTCTTCTCCTTGTTGAAGCCTTTTTGGAGGAGTACACGGTTATTACGTCCCTCTCCAGCTTACCACTCTCAGGCCAAAAATTCCAGCATCTCCCCTAAATCATATTTTCCAGCACTCCTGGTCTGTCTGCGGTTTGCCCAAGCTTGAAGCAGATAAACTACTTTTGCAGAAAACTTCCTAGCACTGGGTAGAGCAGAAGGGCTATAGCAAGCTTTGCTCTCATTAATGCAAATTAGTACTGTCTGGCCTTGCTATCAATGGCTAATTCTGGTTTCCCCTCTTTCCACAGCAGCCCCAGTCTTACCCAAATAGAGGGGAGAGTTCCTCTCACTGGCAAAGTCGTCGATGTAGGAGATCCCAAAGGGCTGGATGGGGACGCCACCGATGCCCAGCAGCACCTGGGCGATGAACATGACAAGGAGAACCTCGTGGTTCTCCCTGGCAGCATGGGGCGTACAGCCGGCATTGCTGAGGTTCCCCCAGGACCTCGGGACCCCGGGCTGGCACAGGTCGGTGGTGTTGCTGAACATGCCTGCGATGACAAGGGGAGCCGGTCTAAGAAGCTCGGTCTGGAGAAAGAGCTTCCCTAAGACAGCAGCAAGGACGTAGACATGCACTCAGTAGATGTCAGGTGGGAAACATCAGTGAAAGAAAATGCAAAGGAAGCGCAAAGATGCTCTGCAGCTGTTCACAGCGAGATGGATGCATGCGCCATGAAAAGCCACCTCCATGGAAAAAACAGAGCTGAGATCACTTCCAGGACCCTTGATAGATCTTTCAATAAAGGTAAGCGAGCAAAACTGCAGATTTCATGAATAGCTACTCAGGAAATGAGAACTCATTTTACCCAGAAATGGATTACAAAGCTGCCTAAGTGAAAGTGCTGATTCTAGCATCCTTATCTTCCTTAAAATACTGGGGGAGGGTGTGGTAGTGTTTGTAGCAGAATTTCCGTGGTTATGCCCCAAATCAAATGCAACTCTGAGTGCTTGACACAGGGCCACCTGCACCAGCACTCCTGAAAGGCACAGCTAATTGTTTCCAAACTGTTGTTAGCACCTGACCCTTGTTTGCATCCATGAATTATTCACCTATTAAGTCTTCTTTGGTGGCTGCAGCTGCGTGAACCACCTGCGCTCTCTCCGATGAGCCAGAAAAAAAGCTGTTTAGTGGAAGCTTCTAAAAGATTTGCTGGAGCTTCATGGCAGGATTTGGGAAAATAACGAGAGAGTGTCTTTCTCCTTTCTTTTTTCATCCCTTCACCTTCTTTCAAGGAGAAAATCCAAAATCTACCATGACCTGTTCCTCCATGAGTGATTTAGACCTGCACGTTTCTCACAGGAGTTTGATTTTCTGATGGGGTCTAAAACCTTAAAGCATTCCCTCAAAGACAGCTCAGCTAGACAGGGGAAGACAGGTGAGGTGCCCCACAAGTAGGAGAAGTTAGGTGTGAAACCAGCGCTCCCTCATTGCAGACAACAGCGTTTCACCCCCAAAGCTGCCCCGTTGGATTGAGTCAAGCTCCTTCCCGTACTTCTTGTTTCCTTCCCATAAAGGGCTTCACTGTTCATGAGACCTTATCTTATCTATGTTATGAAAATAAGGGAGCAGTTCATGCGCATGAGGACAACTTGGCTCAATGCACAGAAAATGAGAGCCCCAATGGCTGGGGAAGACCTTCCTGCTACGCGATGTTTGTCTGCTGCGTGGATGTGCAGAAGACAAGGGGACTCAGAGGCACAGCCTACATTTCGATGGTTTTCTTGCCCTTTCCTGTGGTTTCATCTGTCCCCTGGCTCTGCTTCCCACCATCAGCTGTTGCCTCTCGGGACTGAGATGATTTCATTCTCATAAAATTAAAATTCCTTGGGGACAAACCTACAGCTTGCAGCTCCCAACACTTTGAGGGAAGGTCGTTTCCTTTATCTGTCCCAAAAGGCATAAAATAAGTTCCTAGAGTACGTACTGGCAACGGACTGGTCATACTCATAGGGTCCAGTTATGAAGTGGGGGAGAGACATGAGGAACCCAGCCAAGGAGACGAGGACGGCACCGCAGCCGATGAAACGGGGTCTGTGCACTCGGCTCCCGAAGTAACTTATGAAGACGATCAGCAATGTGTTTCCAACCTGCAGCAGGACACACAGACCAAGAGGTCTCACAAGGGAAGGACAGGAGCATGGGAAGAGCGTTTGCCAGGTGGCCTGGGAGAAGCAAGCTGGTTTTCACCTCATTGAAGGAAGCGAGCAGCCCTGACGTCTGGCTGGAGAGGCCATATCGTCTCTCGATGGTTGAGATGGAGCTTTTCAGATAGCCAGAGACCAGGAGCTGGGAGAGCTGCAGGAGCCCGTGGCAGAAAACGAAGAACTGCCAACACAAAAAGAGAACATCCAGCGTGATTACTGCGAGCTGCAACATAACAAACTGCATCTCCTACACAAAGGCACGATTATTGAATATGAACCTTTGTGACCATGAGACTTTGAAATATTACCCTTACTCCTGCCATCAGTGGTCTTCTGAAATTAGGTCAGGGCTATTAAATAGTCCTCTGCCAAAAATGACAATAGGGTTAGTATTTGCAAGGAGAATGTAGTTTCTTCAGCTGAAAGTGGCTTTGGACAAACAGATCATTTCACTTGGGATGCTGCTAGTTTGTGTTGGCCTTGACCCCGAGATCCAGCAGCAGAAGTGGGAGGTTGCACAACCTTCCCGGTCCTGTCCAGCCTGAAGCAGGCAGCTATCCCCAGTGCTGGCAGGAGCTCTTCTGGGACAGGAATGAGCCCTTCCAAACACAGCAACAAACAGCTTCTTTAGAGAAGGTCAGGAGAAGGTCAGGGAGAATAATTCAGACTTTCCTTCTTGCAAAGCCCTGGATGTAAATCACATATCTCCTTTGGGAAAATGTGATGGTTCTTCTCCACTTCCAGAAGGAAACCTTGTCAAAGACTATCATCTCCCAGAATATCATCTAACCTCATCTACTCCAGAGTTTGGGATGTACTGGTGCTCGGCTGCCCAGGCAAACACGTGGCCCCACCGTTACTGAGAGCAGCATCCATCTTCCTGCTCCCCAGGCAGAAGCAGTTTGCAAATGCCAAATGAACTGTCCCAGGAGGGGTGCAGACCACCTCCCCTTCATCCACAGCTCTGCAAAGTACTCAGCAAAGGAAAGGACGTGGCAAGCAATCTCCTTCCCTGCTGCCACATGGCTCTCCACAGGCATCCTTCCAGTCCCCAAATGAGTTAAAATAAACTAACCAACCCAAACCGTCGCATGCCCTAAGGAGATGGACCACTCAGCCTGCAGGACAGGCTGAATATCCCTGGGTCCTTGCAGAGCTGCTGCCCTCAGCTTTGGATGCTGCCCAAAGCCACGAGGTGCTGCTTTTTAGTAGCTGTTTTCCCAGTTGCTGGCCAGAGCAGGGCATTGCTCCGGCTCTGCAAGTTTTGCAGCCAGCTCCTACCAGGCAGCAGTCTTGCCCGGAGGAGCTGCTCAGCCTGGCCTGGATTTCTGCTATGTCTCATTCTGAGCCAGGGCTGAAGTGGGGTGACTGCCAAACTGGACTGCTCTGTAAGTAGAGGGACTATTTACAGCACAAAAAGGGAAAAAGAAGATGGTCAAGCCCCCTTGGCTCCCTGAGGACTGGAGTACCGGGGAATGGGTACCACCACCAAAAGTGAAGCATTGGCATCATGCAAAGCAGGATGCAATCCAGGACCTTCTCCCTTCCAGGGTCATGTCACCACTGAGGGGTGCAACATGTTTGGACAAGGAAAATGTTACCCAGCCAAAGGAAAGATTTCCTAGAGTCAGCTTTGCTAAAACTCCCACGTTCCTGCAAGACATGCTGGCTATGTCCAGACACTGTTTCCTGAATACATGAGTTCAGATGGAAAGGCTGAAGCCAGATTCATTTTCTCCAGGCATCCATAACACACAGCACAATAGGTATCCAGATCCAGCACCTGCACAGTGTGTTGGTTTCTATCAGTTCAGCAGCCACTCACCACTGCCCCACACCCTCTTCAGCACAGGAGGTCAAAATGGGTTGGGAATCTGGTATTTTATTCTCCCCTATCTGGGCAGACTAAAGCACAGAAAAGAGAGATGGCCCTGCAAGGGCTTGCAGTGGCTTGGTATCAGCGCTGGGCAAGGACCCCAGTTCTTCTGGCTCCGGGGGCTGTTTGCTGTTAGCCATCAGATCACAGCACAGCTGGTGATCTGCCAGGAAAAGAAGGAACAGACTCATGGACTTTAGATCTGCTGGAGAGATATATGTCCCTCTTGGTCTTTGGCTACACATACAATTTTGTTCTGCAGCAAAAGTCACTTGTTTACATTTCTGTATCTGATCAAGACATCTGGCTCCCTAACTTGTATGGTCTGGAAAGATGCTCTTCGCACCTGGAAGGAGAAACCATTACTGACACCAGCGTGACCCTCATAAACAGAGGGAGATTTCCCTGAGGACCAACTGCTGCAGAGCATAAGCTCAGGTCTGCTCGAGAGCCACGGGGCATAAATGCCTACAGCATCTCCAAGTTGCCAGAGGTCATATGGACATGCACACCAACATGCGCTTCTCCTGTCCCAGGAGATCTGAGTAGGGGTAACCCTACGAAGCCTGCTTTCATCTATTTCCTTCCCTGCCAGCAAAGCCTCCTTCATACTCCCAGCAAAAGGAGGGAGAAGCAGCAGACAGCACTGTTAAGAACGAAGGCAACACACTAAAATCAAATTATGTCTGCTTATCAGCTCCTGGGAAACAAACCTGCCAACCTAGAGCACCCCTTTCCACTCTCTAAAAGTATGGGCTGTGAATCCTGCCCACATTACAAGCCTAACACAGGCTTGAAAGGGATGTGTGACACCAAGAGCTATGATTCAGGTCTCCTCCATTCAAATGCATGGCTGCAAGCCTAGTTTTGGTTGAGTCCCAAAGGTTGAGTCTATACTTGTAAATGAAACAGGCCGCGGCCATTCCCTGATGCCAAGGCCAGTGGGAAGAGAATAGCCTGCATCCATCCTTCCAAACTCACTGAGGCTTCAAAATAGGGCGGTTTCACTCAAAATGCTTACTGGGAACAATCCCCTGTCCTCAGCTTCCCAGTTTTTGGGGAAAGTAGTAGCTGGCCTAGGGCCAAGTCATGGAGTAGGTGATAATTCAGAGGTATAGCCAGATGAGCTGGAACGTTGAGGTCTGCTCGGGGTCTCAGTATGCAAAATGCCCCCTCCACCCCTGGAGGAGCTGATCCGGGGACCAGTGTCAACATGCCTAGCCATGCTCCCCCAGCCTGTGCTGGGGTGAAGCTGCAGGGCAGGCTCAGTCCTGCCTTTGGGATGCGCCCAGGAACATGGCCACACCACGATGCTCATCATAAGAGGGTTTTGGTTTTCTCCCAGCATGCTGCTGCTTGCAGCTCCGGTCATCCAGACCAAATCTCTACACTGGAAGAAGGATCCCTGTCTTTCTGCAGCCCACAGAGCAACTACCACCTGTGTCCCCGCAGTCTGCTTGGGTTTGGGGGGTGCCCTCCATGCCACAGCCTGGAGGGCAGGGGATGAACATCCAGCCTTGGAGTGCAGAGAGCTCCTTCGCTGAAATCTGCCGTGCATTTTTATAGGCTTATCATTCCCTTTTCTAGAAGAGAAAAGCAGTACTGCAGGTACAGAAGAGCAAAAGCCTGGGTCAATGCAAGTGTATGAGGACATCACTGGTGGCAGGACATCCCGAGGAGATTGCAGCAGCTTAAGGAAACTGGAGGTGGAGTAACTGGGTAACACCAGGAGCTAGTGGGGTGGTTAAAGACAGCCCAGCAAGAGCCCTCAGGTATGCACCGGGTCCCACCAAGGCAGCGGGGGCAGTGGAAGAGCTGCAAAGGCATCTGACCACAGTGCAAACAGCAGGATGAAACGAAAGGAAGGAAATCCCCACAGACTGCCCGGCAGAGCTTCCTAAGATCAAGCTATTGATAACAGCTTTTAATTAAACATTTCAATCTCTTTTCTTCAATGCGTGCCCTTCTTAAAAATGACTGCTAACAACCAAACACACTAGAGGGGCCGACACCTAACACACCTCTGCACTAAGTGTGTTGAAAGAGCAAAGACCAAGAGATTTATAAAAACCTGGATACCCAGATGGTAACTGCACTAGTTGCCAGACAAAAGTTTTTAGACACAAGTCAGACCCCAGAGCAAGCAGGGCAACTTTTAGAAAGTCAAAATCAAGATGGAAATGGTTGAGAAGGAAGAAACAAACAGGAATGCAAAGACCATTGCCTGCACTTTCTCCATCTTTCGCAGTGATTGTAAGTGAACTAGTTCTGGGAAAAAATGTCACAGAAAAACTCGGCTTTTTGCAGGATTGGCCAGACTTTCTGTGCTTTCTATCTCTCCTTGATGGAGATTTACTTTCCTAAGGTAGCAAAGTGGGAGGTCTTGCAATTAAAGCTCTGCAAGGTCAAGTCTCCTTCTTGCTCCTCAGGGAGCCATTGTGGGCAACCACCCTAACCACGGGGCATTTTTAGGCTGGCGTATATTTTAATGAGTGAGAAATAGAGCCGGTAATCACTAGTGTGAGATTTCCAGTTTGCCCCATTGTAACTGTGATGATGGTGGTGGGTGGTGGAGCCCCAGCAGTGTGTCTATCACAGGGCTCCTCTGGGGCCTCCCATTTGGTGCAGGGCTGACCACATGCAGACTCCGATGCCACCCTGCGCCTTTCTCAGCTAGATCTGGGAGACAGCCCATGCCACACGGCAGGCAGATCCTCTGCATTACTTTTCTGTGCCATCTAGTTACTTCTCCCCAGGACTTGAGGCTGGGGTACCTCCCCACCTGGACTGGGTCTGATGGGCTACCCCAGCAGCAGCAGAAGATCAGAAGGCAACCTCAGTCAGCAGACGCCAGTCTTTTCCCAAGACCCAGGCCTTGACAGCAGGTCACAGTCATGGAAAGACAGGAGCAGCCCCAGAGCTCGGCGATCCCAGAAGCAACCCCAAGCCCAGCTGTCCGGCACCTCTTTCCTGCGAAGGGCCAAGCCATGCTCACACCATCTCTCCTCTACATCAATAGAAATAAAACAACTCAGAAAATCCAAATGAGTGCTTGCATAGGTTGAGGAGGAAGGAAGGGAGGGGGTTTTTAATGGGGTTTTTTTGGTAAACGTCTGTAAAGCATTATTATAAGAGCCTGCTCAGGCTCTATGTCAAGATAACACCAAACATCGCACTAGACCAGGGACAGAGGCTGCTTGGTACTGATGTACCCCCGCCAAAAACAACTCCCTTGCAGTGCCAGCGTGCAGACCAACCTTCCCCCTTCGGACATGTGCCACCACCGCTTCCCACCACCAGTGAGGCATGGAGAGTGCCTGAGACATCTTCCCAGTGCCCCAGAGGGAAGAGCAACATCCCTGCCAGGTCTTTGGTGAAGTGCCCTCACCCACAGGCAACGACATCCCAACCCTCCACAACCAGCGAGTTGGGACGAGTGTGTCTCCGCTCTATCACACATTGAACGAGGAGCTTCTCCGCAACTGTGCACTCTCTGGGGAACTCACTGCTTTTCTCGCTATTTTTCAATATATTTTTGCAGGCTTTGCTCTACTAAGCCTTGCAATGTGTCAGTGAGGTATTGCTGCTCCCACTCTGCACATGTAAGAGAATAGAGAAATGTACTCAAACCTAAGCAGCCAATAAATTGCAGAACTGGGGATTAAATACCAACATCTCCTCTCTTGGTGGTCTGGAAAAAACTTCTTACAAAGGTTCCATTGTGTTTCTAGTGTTGATCATGCAGTCTGGCAACAAATCCTCCATGTAAGGCCTCTGGAAGCTGCACACACAGTCTTGCCCCAGTTGTCACAGAGAAGTCCTTATCACGCTGTTTCCATGTGTTTGGGAGACTCTTGCTGCTATTTTAAGAAAGGGTTTTGTGCCATAGCACATGATAACATCCTGTGCACTGGGCTGTGCTTACAGAGAGGAGAAAAAGGGGCTGGGAGGAATCAGCTCCTTCCAGTTTAATCAAAACCAGTTGCATGTAATTGGGCACAAGTCCCTACCACTGCGCAGATCCATTTGTAATAAAGGCTTGGGGCAGGGACAACTCTAGTTTGTTCTTGAACTAAAGCACAGAGCAGAAAACATCAAGGGCTGAAGCTCCCACAGAGGGTGAATGTCCTCAGCCAGCACCTCGATAGCTTTAGGAAGTGTGTAGTGCACGCCATCCCTTGAGGAGGGGTGTTGGATCCACAGCTGTATCTGCAAATGAACCTGGAAGCCACCTCTAGGGCATTAAGGTCATTGGGCACGTCCTCAAGCAGCAGGACGGCAACCGGCAGGGTCTGGCAGGGATGGGAAACACGTGTCCACGGGACCATGGTGTTCCTCTGGGGCCACTCGCCTTCCCATGCGTGTCCTTACCGGGAGGCATTTCACCAACCTTGTCAACAGCATGATGTGCCCCTCATACAAGCCAGCAGTGACCACATTAGCAACCACAGTCTTCAAATGTCCAACTGGCCTTTCAGGTCTTCTGGATACCCCAGTTTTCTTGGACAAAACCTCTTTATATTGACTACAGTGGATCACACTATGGACTATGCTTTACTGCCCAGCAAGTCATCGCTCTCAGTCTGCTTCGTCTTCATCTGCAGGTAAACTGTTGCCGTAACACACACATAGTCTTTCCAAAAAAATTTCTTCTTCTGTAGTGGTCTCCATCAAAGGATGCCAAACTACTTCTCCACATCTTTGCAAAACCCTGCAGGGAGGCAGCTCTTTGGCAAGACCACTCTTCCCAAACTCCTGTGTCCAGCATGGGATGCTTAATGCTCCTTGAAGCCAAGACAAGGTGTTGGACTTTAATGGAGGCAGCAGCAGACCTGATTTAATCTGCTTTGATGGACTGTAGGAATTCATGCCAGGTAACTCTAAAGGCTCAGGCACCATCAGCCCTGGGAGCGTTTCCCAGAAGGACAGCTTTGAACTATGCCTTTCAGTTGCATTTTGACATGTGGCAATTAGTTTTCGTGACACACTGTCTCTCTTTGGAGAGAGATAGATAGATAGATAGATAGATAGATAGATAGATATAAAAAAAATTGCAGTGATGTGATTTTTGGTCCTTCAGCCACTTCAAATGCATAAACCACATTGTGCAATGGTTTTGTGTTTCTGCAAGAACCATTCATACCCTGGTCTCAGAGTTATGTTCTCTGAGGAAGTCATTTAGAAACCGGACAGGGTGACCTAACTTCTTGAAAGAAAAAAAAAACCCACACCAAAAAAAGACATCTGGGGAAAAACATCCTGTGCTGAGTATAATTCTGTGCTTGGTGACGTGTGTGGTCAGGTCAGCTCTGCCTCGGGGTGAAGACAAGTCCTTCAGCAGTTTACTGTGAAACATACAATTGGAAGAGAGGATTTGCTCTCCTTGGCTGTGGGCTGCAGCCAGGATAACACCTGGCAATGCCAGGATAATGCCTGGCAATGGCTTCATTGAGGTTGGTCCCAACCTGATGTGACTGCAATCATCCCTGCAGCCTCCTGTGATGCTGCTCTGACCTGGAAGGATCAGTCAGGGTCTCCCTGCTGAGCTTTCCAAGCAGAAACCCAGCAGTAGAGTGTCCATCAGGACCAGAACTGGTCTCCACCAAAACCCCCTCCCTTCCTGCCCTTCTCAGGGTGGGCTCCAGGGAGCCTTCAGAAAGCAACAGACTCCAGCAGACACGGGCAGTTTCAGAGCTGCCCATTGCTCTGCTCAGCTCTGGCCTGCAACACTCCCCGCCAAGAGTTTTCTCTACATCTACCTTCACAGATACCTTTGCTCAGCAAAATAGATCTTGATTCTGCTCACAGACCTGAGCTGACTTTGCACCTCAGCAGCTTTAATCTTTGAAGTTCCGAACCCCTTTAAAATATCTCCGTGAGGAAAATCGATTCGATTTTATTTTTAAAGATAATCTTGCTGGCAAGTAAAAAAAAAAAAAAACAGCTGAATGGACTGAAAAGAGGACAGAGGGAGAAATCTCAGGACTGTATGGCACCGAGCTCTCCACTCTCCTGTGCCTCCAGTGTCTGCAGCTCTGGTAACCCTCTGCCTCGGTGACTTCTTCTGAGCTCATTTTCCCTGTGCCACAAAGGATGAGGGTAATTAAATTCACCAGCATTTGTAAAAAAACCTCCCAAACCCAAAATCTTCCAAGCAAAATTGACAGAGCAATCCTAAGCCTTTAACACTGGCTGTCATCTTTTGCTCTACAGCCTGGTGAGACTCTCTAATGAGTCAGGTAATTGGCTTCCAACTACACTGAGTGTCACAATAAATTGATGATAATGCTATCTTTCCTGATACAGTGCAATTATTCAGCCAAAAGAGAATGAACCAGATGCTGCAGGACAGAGGGAACCACCTCAGGGGCAGCCCGTGGTTCTGCAAAGAGCTCCTCAAACTTTCGGCTGGAAAGGACCTGAGGATGCACTGAGTCCAGCAGGACACTTACAGCACTGCATTGCTGAAAGACTTTGAAGAAGCAAGGTTTATATGACTGGCTCTGGCCCATGTTAAAATTAAATGGAAAGGCAACAGAGAGAATGAGGAATCTGGCCTCCCAGCTTACCAGGTTGCTACCAACTCTCCTAAGCAGATGAAACCATCATCTCCCGCACACGCTTGCAGTGACATGCTAAGAGCAGCTCATGTCAAATCATGTATGTACTTACTTCATGTATACAAAGAAAATCCCCAAAACTGTGGCTGCATAGTAACAGAAAAAAACATTTTCCATCTCATTCTCCGTTTGTTCATCCAGCAGTTTTTGATCTGCTCCCACATCATACCACCTTTGGCTCCCCCAGACCTCTCAAGGTCCCACTTCACAGCACTCTATTCCCATAGCAAAACACTCCATACCTGTCATCTCTGTTTGTTTAAACAACAGCATCTTGAAAGTTGATGTTAACAAGCCAAACAACATGCTCCATTGAACATAGCAATTGTCATCCAGCTAGACCAAGAGTTGGCTTAGTTTTAGTTTCTTGCTTCGTGACATGTGAGGAAAGAGCACAAACCTTCCAAAAAGTCCTTTTTGTAGGAAAGAAGACGGAAATATGAACTTGATTCTGATGCAAGCTGAGCACTCACTTTTTCCAACATCACTGTGGTAGATGCTGATTATTATTTCCATTTTGCAGATGCTTGTCTTACTTAAATGTTTGCACCTTTTTTTCTTTTGACTGTTGCTACACTTCTCCAATAGTACCTTGCAGCAGACCACCAGTTGCACAAGTGGTATGATCATCATCATTACATGGGATTTTAAAAAATGTAATTAGCACTATACAAAGAGGAAAGGATTCTCTGCCACCTCCATAGCCAACGATCATGGATCCTCCTCTGCAAACAACTGAGTGTGCAAATAACGAGCTGAGGAGCACTCTTGGCACTGACACAGCCATGGGTAGGAGACAAGAGGCCACGCATATCTGCAGGCAAGCTCAGGGTCAGTGTACTCATCCCAAACAGGCAGCACTGACCCCCCCACCAGAAGATCTCAGCTTCTACTGCATCCAGCCTCACACCTCTTCCCAGCTTGGGGAAGGGGAGAAAAAGGGACCTTCACCCAGGGTTCCCTATGGTTCAGCACTTTGGGTGCTCCGGGACAGAGGAAATGTGGCTTCACGCCTACGTTGGCGAGTCGAGCCGGTCCTCTGCCTTCCCTGGGCAGCCCCTTGACCACCAGACTGCTGTGCAGACATGACCACCGCCTCCTGCCATCACAACCAACTTTTGGGGCTTCTCCAAAGGGCTTAATGAAGTCCCCTCATCTGGCTGCCTGCACTGGACCTAGCAGAGCTCTTGGGTGGAGGTGTGGAGGAACCACTTCTCTGCATGACCCCAGACACCCAACAGCAAAATGAGGAGGAGCCGGCTGAACTTACATCAGGGTCAGGCGGCATTGCAGGGCAGGTGGCCTGAATTGTTGCTTATGTCATATATTTTCAGTGAATAAATTCAAGCAAGGACAGGGTTTAAGCCAACCAGATGCCATTCTTTGCCTAAATGGGGACTAATACCCAAAGTTTTGCAGGCTGCTATGTGCCAAGAGTGAGCACCGATTCCCCCTTTCCTCCAACTCTGCTGCTCCTGTTACCTATAGGCATTTATCATGGATATCATTAAAAAATTATTTCCATGAAGACTGAGGCTCATAGCTGCTTTAAGATCCGGGATTTGTTTCCTTTAAAGGTTTGCTTTGGGCTCTGGGAGTTTCACTGACAGAAGTTAAACACTGCAGAAGCTGAAAGTTAAACTTGCATTGCAACATCACTGTCCCAGCACTTGCTTTTGGTTGGAGACGGCTGCAGATCCAACGGCACTTCTGCCGTAGGGAGCACCTGGAGCATTTTCCAAATGCATTTGGTAAACAGAACTCTTATCAATGCCTTCTGCAGAAAGCTAAACTCCTCTTTAGCAAGCGAGTAATCCAAGGGGGGGTTATAGAAAGCAGGAGGTATTTACCTTGATACTGAGAAATGGATTCCTGCAGAGTGTTTTCTGGGTCTGATCCGGGTAGCTGCTCTTTGTAGTGGTACTTGTCATTCTGTCAGGTCTGCTTTATCCGCCTGCCAAAATAAATCATTCAGCACAATGCTAAGTTGCTCTGCCTGAATTCGCCTTGCTCAGCACAGCAAAATCCTGTCGTGCTTTGCAAACACCCACACGGCAGGCACATGGTTGTTGTAAGCAATTATTAATTATTCCTGGTTTTCATTTCTTCTAGCACTTTGTGTCTGCAAAGCAAAAAAGTAGCATGGAAAACACTAATACACTAATCACCAGGGCACCCGAGACATTAAAAATTATCAGCCATTTCACTTCAAAGCAACAAAGCAGTGCTGGGCCAGGATCCTGGTATTACCAAATCCCAGCCATACCAGAGGACAACTGGGGCCAATGCTGTTCAACATAATCAAGGACAATATTGTTTAAACATTATCTGGGTGAGTACTGTTTAACATCCTTATCAATGACCTGGGCGATGGGGCAGAGTGCACCTGCAGTCAGCTGGCAGGAGATACAAGATGGGGAGGAGCGACTGCCACAGCCGACGGTTGTGCTGCCATCCAGAGGGACCTCAATGGGCTGGAGAACCTCATGAAGTTCAACCAGAAATGCAAAGCCTTGCTCCTGGGGAGGAACAACCCACAGGCTGGGGGATGACCGGCTCTGCAGAGACGGACCTGGCGTTGAACACGAGCCAGCAGCGCTCCCTCGCAGCAAGGAAAGCCAGCTGGGCTGCATTAGGAGGAGTGTTGCCATGAAATCCAGAGCTCCCTTCCAACCTCAGCCGTTCTGTGATCCTGTAATAATCATTTCAATACCCGTAGGAGGAAAGTGGGCAATTTTTACTGTCCCAAGCTATGGAACTCTAATTGCTCTGATCAGCCCCTTCATATCCTTGAATCACACAAGACACCTTGGCTTCTTTTTGTTCTGATATCAACCACATGTCTAGATCAACCATCTCAATTAGTAAACAGATCTCCAAACCTCCCCTAATCCCTCCCTGAACCCCAGCCACAAGCAGCAGCCTAGGGTCTTCATACAGTGCCTGGGGCAGGCTCTGGTCTCCACCGTGCTGGTGCAAATATCCTTGAGCCTTATTCTCCTTCCCATGGTAGTGCAGCTCCACAAATGCCATAGCAGCTCCTCTGATTTGGTTAGATACAGCTGAGACCAGGATCTAGCCTCTGCATTGTATATTGCACTACATCAAGCTGTCTTAGCTTTCTAGGTATGTTTGCAATATGCATTACACAGTGACACTGTAGTTGAAGGTCAATGCTACGGAGTGAGAAAAGTACCTACAGCATTGAAAAGGTAGGAAAAGGGGTTGAGAGGAAGAACCCAGCTGAGCATTAGCTCAGCTCTTGAACGATACTGGAGTAGTCTTGGGCTAAGTGTGAGGGATCTGCCCAGACATCAAGATCCCACCAAGGCGAGGCCAAGCTCACCAGCTGTGGCTGAGGTCACATTTGCTGCTATACGTCCTCACGGGATGTAACTGGTTTCAGCTCCCCATCACACAGGGCTGATGGTTGCACGGGGGCATGGTGTGCAGAAGTGTGCGCATGAGATCAAACATCTTTGGAGAGGCTGGCTGGCCAAATTGCCTTCCCAAGAGCAGGCTATAGACAACCATTGCTCTGCCTAAATGATGGTGGGTTTTGGGCTGGAGGCAGGAGCTCCTGCCTGCAGGAGGGGGCTCAGCAAGCCCTTCTCCATCCCTCCATACACTGGGTGTCTGATGGAGGAAAGCCCTCCTTTCCTGCCTCTCATTTTCAAACACAGTGTTTTCACATCTCCCCTGGAAGAATCCTTCCACATTTGCTTTCTGGCTCCCAAGCACCACTTAAATTTAACCAGGCAAAGAAATGTAAACCCATGGGAAGCCACTGTCCCCTTCCCTGCACCGCTGACCTCCTTCCCTTTGGACCTGCTCTCCCTCCTCCCTTCTCACCGACTACATCTGCGGAGTGAATGATGTGCGGGAGGATGATGTCTTTGTTGGGATTTTAGTACCCAGGCTTCCTGCTCAGGAAGCTGTATTGTTTGGAGGCACGTTAAACCCATTAGGCTTTAGCCTGTTGTTCAGTACACTCTAATAGATGTTTCCACCTCAGTGGCATGTGCAAGCTCTACAGCAAATGGGGTGAAAGGCTTTACATTATTATTTTGCGTAATTCTATTTCCCCCATGATGAGAGGCAAAGGAGCAAGTACTGTAGCCTCAAACAAATTAACAAATGTACGGGTTGATGTAAATTCTAGCAAGAGGACACTGTCTTAACTGTGGCATTTATACAACCCTTGAGTCCAGTGCACAGGAGAGGTAAATTCACGAGGGGGACCTGCACACCACTGAGTTACAAGCTCCACAGCATCCTCTGCAAAAAGCAATTGCTGCCCTCAGCCCCATTTCAAGAGATGAGATACGGCTACAACAAAATGGGATGGGATCAATAAAGTAAATTTGATGGTAAATTAAAGCATCCATGAAAAGCTCCCCTGAACCTCTGGAGGGTTAAGCAATGCAGGAGCAAAAGCACCTGCCTGTCTCCAGACCACGGCATCCAATATTGCCTGTCTCTGAGAGCAGCGCTGTGATGAATTATTTACAGCTACCAAGTTTGCTGCTGGAGCCTCTTGAAAGCTCAGGGGCGACACAGGGGAAAGAAAAAGGGTGCCAGGGTAGCAAGGGAGGAAGCCAAAAGGAGTCTGACCCTGGATTTCCAGGGATGGGCATGTTCATGGAGTTGGTAACCACCTTAGGTTTAATGCCCTTGTTTCCCTGGTTATCTATATTAATGTCTTTGCTAGCCCTTCTCACCAAAGACAGACTCAGTTAGACCTGCAAACAGCAATCCTGTGGTCTGTAGGAGTATTTTGGTCCCCCTGCCCATCCTTTCCAGGCCCTCCTTTAAATGTGTGCATCCTTTAACCCTTCAGGGTGGCCAGGAAGCTGCTACACCTGGAATTAGTCCAACCTCTTCCCTCATCAGCTTTCATAGTCTTCTTGGTAGAAAAAGATGGTAGAAAGCACTGATAGAAATGTTTTCACTAATTCCTGACCAGCAGGGTGCAAAAGCCCCTCGCCCTTTGCCGTGCACCATAATCACCCCAAATTTCCCACACCGCCATGGAGGGACTCAGTTCTTCTTTTCTCCAGGGCTGGGTGTCCTTTGCGTTAAGGACAACCTGCATCATCTGTCAGCACCTGGTGGCCAAGGATGCACAGCCATGTCTGACTCCATTCCACCACGCACACCTTCATCTCACCTTCAGCAAGGTTTCCTACTTCCATTTCAGTATTACCTGAGGGTGCGCACTGCCTGTGAAAGAGGGAGGGAGGGTGGGTGAGCTGCCGAGAGACCCGAGGAGAAACACTCAGCAGAGATCTGAAATGTTTTAAGGGTTGCCAGCAGTTAAAAATGAAAATAACCTATAGCGTTTAGATACCGTTCATCCACAACGCTTCTTTAAGCATAAAATGAAACAGAAAAGTACTTTGGTCCAGCACAAAGGACAATGAGCAGACCAAATAAAAAGGCAGATAAGTCTTAACTGGTAAAAAAAAAATTGCATGAAGATAGCAGCATGCTAAGATCAGTCTGGTTCTTGTTTCCTTTGACTGGATTGAGCCCAGCCGTGGCAGCATCCTCTGGGGATGTCATTTGCTTGCCGAGAGCCACATTTTTCTCCTAGTAGATGGACATCTCAAGATGGAAAGAAAGATTATTTTCGATTAATGCAATTTTTCCTAGGTAAGGTCAAGAGGTCTCACTGAATCTGCTCCTCTGCAGGAAGGAGGCAGAACTGGTGCTGCAGGATTAGTGCTGCAGGCTGGGTACGGCAGGGGAAGGAAGCAGAAAGGAGGGATGAGATAGCAAATGCCAGAAGATATACTGGCATCAGAGTAAGGAGAGAGGAAAGCAAAAAGAGCAAAACCCAGTGGGATTGGGGTGGGGGGACACATGTGCCCAGCTCAGGTCTGCAGCCCTCAGCTCCCTGATGGCCCAAGCCCCCTCCAGCAGCCCAGGAAGAGGATGCACGGTGGGAATTGCTATCCCTGCCTTGCTTCAGGCCTCCCAGCACGTTTGCTGTGGTACCTGTGGAGCATGCAGGGGCCACGCCGGCACAACGGGAAAAGGTGAGAAATAGTCAGTCCCGGAGTGCCACCCCTTGATTTTGGAGAGCCTGACCCAAACGCGCTCCCAGACCAGCCCTGCAGGACCAGGACCAACAGCACCTACCTCCTAACCTCGACTCCAGAGCAAGCTGCTTCCCATCTTTGTGCCTCAGTTCCCCCGAGAACAAGCCAGGGAATAGATACCACCTGCCTCTATAAAGTGTTTGGGGAGCAGTGGATAAACCGGGACAGGCAAAGGCTGTGGGCTGCGACAGCGGGGGCTGACTTAGCACAGCGGGAGCCATTCCCCAGCCGTGCCGGGGAGGAAAGGGTGCTGCAAAGAGCCTTGTTTACTCCCTCTTGCAACTTCTGCACTCTGCACCCAGCTGTGCCCACGAAGGAACTTCATCCTAAACAACAAAGCACAAGCTGAGATGCTGCTACAAGAGCTTGGACTTTCTAATGACTTCCACAGCAACCCTGCAGCCGAGCATCTGCTCGGTGCCAAACCTCCTCCTCCAGCTCAAAACTGCATTAGGAGGGTGTGGGACCAAGCTTCCCCCCCCAGCAGTGGTTTTAAGCCAAGCAGCAAAACATTGCATTTGGTTTTCAGGGTGCCGTAACGTAGCGGGGGCAGCTTTGGTGTCTCTCCCAGCTGCAGGAGATGAGTAAGCTCCTTCCCAGAAAAGCATTTTGCAAGGCCTTTTTGCAAGCAACGATCCCACTGTGAATGCAGGAGGCCAGCATCGTTTAAAAACACAAGCCCGAAGTGGCCATCCCACTTGTCTTAATTAGCTACCTGACAGCAATTAGGCTGTGTTTGCACAACATAACCCTGATTATACAATGTGCTTAATGAGTGTCAGCGGCTGCTGTTTTCCAGCTGGGGGATGCTGTCTAGAGGGCTGGGGTGGCTGAAGAACCAGGCTGTGGCCACGGGCAAATCCCTGCCTGCAGGAGAGAGGGCAGGGGTTGCACTGAGCTGCCTGCAGACCCAGGGGCAGCATCCCCCCTCCTTCCCAAGCCCGCTCCAGCCAACCCCAGAGACATGGTTTCTGCACGTTGGTCTGTTGGCACTGGTGATGGGTCATTTCTGCAAAGCTGGAGTAGATGCCACGTCTTGACTTCAGTCCTCTGCTCCTGGCAAGATGTTAAGCAGGACAACACAGCCGCTGGAAGTCTGCTTGGTGAGCTGATGGCCTTTCCGTGACCGAAGGGATGAGTTTGCCCCATACGTGGATGGGAATGAACTTCTGAGAAACACAGTAGTGGGGCAAGGAGTGATGGCAAAGGCACGTTTCTCCCTGAAGACCTCCCAGCGGAGGTGCCTTAGCAGCGGGGGTCTCCTCCTCCAGGGATGGTCTTCGCCATGGATGGCAAGCAGCAACAACGCAGCCAGAGTCTGCTCCCCATCACACCTTCACATTTCACTAGCCTGCAGAGCAGCCTGGTGCTGAGAAACCCCTCTAAGCATCTTCACCCACTTTGCTATTCGTCCTCCCTTCCCCTCCTCGACCACGAGGAGTGCAGCCCCACAGTGAAGCAGCTGCTCCAGCCAGCCCTGGCTTTTCTGCGCTGCTCTCTCCTGTACAGCTGTACCCACCAGCTCCAACACAGCTATATCCATTTACACACATCATCAGAGGGGAGAGGTGTTATCTCAGCCCAGCAAGGTATTTCTGATGCCACACGCTGCTCTGTTGGAGCTCTAACAGTGCCTTTCACCTTTTCTCCCCCAGATCACAGGAGCGTGAAATTCATTTGCCAGGAAGACACAGCCGCCGAGAGGCTGGTGTCGGGTGGGATGCAGGGTGACAGGCAGAGGTGGCAGGATCCATGACCACAAGCGGTGTCACTGACCCTGGCACAAAGCCCTTTAAAGCCAGCGCTGCACCCTGACAAAGCAGAAAATTGCTTCCTTATGCACCTGCAAGTAAACTCTTAAGAAAAATTGCTTCTCCCGTAAAACTCAGAGGGACTTCCCATGCTCAATAGCAGTGTTTAGGAGTCTAACGAGGTGCATGGGTGGCCAGGTTTCACCAGGGGTGACCTCTGGGAGACAATGTTTTCGGTGCAGGGGCTCGGTGGAGCAGCTCATGCAGCAGGACCCCAGCCAGCAGCTACCAAGCATCCATGGTATTTAGTCATGTACTTCAGGGAAGATGATGGATGGATGGTCATTCAGAGAGCAAAGGTGCCTGATGCTGCAGATCCATCAGCTGATATTATTCCTTCAGCTATGGATGAAGGGTTTGTCCTCAGAGGCCTGTTTTTTCCACATTACTGTCCTGGGTCACAGCATCCCTCGGCAAGGCAGAGCCTGGCACGACAAGCCCTGGGTGTTGTGGGTACAGGGAGCTGAGCTTGGACGTGCCAGCGGGTCAGTCCCACACCAACTGATGCCATCAGGCTACATACAATAAAATATTACCATTAATTATAGCCGTACTTGCCTGACATCTCACCACTGCTCCCAGGAGACAGTGACCTGCAAAGTGGCAAAGTGGGGGGGCTACAATCTGGGCAATAACCCCTATAAGGACAGAGCTGGGCCAGATAATCTTGTAAACTTTTGCAGCACAGATTAAAATGCTCCACTTGTCCCCAGGCTGTCCTTTCTTTGACACCAGGGCAGCAGAAGTACCCCAAAACCTCCCAGTTTCTCCAGGACGTGCACAATGGTCCTGGCTGCGATAGCAGGGGACTGGGCTTGGTGGCACCAGAGTCCCGTCCTATTCCCAAGGACATAAATTTATCACAACGCCTTTATTAATAGCAGCACAGCTCCTGTTAGCTGAACAAGGAAAAGCACGCGCTGGGCTCAGCAGAGCTTAAGTAAATAACGGCGAATGTAACACAGCAAATTAAATCCCAGTAGGGGAGACAAAATGCCAGCAAATATCCTGTAATCTGTCTTCCTTCTGCTGAATTTCTAGATAATTTACATTCACCGGCAGTAAAACTGGAATAGTGTCAGTGTGTGTATTTATGAGCATGCCTGTGTGAAATGGGAAGCTGGTTTGGAAAATGTGGGTGCAAAGATGCTTTATAATACAACAGAAGGAAAAACCCAGTGCATACACATCATTGCCTCCCTGGAAAAAGATTGAGAAATAAAAGGGATGCGCAGATGTGCCCAAAAGCTGTTGCCATCTTGTACCAACTGGCAAAAAGAAAGTGAAAATGAGATCAGCCAAGCTCAGTGACTCTTTGTAATGAGAAATGTGTCAGGGATTACACACCCCAAAAACTCACAAGAAGTTAAACAAAAGGAAATCTGTTACTGAGAAGTTAAAAAGATTAGAAGAAAGAGAAAAATTGGTGTTGAAACCCATGAAACACAACCATGAGTGATGAGGGAGAGGCACCAGCCCTGTTCCAGCACAGGGCAGGACCGGCTGCTCTCCGGAGGTCCCTGCCAGCCCTGACCCCCTCTGACTTGGGAAGGACGAAGCCCTGGCAGGATAAAAGGGAGAGGATCTTCCCACTGCAAAGCAATAGGTTGCTTTTGGGTGGTCGTTTCTGAGAGAGCATGCAGCTATTCCCGCAGATCAAGGCCAGCAGAGCCATATGCACAGCGCGGGGACTGTCCCCGAGTGCCAGAAGACCTTCACGGTGGCGGTTGCCATCACCATGCATCCTTGGGAAGAAGGCAGCGCCCATCCCATGAGCTGGAATGGCCTCACCTGCAAGAAGGGAAAGTACCTGAAAGCAAAAGTGGCTTGGAGCACAGAGAGAAGGAATTGCAGAGGTTACGGGCAAGGGAGGTGTGGGGGCTGAGATCCCCAATCTCAGCCAGTTACATAAGCAGCAAGGCTGGGAATTGCATAATGACATGAATCATTCACACGGTTTCATTTTCAAAGGCTGCCCAGGGCTACGGAGCCGTCAGGGTCCGGTAACCCCTGAGACCCCCTGCTCGCCGTCTTGCCTCTGCTGCTTCCCAAGCTCTGACGGGATGCGTCCCGCCTCGTGCAAAAGCAACACCTCATTAAACCTCGCCGTAGCTCCTGCCCTTGTTTCTCCCCGCGTGAACTCTGGGTTTGTTTGTGCTGGCAGTCGTGCTGTGGGTGAACGCAGTTCAGCTCAAGGATGTGTAAGATGTTTGCCAGACAGGGATCTGATGGCTTTGCAAGTTTTACTTCTTCTCTGTAAGATTTTATGCAGGTTACGGAATAAAAAGTTACGGAATAAAAAGTCTCCTCTGGACTGTGCCAGATTCTGAGCGTACTCTTGCATGGGGGACAAACAGATGTAGTGTGTACTACAGAAAAGTGATGTCTTGTCTCCTCAGTGGGGATTTTCTATTTTAGCACCACCTCCGGTGTGTTTGGCAGGGAAATATTCCCTGCTTCAAGCAGCTTAAAACCCCAGGATAAGAGTTAAAATGACGAATGAAGTATGAAAAGCCCGTTCCCCAGTGGGGACCTGTCTTTCTGTAGGCTGCAGACACGGTGCTTGAGTCTATGGAGAAACATCTGCCATAGAAGTCTGAAAGAAGGTGATCCCAAACCAGAGTTTTTCTAATTTGGGGGTTTATACACTATAAATACCTTCCTGATATATACTATAAATACCTAAATTTCCTCCTTATTTTACTGATGCTTGGAGAGGAGTGAAGACTGAGAAAAAGACTGGCTTTTTGCTGAGTATTTCTAAAGAGCTGCAAGACTTTGCAGTGGCATTTGCAAGGAGCAGCTGGAGGAAACGTATGAAAGCAAGAAAAAGGCAGCAGCCGGGGGGCTCCAGTGCCTGACAGATGCAGACAGTCTCCAATGAGAAAAACTAACTTTTCGAAGGGGAAGCTATTGCAAAATGAAGCGCAGAAGACGCTGCAAAAGCCTCATGCCTTGTACACGCAGCCTGAGTGAAAGCTCTAATAGCTCCCTGGAGCACAGTCTTCCTGGAGCAATCCAGATGTTGTTTGCTATGTATTATCTATAAGTTCTAAAAAAAACCCCAAACCTACAGGATTTTCCATCTGCACACATGGTTTTCCCAGGACCATGGGCCTGATCCTGAGTATTGCACGAGGAGCACCTACACACCAATTCACTTGCTTACTATCCATCTATTTCCACGGGACATTCAAGGGCAGCTCTTTTCTCCCTCCAGATTAATCCATAGATTAGCAAACAAAGTGTCCCCAGATTCTGGGGGGAGACCGCTAAGGTTTATTTCACCAGGAGCTGGAAACAATGCAAGCCACCCGCACGCAAGAGGGATTGATTGAAGGGTAGGTGCAGAGAAATGCTGCTACGATGAACAGGGAACTGAGAGTAGAGCTTAGGAGAAATTAAAAACTTCCTTAGCCAGCAAAAGAGAGGCAAAGAGGAGCTGCTTATAAACACCCAGGAGGAAACACTGCGGGTAGAGGAGAGTTGGTGACATTATGGGGTGATTTTGGAACAAGGAGCAAGCGCTGGAGCAAGTCCCAGCCTAGTGCAGCTGTCAGCAGCTGGAGCTGGCACGGGAAAGGGAAGAAATGCTGATATTTTGGGGAGCAGGGGAAACAATTCACGTCACAACTAAGTGTGCTTCTTCCATTATTTAATATTAACGGACTGCAGAAAGTTGTCTTTATTATGGAGGGATGTTGCTTCTTTTCTTTTTGCTGCCAGGTTTTTTTATGCCCTTTGGAAGAAGCATCTCGTACTCACCCCGAGAGCAGGTACAGGCTGGCACACTCAGACAGATCAAGGAAACCCAGTGAAAAAGGAGATTATTTTCTGGAAGTCCCCAGACCTGCAGCTGGAGCCACATCTGGCCCCAGCCAAGCTGCCTGTCTGCAGTCCAGTGCCCGGCCAGCAGCGAGCCCTCTCCTGCATCCCTGGCAGCAAACTTGTCCCGGGGTTTCTCCAGCCTTCCACCCACGATCAATTTCTCCCGGAGGATATTGCAGAGCCTTGCAGCATTTGAATCATGTTTCAAGCCAGAAATTCCCCGCGTCACTCGCTGTTCTGCAGCTTCTTACGCCACTGCCTCCATTTCTTTTGAAAATTAACATTTTCAAAGCCTGTGGGCTAATGACAGCTCCTGAGTAATGAGGCTCCCAAGCCATCCCTCAAGTCCACATTTAGCAAAGTAATGGCTCGAGACACCGAGCATTTAATCCAGGGGATGGCTCAAGCCAGGGCACGTGCAGCAGGTTCAGGATAAACCTGGGATGTGCCGCCAAACTACAGCAAGAGCAGCACGGTGCAGACCAGCACCCCCAGGGAGGCACTGGGACCAAACTGGGAGCCAGGAACCACAGAGAAAGAGGGGTTGGGATCTCTTTTGGACCAGACCAAGGTCCCCAGAGATCCCTGGGCTGCTGCAGGGGAGGCAGCAAAGCCAGCAGCCCAGCAAGGCTGAACGGCTGGGTTAGGAGTGCTTGGGTGAGCCAGGACAAAGCATTTCAGAGCCTGGAAATGCCACCCATGCCCAGCAGCATGGCTGGCAAAAGCAAGAAAACTGGAAGAGCAGGAGGGAAAACAAAGAGAAATTAGAGTATATTGCAAAATAACCAAATAATAAATAACAACCAGGAGGGCTGGGAGTCAGGAGGGCTCTCACAGCCAGCTTGATGCCAGTGGTTCCCCCAACAGCCCTTCAGAAACGTTAGGAGGGAATTGGCCAGAGCAGAGCACAGCTTTGTACATGTCTGTGTAAACAAAGTGGGGGGCAAACCCTCGCTCAGGCTGCATGGCTTTTCAACAGCTGCTGACTCGTAGTGGATGGCAGAGCCGATGGATGCCACAGCGGGGAGGCGATGCTCCTTTCTAATGCTTTTCACCTTTCTGGCATCTTCCACCTGAGCACAAGACACCATACACCAGTGCAGGGCAGGGAGCGGAAAAAAATGCAGTCATGAAATTGCTGCAAATAACTGATAAAAGGCCCTTTGGACCAGATCAATACGGCTTGCACCACTGGTGAGAAATCAGATCCTGATAGGAGCTTGGATAAAGGATGCTCCTTTGCCCGCTGGAGCTGTACCAGCAACCGCAGGCAAGCTGCACTGCACTGCCTCAAACAAATGCGATATGAGGTTATCATATACAGCTGGTAGGGTGAAATATAGACATGAATTTTGATAAGCTCCTGAAGCAACTCAGCTTTGGCCTATTTGTACGGCTGGGTATCCTTGGTGCTGCTCATAACCAGCCCTAAGTGTCTCTCTTTTTTGCCTCATTTGCCCTTGTTCTTTGATTTACTCCAACATCCTTGACTGGCGCTTTCCTTTTTGCTGTGGACCCGGAGCACTAAGTGCAGCAGTGAAGAGCTCAGAGCCTGCTCAGGTTGGACAAAAAGCAGCAGGACCTGATAGCACCATGGTCCAGAGATCCCACCCGTCTCCTGGTGCACTGCAGGGTCTCCAGCTGGAGAAAGCCCATGGCAGGGCTGCAAACCCATGCACGCTGTGAAAAGGTGCCTCAGACGCATATCCAGGTGAGACGGGAGGGATGTGCCCTTCTGACACAGTAATTGCTCAAAAGCACCACAGATATAAGAGGTCCAGGGTACATCCATACGCGCACCTTGCAGAGAGCCTTGGGCATACCGTGCCTCCTAAACAGAGAGAAACCTGCTCAGTACCTGGAGCAGTAACAGCTTTTACAGCCTCCGTCGACGGACACAAAGCAACCTTGAGCAACCCTGAGTCTGTGCCCTGAGGTCTCCCCAACCAAACCTCTGCTCCCTCTCCCTACAACCGGGATGTACTGCCAAGGATGGGGCAGCCTTGACCCTGGCTAACCAGATCCACAGGGGCTGGAAGCAGAGGGGTGCAACAGCCCCCACCCAGGGTGGGATGACTCCCCCCCATCCCCGTCCCAGCACAGCCAGCCGCTTTGTCCCCAAGCTCAGCAGGGAGACTACAGCTGAAGCCTGAGAGAAGCAGCAAGCATGATCAGCTGGGCTGTGCAAAGCACAGCGCCTTCTTCCAGCATTTAATCTCACCTCTACCTGTTAAAAATCAGGGTTTTCAGGGAGGACAGGCTGGTCCCACAGCTCACTCCCATGAGACCATGCCCAGCTCCAAGGCTTTAAGCATTGGCTGGTTTAAGGGACACACCAGCTCCACCGTTTGCAAGACCCAGGAGAAACCAAGAAGCCTGCTTCACCCAGGACCCCTCCAGCTAAGAAAAACTCAGCAGGATGCTGACAGGAGCAGGCAGAGGCAGCAGCTCAGCCCTGAACACAGGGCTCGTCCCGAGGCTAAGCCCACACGTCTCCTGAGCAGCAAATGCACCTAATGAATAAGAGGGATGCAACCCATCACCTTGGTCACTGGACTGTTTGCATCTTCACCCACAGCCTGCAGAGCTTCGCACCCATCCGAAGCAGGATCACAGTGTTGGTTACAAAAAGCTGATGTGACCTCCTGGCTCTGAGAAAATTGGTGGCAGGGAGCAGGAAAGGGTTAATGCCGGGGGAAAGCCTTTGTGCAGCTCTGTGCCAGTCCAGGTACAGGTCAGGTCCATACCTGCCTGGCATCCTTCCCAAGAGTCTGCCAAGACCTGGGGTGAGAAGAGGCATTGCTATAAAAGAAGAAGCAAAACTGTAAGAGAAACCAGCTGTGGCAGTCTCTGGGGTTGGGAAAACTCCCTGCAAAGGGAGAAATAAGTGGAGCTGCCTTATTGGAAAAAAAAGACTCAAACACATAACCGCAAGCAGAGAGGAGTTGACAAAATACATGTGCAGAAAGCCGGCATGGAACAGGCGTGCAGAACATTTGTAATCGCTCCTTTTTTTTCCCCTTTAGCTTTCAAGCTGCTGGAAAAATCCAGCTCCTGAGCCAATGCATTCAAGGAGTCTTGCAAAACAACACAGGGAAAAGCAGCGTGAGAAACTTCACATCTACCAAACCCTAAGCCTGTCCTGCAGCCTGGAAGCAGACCCCGAGCGAGCTCGGTACCAAAGTCATCCTCAGCATCTCCTCGCAGTGGGCAGGCACTGCCATACTCACAATTTTAGGACTCTCCCGATTCCGATCCCACTGCGCTCGGAGCAAAAGTTTTCCTCTGCCAGCGGCTGCTGGGGCCATTCACTACTTTTACTTCCTAGCCTGGAGGTGGGGATGGGTGTGTGGAGGTGGGGCTTAGGCTGCGATTTCAAAAGCCAGAGTACATTTTGACCAAAACTTTTGCAATCTCTTTCAATAGGATTTTTTTTTTTCCTTATTCTGCAGTTGCAATCCAAAAACGACAGAGCTGCCCATGTGGTTTGCTGATACAGGGCTTTTCAAACTGCTTATGCAGTCCCAGTCCAAACTGGTCTTTGCTTTTGCTCTGTCTCCTGGCTCCCATCCCCTCTCCCGGCCATGCACGGGTCCCGTCCCTCTGGGTCTTTTTCCTTACATTCATTTTCTTACTCCATTTGCTTTATCTGCATTTGTTTCTTTAACTTTCAAAGCTGTGGTGGTAGCCTGGGATTTGTGATTGCGAGTGTTTGTTTATATGATCCTGGATTGTTTATTTTTCAGTAACTCTTCCCATTGCTCTTTTGCACTAATCACTGAGGCATTTCCAGCTAAGAACCGGAGGAGTTAATGAACAGGCAACCCCAGTTAAAGCTGTCAAAGGGAAAGTGGGATTTCTCCCTTTGGGGTTCTTCTGGTGCCTTTGTGTGTTTGGGTTGCGTGAGGGGGATGGCTCCGGGTGGGCATCGGGGATCTCCTCTTCTCCTTGCTTGGATCCAGGTGGATGCTCTGCCTGGCTGCTGGCACAGCTCCTTCACTGCGTGTTCCCCCTCCTCACCCCTGGTTGTTGGGTTTGCTCCATCTGCTGCTGGCTTGGCTGGGGACGGTGATGCAGGTGTGCCCACCGTGCCACGACGGAGCTGGTCCTGGCCCCGGCCATCTCTGTGCTGTAGAAAAATAAGGGAGATGAGCTGCTGCCTGCACTCAGACACCATGAACACAGGCATGGGGTGAAAGCAGAGCTACTAACTTGTTCTGGAAATGCATCAGCAAAGAAAAACTCAGTTCTGTCTTGTGCATGAGCAGGGGCGCAGAGGTTGTCATACAACATGGGAGTTGCCAGGACCCACTGCTGAGCATCACCAATGAGGCAGAGCAAGTTGGGGTTTGGCTCATCACAGCTGGGGAGATACGCGCAATCTCTGGGTGGAGGCAGGGGGATGTAGTGTGAGGATGCGGTCCCCAACGGGAGCTGGCTAGAGGGGCTGTGTTTAAACTGTGGGCTTGGAAATACATCCAAGCACCCAGGTGAGGATGCTCTCCTTACCCACTCGGGAAGCTCGATCCACTCCAGGAGGCTCTTTTCAATCATCTCTGCAGAAGGAGGTGATGGACACATCACCAAACATTGCTGGAGGTACTGCAGGTTCTGCAGAGAGCAGCATCAACTGCCTCTCTCAAAACAGGCACCTGGATGTCCAGCCCCTGGACCTCCAGCCCCGCTGGCCTTTTGCAGCTTCAAAAATCAGGATTCCCACATCTGACGGGGAAACCTGGCTCTCCCCACCATCCCTAACCCTGCTCATACATTTCCCTGCTTAGAAAACCCAGGAACTTCTCTGCAAGCATCTGCAGGTAGACTAGCTCAGATGCAGAGTCCAATTTATAAAGCTTTTAGGTGGGACTGGGAAGATGGTCACTCTCCAGCTCCCTCCCCTCTCACTCTCCACCTGCCACTGTGCCATGGTGGTGGGAAGCCCAGGGGCTGCTCAGGGACCTGATAGCTTGGAAGAGGGTCAAGAAGGGAAAGGTCTTAGCAGAGCAACCTCAGTTATGGATCCTCCGCGGCTCAGGCATGCCCTCGGTCCAGGGGAGCCCAGGTTTGGTAGCGCTCCAGGACTGCTGTGGCCATCGTTGCCTCCCTTGAGCTTTTGATGGGATGAAGAGGGGAAAGCAAGGCTGGCATGAGGTATTGGGTCTGGCCTATTAATGCCGAAGGTGGTTTACTGCTTTGGTTGATAACCCACGGTCTCTGGAGGTAACAGTTTCAGGACCAAATGCCAGGAGACTCCATGAGCTGCTGCTCTCTCAGAGGATCATGCAGCCTTATCCTGCACACACTTTTGCAAGTTCACTTTGTAGTCTCCATAGAAGCCATGTGTGTGCATCTTTTTCCAAAAAACAGCCAAACAGGTTGTTTTGAACCTCTTCAAATACCTGGATTTCAAATGATTTCAAAGCTCTGGGGAACTGAGTCTGTCCCTTCACCTGCTGCTACCCCTTGGCCAAAACACTGCACCCTGCCCAGGTGCTGCTGTCGGCCCCTCCTGCTGCCTTCCCCAAGGGTGCCGGGGTGTACACGGCCTCGGCTGCTCTCAGCATCAGTGTCCAGGGCTGTCTCAGCAGCAAACGGGTGCACAAACCCAGGCGAGGTTTGCCAGGGCAAATTCACACTTGGATTTCATGCTGTTGCAGCTTGGGGACCAGGATAGATGCAAAGTCACATCCAAGGAGAATATAAGGTACCGGGGGAGATGGAGAGACTTTTGGTGGGTTCCCCATTCTCTTTTCATCCCAAGAGCCACAACAAGCTCCCAGATGGAAACCCCAGATGGGATATTTTCCAATTCAGGGTTGTGGTGCAGCAGCAGCTAAGAAAGGCACAGCCACATTTTCCTCCTGGCATTTTTTGCTGGGGTCTGACAGATTGGACGACCAGCCATGGGAAACGGGGCTCGCTGGGCAGAGGGACTTGATGTTTCTGAAAGGAAGATTATCTGCTTTCCCTGCACAATCTCATTAAATAATAATTAAACAACGGCTTTCTTAGCTCTAGCAGCAGAGATACATTTTGCTAAGTAGGAGACAGCCAAAGCAGTGCGTTCAAAAATACTCTTTGCCCAAGTGACCCTGAGCTGTCCTCTCAAGCAGGTCTGCATCAGACAGATAATGCACTGCAGAGAAAATAAACTTTATCAGCTCTTGTTGGCTCTGCGGTATCTCAGGAAGGCATTATTAGATCTAAAAAATGTATTATTAATATTTTACAGCTGCATAACTCCTTTCTTTCCAGAGAGGCTGTGCGGCATGCACAGACAGACCCCCAGGACCCACAAAATGTGCTTAATTTGAGGGTGGGACGTCAGAGCTCCTCAACGGCAGGGAATAACCCGGTGGGAAGAGGAGACTCTCCAGCTGCAGAGGAGCAAGAAGCAGACACCCAGAATGGCCCGGACGAGGGGATCATCATCCCCCATGCTTAGAGAGCAGCAGGGAAAGGTGGACAGCCCTTTCGGCAGCAATATCACGCTGCGATATTGCATGAAAGAAGAGCACCATCTATTGACTCCTCTTCCTCAGCACCTCATTTGTAGCTGCTGTGAGCCAGCACGAGTTTTGCAAGTGCACAGGCTGCTGCTCCATCCCAGGTCCTGGGTGTTTGCCAGACACCCTCAAAGGCAGAGGAGCAACGTCTCCTCGCAGCAAAATGCCCTTATCCCACTGGTCCAAGCTGGCGACTCGATGGCACACCACTGGGTTGCATCTCCATGGTCAGACAGGCTCCTCCTGCAGCCCCAAAGGCTGCTCACTCATCTTTTCCCTTGTAGGATGCAAACAGCTTTCTGCAAACCATCAGAGCTGAAGGGAATTTGGCTCTAACCTAATGGATGTCACAGGTCAGTGGGCGCATGCAGCCCAGCTGTGGCCATCACACATACCCCTGGGCAAGGGGAGTACAACAGCCACCATCCCCTTGGGCTGCAGGGATTCAATTCGCTATATATGAATTAGCAATGTGAATTGGTATTGCATTATGTGGGAGAGGGATGCAGGTGAAACGCTGGCCCAGGTTGCCCAGGGAGGAGGTCAATGCCCCATCCCTGGACACATTCAAGGTCAGGTTGGACGGGGCTCAGGGCAACCTGATCTGGTTGAAGATGTCCCTGCTCATGGCAGGGGGGTTGGACCAGATGACCCTGAAAGGTCCCTTCCAACCCAAACCATTCTACAATTCTAAAAAAGCCCATGAACTCCTTGGAAGGAAAGTGTTTCTCCTGGTGCCCTAGTCCTGTGGCTCCCAGCTCGGAGCCGTCTCCTGCCTGCTGCTGCCACTCTCTGACCAAGAGCTTTCCTGCAGCTCTTCCAGCTTTTAGGTCATGGCAAGCCTTTGACCTTCAAATATTTGGACATGCAGACCCTGAGTGCATCCCGTGTAAGTGAAAAGGATCATTCCTATTGAAAACCGAGCATTAAGAAAGTCCCTGTGACTGAAACCTGAATGGGCTACATGAAGTGCTTTAATAGCAATCTCATTACAGTCAGTTCAGAGGTGTTAAATCCTCCAGAGGACATGGTAGAAGGACTATTTCCTGGAACAATTAAAACCAGTTTGCAGCAAATGATAGCAACACTTACCTTGTGCTAAGAGATTATAAAACGTCACATGTCTGAGATTATATATGTCCATAGATGAATAAATTGGGGCTTTCGACCTAGAAGAAGGCACATTAGTGAGCTCTTATCTGCCCAGGCTCTGCTGGTTACTCCAACTCTGCTCTTGGTCCAAGAGTTAAGCTGGGTTTGCAAAGGAGCAGCTCAGTGTCCTGCATGGGAAATGGGACACATCACTTGTGGGGTTGAGGCTGATTCTTTTCCATGTGTGGGATTAGGAAAAAACAGCTGGATTAAGGCTGGGATTTTACATCTGAGCTCTGCTGACGTCTTACAGAGGGCCAGCCAAAATCCGAGACGCAAATGTTTTGAATTCTGCAAAAATTGTTTGCAGAGCTGGGATCTAAACTGGGTGCCTGGAGTCCAACAGCAGTGATTAGCTGCCTTGCTTCTATATATTTTGGGGCTGCTTTCCGAATCCCTGCCTTGCCTTTTAATGCATGTAGGAGTTGCACTGAGAGCTGTCAGCAACCGTAGCACAGATGTCGATGCGGGCCGAGTTCAGAAGAGGAAAGCCAAAGACAAAAACAGAGGCTGAACTCATGGTTCCCTTTCCTGTCCCTCAACCACGGGACTTTCCTTCCTGTCCTGAAGAAAGAGGAATCCCGTGGGCTGTACAAATGCAATGAGAAGTATCCTTATTATTCTGCTGCTGAACTTCATCCTGAAATTCTTCTATAGCAGCAGAGGAGGGAAATTTCAAGGCATATATTCAACTGAAATTTCAATTCTTATGAATGGGTAGTGCTATAGAGACCCCCAGGAGAGCAAATTGTGACAGAGCTGGGTTTCAACATCTGCAGCAATAGGTGGGAAGGGTCAGAGAGAAATCCTGCCCTGGGTAAAGAGGAGGAAAGCAAAAAAAAGGGAAAAAGTACAACTTTTCCCCATTCCATTCTTGCGAAACTGCCAGCCCACTCCCTTGGGCGTAACTATTTTGGGACAGCAGCGCCTGCAATGTGTGAGATGCCTTCAGTCTGGGAAAAGCTTTCAAAATATGAGAATGGGTTTTTATGAATAACACAGAAGGAATAATGTTTCCTCAAGGATGTGCTTTGACTTGAAAACCTTCCAGCAGGGGATTTACGCCGCACTCAGAGGCTGCCTGAGCTCAGAGCATTTATGTTGCTGCATAATTGCACAAGATGCACTTCTTGGAGAGTTTCAAGTCTATTAATGCACCTCACTCCTCGGGGACGTGGTGTCAGAGAGACTGCGATTTATGGACAGGGGCCATCATGCTGTTTGTAATTCAGCTAAAAAAAAAAAGCTTGCAAGTCATGATCCTTCATAGTCCAGTCCAGATTTCCACCCCTTGCTACATCTGAGTGCTAGGTGTTAATTAGGAAACCTGATGGCATTATAGAAAGGCAAGTGGCTAAACCGTGAGTATGCACATAGGAAGAATGCACTGAAAGAAACATCTGGTTTTCTGTTTTCTTTCCTTTTTTTTTTTTTTATGAAGTACGTCATACAAGTTGGAGCATCGTGGAAAACGAGGTCTTTCCTTGGTTGAGGATGTCAGCTGGGTGAGCACTTACACCCGCTATCCTCTCAGCACAGCTTCAAAATGCGGAAGGTCCTTTGCAACACCTTCGTTGTCCACACAGACTTTCTGCTGAGGCTGCAGATGGATACTAATTAAAGGCATTTGTGGTGGCGGCAGATTTATTGAAGCTTAATGTATGGAAAACAGCCCCCTGACCATGTCCAGTGCAGGTAGTTTGGTCCACATCTAATGGGGAGATGCGAGGTCCTGCCACCTCCTGCTATTCCCTAAAGCCTTTCTGTCCAGGCAGGCTTAGAATTAGTCTTAATTGCTTCTAATGACCTGAAGGCCGATATAGCAATGCTGTGAGGAGGGGCAGAGTTTCTCCTAAGAAGGATCTTACTGAAAAGTAATCCGTCACTGAGCCAGACTGCGCAGGAGTTCAAGGCAGGCACCGCCGGGTGCTTAATAATTGAGTGAGTTCCTGCTTCTTGGAAGCATTTGTAATTTGCAGTTGTTATTGAAGTGAAACTTTACATGAATTTATACACAGAAATCCTTAGAAGAGCTGTGCTTTTATCAGCCCTCAAAGTTATCTAAATTATAATACATTTCGTCTTTACTAGAGCAGGCTAAATAAATTGCTATGTAAGTAAATGTTATTACAGCGCTGATAAAGCACTGCATTCTTCCCATTTTCACCAGTATCCTTTCTCTCTTTTTTTGAAGATGTTTACTATCACCTATCAATTGAAATATAATCGCACCAAGCCCACACCCAGTCAGTCCTTAAGGGATGAGAAAGAATTGTAATCAGTTTCTAGAATGGAAAAGTCCTTGGGAAGGAAAGCCAGGCTGTATGGCTCAGCCAGGAGAGACATAGTTTGGGCTAAACTAATTTTAAAAATCATTTTGGCATTACAAGAGTCCATCTGGGAGAATTTCAGTTAAAAATCTATGGGACTGAGAGATACCGTCCTTCAAGAAACGCAGCCCAAGAAATGAATGAGATATGAAAACTCTTGGGGGAAGAGAAGGGCTTGGGGATTTTGCTCTCTGTGATGCCGCCAGCTGGGTATCGCTGAAACAGGAGAGCGATGCTGCAAGGATGCAGGGGACAGGGAAGGGCAGATTGTCTCCAGCAGACTCCAAACTGGGTTTCCCCCAAAAAAGCAAATACGGCAGGTCAAAGATTTATTTTTTTTTAACCATGTGCTTACCAGGACAACCCAGTAATAACAATCATCCTGAAATTGCTCTGCCCTAGCACAGACTTTGTTGGGGAGAAGGATGCCAGTGGAGGTGCGGGGAGGATGCATGATGAGCAGCTCTCTGCACAGAGACTCACTGGCTTTCATCCGTAAATCCTGAATGAGGAGCAGAGACAGCAAGCGGGGAGAGCAGGGAAGGAGTGGGACCCAGGTGAGGACCTAGACCGACGCAGAAATAGGGTTAGTCCTAACAGGGGTAGAAAAGAGGGATGTGGTGTGCTTGGGGAGTGCTTAGATAATCTCAGTTTTCAAATTGCTTGGGCCTTATTTTGGAGGACTTAAGGACAGGGTCAATTCCAGTGCTGGCTTTGGAAAGTCATGGTGAGAGGCTGTAAACCTGGAAGAGCACAGAGCAAAAGCAGCTGAGAAAACAGGCAGGAGCCACACTAAACCGTGCCATGCCAGCTGCACACAGAGATAAGCTGAACTTAGAGCCAGCTATTGCTGACAGCTGAGGAGGGACAGCATGGGCAGTGCCATGGTGACATTCAGCAAGCTCCAAAGTCCTCTCCATCAGAGCCTTTGCCCGAGCAGGATGACACAGAATAGCCTCAAAGTATTAAAATTTAACTTTTTGTTTTCTTGATTTCCAAGTGATCAGCAAGTCTCACAGCAAAGCTGACATGCTCCATCACTGATCTCTGGTTTTATGCCAAGAGAGCCTCCCATGAGCAGGACACTTGGCCACCTCTCCGAAGGGCTGACCTCAGCTGTGGCAACATCAGAAAAATACCTCCCAGGCACAATGGCACCTTCTCATTAAGCCAGACTAATTGGATTTTCTAAATAGGAGAGGAAAATGTCCACATCCGAGCAATCGTCCTGCTTGTGAGGAACTCCCAAAGGCTAAAGGGAGCAATTAAGAGGACACCCATGTCCAGGTGGCTAGCAGCCCACCTCATCCATGAGATGGTCCAACAGTGGCCCCAAGAGTACAACCATCTACAGCTCAACATTTCCCCCAGTCAGGACAGTCATTAACTATTTAGCAACCCTGAATTTCTCTTCCACTGACATCCCAGGTCCATCCTTGAACTTGTGTCAGATTCACCTTGAAGTATCCCATGGGAGGGAGCTTCACAACAGGACAGATGGGACCCCACATGAAGAGCCACCTCCTCCTGTTTGCTTTGACGCACCCGCTGGTGACTTCATTGGATGTCCCTGGAGTCACAGTGCAAATTCAGGCACTTTGGTTGCCCAGAGAGGTGGTCGACGCCCCATCCCTGGGCATATTCAAGGTCAGGTTGGACGGGGCTCTGAGCAACCCGATCTGGTTGAAGATGCCCCTGCCCATGGCAGGGGGGGTTGGACTAGATGGCCTTGAAAGGTCCCTTCCAACCCAAACCATTCTATGATTCTAACATGAGGTTTGCAGGGCCCTGACCAGCCCATGTCTCACAGTAGGGCTTCACCTGACCAAGTGGAGATTTCTACCTCCAGGTAGCTCCTTTGGGCTCAACAGAAAAAAAGAAAAAAAAAAAAGGATGCTCTGAGGATGTGGTGCCCTGATCCATGCAGGAGACAGTCCCATTTACAGGGGGAGGCTTGGCTGGTGGCCACGAAGCTTTTTCCAGCCAACCCTTCTAGGGTCTGCACCGTGGGTCCAGGGTCTGCACCATGGGTCCAGGGTCTGCACCATGGGTCCAGGGCAGACATTGCAAACCTTGGTGAGCCTTGCTCCACCAGCGCATTTGTCCAAGCCCCTGAGCTAGGCAAGGCTGTGCTGATATAATCCCAAACTCTTTCTTGTCTTGTAGCACTGCGCTAGGGAGCATTAAAAGCATGTCCATCAGTCATAAATCCAGCCGCAGGTGAAAACCTGAATGCCGTATATAGTCAGGGGGTTTGGTGTGACTGATGGACACTGCAAGGAGGTAAGGCATGAGGGACACTCACCCGAGTGCCAGTCACTTGGTCCATGTATCCCCCCAAAATAACTAGAGGGGGGCTATTTACCTGCTGAGAAGCTGGTGGAAACATGCAGAGCCATCAGCTGGTCGTTACCACTGCAGCTTGGGACGGAGATGGACGACAGAGGGGAGGGAGGGATGGATGGGTGGTTGGATGGGTGGCTGGATGGGTGGCTGGGTGGCTGGCTGGGTGGGTGGGTGGGTGGGTGGATGGATGGGTGGGTGGGTGGATGGGTGGGTGGATGGGTGAGTGGATGGGCGGATGGATGGGCGGATGGATGATCTCTTCTGCCACTGGCAGAGAAGAGGAGGGGTTCGGCAGGTCCTGGGGACACTGGGCCCCCCGAGGCCGGGGAGCTGTGTGCCGCTGTGCCGGGGGGTGGCAGTGTTAGAGCAGAGAAGGAGGACGCTGCCTCCGTGCGGGCAGGGAGCTTGCAAAGTCCCGGAGTCGGGATGCCCCGAGCCCCGAGCATCCTCCACCCCGCAGCCCAGCAGCTCTCCAGAGTCCTGGGGCTGGGGCTGAGTTTTATTTCTGTGCATATCTCTGGGCAAAGGGAGGAAATAAAAAAAATAATGACTTTAACTGACAATTTTTAGCGAGGCAAAAGGAAAAACCAAACAGCTGTTCTGGGTTCCCGCTGCTCGCAGTTTTGTGTGAGCTAGGATTGCACCCACCCACATCTTGAGCAGATCCCAGGGACATCTCGGCTTCCCGCCAGCCTCAGTTTCCCCATCTGCAAAGTCAGAGCTGTTCAGATGCATTTCCCAGTGAATCATTCACCGCCACCCACCTCTCAGCCTGCTGCACAGAAAACACCCAGCCCTGCCTATAAATTTGGGGCTGCTCACCTGCAGAGCATCCCAGAGACTGTGGGGTACAAGCTGCTTAGGACCAGTTGTGCTTTGGGGAGTCACTGAGTCCTTCACCCCTTTTTAACAGGATAGCACATCCCTCATGCACAGAAAAACCACAAGCACAAGGGATACAGGAAGGTGTCATCCTCACCCTGCCCCCATAGCCCTCTCTGTTCTTGTTTTTGCAACTTGAGCTATGGGACTGATTTATATAGAATTCATGTGCTGTAGGGAAAGGCATTTTTATGGCATCCAAATACTGATTAGATCTAGCTGTGACACTCACCTTGTTCATAGCATATCCATTTATTAATCTTCCCTTATTCAGCTATTTTATTAATTATTGATCGTGCACGCTTGGTGAAATTGGGTAGCCGAGGAGTGACATCCAGTGGTTTAGGCACACAAAGAGAAATGAGCATTTTCCTACCCAGAACTTCTGAAATTTGAAATCAATGGTGTGGTCAATAATCTTTTAAACTGGAGCAAGCTGGGTTCATTATTTCAAAAGCATTAGTTTGCTCCTACAGGGGATCACTCCCAGCTCGAGCAGGGAGCAGGGTGGAGGGGATGGAGATAAGGTGAATGCAGATCTGGCATTTGAACCACCCCCAACAGTAGGACCAGGGGATGCTCACCAAAACCAGTAGAGGAATGGTTTAAAACAGGAAAGTCCTGGTTTTATGCAGCAGGCAGTGCATCTCAGGGAGCATTTGCAGCCCATGAGGCCACAGAGATGCAGAGGACCAGCAGGTCAAGCTGAGGGACAATGGGTCCATGAAGAGATGGCAAAGGGATATGGGGTGACAGTTTTGGCTGCTGGGGTAGTGAATGCGAGGAAGCCCAGGAACGGGCTGTCCCTGTTGGCATCTCCACTGCGGACAGCAAACAGGGTGAGCTGGGCCATGGTCTGACATGGCTGGGCATCAGCTGTGCTCTTATGCTCTTGGCCAAACACTGCTAACTGATTTTTATGCAGACACGTTATTTTTATTGGTTTTTTTTTTAAAAAAAGAAATAATGATATAGAAAGTTATTTCAGATGGCATCAATGTAAGAAATTTTCACATAAATGAAATCTTCGCTGGGTCTTTTCTCTTTAAATCTAGCATATATGTGAAAATGAAAGTATTTTCCAGCAAGTCATAATTAGGAGAATGAAAGCACTTGCGCTACTCTGGGACATCCGCAGGGTACAGCAGTGTTCATGAGTTTACTTATGGGAGAACAAAAAGTGGCTCCAGAATGACGCCCCGTATCTGCAGAGCAGCCCAAAGTGTAACCTCTCTCCACAGACCAAGTCACCCAGAGCTTCTTAACATGTCAGGACTAAAAAAAAAAAAAAACCACCAAACAAACAGTTTAAAGAGTTTAAGACCTTTAAAACTCCTACTGCATGCTCACTGGGACCCATGCAATCTGAGGCTCCGGCTCCCCTAGGCTTCAGCACACTCCAGCACCAGCCATGCAAGCCCTGATTGTGCCATCCCTGGATATTAATTATTCTGAAAAACATTTCTAAAACCCCAAAGATCTGCGAGCCACCAAGAGACCAATTTGCACTGTTTTCACTGGCGTTGCCACACAAGTGTAAAAAATCAGTGTTTCAAAACAAACATGTTTGGAAACGCAACTTCTCCTGAATGTTTATGGGGAGTATTTTTAACATAAGGACCCAGGAGCTTCGTCATCAGGGGCACCACATCCGCTCGGATGCAATCAGAAATTCAAGTGGGAAATTGCTCCAGAAGGTGTATGTCAGAAAATGCATGGAAACGAGCAGAGTCATTACCTATCCTGTTTGTGCGGAGCGTGATCACGGCTTAGCGTTGACGTTACTTGCTCTCATGTCCATGGAGCAGGGCCAGATCCTGCCTCCTGCACAGGCAAAAGGGGACACATGCCTTTGGTCTTCTTGCACCAAGAGGCGCTCCAAGAAGTGATGGCAGAAACCAGATGACCAGAGATGATCATGCGAGGGGGGACAGGGTAGAAGCAGTAGCAGTCTTGATCTGCAAATCTGAACATTTTTGAAAATTTGCAAAAACTTTCAGATTTGCAGATTGAGGGAAGGTGAGGCTGGGACACAGCGGGGTTTGGGCTCCAGGCAAGGAGAGGAAACCATAGGGAGCACCAGTGAATCTCACACAATGGCAGATGGCAGAGGAGAAGCGATTCATGAGCTGGAGGAGCAGAGTGTGGCAGTGGGAGAAGGTAGCTCAGACAAGTCTGAGGGCAAAGGGAAGGAGGGAGAAGAAAAGGAGATAAAAAGAAACATGGGTTGTAAGTAATGAACCGAGCTGAACTAGCATGGGGCTTGGCTATTCTGCCATCCCAACAGGTGGTCCCAGCTAGGAAGAGGGGGAGCACCCATGTGAAAGGACTTGGTATTCAAGAGGCACCAGGGTCTTGTTCAGGAAGGTCTGGTTGGCTTCTGTCTGACAGCTCTGCTGCCCTGTCCCACACCTGGCCAGATGTGCTCAGGAAGGGGGGATGGAGTGCGGAGGCTGCTGCTCGGTGCAACTGTAGTGCAGGGAAGGGATTTGTCCCCCACCCAAACATGGGCACAGGTTCCTCAGGGAAGTCATGGAGTCTCCATCTGTGGAGATATTCAAAACGTGACTGGACGCAGTCCTGGGCAACCTGCTGTAGATGATGCAGATGATATCAAGAGGTGCCTTCCAACATCAATAATTTGGTCATTTGTCATACAGCGTTTAGCAGCCTCCTTTGCTGACAGCTGCTAGACACACTTGAGCAAGTCCCCGCAACTTCATGTGTAGCATTTTCATGGTGCAATTTCTCCAGCTATTCCAGATGTCTGCTTCTGAATCAAGTTTTTGTTATGTATCTAGATGCTTCTGAGATGCAAGTGGGTGCATTATTTATGAATTGCTAATACTGTAATCAAATCTGTATTTTTCTGTATGGTGTCCAAGGACACATCCTGCACCACAGAAGCCTGAGTGCATCAGAACCTATTTACACAGGACAGGATTTAACCCCTTCTAATTGCCATCCAACAGTTTTCACTTAAGATGGTTAGGGGACAGTGAAGATATTTATGTAGGCATCTGGAGCAAGAAGACATTTGCTTGGGAGGACATTTGGAGAAGGAGTTTAGTTTAGTAGCTATGAATTGACCCTCAAAGGGAATGTCTCCCTCCATTGACTATAGAGCCAGCTGTCAATGGCTTCTCATGTTGCATGCCTGGATTTCCCAGTCCACACAGCTCTCAAGGGCTGTCACTTTTCCCCTTGGCCTCAGCCACACTTGACAAAGCCTCCAAAAGAAGAAGCTGTGAGGTTTAGAGGCAATGGTCTCGGGGATGGAGAGGGCAAGGAGATAGGCTGCTCACAAAAGTGGCCCAGAGATGGCTGCAGTAGTCACCTGGTTGCCCATGTAAAGGGGCTGGATCTTGGCCAACATACCTAGACATACCTAAGCACGGTGTATGGAGCAGTCCTGGGCTCCTGTCTGAGGTGGAATTAAGAACCAGAGGCCAGCCTGCAGAGACAGCACTCAAGGAAACTCCTGAGCAGCCAGAGATATTGCCGAGCCCAGTCCCATGCACATTGTCTTTGCAATTGCCCACTCCTCCTGCACCAGCTAAGCCATGTAGCCGGCTTGACCTGGAAATCCTGGAAAAAAGAGGTGCAGCTAGAGCAGATACAAGTCGGGATCCTCTGCGGTTGCAATTGCATTTGGGCTGTGCCCACATTTGGGAGAGCTGCTGCTGGCCCTACCTGAGAGCTGCTCCTCTGCCTTGGCCGTGCACTACATCTTGGGTGGTGTAGAGGGGGTGGTGGAGACCTTCACACCCCCCGAGTGTGACCCGGGCATTGGGAAGGAAATGCCAAAGGAAGCGCCAATACTGAACTATAGTAAGCTCCTCCAGATCTGGAAAGAAAAGACTGGTCTTCCTCCAGTGTTTCTCCACCAGCCTCAACACAACAGCCCACTTCCATCACACAGCAAACCTTGGGTAGTGAAAACTCTTCCTTTGCTCCTCTTGACTATGCAAATCTGTTGTATGATCCCATCTGCTGTGCAACAGGGGGATTCAAAACTGTTGAGATGCTCTATTGGGAAAATAACATGTGGGTCTCCCAGCTCAAGGTAAGAAAACATCACGGAGAGCATCGCTGGGGAGCACCTCTGGGTGGGGAGCAGGGCAGCGCGTTCAAATACGTTCAATATCAGTAGTGGCTTTGCCCGTTGATTTATTGCAGGAGTTTTGCACTTCCCACTAAGGATAACATTAAGGAAGGGGAAGACCTTGTTATAACTTCAAAGTGCACGTGAGTTATTGTTGATACTATCCTGTTAATGCAGTAATATTTTTCAGACTAATTAAGTGTTTCATTTTTATTTACTTTTTTCTCATGGGGTCCAGGATGGAAAAATATGATTGTAATACATGTCAACAGGCTCCAAAGATTGAGAATTTGATCTACTATGTCTGAAAACAACTTCAAATCAATGCTAATTTTAAGGACATTACATGCTGGCAATTTTAATTCAATATGATAAATTATCTTGGGTTTTTTAATAGCATGGCATTGTTTACACTAATTACATATTTGAAGCTTACCAGTTTGGAAAAAAATAATAACAAGGAAGAGAAATGGAGAAGGGTAGATTGGATGAGAGGTAGAGAGTAAATGAAATAACAATTGTATTTCAATCTCAGTGTGGCAGAAAATCTATTTATTTGTAATATTAAATGGATCTCTCCTATATGGTTATGGAGATGACTTTCTGGGTGAAAGGTAAAACTATCTGAAAATTACCAGAGATTTAATAATATTAGGAAATTGCATGAGACCAACCATTACTCTCAACTACTTGTGGCCAAGCACAAAGCATTTCCAAGAGAGCTTTATTTCCCCTCTCTTAAATTGGGATAAGGAAACCAAGAAAAGGCATAAAAACTTAATTAAGCTTCATTTCTCCTTCTTTTTTTAGCATAAACCTAAGGAAAACAAGGGTGGTTTTTCTTCTGAACATTATCTTAGTTTTGATTTACCCAATGTTAAAGAAAATAGATACAATCCAAAGGAATTTGTGCCTATGAAAGTGCAGCAGCTGTTTCATGGCTTGAATATAAGATGCTGGAAGTTTCCAAAACGCTGCTTTATTTTTCTATTCCATAGAGTTTGGGCAGAATAGTCCTTTCCAATATGCATTAAATCTTTATGAGCAACAAAGGAAGTATTTCTATTGAGACGAAGGAAAATCTTTGTAACTCAGGAATTTTAAAAGCTCATTATGTAATATAAATGGAGAAGTATGGCACACTCTTTCTTATCCTTCCTGGAGAAATCCAAAAAGTATCACAAGCTTATATGAATAATGCAGTTGCAGAGTACATTATATAAAATAAAGATATGTAAGGGCTGTAAGCTGACACACATCATGTCCCCCTCCATCTGAGCTGAAGTCACTGACAGATACTTATTCCTAGTTTTTTATTACAGTGTCTTTGAACTTCATGAATTTCTAAAACATTTCTTACTATGGTAAAAGACATGATGTTGACCTACATCAGCCAAAAAAATTACCATGAAAATTCCTTTGCTTTTATGTACTGGAAAATGACCTGGAAGTCAACAGAAATTCTACATTTTCATCTGAATTACAGCAACAGCAGCAGAAATCAACTGCATGCTGCAATGACCATGGGAAATGCAGTGAGCTGCAAGCAGCCAACCAGAAGTAACATGGGCATGAAAAACGGTGATGAGAATGACTTTGGGTAGCAAAGATTGTAATAACCTAGCAAAAGAGAGATGGATGATTGACTGCTTCTGAGCTAATTCCATGAATTCCCTTAGAGAAGAGAAATGGGCCCTTCCATAACACTGCTCATCTCCTCGGTGCAGAATGGGGCAGAGGAGCTGCCTCCCCCAAAATGCCCCTTTTCCCCATGGACCAGAAAAGGGACCCAGGAGGACCAGTGCAGATGGCGGGGCTCTGCATGGAGAGCACCCAAAGCTAGGTGAGACAAATCCTTGCCCTTCATGCCCAAAGCTGGAGAGCGTGCCATCTATAGACGTAACCCACATCATCAACAGAGAATCCAAATCATCTTAATTGCGGGTTAGAGACAAGAGGGGCCAAGCTGTGTCTTGCAACGTGCTCAGCTCTGTGAGATTTCATGCAACGTGTGTTTTCCTTGCAGAACCTCTGCAAAGCTCCTTAGAGAAATGTCTTCCTGCACATCAGCCTGTTTCCTTACTCCCTCTTTATCCTTGCAGGCGTTTTGACCAGCTCCACCATGGAAAGCTGCAGCAGCAATGCTTCCACCAAAGTCTTTTTCTTGGTGGGGTTTCCAGCTCTCCAGGATTTCCAGACCCCCCTCTTCATTGTGTTCTTGCTCTTCTACCTGCTGATCATGGTTGGTAATGCCATTATCATCACCGTGGTTGTGGTCGACCATACACTTCACAAACCCATGTACTTTTTCCTGATTAACCTCTCTGTGTTAGACATGCTGTTCACAACCACCACCATCCCCAAAATGCTGGTGATGTTCCTGGCCAACGCTAAAACCATCTCGTTTTGGGGCTGTTTTCTGCAGATGTACAGTTTTCACGGGCTCACAGTAACTGAGGCACTTCTCCTCGTGGTCATGGCTTACGACCGCTACGAAGCCATCTGCAACCCCCTCCAGTACCCGGCCAAGATGACAAGAAGAGTGAACAGCCAGCTGGCAGCGAGTGCCTGGGTCACTGCACTGCTAATACCTGTACCCGTCGTCGCGCAGACCTCTCGGCTAGCTTACGGACACACAACCACAGTTCACCACTGCTTTTGTGACCACCTGGCAGTGGTACAAGCTGCGTGTTCGGACTTCGGTGCCGATTTCCAGACTTTCTTGGGGTTCTCCATCGCTATGACAGTGTCGGTTGTCCCTCTGTTACTCGTCACCCTCTCGTACATCCACATCATCCTCTCTGTACTAAAAATCAACTCCAAAGAAGGACGCATGAAAGCTTTTTCAACATGTACTTCCCATCTGCTTGTGGTGGGCACTTACTACTCCTCCATTGTTGTGGCGTACGTATCCTACAGAGCAGACATCCCCGTTGATGTTCATGTCATGAGCAATGTTGTCTTCTCTATTTTGACTCCCTTGTTAAACCCCATCATTTACACTTTACGGAACAAGGAAGTAAAATCTGCAGTTAAAAAGTCTATTTTTCTGAAAATCTTTCCCCTTTCTAAAAAATTCAATTTATTTGGGTAAATTTTACAGCAGTGCGGAAGCCTCATGCTATTTATTATTTCAGTCATCTGGTTGATTAAGACATCATTGCCCTTGGAGTTCTGTTTTGTTCCCCTGAACTATGGTATACCCTCTGTTAATGTATTTCAGCCTATTCTGTGAAGTTTTTAGTAGAGTTGCTGTAATATTTATAATTTTCTAATTTGGTTTCTACCCTTCAGTGACTAAATCATAGATGCACTAAAGCAAGCTGTGAATGCACTAAATAAAGCTGTGAATGCACTAAATAAAGCTGAACTAAGGCAGTACCATATTTCTTTACACTTTCCCCTCCACATTGCACCATGGAGGATGCAATTATTTTAATTCCTCCATTTAAGAGTTTCAGGGGTAGTAGCAGTTATTTTCCCTACAAATGACAGAGGAGACCCTGGACTGTTACTCCTGGGTGAGGATACTACAAAATCACTTTACAGGACTGCAGAACTGTGGGAAACATTGAAGATAAAATAAAAATGCAGCATGTACATCTGGATGAACCGGTGCCTGTGTGCAATATGGTGCCATCAGCCACCTCTTATATCCAACAGCCTGATTTACAGGTTTCTGCATTATGAAAGCCAATGTGAAGCAACAGTCAATAAAACACCATGAACCACAAATTTAAGGCAGAGATGCTATCAAGCATTGGAAAGTGTGATTGTTTGTCTAGAGCTTATTTAATTCATTTTTTTTTTCCAGAGCAGGCAGATAGTTGGGTGCAAATGACCATCTCTGACCTTTTGAGACATGCCTGATTTTTCCTAAGATTAACACACTGAAATATATGTCTGTCTTATGGCATCTGTTTAACAAAAGCTCATTAAAGGTGTTAAGGTCTGCGACAGTGATTTGGGGGAAGGCTTGGGCTACCTCCTCACTCATTCTTTCATTAACATTTTTAACTCGAGATGCTGATTCAACCCAGATTCAACCCATTGCTTTGATAGCCCATGTAAGACTAGAAGGGTCTCTGTTTCCAGTGTACTAACATCTTTACCCTCCTGTGACCAACCTTCAATGCTCTTGGCTGCCTCTCAGCAGAGGACCTCCAGCCAAGGGGGGCTGGAGAGGAGAAGATTCTGCCAGGCGGGCAAGGACATGACATGGGTACTCTCCTGCACTGTCCACCACCAAAAATGTACACATAGACCGGGAATGCATTGACAGAGAGTAAAGAAAGAGTTCATCTAAACATAGTGGTTGATTTTGGTGGAAGATGTTGTTTTTAAAATGTTTTTTAAACATTTAGTGTTTCCCACTACATTGAGTCCCTAATGTTCAGAGCATCTTCTCTATCATGAGTGTGTGAGCAGGAGCTGTGAGCTTGTAAGAGTCACTGAAGGCATTGGCATGGCATCATCTTGGTAGCCTAAAAGTGGCCACCACGCCCGGGCGTAGGGTTTTGCTCCAAATGAGGAGGTACTATGGGATCCAGACAGGGAACAAAAGATGCCCTTGTGTTCATTAGCATGTGAAGACTCAGCACTGATCCCCTGTTCAAAAGAGAGGACACCTGCACGCATGTTAAGAAAGAGGTTTCCACCAGGGATCTTGCAGATGCACTAACAAGCACACCAAGTTCAGGTGCCTGAAGACCTTTCGTAGGACCAGGAGGTCTCTAAAGAGCTTTGGGGACTTCCAGGATTAGATTGTGTTAGAGAGTGGGCACCATGGATCATTAATTTTCCCTTGGTCCCAACTTTTGCAGACTGTGGCCTTTGAGTCTGAGGCAGCTGACGTCTCCTTGCAGCACGAAGCTCCATCACTTCTAGTCTGACTGGAGTGGAGTTTTCAGATTAAATCTCCTCCTAACAAAGTGTTTAGCAGCAAAGAAACATTCATAATGACCAGCAAAATGTTCTTTTTTTATTACTCTGTTAAAAACTTAAGCCTTATTTCCACTTTGATGTTACTCATTTCCCACCGTAAGATCGTTTCGTTTTTTGTCTGACACCATATCCCTGTTGCCCATGTAAATTCACAAACGAGATGATCAAACTCTTCCTTATGAAATGAGTGCCCAGAGGGTCTCACTGTAATACACATTTTCCAAACTTTTAAGCATTCTCATGATTTTTCTCCCAAGCTTCTTTATGTTTTCACATTCTTCTTGAAGGATAATCATAAAAGCTCAATATAATAAGCCTGTATTGGCTGCACCATCATCAAACAGAGATTATCGCTACCTAATGCTTCCAGAATTCCCCTCCTGATACATACAGGATTGTTTTACTCTTCTCAACAAGTCATTTTGCAGCGACTAGCGTTCCTGAGAAAAAAAGCCCTAAATATATGAATTTAGCTACTATTTTGATTGCATGCATTTTTCCAAGTGTCCCAAGGACAGGAAGCAGCCAGCACATCAAGCAGGGAGCTATGCAGAGCCCAACATTGTGGAGGTGCTTAGCCCAGAGAGGTATTGCCCAATCAATCAGAGCTTGCACATCTTTTTCATCCACAGCTTGGAAACTCTTCCCAAAGCCCTGAGATGGGGCACTGGAAAGGGATTCAAAATTCATTGCAATCCAGAGGAGGAGGGAATGTGGTCTATGAGGAAATGGGGAGTACTGTGCTCCCCCCTCAGCTAGTCATCAGGAAAAGAAAAATTAAACCATGAAGAAAGGATGCATTTGGGTTTCCCCAAGTGCCAGTGGGTAGGATGTTACCAACTGCCATGAAAATCCCATGGTGGTCTTGGGTGATGGCTTGTAAGCATGAACTGTGGTGGGAAATCAGCCAGTGCAGCCATAGGAGTGAGATGTTGAGACCTACCAGCAGCACCGCTCCTCCTTTTCCAACAGCCATGGGCAAACTGGGGTGAAAAAGCCCCAAAAATGAACAGAAAATGAAGATCACCTATCACCTCTTAGAAGTCTGTTTCATTATAAGTGAATAAACCTCCCCCATGCTGCAGATGTCCCCTCTGTGTCCTTCACAGGACCTGCACCCAGGAGGCATCACTCCTGCACAAGTGCCTTTATCTCAGGAAATTATGAATATAAAGCCATTACTTGGACTTCTGTCCCCCCTTGCACGTTGCAGTATTGCTGGGACTTAGCCTTGAGGAGCAGAGGACCTTTCTGGGACCTCCCGAGAAGGAGCGGAGCCTGCAACAAGGGGAAGAGCCCTAGTGCTGCACCTTATTGCCAGCATGAGTCTATAAAAGAAGGAAATCCACCCAAAGGATTTTACGTAGCTTTCAAATAGAGTTTTCCCCTTGCACAATGCAAGTTGCTCATTTACCTTGAGGAACTGGACTTTTTTACCTGGGTAAAGCCTGATGCTGTTGGCTGCTCAAGAGGGAAGCAAAGACCTTGGCTGGCTCTTAGCATCTGCATTCAAGGGCAAGATTAGAGCAGGCAGGGTAGAGAGGCTTGCAACCGACATTCAGAATAACATTACAGCAAATAACTACCAATATAGGATGCTAAAGCCTTCTCCACTTCCCTCATTCATCACGTTTGACAATATAATAATTTTGCCTAACAGCTAGAAACCATTTCCAGCTAATATTATTTGTTATCTGCAGCAATAGCATTATACTAATATCCAGAGGGTCATGCAGCTGCCTTTTACAAGACACTGTGTTCACATAATGCGTTTTCTGCTCCAAACCTTCATCTCAGTTTTATGTGAAACAAAAAATAAATAAGAATTACATCGAGCAGAAGAACTTGCAGACCGTGAGCACCAGTTTTCCAGATGTAGCTGGGTATTTCTGAGCCAGGAGATGCAGTCTGTTTATGAATACGAACCCCCAAATCCTTCCCATACCCAATTTGTATGTCAGCCAGAACAACACCGCCTAATACTTTATTCTCCAAACAAGCAGCAAATTTTCTCACCTAATACTCATTATTGCCCTTAAATTACTCCAGTGCTCTCCACCTCGCCTTCAGGGATGTCAGCCCTCCTTCTCCAGCTCCTCCACATCCCAGCAGCTCAGACCACTCTCCTTCTTCAACAGAAACCTTGCAGGAAAACCATGATTTGACTTTTTTTTTTCCCATTTCCAAATGAAATAAATCAGAAAATCAAAATAAAATATGTCCAGTTTTGCATCCATATAAAAATACGTGTACCCCAAGGAGCTTATCAGTGCCCACATTCATCTGATGGTTTCCCCCTCCACCATGAGAGCCCTCTCCCCCTTGACTTGCTGCTGCTTCTTCATGCCTGAGATGCCCTTCCCAAGTGGGTCATGAGCTTACATGTTGTGCAAATTATGTACACATGGATGCAAAGCAAAGCAAGATTGTTTCAAGTGCCATTATAATAATAGCTTAAAATGATGTAAGAGTTTATGTCACCTATTTTGCGATCAGAATTCTGCTACATAAAGTTCTTGTAAAAGCAGATATTCTTTTTCCATGGTTCCTTTATGCTTGCCATTGAACACAAGAACTTCAAAATACATTTGCTTTCATTATTTTTTGTTTCGTTTTGTTTGCTTTTACATGGCATGAAGTGAAAGCTTGCCTCGCCTACCACAGTGCTCCACAGAGAAGGTACCCAAGGGTACCCTCACGCACCTCCTTCCCCCCCAAAAAAGCACAATGCTCACCAGGGTCACTCAAAAGCCTCCAAAGAAACCCCTGAATGCCGCAAGCAACACCTTGTCCCCCCCAGCTGATGTCCCCCCTTCTCATCCATCAGGGCCAAGCTCTCCAGCTGAGCTCCTCCATAGCCAACAAGGAAAAAAAGAGACATATTCAGGGGAAAGTGATCTTGCCTCTTGTATTTCTCCATGTGGGATGGTCTGCACCTGGAAATGTTTGCAGTTACCAGGGTGACTGGGCTGGACACTTCTTCTCTCTGTAAAGCAGATCAGTTCTGGTCAGCTCACAAGGGATCTCGCAGCAGCATCACAGCAGGGAAATACAAAGCCGTGAGGTTTCCAGGGCTGCTTCTAGATTTAAGAGCCAGGGAAATCTGAGTTGGAAATGTCATAACATCTGCAGTGGAGTGATACACATTTTGGGTTGGGTTTTGGGGTTTTTTTGGATAGAATAAAAGTAAAACTGCAGGTTGAGAAGTGGGTGTCCCTGCAGGCAGACCCTCAGTCATTCCCCTTCTCCACTGGGACACATCACAGCTGAAGTCCCTGAATCTGGAGAATGAACTCATCATTTCCTTGGTGGTTTAACACCATTCTTCATCGTTTGCACCAACAATGCAGCATTTGGTGACACGGATATCTGTTTTTTCCCCTCTGCTTTTTGCTTAGTTTTTTCTGCTTTTGACTGCTTCCCTTCACTCCCGGAGAGCTACATGACATTTGCTGTGTATTTATCGTGCTGGGAGAGTCTGAAAATAGTCGAGGGGGTGGGGGTGGGGGGTGGGGGGGGGTTTTGCACATAGAAGAAGAAGAGCCTTATGGCCCGAACCCCAGGGAGCCCAGGGAACAGCTGGGAAGCCACTCCCAAGTCAGGCTTTACTGCAGCTTCCCTGCTTCATGGCTTTCTTCACCTTTTCTTCCTCGGAAAGCTGCACAGCTGCAAAGCCCTCCAGGAGCCGGGTGTCTTTCAGAGTCTGCCAGTGGTCATGAAACCCTTGGTCTTCCCCGCATGCCTCTGCTTTGAGTTATCTCCTTTCCCATGTCCTGCGTTGGTGACCTGCACTTTCAGAGCAGGGATGTTGCTGTGTCTGGGATGAGATGGCTCCTCTTTCACCCAGCCAGGCAAGGAGGGATCAAGAGGGATCCTCCTCCCTGCTCCTGCTGCTGAGAGCCTTCTCCTTGGTCCCTCTGCACCAGGCTGGTGGGAGCAGGGGAGACACCGTGCCCTGGAAGATGCTTTTCCCATGTGAGGTTTCTTCCCTGCGCCGGGGCTGAGCTGAGCCCTGCACACCCCAAGGGAAGGGAGCAGGAGAGGCAGATGTGCAGCGTCTCACCAGGAACCAAATCCTCCAGCTGTTGCTATTAGAAAGGATGGGGCCTGGGGACGTCATTGCAAGGATCCTGTTTGGCCCCACACATCTTTCTATGAGTCTTCAAAACAAGAAAAAGTAATAGCATCCTTCTGCCCTTGCAGCAAAGAAGGTGAATGGTGTCCTGGGCTGCATTAAACAAAAGCATTGCCAGCAGGTCAGAGGGGACCCTTCCAGAGAGGCCACAGCTGGAGTGCTGTGTCCAGTGCTGAGCTCCCGAGAGACATGGACATACTGGGGAAAGCCCAGAGAAGAGCCATAAAGATGCTGAAGGGACCAGAGCATCTCTGCTATGAGGAAAGGCTGAGAGAGCTGGGACTGCTCAGCCTGGAGAATGGAGAAGAAGAGAAAGCTCAGGGGGATCTCCTCCATGTACATCAATAGCTGCAGGGAGGGTGCCAAGAGGATGGGGTCAGGCCTTCCCAGTGCTGCCCAGTGCCAGGACCAGAGGCCATGGGCACACACTGGAACGCAGGAGGGTCCCTCTGAACATCAGGAAACACTTTTCCCTGTGAGGGTGACCGAGCACTGGCACAGGTTGCCCAGGGAGTTGGTGGAATCTCCATCCCTGGAGATACTCAAGAGTCACCTTGACGTGGTCTTAGGCATGTGGCTTTAGGTGGCCCTCCTTGACCAGGGGGTTGGAACAGAGGACCTCCAGAGATCTCTTCCCACCTCAACCAGCCTGTGATTCTGTGATTCTGTAGCTGCTGGGGGAGATACTTGGTGTGGTTGCAATCCCACTGCATGCCAGTGTCCATGCCAGGGAATTACTGCTCTGCATAACTAAGTGAATCCTAATTCCTTGGGGGGGTTGAGCTTTGCGAGCAAGATATGGGCTTGTACTGTCTTTGTGCCACTTTGTGCGCTTCTCAGCCCTTGGATTTGCTGTCCGTAACAGTCATTTTATCCATTTGCCTCCAGGAACATTCTGGCCTTCCCAATGTGTGTGTGCACAGATAATGGAATTAGGTTTTCTGGTCAAACCTGAATCTGGTAAGTCTCTGTGGTACTTTGTGCTTGGTTGTATTTAAAATGTGTCGGTGGTGTCATTCCTCTGCTTGATAAATGTGCTCGTGCTGGTTTGGCTTTGTAATCTGCTTTATGAATTAAAATGCAATATTCCTTTCGGTCATAGGCTGGAAAGGTGGAAATGCAAGGACACTGCCTTTGATGAAGCATGTTTCTTATTCACAGCACCGTTTATGGTTTTAGGAGTAGCTGCCCAAATTACATGTAAGTTATACTCGCTAACGTTTATCAACTTCATTGCTAAGGAAGGAGGATGAAGGTGAATTTAAAACAACATCTAGGGAAAGCGCTGAAGCCCTTGCCATGCAAACCATTGGATTTTCTGACTGTGGGTCATTTGAACAAACTGGAAACTGCTGCTCTGTCTCCTCCTGCAGTGCACAGGACAGCCAGGAAAGGTCCACAGTGCATGTGGCGATCTGCTTCTGGTTTGAATAGGAATCTATGCATGTTCACACCCAAGAAGGATTTGAGCAACTGAGACTGGGCACCCAGTTTTCCCACCCTCACCAGTCCCCCACCGCCTCTTGTGCCTCCTTACCCACTGCCAGCCCTTTCCAGCCCCTGCACTGCATTGGGGTGGGCTGGCCAGGGCTCAGCCAGCCGCGTCCCCTGCAAGTCTGGAGAGAAGCAGGGATGGAGCGAAGCACAGCAAACATCACTGCTTTTTGAGCAACGGGACCCTCCTGCCTCTTGCTGGCAGTGGCAGCTCCACTGCTGGGCTGGAGCAAGGCAGGAGCAGCACATCCCCAGAGGATTTTTCTGCTTTGCTGATTGTTTTCTACCTTTAAGGGGTTAAGAATCACTTGGAGATGAGCAGCCCCTTGCAGAAGGTTTTATTTTGTAGGGAAGTTGGGAGTTTCTGCCCCCACCAGGGAACCTCGGCGTGAGCCCAGGGCCTTGGGGCAAAGACGCTTTCTTACTTCATCATATGGACAAAGCTGCATTATTATTGTACCCAATTTATCAGCCTTTCTCTAGTGGATGACATCTAACTTATTTCATACCTCCTGGCTACCCTCACCAGTGTGTTCTCATCCTGGGAAGAGTCACTGCTTCTACCGCTTCTCACATCAGCCATTTCTTTTGATTCTTCCCCTGACATCTCTGTTTTGCTTAATTTAAGCTGTTCTGTTTTGCAACTTAGCTAGCATTTCTATTTTGAAGACCTACAGAAGCCTGTCAACGTTACTCCATCCCCTCCAGCAGTCTCTGTACATGGTTGTTCCTCCTTTATGCTTGAATAGTCATTACTTTCTGTCTCTTACCCTCCTAAAAAATCCAAAAAAGGAACAAAGCTACTGTGGGTTAAAAGAAGATGTCTCCTGTAAATAAATGCCTAGTTAATAGAGATGATATTCATAAGGGTGGAAATTAAAGGGGAGACAGCCAGGGACTGGTTTGAGTCCCACATATTTTGTCATGCTTTTGCAAGGGAGAGAAAAGGAGTAAGCAGAGAAGCAGCAAAGTTTCCCATGATACAAATTATGAAGGGTAGTGAACATCATTTGGGAAGAGCCGCAGAGAAATGCTGCGATCCTGAATCACTGGGTGATGGAGAAGTCGCGTGTTGGTGCTGACGAATGCAGGGTAATGCACGTGGAGAAAGACAAACTGACACGCACTAATGAGTTGGAAATTAGGTGTTACCACTCGCAAAAGGGCACGAAGACAACTATGGTAGGTCTCTGAAAACAGCAACTCGGCACCATCAGCTGCCTCCGAAATGGAGCAGAATAATCATGAACACGGGGAAGCAAACAGAGCAAAAGCAAAAGCATCATTATCCCACACAGTGCCCTAATCCTCAGATACTGCACCCAACGATTTTTATCTTGTCATCCACCTCAAAACAGATTATTTGGTGTTTCTCCTGCCACAAACACACCTGCAGAAGCTTTCCTCTGGCCCGGGCTGGCTCTGACCCTTCGTGTGTTGCTCCAATTTTGCTCCTGCAGTCTCACACCATGCTCATCGTGCTTTGTGTCCTCTGCTGGGGATCACCAAAGGGCTCCCACAGGGCTGATCTCTCCCTGCATTTTTTGTCTTCCCTCTACATTTCAGTACATTGCCTCTGCTTTGCAGCCATGCCCTCAAAGCCATTTCTTTAAGGACCCACCAGCCCTTAGCCAAGGAGTCACAGGAGACCGAGGTAGCTGGGAGCCTCCATCCCAGGGGAAGCCACAACATGCCTGGGTGACACATCCCGGAGAAAAGCCTCGTGCCATGGGCAGGAGATGGGCTGAGCTTGGCCTTGACCCCCCCCGGCCCAGCGCCGTGCCCCTGGGGGGAAGGAGAGACGGCAAGCATGGGTGATGCAGCATTTTCTGTTTAAATGTTCCGATGGAAGAAAGACAATTTCAGCATTAATGGGCCCCTGATTTCTGGAATTCAGTTATGTGCTACTGGGAAAGGCACAGGATGAGCGGCGAGTTGGGGGGGGGGGGGCTAGGTGCCACTGGGAGGGAAGAGGAGTGGACTCAGGTGGTAGGTGGTGGGACAGGACAGGGTGGGAGAGTATGGGTGGCAGTTGGAAGTGGGACTGGGGTGCTGGGAGGTGGCTGAACAGCCTAGGTGGCAGTTGGAGAAGGGATGGGTTGGGATAGGATGGGATGGCATGGCATGGCATGGCATGGGTTGGGATGGCATGGGATGACGTGGGGATGGGATTAGATGGGATGGGAAAGGATGGGTGGCAGTTGGAGGAGGGATGGCGTGGCGTGGCATGAGACGGGTGGCAGTTGGAGCAGGGAGGGGAGGGATGGCAGGTAGGAGGGGGTTGGGTCGGTGGGAGGTGGCAGATGGAGCCAGGCGGCAGTTGGAAGATGGCAGGGCAGGGCTGGGTGACAGCGGGGTGAGGGGCTGGGTTAGGGGCAGGATGGGTTGGGGGGGACAGGACATGGAGGCCCCCAGTGCCAGCTGGTGGTGCAGGAGTGGAGCTGGATGAGGGCAAGAGCAGGGGCTTGGGGGCAGGTTGGGGCTGGAGGGTCTGGTGGCAGTTGGGGGGGGGGGCAACAAGGGTCCGAGGGAGATGGGGAGTGGGGCCCGGTGGCTGCTGGGAGGGGTGGGATGGGACCACAACCAAGCAAGGTGGTGGGGATGGAAACAGGGTGACAACCCCCCCAGGGTGGGCTGAGACCAGGGGAGGTTGAGGTGAGGGCTGTGGCTGATGGAGTGTCCCCACAGGGCTGGACCGGTCTGGAGGGACGCAGGGATGGGGACGGGGGGCTGGCCACCCCCGAGGGGCCCATGGGTCAGGGCACTGATCCTGCTCCTCTGTCCAGGTGAGGGGCAAGGGAGACGGGAGGATGGAGCAGGGCTGGGGTACCCCGAAGGGCAGGGTGGAGGGGCACAGGGGGGTGCGGGTGGGATGGGAAGCGGGCAGGGGGGCTTTGCATGGGGGGACACGGGATGGGGGGTACAGCCTGGGGCATATGGGTGGAGTATGCGGATGGGGGATGCAAGGGCAGGGATGAGGGTGGAGGATCCAGACTGGGAGACACGGGCAGGGGATGCGGGGTGGGGACAGGCATGGAGGGACACGGGCTGGGGAACGTGGGCTGGGGAGGCGAGCAGGGGGATGATGCACACTGGGCTCAACTTCTTGTAATTACTGAAGTCATCTCTTTTTTCCCCTTTTTAAAAAATGTTCTCCGGAGTTTCTTGTATCCTAAACTTCATTAGAAGCCAGCATTAACAGCTAAGAGCTGCTCAACCACCTCCTCTACACCTCTCATTGAAGACAGATGGACTGGCAAAATTTAAACATACCAAATTTTTCAAACATCCACTTAAAATCCTCCTTCTGCACTGCAGGGGTTGGAAATCCTTCGTTGCCTGGTGTGATTAATGCCCTTTTTTCCCTAAATGCAGAATTCCTTACAGGTTTTACTGAAGCATCGAGAATCATCTACTCCGAAGTTACAGTGCCCAGGCGGCTGGAGGCAAAGGATGGGACCTTCACAGAGGTCATTTGCTTTTTAGGAAATGCTGTTTCGACCATGGGTCTAGACCATGGCCTCTGCAGGGGCCATGGGTGGGTGCTGAAGGGAGAAGGGGGCGAGGGGACAGCTCTGGCTTCCCAGCCAAAATCAGCCTGTAAATAGTGTTTCCACTGTTGGATTAATTTGTAAAGTTAATCAGTGCCTTGGCCATTCCAGGGGTACACGTCCTATTTAATAACAGCAGAAGGAAACCACCACATCGTCCATCTGACACGGGCAAAGTAAGGCTCTTCCCCAGTTTTCCTTCCTCTGTTTATTTTTTGCAAGGGCCATTACAGGGAATTAGTGGACCCGCACTGAGGATTTTTGCTTTGCTCTTCAGAAATCTGATAGCCAAGGATATCCCGGTTTTCACATACAGTCCGGAAGGAGACCTGATAACCGAGTTTCCATATATTCAAGTAAGTTTAGGCATCTGTCAAGGATGCATCAACAGCCAGAACCAAATGACCCTCCTGCTCCTCGCAGGCTCATTTGAATACACCAGTGGATCTAAGCAAGGGATGACTTTCTGTTTCCAAAAAGATCTGTTATTTAGACACTCTTTGTTTAGAAAAAGGAAGGAAATTGTATAGAGACTGATAAAAACTAGAAAAACAATTTCAGATTGATCAGCACACTTGATTTCCCTTTCAAATTTTTCAAGTTTTTAAAATAATTTTACTCCATCAAAAGAAAAATCAAGAAATCACAAAATACCCCACCGAAAATTCATCATTATCCAGTGATGAGCTCTCAGGCTCCTGTTTTTTTCCTATTTACCTTCTATGCTTTCACTTTTGTTTTGCATGTGAACTACCCCTTTCAAAGTGGTAAAACCTGGATTTGGGGAGGTTTTTATGTGTCCCGTTACTGATGCGGGGGTTTTTTGACCTGGACATGGGAGCTTTTCCCGCAGCCTGAAGCCACATTTGCACCTTGCAGGACGACTGCTACTACAAGGGGTTTGTGGAAGGCTCCCTGGGATCCATTGTCTCCCTCAGCACGTGCTTCGGGATCAGGTAGGGCTCTTCCCAGGGAAGAATGGGGGGCTCAGTATCAAATTAACTGGGATGGGCGTATAGCTCCCTTTTTAAAGCAGGTGTCCTCACTTCCACATGCGATGCTTTCTGCTGCATCTCGCTACTAAAATTCAAACCTTTTTTTTAGCATTACAGATTTTACAGCCTCTCCAGTATAAATTTTAAAGGCACATATTTTATAGAAAAACAGTTTTTAATGAAATTTTTGGCCAAACAATGTGCTGTATATTCTTCTGGCAGCCTGTAAGCAGGTAGCAGGTTTGACATGTCAAGAGAGTTCAAAGACTTACTTTAAAAGACAGTAAATTAAACAAGCACTTCTCGAGAAACTTCTTCTTCAGGTGCACTCCATGTCTGGGATATATTCATTTCTGATAGTGCAAGCTCTGAACATGAGACTGAAAGCGTACCTGTATAGGCATAACAGTCTCTGGCAAATCAGACTTCCCAAAATGCTGTATTAAACTGGTGGTCACCCATAACCATCACCAACATCCCTCTTGAAGTCCTTTCTGCAGAACTTTTTTACTTTATAATATTAGTCAAACGGAAAGGAATGCCAGCGTAACCTCTCCTCTGAAGATTAAGAGGATACTTAAATGAACCATGCACAGCTCAACAGTCCTCTTACATTATCCCTCTGCAATGTTATTGAACCCAAACCTTCGATCTTCTCCACAAAATCAGCCCTGGGGAGCAGGAGCTGCTTCTTTTTAAAGAGATTGTCCTAACTTTGAAAATGTTTAATTTTATTTTGTATTATTTTCACTGGCTTTGGTGGAAGGAAGTTATCCAGCCTTTCATGCAGCCATCCATGATTTATAGCATCCAGCTGCCCACACTCTGCACTGGTGTCAGACTCCCCACAGCAAGAATTAACTTCCTTCACAGCCTGGATGCAGGGGACTCGCAGGGTGGGAAACCGGTAATTTTTTCCCATTAAAGACCTTCTTGATAAATCCACTAGCACAACTGCCTTAGCAAAGTCTTCTGGGTTTCCAGCTCAGTGTTTGATGTTTTCCTATTGTGATACACAAACCAGTAATTATGAACATTTTAGGACTAAATAACTCAATCTCTGGCAAAACTAAGGCCCATTGAGCCTCTCTTATGAGACCAGGCATGACACTGAGTTTTGGTAGACCTACCTGCACCTTCTTTCTCAAACAAGCACCCCAAAAGGTCTCTGAATTAAGTGAGGTTTTTTAGAATGCAAACTTACTAGCAGATGCAGCCTATTTAGCTGCAGTGTCTATGCGAGGATAAACAGATCTTAAAGACAGATGCTCCTTGGAAGAGCCGTAGCACAGAGCTTTTATTGCCTTCTCACTTTCCTTTAATATATAGCATTTATCTGCAGCTTCTTTACTTTTTTCCAAAGCTGCACGATTGCTCTCTCAAGGCTCTCTTATGTATCATAAACCTTGGGCATGACACTTCTTTTCCATAAAAGATCTTTTAGGTGAGCTCCTTGTATCTTCTCATGGGATCCCTACCCACAGGAGCAGTGGTATGCAAGAGCTGAATCTTTCCATATCCCCCCCCTTCAAACAAAAAACCCATAAAATATGGGTTGATCCCAATAGCCCTGAACCCCAGAGGCGGCTCCTGGAGCTTCTACCTGTTGGCGAGATGCACAGGGCTGCCCTGCCTCTCCTGCTATGATAAGCACCCTGCACCTTGTTTATTTTTGCATTTACTAAATAATTTAAGAAGTCATTTAGTTTGCATCTCTTACTGACTCCTCTGTTGGAAAATTCTCAGTGGAGTTTTGCAAATTGGAGATCTGAGGTACGAAATCGAGCCCGTGGAGAACTCCTCAACGTTTCAACACCTCATTTACCGAAGGGCGTTGGAAGGTGGCTCACGTCAGCTATGCCAAGTGCCCGAAGAGCACAAGGACCACCTGCCTGAATACGGAGAACTTGCCAACAGGAGTCATAAAATCCTTGTTATTGAAGTAAGGACTCCCCACCCGCTTGTGTCATGTTGCACATTTGTGTGTGTACGTACAGGTTACATTAAATGCTGGGAGTGATCTGACCATAGGGAAAATTCCTATTGCATTCACAAAAGCATGACAGGGGTTTCACGCAGTAAAGCATCTGCAGGTCTGGAAGCAAACAGGTTTTCTGTATAGTGACAGTGAGCAAAGCACCCTCACATGATATGGAAACCATACCTACAGGCATGCCTAAGCATCACACCGTGAAATGAAGACCCCATTCCGTTTCTGAGGGGTTTTAGGTAGCGCTTTGTCAGGTGCAGATCATCCTGCCCTGGGTTTGCTTCTCTCTTGAGATCCTTTCCTGCTTGCCAGTTCATCTCACAAACCCTGAAAAAAATATTCAGGTCTTAAAAATGGGGGTTGAAATGAAAGTGGAAGTAGCAAACAAGAATTTTTTTAAGACGGCGATAAAAAGGGGAGTTGACATGTCTGTCAGCTCCAGAGATAAAAGCAGCTGAAGGTTTCAATAAACAAATCTGAAATGATTAATCATTTTTAAAGACAGTTAGAGAACATTTCTAAATAAGCTGTGATCAGAAGCTATAGAAGCAATGATTTCAATCGTTGCTGCCTTTCTATTATAGATAATCTATCGACAATCCAGTATTTTATTGCCTGACTCCAGAAAGGAAAGTGTAGACTCGTGGACCACGTGTCTGCATCCAGAGCTCTTCCCTCCAGACCCTCTTTTGTAGGGCTGCCCAGGCAAAGAGCCTGGGAAGGACACAGCTTGGGGGTGGGATGTGTTCCTGGGATGTGGGTGCTATCAGCCCCTCTGACAACCGTCTTGAGCTCCATCTCACAGGGTCATAGGATGACCCAGGTTGGAAGAGACCTCAGGAGGTCTTCGGTTCAGCTTCCTCCTCCACGCAGGGTCGGCTCTGAGGTCAAACCAGGTTGCTCAGGGCTTTATCCAGTTGGATCTTGAAGACCTCCAAGGATGGAGACTGCACAACCCCTCTGGGCAACTCCCTGCAATGCTTGAATCATCTTCCTTATTAATGTGTCAGGAAAAGATGCTCTGGGATTGTAATTCGTCTTTTGTAGAGAAACCTCTGAACACCTCTCAGTGCTCTGTCTGTGCTGCCTCTCCCTTACCTCCAGAGGGACCTGGAGGTGCAAGTCCCTGGGGCCATGGCTGGGTGCCTCTCTCCCCACAGTCATTTTTGCTGAAGTCCTGTGAGCACCGAGTAAGGGGGAAGGTTACATCGCCTGTCTTACTGACGCGACTCCTGCTCCTACACTCTATTTGTTTGCCTTTCTTTTCCCTCATTGGGCAGCAGAATAATTTCGAGTCTCATCACTGTTCATCGTGCCTCTCTGATGGAGCTGTCTGCAAATCTGCCAGCACGCTGTGTTAACCGCGGGCTGCTGGGATTGATGTTGAACAGTTTCTCTTCTGGGTCTGACTCTCCTGGGACTTCATTTAATGCATCTTTACATCTAGGCAATAAAGATCAACAACTTCTCCCTCTGTGTCTTTAGTTAGTATTCACCTTATGGTAAGAAAATCTAAACTCTACTCCCCATTTTGCTCAAATTACACACACAAAAAAAGCTTTAGCTATGCCAAAATGCACACATCTGTTGGTTTTTTTCTGTTCAGAAACAGTTTCCACGTTTTCAAAGGAAATTAGTTTGTTCTGACGTCATTTGATATTGGATATTACTGATGCAGTTGTTATCAGAAACACCTTGGTTAGAAAAACAGTTTATTTGCTTTGATTTGTGAAAACTTTTAGAGCTTGTGAGGACTTTTGTCATTGCTGTTCCTGCTTTCAAAAGAACTGAGATAAAGTGTTATTTTTGTACCTACGAGTGTGGATTATTTATAGCAACAGCCTGGCCTATGCCAGTGTACTGTGACTGCATTCACTGAAAGAAATAAAGAGTGACATTCAGAGATGCTGTCTTCTGATAATAATATGAAGCATTTAGATGAAAGAATTACTTATCAGCTCCCATGGTGGAAATATTGTTTTATAAATTGCTACAATTTCACTGAATTTACTGAGAACCTGCCAGGGAAAGGGGGTAATTTAGAACAATAATAAAGTGGTATTTGTTCACCGGAGAGGAGAGATGAGTCCCCATGCTTAAAATGATTTAAGCAATAGCATTTTTTTAGCCATGCATACTTCTGCAAGAGCTAAACCATTTAGAAAGTTGTCTTTCTCAGAGATAGAGACTCATCCTCCTCTCTTCTACCACCAAAACTCCTGGGAACTACTCAAGAGAAAAGCTAACGTGTCTTCCTCACCCCCGCCTCAGCCAATGCCAAAGCTACCAGCCAGGTTGTTGTAGGGTCAGCTTCTTTTAATCCTCGCCGCTTCACCAAACCTGCAGATCTTGCGTGCCCTCACAGTCTCACTGTGCGCTCACTCCATCAGAGAGGGGACGTTGCTGCCAATGAGCAATACCTGCTGCGAGGAGAAGACTAACCCCCCCAGATTACCCATTAACCAATTGCTACCAGCAGTTAATGTACTGGATGTACGTAGAAGAAGTCAATGAGCTCTACCCAGCCCAAGACTGAGTGCATCCCACCTAGAGCAGATTTTCTTCCACCTATGGAGCTGCCCATGCACAAGTAAACACGCAAAGGGCACAGTACCAAAACCCTTATTTCCAGAGGCTGATGGATCCCAGGCACGGTACACGGTGCCTCTCACTGCCTGGGTCTATCGGTGGGCACGCTCCCATTTGCTGTATTACGCAGGTGTGCTGGGCAAAATGAAGAAAAACTAAGTAAGAGTTCTTTTCGTGGTTTTCGTATGGCTTGAACAATTTCACTTCAGGACCAGTTTTTATCTGCAATTATCGGTTCGCCCTCCTGGTTTCTAGCATTGAGCTGCTTGATGCAGGCAGCTCGTGTTGACCCCACTCAATTCTCCCTTTGACACAGTTTTTGTGGTGCCAAATCTAAGGATTAAAAAATGGTCTGAGCACGTGCAAAAGTCTGCAGCTCATAGTGAGCTGATTTAACATGAGCAATGCCAGGTAATCCCCCTCCTACCAAGAAAACCCGACCTACAACTGTGTTCTGTCTCTGAATGTCTCTGCTCTCGCCCTGATTACTCGTTATGCTCATTAATCCTTCTCTAATGCATAATTGCTCTGTGTTCTTGTACTTAAGGGAAATTCTGGATTAGTTTGAGTAACACCACTTAGGTTTTTTACAATGCGGTGTAAGCTTTCAAGCTCCTGAACATATCTCAATAACCACAGTGTCATTTGTTCACTGCCAGGAGGTTCCTGGTCTTCAGATGCTGCCTGTGCCCACCAGATACTTGGAGCTGGCTCTGGTCACAAACAAAGAGCTGGTAAGCATCAGAAATTATCGCCGTGCTACGGCCGTCGTGTTATATAGGAGGGAATCCTTGGCGTTCAGCATTGTAACGTAGCCCTTCTCCCCTTTCAGTTTAAAGTTAAGAACTACAATGAAACCCTGATGCTACATCTGTTCATTTCCATAAGCAACCTCCTGAACACGGTGAGTTTTAATGATGTGGTAATTACAACTGCCGTTCTGCTCCATCAGCTGGCTGTCTAACCCGCGACGCTGGGAAAGAGATGAATGATCTGTGCCTGACTGCAGCTACTCTACCAGGAACCAACGTGTTCCTCAATGCTATAAAACCCACCTCAACTATTAAGAAGTTGCTTCAAATATGAGTGAAGCCCGTTTAAAAATAATTTTGAAATCATCCCTATAAAATGGTTGACTTAGAATAGGCATTATTATTACTAAATGCTTTCTGGTAGCTCATTACGACGTCCCTTTCTCTCCTTTACGATCATCCCCCTTACCAGCCTCTTCTTGCTCTGAACCCTCCAAAACAGCACAAGAGTTTTCCTCTTCTGCTCTGTGAATACACCAACAAGGAGCCAGTGCATCAGCCACGAGCTCAGCCATAAGGCACTCAAAAATGAGCTACACAGAAAGCTCCATTAAATTAATACAATGCACAAAAATAAACGGCGTGCTCAGCTCTTTCAGCTTTAGCAAGAAGCTGGTCCTTGCACGAATAAATCGCGGAGGCAGGCGCAGTGCCCAGGGTCGCCGCACGCCCCATGGGCTGCAGGGGATGCAACCCTCGCCGCCTTCCAGGTGTACAGGCGCATGAAGCTGCAGATCGTCATCAGCGCGGTGGAGATGTGGACCAGGACCGACCAGGTGACGGCCGCCCGCAGCCTGGCCCGGACGCTGCAGGTTTTTGCCGCGTGGTGTCAGAGGGATGCCGTCGGTCGCATGAATTATGACCATATCCAGTTACTGCTGTAAGAGTGCTGCGGTTTAATCGCTCAGCTCACGTGCCGGCTGTGGGGAGATAAGCAGGGAGCAAGAATATTTTCATCTCTTTCTTCTTCTAATTTTTACATATATATGCTGATAAGTCTTTTGTCCGGGTGATATCTCGTGGAAAAAAATGTAACAGCTTAATCAGTTCTTGTACTAATCAGCACATATTTGTCATGTAAATTGGTACAAGAATTCTCTTTTGCCTTTCATTGTCCTCTTTTATATTTTTCCACACACGTACGCACACAGAGCATACAGCTTATTTCCAATTTTGATACAGTTGTCTGTAACTGAATTATTTCAATCTCATTTTTAGTTTTTACTTATTTTTATATATACAAGCCACTCATTTTTTAGATAGAATAATTCATTGTTATATGGTTTACAACTCTATATTTCTGTTAAATCTTTTTGCTAGGACAAGGGAGTTAGATCTCAAACTGCAAGATGTTTAATCAATTATTTCACTCATTTGCTTTTTAAGACCTAGCTCCTTGTTTCTGTTTTGTCTGTCCCTTTTTCCTTTATTTTGGGGGAAAGAAACCTTCAACATATTATATTGCCAAATCTTTTAAAAATAATTTTGAATAATTATTTTTTATTGAAATAGCCTATAGGCCACTCTTCCCTTTAAAGTAGGGAGGATGCCAATGAGTTTATAAACTGTGGCCCTGCCTCCTTAGCATGATGCATCGCTGGTGCTTGCACACCTGATCTGTGGGTACCAGCCCAGCTGCATACAGGGCTCCCATAGGAGAAATGGGTGATGCTGGGCTTTTCTTCAAGAAAGGAGCCCCTCATTACCCAAAACCATTATTTTCCAGCTGTAATTCAGGCGATGCATCCCATTATTGACACAAAGTGGTTCTGCATTTCCTTAACGTTCAAACTTTCCTGCTGCAGTGGCCAGCACTACAAGGAACGGGGATTTGCCTGGAAGGGGACAATGTGCCAGACGGACTCCATGGGTGTCGTCTCGGTAAGGGGAGACCTCACGGGTTTGCACTGAAAGGAAAAATAAACCTTTCACATTCACAGTGAACCTTGGGAGTTAATTCTACATAACTCCTGGGCTCAGGCTTTTACCAATTAGCAGGTAACACCTAAACTGGGCATCTAAAGGAGTTGATGTTGGTCTTGGTTTTGCCATTTCTTAAAGAAGATGAGACGGTGAAGGAACAATTCTCCAGTGCTGCCCCAGACCAACTCTTTAGGGGTCCTTTGGTTTCCCTAATTGGTTGTCTGCCGGTGCAAGTCCCTAGTGAGCACAAATTGCACAATTACTGAGCAAAACATTGGAAGTTTGGATCTGAATTTCTCCACATCAACATACACTGACTTGAGAAAATGTGTACCTGTGGTTTTTCTTCCCGCCTGCAGTTCCCTGGCCATGACACCATCAGCGACATGATGATGCTTGCCCACGAGATAGGCCACAGTTTAGGCTTCAGCCATGATGACGCAAAACAATTTCAAAACAAATTTTGCAATTGTAACTGCACCCAGAGAGGATGCATCATGCGAACATCCCCAGGGTAAGTGAAGCTTGGCTTTCCCTACATCACTGAGGGTGAGATTTGGGTCATTGCCTTCAGCTGTCCACCTCTGAGCAAATGCTGTGTTTCTGTAGGGGGGGTGTATGCCCTTTCCTCCACAGCATCTTTTAATCTTCCAGCTCAACTTGGCAGAGGAATGGGAGTCTAAGCTGCCCCTGCTTTGTGCAGGTGGTTGGACTAGGGACTTCCAGAGGTACCTTCCAACCTAAATTACTCTACGATGCTTTATCAAGTGAAAATAGTTATTTAGATAAGACAAGAGATACCAGTTCTCCCTGAGACACAAATCCACAGAAAACTTGGCTTCCTTGGATCCACTGGCCACAGAATATTTATTTTCGATCTGCTTTCTCCAAGCGCTGCTTGGTTTTGGCTTCCTCATAGCAGGAGCTGCTCCTCATACCTGCTCTCTCGATGTAGGATCATCATGAAGAAAAAGAATTCCACTAATTAACTAATGTCTCCTGAAACCTGTGAAAAATATTTGGTAGACATCAGCTTCTGTTGTTTTAGCATCAAAGAAACCATATGATATTGCAGGAGAATCCTTGCATTGGTCAGCTCCACGTACTGCTGATAATACAATGTCTTTAAAAAAGACTCATTCCTCTTAGCTCTAGAGGTCTGCCCAACACACAGTGGACTTCAGCAGGCAGTGAAGGTTTCTTCATTGCAGATTGGTTTGCTTCCAAGTCCTAAGATCCTTTTTTTGGTGTGAAGAAGTCCTCATCTCTGTTTCACTCTCTGCAACACACATACTGCAGCAATGAGAAAGACACAGGCTCCATGCTTCATATTAGACCCTTATCTTTACTAGAGACCAGCTAAGCCCCCCTGAAGACATTAAGGATTGGAGAAACTGAAGTCTCCTAGCAGATTTGTCTGTTCTTTCAATAACATCAGGATTGAAACAGCCATTTCAGTGGGGTCACCAGCAGACCTGCTTCGCCCTGTGATGTCCCTCCCATCCCGTCCACCTGGAAGTCACCTCTATGGTCACCTCAAGGGGGCTGAGGACCCAGCACACAAGGGCTGGGGCGAGAACCTCAGCAAGTCAGAGCACCATGTTTCATGGCTCTTTGATCCTTCAGCTTTTGCTGCCATCCATTCCAATAGTAACCTCGTTATCCTAACGTACTCATTAAATTTGTCTGTTTCCAAACCTCTCACTTTAGCCAATAGTTCTTCCAGAATTCCTAAACGGCGATTAATCAACATGTTCAGTTGAGTTGTTTCCAATTTGGCCACAGTAATTTCCATGCCCGTATTTACACATGAAAAAAGGAGAGAAAAAAGACTTATTCCCACTAAAACTGTCCATGTTCCTCTTTGCTAGTTAATCTATTTGTTCTTTAAGTCCATCAATTCATTTATAAATATGGTATGGTCATATATAATTTTTTTTTCTTACAGATCTTGCTTGGCATTCAGTAATTGCACTATGGGAGAATATTACGATGAAGTAATAAGAAAAAATCTACCTTGTCTACTCAACATACCATCTTTAAAACCATTTCTTCTTGAACTCTGCGGCAATGGTGTCTTGGAAAAAGAGGAAGAATGTGACTGTGGCAGTGACGAGGTTAGCAACTAAAAATTTCACTGCAATCTGCATCTTAGAGTAGTGTTCATAAAACTGTGGTGGTTTTGCAACTATGAAAGCTCACTGACTCATGGGAAGAACTGGTCTTTGAAGTGTTACACATTCAAATGAGCCCACTGGCTTCCACTTCTGTGAATTCCCTTGAAGTGGGGGTTTTCCCAAATATGGCTTTATTTGTGGGCAAAACATGCATGATTTGTGTAAACATATGCAGAGCATATCTAGAGGTAAATTCAGGGTTTTTTTCCATGACTATGGAGGGACCTTTCGTGGCAGACTCTGTGCAGAGCTGACGGTGAACTCTGTCTGCAAGTCTCTGATAAAGAGTCACGCTGCTAGGACAGAGACGAGACCTCTCCATACCTTGTCCAAATAGAAAGGTATTTTCCTTCTGGTTGTACTAATGTTCCTAAAAATGAGGGGTCTGAAGAAAACAGAAGTATCTGAGCAGTGCTGCAGACAAAGTGGAGATTCTTCAGAAGGGACATGTCTTTGCTTCCAAACCGCTCTATATACAAGCAAGTTATGAGCACTTGCATCTTCCTGTCTGTAAAATGAGAGTTTTTCTATTTCTGTTCTTTCTTATATTTACCCTGAAGCCCATGAAAGAAGTGCTTTTCTGAAGCACTTGCAATTTGGTATCTTTGCAGCTCTCATGCCAGGATCCATGCAGTTGTGACACATTGGAAAGTTTGAGTTTTCCAGTGGAAACTCTCATTTGCATTTTGTGTAATCTTTATTTGTACAAAGCTTCTGTAGCTTTGTCAAAACTCGGCCGTTGCACTGACATCTCCCACACAGAGCAATTTGCATGTGTATTATATCCAGGCTTGGGTTGAACATCATGCACCTTGTTGGTAAAGAGGGTTCACCTGCTTTAAGAAATTATGCTAGGAAAAACCAAATCCTACCACCTACAGCCCCCAGAACCTTGCTCTCTCCAACCACTCGTCCCAGACCTCTTCTCCTTAATCAGGCACAGGGCTCAGCCATACAAGTGCCCTGACCAGGAGACCCTTTTTATCACCCTCCTTTTTCCCCCCTCTTTTCAATTGTCCTACACTTGTTCCTCCCCAATCCACCTTAATCTCTCCCTGCCTTTGGTCCTTCCCCTCACCATCCCCAACAAAGCTTTGCACATCCCCACATTTGCCCTAAAACATCCCACAATAAGTTTTACGCAACCCTACATTCCCTCTCAAATACCACATTATAAGTTTGAGTCCTCTTCAGGAGAACCAAGAAAATCTTGTTTTCCATCAGTGACCCAAGAGCTCTGGTCTTTGCTAATGTTCCTATTATCTCCTCTTCACCAGCATTGTGTGATCAATTCATTCCTGTTCCTGTCTCCTTTCCTTGTTTTTATGCTAAAAAACCATTAACCAGCTCTCCTTCCAAAGCAGATACCCTTACATCCCAGGTATTCTTAAAATTTGGGTAATTAATTGTGTTTATGTGCCAGAGTTGAGAAATCCATCAGCTCTAGCACCTTGAATGGTTTGGGATTGGGAATTTCAACTTTTAAGGAAATGGTGGATCATTGCTGAAAGAGTTGAAAAAGGGAAGGAAGGAAGGAAAGTACAAAAGAAGGAAAAAAAGGATAGAAAGGGAGACTAATATCTCCCGTTGTGCTCAGAAGGGTTTCCAAGTACTCTGGAAACATTAATGGGCCTATTCTTAGAGCACCCCTGTGAAGCAGGTAGGTTGGCTGATTAACAGAGGAGATGAGATGGAAGCACTAGTGTTTAAAGAAAAATGTGAATTGTTTTAAAAGTGTCTACACAAGGCTTAGTTCCCCTTGACACAGAACTCCAGAAAGTCCAGAGTCTGAGGAGCAGCAGAAAACAGCAGATTTTTTTTTCCCTTTATTTCCTTTAATTCTGTGTCTCTTAAGCTAGAGAAGCTGATCCAAATAAAGAAACTCTTAACACTGAGAAGGTGCAACATTATTTACTTCCAGGCATGCCTCCAAGAAGGATGCTGCTTCTCCTCCAGCTGCTTGCTCACACCAGGGGCTTCTTGTTACAGAGGTGAATGCTGTCACAAATGTCAGGTAAGTCACAACAGCAACAACCACTATTGGCTTTGTAATCTAGGGCAAACTAATGATTTAATTGTTCTTCAGAGCTGTTGGTTAGGTGCTATAGTGTTTATTTCCTGTATTTCTCAGTATATTTGGTCTGAAAATATCCACAAACTTGATTGGAAACTGCTCATGCTGAGGTAGAAAACAAATAGTTTAGATACACTGAACTTATGTCAGACAAAAACCATCAGCAGGAGCAGCAAAGAGAGGGTGTAAGGACAGGACCAGCTAACCCAACACAAGCATCAGTGTCATGGACCAAACATCCAACGATCACAAGTCTGGCTGAAAGGAAAGAGATTTTAAAACCTCATTTACATTCCTGCTGATTTTGAGCTTTTAGGGAAAATCCAGCAACACTATTTGTAGAGGCATTTCAGATTCAACCTGAAATGCACAAATAAAACCACGAGTTTCTCTGCTGGAATATCAGGGATCATCATTTGCAATGTCTCAATTTCCATAGAATAGCAAGGACTTTAGTCCCTTATACCTTCCTCCAGTCCTTATTCTGTCTGACTTTTTGCAAATTCAAGTTGCTGTCCTTCATCTTACACTTTTGGGGCATTCCCTAAGATTTTGCCACATGGGTTTCAGTAATTTGGGCCAGCCACACCACGAAAAAAAAAATCCATTCAAAACTAATTTTGTGGGCTTTTCTTTACAGTTTCAGCCAGCAGGAAAAATCTGCAGAGAAGATAGGAGCATATGTGATCTCCCCGAGTACTGCAATGGCTCTTCAGGGAGCTGCCCCATGGATGTATTTAAGCAAGATGGAACCCTGTGTGGTGACAACAACCGCTGCTACGATGGACACTGCCACAGCCACGAGGCACAATGCAAAGCTTTATTTGGCAGAGGCAAGATACCTCAACCAAGGAACAGTCAGATCATCTCATATGGAATTAGCCCTCACCTTCAGATAACACTTCGTCTCATGTCTCCTCCCCCTTCCCTGCCCTCTGCTTTAAAAAAGTCTGGTTTTTCGACAGTCACTGAAGAGTCGCTGTTTACTCTTTATAAGGCAGGCAGGCTTCAATAGATGGGCCAGTTACTTAAGAATATAAGTACTTGCATAAAAAATACTAAAGAATACTTCTTAAATACCCCATGATTTTATAACAACAGCTATATAACTACACACACACATATATATATATATATCAATGTGTATATAAAACATAGTATTGGACTTGATGATCTTAAGGGTCTTTTCCAACCTAAATGATTCGATGATTCTATATATTTATAGTAGTTAGGGTAACAGAAAAGGGGTTTTCTCTGGCAGTGGTTGTTGCAGCGCCGTTTAGGAACATCCCATGCCCGTTGTGCAATGGGAACAGCAGACGTGGCCACCCTCATCCATTTGCCAGTAGAGGGTCCCAGAAACAAAGACGTGCTGGAGACAGTTGTTGAGATCACTTTTATGCCTTTGAAAGCAAACCCAACCTATAATTCATGCACCTAAATTTCCCCCAGTTCAAACTTGAAGCATGCATGTGATTTTTTTGAATACCCGCCCACATCCTCTTTCAGATTATTTCAGTTCTGTAGGAAGTAACCAAACTTCCCCAGTGCACGTGTCCTGAAGCTGCAGCAGAGCAGATCTGTTCTGCACTCCCTTGTTACTGATAGCAGTGATGCCCATCATGATCTGAGACCTAGGTTTCTTTATGAACATATGAAAGTCTTCTGCAAGTATGGCCACAGTTCCTCTACCACATTTATGAGAAGTTTGGAGTCTCTGGGAACGCCTGCACATGAAGACAGTAGCATTTCTCATGAAAGGCCTTGCTGGGAAAGGCAAGGATATTGATCAGGCAGAATATTTTTGTCATTATTTTGATGTGGGGCACCAAAGGAATTGTCACACAAGTATTAAATGGTGCTAACACGGCCAGCAGTGATCTCAGCCACCTCTGCAGGACAGCTGGGAAGTCTGGCGGTTGGTCTTACTTTGAGGACATTTTGGATGCTTGAAAACTTGTAAAAATGCCTGATGGGAGTCCTGCATTGACCACAGGCTCTCCCTCTTTTCCCTCAGTGGTCTGTTACTCTTATACAACACTTTGTGAATATAAAAATGTTCTGAAAAAACTGGGAGTCCCCTGGGCCAGAAATGGTTTTGCTTTACTGAAATCCAGATCTCTGAGCTGTTTCCGACATCTAACAGAAATTAGTGTTGCTAATACTGAATATAATGGTGGTGATTCTGGTTTCATGATAAATGTAAGATACATTAACCTGTGTCACCCAGCAAGTTAGAATTAAAGAAAAAAATAGGTTTGGGAAAGATTTTAGGCTTTTAATCCAATTTTATGCTCCATGTTGTTCTGGATAAATGACCATAGTCCATTCTGATCATTGGTTGATCTCTTGGTGGCAAATCTGTTCATTTAGCCACTTTAGTCTCACATTGATTATTTTGATCCAAAAGAGGACCAGAACCAAAAGGTGGGGGGGGAAAAAAATGCCCATAAAACATGGCAGGTCAAATGCAAGCTATGGTTGACTGGAACTTCATTTCAGAAAAAAACACAAATATCATCTGGAGGGATTATGGGGGTGCAGATAGCCCCTGCCTCTCCGTGAACATCTCCTTTTGCTCTCTCGCTCTGCAGCCGCCCACCGTGCCCCGCTGAGCTGCTTTAGGGAAGTGAATGTTCGAGGCGACCGGTGTGGGAACTGTGGCTGGAACGGGACATACTACACTAAATGCCTGGAAGAGTAAGTGCTGGTTACTGGTGGTTACTGGTGTCCCACTCCTGCCAGTAGCCAGGCAGGACTGGGACACCACTCTTGTGCGTTGTTATACAAGGCATACAAACAGAGCACTGCTTCTAAGGGGTTTTCAACTTGGATTTTTTTTTGTTGGGATTAAGCACAAGAGAGGCAAAAGCAAAAACAGTGTTGGGAAAAGGAGTGCGGCTTTTTTGTACCACCTGGAGGCTCTGCTAGGCTTTTCTGGTTGGTTTTCATAGGTGAAGGCATGATGTACAAGCATTGCTGAGAGCCTACCTGTATAACAGTCAAAGTAAGGGAAAAAAGCACATAGCAATAGGAGGAATTTCAGGCAGCGTTTCTTTGGGTTGGGTTCTTCTTGCACTTTGAACCCAGAAAGTTAAGTGAGGACGGTCTTCTTTTTACAGGAACTTACAGATTTTTCTTCTTTGCTTGTCCAGAACAGCCTTAAATCTTATCTCCCAGCATGAATGGAAGTTCAGCACATGATACTTTCCAGCTTTCCCACAGTAAGGGGTCATCCCATCACCAGGCGAGGGCTGAGTTTTCCTGTTCAGTTTGATAACGGGTTCTCTAACCCTTTTTCTCCTTTAGCATGAATTCTTTTCATGTTGCTGTCATGCGCAGCAGTCACCAGTCAGCACGTCTTAAAAAACATGCCTAGATGAGACATTGTCATAGAGTGCTGTCCCTTAACCTTTGAACTCATCACTCCCCGAGCCCTCCTCTGTGCTCCTGTCCTGAGAGCAGGACCTGCTGAGAATGACCCACATCTGAGTGTGGATACGGACAATCATTGAAAAGGAAGGAGATTGTTTACTGGGACCATCCCTACGCATATTAACATTCACTCAAAAATATGCAGTTGCTGGTACCTAACCTTCATGCTTGCACTTTGGCAGTTCACCAAGGAGGGGGACATTGCTGTCATTAGAGGAGATACTAGGTTGCAAATTCACAACTTGAGTTTATTTCCTATTTTCCTACTGAGCACTACACAGGCAGCACCTGAGCTTCACTGTTGCCATCTCTGGGCACAGAGAGAGTTTCTGAATAACTACACTCAATTCTTCCTGGCATAAACAGCAGTATTTCTCATACGGTATATAAAATGGGCAAAACACATGAAAAGTGAGGGTCAAATAGTCAAATGGAAGTAGCTCTGCAGCTTCTGGAGAGATACACCAAGGGGCTGTGCCTATGTGCCCAAGGCACTGATACCAACGGGCATAAAAAGAGTCCGTGTCAATACTAGTTAAATGTCTTAACCTCAGAAAAGGGGTGGTTGGATGCAAACTGCCTAAAAGGATTGGTCCTGGACAGTGGGAACCTCTGACCATGCCCAGGGTTGTTACCAGTGTCCCAGCACCACCGATCACCACATCTTCAGATGTCTCCATAGACCTTGCAGCAGGCTGTTTGTCTACCCCAGGAATGTCCTGTGTGGAAGAGTGCAATGCGCTAACATTAAAAGAGTACCAGTCAGGCAAGACGGTGAGACCGTGGTTCAGACTACCATGAACGATCAGCTCTGCTGGGGACTCGAGTTTCACCTGGCTCCAGACACTCCTGACGAGGGATCCGTGAAAGACGGCACATCGTGCGGTAGAAACAAGGTACTCTTAGTGAGCTAGGAGGAGATATGAATAGTACAGGACAGAGATTAAATGGAAGGATTTTGTTCCTAAAGGACATGTTCTTGGTCTCTGACACAAACCCCATAGTGCCTTCTGTTAAAGCCTCCTTTAGCAGCTGAAAAATAGCAACATATTGTATTGGTTTTTTTGGGGGGGGGGTGTTTACCTCAGACTGAGCGGCTAACACAATAGCTGGTATTTTTTTCTATTAGAAGGGAAAAGAAATAGATTGTACTCTTCTTTTGAAGCTACTAATCAAAGTCAACGTTTATTTGTTGTACATACAAAAGAATTTGAAGTGTTTTTCCAAGAATAGGACTCACTTCTTCCCTTTGACCCACACAGAAGACCAAACTCCTGCCAAGCTGATGACACACTAAAGGATGAGTTTCCTGCTATTACATGGCAGGGAAAATATTTCTAAGAAAAACAGGGGTGCTGAGTTCCACCAAAAGGGAAGGAGCTGCTCAGTGTTGGCTTTGGTAGAGTTCTCCTTTCAGGAGACATGGGTTTCACATCACCAAATGCAAACATTAATTCCAAAAATAACTAATTTGCAAGGCAAAAAGTTGAAAATATATCTTCTTCATTCTCCTTCTGCACAGAGGAGATGTGTTTGTGTCTCCTAGAGCTAGGAAAATGCTCCAAGTTATTCACTGCACAAACAAAACATCTTCTGGAGTTCCAAGGTCTTGTTCACATCATGGACTGGACAGGACAAGACCAGAGTTCCTGAACCGTAAAGTGCCAGGAGCTGGAGAGCATGCTGGGGAAATAGTGTTGCATTTATGTACAGAGATCAGGATGGTTGTGCAGGGTCAGTCCAAGAGTCCATCCAGCCCAGAATCCTCCACCAGTTGTGGGCAGGTACCTAGGGAAGGGTATGAGCGGAGCAGGCACATACGGTACTTCCTACTAATACTGGCACTACCTTCAATTATTTTCAGCTCTTAAGTACTCAATTCCTGAGGTAGAAGTGGGGTTTGTGCATTTTGTAACCCTCAAGGGTTTGTTCAGTCTCCTCTTTGGTTTGCCTTGAACCCAGAACTTGAGATCTTCATTTTATGCTCCCCTAGTGCTTGCTTGGAGAAAGAAAATTAAATGAAGCTTTTCATGACTGAAAAGACTTGGCCTGCTATTTCTCACTACTTTTATACCTACTCACCAGTCAGTGCCCTTTCCTAGTATCTGTCATTTTATCATTTCACTAATACAAATCTGCCTCTTTCTGCAGATATGTATGAACAGGACATGTGTCAACGCGGCTTTTCTCAACAGTGATTGTAGGGAGAAAAAATGCAATGGCAGAGGGGTAAGTAGAAAACATCTAAGTATCCTTTGAACAGTAGAGTATATGAAGTATAAATTTGTCTCTCAAAAGCAGCATTAGAAGGCCAGAATCATTCCTGGTTCAGCAGCACAGAGATTATTTTTGTTTTCACCCATGACTCTCCTCCCAGATTCTGCTCTGGCCCTCCACAGCTCTTCATAGCAGTTTTGTTGGTTACTTTACCATTCTTCTTATTTGTTCCCTCAAATATTTCGAAAACCAACTTCCTCATCATAACACTTCATCCTTCATCGCACCTGCCAGTGCTACTGAATTTAAATGAGGTGGAGTTGGAGAGATCTTCTAAAAAATGCATGCTCAGTTCTGTAACTTCGCTTTCTTTACAAATACTACAGAAATGGCAGATTTTGTACAATATTGAATGGACTTATAAAACCTACATTCCAGACATTAATACTGGCAGAATTATTTCACATGTGGACTTTTTTTATGACATCACTTCCAAGGTACCTGCCCCTTTCCAGACAGATATTATTGTAGATGAGCAGAAGATCTGTCTGGGTGTTAGTGTGGATGCTAAGGGAGAATATTAGGAAGATTTGCCATCATCTGTCTTTTATCTGTAGTATTGCCAAGGACCAGTAAGAAGTTACTGGCAGTCTGTCAACCTGTAATTGGAAGGGTCTGAGGTCTGGTTTTCTTCTGCTCTGTCACCAGCTGCAGGTGGCCAAGTCCTTCAGAAGTTATGTTCTTGGCAACACTGGTCTCAAAGTAGTTGGAATAACCATGTCATTGTACTGTGTTCAGAGAGAAAGGTTATAACCCAAAAAATGCACGCTTTTTTCTTGGGAAGCCATTCTCCAAACTAAATAGACATCCTTGAAAATTAATAATTACTGCTCTATGTGGTTTGGGCTGCATAAATGAGTGAAGAAAGCTAGCCTCAACCCTGTGTCCCCAGAAGAGAGAAAATGTTACTCAAAGCGGACCCGCTATATTTGGGTGGGAAACTGTCACTACCTACATGGGCGTGCAAATTTGAGATGCAGGGAGCGGAGCTATGGGTCCATACTACCAAGCAGTAACACAAACCTAGACTAACAACATATAATAGGAAATCAGCCGACGAGCCTCTGAAGAGCATCAACTCGGTGCGTGCCACTGACACGGGCTGACCGCAGACCCACATTGCGGCATGACCCAAAATCAGGGCAGTAGTCCCAGGGGAGCTCTTCCCTCTGCTCCTGGTCGACAGTGAGGATACTCAGGCTGCTTGGCAGCCCTCGCTGCGCCCCATGAGAGGTTCAGCTGTTAGGGACCGTGAGTGAGAACCGAGGAACGCAGGAGCTGAGTAATCCAGCCTGGACGGGACAAATAAATGTGCAACCAAGGGAGTTATGGTCCTATCTTGCAGGAAAACCCATAATTTTTGAATCACATGAAGGTGACAAATTCATTTTGGACATATTTGTGAAATATGTAGTCACAACAGAAACAGTCAAAGCATTCAAAAGGGCAGGGTAGCTCTGCAATTAATAAAGACTGCAAAAAGGCTTTCCAACTTTCAGATTAAAAATGGCTTGAGAAATGCAAAAAGCACTCCTACTAAGTTGGAAAAGGCAAATGTAACCATCTCTCGCCTTCTGTATGCTGTCATCTCTTCCCTGCGGTGTTTGTCGCACCTCTTCCAACAGGACCATCACCTCAGCGATGGATGGGGAACTCCCACTGCCCTCCCTGCACAAACATAGCAGACATCTAACGATCGGTACAAGCCACACAGCCCACGACAGCCTGTGACCAGGGGCACCAGTCTATCTATCACCTTTGCACAAAACAGGCTGAACATTTCCACAATGGCAGCTAAAGCAGAGTAACAAATTTCTCTTAGGACACGCATTCCATCCAGCCTGTCTCTGCAGTGCCTGCCAATAAACTGTGCTAGCAGCCTATTACCCAGGGAAACACAGGGCCACCTTATGATTTCTTTATTTTTCATGCCATAAAGTAAGTGTTTTCTTTTAGGTGTGCAACAATAAGAAAAACTGTCACTGTGATTTTGGATGGGCCCCTCCGGACTGCAAGCTGGAAGGCTTTGGAGGCAGTGTTGACAGCGGACCACCTCCTCCTTCGCACAGTAAGTGCCGTGGGGTGGGACCTCTCTGCACATCGCACTGCCTGGCTTAGCTTTACTTTTTCTTCAACGAGTTCAGCAGTTCTCCATCTATACTTTCAGATCACTTTAGACTGTGTTCAGGCGTCTCTTTGTCCCTTGCTATTTAGCCATGTCAGGTGGTTTTTTTTCTGACCTCACCTTCTTTTTTTATCATGCTAGTTGTGCTTGCCTTGCCTGACTCTCTCAGACCATTCTCAGGGCACCCACACAATCTGCAGATCAATTCCACTAAGCACAGGGGCCAAGCAGCCAGCACACATTCATTAAGATGGTTTATGAGGGGTGTCATTCTGAGCATTCAAAACCCTCTTAGGAGAATCTTCCTCTCCTCTTAACAGAGATCTCCAGCAGAGCTCCAACCCAGAGAGGACAGGACATAAATAAATATGATCCCGGCAAGTACCTCTGAGAGGTATACTTTTGCCTTCCTATACATGCGGTGTTCTAACTTGCTGATTAAGAAATACCACACAGTCACTCAGCAGTACTCCACAAACCCATCAGCACCCGACAGCTGACAGCCTTCAAGCTCTTCCCCAACCCTCTTTGCTCATTAGTTCTGCTACTGACAAAGAGCTAATAGATCTTTCTGCTCTTTATTTGACCAGGCAAATGGCAAGTCGCTCAGGCAGTAAAGGGCCCACAGCACCGCAGAAATATAACTCTTTTGAGCAGATAACTGTTTATATGTCAAATCAGCTGCTCTTCAAATATCAAGCCACTCTAGTATTTCACCTGCCTGTGAGGAGGGGAAGGTACCCAAGTGGTAATGTTCTGCTCCTCTCAATTCACAGAGAAAGGCCGATGCCAAGTTTTAGGCTTCTCCTAGGGTCTCCTTAACAGTTGCTTATGTGTGCTGGAAGAAGCCAACCCTTTTACACTTTCCCTACGAAAAATCTCTCATACCTACTTATCCATACACTACCTACACATTGGAGCCTCAGCCATTAGCTGAAGTAGGTGTTCAGCTCACATTACTCATCCTTCAGTGCTATACTTGGGTACTTCTTCATCTGCATGCCCTTATCAGGGAACCCCATTGGAAGCCTTCCTGCTCATTCATTATGTCCTCAAACTCCTTACCATGCCAGCCCAAAGACTCCCGTTTCCAGGCCTATATAGCATTACTTTAGCCTCTACACGGTATACCTCAAGGCTTTTTATTGTTTCTCAGAAAGCTAAGAACGCTGGTAGCTCCCAAGTAGCAGTGGTGGAGGTGCCTTGGAGACCCAGCCCGAGAGCAGAAGGAAGGCAGCATGCAAGTGAGCATCTGCTCGTTTGGGGTTGAGTGTGTGCACTAATGAATATCCGAACATACGTGACAAACTGCTTGTTTCCACTAGCGTTCTGTTGTGCCAGAAACGCCTGGTGTGCACAGAGCATAATGTTCTTTCTCTCTCTTCCATTCCAAGTGTTGAGAGTTGCAAGGATTATGGGAAAAGCTGCCGGAATGCTCCTTTTACTCTTCTCGATTTTGGCCTTTCTGCTGCACAAGAGGGTTGCCATTGCTCAGTGGATCCAAAGGTAGGTAAAGCTCCACTAATCTTTGCATCACTTGGCAAAACTCAAGCACATTTAACAATTTCTAACCAAGGTTCTCAGCACCCCTTTCCATGAAGGGCCTTCCTGTGAGTTCACGGTGCAATGCCGGCCACCTCTCGCAAACCAAGATCGTCTTGCTTCAAAGACAACCTGCAGGTCTGATCAACGGCCAGAGCTTTGTCACAACTGCCTCTTCTCCAGAAATGGCAGCTAGAGCTTAATAGTTTTTAATCCTTTCTGGCACTTTTTAAAAGTCTTCCATAGAAATTTTGAAACTAAAATTTTTATCTAACTTCAGGATAATTTTTCATAAAATTTGGCTTTTTCTAAATCACTCTTCCTTTTTTCTCCTTTGGAATGCTTAATCCTTTTTTTTTTTACTTTTTCCTTTGATTTTCACTTTTTTCATTCACTGAAAAATGTGAACAAAAGTTGAAAAAAGAAAGTTTAAATGGTGTGCAGAGGATAAACACTCTCTTATCCTCTTACTGCTTTCCACATATTTCCCAGGTCAAATGGGTTTATAAGCTTAACTGAAAGAATATGGGAATGTGACTGCAGGGGGGGGGGAAGAATGTTCAAAATCCCAAACCAGAAAATGAACGATGACATTCCCCTCAATGATCTCTGCACATCCACATGCTTCAGACTTGCTGGGCTAATTTATTCTGCCAAGAAGTAGGAAAAAATGCACGGAGGTTTGTTCTGCTCTTTGCAGCAAGACTGTCTAGTACCCAGCTACGTCATGTACTACCAATTTAAGTATCTCTACCCTATGCTACAGTCTTCAGAGCAGATATAATAAATGCTTTCCCCTTACCACAGTGATCGGTGGTATCTCTGGAACTCAGGTAAGAGACAAGACTTAACTCGCTTCATAGTTTTATTTTCTTGTCATTTTACATATCCATGTCAGAGGAGACAGTTTCAAAAAGACACCCAATATTTCTCATAAGGTGCTTGTCCATAAACTAGAGCATCTTATTTCGCATGAAATCACTGTCCAAAGTTCATGTTCACTGAGCACTTTGTTATAGGTGGCGACTTAGAAGACAGGAAAAAAGTTGTAGTACCACTCCTCCTCCTCCAAAAGAAGTAAGTATATTCTCCCATCTCTAATATAAAAATTACATTCTCGAAGGGGTTTGGAAAACTTTAACATCTCAGTATTTTCCAAACATCTTTTTCATTTCTCTGTAATTCATGCTCCCCCAGTTATTTCAGTGCAAGTCAAAAGCTGCCAGTGAGGACATACCCAAAGAGTGTGTGCAGCATACCTGCAGAAAATTGTTTTGGTTTATGTCAAAAGACAGTTTAGGGTAAAAATACCGAGTTCCTATAAATAGAAGTGCATTCAGATTGACTGCTTCAAGAGCTGGCATTAGCATGATGACACAGCTGAAGAAAGCACAAACAAAACACTAGTCAGAAAAAAGAATTTTGTCTACATTGGGACAAATATGAGATCTCGCCCAAAATTGGCAGTATGAGGTGGCAGACATCATAGTGTCCTTGCAGGGAGCCGCCAGGCAGGAGGGTCAAGCTCAAGCCTCTGCTCTCATCCTGGCCATGGGGCTTTTCTGAGGTGTCTGCCGCTGTTCAGCAAGGCTGCTCTATCCTCCAGGAATCTGGCTAATCTAAACTATGTCAAAGCTGATGCAGTTTCATCAGATCAACTTTTCCAAAGAAAAGCTCCCTGGGGAAAAAAAAAAAAAAAATCCTGCCTCTTGCAGTTAGTAAAGCAGAAGAAAACGGGTAAGGAACCAGAAAACAGAAAGCATAGTAAGAAAGAAGAGCACCTAAGGTCTCACCTCACACCACATGCACAGGCATCACCCATCGATGAGGCCCAGGGAAGAGCCCTGGGGTCAGAAACTCATGGTCTTTAGGGAAAAACTGGAAGACATGAGTTCTATAATTTGAGGAGGTGACTGAGGGGATATTGGATAATAACCCCCCAATACAGTCAAGGCAACCATAAATTCAGACCCTGTTTTTTAGGTTTATTGCAAGCAGAACAAAAAAATGATGAGACTAAACTGCAACACAAGAGATTTTGGCTAAGAAGTGAAAAAATGCTGTGCTGCTTTTTATATAGCACTGAGGAGGTCCACCACAGCTCATAGAACATGTGAGCCTAAAGAGATAGATGGGGAAAGTTACTTTTTTCTGTCAATAGTTAATTCAAGTATGGCAGTCATTGTCACAAGATGCTGATGAAATCAAGCACTGAACATAATGCAAAGAAGATTAATCACATGGAGAGATAACAAGATTAATCAAAATTTTAACAGAGTATTAGCATAACCCACAAAATAAGTAAGAGGAGAGCAGAAGAGGTAGTCTAGGAAAGGTATGTCAAGTCTGCCACCTTTGTTGTTAATACATCATGTGTGGTCTCTAAACACCACAGGAGTCTAGAAATGACAGATTTGATAAAATGCATGTAAATTAATTCCATTGAAGCAATGCAGTTTAAGAATTTTACTACAATTTTTCAAACATTATAAATGAAAAAAGCCACTGAAGACTGAAAACATACATTAAGAAACTGAGGAAGCGCTGAGACACCAGGGCAGAGGTTGGAAACTCCAGCCCAGGGAAAAGGAGCAAAGAAAGGAGGTGCCTTGGTTACATTTGCAGGCAATATGCCTAGAAATGTAATATATTGTGACAACTAAAGGAGTTATAAACGGAACATGAACTGGCCCAGATCAAGACCCATCCAAAGCAGCATCTCCTCTCCAGCGTGCAGTAGCAGACTGGGGAAAGCACCATCACCAGGACACGGTGAGCTGATCCTGGTCTCCTAAAGTTCTGCTGATGGCCAGCTTGCATCCAGGCCACTGTATTTAAAGGTCCTGTTGGACTCACCCTCCACAAATGCATCTAATCCCTCTGAACCTACTTATCCTACTGCCTCCCCAGGATTCTGCGACTCTGAATTTCACCAGAAAAGCGTCTTCACCCTCTGGAAAATGGATTCCTTCCAAACAGTTCTGCTGTTCCAGTATACATTCCTTAAAATTGTAAACACTGGACTCTGCCACCAGCATGCTAACAAAATAACCTCCATTTAAGTAGAATATGCTGTACTAACCTTAGCATTTTATTTTTCAGGAGAACCTAGCAGAGGAAGAGGAAAGTCCTTCTAAGGATTAAGCCAGAGCAGTGCCTCTTTGCAGGACACAAGACCTCAGAGGGCTGAAAAAAACCTAGGCATGGCTCTGAGAGCAGCCTCACGCATCGCTGGCTCTGCGGGAACCACAGGAAGCCCTGCTTCCCAAATCTGTTACATTAGTTTTGGTGGCATTCAGCTTTAAATAGGAATGTTACCTTCACTGAAATAAAACAGGTTTTCTTCCTATTTCTGTTTACAACAAATATCTTGCTTTCTAGGAGGAAGCTGGACTCTGCTCCTGCAAGGGTTTCCATCTCCACTTCCTAGGCACTTTATGTCTGCTGCTGCAGCAGTCCGGGTCATCACTTTACGGGCCTTGCAAACTCTGTAGGCAGGCACACGGCAGGCTGTATCTTGACATTCTGAATTTTTTAGGCTGAGTGTTTTGATCTGTGAGTCCAGAGCAACTGACTACAACACACAACCCTAAGAATGCAGACCTTGCCTGTGGCCAGAGCAAGCTCAATGCTACAAGCCAGTGTCTACCTGAAAGGACGCATGGATTGTGGGATGAGTGGTTTAGAGTTCTTAGGATTCCTCAGCCTCCTTTTTTAGACTGGCTGATGGAAAGTCCACCTCCCAGTTCCCCACTGTCTGCTTGGTAGATCAAAGAGGAGACACATCGTTTCTTTGGCTTCTCAGATATAAAATAAAATTTAAAAAAATTGCATTTCTGTTTGAAATACTCATCCCTGAACATACTGAGCCATGCCGTTGCCTTGTATGGGTCTGGATTTCAGAGTCACAGCAGAGGACAGGGCTGGATGGGCTCTGTGGCCATAGGAATGTCCACAAGGTCTGCTGCTTTCAAAAACTGAGTGAGAACAAAGAAAGGGAAAAAATATTATATCAGTGTGTTTGCCACAAATGATCTGAGACCAATTCTTGGTAGCCATTCCTGTTCTAAATATCAGCTGATCTTCCCCCAAAGAGCACAGCAGATCCTTGTGGCTCAAAACAGCTAACTCCAAGACACGGTTTTGAAGAAATGGCCTTCCCACCTCTTCCTGAAGATAAGCAACGACTACAAGGGAAATACAATAGTCCCAAAATTACATTTTGCTTGCAGGGAGGTCCTGAAAACACCACTGTCCACCACCTTCTCCCTCATTTTCATCAACATGTCACAGTGACTGGCACTGTCTTGGCCAGAGTGAAACACTCTGGCTTGGTCCAAAAGGTAGGCTCTTCAGGGCAATGAGCCTGCAAGAAAGGCAGGTCTACCAAACTGTACAAGAATTCATCTACATCACTTTGAAGTTTACTACAAATGTACAAGGGGTGATCACTCTTGGCGTATGTCATGGTTTCAGCCCAGCCGGTAACAAAGCACCAGACAGCCACTCGCTCACTCCCCCCTCCCCAGCCATGGTGGGATGAGGACAAAATACAAAGAAAGGCTCGTGGGTCGAGACAAGGACTGGGAGGGATCACTCACCACTTATAGTCATGGGCAAAAGACAGGCTCAACTTGGGGAAGAAACAAAATCAATTTACTTTACTACAAATCAAATCAAAACAAAGATATTAGGAAGTAAAACCAAACCTGAGCCTCTGAGGGTGGCTCAGCTACAGAAATAGCAACTGGAAATACTCTTTTTATCCTTGTGAGTAGCTACTGTGCAACATTCAGACCACAGACTGCTCAGATATCCAGTAGGCAAGTACCATTTCGTTTCACTTAAAGAGTATACCAGTTCTCACAGTGACAATTTCCATTCCTAGCTCCTTCATGGTTTCCTTTCCCAGTGTACATGTCTCCAAGGCTGCCCAAGACCAGACACAGTGCAAAGCCAGCTGGCAGAGAGAAGCAACTAAGGTTGTAGGTACTCTCGGTCTCCTTCACTTTGCCAGGCTTTCTGCATGCACAGAACCTGGAAAAAAAAAAAAACAACAAAAAACCACCCTACATCAAACAAATGGGTTTTTGTATTTTTGTAATATATATATGGCAAAGCCACACACCAAGGCATAACAAAACAGCTTAGCCTGTTCCTGTTATTCCAATTCTGTAACAAATGTTACCAATTTTATTCTTTCCTCTTCAAAATTTTGAGATTAAAATATTTCTTTTCCAGAGAGATTTTGAAAAAGCCTTAAAATCTTTATTTTGTTACAACTTAAATGGTCATTTCAGTTGTTATCTTCATTCAGACCTTGGTACTTCAGAAACACCCTGCACTGTGTGTAGTACTGGAGGGCTTTTACTCCTTTCCCCCCCACCTACCCACTTAGTACACTCAAAAGATAAAGAGAAGATAAAATAAAAGGCAAGAATGTGCAGAGAAAACTGTTTTCAGGCTCTCTGCTTTCCCCACATGGACTCCACAATGTTCAGTCACTCCCCGCACTGTTCTGCCTCATGCTCCTTCTCCTCAGACAGTGGCCACCAGGAGATAATTTCCAAACACTTATTACCACCCCTAAACCAGACGCTGGAGTTCAGGAGAGACACAACCTGTTCCTTTATGGATTATAAGCAATGTAGGGCAGTACGAGAGCAAGGTTGCCCCACGGCTCACAGCTGAATGTCTGGCTCCCAGCCCTTCCTTGGCTATTTCTCCTTCTCTCTGTTCTCACACCTTGCTGGAGGAGCACCTCGAGCTGACTTGGCCACTTGTCTGCCTCAGGCTAAGCTCGCGTCCTGCAATCAATGCACACAGATGAGAAAAGAGGTAACAGGAGGTGACAAAAGGCTGACATAGCTCTGAGCTCACAGAGTGCCACACCGCTGTATTCTCATATGCAGCTGGTACTGTCATGGCTTTACTTAGGAGCAGCTGAGGGAACTGGGGTTGTTTAACCTGGAGAAGTGGAGGCTGAGGAGAGACCTTATGACTCTCTACAACTGCCTGAAAGGATGCTATAGTGACATGGGGGTCGGTCTCTTCTCCCAAGTAACAAGTGATAGGACAAGAGGAAACAGCCTCAAGTTGCACCAGGGGAGGTTCCCGGCTCACTCCAACATCCCTCACAGGCTTCTAACAATCAAAAGTATTAAAACAATCATACTGTTTGCATTAAAAAAACCCATCCTGCAGTCAGTTTGTTTCAGATTCTTCACAAGACATTTACTCGACACTTTTCTTTTTGAATCATAGTATGTAGAAAGAATTGCTAAGACAAGGGTTTTAGTAAATTTCAGAATGTTGAGCTATTTTACAAAAAATAACGTGAGTGAAATACCTCTCCCTCTGTACATGAGAATTCTTGCCATCCTTTCTCTGAACAGTTCTAATACCAACATATCCTGAAGTGACAAAGTGGAGAATGTCAGGAAAGTAACCACAGGTGAGAAGTGCTTCTCACATCAACCAGCTCCAGTTACTGCTTCCAGAGCAGCACACAGCCTCGTGGCTGAAGGAAGGGGTCTGGCTTTCCACCCTGGTTTTCACAGCACTTCTGCCTCTGTACCTGCTTTTGCCCTTGCTTCTTTCTCGCTCACTTCTGTACTGAGAGCCCTGAATTAGCCCCGAGCACAGAGCTCAGACAGCACAGCCTAAGTCTGAACCCATCATGTCACCCAGAATGTCCTACCCCCTCTCCAAGCACTGCAGGAGCCCAGGAAACTACACTACGAAACCACCCGAAGCACCTCTATTCCTGACAACTTCTGCAGGACTGCACGCTGAAAAGTGAGAGAAAAATAAACAATACAGAATATCAAATAACATAGGAGATACTGCACAGACTAAAAGATTCACGTTCAGATGTATTTCTGTAAAAACAAGTCATTTTCCTGATTACTCCAGAGCCACCTCAGAAGCTGTAGGCTGCCACCTTGCAGTGTTACAGAAAACACACACAGCTTGCCTCGCAACACTGTGCGTGCCAGCTAAAATCCAGCCAGAAGACAGAAAAAGCACAACAATCCGTAATAAACTCCCAATTATCGCCACTGATCCTGAAGCGTCACTGTTACTGGCAGTGAACCACAGCCAGAAGCGAGTTAGCTGCACCGATCCCTCAGCACCTGCTCTGAGCCTACGCTCGAGAGAAACGGAGAGGAACGTAGAGCGATCGCCTTCTGCAAATGTGGGCTCAGACCTGCAACCTCGGTTTGAGCAGCATCCTCTTGGCAGGGGGAACTGGAGTCAATGCGATGATACGCAGCACTTGTCAGGAAAACAATAAAGTACCTGAGAATGATACGCATTTAGCTGTTAAAAATAAAACAGCAAAACCTACATAAGGAAGCGTTAGCTGGGAACCATCATGTAACCACGTTATACAGAGGCACCGGCATAAAGGGCAGAAGTTAGGCTGGCTTTTACAGAGACTGGGGAAACCTCTGAATTTATCACCACAACTGCGCGCGGGTATTTCTATTTGAGAAGACGCACAGCCCTGCGCTGCATCACCACCCCCATTACGCTTACAAACCTGCACGTGAGCCTGCACCGCCACCTACACCCCAGCGTTCCGAGCGTCAAAATCAATTATTATCATCAAATCCGATTAAAGACGACGCCTCAACGTGACCCAACCTTCCACACACGCCTCCCCAGGTGGAACACTGCGAGCCCCGCTCCCCACGGGAATGACGCTGCTCCACACACCCCGCTACCTTTTTCCCCTCAGGGCGGCGGCCGCATCCCGCCCTTTCCCTCACAGCCGCCGGCGCCACCGGTTTTAACCGGCCGCGACCGCTTATCAGCCATTTTCCGCCCCCTCCGCCTCCACCCGACGACGCTCGGCAACGTCACCGCTGTGCGCCGCCGCGTGACGTCAGAGGCGCGCCGGGCGGGCGTTGCCATGGAGGCGATGGGCGCTAGGGAGGAAGAGGAGGAAGAAGAAGAAGAAGAAGAAGAGGAAGAGGAAGAGGAAGAGTGGCTGCTGCAGTCCCTGCGCCTGTGAGGGAGCCCCAGCCCCGGTCCCGGTCCCGGCCCGGGTCCCCCGGCCCCGCCAACCTCCCCTCCGTCCTTCTCCCCGCAGGTACGAGGACCTGCACGCCTTCGAGCTCCAGGCGCCCACCCGCCTTATCGAATGGGCCCGGGGGAACCGTGAGTGGGGGGGGGGGGTGGCTGAGGGGAGGAGAGGGGACCGAGGGGATGGGACGGGCTGGGGGGTGCTGGGGTAGGGAAAATGGCCGCGGGGCCGTGGAGGAGCGAGGAGGGAGGCCGTGGGGTCGGGCCCCACAGGGGAGGCCGAGGCGCAGGGCCAGGACGCCAGAAGTGGGGCTGAGTGGCTGGGGCTGGACCGGGGTTCAGCTCTGGGTCCAGGGTTGAGGATGGTTTGTACCATAATTCAGGGGTCTAGGCTTGGGGGGGGGGGGGGGGGAGGGGGCATCCCTCACCATGTCCCTGGTTCTTCGTGCCCACCCCCAAGGTGTCTGTGTAGCCGGGTACGGACAGTCTGGTGGGAACGAGATCCTGCAGCTTCTCCCACCGCCAACGCTGCAGGTGAAGGAGACCCAGGTGGGTGTTGCAGCCAAAGTGGCACCAGAACTCTCTGTCTTCTTTGGCACAGTGTCTTCAGGGACCAGGCTGGGCTTCAGAAGCTGTTACCTGGTCTCTGTTGCTTTGACAAGGGCTTGGCCAGGTTTTGAGCAGCTTTGGTTGAAAGGTAAAGCGCAAAAGTCACCCAGCTGCTGTCCAGTTGAGGTAGCACAGGTTGGCGTGCCAGTCATGCAATCCTGCAGCTCTGTGGGCAGCTTGTACCATGAACACTTCATCTCTAGATGTGTGAATGAAAGTGTTTCATGGGGAAATATGACAGATGAGGACACCAAGGCAAATGAAGAAGGGACTTGCTGAGGTGCCCAAGTCTGGGGGACCACACTGCTGAACAGTGAGGTTGGCCCTTGGGTGGGTGACCTCTGCACTAAAGTAGAAGGTAGTGTTTGGTCACTGGGTAAACAGAAAGCTCCTGAGCCAGACGTGCATGGATGGCAATGAACCCAGGCAGAGCTCTTGGCGGGAGCTTTCTCCAGCTTTTTTTTTTTCCTCTTAACTATTTTGGGATCCTTCAGTCCTATAGCTCCTGTTGAAATAGGCATTACTGGACAGGCAAGAGCTTTACCAAGCGAGAGTGTGTCTTGTGTCTCTGGTTTTTTTCACGGTAACTGACCGCACCAAGTTCTGCACCATTGAGTGTGAAGAGATGAGTTTGCCTCTGATTTCTAGGGCCTGTGTCCAGAGAGAGATTTCAAGGTGGAATGTGGTGGATTTTCAAACCGCCCGGTGTACAGCCTGAAATATGTGCCGGATACCAGGTATGGCCACGAGGTCCTTCCAGGGTGTGTTGGAGATGGAGAAGGGGCTTGTCCACTGAGAGAAAACTCCTTATCCTTGCCTACGTCCCAACTCAGCTGGTCAATCCTGCCAGCTCTGAGATCAGCGTGAGTCTGGGTGGGGAGTTGCTGGCCAGTGGTCCTCCCAGAACCCTGTCTTAGTGTTTGGAGAGGAGCCATCTATCGGGGCGCTCAGCAAAACGGAGTGCACCCTGCTGCTGCTGTACTGAAAGCTGCAGTGGGGCAGCTGGCAGGGAAACTAAAACTGCTGCTGGATAGGTGGAATCCTCAGCTTCTTCCAGAAGTGAGCTGCAGGGGCTGCTGACATTGATGCTGGCTCACCAGGGATCCCTCCCTACCCGACTTCTGAGCAACAGGGGCCTGCGTAGCTTCCTTGCTCTGCCTCCTCCATCCCTTCCTTCTGCATTTGGCACTGCGTGGAGGTGCTCAGCAGGCAGAGCAGGATACTAGTGGCTGCTGCCGCTGCTCTGTAAGTCCCTGCATATGCAGGTTCGGAAGGTTTTTTCCTGCTGTGGATTGTAGGCCAAGCAAACGCGCTTGCCTCTGGCTGATTCATTTCACTCGTTCAGCCCTCTCCTCCTACGCAAGCCCCTGTTGCTACTTTGGGGCTTTTTGTGCCATTCTTAGTCTAGTGCTTTTGGAAAATGTGCTAATTAAATGCCGTTGCCTGGGACTGTGTTTGCCTGGACTGCATAGACCACCCTGGCATCAGGAGTTCTGGGATTATGGTCCTTATGGCCCCTTCTCTGCTCCAAGTAGAGGCCAGAGCTCCTGAGCGCAGGAGGAGCAGCAGACCAGTTTGTCCCAGGCTGGGGAAAAAAAAGGCTGTTCTCTGCTCCTGGAGAGTTTTGAGGGGTTCTTTTTGTCTCCTCAGCTTGCTGGTGACAAGTGGCCCACCAGACAGCTCCCTCCAGGTCTGGCAGGTGTCAGCAGAGGACTCAGGTAAGGGAACATGTTTCTGAGCTGGAGTAGTTTCTCAATGTAGTCTTTGCATCAAGCATCTCTAGCTTCCCCTTCTTCCTGGGCGTGAAACGAGGAGAGGAGTGCCAGTCCCATTGAGTGAAGTCTTGAGTGACTGTCCTTGTGTGGCAGGGGCTGGAAAAAGGTGTGAGACAAGCGTCTACCCCAATTCTGGTGGCTTGGAAAGATGTGGACTTGGCAGCACAAACCTTGTGAGGGAATTAGTAGGTTTAGGCCTGTCACAGCGGCTTTCCACTTATTTGTGAGCTCTTAGTCATACAAACGAAAACCCTGATCATATAGTTAGCATAATGACTCCCAAGGGTTAGAAATAAAGAGCTCCATACATCACCTTTCAGGATATAACATGAACCACCTCGGTTCTCCAAGCCTATGTCTGCCTGCTTCTAGAAAAGGATTGCCGTTGCTTTGTCTACTCTTGTGAAATACATTGAAACCAAACCACCAGAAAGGAAGTGCAAAATGCATTAGAAGTTTTCTTATTCTTCTTCATTGAAAGTAAACATCTTGATTCACAACTTTCCATGCATTTTGCTAGATTTTAAATGGCTTCTTGTCAGTCCTTGCTGGATGTGTTGGAAAGAGTGGTTTTATTCTGGAGAGGGGGCTTAGTCATAATTGGATTTCTATTGGTTCAGTAGGTCACTTTTAGCTTTGGGAGGCATCTTTGTGAAACAGCTTGATCTCGTGGATTACTTGACTCCTGATGTGTTTTACAGCTGCTAACATCTCTTTCAAATAGATGTTATTAAACCTGTAGGTGCCATAGCTACAGTAAATGGCACTGGGCAACCTTGGGCTAAAATTGCAACCGTTTCGGCCAGAGCCCCGTGGGTCCTTCATGGCTCAAGACTCAACAGCGTCCAAATTACAGAGGTTGAATCAAGGAAAAATGTCTACATGGCAGGTATTCAAACCGAGTCTAATGTCTGATTTGGGAAAGTTAGGGTTTGTGTAAAGCAAGGGTAATTGCTCAAGTGGCAAACGTTTCACTGGGTGGGTACTTCCAGACTTGTGCCACAGGGTAGAAAGATATTTGCAGAAAGTACATTGTCTTGAGGAAAAGGGTTACAATGCTCTGGTCCATCTCCAGCTTCTCACTACTCCTGTGACAGTGATTTCTCAGGCTTCTGCCCCACATCTGTGCACTACGAGAGCACCATAGATGGTGTCAGTGAAAAGAACTGGGTTAGCAGAATGCTGCTGCATATGTCATCCCAAACGAGGGAGGTGCTGGCCCCAGAGTCATGTCGCTTGGGGTCGTTGAAATCAGCATCAGCTTCTGAGCAAGCTCTGTGTTACTCTGATCTGTCCATGCGCATGGGAGGAGGGATCATGCCAGCCCTGCCTTACCTCAAGGTGGTTAATCCAGGTGTGGTTTGTTGGGGGTCCTGGAGACCATCTGCCTTCATTTACAAAGTAAGACTCGGGCCTCACACACCTCATCCCCTGGTGAGGAAGATGTGTGTGTATGTGTCCAGTGGCTGTAACAGTGAGCTGAGCAAAAGGAAAGTGTGTTTGTCACTGCTCTGCCATGTCCCCATGCCACAGGGATTCATGTGGCTCCCGCTGCTGAAGGGTAGGTAGTACTGGAGGCATCTACTGTCAGAGCCCTGGTCTGTGTCACGTCCCCCATGGGAACTCGAACAGAGCTAGGGTTAGTCATGGGCCTGCCTGTCTCCTCTGCCTGGGTGCTAACATCACCTTTTGAGGGGTACAGACTGTGCCTGCTCCACGTGGATCCTGTGCAGCGACAGTTCTCGAGCGAGCTGTCAGTCTCTGCTGCTGGCTTTCTTGAAGAACTAAGTAGCATTGCTTGAAAGCCACTTCCAGGGACAAGGCTGGAAATCTGCTTTCTCAGGCAAGATTGCAGTAGAAAAATCATGTGAATCCTCCTCATGGTGTATGAGATCTGCCTTTCTTTTCTAGCCTCCAGTAACAGCGAGGAGCTCAGCGGCCTGGCATTCCTGGATGGCAACACGTTGCTCCTCTGCTGTGCCAAGGGGCAGCTGTGCCTGGCTGATGTTCGGCAGCTGCAGAGTCCCTTGGAGGCTGTGTCCGTCCCCTCGGCGCCGTGTGGCGAGCAGTGGTGCATGGGAGTCGGGCGCGGACCTCAAGGCTCTGACTCAAGCTCCCAGCCCGTAGCTTGCCTCTCGAGCGGAGGCCACCTCACCCTAACAGACCTAAGAAAAACCTCAGAGTCCTTGGCCTCAGCAAAGTGCAGAGTTCCCTCTCCCAGCTCAGGTGCAGAGTTCCTGTGCGTCTCCTGGGCTCCTGCTCTGGAAGGCTGCCTTGCCATTTCAGGTATGTGCTTTGGGCAGAGATCTCCTTTTCTCGATGCTTTTTTGGTCTGTATTTCTACCAAGGCCCAGTTCACCCCACCTTACTTTAAACACCCTGGGTGGCGGGGGTGGTTCAGAGCTCCTCCTGAAGTCAGCAGAGATATGAGCTAATCGTCCTCTGCAACTGCCTCACTCCAAAAACTACAGAAGGGGCCTGGATGGGTTCTGGGGGACTCTCGCTTCCCTCCTGGCAGAACAAAGTCCCCACGCTCTTAGCAAACGCTGCCCTGATAGTGCCAGTGACAGCCTGGCTGCAAGGATACTGTGCTGATAAGACCAGCTGGGCAGCAAGGCTGCCTCTTGGCCAGAGCTTTGCAAATTCAGGCTAGTGGATCTGCAAGCTTTTTGGATCTGGCCCATGTTCTCCCCAGCAGCTGTTAGCTTGAGACAAGCTCCTCGGAGGCTTGGATGCTCTGCTGTTGCAGATTGTCAGTCTGGGCCTTTGTCCTCGTTTCTGTCTCAGCAGCCCTGCAGGGAGGTGAGCATGAGGCCGATAGGACTAGAGCAAAGCAATTTACTTCTGCGGTCTCTCTGATTCCCTTTTATTGAAGGTTTTGATGGGACCGTGCACGTGTATGACACGCAGAGCTGGGACAGCTCTGGCAGGGAAGCAGAGCCGATCTTTGTTCACAGAGGCCACTCGTTCGGCGGATCGGACAGCAGTGGAGGCCCTCCCCTGGTCACAGTGCACACGTGGCATCCGCAGAAACCAAGAACTTTATTGTCAGCAGCAAGCGACGGTTCCCTGCATGTTTGGGACTGGGTTCAGTCTTGTGGGAAGTGTGGGTAGATCATACTTTCGGTGAGATGTGGTATGTTTCCTGTCTATGTTCTAGTTTGCGTAGGCTGTGAAGTATCTGTTTGCATGCAGATACTGTTTTGAGACAGTTGTAGTGAACAGAGCCAACTGTAAAGAGTGCTATTTTAATATAGTAAAAAATTTTGATGGTGTTACTTGTTCTCCTGTGTACCAGCCTTCAAATGATAGCTGTGACTGTGTAGTAGCCTGTAGTTCTGGTTGCGTCCGCCAGCAGAGAACATCCTGCTGTCATTTTATTGTAGACCCATGTCATGTCTGCACCATACTTTTTAGAAGCAAACAGACAAAAAACCATGAGTACAGTTTGAGGAAATGGGCTAATCTGTGGCATACTTAACCCGCCGCTTTCCAGGCCTGCAGCACTGGGGGGAAGGCTGCACACCCCACAGGGTGTTGGCATTTCATCACGTGTGTGTGTCACGAGCAGTGGCCTCCGCTCAGGAAGCCACAGTGCAAGTGCAGCCTGCTTGCAGCCTGCAAAAAGGAACAGGAACAAACTTTTGAGCCCCAACCTCCTACAAGCTTTGCCCTCCCCCTGTGTAACTGAAGAGCACCCAGTCTAAGAAAAGGCCTTGGTATCTTTTGGCTCTTTTCCCACCACCTGAAAGTTTAAATTTGATTGAGCTAATATGATTTCCTGGGCCTGAGGAAGCCAGGCAATGACTCTTGCCAACGCCTACACTGTTACCAAGGTGTTATTTGGTGGGGGGGGGGGACTGCTCCCTATCCTGAACATGAAAAACAGCATGTTTCATCGAGGAGCTGGGGAGGGAGTCAAGAGCCAGGGCAGGGCAGGAATGTGGGCAGGGGGTGCTCGCCCACAATGTGGGGGACCCCAGCTTGCTCTGGTGCTGGGGGTTGCTTGGACTGGAGCAGCCAGCCTGGATCTTGCAGTGCAAATGCTTGCACAGGGCCTGCCATGCTGTTTGCCTTCTGTTCTGTGTCCCAGCACCCAGCGTTTGCTGTCCCCTTGCGCTTCTAAGTGCCTTTTCACGGTTATTTCTGGGGTCAGGAACTGCCGCTCTGCTTTCCTCAGAGGAGGGGTGTGAAGAGCTCCCCGCTTTTCTGGGTGTAAGCTGAGGTGGGGGGGAGGTTGAGGGCAGGCAGGATGCTGGGCAAGTCAGGGTGAAGGTTGTATTTTGCGAGGACGGTGCTTGAAGTGGCTGGGGAAGCCTTGGCGCTGGGAAGGCAGTGTGCTGAACTGCTCTGGGTCATGGCAACAGCGCTTTGCCTGCGGGTGCTAAGGCTGAAACCTGCTCCCATCTACACCATAATGATAATGTGGGGAAGCTCCATGCTGCTCACCTCCCAGCACAAGCCATGTGGGCTCTTCCATTCCACACCCAAAACCATCCCTGCCTACATGCAGCCTGTGAAATGGGGGGAGCACGTCCTGCCCCAAGGCTGGGGGGTTTGATGCTTCGTCACCTACCAAAGCCATAGGTCTGTGTCACTGCCAGCAGCAGCAGTTGCTGTACCAGCAAAGAAAAAAGCCTGTTTGAGCCCAGGAGGGAATGCCTGGTCCTCCTTTCCACCCCTGGAGGGTCCCCAGCAAAACCAGTACACCTGCGCCAATGTCAAACTGGTGTGAATGGGTTCTGGCCAGGGGCCTGGGAGGATTTCTGCCCTGGAGAGGGGTACCTAGGAGGGCTCCTGGCTTTCCAGTCTCTCTACCTCTGCTATTGATTGTATTCCTGCCTGCTGTGGGAGAGCACAGTGTGCCCTTCCCCTGCACTGAGACCACTGGGTTTGAGTTTAGGACATGGCTTTTCTTTTAGGATGTGGCTTTTCTGGCCCAAGGCTGGCACTAGGTACGGTCCCAGGAAGGGCAGCGTGTGGCTGATGGGTACACAGGCATGGAGGATTCCCCAAGCAGGATCCTGGTGCTTACGGGATCTTTTCCAAGCACCCCTGGGAGCGGGAGATTTGGCAAACTCAGGTGAGCAGCTCCACTGCTCCAGCTCCTCTCGGCTCCTCCACAACACGTGTTTTTTAGATGGAAACACCCACCAGGGTGAGAGTCTGGCCCTGGAGGAGGTGGGGTCTGAGGAGGAGAGGTGACCACTGCAGTCTTCCCAGCAACCAAGGCTTCGCCTTCCTCGCCGTCTCCTTTGCAGGGACGTGGTGGAGGAGCTGGCAAGCAGAAGCAGCAGGGCCAAGCCTGACCCCATCCCACGTCATGGTGATGCAGGTAGTGGAAGCAAACTTGCTTAGCTTTCCAGAGAAATGGGGCTTAAGCAATAGCACAGTTTGTACTCATCTAAACTTCCCCCTTTTTTTTTATTTCTTTCCCAAAATAACTTAAGCCTGCTTGTCCAGCTTGAACCAGATTTGACAGGGGACTCAAGATGTCCAAAATATTAAGTACTTGCAGCTGCCATAGAAAGGGATTAGGCACAGAGGAGGGATCTCCCTTTAAACATGACGCTGGAGAACTCGCACTGGGCGGTAAGGGCATTTCTCCCAGAAATGCATCACGTGGACCTTCAGGCAAAGCCTGAATGTTTGATCAGAGAGTCCGGTTGTGTGACTGTAGGGACCGTGGCTTTACTGGAACCAGATTTGCCCTTGGTGGGGAAGGTTGGGATGGCTCCTGCCCCCAGCACAAATGTTGATGCCCCCAAGATGGACCGACTTAAGGATGGTCTCTCCTTCCCCACAGCATCAGTGTAGCAAGGGGCAGCTCGCAGCTGCGTTGGACATGGATGTGTCCAACCTCTGCTCTCCCTGGGACCTCAGAAAGGTCATCCAGGACCCCCATCTTCACTGAGGCAAGCTGCCCACAGAGCTTTCCTCTCTAGTTTAACCTAACAGAGATTTTGAGAGCAGAGGGAAACTTAATGCCACTATTTTGTGCTACACCAGGGGCTGGGAAGAGGCTGATGCTTGCAGCACCGCTGCCAACAGTGCTTTTGGAGGGTGTCTGGATGTTTTTAAGGACTGGGGACTTCTGCTTCGAGGCGTTGCATTGCTCTCTAAAAGTGCTGGGCCGTATTTGTGGGGAGAAGATCGGCACGGGCTGGCCTTGGCTGGATTTAACAGGGCAGTGCCTGTGTGTGCCCGTTCCCCCGGCAGCTGGAGCATCCTCTGCTCCTTGAGGCTGGGACACCTCCCTTTGAACCGAGGGCCATCCAAATTGCTCTGTCCCACATGACAATGACACAGGCATGGTATCCAGCTCTCAGCATCATCCCTGGGTTCCTCCCAGGGAAGTTCCTCCCTTCTGCTACCCTGGGTACAAATGCACAGCAGTGGAGAGACCTCGGCTTTTACAGCTGTCGGGCTGCTGCAGGAGGTTGGGTTTTATGATGAATGCTGTGTTGGTTGGTCTTCCTTCATGCTTGTGGGCACCAGCTCCTGGATGTATCGAGCCCTGCAGTGCCAACCTTTAGGGCACAACTTCTTAAACCATCAGCTACGAGGAGTTCCTCAGCAGGACACAGACCAGACATTGCTTGTTTAACAAGGAGCTCGTTAGTCCACCGTGCTCGCCAGGTACCGCGTGGCCTCGCATTTCATTTCCGAAATCATGCCCAGTCCCTGCTGTGGGATACAGAAATCTTCGTCTCCTCCCTGGCTCCCGTTGAAACGTCTGCATGTCTCTGCACCCTGGGTTGCGGGGGGAAGGCTGTCATCAGGGCAGCGATGGGGACAGGGGGGTATGGGGGGGCTTGGCAAAGTGGCCACAAGCAGGACAGGAGCAGGATCCCCCGTGGTGGCCACGTCCATCTGCACTGGTCTTTTAGGACAGCATCCCAGCTGATGGAGAGACGCCAGCGTTTCTGGGGCAGGGTACAGCCCGTCGTGAAGAGCGACATGTTGGTTCAATGCCTTGCCCTGGATGGCTGTCTCTGCTGGCAGGGAGCCCAGGCAGGGAGGGCTGAAGCTGCGTTAGTCATTTCTCACCCAAATGACCCAAGATTTCAGATGTTAGCTGAGAGCAACGAGGGTGCTGGGGTGGTGGGAGCTGTGCGGATCATGCCTGGGCAGGCGGCTCTCCTGTGCTCCCCCCGCATAAAAGACAGCTTGGTGCGAGTCTTGTGGCATTTTAGCATCGATTTCTGTGGTTTCTGCTGCAGCCTGAAGCTTGCAGAGCGCTCACACAGACGGGGACATTTGGTGTGAGCCGAGGACAGAAGCCAAGCCGGCATTTACCTGCTGTGTCTGTGTGAGCTTGGAAGCCAGGACACAGCGGGGAGCAGGGGGGGGCACGATGGCCAAAGCCTCCTCCAGCAGGACCAGAGGATCTGGGGGTTTCGGAGGGGCAGCTGAGGCAAACACCGAGTCCCAGAGAGCGGGCAGGGGTGTCCCAGCACCGACGTACAGGCAGGCAGCAGCCGCAAGGGTGCTGGAAATGCCGGGGCTAGAGTTGGGACGCTGCTGGAGACTTACTTACATGTTAATGCATGAATAAATTAATTTGCTAGTGAGGAAACGTGCAGCTGAGGACAGGAGCAGCAGGACCGTGAGATGCTGCGACAAGGAAATCTGCTCTCGTGAGTTTGCATTTGACTTGCTGGGGTGGGACAGAGCGGCAGAGAGGGGGGCGAGAGCTTCCGTACCCCCACCGGCACCATGATCGAGTGCCACATTGTAGAAGACCCCAGGACTGTGCCAGCTCCCCTGTCCTGAGCCAACAGAAGTGTCCAGGCGCTGGGACTCTTTTTTTTTTTTTCTGAGTTTAATAAACTAGAATAATTTATTTGACAGAACACAGAAACATCACAGATATGGTGGAGAAACCAAAGAAGCAAGTATCCATGAACAGTACAAAGTAACCACTTTACAAAAAGAAGTACCACGCTGCCCATCAGCTTTACCCAAAAATAACAGGGGGGGGGTTCAGCTCCGCATCCCCCCTGAACAGGGCGGGATGGAGCTAGCCCCACGGGTTGCTCTCAGATGACAACGCTGACCGCAACGGCACAATAAATAGTGAGAACGGCCTCTCGGGTGGTGGTGGGAGACCCGAGACCCCTGCAGACCCCAGTGGGGGTCCGTGGGGTGGGATGGGTCCCAGGCATCCAGCAAGGGAGCCCCAGGACGGGCACCGCAAAGCCAGGAGGCACAAGCATCTGGTGAAACACTGGTTAGGGTGGCAAACACTGTGTTCCCCTTCCCCTCCCCACCCCCAAATAGGTGCTTGACCCCATGCAGGCACAGATCAGGGGAAAACATCAACCAGGGGAGCTCTGCAGCTTGAGGGGGGGGCCAAAGCATCCCCGGTGTAACCCCGCTGGGAAGAAGGTTGTTACGCCGTGACCCTGCTGTGGCCGAGAAGAGGCGTTTGCAGCCTCTTCCAGAGCAAGCGTCGCGCAGCCGGCGGCACGGACCCACGGGGGCTGCGCTTCCCCGCTGCCGGCTCCAAGTCCGCCGGCATTACCCGGCGGCTCACGGCTCTGAGCTCGCTTCCTCCGGGGAGGCTGCGCTGGTGTAAAAACCAACGCAGCTGAAGAATAAACCCCCGGGGTTGGCCACTTCAGGAGGATTTGAGGGTAAGAGCAGGGGGAGCGATGCCCACCCGTCTTGCCGGCTCCAAACCCCGGTGCCAGGTCGAACCTTTGCCGGGGAGCAGCTGGGCTCGGGTCTTGGGCAGGGTCCAAGGGCCAAAGCCAGGCTCGTGCATCCCGGGGAGGGAACGCATGCAGCAGGGCCAGACAGGAGGGACAACGGAGGGGACATTCGAGGTGCGCGGGTGCCCTTTCCCATGAGCAGGCTGCCTAGAAAAGACCCCCCCCCAGTTCTGCTGCAACCCCCCCCCCCCTTCCCTGTAGCAAACTGGTGTTGAGACTGGACTTATATAAAACGCATAAAAGAGGCAGCTCATAGGAAAGGGCTCTGAGTGCAAGGGAGGGAAGGGGCAGGGGGCTGGACGGGGAGCGGGGGGCTAAGGTGAGGGGTGCCGCGACCCCACAACCCCCCCCCTTGCCTCCAGCACCCCTCTGGCCGTGCCCTGCAAGGGAAACAGCAGCTCTGGCAGCTGGATGAAGAGTGACAACACGGCACAGCTGGAAGGTTATAATTGCTGTCGCCATCGGGCGATCCATAGGCTCCCGGTACAGGTAGAAAACAAAATTAATAATTATACAAAAGAGAAGAAGCCTAATGCACGGGTGTTACTGGCGCACGCCGGCCCGGCGAGCTGAGGGGGGCTCGCTTATCTGTCGTTGAGCTGCGGGGAGTTTGTCCGCTCCTCCTCATCCTCCTTGTCGTCCTTCATACCTTTGAGTCGCTGGCGGGCGAAGTCTTCAAACACAATGTCATCGTCACTAGCGGAGACACAAGGGAGAGGGGCTTTACGGGGGGGGGGGGACAGGGTGCACAGCGAGCCCAGGATTTGGGGACACCCACCGCAAGGCTGTCCCGGCTCGCACGGCGAAGGCAGGCGTGCTCAATCCACACCGCAGTATTTCAGCAGCTCGGGGGCTCTTAAAACCCCATCCCTCAGCAAACAGCCTTGCTTTTCAAAGCTTTACCATTACTTGCCCTCTGCAGCCCCCAAAATGCCCCCAAACAGGTGGCTGCCCTGGTGCTTGCTCGGTGAGCAAGCTGAGCAGCCCAGGAGCGATGTGTAGCCCGAGAGCGGTGGGTGCAGCTCCGCATCGGCAGCCCGCGGCATCACCGGGACTGTCCGCACCGTTCGCTCCGCTCCTCGAGGACCGCAGCCCCGCAGAGAGCGGCTGGGTTGGCGGAGCACTGCAAAAACCTCCCCAAACCACTAATTCCAGAACGAACGCAGAGACGGGGATTAACCCAGTCGGTGCAACGCGGCCGCAGCATCACCAGCCCCAGGGCATGCACCCCCGTCCGTGGGGACACCCCCCCCTCCGCCAGCCCCCCAACACATGATCCCGGCGGACGCTTTTTTACTGCAGTTTCTCCTGTTTTTTGGAAAGCCGTGCAGGGAGATGGCGAGGGAGGAGAGAAGAGAGAGGGGCACGGCATGCGTTACGGGTTACGCGTGCGGGGTTAGTTATTGTGTGCCGATCCCATGGCACGGCACGGCAGGTGTTAGTGGGTTAGGGGGGTGCCATGCAACCTCTGTAAATGCTTCGCGTCCCCACGCAGCCCCCGGGGGGGATGTTTTTTGTCTCTTACTTTGTGTCAAGCTCTATCAGATTTGTATCTATGGGCGCTTCGTTCTCTGGAACTGAACAGAGGGAAGTATGGCACAGGGTTAGTCACCGCGGACACCGGGGTCGTCACTGCCATCCCACCGGGTGGGTGCGACCCCCCCCGGGGTTTGGCTGCACTGGGGCGATGGGGGCACCCCCGTGGTTTTAGCCCCAGCACTTGCTGCCCTGTGAATGTGTTACCACGGGCTCGACGAGAAGCGAAAATCTCCATCGGGCACCACGGCAGCCTTGCTGGCACGGATAGGGGAGCGGGCTGACCCCTCTGTGCCCCCCACCCACCGCCACCCCAAAGTGGGGCTGCCCCACACCCAGGGCCGGACACTCACCGTCCCGGTGTGCCGGTTCCTCCTTGGGTTTGGGATGCATCAGCGTGAAGGGCAGCTCCACCGCGACGTCGCTGCAAGAGATGCCGGGGTAAAGCACAGGGCTGCCTGCGCTTTGCAGGCAGAGCAGGGCAAATTTGGGGGGCGGGGGGCGCAGAGCAGCATCCCACATTTCAGCTGCTGGGGAGACCACAAAGCCAGGCAAAAACCTGTATTATCCTCCGCATAGCCTCTTTACAGCTATCGTGCTTCTTGCTTGAGCTTAACGCCGTGGTTTGGGATCAGGAGAACCCCCCCCACCCCGGCTGCGGGGCCGGCAGCTGGGCCAGCCGGAGAGCATGAGGGAGGAGATCAGCACAGCAAAAAAATCTGCCTTTTAACAGCTTAGCAGCAGCTGGGGATCCAAATCCCCCGGGTTTAGGCTGCGTGCCGGCAGCGCCATGTGAACGGCAGCGGGGTCTGGGGCAATCCCAGTGCTGCGGGAGGGATGGAGGAGGTGCACCAAGTTTCCAAGTGCTCAGCGGGCACAGCGATGGCAGGATGGGACAGCCCAAAGACGGCCCCGAGCTCCGCCAGGCAAGGGGTAGGACAGAGCTCTGCTTCTTCCACCCACAAGTGTGTTGCAGTGGGGGGAAAAGCTTGTTGTGTGTGTCAGCTACAGCCCCAGCGTCCCCCAGGAATGGCGAGTGGGGACAGGCAGGCGTGGGGAGCCATGGGACCCCACGGGAGGGGAGCGATGTGAGGATAGAGACCGGGAAAGTCCCGGAGACTCTCCTCCCCACGGCCGGAGATGCTCAGCCCCAAGGAGCCACCTCCGTGCTCTGCTCACTGTCCCCAGCAGCACCCATAGTCCCTCCTCGCACCAGCCCCGCTGCTCTGGCACAGGGCAGGGGGGATGCAGGATCCGACCCCCACCGACATCCCCAGCCCCACCACCCCAGCCCCATCTCTGCGGGCTGCCTGGCTTCGGGTGAGCCAGTGATCCCAACGGCGGTGGCATCCCGAAGACAAGTGTGGGGTCAGGGTGGCAGCGGAGGGGACCCAGGGGGTGCAACAGGGGGCTGCAGCAGCAATTCGGGGGTGTTCAGGGGGAGCGGTGCGAGCGTTACCTGGAGGCGAGATCTCCCAGCAGGCTGGCATGGGTCAAAGGAGACAACACATTAGTCACCGCTCCCCAAGGACACACGACCCCCCCCACCTTGTGTCCCCCCACGCTGCTGAGTCCCAGGGGAGGTTTGGGGGGGCGACGGGCCCCATCCATGGCATGGGAGGGCTGCAAGCAGGGCCCCATCCTGCAAAAGGGGCTGCGGCAAAGACAAGGCGGGGAGCAGGGTTGTTGTATGGATTAATGACACACCCCCCCCCCCGGCAATGGCCACGCTGGTGTCACCAGAAAGGGCCACCTTGCCCAGAGCTGGGCTCTGCCACAGCTTCGCCATCCCACCCCCAGGAACCATGCAGCATCCCGGGGGGAATGCGCCAAGGCCGGTCCCAAGCCCGAAGGAGAGAGCAAGGGAAGAGAGGGGGTGCAGGGTGGGGGGTGGTCCCCAACACTCACCCTCCTCGTGACACCACCAGCTTCACCTTCACCTTGTAGGAGACGATAATGCCCAGGATCTCCTTGTTGGCTCCGTCTCTTAACCTGGAGGAAGGGGTAGGTGGGCATCAGCAAGGGGATGTCCATGGGGAGCAGCTCCCCCCATCCTCCTGAAGGTCCCCCCACCAGGTCTCCTCCACCCTGAGCATCACCCCTGGAGCAGGAGCTGGATGCCCACCCAGGCTCGGTCCTCCCCCAAGACCCTCCAGCGCTGCTGGAGGGAGCAGAAGCCCCAGGGGGGTGTCGGGGGGGGGCTCACAGCGTGCTGGAAGCCAGGTTGGTGTCCTCATGCTTGAGCTTGCCGTCCAGCGCCAGCCCCCGCTTCTCCCGGTTGTTGGCGAGGAAAGGGGTCAGGGTGTAGACTTTGCAGAACGTTGAGCTCGGGGCCACCATGTCGCTGGGGATGCCAGCCACCATCAGCCGGAACCCCAGCTCCCCCCCAGCTCCAACAACCCCACCGGCCACCTTGGACATCTCCACCCCAGCCTGGGGAACATCTCCTTCCCAGGACCAGCCTGGAGGACATCTTCTTCCTAGCCCCAACCTAGAGGACATCTCCAACCCCAGCCCCAGCCTGGTGAACATCTCCATCTCAACTCCAGACCCAACACAGCAGACAGCTCTGTCCCTGCCCCAGCCTGGAGTTCATCTCTGGCTGGGGGGGAAAAAGAAGGTGACGTCCCCCAGGGTGCCATCAAAAAAAGGGTCTCCATCTCCCCACTCCTCCCACCAGGACCCGCTTGCCAAACACAACATCCCACTGCTTTGAAGGTGCTGCGTTGGGGCAGGAGTCCTCCAAGGCTCCCCTGAGGTCCCTGGGGCCCCTCACGACGTCCCCGAGCAACCGGTACTCACTCGGCGTCCTCCACAGCCACTGGGCACTTGTACTGGGCGGTGTTGAAGAGGCAGATGTCGGCATACTGGCGCACTGGGGTGAGAGATGGAGAGACGGGGGTCAGGGAGGGCCCCCGTAGGGATGGGGACAGCAGCCGGGGGGGGCAATGTCCCGTTCCTCACCTGAGATTTTGATCTTCTTCACTGTTTTGTTGGTGTTGTTGGTGACATGGACGTTGACACTGATGGGTTCTCCATGGTAGTAGATCTGTGGGGAGCAAAGGAGGGGGGACGGTGAAGTCCCCGTCCTCGCCGGGGTCACCCCACTGGTGTCCCCTCCCTGGTCCTTACCCACCTCTTTGTCCAGGGATGCCTCGAGATGCAGCGGTTTGTCCGACATGAGGAACTGCCGGGTGGTCTCTGCCATGGGCTGGGGGCCGGGTCGCTCTGGCGCGTACTGGACCTTACGGATCACCAAGCGCACCGAGTTCCTGGGAGGAGATGGCGAGAGGAGAACCCAGGCGTCTGGCTGCCTGCAGGCACCTCTGCCCGCAGGCTACCCTCTTTCTTAGCCCGTTTTGGGGTCAAATCCCTCTTTTCTTCTGGTCTGCTGGGTCAGGAGAAGGATGGCATGGGAGGTCCCGGCTGGATGCCCAGCTCGCTTGGGCTGCAAGGGGGCAGCCCCACGGCCGTGCCAGCCTGCCTGCGTGGCCCCATGTCATGGCAGGGCTGGGCTCCTTGCCTGCAGCACAGCCTTAGATGTCTCCATCCCAAATCTTAGATCATCTCCATCCCATCCCTACCCTGGAGAGCATCTCCATCCCATCCCTACCCTGGAGAGCATCTCCATCCCATCCCTACCCCGGACAGCATCTCCATCCCACCCCCAGCCTGGAAAGCATCTCTGTCTCAGATCCATCTTGGTGAGCATCATCACCCCAACTCCAGCCCCAGCCTAGCAAATATCTCTGTCCCAGCACCATCGTGGAGGACACCTCCATCCCAGCCGCATCTCAGCCACTGTGGGTAGCAAACTGGGGTGCCCCTTTCCCAATACTGGGGGTCATAGCCCCAGACAGCACCCCGAGGATGCTGCTCCCACCCAGGCTAGACGGATCCTCTCTGCTCACCTCTTGTGGATTTTCTCCTCCAGGTTCTCTGCACAGAAAGCTTTGACCTCATAGTCCACGCCGCAGGCCTGGAGACCAGGAGGGGGCAGAGAAGGAGACAGAGAAACCCCTTTGCACACCCCCAAAAGGTGACCCCAACCAACAGCCGGTCACCACTGCCCGCTGGCACAAGGATGGGTGGACCTTACCTTCCCCGTGTCCTCCGGGCCCGGCTGCAGTGTGACGGAGCAAGGCAGGTTGGGGGGGATCTGGAAGGGAAAGGGGGGGTTAGAAGCGGGGCTGGGACCCCCATCCCCGAGCCGGCTTTTTGCCGTGGAGACCCATGGCATCACCCGCTTGGCTGTGGGGCTGGGCACTGCATCCCCTCCCGGTGCCACCGCAGCACCAGCACCAGAGCCAGGATTTTCCTGGCGCTGCCAGCATTGCCCCTTCCTGCCTGTCATGGGGGAGGACAGCCAGGAAGGATTTCCTCATTCTCCTAATTGCATTTCCTAATTGCACGGTGCCCTTTTCCTTCTGGCCATATTTCAACCCAAGTCCTGCTCTGAATCCGTCCTGGGCAGCAGCTCGGCCTCGCCAGACCCAAACCCTGAAGGGTTAGGAAAATCCGTGGGCTTGGGGTTGGGTTTTTTTGTTAATCTGGAGGATTTGGAGGAATTAAGATTGTTTCACTGGGGCTCCGGGATGTTTGCGAGCCCTCGGGGCTCAAGCCAGGAAAATGCCACCGGGTCCCCCCGGCTCCAAGGGGGATGGGAGCGGCTGCTGTTGCCAAAGCTGCACCAGGAAATTTGGGGTGCGGGAGCACAAAATGGGGGTTTATCCCCCCCCCACAGTATTCCCTGCTGGAGCTGCCCAAGCCCTGCTTTGCTTTGGGGGAGCACCCCAGGTTGGTGTCACTGCCCTGGTCACACTCAGGGCACGGACCCACTGTGCCAGCATGCACCCCATGCCTCAGTTTCCCCACCGGTGGCTGCTTTTTGCTCCTGAGTTTTAAGATCCACTAACAAAAGCTGCATCTTCATCACGGGTAGCAGCATCTCACCCCCAACCATGACCCTACGGGGCCAGAAGGGACCCCAATGTCCCTGGGGGGGGGGGGTCACCGTCCCCTCCAGCAGCAAGGGAAGAGCCCCCAGCAGCATTGTCACCCACTGCCACCCTACCTCGAAGGTGAAGGGGTAGGCATGCTCGCCTAGCTTCTTGATCAGCCGCTCCTGCAGCCGTGTCAGGGGCTTCTTCTCCTCGGGGACCGGAGGGAAGGCCTGGGCATTGGCCACGAAGAGGTCCTTGCGGAAGGTCAGCCCCAGCACATCCAGGTCCTCGCGGCCATAGCGGAAGGCGCAGGTCAACGTCACAAAGACTGGGGAGGGTGACAAGGGGTGGAGGTTGGTGGCAGGGTGGCATCATGGCGTGGTGGTATCATGGCATGGGGCATCATGGTGTGGTGGTATGGCGTGGTGGCATCATGGTGTGGTGGCATCATGGCATGGTGGTATCATGGCATGGGGCATGATGGTGTGGTGGTATGATGGTGTGGTGGTATCATGGCGTGGGGGCATCATGGCGTGGGGGCATCATGGCGTGGGGGCATCATGGCATGGTGGTATCATGGCGTGAGGGCATCATGGCATGGTGGTATCATGGCGTGGGGGCATCATGGTGTGGTGGCATCATGGCATGGTGTTATCATGGCGTGGTGGCATCATGGTGTGGTGGCATCATGGCTCATCCCGGTCCCACCAGCACTGGGAAGTGGTGGTGGCTCCCAGGAGGTGCCATGGTGGGGAGATGGGGATGCAGCCCGGGCACCAGCCAGATGTGCCCTGGGGTGCCCACCACAGGACCCCCATCCTCTGCAGGACAGGGCACCCACCGTGGGGAGAGGGGGCTGCAAAACGTCACCCAAGGGCCCAGAGATGCCAACACGCAGGGACACCGGCCGTCCCCTGCGGTGGTGCCACGCAGGGAGCCGTTACCTTTTCTCTCCTTCAGGTACTCAGGATCCACCAGCACCACTCCGTCTGCAAGGGAAGACCGCAGCGTCAGGGGACACGCCGGCAGGGACGGGAGGGGGACACGGCGGGGTTGGGGGGGACACGCTGGCAGGACTGGGGGGGACACGCTGGCAGGGTCAGGGGGACATGCCAACTGGGTCAGGGGGACACGCTGGGATGGTTAAGGGGATGTGGCAGCAGGGTCGGGGGGCATGCCAGCAGGGTTGGGGGGGGGACGTGCAGGCAAGGTGGGAGGGGACACGCTGGCAGGGTTAGGAAAGGACATGCCAGCAGGGTTAGGAGGGGACGTGTGACATATAAAAGGTCCCCTTTATACAGAGAGGCATCACCTCAGAGCCACCAGCCAGGGCTGGGTAGGGGACACGGTGGCAGGAGGGGGACAGCCTGCACCCGCTGCACCCAGGGGACAAAGACAGACACGGGGGGGGCCGCGCCAGGGACCCCGGGAGCCCCGCGGTGCCCAGCTCCTCATGTGCAACCAGCCATGCGCCTGCCACCAGAGACAGATACATCTCAATATTTATGTATTTTTTTAAATTTATATATCTATTTAAAGCCTTCTCTCTGCAGGATGAGAGATAGGGGGGATTCGGGCTCTGCCTCCCGAGGTAATTAATCCACGGAAGCTGCAGGCGTCTTAAACGAGTAATAAAACAGGAATATATTCAAAACTGGCTGTTTTCTGACTCCTCTGGTGCGGGTGCTTCTCCAGTGGCTGTCCCTTAGGGATGCAGCCGCTGCCAGTGGATGGGGATGTCCCCAGGGCATCTCCCGGGGGGGGGAGTCCCTGCTCCCCAAAACCCCTTCTTCCCACTCACAGAGGCTCAAGCAAGCCCAGGCCACCCCGGCACATCCCCCCACCCGAACTGAGTCGCCCCCCCCCACCTCCCCGGCCCCACATACCCACGGGATCCACCACGTCGATGTGATCCACAAAATCCCTCTTTCCCAGGTAGACGGTGAGCTGCGGGGAGGGATGGGGGGGTCAGGGATGCCCAGAGCAGCCCCCCGGACTCCCATGGCCGGATCCGTGCTGGCAGAGCTCCGGGGGGTGTCCTGGGGTCCCCCCGTCTGGTCACCACCCACTGGGGTCCATCACCCCCATGGTCCCCACGTGGCACCCCATCCCTGCAGCACCCAAAAGCCAGCCTCCCTGCTCCCAGCCCCAGTCTCAGGCAAAGCCTGGACCCCCCCGATGTCCCCAGACCTGGTGGCATCTGGAGGCACTTGGCATTTGGGGACATTTGGGTTAAGGTCAAGCCTCAGCTGGCACCCCATGGGCTGAGCCCCACAGCACCACCCTCCCGACTTTCTCCTGATGGGGAAACTGAGGCACGGGACACAGACGCATCAATCACTCAAGGGTCAGCAGGAGCATCCTTCCCTGGGAACACCGGGAAATGCCGGGTGTGATGGAGAGGACCACCAGCTCCAAGCCGGGAGCGAGCCCTGGTGCCAGCGCACACTGCCGCCGGCTCGGACAGTCCCCAGCTCACCGGCTCGGCATCCCTGGCACCAAATCGGATTTGCCTCCCACCGCACAGCCCCAGCAATCCCAGCCGGAACCTGGCTGGAGCTCGTGAGTTCCTGACCCCGGCCTCATCCCATTAGGTGATTGAATAAATAAGCCTTTCCCTCCAGTGCAGGGCAGGCAGAAGCAGGCAGCTGCCAGGCAGGGGGTTACACTGCCAGACCCACACTGGGGCTGCCTAAAAACCCCACGGGCAGGGCTGCCTGCACCCTGGCACCCATCCGCTCAACCCCATGGGAGGGCTGCAGGCAGCTTCATCACCGACTGAACCCCCTGACCTTGGGCAAGCCCCCCCCTTAACCCCACTGTGCCTCAGTTTCCCTTCCTGCTGGTGTGGCAGGATGCTCAGGCAGCAGGCAGCTTGCAGGGTGTCTTTGGGTACATGCCTGTCCCCCGCTCCTGGCTGTGCTTGCAGGATTTGGGGGGAGGGGGGGGTGTCACCCCAGGAAGCACCGGCTCCCCCCGCTTCCCCCCCCATCTCCCCACGGAGCCACCGGCCTCCCACTTACCTTCCCGTTGGGACTGGCTTTCTTAAACACCCTGCAAAAAGAGCAAAGGGAAGGGGGGGGGGGTTAGCAGCTGGGGCAGGGGGCACCCATGGGTGCTGTGGGATGCATTTCCATCACGCCAGGGCAGCACCGGGCAGGCGATGGTACCTGACCCCATAGGGCACGGGACCCACGATGCCCAGCTCCGGGCACAGAGTGAGGGTACCTGACCCTGTATACCACAGGGGAGCACAGACAGCCTGCTCCTGGCCCCCATATGGCACTGGGGAGCGGGACGGGACGCCCAGGGGCTGCACGGCTCTGCCGCTGGGCACGGGGCTGGGAGAGGAGCAATGCAAGGTGCAGAGCAAGGTGCCACGCAAAGGCACGAGTCATGTAAGATGCAAGGTGCCCTGCGAAGACCCTGCCGTGCAAGGTGCCGTGCGAGGTGCTGCACAAAGGCCCTGCTGTGTGAAGCCAGGCTTTCTGCAAGCTGGGGGACAGCACGGCGGAGGGGCAGTCCCCGGCAAGCGGCACAGCCCCCTGCAACCCCGTCGGGTGCCAGGATCTGGCCGACCCTCGGCATCCCGATGAATGAGCAGGAGCAGCCGCTGCCAGCGCCCTGCTCTGGAAAACAGAGGTGTCGGGAAGCCAGCACAGCGTATCGCATGGGGAAGGCGCCCAGATACCACCATGGGCAGCAGCCCAAAGCCCACAGGCTGCAGAGCTACATCCCAGCACCCAGCTGCCTTCCAGCACCTTCCTCGCTCTTTATGGCTTTAATTTGTTTCTAATTACCTGAAAGTAAATTAAAAATAAGGTTTGCACCGCACACATGGATATTAAAAAGGGGGTTGGGGTGAGGCTGCATCACGGCACTCCCTGGGGATGGGGACAAGCCCTGCGGGCGCCCGTGGAGCTGGAAGCAGCGTGGGACCACGGGGACACGTCACCCGGGATGGGGCCACCCCGAGGGATGAACCCCCCCACACCCAGCACATTTGCAGCCGCTCTGGCTGTGGGGTGACGGTCCCCACCGTCACCTCTGCCCCACAGGACGTGGAGCACACGGATGGATCCCAAAGCTACCGGAGAGGCGAGGAGAGATGGGGGATGCTCCTGCCCCCGGGGCTTTTCATCCACCCTCCATCCCAAGGGCCGCCCTGCACCATGGGAACCGCCCCCAGGCGTCCCCTTTGCCCCCCAAAATCCCTCTGCAAGACCCCACGGAGCTGGGGGGGAAGGACATGGGTCCAACATGCCACCGCAGCGTTGCAAGTGCCAGGAAAGCCAGAGCATCCCCAGTCTGCCTGCTGCAGGCAGGGAGCAGGCAGGGGCAGGCAGGGCTCGCTTGCCCGGCACTGCCTGATTTCAGAGACTGTTCAGAGCCTGCCCTGGCACGAAGCCACCCATAATGGGTTCTCCTCGGATAATCCCTCCTCGCCTTTAAATTCCATTAAAACCATCCGGGAAGATTAGTGACGGCGGTTTGGGCTGGGAAAAACAATTCCCAGGGCGGCTGCTCGGCTCTGCCGAAATACCAGGGGCTCCTCCAGGCACTGCCGGGATGGACCCTCACCCCACGGCCAAGGAGAGCTGCCGGCAACCCGCTGCCTGCGTTTGCCTGCACCCTGCCAAGGGGCAAGCAGGCAAAGCAGCAGCCGGTGGGTTTGCTCGGCCCAAGCAGGGAATTAAAACAGAGCGGTGCCAGTTCGGGTCAGGTGCAATACACGGTGCCCGAGCCATAATCCTGGTGATGGGATGGGATGCACCGGGCTGCCATGGGCACCGTACTGGGGGACGTGTGGGCACACGCCGGGGAGGGTCCTGGCACGGCCAAGTGCCGGTGGCTCGGTCCCTGCACCGAGCACAGCCGTGACAGGAGCATCCAGGGTCCTACTGCGTGTGCCGGGGTGTCCCTTGTCCCCATGCCAGGGCCATCCTCATCCTCATGCCTACATGCCAGGGTGACCGACATCTCTAAGCCTGGGTGCTGGGGTGACCCTCAGCCATGCCCACGTGTCGGTCCATGCAGGAGGGACAGCAGTGCCAGGAGCGCTCCCGAGTGCCAGCAAGCCCCAGCACCAGCCTCAGTGGTCCAGCACAGCACCGGCATTCGGCACAGCACAGCACAGCCCTGGGCTACCAGGGACATTCATCCCCTTGCTCCCGTCATGCCATGTCACCCAGCAGGCAGCACTGCCAAGTCCATGGCCAGGGAGCAGGATGCGGCCCCGCATGCAGGCACGGCGAAGCAGTGTTGCTCCCTCAGGGAGCAAATTTCCACCATCCCTGAAATCCTAGGGAGATTCCAGGAGGTGGCTGGGATTCCTGGGACCGGAGCCGCTCTCCCCAGCCCTGACAGGGAAGGGGCTCAGCGCTGAGGAGATTTCCTCTGCTGGAGACACAGCAACTGGGAAAAGGGGGGAAAAAGGGGATTACTGAAATTCAGCATTCCCTCTGAGCAAAAATGCCTGGTTCTGCTGGGAAAGGGCCCTTCCTTCATCCGCTTCCAGCCCTGCTGCCTCCTCCGGCAGCAGCTCCCATGCCAGGGAAGCCCAGGCAAGAGGAGGAGGAGGGCAGGGGCTGGGCTGGGTGCTCCGGCAAATCCCCGGCATCACCCACTCCAGAGGTCTGGCTATCGCACAAGGACTGGGGGGTTGGCTGGGGGGGCTGGGGGGGGGCCAGCCCGCATCCCCACACTTATTCCCTTGACCCCAGATGAGCCCCAGGAGATGACAAGGGCTGTTGATAAATCCTCTCCCGGGCACATAAACACTCAGGACAACCCACAGGCGGTCCCAAAACCACCGGGAACGTCGGGAACATCCCGCCAGCCCTTCCTGGGTGGCCTGTCCTCAGGATGGCGGCGGTGGGAGGGGGGTTGAGTTTTCCCAGCCGAGATGGGAGAGCTTTTCCATGGGCGGGATACTCGGCACGAGGGTTTGCCAGCACCACGGTCCCCAGCATTCAGGGTGAGGTTCCGGATCCTGCGCCGGCGCGAGCAAAGCCGGCGTTAATGGGAACGCTGCTGCAATTAAATAAATGGGGGGGAATAAAGGGCCTGGGCTCATCAGGGAAGGGCGGCAGCGCTGTTACTCAGCATTTCCCCTTCCCCACAATTAATTAATTAATTAATTGTTTTTTAAGGCCATGGGGGGATCAGAGCACCCAGTCTTGAGAGCTGGGGATGGAGGGGGCGATGCCATCCTCCTGAGAGCCCGGAGCAATTAACAGGGGCATTTTTCTGGGTAATTAATGAGGCGTTACATAAAAGCAGGGTGGGGAGCATCCTCTGCCAGCCTGTCACCCCACATCCCCCCCACCCAGGGACCAGCACCCAGAGAAGACCCCAGAGACGGCTCACACCAGGGTCAGCACAGGGAGGTTTCAGCGTGCCGGATCCTAACCCCAAGCCGTGCCGGGAAGCCCCGAGAAACGCGGCCAAAGGATGGAGGCTGAGCCGATCCCACTGCCAGGACCCCCCCAGGGATGCTGGAGGGGGGGCAGGGAGGGAGCAGCAATGCCTCCTGCCCATCCCTCGTTACACAAACGAACCCGCTAATGAACCCCGGCCAAGGCGAGATCGATGGCGGGTGCTGCAGAAGTGCCGAGCAGGAAACAATTACTCACCGCTCCTCCCCGGCACCGCCGGCGTCCACCCGTGCTGGCCGCGCTCTGGGGGGCAGGGACCCCACGCAGCCCCACGCTGTGGGTGCAGGAGCCTGGGGTGGCCCCACGCTTTGGGTGCAGGAGCCCCACAAAACCCCGTGCTGTGGTGCAGAAGCCTGGGGTTGGCTACGGGTGCAGGAGCCCCGCATGGCCCCGTGCCACGGGTGCACAAGCCCAGGCTGGCCCCACATTATGGGTGCAGGAGCCTGCAATGGTCTCGTGCTATGGGTGCAGCAGTCCTGTCCAGCCCCACGTTATGGGTGCAGGAGCCCCACAGAGCCCGAGACCTGCAGAACCCCCTGCGATGGGTGCAGGAGCCCCATGCAGCCCCATGCTATGGGTGCAAAAGTTATGCATGGCCCTGGGCTGACCCCATCCTATGGGTGCAGAAGTCCTCTCCAGCCCCACATTATGGGTGCAGGAGCCCCACAGAGCCCAAGACCTGCACAACCCCATGCGATGGGTGCAAAAGCTATGCATGGCCCCATGCCATGGGTGCACGAGCCTGGGCTGACCCCATCCTATGGGTGCAGGAGTCCTGCCCAGCCCCACATTATGGGTGCAGGAGCCCTGTCCAGCCCCACATTATGGGTGCAGGAGCCCCACGGAGCCCGAGACCTGCCCAGCCCCACACGACGGGTGCAGGAGCACCGCGCAGCCCCATGCTACGGGTGCAAAAGCTATCACAGCCCCATGCCGTGGGTGCAGGAGCCACGCGTGGCCCCGTGCCATGGGTGCAGGAGCCCAGGCTGGCCTTACACTATGGGTGCAGGAGTCTGGGCTGGCCCCACGCCGGGGGGGGGCAGGAATGTGGGGTGACCTCCGGCAACGGGTGCAGGAGCCCGGGTTGCCCCCCAGAAAGAATTCCACGGCCGCGCATCCCGACAGCCAGCTCTGCCCGAAAGGACCCACGGGAGCAAGCGGGGAAGGTGGCACGCGGGGACACGGTGGCCTCTCGCGTTTCAGCATCCGCTCGACGCCGGTGGGACCCTCGCCCACTGCCGGATCCGGAGGGAGGGAAGGAGGAAGCGCTGAGCCTTCCCTCCCCCTCCAGCCCTTCCTGGTGTCGAAAGGCCGGAGACACGAGGCAGGAAGCCGCCGCCACCGCTGCCCGTCGGTGATTTCCAACCCCCGGTGGCCCCACACCGTGGGCCGGTAGCCCCGGTGCCCCCCGAGCCCCTCAGCACGCTGCCGCAAGGCCGAATCCTGCTCTCCTACCTACCCTGCCCTCTCCCTGCCATTGATCTGGTACCTTAATGAGCTCGTTAGGCACACGTCCGGGGGATAACGATCGCTTTATTTGGTGGCTGATAATTGAGTGGGGTCCGTTTGATCTCTGTTGGGAAGATTTACGAGGATCTGATTCCTCGGGGCATCGGAGCGGGGTCTGACGGCAACGCCATCGATTGCCTTTGAACTTGGGGCGGAGGAGCCGGCGTTTTCACTGGCTCTCACGCTAATGGGGCCGGCGGGCAGATCTAATTAGCCAGAGCCGCGTTAGAAGGGACCTCCGGGGATAACGGAGCCGCCAGCAACCACATCACACACACTGGCATAACCCCGCGGCGGCGGCCGGTGGCTCCGTGCCAGCCGTGCCGGGATGAGCCCGGAGCGCCGTACAAGCCGATCCCAAAGCAAGAGCGTCCCACGAGCCGAAGGCTGCATCCTGCATCCCCGTTGCATCCCCACTGCATCCCCGCTGCATCCCCTGCCAGGCTTGGTGGCAGCATCCCCCAGCAGGGTTGGAGCTCCGCCGGCTTCCTTGGCAAGGAAACGCCTTGGCTGTGGGATCCGGGATGTGTCTGGATCCTGCTGTTATTACCAGGGTTTGTTCTCCAAACAACAGCCAGGAAGCAGGAGTCTCCCCTCCTGGGCCACCTTCCAGGGCTCCTTCTCTTCCTAACGGAGATCCCTGTCCCACTCCCGGATCCTACAGCTTCATCCAGAGGGATGCACAGGATGCCAGGACTGCAAAGCACCCCAGGGGACCGGTTGGACCTGGAGTGGTTTGATGCTGCAGAGGGGCAGGATGGGACTGTGGGGCCAGGGGGATGGGTGCGGAAGGATGCCCAGTGGCAACCGAAGTGTGCTCTGCCACGCCGGGACCACCACGGTGCTTCCCCAGCTCCAGCTCCAGCTTTGTCTCCACTGACCGCTGGGAAACCACCCTCAGCCACAGCTCAAACCACGGGCCACCGGCTGAGCATCCCACTGGCCCACGGAGGCCAGCGGGTGCCTGTGGGGCTGCGGCCAGCCTGGCTGGGTGCTGGGTGGGAAGAGCTGGGGGGGTGATGTGTGTTTTTTGGAGAAGCTGCAAATAATTAGGCAATGTGTTCGGTGGCGGCCGGGGCTGGCCCGGTCCCCGGTGGTGCCAGCAGCCACAAACTCGCCTGTTTACTCCACCGAGCCACTTCCTCCGGCTCTTCCCACCACGGGGCTTTGAAGGGGGCTTGGCAGGAGGCTGGGAACAGCGGCACGATGACGCACAGAGCCGCAACGGCCGAGCCCCCAAGCACCCCACCAAACCCAGGGATGGGTCCTGCACCCCGCGCTGGGGGTTCGCCTGCACCCTGGATGTGATCTTCACCCTGCGTGGAGCACCCAGGGCCATACCGGGAGCAGGGTGACCCCAAACCTTGCAGCACCGAGGCTGGTCGGTGGCAGACATGGAGATGTGACGCCCAAGAAAAGTGGGGTGGCCCCATGCTGGCACCAGAGGAATCAACAGAAATGACACTTTTGGGGTATCTGATGGTAAATCAGCTCCCACGGCCGAACCCCCCGACCCCTCTCTGGTGGCTTTGGGATGAATCCAAGTGGATTTGGGGTTGGAGGTCTGAAACGGAGTCGAAAGGAAGATGGGGAGAGGAGGGAGATTTGTCAGCCTAATTCCACCCCCCCCCCCCCCAGCTCCCTCCGTACGCGCTGCGTGGGCAGGGATCAGCTCATGCCTCTCCTGCCTGCACGCCTGCCCGCGGTTGCTGCCAGCCTATGGGAATGCTGCTTGCCCGAGCTCCCCCGGGCACCCGAAAATCTCCTGGGGCCGAACCAGCTGCAACCCAGGGATTCCCTAGCTTTGCTGCTGCGAAAGCGGGGCTCTCCCCCCGGCCCCCCAACTCTGGGGGGCTGCTCACCTGCTCCAGGGGTGCAACGTGCCGGTTCTCAAGAATTAGCGATGCTGAGCCGGGGGGATGCGGATGCTGTCGGCCACGGCTGGGGCAGCAGCACCCAAGCAGCCCGTCTGGCAGCGATGACCCCCCCAATGCTGGGAGGGTCAGCGGGAGCCCCCAAATCCTATCCTGCCTCCCTGAAACGCTGCAGCGTTTCTGGAAGGTTCTGCCAAAGCACGGCCGGACCCCCTCGTCCTTCCCTCCTGCCGTAGGGCACGGCGGTGGCATCGGCTGCACCGAAGCCCCCTGGTCCTGACGCCCAGGTGCCATGGCAGGGGGGACCGAGGGGAGGGCAATGCCACCCCCCTGCCTGCCCACCAGGGTTGGGGGTGAGCAGGAGCACCCCTAAGTACCTGGCCCTAAATAATTAATGACGGGGAGGCCCAGGGGACAGAGAGCTGTCAGAAAGGGATCAGGGTGACGGATGGCACCGAGCTGGAGCATTAACCCCTTGGCCACCCTACCAGGACAGCCAGAGCCACCTGGGGAGGGGGTGTCATGGGAGATACCCCCAGACCCTCCCCAGACCCCCATGCATGGGCTGGTGGGGGGGGTCATGGGGCTCTCCCCCGAGGTCCCGAAATCCCGGGGTGGGCACCTCCGCAGGTCCCTGCGTTCACCGCAACCATCTTTGCCGTGCTCCGCGCCCGGGGCCCTGGGAAACGCAGGGCAGCCGGAGGGTCCCCATCGGTACGGGGGTCCCCAAAGGCCGGCTCACCATCGTGGTGGCTCCCATGGGACCAAGGCATGGCATGCCGTCATGGTGCCCGCGCCTCCAGGCCTGGCATGTGCTCCCAAAAATGCTGGGGAGGGAGGGGGGGGAAGCACAGAGGGGCTGGCTCCTGGGGGTCACTCCGGGCTCCCACCTGAATCACGAGTGGGAAGAGCTGGGGTGACCCCCCCACCCCCAAAAAACCCATCCAGGCTCCAAATCAAGATGGGAAAAGAGCGATAATGCCCCCGAGCACCCACCTCAGACCCACGGCGGGGCAGGGGGGCGGGCAGGGGTGCACGACCCTCTCCCCAAGCCTCCGGCTCCCGTCCCCCGTGTCGTGTGTCCGTCCCCCGCCCCCCCCCCGGCCTCAAGCCCCGGGCCGGGGTGCAGCCGCTGTCTCCCACCTCGCACCCAGCAGCCGGGGGACCCCGGCGGGCACCCGGGGGACCCTCCGTCAGCCCCGGCCAGCGGTGGCCAGATGTTGCCCGCAGCTGCGGCGGGCGGGCAGTCCCGGAGGGCTCGGTAAGAGGCAGGCGGCGAGCGGGCAGCGCTGAGACGGACGGCGCTCCGGGATCCCCCGTCCCCTCCTTCCCCGTCCCCCGCCATGCCCGGGGCTGCTCGCCCCGGAGTGCCCCCCCCGCCCGCGTCCCCCTCCCCGCCCCGGCCCACTCACCGGGTGCCTTTGTCTCCCATGGCCCCGCCGATCCTCCGGGCGGCTACAACCGGGAAACGCCGACCGGGCTTGGAAAATTACTGGCTGGTTGGTGGAGGGGAGAGGCGGCGGCGGGGCGGGCGCTGGGCCCGGTACGGCCCGGTACGGCCCCGGGAGGGGGGGCGCGGGTACGCTCGGCTCCCCTCGGCTGAGCTCGGCTGGGCTCGGTTCGGCTGGGCTCGGCTCCGCTCGGCTGGGTTCGGCCGTTTTCGGCTGGGTTCGGCTGGGCTCGGCCCGGCTCCGGTGCGGGCGCTGCCGCCGCCGCCTCCGCCCGCCCGCCCGCCCGCCCCCGAGCGGCGCGGCCCCCGGGGCGGGGGGCGGCGGCACGCGCGGGGCCACACGCGCGGGGAAGGCGGGGACACGCACACACGGACACGGACACGGGGGGGTTGGGGGGGGGGTGAAATGTGCGCGCGCGGGTACAGAGGGGGAGGTGCGCCCCCCCGTGCCCGCACAGGCACAAGGCGGAGGGAGGGGCTGCCCCGCCTGCAGCGGGGCGCGCGCGCGCGCGCGCGCGATCACGCACAGGTGCGCGCACCCACGCGCACCCCAGTGTGTGCACGCGCAGAGGGAGGGAGGTGTGCGCTGCCCCCCGCCCCCCCCCGCACGCGCGCACACGCGCGCAGGTGCACCTGTGCACGCGTGTGTCGTCCCCCCCCGCGCCGGTGTGTGCACACACACGGGGGGAGGTGCTTGCACACACACGCGCGCGCGCGCGCACCCCGCGGCCCTTTTGTGCGTGTGCGCCTCCGTGTGCGCGCACACACGCACCGTGTGCGCGCACACATCCCCCATGTGCACACACGCGCCCGTGTGCACACACACACCCATGGGCTCACACATACCCCCAGTGCACACACACCGCCCCCCACGTGCACACCCACACACCCACACCCACACCCACACGCACACCCAGGTGTGCCCACCCCCACGTCCGCTCCCCCTCCTCCTCCCGTTGTGGGGGGGGACCCGGGCGAGGGCTCCCACGGGGTCACCGAGCCCCGGGTGGGCGGCCAGCGGGCGCCCTCGGGACACTGGGGACAGTCACCCCGCTGGCAGCAGGACCTGCCTTCTCCCGCTGGGGACAGGGGACACGCGTGGGGACATGGCGACATACATGGGGACGTACGTGGGGACACGGGGACATAGATGGGGACACGCGGACATGGGGACGTGGGACGTACATGGGGACATGGGAATGTAGGGACGTGAGGACACGGGGACATACGTGGGGACATGGAGACACAGGGACATGGGGACATGGACACATAGCTAGGAACATGGGGACATGGGGACATACATGGGGACATAGGGACATGGGAACATGGGGACAAAGATGGGGACATGGGGACATACATGGGGACATGGGAACATGGGAACATACATGGGGACATGGGGACAAAGATGGGGACATGGGGACATACATGGGGACATGGGAACATGGGGACATGGGAACATGGGAACATGGGGACAAAGATGGGGACATGGGGACATACATGGGGACATGGGGACATGGGCACATACATGGGGACATACATGGGGACATGGGGACATAGACAGGGACATGGGAATGTAGGGACATGGGGACATGAAGACGGAGACATGGGAACATAGATGGGGACATGGGAACATAGATGGGGACATGGGGACATAGATGGGGACAAGGGAACATAGATGGGGACATGGGGACATAGATGGGGACATGGGGACTCGGGACATATGCGGGGCCATACGTGGGGACACGGGAACGTGGGACACACATGGGGACATGGGAACACGGGACACAGACGGGGACACAGCCACGGGGACAGGGAGACATAGCTGGGGACACGGACGGGGACACGGCGACGTCCTCCCGCGCCCGGCCCTTGCCCGCTGCCCCCTCGGTGCCGGGCGGGGACAGGGCACACCCCCATTTCCCTCCCCTCCACCAATGACGTTCAGCCCTGCCTGCCGGCAGGCCCTCCCCTCCCTTTCTGATTGGCTGCCTCCCCCCACTCGCCCGCCTCCTGCAACAGAGCAACCAATCAGAGCCGCCGTGGGAATGGGACGCCGTTCATTCCCACGGGCGCGCCCAAACCCACCCACCGCCCACCCAGCGTGGGGGCGGGGCCTGGGCCTTGGAGGGGCGGGCAGGAGGAGGAGGAGGCAGGGACGGGTAGGGGTAGGGGTAGGGACGGGCAGGAGCAGGCAGGGACAGGCAGGAGGGAGGCAAGGATGGGCAGGGACAGGCAGGAGGAGGCAAGGATGGGCAGGGACAGGCAGGAGGAGGAGGAGGCAGGGACGCAGGAGGAGGCAGGTACAGGCAGGGACGGGCAGGAGCAGGCAGAAGCGGGCAGGGACAGGCAGGACCCCCCACCCCCGGTGTGGCGTGGCCCTTTTTGCCTGCGGCTTCGCACCCCCGAGGCCTGCGGGGCGGGCAGCGGGGGGGGCCCTGCCTGCAGCACCCCAGGGGTCGGGCCCCCCCCAACACCCCCGCCAACACCCCCCGCCCTGCCTGCACCTCGGGGGAGACCGGGGTGGGCACGGGGGCCTGGCGGTGGGGTGCTGGTCGGTGCTGGGGGGTGCAATCCAGTGGGTCCCATGGGTGCGCAGCACCTCAGGGCTAGGCTGTTGCTGGAGCGCTGAGCCCCGCTCAGCACCCCCCCAAGGCAGCACCAGGAGCCGGGTGTCCCCCCAGACTCCCCCACCTGTGACCAAGAGGGGCTCCCAGTTGCGTCCCCACGGCGCACAGTCCAAATCCCGCTCCCCCGGCCTCTGTGGGGCAGTAGGAGAGGACCGAGGGCTGAGCCCCACAGCTGGGCGCAGCCCTGACACCCCCCCCCACACACACAACCCCCCATGGGCAGACCCACGGGGACCCACTGTGCCAGGGTGGAGGGACAGAGACATTTGGGGGGGGTCTGGGGCTGCCCCGGGTCTTCTGCAGGGTGCAAGGGACAGCACGGGCAAGGCCCAGGGGCAGGATGCGACCCCCGGAGCCCTGACACAGCGAGAAGGGACAGAAGGTCCCCCGCTCCCGGGGTGGGTGCTTGGGGGGGGGACAGGGACAGGCTGAGGGTGACCCAAATCTCCAGGATACCTGCACCCCACCCAGGGGATACCTGCGCCCCGTGAGGACGATGCTGCGTGGGGCACGGCCACCCACCCCAGCACCCTCCTGAGGCCCCCCCCAGGCAGCAGGGACGGGGTGGTGACAACTGGACAGGGTTGGAAGGACAGACAGAAAGCGATGGCTGAGACACACAAGGGGACAGCCCCGAGGCCGGGGTGAGGGGCAAGATGGGTGGCCCTGGCACCCCAAGTGCACTCAGGAAGGCGAAGGGACATCACCGAGGGCACGGAGCCATCGGTGTCAGAGGGAGGAGGGGGCTGGTCCCGGCTGGGGACCCCAAATGCTGCTGGTGTCCCCTGGCACACCCCAAGCCCTGCTCCGGGACTTGCTCAGCATTAAAGATTTAATCCCAGGACTAAATCCCAGAGCTCTCGGCTCTGCTGCCAGGTTTAACCGTGGCCAGGAGTGGAATGGGGGACACTTGACAGGTTTTGCAGTTTTTCACCCCAATTTTGGCAGCTCACACAGCGCTGGCGCATGCCAGCAGTGAAGCATCCGGGGATTTCTCTGGCATTAAATGCCGCTGCCCGGGATGAAGCCATCAGATCGGGCCGGAATGAAAGCGCTGCTTTGATCCCAGGTAATAAAGTGCTCGTTAGCGGGCCGGCTGAACCACAGCCCTGATGTGATGGTGATGGGCAGAGCCGAGCTCTGCTCGGGGGGGTCCCACGCAGGGACGGCTGCGGGATCCAGAGGAGCAGCCCAGGGTCAGATCCTGCACCCCCGCAGCCCCATGCACTGGGGGTAAGTGCCCAGGGGTGACTCGGGGTGCATGCACTGCAAACGGCAGCGTGACCCACGGCCGGCCATGGGTGCTGGGTCCTGGCTGGGCCGGATCCTGCCCTCCTGGCTGAAGGATGGGGGATCCCAGTGCCAGTGGGATGCTGGGGGAGGGGGGGGGCTGGGAATCCTGTCCTGGCAGGGTCCTCTCGCCCCATCGCATCCTGGCACAGCCCAGGACCAGGCTGGATACAGAGGTGTCCCAGCTGGGGCTGGATCCTGACCCAGTGTCAGGGGAGCTGGAGCATCCTGGGGCAGGGCAGAGCATCCTGGAGGTCTGGAGCATCCCAGAGGGTCAGAGTATCCTGAGGGGTTGGTGCATCCCAGGAGGCTCGGATCATCCCGAGGGATCAGAGCATCCCAGGGGTCTGGACCATCCCAGGATATCGGAGCATCACCGGGGGACTGGAGCATCCGAGGGGTCTGGAGCATGCCGGGGGGGGGGGGGGCCACCTTGCAAGGAACCCCTGCATGCACCCTCAAACCATGCTGTCCCCACACCAGCACTGCCCACAGTGTCGCCCGCTGCGCGCACCTTGCACGCCTCGCACAGCTCACGCACTCGGGTTCATCCCCAAACACAAGCTGTCCCTCCCTGGTGCCGCTGCACATCCTCGAGGACACCCCCGCTCCTGCTCCGGAGCATCCCCTGGGACCCCTGACACGAGGCACCCACCGACCCGCCGCGGGGAGATCGACGTATGAAATTTATTTAGGAAAATCAAAACCCACAAAAAAAAATAATAATAAAGAAGGAGGAGAAGGATAAGAAGAGGAAGAAGAAGAAGAGGAAGAAGGAGGATAAGAAGGAGAAGGAGGAGAAGAAAAAGGAGAAGACAGAGAAGAGTTGTCTCCTCCTCAGGCTCTGTTGGAGCCCAAAACAACCAGCGCCACGAGAGGGGAGGACAGAAAAGCCGGAGGAGGTTTTGCACGCCGCGCACGCCCGTGCACACTCATGGGTGAGCCGGGCTGGGTGCCGGCCGCGCTCCCCAGTATCCATAGGGTTATGTACAGGGGCAGGAGCCAGGAAAGCATTGACCACCTACGCGCACCAGCGGCGGGGGCTGGAAAAGTGGGATACAGCTGGGAAACGGGCATCCCTGCGTGCCCTCCTCCACGGCGTGGTACCCAGGATGTAACACCCCAGTGCAGGACCCCCCTTCCCCCATTGGCACCAGCTTAGGATGGCGAGACCCCGGCATCGCCAGGCACCCCCAGACTGGCACCAGGCTGGGAATGGTTGTGCCCACCAGCACATTGGCGGTGCGGCCGTGCCGGCATCACGCCAAGGATGGAGCCGCCTTCCTCCTCTTGCAGTTTGGGGGTTTGCTGCCTTCTGGGACCGTCTCTGCCCCCCCCCAGCCCCATGTCCTTGCACAGCGGCATGGGGAGGGGGCAGAAGGGCTTGAGGGGGTCTCATAGGCGAAGCCATGGGCCAGCAGCCAGACGTGGTCACCGGGCAGGTCCTACCGGGGTTTGGGCAAAGCATCTCGCTAAAGGCATCTCCGAGTAGGTAAGGCAAAAGGAATTCAGTTCACTTTGTCCCCGGGGAGCAGCTCGGCTTTGGGAGTCTCCTGTTGCTCCCGCAGACACACGCGCTCCGGGTACCCCGAGAAAACAGGCGAGGCGTTGCTTACAGACGAGACGACGAGAGGAGCGGCCGCCCCGCAGCCCAAATCCGGGAAGGAGCCGTCGCACCGGGAGCATCGCTGCACCGCGGGGACCCGCCGCAGCACCGCCGGGACTCGGGCGCGGGGACGGTGCCGTGGGATGCTGCAGAGGAGCGGGGATGGCGCGGCAAACGGCCCCGTGGCTGCACCCGGGCTGCCCTTGACCGCCCTTGACCCTGGTGGGACCAACTCCCGTGGGACCGACCCTGGCAGCACCAGGATTTCACCGCACCGCTTCCGTCGCCTTCCCCTGCTGTGGTTGTGAACCCACCAGCTCCCACAAGCTGGATGATGCAGCCGGGGGGGGCCCAGCGCACCCCAACCCCTCGGGGCTCAGCATCCACCCTCAGCCCCATCCTCCCCTTTGACTCAACCCTGGCAAGGAGAGCTGCTCACCGTGGCTCGCCCTGCCCTGGTTCCCCTGCTCGTGGGTGTTTCGGGTGGCTTTGGTTGGGGTGACAAAGACCTGGGTCGTCCACAGCTGCAGGGACCCTGTGGGGCTGGTTGAGCAGAGCCCCCGCGGCTGACGGGGTCCACACGTGTTGGGTTGTGGGACTGGAGGGACCATGGGGAGGCTGGCAGGGTCCATGCCTGGTGGTCAGTAGGACCAGAGGGACCACAGGAGGATGGCAGGGTCCATGCGCGGCCGTCAGCGGGGCAGGAGGGATGGTGGGAGACCAGCAGGGTCCGTGCATGGCCAGAGGAACCACAGGAGGCCAGCAGGATCCATGCATGGTGCTAAGTAGGAGCAGAGGGACCACAGGAGGCCATCACTGTCCATGCATGGCAGTCTGTAGGACCAGAGGGACCATGGGAGGATGGTAAGGTCCATGCGCAGCAGTCAGTGGGATCAGAAGGACCACAGGAGGATGGCAGGGTGCATGCATGGCAGTCGATGGGACCAGAAGGACCGCAAGAGACCATCAGGGTCCATGCATGGTGGTCTGTAAGACCAGAGGGACAGCAGGAGACCATCACCATCCATGCACGGCAGTCAGTGGGACCAGAAGGACCACAGGAGGATGGCAGAGTGCATGCATGGCAATTGATGGGACCAGAAGGACCCCAGAGACCATCAAGGTCCATGCATGGTGGCCTGCAGGATCAGAGGGGCCATGGGCACTGGCAGGGTCCATACATGGCAGTCAACAGGACGGGAGGGACCACAGGAGACCATCAGGATCCACGCGTGGTGGTCTGCAGGACCAGAGGGACCATGAGACGCCAGCAGGGTCCATGCACGGTGGTCAGTATGGCAGGAGTTGGGAAGCCGCTGCGAGCTGGGGATGCTCACGGATATGTTGGTCCCCAGTGCAGCCGCTTGCAGAGAGAAGGCTCCCGGGTGGGCACCACAGTGCCGAGCCAGAGAAACACCCACGTGGTGGGGACACGGCGGGGACCAGACCCCCTGCGGTGTCTCTATGGGAGCACAGCCCCCCTCGTGCGTGCAAACCGGGAGCAGGAGCCCCCACAGCCTTGGCACGCTTGTAGCCCTTGCAGGGGATGTGGCTGCGTGGGACCGAGCTGGGCAAGGGACATGAGTCCTTCCATGGGTGAGTGGGTCCAGGGGTCCCCGGAGGGGGGCTTTTAGCCAAGGGATGCTCAGCAGCTGCTGGGAAGAGGCAGGAGCCAGTTCTCCAGCATGGTGGGGGCTGGTCTGGCAGGACCCAGCAGGGGATGCGGTCAGAGCATCCCCATGGCCATCCCACTCCGGGTGCCTCTTCCCTCCTCCAGCGAGAGCCAGCCTCCTTCTGTGGGCCTGATCCTGACTCCTCTGTCCTCAGACCTCCCAGCCCCCCTCCCACAGCCTCATAGCCCACTCTGGGGCCCACAGGGAACCCCCCCCCCGCACCCTGCAGCCCACCCCACCAGCACTCCCACTCCCCCTCATCATCCTGCCCCACGCCGTCCCCCTCTGTTCCACAGACCCCCACAGACCCCCAGCCCCATTTCAGAGGGACGACCTCTCTGGGGGTGCTTCCACCGAGGACCCCTCATCCCTATTGTCACCCCGTGGGCACAGGACCTGCAGCCTTAAGGCAGTTTAAAGCACATCCATCCCCCAGCCCCACGGTGGCCGCCAGGCAGAGTCCCAGCAAAGAGGAGTCCAGGGACCACCGGGTGGAGGGGACACCTGACTACCTGCCCCAGAGGGAGGGAACAGTCACCCAGTGGTGGGGAAGGACCGGCAGTGGGTGCTGGCAGCACACAGACCTTCCCACGGTGGTCCGGTGTCACTGATGTCCCCCCCCAAACCTCCTCCCCATGGGCTGGAGAACCAGGGTTGGGGATGCTCCTGGCCCCCAGCCCCGGCCGCAGCCCCCCCCAGTCACCCCCCCTCACTCAGCCCCCGCCTCGGGCTGCGCCCCCTCGGGCTCCAGGCAGCCATTGAACTGGGGGTCGGGGGCCTGTGGGTCGTATTCCTCATCCAGAAAGTCCAGGGAGTTGTTACTGGGCAAACCCCGGATGGTGAATTTGTGGGAGACCTTCGTCCACTGCTCCCGGTTGCTGGCCACCCTCTCGTAGAGCTCCGCCGCCTTGGGGAAGAGGTCCTGCAGCAACCTGCGTGGGGGGGCACCCCATCAGCATGGGGTTGCACCCCCTTAGCTGGGTGGAACCCCGCTTCCCCCATCCCCACTGCTTGGAAACCCCCCTAACATCTGGAAGACCTCCCGCCCAGCACCCCCACATCCCATTCTGGCATGGCAAGGGGTGGGCAGTGACAGTAGAGGGCCCCCCCACCCTGGTGCCAGCTCACTTGTAGATGGGCATGGCGATGTGCTCCATGAAGCTGATCTGCAGCTCGGGGATGTAGGCTTTCTCCCGGTCCATCATCTCCAGCGGGCGGTTGCCCATGGCCTTCTCCTGCAGCGATGGTGAGGCCAGGGGGGATCAATGCCGGTAGCCATCCCCTCCCCATTCCTGGCCACAACCTCCCTGTCCACCCCCCCTCACCTCATCCGAGCCCCCTTGGTGCTTGCCAAGAGCATTGGCCAAGCCCAACCCTGCACCAAGCCCTGGTGCTACCTACCAGGTCACCCTGGGAGAAGAACTCCTTGTAGATCAGCTCCTGCAAGGGACAGGCTGTCAGCAAGGCGGGGGGAGGTGCATGCCTGGGGTGACCCCCCAACCCCGCCTGCCCTCCAGACCCCTCTCCACGGCTGCAGGGGAACGGTTCTGCGTTGGGCAGGGACACGCTCCCGGCACAGGGGACTGCTGGGTGGTCCAGGGGTCCCTGCATGGAGGGACCCCCTCCATGGGGCATGATGCCACTGCGAGGACCAGGCTGGTCCCCGGCGCCTGGGGATGTGTGGGTGCCCCTGGGGAGTGGTGGGGGGTGGCATGCAGGGGGTCAGGCACTCACCGCGATCTTCCTGGTGGTCTTCCAGCCCTTGGTCTGGTCGGAGAGGTCGCAGGAGGTCATGAGCAGGCAGAGCAGCAGGCTGCGGTGCTGCTTGTTCTTGGGGTCGTAGCCCACTGCCGGGCAGGGAACGGGGCAGGGGTTGGGGTAGGGGGGCTCAGGAAGGAGCCCCATGGCCCCCAGAACCCCCTGCACAAGGACTTTGGGGACAGGCAGGACCTGCCGTGCCACCTCCCAGCCTTGGTAGGATGAATTCCCATCACAGCCCCCATCCCAAGCCCAGGAGCTTCACCTTCTGCCATCTTCTGGAGGTCCTTGAAGATGCGCAGGTGGTGGGCCAGGTCGGTGGCCAAGATGATGTCCCTCATGAGGTCCAGCATGCGCTGGTAGTCCTGCAGGGCCAGGCAAGATAGCTGGTGCGATCAGCTCCGTGCTCCCTGCCAGCCCCTGCATCCCAAGGGCCGGATCCAGGGATGGGGAGCTGGGCGTCCAGAGGGATGAGGGGGCTCAGCCCGCGCAGGGGGGGTGGCGTGGGAGAGATGCCAAGGCTGGGGGGCTCACCTTGCGGGAGAAGTGGTCAAAGATGTTGCAGCCCTGGCTGTTGAGGATGGCGATGGCTTGGGCGAAGTGATGCCTCTGCGGGAGAAGCCGGGGCCGTGGGAGCAGGCAGGGTGCGGGCAAGGATGCTGCCACACAGCCAGAGCCCTGGGGAGCTGGGCAGGGGGAGGTTTGGGGGGGGACACACCTTACCTCCATGACGGAGCCCTCTGAGCTGTACAGCGCGGCCAGGACTGATTTCTGCAAGGCAGAGCAGTCGGAGTCACGGAGCTGGGGGGGTGAAGATCCCCCCAACTCTGTCCCCATCCCCCCAGCCCGTGCACGTCCCAGCGCTGGGCTCGGCTCACCGAGGCCACCTGGAAGGAGTTATTGGTGCCTCTGTGGTCCAGGTCGTGGCACATGCAGGAGATGAAGAGGGCAAAGATCTCGATGTCTCTGGGCGGGGGGGAAAGGAGGGAAACTGAGGCAGGCGGGAGGGCAGGGAGCACCCCGGCCGGGCCAGGGGACGGGGATGGCGCCTGGCCTTACTCCAGGTAGTTGATGAGCTCCAGGTTCTTGTAGAGCAGGTAGCAGAAGTGGGAGACGGAGAAGGCATGCATCCAGTTGTGGTAGGGGGGGTCACGGTAGCCCTTCTTCACCATCAGGCAGAACCTGGCAGGGGGAGGCAGGGCTGTGAGGACAGGGGGTCTTTGTTGTCCCCTCCCAGGGACCCCCCGCTTGCCCAGGGGTCCCACAGGTGGGCATGGGGACAGGGACAGGGATGGGGACCCACCTGGTGAGGGTCTGGCGATCCATCTTGTAGTTGTTGATGAAGTTCATGTCCTGCAGCATGCTCAGGATGGCCTGCGGAGGGGACACGGTGGGTGGCAGGGGGTGACAACGGCCAGCAGGGTCCCCCTCCCCATGCCACCCCTGCCTGGCAGGCAGGGTGATGCTTGGGGATGCAGCTGCATCCCCCCAGCCCAGCCCCCCAGGGTTGGGGTAGGTGACCTGACCGAGGGGACGGTGGCAGTTGGGGACCGTCCCCATGGCCCTCACCATGGAGGTGTCATCCTCGGGCAGCGAGCGCGGCGTGTAGGTGAAGCTGGCGAAGTTGGGGTCGATGGTCGACACGGGCTGGATGCCCTCGCTCAGCAGCTTGGTGTACTCATCGTCCGACACCTGCGGGAGCCATTGCTGGTGACCGGGTCCCCAAGGTGTCCCCAAGCTGTCCCCTTGGCCACATTAGCCCCAGCAAGAGCAGAAAGCCCTGGGGTATCACTGCCCCCCACCCCGTGCCACCACCTCGGGGTGGAGTGCGGGGGCACCACGCTGGCAGCAGGGGTCCCAGCTCGTGTCCCCAATCCTTGTCCCCATCCGTCCCCGTGCCACCTCACCTTCATGTGGTACATCATCATCTCGTTGGCCAGGTGGCTGCGGTACTGCGCCTCGTTCACCTTCTTGTACAGCAGCGACTGCGGGGTGGGAGGTGGGTACAGGAGCGCTGGGGGTGGGCAGCACCCCCCTGCACCCGCCAGCCCACCCCGGCCCCCCCAACACGTCCCTGCTCCCCGTGTGTGCCCTCCCCATCCCATCCCATCCCATCCCATCCCATCGCCACCACCGCTCGTCCCCAAGGAACGGAGACCACACACACGCGTCCCCCCAGCCCCGTCCCTCTGCGCTGTGGCCAGCTCTAGGGCAGAGCAGTGGGGGTCACCTCGCCCCCCTCCCCGGGTTAGGGACCCCCCCTCGGGCACATACGTGGGCGATGCTGATGCCGCAGTAGATGGAGAAGGCGGTGGCCAGGTCCTCGTCAAATTTGCTGAACCAGGGGCCGTTGATCTTGTTGACCAGCTCTGCCACCCCGATGACCTCTGGGAGCAGAGGGGGGACAGGGGCAGGATCAGGCCCACGGACTGGGGACTGAATCGTGCCCACGTGCTGGGGGACGATGACATGCCCATGTGCCGGGTGCCGGCACCGTACTGGGGTGCAGGGGGATAGCACTGTGCCCCCCAAACCCCGTGGGCCCCCCCTCACCCTGGTTCTCGTTCTTGATGGGGAAGCAGAGGATGTTCCTGGTGCGGAAGCCGGTGCTGTCGTCCACCCCCCGGTAGAAGAGCGGGTGGGAGTACGCGTCCTTGATGTTGAGGATCTTGCCGGTGGTGGCCACATGCCCGGCGATGCCCTGGTCCGCCGGGATGCGGATCTCGTAGCTCTGTGGGTAGGGAGTTGGGGGTGGGGGGTCAGCGGCAGGACCCCAAGACGCTCCCCCCCCAAAAAAAACTCCATCCTCTTCTCCCCGCGCTCACCTCGTCATCCACCACGCCGCCATCAAACACCTTGGCCACCAGCTCGTGGCTGAGCCGGTCCAGCAGGAACACGGAGCATCTGCAAGGGACGCCGACGCCGAAGCTCGCACCCGCGGGGGTCCCGGCTCCCCCCACCCGGCGCCCCCCTCCCTGGTGTCGTCCCCCCCACGCCAGGGCTCACTCACATCTCCGCGTTGCTGAGGTTTCGGGCCTCCGTGATGATCTCCTGGAGCAGGACGGAGACGTCATCTGCGGGAGTGGGGGGGGAGAGTGTCAGGGAGCCCCCAGCCAGGCAGCTGACGCCCACCTCATCTCCCCACTCATGCAATGAAAGGGGGGGGTCTCAGCTGAGGGTGCACCGAGGGTGGGCTGTGCCAGCCTCCCCCCACTGCAGGGGCACAGCAGAAAGGCCTGGGGAGCACAGAGGAGCGGGGTCCGCACAGAGCGTGTGCATGTGCTTGTGCACACGTGCATGCACGTGTGTGTACACTGTGCAAGTGTCACAGCGTCACAGAGTATGCAGTGCAGCGGGGTCCTCGTGTGTAGCGTGAACTGCAGCGGTGCAGGGGTGCGTGCAGCGGTGCAGGGGATGTGGGTGTGCAGCAGTGCGTGTGTGCATGCAACAGCGTGTCTCTGCAGCGGTGCATGTGTGTGCGCAGCAGCGTGGGTTTGCCTGTGGCAACGCAGGTTTGCCTGCAGCAGTGTGCATGCATGCAGTGACGTGTGTGCGCGGCACTGTGTGTGTGTGTGGCAGTGTGTGTGTGTGCACAGCAGCGTGCATGTGTGCATGCAGCAATGTGTGTGTGTGCAGCAACGTGTGTGCACGTGCATCAGTGCATGTGTGCATGCAGCGGTGTGTGTAACAGCGTGTACATGCAGCAATGTGTGTGTGCGTGCAGCAGAGTGTGTGTGTGTGGCACTGTGTGTGCAGCAGTGCATGCGTGCCTGAAGCAGTGTGTGTGCAACAGTGCATGTATGCATGCAGCGGCATGTGTGCGTGTGCAGCAGTGCATGTGTGCGTGCAGCAGGGGGTGTGTGTAGCGGCCCGTGTGTGTGTGCAGCAGTGCATGTGTGCATGCAGCAGGACGTACACGTGTGAAGCAGCGCGTGCCTGCAGCAGCACATGTGTGTGCATCAGTACGTGTGTGTGCAGCTCTGCGTGTGCGTGCAGCAGTGTGCGTGTGCATGCACGTTTCCACAGGCACGCAGCGCTCCGTGCTCACGCAATGTGTGTGCCTGCAGCCGTGCAGCACCAGTGCCAGCAAGGCTCCGTGCAAGCAGAGGCAGTGCTGGCAGCTCAGGGGACGAGGTCCCCCCAGGTCCCCCGGGGCTGTGCGGGGGGGGTCCGTCCGCCACCCGCACCGTGGGTGCTCCCTGCAGCGTGCACCTACCCAAATGCGTGAAGAGGTTCTTTGCCACCTGCAGCAGGGCCTGGGGGGACACAGAGGGGACGCCGTCAGTAACCGGCGTGACATGGGACACGCGACACGCGTGTGCCCGGCGTGACGCGGCCCCCCCCCGCTCACCTGGCACTCACACTTGAGTTTCTGCTCCTTCTGGAAGGCCAGCGTGCTGGTGAGCACCGTGGAGGTGTAGCAGAAGCAGTGCTGGATCTTGTGCTCGTCCGCCTCCGTGTAGCTGGGGGGGACACAACGGACTCACCTCGGTCCCCTCTGTGTGTGTCCCCCCTCTGTCCCCACGCCACGCCTGGCCCCCCCTTTCCCCCGGGATGGAGATGCTCCACCGCCCCCAAAGGCAGCTGCAGCTCAGGGCAGAGGGGAAGGGGCGAGGGTCGGATCCTGTGTCCCCCCCCGTCCCCCCCGAGCCCAGCCTGCTGCTCACCTCTCCCCGCTCAGCTTGTTGAAGGCGCAGGCCAATGCCACCACCTGGGAGGTGGCCCGGCTGATGACGGGGACGCAGAGCATGGAGGTGACCTGGCAGCCCAACATGCTGCTCAGCTGCTTGTGCTCTTCCTGCGGGAAGGAGGCGAGATGGGGCAGGATTTTACCTCCAACCGCCCCGGGAAACCCCAGGGGACACTGCGGACGAGGGGGACACCGTGTCCTCGGGTGCAGGGAGCGGGGGGGACACGCACGCAGAGTCCCCGAGCCGGGGCAGGATTGCTGGGACCCACCTCGCTGATGTCCTTCAAGGTGATGGACTTCTTGTCCTCCACCACCTGCCCCAGGCGCCCGAAGGTGAGCTGTGGGTGGAGGGGATGGGTGAGCCCATGGGACCCACCGCCCCCCCTCGCCGGCGCTCCGTACCCCCACCCCACCCCTCGCCACCCCCCCACCCCGCTCACCGAAAAGCTGATCTCCTCCTCCAGGACCCGGTCCCCCACCACCTGGAAGAGATGGGTAGGAGGGGGGTGAGCTGCCATGGGATGGTGGCCGAGCCCCATGGAGCTGTGCCTGGGGGGTGCAATGGGACCCACTGACCCCAATGGGACCCACTGACCCCATGGAGGGGGGGTCAGGGTGGGGGGACCGGCCCAGTGGCACCCACCTGGCAGAAGAGCTGGTGGTTATCCTCAGAGACGAGCAGGAGGCAGCAGCAGAGCGACTGGGTCTCCTGCTTCAGCTGGGGGGGCAGAGGGTGGGGGTCAGCACCCCAGCCTGCCCCAAGCCCCCCCGGCAGAAGCCGGCCCCTCCTCTGCCTCCCTGTGCCCAGGGTACCCGTACGTGCCACACAGAGCCAGGTGCCACCCTAGAACCTCTTCCCTGTGGCTGATTAGGTTCATTCTGGAGACTACTGATGGTGAGGGCAAAGCTGTTCACTCTGGACACTGCTGAGGGTTGTGTGCAGGACACTAGAGAGCAGGAGAGGGACCCATAGATTCTCTTTTGCAATTTCTGTGGTTAGGGTGGCACTGTTAACTCTGGACACTATTGATAGTTATTACAAGGCTGTTCACTCTGATCACTACTGATGGCTGCGTAGCTGACGTTTGAGATGTTTCTTTGTTTTAGGGGGTTTTCTTTTTTTTTTTTTTCTTTTTAAATAAAACAGGGCTCCCCAGTATGTCCTGGGGCTGAGGGCGAGGGGCGGCCGGGGGGGGCAACTACTCACATAGTTGATGACCTTGAGCTGGAGCGAGGCAGCATCCAGGTCGTACAGCTCACCTGCACAAGGGGCAAGAGTGCCGTGAGGGGCTCAGCACCCCAACTTCACCCTGTCCACCCACTGCCCCCTCCCCGGTGCTCCCCCCAGCCTCACCGCAGAGCTGCAGGATCTTGCAGTCCAGGTCGCTGTAGCTGCTGTCGGGCACCTTCTCGGGCTTGGCCAGGGAGTTCTGGGAAGAGCTGGTGGAGAGGCTGACCTGCGGCCAGGGCTGCAGCTTCTGCAGGGCTTGCAGGCGCCGGTATGCCACCAGGGTCTGCAAGGAGGGGCGTAAGGGACAAGGGACAGGGGGGCTTGGGGAAGGGGGTGGCAGGTCCCCAAGCGCCAGGTCCCACGGCCAAGCCAGGGTCACTCACGTGTCTCTCCAGCGCACGCAGGTTCTGCTCGTCAGAGTCACTCAGCTGGCCGCAGTGTACCTGGAGGGGGGGTTGTGGCATGAGGACCCAGGCGTCGGGGCCCCGTCCCTGTCCCCCAGAGCCCTGCCCACGTCCCCGCACTCACCAGGATGACACACACCACGGCCCCGCTGTCCTTGTCCACCAGTGGGATGATGAGCACTGCAAGCCGAGAGAGGGTCGGTCCTGAGTGGGCACCGGGGGCAGCCCGGGGCTGTGGCACTGAGCCCTCAGGGTGCATGTCCCCGCCATGTCCCCATGTGTCACCCACCCACCCATCATCCCATCCATCCATGTCTGTGCACCTGCCCCTCTTTCACTGGCTCATTCCTCATCCACCCATCTGTCCACCTATCCACCCACCCATCCATCCATCCACGCACCCACCCACCCATCCATCCACTCACCCACCCACCCATCCATCCACCTCCATGCCTACTTGTCCCTCAGGCACCCATCAGTCCCAGTGCCCACCTGTCCCTCACGCCTCCATCCTGGTCCATCCACCTGTATGTGCACCCATCCACCCATCTGCATGCCATCTTGTCCCATCCTTCCTCATCTAACCACCCATCAATTCACGCACCCATTTATGCACCCACCCATCAATCTACCCACCCACCCATTTATCCATCCATCCATCCATCCAACCACCCCTATGCCCACCCATCCATCTACCTACTCACCTACCAACTCTCCCACTCATCCATCCACCCACCCACCCACCCACCTACTGATTGGCCAGCCCATCTACTCACCCATACACCAGCTCATCCACCCACCAAGTCTCCCGTCTATCCATACATACATTCACCCACCCATCCACCTAGCAACTCTCCCACCCATCAACCCATCCATCCACCCATCAACCCATCCACCCACCCATCTACCAACTCTTCCATCCATCCATCTCCCCATCCATCCATCCACCCATCCATCCATCCATCTACTCATCCATCCATCCATCTCCCCATCCATCCATCCATCCATCCATCCACCCATCCATCCATCCATCTACTCATCCATCCATCCATCTCCCCATCCATCCATCTACTCATCCATCCATCCATCTCCCCACCCATCCATCCATCCATCTACTCATCCATCCATCCATCTCCCCACCCATCCATCCATCCATCCATCCACCCATCCATCCATCCATCTACTCATCCATCCACCCATCCACCCATCCATCCATCCATCCACCCACCCATCCATCTTCTCATCCACCCACCCATCCACCCCGATACCCCCCCATTCTCCCACCCACCCAGCCACCCCACCGATATGCCCCCCCCATTCCCCGCAGCCCCCACCTTGCGTGCCGGCGGCCAGGGGTGCTGCGAGGGGGCCCAGCTGCCGGCCGGGGAGCTCGGCGGGGGGCAGCCCCCCACAGTCCAGCCGCTTCTGCCTCCGCACCGCATCCCTGCAGGGATGGGGACACCCTGAGCCACCGCCCCGGGGCGGGGGGGGACGGGACGGGACCCCAACACTCGGGGAGGGCCCACACAGCACGCGTGGGCACGCGCGTCCCCCGCACACACGCAGGGCTCACCTGAGCTTTCCCTCGGGCGGCAGCTCGTGGGGGGGGTCGTCGCAGATCAGCCGGGTTTCCCCATCCAGCAGGTAGATGTAGACGTGCTCCTGGGGGGTGGGAGAGCGGGCGGTGCTGAGGGATGGGGACCCCCCGCCGGACCCTCGCCCCCATCCCACCGCGGGCTCAGTGGGCCCTTGCCCCCGCACCGCTTCCCCCAGCCCGGCTCTGCAGGGACCGGCCGGGGCGGCCCTGTGTGCCTCAGTTTCCCCAGGTGCGCGGGGCCTTCCCAGGGCAAGAGCCACGACACCCCAGGCATAAACACACGCGCACACCCGCACATGTGCATAAACACTCGTACACACCCACACATGTATGTAAACACATGCACACCCACATATGTACATAAACACATGTACATACCCACACATACACCCCCACATGTGTACATAAACACATGTACATACCCGCACATGTGCATAAACACACATACATACCCACACATAAACACACGTACACACCCACACATGTATGCAAACACATGTACATGCCTACACATGTACCTAAACACATGGACACAAAACACATGTACATAAACACATGGACACCCCCACACATGTATGTAAACACATGTACATAGCCGCACATGTACATAAACACATGTAGATACCACACATAAACACACATACACACCCACACATGTATGTAAATACATGTACACACCCACACGTGCATAAACACACGTACACACCCACACATGTATGTAGACACATGTGCACACCCACACATGTACATAAACACATGTACATACCACACATGTATAAACACACATGCACACCCACACATAAATACACACAGCCACACACGTACATAAACACACGTACACACCCACACATGCTCACTCACACACTCATGTACACACACACGAATAGAAACCTGCACACACACGGTTGTGCACAGGCGTGCACGCTCACCTGCACACACGCGCACAGACCCGCACACGTGCTTGCACGCACACATGCATGCACACCTGCCCGTGCACACTCGCACTTGCACACTCCCCCCCCTCCTTTGGACCCCCCCATGGCCAGGGTGCCCCAGCCCCGCTGCCCGACGGCTCCGGGGGTCCCACGGACCCCAGCCCTGTCCTTGGCCTCGTGGCCACGGCCGTGGCTCCCCGTGCTACGGCGCTGGCACGACGCCTGCCCACCACCAGTACCAGGGCCACCGTGAGCACCAAGGTCACCAGCACCCCAGGGCCACCACCAGCACCCCGGGGGCCACCACTGGCACCAGGGCCACCAGCACCCCAGGGCCACGAGAGGGTTAGGGGCTCTGCAGCTCCTGGGGGAGGGTCTGTGCCGCTCCCTGCCCGCTACTGGGGGGACCACTTAGGACCGGGGACTGAGAGTCACAAAAGTCAACCCATGAGCAATTTTATGCTTAAAATGGCAACCAGGGGACCAGCGACACGTGGCCCGTATGGGGGAGGACGCTGAGATGGGTCGGGAAGGAGGAGACCCCCCACCCCAGGCTCAACCTCAGTATCAGCCAGCAGAGAATCCACCACTCGCAGGGCTCCCCCCAGCCCCAGGGCGGGGGGGGGGGCATGTCTCAGAGACCCAGGATCTGGCCCCTTACCCCCCTCCCACCCCCCACCTACCACTCTGGGCAGCAGGGAGACGAGGGCATGGCGGAGGGCGTCCCGCAGGCAGGAGACGTCGAGCACGGCCCCCAGGCTCAGCAGGGCGTCCTGGGGAGAGAGCAGAGCAGGGCAGGGGGGGGTTAAGGTGGCCTGAAGCCACGGTGAGGGGCACCGGGGAACCGGGCCCCCTCCCTCATGTCCCCAAGACCCCCATGGCACAGGTCCTCCTTCCCCCAGAGCACCGGCCAACCCCTCCGGAGCAACCTCCAGCCTGGCTAGCTCCTTTTTGGGGCCAGAATGTCCCTTTTTGGTCAACGGCCATCACGGGGGAGCTGGGGGGTCCCCAGAAAGTGGGAGAGGCTGCGACACCCATGGTGGGTACACTGGGCTCAGCGTGGCAGCATACTGGGAGCACTGGGCTGGAGACCTGGCCCCGTGGGGTTGGCACGGGGAGGGTGTCCCCGTTTGCAGGATGGTGGCCCTGAAGCCACACTTGGGTACACACAGCCCTGCACTAGCCACGCCGAAGGCTGCAGGAGCCACATCGGTGCCTGCATTAGCCAAACCAGTTTCTGTACCAGCCATGCCAATGCCATGCCAGTGCCTGTGCCAGGCATGCCACCATCAGCACTAGCTATGCCAATGCCTGCACTAGCCACACTATCCCCAGTGCTGGCCACACCAATGTCTGCACTAGCCACACCAATGCCTGGACTAGCCACACCAATGCCTGGACTAGCCAAGCCACCCCCAGCACTAGCCACACCAATGCCAGCACTAGCCATGTCAGTGCCTGCACTAGCCGTGCCACCCCCAGTGCTGGCCACGTCAATGCCTGCACTAGCCATGCGAACACCTGCATTAGCCATGTCAATGCCTGCACTAGGCAAGCCACTCCCAGCACTAGCTGTGCCAATGCCTGCACTAGCCACGACAACACCTACACTAGCCACGTCAACACCTCATCTCCCTCCAGGCGCTGCCGCTTCCTTCCTCGTCCTCAGACTTCTTCAATCTTTCACGCACCGGCTGAGCTCCTGCCTGCGGTGCCGGCAGGGCAGGCAGGGCAGCACGTGGCTGCCCTGCCCTTAAATATTTGAGGCAGTGCTGGTTCCTTTGCATTAATAAACAGGGGGCCAGCCCGGATCCATCCCCCCCCCCCCATCCCATGCCACCCTGGGGCACCCATAGGGTGCACGGGGTGGAAGGACCACGCTCCCCCCTTTGCTTCCCCCCATCCCTTGGGTTTGCCAGAGGGTGCCGGGGAGCAGCCGTGGCCGCCGTGGCTCCTGCCAGACACCCAAAGGGAGCCCCGCAGACAGCAAAACTCCTGCTGTTCCCCTGCCAGCACCACCATAAATCACCGACAGGGAACAGAAACGGGGTGAGGAGTCGGATAAAACAACTCGCGGGTGCTGAAAGCTCGTCTGAGGATTAACGACCCCGCGGCGGGACAGGGACGGCGGGTGGGAGCGTGGCCGGCGGCGCCGGTGGCACTTCCAGCTGAAGACATCGGCGCTGGCTGTTATTCCAACAGGGCTGCATCTCCAGTCGCTTACTCACACTGGAGACACATGCACTGTAGAATACAGCCAGGCCTCGGCCGGGTGTCCGTCCTGCCGTCCCTCTGTCCCTCCGGTCCCTCCGCCGCGACTCAGCATCCCCGTCGTGCGTGGGGGGGGAGATGGGGCAGAGCCCGAGCGGGACACCCGGGGCTGTTCGGAGCATCAGATGCCGGCAGCACAGTCGGCGCGGGGACGGACAGGTGGCAGCTGGACGCGGGTGATGGCTTTAATAGGGCCAGGAATCCGGGTCCGTCCCCAGAGGGGGTGGAAAAAGCTGCAGGAGCTAAAAAAAACCATCCCCAAGATGAAGAGAGAGCGGCAGAGCCAGGCGGGAGTGTTTGCTGTGCGGGGAGGAGGTGGGGGGAGCAGGGCTGGCCCGGGAAGGGCATCCTGCTCGTCCTGCTCATCCTGCTCATTTCGCTCATCCCACTTGTCCCACTTATGCTGCTCGTCCCACGCGTCCCATTCGTCTGGCTCATCCCACTCGTCTTGCTCATCCCACTCATCCTGCCTGTCCCACTCATCCCACTTGTCCCGCTTATCCTGCTCATCGCACTCATCCCATTCATCTGGCTTGTCCCACTCATTTTGCTCATCCCACTCATCCCACTCACCCTGCTCATCCCACTCATCCTGCTCATCCCACTCACTCATCCCACTGGTTCTGCTCGTCCCACTTGTCCCACTAGTCTTGCTCACCCCACTTGTCCCACTCATCCCGCTCATCCCACTCATCCCGCTCATCCCACTCGTCCCGCTCCCAGCCCAGCTCCTCCAGACGCCCCTCGCCCCACGTTGCTCAGCCCTGGGGATGCTGCCGAGCAGCGGCCGGGGCTCTGCACCCTTTTGCTGCCAGGATGCAGCCCTGCTCCGCGCCGGGCAGGGAGCCAGCGCGCGGTCGGAGCCGCCATCCCAACCGCATCCCATTTATTGCCATAAATAGTATTTCCCAATGGCCTCGGGCTGGGACGATCCCGCCGCAGGCTCAGCCCGGCTGGGGCCCCGCTGTCAGCTCTGTTTCTTGCTTTTATTTAATGACCCCACTTGGGAGCTGAAGCAGCGAGTCCCTGCAGGCGCCCAGGGCGCCGGGAGAGCTTGGAGCCACACCAGGAATGGGTTCCCTTCCTGATGGGGAAGGGGGTCCCTCCTCCAGCGGGATGCGGTGATGTGCGGGGTCCCTGCGTTTGCCGCGGAGGTGACGAGCGTCCTGGGGCCGTCACGCAAACTGGAGAGGGGGACACGGGGAGGGGGTTATCCCTGCTCTGGCTCCCATGGATGGATCCCCACTGCAGGCAACGCGCAGGCAGCACGCACCCGCTGCATCCTTCCCCTGCCGCTGCGGGATGGAAGGGCAGGATCCATCCCCCCGCATCCCCAGCCTGGGCAGGGAGCACCCCCGAATGCCAGCGGGCACTGGTGTGCTCTCCACAGCCTGGGATCTAGGTTGCATCCCTGCCAAGGAACTAATTAAGGGCCTAATTAGCCTCCCATAGCCAGGCACTTGCATGGCAAGCTAAGCTTGCTTCGCCACCCCTGGGACGCTGGGGTTGGCAGCGAGGGGATGGGGTCCCCACATCTCGCTCCCGGCACTCTGCCCCACGGGTCCCAGCCAAGCACCACCCCAGTTTGGGGGCTGCAGCTGGGAGACACGGAAGCGGGGGGCTCTCCGGATCCGTCCCTGGCTCGGGGTACACTTGGCTGGGCCGGGGTGTTCGGATGAGGCCGTGTTGGCACACACATCCCTGGTGTAGTGGGATGTTCCAGCACCCGGCGAGGAGATGAAGCCATCAGCCACCCCATCGCTGTCACGGGATGTCACCGGGACCCACCGAGCTGGGCTCACCACAGCCCCTAGACCTGCACCCACCAGGGCAGGGGACCCGAACATTCCGCGGGAGAGGCTTCCCCATCCGCCGCTGCCAGCGCCTGCTCCGCGTCCCAGCTTCCCTGGAGGGCAGAGCAATAATAACACTTCCCAGGAGGGCATGGAGGGTTAATTAACTTCACCGAAGTGGGGGGAAGCGTGGAGCGATTGCATTTCCCAGCTGTCAGAGCAGAGCCTGACACCCTCATCCCGAGGTCTGCACGCCCAGCAGCTCCGAAAATGCCGCCTGGGACAGGGATGCCAGGAGATGCGTGCTGGGGAGGGGGGTGGATTTGGGGCTAGACCCAGGGAGAGGGTGCAGGCAGCAGCTCCAGTACCCATCCAGACCCAGCGGGCAGGGGACACAGCACAGTGCTGGGCATCACTGACAACCCCAGGAGCTGAGGATGCTGCTCCTGCAGAGCAGGCTAGAGCAGGGGACCAGCACCGTCCCTGTCCTTGTCCCTGTGGCCCAGTGGGACCATCGACCTGGGACTGGTGTCAGCTTTGCTCTGGCCTGGGAGGATGGGGACGCTGGTCTCGCTCTACCAGACACCCAAGCTGACTGGGTGACACGTGCCATCGCTGACCCCCCGGGTAGCCCATGGGATGGTGGTGCCGGCAGGGATTTTGCTGGCTCCGCTCGGCTGGCACGCCAGCATCCCCCGGCGCGGAGCAACGCCGGAGCCCTATCTGCCTCAATATTTCCCGCCGGAGCCATCGAGTGATTAATGAAGCCATTCATCTCATTAGAGTAAGCAATTTGTCTTTGCTCCGACACAAGCCAGGGCACAGCACGGCCCCGCGCGGCACAAACCCCCACGGCTTCGGCAAAGCCAAACCTCACCGCGGCCCAGCTGGCCGGAGCACGAGCTGCTTTCCTCCCTGTGGAAAATGGCACCTTTTTATTTTCCCCCTATTTTTTTTCTCCCTCTTTCCTTTCAAAGAGCCGCGGCAGCATCCCGTACCCAGGCATGCAATGGTGGGAATCCCCAGCATAGCCCCCCCCATTCGTCCCACTCATCCCACCCCAGGCTCCAACAGACCCCGCTGGGTTGGAAAAGCATCTTTTCCAGTGGAGGGAATTCACCAGCAGCAAAAACGTGACTTTTTTCGGGGAGGGATGGCTACACGCTGAGTAGAGATTTCTGGGACAGATCCATCCCCCTGCTCACCCCCACCAGCCGCAGCAGCTGGGTTCACCCCCCCCCCTGCCCCCCCACCCTGGCCTCTCTGGATGTTTATGGAATAGAGAAATCCCATCCTGGCCGGCTTCCTCTCCGGAAAGGCTCCTCTCACGCCTGCCATGGGGACCGAGAGGGACTGGAGGGGGGGTCTGGCATCCCCCCCACCAGCACCTGCGCTTGCTGGGTCTCACGCCTCGGGGCTTGCACCCATTCCCCTGGCCTCGCTCCTGGGCAATGGATGGAGATGATTTTTCCCCCATGGGGGAGCTCAGGGTGATGCTCGCCTGCCCAGAGCCCCCCGCCCAGGGTGAGGAGGAGCCCCCCTCGGAGCGGGGAGAGGTGGGATCCAGTGCAATGAGGTACCCGCTGGGATGCTGAGCACCCTTGGGGGTACCTAGAAGCTGGGGTCCCTTTCTGAGGGGGGGCACTTGAGGACTTGGAAAGTGGAGTTAGCACCAGCAAGAGCTCAAATCCAGGACCTGCCACCCACTGGGCTCCTCTTTAACCAAGGGGAAACTGAGGCACAGAAAGCGAGGCTGCGATACCCGGCGCCCGGGAGCATCCTGCTCCTGAAGGGACGTGGAGCTGGGCTGCAGGACCCCCACCCTGCCTTGCAAGGGGGGGCCGGGGCTGGGTGTCCTTCCCAGCTCCCAGGCTGAGGATAGGGGTCCTGGGCTGGGGGGAGCCAGGTCTGCAGCCAGGCTGGGTCCTGCCATCGCTGCGGGAGCACCCATGGGTGCTGGCTCCAAGGGAGGATGCTGGCACCGGCCCAGGCTTCAGCAGCAGGCTCCTGCTGCGTCCTTCCTCGTGCCGTCCTGGTGGGGACAGCAGCCCCTGCTTGCTGCGGGGCCAAGGAACCTCGAGGAAATGAATCATCTCCCGGCTGAGTTTCCAGCCCAGCTTTTGCCATAAAAACTACAAGTAAATTATTTGACCGACACAACCCTGCGAGCTCGGAGGCATCCGTCTCCCTTCGAGCCCTCAGAGCCCGGCTCCTGCCCCTCCCACGGGACTTTATCCACCTGGGAACGCGAGGGAAATGATCCCAATTAATTCTGTAAGTGGATTAGTGCGTTAGCCCCTGTGTGAGCGATCGCCGTCGGGATGAAGCCAGACAACGCTCCGTCTGGACGACTTCACTCCCTGAGCTGGGGCACCCAAATCAAATTAGAGCATCCAAGATGCTGAGCATGCAGATTTTTGCGCCCACGGGCATCGCATTCCGCCCCCCCCAGTACCCACGTCCCACGGGCACCATCCCCACCCATGGGCAAACGTTGCCCAACACATTTGCAAGGCTGCCGGCTCAGGGTGCAAAGAGATGGGGATGTTTGAGGGCACGGCGTACAGCGAGGGGGGGGTCTGGGGCAGGGAAAAGTCCCCCCATCGCCCCACTTATCGCTTTGCCCTAAGCCCTCTCCAGCAGCAGATGGGGTGAGAGATGGCAGCCCTGCAGCCGGCAGAGCCGCGGTGCAGCCAGGACCCCCCTGCCAGCCCCCAGGCCCTCTCACACCAGCCCCGTTGCCTCTCGCAGGGTGTTTGCAGGCGTCAAAGACCGAGGAGCATCTTCCAGACCCTGCTGCTCGCCGGGGCATCCCCTGCAGAGCAGAGCCCTCGACAAGGAGGATGACCACGGCTGCCTGCCAAGCTGGGAGCCCGGCCAGGGTGGTCGCCCCATCGCAGTCCTGCAGAGCCGGGGCTGGGGGCTCGGCTCCCTCCCACCTTGGGGTCTTCCCATCGGATGCATTTTTAGCCTGCGCCGGCTCGGCCGCAGCCGCCAGCCTCTGGATCTCGTTGCGTTCTCCCGTCTGACAGGCAAAAAGCAAATCACATTTGTATTCCTGCCGCCGCTCGTTGCCATCTGGGAGGCAGCCTGCCTCTGCCAGCACAGCCCTTTGCCGGTCCCCGTGTCCCCAACCTGGGGACACCCGGGTGCTCGAGTCACCTCCCCTGGCCAGGGCAGCCCTGGGGGCTCCCTGCCTGTCCCCAAACCTGCAGGCAGTGGGTCAGTGCCCACAGGCAGGGACATCCAGGCTCTCTCCCATGCCATAGCTCTGGCTTTCCCCATCACTTTCTCCTCTCTAGGCCACTTTCTCTCCTCCCGCCTCCCTTCTGCAGAGGAAGATGCTGGTCCAGGACCCCCTTCTGCCCCACCGATTGCACCCAGAGTTGTCTCCCAGGGCACGGGGACAGACGTCCCTTCCTTTGCCACCTCTCCAATGCATGGCAGCAGGGTGACAACACCATGCTCACACCCTGGGATCCCAGGGGAGCAGCCAAGGACCCCCCCCCGCCGCTCCAGACCCCCAAGCTGAGCCCCAGCAGCCGGTGGCTGCAAGCAAACACCCAGCCCCGGCGCCCGCGCCGCCCTGCCCAAGCATTTGCCAAGCAATCTGGCGATGTTAAAAATATCCCTGAGCCGTGATTCATCCTCCTCTCCCGCCTCCCCCTCGCCTCTGGCAATGCTGAGCCCCCCAGCCCTGCTCCCCTCCCTGGGGGGCTGCTCCCCGCTACACCCCCCCCCCAGCTGCACAGCCCCACGCTCCGGCCGCGGCGGTTAAATATAGCCAAGCTCTGGCTGTGTGTTAGCAACGCGGAGCTGACAACAAGCAGGCAGGGCCAGGCAGGAGCCCTGTTGCAGGCAGAGAACATCGCCAGGCTAAAACGCTGCGGTGCAAGCGGGGAAACTGAGGCACGGAGCAGGGAAGCGACTCCTGAAGGCAGCAGGTCCCACTGTAGGCAGGAGCTTTGCTCTCACCTCCAGCCAGCTCTGCTGTGGGCAGTGACACTGCTGAGGTCCCTGTCACCATACCCATACTGCTCCAGGATCCTTCCCCCAGCCCCAGAGCCACCATTCCCCAGGGAATCCTCTCCATCGGGGTGGGGATATGGAGGCAGCATCCCTGATAACCCCCGCAGCAACATCCCTGGGGCAAGGTCCAGGGCAGCAGAAGATGGAGCGATGGATGGACAGACAGACGAAGAGAACCAGCAGCTCTGCCCAACCCCAGCCGGGAAAACATCCATCGCCTCCGAGCCTGCCCATCCCGGATTAGAGCACTGCTTTCGATCCCAAATTACATTGCTTTAATCTCATCAGGCAGCAACAACCTGTAACCCGAGGTAGCTCCTTAATTACCTCATCTTTTATAGGAGGATAATGAGGGCAAACGGGAAGGAAACACTTCTGGGATATCTCTTGCCTCCCCACGGTCATTTGCCCGGGGTCCTGTTGCAGCAGATAGATGAGGAGCTGGGCCCCGGCGGGCAGCAGCCTGGCACGGAGCTGCCCTGGCATCCAGCGATGCTGGGCTGAGGCTTCCCAGAGCCGGAGGATGCAAACCTGTGGGATCAGCCACCCGAAAAAAGCAGGCTAGGAGCCCTGCGCGCCCGCCCCTGCCTCAGTTTCCCCAGCTGTGCAGGGTCGCAGCCATGCAGGACCAGCTGCGGGCGGCACTGGGGTTGAGCCCAGATGGGAAGGGCTGTGCTGAGCCCGGCATCAACCCCGGAGCTCGGCGCATCCCTGGCCCGTGCGCCGGACTCTCTTGAGCCTGCCACGCTTAACCGCAGCCTTCAACACCACCCAACGGGCAGAGAGAGCTGACTAACTGCACCAGCGTGAGCTGTTCGCTTCTCCTTAAATAGCACTTTAAAAGTCATTTCAGGTGCTCTCTGTCTATTAGTGAGTCCCAGCTGATGAGGCTGCAACATAATCACAGTTGAGCCCGGCGGAGAGCGGTGGCTGGCACGGCATCGCCCTGCCAGGCACACGGCGGGCAGCCGGGCTCGCAAGCCCCAGCGGTGAGTGCAGGGTGGTCTTATGGGGCAACCTGCACAAGGCCATTTGCACAAGGCGGTTTGCACAGGCCATTTGCACGGGGCGGTTTGCAGAGGCACTGCAAACCATTTGCATGGGGCAGTTTGCCCAGGCTGTTGGCACAGGGTGAGTTGCATGGGCAGCGCAAACCATTTGCATGCGGCATTTGCACAGGCCGTCTGCACGGGGCAGTTTGCACAGGCCACTCGCAAGGGGCGATTTGCACAGGTGGTTTACACAGACCGTTTGCACGATGCAGTTTGCATGGGCCTTTGCACAGGCCATTTGCACAGGGTGCTTTGCACGGGCAGTTGGCACAGATTCTTTGCACAGGGCAGTTTGCATGGGCAGTTCAAACCATTCGCATGGGGCATTTGCACAGGTTGGTTTGCACGGGGCCATTCGCACGAGGAGTATTTGCATGGGCCTGTTTGCAAAGGTTGTTTGCAGAGGACATTTGCGCAGGCTGGGATCAGGTGGACCGACGTTCCCTGGGGATGCCGCAGTCTCCGAGCGGGGCTTTTTAATTTCACAAGCAAATTTTCCAACCTAACGTCATCCCCTGAGACCTTCAGGGATGCTCCCCAGGTCGTCCCCCCACATCCCGGCCTCGCCTCCCGGGCCGATGGAACGGGGCCGGAGTCAAGGTCGCTTCCTGTTGATGTCCCTTTGTCGGGCAGGACAAACGGCCGGGACCGCGGCCGTCCTCCTCAAGGATTTCCCGTCCCCGAGAACATCGCGGCCTTCTTGGAACAGCAGTCCCCGGCCGGGCTGGCCAAACGATTTGCTGCTAATTAGTTGTTGATAAGAGCGGAGCTGGAAAGGGCCGGGGGTCTCTCCCGCCGGGAAGGGAAGGAAGTTGTTATTTCGGTGGGAAACGAATTGCGAGGAGCAGATAAATGGTTGGTCGGACAGCCCTGCCCGCCCGTGGGGACCCCAGCACCCCGGGGACCCCGGGGACCACCGGGGACCCCCCGTGCACCTTGCAGCCAGGGCTGCTGCCTGCAATGCTGCCTGCACCCTGCTCAGCCCCATGTCACTTGTCCCCAACCCATGTCCCGTGGCGGGGAAGGGGATGTGGACCCCACTCAGCCCCATGTCACTTGTCCCTACCTCATGTCCTGTGGCAGAGAAGGGGACCAGGACCCCACTCAGCCCACCATCTCCTGCCCCAGCCCATTTTGGGGGTGCAGCAGTGCTGCAGTGACACCCCAGCATCTCCAGGAAGGGACTTGACCCGGCCGCCCTTCTGTTCCCACACGGAGCTGCCGGCCCCGCAAGGCTGCAGTGCCGATAAATAACACACCGGAGGATGGAAATAGGCAGGGACGGGGGGGGGGGGAAACGGGCCCGGCTGTGGGGTACACGGGACCAGGGGGGTGCCCGGACCTGGCGGGGTGATCCCATGGATGGGATGGGGATGCAGCTGGGGCCATCCTGCAAACTCAGGCCAGAAAATGGTCCTGGTTGAGCATCCGCTTGGACCACCAGCCGCATCCTGGCAGGCGATGCCAGCCCCCTGCCAGGGCTCAGGGGGCATCTGGGCAGAAAGAGGGCAAAGCCACACCGGTCCCTAAAATCCTCCTCTAATCCCACGGGCACCACATGCCATCCCTGCGCCACGGCTGCAGCCCCAGAGCCGTCTCCATCCTCCCGAGGCAGGCACAGGGAAACTGCTCCATCATTAGAAGCATCCCTGGTACCTGACCACCTTCATCCCAAGGGACAAGGACACCTATAGCAGCTGCCGTGCCCACCCGGGCACCCAATTGCTGGGGGTGGCCGCTACCGAGCCTTCGGCGCTGGCACCGGTGGCAGAGCCGGGCACGGGGCCGAGCATCGCTGCCGCAGGGCCCCGGCTGCAGGCAGTGCCGGGGGGAAGCTGGCACCATGCGCATCCCCGGGACGTGCCGTTCCTGGAAGGCTTTCTCTGGCACACGGTCCCCTTCCCGTCCCCGCCGGCCACCAGCACCTCCTGGCTGGGTTTTAAAGACTTTCCTAGATGTTTTCTGGTGGATTAGCCGTGCCGAGGTTCCGCTGGCCTGGCTCTGCTCAGGAGCATCGTGGCGAAACCTCCTCCCTAGGCGCTCCAGGGATGCAGCCGGAGAGGGGCTCGGAGGGATGGGGACAGCCAGGTCCCATGGGTGGGGACTTCGAGCGGTGGGATGGGAAGGGGAGATGCAGTATTCCCGCATCCCCTCCCGGCGCAGTCAGCACTAATGGGATCTGCGCAGTGATTAGGGAGTTTATTTATCAGCCTCTGATGGAACTGGGAAAATTGAATTCCTGGCCATCTGCAGCTGGGAGGAATTCAATTTGGGGCAGCACTCCGGAGCAGGGCCCGGGCGGCCAGGGGCTGGCAGAGCCGCCTCCCTCAGGGGATTTGCTGGAGACCTCTTTTATTTTCCATATATAAGAGGGTTTGGTTATGGGATCCAGCTCTCAGCTGCCAGGGAGAGGTCTGGGAATTGTGGGGATCTCACTACTCAGATGGGGAAAGTGAGGCACAGCCAGGGGAAGCCCAAAGCCACCCATTAAATGGCTCCCCATTCTGGAAGGTTTCCAGTGCCAGCCTTTAATGGATCAGCACCCAGATGGGCAGTTGGCTGGGGGTCCCATCTCCAACCCCCTTGTCTATGGCTGGTCCCAAAGCCAGCCCCAGGGCACCCAAAGGTGCCAGGCATCACGCGCCCACCACAGCCACGGGTACCATCCTGCCCGGCGCGTGGGTGGCAGAGGGATGCGCCTGTGGGGACCTGCCTGAGCCAAAAAGCAGAGAGAAAATCCCCACTCTGGCTGACACACAGCTGCCAGGGAGGATTTGCTTCTGGGTTTGGCAGCATCCCGACAGAACTGGGCTGGGAGCAGTGATCCCCTCTCCTGCGCCAAGAACAGGGAGTCTCAGGAACCAGCCCTGCTCCCCATCTGCTCCCCTCCGCATCCCCCAGCATCTCCCTCTCCACGCATCCTCCTCGGGGCGAGTCCCCAGCATCCTCACCCCCATGCCCATGGGACAGCCAGGGCGGCGATGCGACTGGATCCGGCTGCAAAGATCCAGCAGCTCCAGATCCCAGCCTGGTCCCCAAGTCCACGGACTCAACTCCAAGAGGGTCACCCTGGAGCTGGTTTGGCTGCTCAGCCCTGGAACCCATTTTAGGGATGAACCCTCCTGTGGCTGTGGATGCTCAGGAGGGGGCTCAGGTGAGAACCGGGTTCAGCCCTCCCCAGTAACACCCCGACTGCCACGTCAGTATGGGATGGATGAGAAGACCCTGCTGAATTCACCCCTCTGTCCTCCCTGCACTGCCACGGATGCCATTGTCCCCCCAGCGAGCCCCCCTGGGCACCCGAGCCACCCCCCAGCCTGGCCTTGCAGGCAGCGGGCAGGGGATCTCTGCCATCACCTCCCTGCAAAATGTCTCAGCTCAGCTCCAAAAAGTCAAGGTCGGCCGCGGTGCCCATCGCGGCTGGAGAGGACGATGCCACACTGCCGGACCCGGCATGAGAAATTCCTCCCCTCCAGCAAACACCAAAGGTCAAATCCGCCCCCCCAGCACCGGCTGCCCCTAACCCGACTCTGCATCTCCCGGTGCTGATGCCTGCACACAGCCCCCCCCCCCCGCCTGGGGTGCAGCAGGAGCACCCACACCCCAGCCAGGCTGTGGGCTCACCGTGCAGCCCCCCCTGGACGACACAGGGCTGTGCCACCCCAGCTGGGTCATTTCTGCACCCCAGCCTGGTTTCCACATGCCTGGAGGTGGCCACAAGCCTGGTGTGATGCCATGGGGTATGAGAGGGCCGGGACCCACAGCCTGAACCCCACAGCCCCCCCCCCAAAAAGCAGTGCCGGGGCACACGCAATGCCGGCGAGGACTGATCCTGCACCCTTGAGCAGTTGCTTCTTGGAGTGGCCGTGCAGAAAGAGCTTTTGCCGGTGAGGACCCCCTAGGCTGGAGACCACTAGGGTGCACCCACCCACCCCAGTCTGGGGGTCCCGCTCTGCCCTGCGGCTGGGTGGGGGAGGAAGCCAGCCCTGCCCCACGTCATGGAAAGAAGCGCCCCTGCCGCATTGTGCGCCGCGGCCCTTTCCTCCCCTTTATTGCCCTGCTGATGTGTTTTGTGTCCGCCGGAGGAAACGCCGGCAGCGCCGGGACAAACGCCTGCACACCCATGTCCCCACGCCGCCCTCGACGGGTCCCCCACCCAACGAGCCCAGCCGGCCTCACGCATGGGGAAACTGAGGCAGGAGCAGCCCCACGCCGCTGGCCGAGGCATCCTGAGCCCCGGCAGGTCAGCATAGGCATCCCCTGGGGTAGGATGGGGAGCGCGGGCAAGCGGTGGCCAAGAGTGTCGTCCCCCCCAGCCCCTGGGCATGGCATGACCCCCCCCAGCTCCTTCCTGCTTAGCCAGGCTGCGAACACGTTATCAATTAGGGATTGATTCATGGGCTAGTCAGCGGGTAATTGCATTGGGGCCAGCGGCTGGGAGGGAGAGGAGGCGCAGCCATCTTCAGCCTCACCCCACAGCAGGGTGGTTGGGGGGGGCCGGTGTGGGAGGGGTAATAAAGCCCCAAGCCCTATATACCCCCCCAGGCTTGGGGATGGGGGTCCCAAATGCAGCCAGCACTCAGGGCACTGACAGGGACTGGGGTCCCAGAGAATTTCGGGGGGGATGAGCTGTTCCTCACCCACCCCGGGCTGGTGTGCACTGGAGCAGGGCAGCCCAGCAGGATCCGTCCCCTGCCACCCATCCCTCGCACGTCCCCGGTCACGTCCCTTTGCCCCATGCTGCTGTGGCCTCACCCACCAGGGACGGCCATGGGGCAGCTCTGCCCCAGCACGCGTCCCCCTCCTCCTCCTCGGTGCCACCCCAGCAGCCCCCAGACCAGGCTGGTGTTCCAGGTTAAAACCAGCCCCCTCACGCATCTGGGTGGCTTTTGCTCCCCCAGGACTGGGGCTTCTGGCTCCCTTCCAGGTCCCCACACACCTCTGGGTCCCCTCGGGGGGGGCTGCAGCCGGGGCTCGGTGCCCACCCAGCTGTAAGCACCCTCCTGGGACAGGGCTAGTTGGGTGCTGGGGGTCTGGGACCAAGAGGGGTCACAAGGACCCCCGCACCGCAGAGAGGGCCACTTGCCCTGGCCAGTAAGGAGTCACGTGTCCTGTCCCTGTGCCGGGTGACAGCTCTGATGTCCCCAAGCTTCATCCTGCCCCTCCTGGGGGGGCTCAGTGCACCCCATGGCGAGCCCCGGCCCCACCTCGGGCACAGACCAGCCCAGCTCAGCTCCTTTCCCTCCGTCAGCAGCTTTCAGCTGTTTCCCGGAAAACGTTTCCTTCCCTTCATTTCCCAGCGCAAAGCCCCGGGTCCCTGCCTCGCTCCGGCCTTGAACCCGGAGCCACCCACTGCACTCCTGCCCAGCCCGAGCCCACCGGCCGGCTCTGGGCACACAGGGGGACCACGACCACGGCTCTCGCACCCAAAACCATCGGCGCTGCCCGGCACTCGGGTCAGGGATCCGGCATGGTGGACAGGCGGACGGCGAGAGGGGTTGGGAATGTTCTGGGCTGGGGTGAATCCCTCCAAGCAGCCCCTTCCCCAAAAATTCGGGTGCGTGTGAAGGTGCAGGAGCACAAAGGACCAAATGTTTTCCCATGCACATACTGGGGTGCAGCCTTCCCTCCCCAAAAATGTGCAACTGGTGCTAGGAGAGGGTGGGGAGGACTCGGGGCAGGGTGCTGCCGGGGGGTCTGATGGGGGTCCCTCCCTTCCCAGCACAACCCCCCCGAGGACTGGCCCCACAGTGGGGCAGGCTGCCTGCCCCTGCCTTGACCAGGCAGAGCTGCCCGCAGGCGAGCTCTTGGGGGTCCCACGGCGAGCAGAGCAGGGCAGGGGGATGCGGAGAAGTAGGGACCCCAACCCCAGCACCCCGATACCCCCAGACACACAGGACCCGCATTCCCAGGCACTCCCAAACACTTCACACCCCAAACCCCTCCGCACACAAGGGACCCCCAGCCCTCTCCACCCCCGGCCCGGAGGTCACCGACCCCCCGGGGTCCCCATTTCCCCGGGTGACTGGGCAGAGCCTCCCCCCCCCCGCCCCGGGGTCGCTTACAGTGTCCTGCAGGGTGCCCATGGCGCGGCCCCGGCTCTCGGCTCGGCTGCCGGGACCGGGACCGGGACCGGGACCGGGACCGGGACCGGGACCGGGACCGGGACCGCCCGCCCGTCCAGCCCATTTCCTCCGACCCGGCGGGATCCGCACCCCCCCTGCCGCCTCCTTCCTGCGTGCCTGCGGGGGGGGGGATGGGACACGGAGCCCAACGTGTCCCCAAGCGCCGGGGGGGACACGATGGACGGACACGACACAGACACAGCCCCCCCCCCGCCCCGGGCCGGTCCCGCAGCTCTGTGCCTCAGTTTCCCCAGCGGGCAGGACCCCGTTCCCGGCTCTCCCGGGGGACTCGCAGCCCTCCGCAAAGGAGCGGGGAGAGAAGCGGGTACAAGCGGGCTCGGGAAAGCCCCCCCCGGCCCCCCCCGGCGCGGGGTGGGGGGATCCCGCAGCCCCCGGTCCCACCGCACCCCCACCCCGTGCAGCGCCGAGTACGGCGGACCGGGACCCCGGGCTCCTCCGCTCCCCCGCCCCCCCCCGCCCAGCGCTCCCGGTGCCCCCCCCCACCCCAGCCATAAACCCCGGGGACCCCCAGCACCCCCGGGCCCGGGTGGGGAGTGGGCTCAGCCAGGCTGCCCCAGTCCCCGCTTCCCCGGGTCCTGGGTGGGAGGGGAGGTGGGTCGGGGGTCTGGGGTGGGAGGGGAGGCGGTTGGGATGGGGGTGCCGGGTGGGAGGGGAGCGGGGGGGCACCCGTGGAGTGGGATGGAGGGAGGGGGGGGGTCCCCGCCGTCCCTACCTGTAACGCCTCGGAGCCGGGCACGGCGTCCTCCACCTTCAAGAAAACCTGCTGGCCCCGTCTGAAAAATTGAAGGAGGGCGGTGAGGAGATGCTGCAGCCCCAGCACCATGCCGGCTCCCGGCTCTCCCGGCTCGGCTCGGCCCGGCCGGGCTCCCCGCCGCTCCCCGCCCCGCTCCGCCCCGCTCCGCGCCCCGCTCCGCACCTGCTGCGCGCCGGCTCCGCGGGGTCCTAAGGGGCCGGGGTGGGAGGGGAGGGGGGCGGAGGTCCTCGGGGTGGGGGGAGGGTCCCCGGTGTGAGGAGGGGGTCGGGGCGAGGGTCCCCGGTGTGGGGTAGGGGTCGGGGTGGAGGTCCCTGGGGTGGGGTGGGGGTCGGGGCAAGGTTCCCTGGTGTGGGGTAGGGGTCGGGGTGGAGGTCCCCGGTGTGGGGTGGGGGTCGGGGCATCGCTCCTCGGGGTGGGGTGGGGGTCGGGGCAAGGTTCCCTGGTGTGGGGCTGGGCATCGGGGCATCGCTCCCCAGTGTGGGGTGGGGGTCGGGGAGAGGGTCCCCAGTGTGGGGAGGGGGTCGGTGCAAGGGTCCCTGGTGTGTGGGGGGGATCAGTGTGAGGTTCCTGGTGTGGAGCAGGGGGTGGCAGTGTGGGATGGGGGTCAGGGTGGAGGTCCCTGGTGTGGGGAGTGGGTCAGGGCATCGCTCCCCGGTGTGGGGTTGGGGTGCTCCTGCTATGGGGCAGGGGGCTGGTAGTGCTCTCCTATGGGGCAGGTACGGGGTGTGCCTCCATGGGTCTGGCCTCCAGGGCGGGGGGACAGCTGCCCCATGGTAAACACTTCCCTTGTCGCATTTTGGGGTAGAGGGGTCCCCCGCACCTTCCCCCTTCTTGGGCGGGGGTCGTACCCCAATTCCCCCCCCACGGTACAGACAGACCCCCCCGTCCCCAATCCCCAGGGGATAGCGGGGATGTCCCACTCGCCACCCTGCATTGGAAGAGCACCCCCTTATTCTCCAGCTAAAGTGACCCCCCTCCCTTAAGGGCTGTGCCCCAGGCTTGGGTTGGGGGCTCCCCCCCTACCCTCCCTGGTCAGACACTGGAAGCCTCCCCCCATTTTCGGGCAGGGATGCCCATCCGCTGGCTCTGGGGTGACTCTGCTGCAGGGCTTGGTACAGAGAAACACACCCCCCACCCCCCAAGCCCAGGGGATATTGGGGATGTCCTACCCCCCACCCCGCATTGGAAGAGCACCCCATCCCCATTCTTGGATAGGGAGGGACCCCCATCTTACACGCTGGAGAAGACCCCACTTGGGGACCCCCCCGTAGGGATGCAGGGGCTGTTCACCCCCAGCCTCCTATATATCCCCCATCACCTTCGGTGAGAAGTGACACACCACCACGCCCCAACTCTCCCATCCTCTCCCAGCGTCAAGCACCAGGATTTTGGGGGTGCTGCTCCCCCTGCACAGCCTGAGCCATATGGGGACCCCAGGGACCACTTCGCCACAGCATGCACAGAGGAGAGGGGTGCTCTGCCACCCCGACGTCCCCTGGGGCACCGGCTCAGCTCGGGGAGCCCACCCCAAAGAGACAGGGCTTTTGGGGTGACAGAGCAACAATTTAACAGCTTCTTCATGCACGGCGAGGAACCGATGAGGATCGGTCTGGCGGGGACACGACATGGCAGCCACATGCCACGCTGCGTGAGGGACGCAGGCAGCGTGACCAAACGAAAACACAGATAAATGGGAAATAAAGGAGGCAGGAGAGAGATGTGCAATCAAAGAAGATATTATGCCAAAGAGCGCAAAGGCACAGGGCCTGCCAGGGCTGGCATCCCACCTCCATCTCCTCTGGACAGAGGAGGAAGGTTTGGGCTGGGGGAGGAAGGCCTCCTGCTCTTCCTCCAAATCCCATGAACCCCTCGGCTCACTCAATCTTCCCTCATCACCCAGATCAGCTAAATCGGAGCTAAACTGGCCTAAGCCACCAGTAACAGTCACTTAAGTGCCACTCATGTTCTTATCCTCTCCCCGGGGCTGCTCAGCAGCTATCGCCTCTGTTATCTTAAGCCAATTCTTCAGCCAGGCTTGCGGAGAGGCTGGATGGGGTGGGAAATCCATCGGGTGCAGGGCCCTTCGCAGGGTGCCCAGCATCCCGCCTCGCAGGGCCCCAACAACCCCCAAATTAGCCTTTCTCCTGAACTCTTCCCCTCCGCTCAGCCTCGCTGCAGAGGGGTGTCCCCAGGACCTCTGCTCCACAGGCTTTGCAAAACACCCCGAAGACCCTCCTACGCACTAATGCTGTGTGCACAGCCACGCTATCAGACATCAGAGAATACACACACACAACCCCCAGCAGCTGCAGGTGCTGCCTGCCGCACCGGAGAAGCTTTGACCGGAGCAAAAGCACAGATCCCTGGTTTTGCCTCCCATCTGCCAGGAGCTAAAGGGGTCCCGCTGCTCCCCAGGGACAGGGTGCTGTGGGGATGCGCTGGTGGCTCGTAGGGGCTCAACCCCTCTCGCATCATCTCGCAATCCATGGGGGAACGCCGAACCCACAAAAGCCCGGCTGCTGGTGGAGGCAAAAACATCCCCGGAGGGTGGAGGGATGGAGGGAGAAGTTCCTGGGTGCCCTCACCCCCATGAGAGTCCCGTGGGGACACGGGATGACAGGGCCCAGGCCACCTCGGGCCAGTGGCCAAATGGGGGAGGGTTTGGGGGCTACTGAAGCAGCCCCCCTGCAGCTAAACCCCCTCAGCGGCTCAGGGAAGTGCGTGGTGCTGCAGCCTCAAAGCTGGGATTTACACCCTGCAGCCCATACCCTGCACCCAGCAGCTCCCTGCGTGCTGCACCCACCATCCTGCACCCCCCCACACCCGCACCCTGCACCCCACATCCCACTCCCTGCACCCCACAGCCCCCGGGTGGTGCCAGGGCCAGGGCATGGGGGCCCGGTGGGGGGGTCAGGGTGGCCAGTGGAGCCGCAAGGTCATCTAGTGGCCAGAGCCACCAAAGCCATCCCAGCCACCTTGGGGGGCTCATCCCATCCAGCCCCCACGGTTCCCCAGGGCACCCTCCCACAGCCCCCCCGGCTTCACCCTGGGACCAGCCGCTGCAGGCAGGGGGGTCCTGCCCCGGGGCGGCTGAGAAGCCCCAAGCTGGGATACCACAGCCCCCACCTCGGCTCGCAGGTCCCCAGCCCTCGGCGCTGTGCTGGCATCGTGCTGGGACCGAAGGGTGACACAGCCACAGGTGCAAGGAGAGGAGCACCTCGTCCTGGGTGATGGCACAGGGTGATGGGCACCTCAACCTGGGTGATGGCACAGAGATGGGCACCTCAGCCCAGGCGATGGCATGAGGCCATGCACCCCTACCCTGGACTGGGTGCCAGAGGAGTTCTTCTCTCTCCTGGGGCCTTGCCCTGCCATCAAAGTCCCGTGGCGTGGGCAGGCAGCCTGCCTTCACCCCCTGCCTGCTCCCCTGCCCACCTCGCACCTCGTTAGCTGCTTTGCTCTCTGCTCCCATCCCCAGCAGCGGCCGCTTCGGCTCCGGTCTTTCTTCTCCTCCCACCAAGCAGAGGTCGGCCACACACCAGCCCTCACAGCTGCCGAGGAAAAACCCTTTGGACAGGTTCTTCCTCCACTCTAGCCTCAGTTTCCCCTCTCGCCAAGCGGGAATCAGCCAGATCCGGGTGCCGGCAGGATTTGTTTCTATGGCAATGGGGATAAGAGCCGCCCAGATGGGAGCAGATGCTGCGAACAGGTTTGGAGCCGCGGCTGCCAACCATGCCGGGGTTTGGGGAGCAGCACCCCTGCATTGCGGGGGGAAGGACCCCACCATCCCCACCCTGTACCCAAGCAGGTCCCAGGGATCGGGTCCCTACGGGAAAGGGGGGATCGGGGTGGGCGAGGGGCAGGGATCCAGCCCCGGTGGGTGGTGGTGCATCACCCCGATGTGCCCATGGGGCTGGGGAGGGGGGGAAGGACCGCACTGGGGGCTGGGTGCTGCTCCTGGTGAGTCACCCTCCAGCTGGGCTATAATTAGCGATGGCAGCAAGGGGAGGTGCAGAGAGCTTCGTCAGCCGCTGGCCTTAATGAGGCAGGCAGCAGCAGGGCACCAGGGCGGCCAGGCGAGCGATGTCTCAGCACCGTGTGGCAGAGTGGGGGGTGCGGGGGGGAGGGCAAAGCCAACAAGCACCCAGCTTCAAACGCTGGGGACTCCAGGGCTGGGTGCTCAAGCCTTGCACCCCGAGTCAGCTCCCATGGGGCAGGGTCTCACTATGCCCATCACCCTGACCAGGCCACCACGGGACCCCCCAGGTCCCCAAGATCACGCCCCAGGGTCCCCAGCTCTGGGGACACCCCGCTGCAGGGGCCTGAGCATCATCTCAGCCTGCCGGCTCTGCCCAGCCTGGATGGATCCTGCCAGCTTGGATGCCGGTCCTGTGCATGAAGCAGATTTCCCCATGGGGCTAGCAGATTTCCTCACGGAGCTGGTAGGCAGCAATCAGCCCCTGAAGAGCTGGGCGCTCTGCATCAGCTCCCAGGCTCGCAGGATCGGTGCCGAGCCTGGCACGTCATCGTCACTAGAGCCACACGGGGAGCAGGTCACGGGCCCGGCACAGCTGCCCGCAGGACAGAGAGCCATTGCTGAGCCCGCACAAGGGCACAGTGTGGGGCTGTCCCCAGCTTCCCCATCCCCAACTGCTCGCCCGTGGGTGCCTGGGGACGGAGCGGTGGGACGCAGGGGTGCAGGGACGCAGGGCTGCAGCACCACGGTTGCATGCAGGCGCTGCTTCTTAACCTGCATGAATGCAACAGAGCTCATCTCCCCGGCCGGCTTGTTAATGATCTGGTGTAATTATGAGCTGCTCCAGCTCACTGGCTCATGCAGCCCTCCGGGATCGATGTCGCTCGGAGAGGAATGTCACCATCAGTCAGATGGGGGACATGCAGCACCGGCCCCCTGGCCCTGGCACGGGGCCGGGAGATGCTGGGGAATAAATCCGGGTGCTGGGGAGAGGCAAAGGAGCATGTTTCCCAGCCGTGCTTCCTATATTTCCACTCTGCCTGTGGTTTTTTCCCTGTTTCCGACCCGGGGTCGATATATTGGCGCTGCCCATCCTGCCTCTCCTCAGGGACTCGAGGCGGCAGCCTGCCAGGCATCCCAGCCCTGCTTCAGCTGGGGGTGTTTAATGGCATAGGAGGGAGCAAAGTTCATGCACGCTTGTAAATATTAACCCTTATTTCACGCAAGAGAAACCAGGAGAAATCCCCTTTGGTGTTTTAAGACCCACAGACTCAGCTTTTCCTTGGGAGGTGCTGGCAGCAGACGGCAACAAAGCACCAAAGCCGAGGGATTTGGAGGGGGGGTAAGAAGCAAGGCTGAGCCTTCAAAGCCCATGTAGCCCCAAAAGACCAGCAGCACGCTTTCTCCCCATGCCCAGGCCCCTTTGCAGGTCATACGTAGGAGGGGAAGCTGCAGAAACCTGCCCCCAGAGCAGCATCTTTGGGTATACTGGGTATACTGGGAGTGCTGGGATACCAGGTGCCCCCTTGCACAGTGCAGCCAGGGAGCCGTGGCGGGAGGGGAGCGTGGCCCGGCGGTTACCAGCTGTGCCAGCATTGCTGTAAATCATGTCAGATCAGTGAAGCTTCATTAAGCCGCCGCGGCGGAGCCGGGATGGATTGCAGGGCCGGATCCTGACTCCGACAGCGGCTCCGGTGAAGCACAGCCGGGGCGAGGACCGTGACACCTCCCCGAGCATCCCCGCAGCATCCCTGCCCCGCAGCTCGCAGGAGGGAGGGGACACACGGCGTGGCCAGGCACGGGGACACGGTGCACGTGGCCGTGGGTGGCTATGGCAAAGCAAGGTGGGATGCCGGGGGCTGCGGCAAAGCCTCCGGCACTGAAAATGCCTCATTGCACCCCACGTCCCGTGGGTCAGTGGCATTGGACCGGCGACTGGGGAAACTGAGGCTGCGGGGTCCCTGCCCGTGGACCGGTTCCCTGCCGCAGAGGCGACCCGGACTCAGCTGGCTCGAGCAGAGCTCTGGGGACGCAGCCGCTGATCGAGCTGCTGTATCTACAGATAAATTGAGGTGTTATTGCTCTGGAGCTGCTAATCTGGGGTACTCTGCCAGCTCTAAATTCAGGCGGAAATAAATCCATCTGTTCTCCTGCTCGGCCGCTAATCCCCCCGGCCGGGGCTCTCCACAGCAGCCAAGCCTCGCCGCTGGCTCGGCGGGGATATAACCCGGCGCTGGGCTGGACGCGGCGGCTGCAGATCGATATCTTGTTTGCTGCTCACGATGGTTTCTTCACTGATAAATCCTATCCGACGCCACGGCCCTGGCTGGCGGTGGCCAAAACGTGGCTGCACCGTGGGAGGGTTGCGTTGCCCGGCCGGAGCAGGGGATGCTGCAGCATCCCTTCCCGGGGCAATGCTGGGGGTCAGCCGCCGCCGAGCCCCTGGGGACGAGGCTCGGGGTGCCAGGAGGCTCCGTGGACCCAGCCGGTCGATAGCACCGGCTGCCGCAGCCAAACCGCTTCAGAGCAGCAGGGAGAAGCCGCCGGCTCCTTCCCTTCCCGTTAAAGATGACATTTCTGCTCCTGGGCAGGAGCAGGCAGGGCCCCTTGCCCACAGGGAGACCTGTGCGTGTGCAGGAGTGAGGAAGACCTGCAGCGGGACAGGGAGGAAGAGCGGGGCAGGAGGGCATTGCTGCTGGGGGTGGTTTCTGGGAGAGCTGGGGCTGTCAGGGCAGAGGGACGTGTGTGTGTGCACAAGTGTGTGTGTGTGCACAAGTGTGTGTGTGCGCACAAGTGTGCCTGCATGGGTATGCACTGGTTTGCGTGTCACCTGCGTGCACATGTACATGCACGCATGGGGGTGTGCACACAAGCGGGGCGTGCACACAAGGGGACGTGCACTTGGGATGCATGGGGGGTGTGCTTGTGTGTGCGTGTGAGTGTGCACATGGAGAGGGCAAGGATGGGGGCGCATGCACGCAGAGCGTGTGCACGCGAGAGAGACATGCATGAGTGGGTGTGTTTGCGCAAACGTGGGGTGCATATACGCATGGGGGGGTGTTTGTGTGCATGCGCTTGGGGGGGCACGTGCACGCTGGTGAATGCGTGGGGGGGGGTGTATTTGTGTGCATCGGATGTATGTGTGTGGGTTGTGCGTGCATGCAAGTGTGAGTACACACGCACTCCCCACCTTTCCCTCTGCTCCCCCCGTAGCCAATGGTCGGTCCCCGAGGGTGACCCCAGAGCCAGCGCGGCACGGGCATGTGCCAAATGTCCCATGGGCAGCAGGACCCCCTCAGCCGCCCCACGGGGTCAGCCAGCCACCTCCTGGGTGGGGGTCCCTCAGCCCGGCAGCCCCCGCACTGCCCGGGAGGATGAGCAGCAGCTGAGGGGGCAGCAGCCTGGTATTTGCAGTCCTGTGGTCCCATGTTTGCACCCCGTCCAGCCCCACATTTGCAGCCCGTGCAGCCCAATGTTTGCCCCCACCGCACCCCAGCCCCACATTTGCACCCAGGTGTTTGCATCCCATGCAGCCCCACATTTTTACCCTGTGCAGCCCCACTCTTGCACCCTGTGCACCCCAGTGTTTGTACTCCTTGCAGCCCCACATTTTTACCCTGTGCCCCCCAGTGCCTGCACCCCATGCAGCTCGGTGTTTGCACCCTGTGCAGCCCCGTGGCAGCTCAGCCCCATCCTGATCCCCCATATCTGCCTGCAGTGGGGCAGGGGCTCTGTCCTGGCCAGGGACACCCCTTCCCTTTCCAGCACGGGCTGGGGGCAGCCAGCTTACCCTGAGCAACGCGAAGGGATCACCGACTCACCCTGTCCCCATCCCAGCTGTCACTGGGGCCACTTTTGTCATCGCTGCCACCCCAAGAGCCGAGAGCACCCCTGCCACCCCCGGGCACACTGCGAGCCCCATAGACACCCAACAGCCAGGCAAAGGGATGCGACCGCAGGAACCGAAGCACAGCACGAACCCGGGGCCGAGCAGGGATGCAGGTGTCCTGGCACCCCGTCCCTCGGCGGGGACAGTCCCCGGGAGATGCCAGTTGCGGGGACCTGGTGGCAGCACATCCCAGGTGCAGGCAGGGAAGGTTTTGCTGGTTTTGTTGCTGCTGTCATTACTATTGCCGGATTTTGAGCTGGATAACGAAGGGGCCCGGCTGAGTGAGCGATGCTGGCGATGAATAAGTGATGGAGCCCTCGAAGGGTCTCTATGGAGACAGCTCAGAGCACGCCGGGTGCCGAGGGGCCGCCAGCAGCCCCCGCATCCCATAGCCGCTGCCGGGGAGCCAGGGCTAATTAGGGGGATGAGCGTGATGGCAGAGCCCTCTCTGCTCCCCGGCAGATGATTTCCCTTCCCAAGAAGGTGGCCGGGCCCCCGCAGGGCTGGCTGGTAGGGGTTTAAATGGCTGTTTGCTTCGTTCCCATCCCTCTCCCCCCAGCAGCAGCTTCTTTCCGTTCCTTGACCGCTTTCCCAGCATGGAGCCAGCTCAGCCAGTCCCCTGGCATGAGCAAGCCCTGGCCATGGTGGCCACGGGCATCTCCGGCTTGGCTTGCAAGGGCTTTTGCACCATGGGTGGCTCAGCCACCCTCGTCACACACAGCCTGTCCCCTGAGAGCATCCTGCATGCATGGGGTCAGAGCACACAGCCGCTGCATGCTCAGAGGGACGAGGGACAGATGACATCCATGGGGACTGCATGCATCTGAGGGGACAGCACGTGTCCGGAGGGACAGCATGGGTCTGGAGGAACAGCATGGGTCTGGAGGGACTGCATGCATCTGGGACAACATGTAGCATGTATCTGGAATGACACCACACACCTGGGGGACAGCATGTGTCTTAAGGGACAGCACGTGTTCTTGAGGGACAGTAGGTGCCTGAAAGGACAGCACGTGCCCAGAGGGACAGCGTGTGTGTCAAGGGACAGCACGTGTCTTGAGGGACAGTAGTCGCCTGAAGGTACAGCATGTGTCTGGAGGGACAAGATGCATTTTGGGGACAGCACGTGCCAGGAGAGAGAGCATGCGTTAGGAGGAGGGACAGCAGGTGCCTGGGGGACAGCATGCACTCAGGGGACAGCATGCAATGGGGGGGGGACAGCATGCACTGGGGAGGACAGCATGCACTCGGGGGACAGCATGCACTGGGGAGGACAGCATGCACTCAGGGGACAGCAAGCACTCGGGGACCCAGCACACTCCAGACACGCAGCCCCCCAGCACCATGTGCTGCGGGTGCAGCAGGGTGCAGGGTCACCCCCAGCCCCGTCAGCCCCTGCTGCCAGTTATTCAGCTGCAGACAACAGGCTGGGACTCCTGAGAGCGAAGCTTAGAGCCTGACCTGCCTCCAGCCCCCCCCGTGCCTCAGTTTCCCCCAGAGAAAACAGCCCTGAACACCCCCCCACCCCAAGTCCCCAGGGCTGCCCCAGACAGCAGGCACAGCACCGGGGTGCAGACTGACCCAGCCCGGCGCAACAGGAGCCTCATTTAGCAGCTTCATTTTGTTTTGCCTCGGTTTTTTTCCCCCCCTTTTATCACTGTAAATTTCTCTTCTGATACATTCTAGGCGAAAAATAAATGAAGCATCTGAGCCAGGCGGGCAATGTTCTTCCAGAAGTACTTACACAAATCGTTAGCATGTTAATGATTGTGCCATGCCGGCTACTCCAGGTGGCTGAGCAGCAATAAGGAAGACCCCAGACCAGCCCAGGCATATGGAGGATGTGAATATATTGCCGGATTAAATAAAAGAATAATAGGGGATATACATTAGCGATGGGCTGCATTGCCCCATGCTGGCCCCGCTCCAGCTGCAGGATACGGGGACTTCTGCCACCCACTCCTGCTTGTCCCCTCCGCTTGCCTTGGCCTCTCATTTTGCGGTGGGTTTGCTTCCAGGTGACAACAGATTGAGGTGCCACCATAAGTACCAGGGGCTCTGCTCAGGGACGGAGAAGTGGGGCTGGTTTCCATCAGCTTTTGAGAGTCCTGAGAATTCTGGTGCACAGGGAACAGGGTCCGTGTCCTCCACACCCACATCCTAATCCCATGGGATTCTCAAAAGCAGACCTGAATGATAACACCACTTAAGGAAGGGATGCTCTGAGCCCTGACCCCAGGGATACTCTGAGCCCCGACCAGGGCATGCTCAGCACCCCATTGAAGCGATCCCAGCCTGGGTGTGTGTGGCCAGCACAGCTCTCTATGCCCATGCCCCCGCCAAACCTGCTCACCCACTCCCGGCACAGACAGGAGGGCTGATTTGGTTGATTTACAGACACCTTCTTCAAAATGGCACCCGCTTCAACCTTCCTCTTGCCCCAGGGACACGAGCACACACGTCTCAGCCTCTGTTTCCCCCACTCGTTCCTTCGCTGGTAGGACCCCCTCGTATTCCTGAGGAGGGACACCTCTGTCCCCGAGGGCACCACAGGTGCCCGGGTGCTATACCCCGCTATGATGATGCTTTGAAACACGCTGTGCCTCAGTTTCCCCTTCTAGACTCAGTGACACCCACCTCATAGAAGGGGGACAAAAGGGGACCCGAGCTTTTCCCTAGTGCTTTCAGGCACCTCCCACCCTGCTCCTGGTGGAAATCTCCTTGGAGACAAAGCAGACCATGAGGATGCTCCGCTTCGGCAAAGGGGTGACAAAGGGATGAGTGGGGTTGTGGGCAGCGCAGGCAGGAGCCTGGCAAGACCATCCCCAGGGACCCTGACGTGGGGGTGACACCCGCTTCTCCCTCCCCTCCCTCTTGCAGGTTCCCACTGGTGTCCCCAGGATTTTTTCCCCCTCTCAGGCCAACTCTCATCCCTCGGCATCCCATGCCCAGGCAGCTGCTGCCACCATCTCGCCTGGCACCTGCCTGCTCCAATTCCCCCTCGTTATCTCTCTTTTGTTAACGATGCATTCACTCACCAATTTAACCTGGATTAAAACCGGCTCGCTCGCTTGCTCCCTTGTTCTCCTCCAATTAATTTGTTCGTCACTTCTATTTCCAAATTAATTCATCAGGCTCTTTGGCAGGGAGAAAACAGCGGCGCCCGCCGTCTGCGCTGCTCAGGAAGGCATCAGGGTTAATTATCCTGGCGGGAATGACCGGGAGGGGAAGCGGAGCAGGGGCTCATCCCGGGATGGGGACCCAGATCCGGGGTGAGCAGCATCCCCTGGACCAGCCACGAGCATCCCACCGAGGTGGGGCCATGGGATGGGGAACCCACAGCTCGGCCGCACCAGGCCCATCACTTCCACGCTCCTTCGGGAATATGTCACGGGGACAAAATCCTTACAGAACAAAACGTGGCATCTCCAGGGGGGTCACCCTGGTCCGTGGTGGGGCGAGGTGGGGGGCCAGGCTGTGCCCCACAAGGGTTAACGCTGGGTACAGCACGGGGTGTTCGAGCTAAAAATACACAGTGACTTTTTCTGTATTTGCTCTAATGAGTCATTCTCTTTAAGTAATTTATTGCTTGTTACATAATCACTTTCATTTTCAGCTTGAGAAAAATGGATTTTTTTTTCCCTTTTTTTTTTTTTTTTTAATGAAAAGGGCATTTAGCAAACCCTGCAGGCACACGAGCATCGGCCATTTTCCCAACTCTTCCCTGTATTTTTCCGGCAAAGGGCCGGGATGCTGCCGCCAGCAGCTCCTCGGCTTCTTTCACATCCTCCAGCGAAATCCTTTCAGGAGCCCGGCAGGCACCAGGGTGATGCTAAAGGGGGTGGCTGTGGGTGCAGGGGGGCTCTGGGTGTTTGGGCGTGGGGGCAGACCACCCCGGGGCTGGCTCGGTGGGGACAGTGGCAGCGGGGAGGCTCCAGGATGGGCTTGGGGGGGCCAGATCCACAGTGCCCAGCCCAGGCACGTCTCGCCCGGCTGGGGCAAGCGCTTACCAGCACGGCCCCAAGGGCCAAGCCTGGGCTCCAGCTGTGTCCCAGCAAGCCCAGTGCAATGTCCTAGCAATCACAGTGCTGCATCCAAGCAAGCCCAGTACCTTGTCCCAGCAAGCCCAGTATGGTGCTCCAGCAATTCCAGAGCCATGTCCCAACAAAACGAGTGTTGTGTCCCATCAAGCCCAGTATCATCTCCCAGCAAGCCCAGTGCCATGTCCTAACAAGTCCAGCGCCATACCCTAGCAATCCCAGTACTGCATCCCAGCAAGCCCAATACGGTGCCCCAGAAAACCCAGTATCATGTCCCAGCAAACCCAATGCTATGTCCCAGCAATCCCAGTGCCGTGTCCTAACAAGTCAAAGGGAAGGGGACCCCAGCTACCCTCAGTGCTGGGTGGGGGGGAATGGGGGGGCTCCAGCTCAGGCCCCTGTGGGACTTTGGGGGGGATCTACTGGCTGGGGGGTGGGAACCCCGCTGTCCTACCCCTGCCAGTCCTCGCTGCTGGCAGCTGCCTGCTCCCCTGCCACCGAGGCGAGGGGGGTGAGAAGTCTCGGGTTTGGAGCTGCAGACTAGGAATTAACTACGCCAAATGTTTTATTTGTGTAGAAACGCAATTATGCTAATTAAAGCATATCTGTAATTACAGCACTTAGTGGCCCGTAAGTGCACAAGTGACTCCGGTGACTTTGGAGGAGCTGGAAACCTGGAGGGTGGCTTGGCCCCAGCGCCAGCGAGGTCTTCGGCAGGGCGAGAGCCAGTGTCCCCATGGGGTGACAGCGGTGACCCCAATGCCTGCAGAGCTGGCGGCAGGAGCAAGCTGGGGCTCATCGCAGAGGATGCTCGGAGCACGCAAGGATGGCAGGACAGATCGGTACCCGCAGCCGCATTTCGGCACAGGAGCCTGCCGGCAGCCACACTGCGGTCCTGCCTGTGCCGGGTGTGAGGGCAAAGGGCAGGCGATGCCGCCAGCCCCCGAGGGATGAGGGAGCGGGGGGAAAAGCGGGTCCCCGGGGGGCACGGGTGGGCATCACCCCCGGCTGCGAGCAGGGCACAGCCCCGGGTGGGCACCAATGCCCAGGCAAAGGGAGAGGCTGGTGTGAGCGAGGTGGAGGGGGGAGCAGGCTCGGAGCGCCGGCTCTGGAAGTGGCTGAGGCTCGACAGCGTATCAAGAAGGGAGAAATAAATGGGAAGCAGAGGAACATGACAGCCGGAGCACCGGCCAGACGGACCCGTGGGCTGGCTGGGATCAGATAACTCGGTCTCCAGGCAAAGGCAGCGCAGGAGATCGCATCTGCCCCTGCCTCAATAAAGCCCTCGCTGTGGGCAGCGTGTGATGGGGGGGACGAGGACCACGGCGGGGGGACAGGATGGGGCTGAGGGGAGATGCTAAGGGGGCACAGGACAGCCCGGGGCAGGGGGAGCAGCAAACTCAGGGCGTTTCGGGCTGGCGGAGCAGCAGGCATCGATGGGGAGCTCCGGGGTCCCTGCACACCCAGGAGACCTCCATCCTTCAGCGGTGAAGAGCACCCGGAGGCAGCCAACCTCCCACGCTGGCACCTGCCGAATCGGATTTCATCTTCCCCAGCCTCAAGCAGCGACAGAAAATTGCCTGTTTACTGCAAATGCCGAGCCTGAAGCCGAAGGATTTCGCCATGCGTATCTGAGGGACGGATCACGGCGCGGGCACGGGGGTGCCCCGTGGTTAAGCATCGCCGTGGCATCCGCCGGCAGGACGGGCAGGGATGGCTGCTGAGCTCCTGTGTCTAATGTAGAGCCATTGTCAGCTCTGGGTAATTACAGGCCTGCATATTAATGGGCAGGTGCTGCAGGATGCCGGGCGGTGACACACCAGCTGGCAGGAGCGCGGGAGGGAAAGGGAACGGTGTCACCGAAGCTTTGCCGGGTGCGATTTATTTGCTTAACAAACGCATCGAGCCCTAAGTGCCTTCGATAAGCCTGCGGGAGGGCTGAGCTCTGTTTGCACGGCAAACGCACTTCCCCGGCTGCTGCACGGCCCTTAAGTGTTAGGTCCCGTGCAGGCAGCTGCCTTCGCTGCCAGGCTGGACGAGCAGCTCCCCAGGGCTTCGAGGAGACGCAGGAATGCAGCCTGGCCCCGTCTGATGCGGCTGGAAAGCCTGGCAGCCCTGCAAGCCTGCAAACCCCCATTGCACAGCAGCCCCACAAGCCTGCAAATCCCCATCCCCATCACACTGCACCCCAAGATGCCAGGACCCAGCTCACTGGAAGCAGGAGGCTATCCCCGAGCCCCCCGGCAAGCCGTCCCCAAGGGGGACGCTGGGAATGCCGGGTGATGTGAGCTTTGCATGGCGGCACCAAAGCAAGGAGGAGGGGAAAGCAGGAGTGCCACCACCTTGGGGACCTCCAAGCGAGGCCACCGGCACCCCGAGGGAGCCGTGCCCATGCCACAGCCCCGGCACCAAACCAGGCAGGAACAGCACCCGGCGCGGCAAAGGCGGCGAGAGAAAACACATGGTTACCCTGAATCTCTAGGGAATTGTCCTTGCATAAATGCAGCGTTACAGACTCTGCCAACTCATCTTTCAATTAGTAGGTTTAGTTGATAACCAGAGGAAAAAAAAAAAGGCAGCCGGAGGTGGTGTTTTAGCGTGTGTTCGTTATCTTCCCAGTGCTGTTTGCTGTTTTATCCCTTTCCTGGCTTTTTTTCCCTTCCCTGAGCCCCCTCTCCATCCTGCCCATCCTGATGCACAACCAGCCCCACTGCGCATCCCCGTCCAGCACCAAACTGGGCTCAACCCCACATTCAGGGTCTGGGGTCCCCTCCATCCGCTGCCATCGGCAAAATCCCACGGGAATAGAGCAGGACTTCAGCATCCCGCCTCTGCTGTCTGTGCCCCATCCCCCTCTGGGAACCACAGCTCCTCCGGGAGCAGGGATACTCTCCCAGGCTGCAACACCCTGGATTTGTCACCAAAACCTCTGTGTCCGACCATGGTGCAAGCGGCAGCCGCTCACCGGGCCAGCCTCCCCTCCAAAATGAGCCACATCTCCATGTCAGGGAAATAAACGCAGTGCAGGCACTGTGCAAACACAAATTATTTGTATTAGCAAGAGCGAGCCCAGGGATCTGGACCATCAGCGGAGGGAAGGGAAAGGACACGGCTAAAAGACGCTCATGCCTTTGAGGCTCGTCGGGGTGAGAGCTGCTTCATCTGACACCCATTTGCTTAAAAGCCCCATTTCGCTGAGCCAAGCTTAGTTTTTAATTTGCAAAGCTCTGCCTTTCCCTGAGAGGAAGGAGGGGGCTGGCAGAGAGATGCAGGGGCACGTTAACCCAGGGATATGCCCCAGGGGATGGCAGCGCATCTTGTACCTTAATCAAGCGATGAAGCGGTTTTTATGTCTGACCAAGCCTCTCCCACAAGGAACGCTTCCCCCCGTCTCTCTCTCCTCTCCGGGGACAAGGTGACAGCAGGAGGGTCAGAAGAGACCCCTCCTTCGGTGGGGCACAGGGAGCCGTCCCCAGCCCCACTGCTGTCCCTGGCAGCGGGGACACAGGTCCTGACGCCAATGGGAAAGCCGGGATGGCGGGCAGCTCGCCCCCAGGATGGGCACGGAGATGCCGCATCCTTTGGTGATGGTCCCTGGCGCTGCCAAAGCCCCTGCGCAGCGCTGCTCGCCCCCGGCTCCCTTGGCACCAACTCTCCGGCAACGAACTTCAATCAGCTCCTGCAGCGTGGCCAGATCCTGCTGTCGGTGTGACCAGTGCCGCAGCAGGTTGGGTTATTAATGCTGGATTGCACTTTCTATGAATTAATGGTTTTTCTGCAGGGTGAACTGCTGGCCCTGGCTTCTCTGCCATGCCGTGCCCAGCTGGGCACCTGCGGGAGGGCTGGCAGCCAGATGCCACCTGGCGAGAGTCCCCAGCCTCGTCCCTTCCCTTCGGTGGGGTCCCCATCGCAGGGTCTGGTTGACTGTGGTGCAGGAGCGACGGTGCCAGGATCCCACCGAGCTGCACAGGGGAGGACGGAGCGGGGAGGGATGAAATGGGGTCCCCAGGGTAGCACCTTGGTCCCACGGTCCTCTCGGTAGCACCGTGCCTCTCTGCTGTGCCTGCAGATTTGGGGCTTGAAGGAGGGAGGGGAGTGGGGGGCATGGCTGGGGTCCCCCCTGCCCATACTGGTGTCCAGCTTGGGCTCTCTGCACCTCGGCTCGAACACGGGGCTCGCTCCCCAGCACGCTCCCGGCTCCCGTGCACAAGCGATACACAGGCGCGCCTGACTTTGCACTTCTTGCGGAGCTGCGGGCTCGCCAGCCCACGGACCTGCTGTCCCATCTCCCTGCCAGCGCAGCAGAGGGGGGGGAGTCCCCAGCAGCGCCGCAGGCCCCTGCCAAGCCCCCACCTCCGCAGAGCCCCTCCATCCTCACCGAAACAGCCGTGGCCGCAGCACACCCACGCACCCCAGGAGCCAGCTCCCACGCTGTTCCCTGGGGGAAGAGACCCCCTTTCCATCCCCGCATTCCCATGGGAGCAGTGCAGCAGGACAGCCTGCTCCGGCTCCTTGAAGAGGGGGTGACGATAACAGCTGGACTGAGGGGGGCCCAAGGACAGGCCCCCAGCATTGCCCTGATGCAGCTCCCGGGATTTGGGAGGGCACGAGCAGAGCTGCTGGCACCAGTGCCCCTTCCACCCAGCCTGCGGTGCGGCACACATCCTGCCCTGGCTCTCCCCGGGGACCACAGGCAGCTGGGCAGCCCCAGGGGTATCCCGTCCATCTGGCAGGGGCAGGATCAGAGCCGGCTGCCTGGCAGGGAGCCACAGCAACTCCCAGGAGTGTCACTTACCTGGGGACAGCCAGCCCCAACAGCAGCCCCCCTCAACCTCTCCCTGAGTCCCCCCGGGGTGCAGTAAGCCTGGATCCCACCGTGAGCATCCCCTTTTCCCGCAGCATCCTCCGGAGCAGGCGCTTGCTCGGCTCTACAGCTGCATCCACTCAAATCCCAGGTTTCACCAAGGGAAACCAGCACCCAAAGGGCACCTTAGTGCCCTCGTGCTTATTTCGGGGGATGCTTGACCCTCAGCAGCTGGGCTGGGGTTTCCTTTGGGGCAGGAGCCTCGTCGATGCCGAGCCATCCCCCTTGTGAAATCCTCTGCTAGTATCTCATGGCTTCCTTGTGATGGGCGGCTGTGCCGAGAAGTCCATCTGCACGGCCAGACCGAGCCCAAACTCACCGTCCTGGGGGTACGGCAGGGCAGCAGCACCCACGGTGCGTGCAGGTAATACCGGGCTTGGAAGAAACCCCATAATTAACACATTGCAGCGCTCTGCTGGAGGAGCCCAAGCCTCTGGTGGCACAGAGCACTGGAGGGAACGCAGGGGAAATAAAAGAGCAAAAAATTCATTAACAAAGGTCATGCTGCTCCTGGCTCACACTGCTGAGTTGCGGCGCTGGCTGAGCCTGCCCCGACCTTCTTCCTCCCAAGGGACCCCCGGGACGCCCTGCAGCCGAAGGCAGCCGCGGGCGGCGATGGGGAGAAGAGCCGGTGCACGCATGCGGCCGCGGGGCTCTGCCGTGGGTGCCGGCGGCTGCAGGTGTGGGCTGGAGCAACCAGAAACCTCTGTGAGTAAATGCAGTATGCCCACGTGCCCGTCACCCTGGCGTCTGACACCGAGATGGCCCCACACAACCCCCATGGGCTTGCTGCAACTTCTCACGCCTTGAAAGCTGCTTTACCTGCAGGCTGTTGTGAGTGCCTCCAGCCTCGCACCGTCATTCCTGGCTCAGGCTTTAGCAAAACACTCAGGTTTTGGAGGTTTCACCCACGAGCATTTGCTGACTCAGCATCAGTCCCACTCCCCAGATGAGGCCGGGAAGGGTGGGAGACGAAGCTGCCCCACGCGACAGGTCCCAGCCATGCTCCGGCTCAGCCGGTGGGTGAAGGACGTGCATAGGGAGAACCCAGAGCTCTGCTGCCGGGGAGAATGGAGCTGGGTGTGCTGAGTGAGCAGAGGGAAGGTCCCTAGGTCCCCTGTCCTGGGAAAATGAGCCTGACCCTAGTCCTAGCCCCAGTCCTAACTCTAATCCTAACCCTAAACTTAGACCTAGCCCTAGCCCTATTCCTAACCTTAGCTCTAACTCTAACCCTAACCCTAGTTCTAGCCATAACCCTAACCCTGAAATTAGCTATAGTTCTAACCCTAGCCCTAACTCTAGCCCTAGCCCTAGCCCTAGCCCTAGCCCTAACACTAACCCTAGCCATAAACTTAGCCCTAGCCCTAACTCTAACCTTAGCTCTAGCCCCACAGCAGCCAGTGGGAGACCAAGCCCATCTGCCGTGCACCAGAACCACAGCCCTGAGCAGTCCCGCACCCCAATTTCCCACCTGACCAGAACCCCAAGGTGCTGCAGAAGGACCCAGGAGGGTCCCATGTCCCGGGATGATCATGCTTAGGACCAAAGAGCCTCCCACGGGTCCCATCCGGCACCAGGAGCTCCCAGCTTGCAGGCAGTGACAGGGCAGAGAATTCTTGCCTCGAGTAGCTGATAATAAAATCATTAGGGGATGTACCATCACCCTGCTTGAGCTGGGAGATTACCGACTTTGCTGGTACTGACACCTCTCCCCATTGCCAGAGCCACCTTGCTCGGCCCTGATTTCTTATTTAAAGGCTGCATGGCTTCCCCCTGCTTTTTCCACGTGGGAAGGATACTGCCTTCAGCCTGGCTGTGTTAGCACTAGTAAAAAAAAAATGGGGAAAGGCCCCATTTTTTTGGAGAGCAAGGAAAAATACAGCAGCACCCATGGCTTGTGTCCTTCCAGCCGGGCATCAGCTCAAGGACAGGGCTGCAGACCCATCCTTGGCTGCGGAACCAGGGACACGGAGCAGCCCCAGTGTTATCCCCTTGCAGCAAATAAACCCCAGCCTGCAAACTGCTGCGAAGCCGTACGGATGTCCCAGCTCCACTCTGAGGGGAGCAGAGGCTCCGGCTAAGGACGATGCATCACCTCCCAGCACCGAGCAGCTGCTGGCCTCGTCCCCAAACACACGACAGCTCCACCAGCATGATATCCTCACCAGGCTGATCAATCCCACTGCTTGGCAGGGCTTCACGCCCTCAGAGCCAGGCTGGGTGCCATCCAGACCAGCGAGGTCTCGTGTCCCAGGCTACGGCTCCCTGTATTCCCAGGGAGAAGCACGTTCCGGCAGCCCTGCCTGTACCTTGCCCCCGCAGGCAGGAGCATTAGGGGCTTCTGCTGCAATGGGGTGAGGTTCGGGGTGCCCGGCAGCGAGGAGGGGTTTGCAGCGAGTCTTTGCATGCCAGACAGAGGGGACCATCAGCATCTTCATGCCGTAGCAACCAGACCCTGAACCTCAGGGGACGGTGACGGGTCCCCTTCCAGACCTGCCTGTCCCAGGGCCACGTCTGCCCACGGCCAAGGGGAGCGCAGCCGCATTTGGCAGGCAACAGCTCAAGGAAAGAGGGGGGGAAAAAGCCCTCCACCGGTCTTAGCCTTTCAAATGCTCCTTATAAATAGCTCCTCAGTGTCTTCTGAGTCACCCAGATGAAACGTGCAAGTTAATAACGAACTGGGAAGGGGCTGGGAAGCGATTACAAGCCAGGAGAGGCTTTCTGGCTAAGTCATCACTTCTGTGACGGGGCTGCACCGGCAGCTGCTGTTTGCTTTTTCTCTCCTTGGGTGCAACAGTCCTCCACTGCATCTGGCGAGCAGAGAGCTTTGGGGATGCCAAAACACACTGCGAGGCCATCCTCACCAGCCCCAACGCCCGGGCCAAGCCTTGAACCCCCCCCTAGCCCCAGACAAAAGATCAGGTTTTAATATTTTCTATGGGAAATACACCCACCCAAAACCACCTCCTTTTTCTATTTGATTTATTATAGAAGATGCGAACTGACAAAGACCCAGAAGGCTTGAACCCACCCAAAATGCTCCCTGCAAGGTCTCAAGCCATCCTTTTCCCTCTGCCTCCCCACAATGGCATTGCAGGCAGGGCTCTGCCAGGCTGTGCCAGGGCAGGCAGGGCACAGGATTTGGGGACGGGAGCAGGACCAAGGGCTGCTGCTGCCAAATAACACCAAGGGCTGCTGCTGCCAAATAACCTGCCGCCAGGACATTTCTGAGCCGACACTCAGCGAGTCCCACAGACTGCTGTCCTAGTCCATCCCTCGAGGATGCTAGGTGGGTGACAAGGTTTGGGGACACCTTCCTGCTGCCTGGGGATGCCACGGCATCGTGGACCACCATTGACTGGGAACAGCTACCCGAGGACCAGCTGGAGACCCTCCATCCAGTCTCCAACCCCCCCAAAACAGCAAATCTTGGGGTCATCACCCATCGCTGCAAGGCAGGCAAGACCCCCACCCACCCTTGACACCTCGGCCGGGGGGGTCCGAGCTGCCAGGCTGCCCGTTGCCTGAGCTCTGCCGGCTCTCCATTGCCTAAATCCTGCCGCTGCCGTGCGGATAGAGCCGCAGCAGCAGACAAAGCATCTCCCAGTGCTCTCCATCCCCCTCGCTCCCCCCTCCAGACAGGCCCATCCATTAACAAGGACAGCTCAGCCCTTTGCAGGAGAAAGCTGGACAGGCAGAAAGTCCCAGGCAGCTCCGGGCCCTGCCTGCATTTCTGGCTGCAGCCCAGCGCAGCTCTCAGCGAGCCACGTGGGAGCCGGGAAAGAGACAAAAGCGAAAGTGGGGACCGGGGTTGGGGAAGAGCGGGAGGCAGGAGAGATTCCCAGAAAGGGCTGCTGCATCCCCCTCTGCCCCGGGGAATCCTGCATCCCCCACGCAGGAGCCACCGGCGAGCTGGCTGCCCACCCCAGATGGATGCTCATCCTCCCAGAGCTGATAGAGCAGCGCAGCTCCCAGAGGGATGCGCGGGGGGCTCGGATGGAGATGATGGCCAGGGCACATTCGGCACAGCTTCTCACCGGCAGAGCTGCCGGTGCTGCCGCCCTGGGCCGCGGCCAGCCCCGTGGTGTGCCAGTCTGCCCGGCGGAGCGGAGGCCGGCCTGATTGCCTGCATCTGCGCTAGCATCTGGCTGGCAGCCGGCAAGCACCGGAGGTTAATTCCCCAACACTTTAAAACCACTCGCTGCTCTGAAGCTGAGGATGCTCAGGGGGATGCCCCAGGGCGACGGAAGGGAAGCTCCTGGCTGGGGTCCCCCCCACCCAAGGGACCTCCCCGGGGCATGGAGATGTGCAGGGTGCCAAGAAACTCACAGCCAGGAGCTTCCCCTCCATCCTCTCCGCAAGGCACCTCTGAGCTCCTGGGCTAGGTGCCCAGGTGGGTGGGTGATGCTGAAGTGCCCCAGGCACCTCCCAGCCAACGTACTGGCACCAGGCTGTGAGAAAGGCAAAGGCACAAACAGCCTGAGGTTTTGGAAAAGCCCAGAGAACATCACACGCAGCCGCTTGCAGATCCCAAGGAACCCAGCAATGGGGGACCAGGCTGCCCTCACCCCACTGAACCCCTTCGCCCTGGTAAGTGGGTGCCCGGTAAGGAGCAGAGCTGCCCCGGCCATGCTGGAAGCGGCGATGGAGTCAGTGTTTTCCACGGCACTTTAAACATGCAACCCAGGGGCTGGCAATAACCACGAGGCAGAGGTTTGGAGCGGGGTCCGGCGGGCTCGGCAGCCTGCCCTCAGCTTTGCAGATGCTCAGAGATCTCCAAAAGGTGGCTGAACCACTTCGCCAGGCAGCTCGTGCCCTCCACGTCCCAGCTGGTGTTGCTCCCTGGCTACCTGCAGAGTTAATGCCACCGGAGCAAGCCGTAGAATCATAGAACAGTCTGGGCTGGAAGGGACCTTTAAAGGTCACCTAGTCCAACCCCCGTGGATGCCACGTCTCTGCCGCCAGCGCTGCCCTTCAGGACGTGCTTTGGGAGAGAAGCGGGGAGTAACGGCGAGGATGCACGAGGTGGGGAGGGACAGGGTTTCCCTCTGATGTGTGCCCAGGCCACACAGGTAGCGGCAGGTAGGGACATCAGCAGCATCACGAATGTCACCTCATGCCATCAGCCCCTCCAGCTGCTCCCCTGGGCACCCCCTGGGCCGGGACCCCAGAGGAAGCAGCTCCCAGGTGGGTGCACAAGGGAGATAAAATAGGGATGGTGCATTACACATCACCCTTGCATGAGCCTTGATGGGGACACACCGTCCAGGTCCTGGCATTGACCTGGAATACCCAGCACAGAGACTACTGCACTCCTGCAAAGACGCATAAGAGCCATCTTTGTCCCCTTGGGGGACACCGGGCCCTTCCCTCTGCCAGTGCCCACCGGCTCCCGGCCACTCAGCCAGCCGTGCCCCGGGCAGGACAAAGTTCCTCATCCCAGCTGTGGCTGCAGCCACAGTCCCTCCTCCATTACGTGCCTGGCACCGACCCTGTCACCGGACCAGCGCTGAGCGTGGTGACACTTGGCCATCTCACACATCCCCCGCATCTGCTCCTGCCAGGCAGCTGCCAGAAGCGAACTGGGCAGCAAGGAGAGCTGGATGAGGAGCAGGCAGCCCTGCCTGCACCCCAAAGGAAGCCCTGACCTCTGCCCAGCCTTCACTGAACCAGGTCCTTCCCTGCAGGGATGCTCAGAGCATCGTCTCTGTGTTTGCAATCTGCAGAGCTCGGCTGCTTCTCCCCCAGCCCCAGCTGCTGTCAGATGCTGAGAGAGCAGCAGCTCCGGGCACCCCGGCATCCCACCCACCGCTAACCGGGTCAGGAGCCGCCCGCCTGGGAACACGCTTCCCACCGGAGGAAAAAGAAGGAGAAAATGGGTTAAAACGTGACCTGGATAATGCAAAATGGCACTTGACTGGCTGCCATCCGACGCTCCCCTGCGATAAATCAGAGCTCATCAACCGCACACGTGGGAGACCTGGCCCACCGACGGATCTCGGCCCCACGCAGCATCCCCAGCCGGGCAGCAGCGCTTTGAGACGGCAGGCAGTGGCACTGCTAAGATCTGCCGGCGGCATACAAGACAAGCCAGCATTAAACAACACACAGCTGGAGCGGAGGCAGAGAGCCGGCAGCATCACCCCACAAGCGCTGGCCTCACCGGGGACAGCCGCTCCAGCTGAGTGCTGAAGGAGCAGCCAGCTGCATGGGCAAGGGCATCGTCTGAAAGCTCTTGGGAAGCTTTTCCACCTCTATATATCCCCCAGGGTGTACGGGAACAGGGACAAACGTCTCCTAGGAAGGACATGAGATTATATTCTGGGTAAAAGGGGGAAGCATATTGGCTCACCATTCCTGCCTCTCCTGCCCTGGGCGGCTCGAGGTGTGCAGCCAGTCCAGATACACTAAGTTTCTATAGCATCTACCTTTCTTAAAAGCCATTAAACAGCAGCTGCAAGTCAGGAGAGGCACTCCAGCCGGAATAAATATAGGGATAGCATGGCATTTCAAGACCTTTGTGTGTTTTGCTTAAAGAAAAGGACATGGGCACATGTTCTGGCAGCAGCATGAAAGGATCTCTGCAGGGAACAAAGCGCACACAGCACCAGAGAGCGAGCCAGGAGAGCTGGGGGGGAAGGATGCCGCCCGCAGAGAAGACTGGACGCAGCACCCACGGCAGCGTAGGGGGATCAGCAGCTCTTGGTGCCTCTGGAAGGTGGGTCTAAGCCCCACACTATGTGTAGTGAGGAGAGATGCTGCAGGCTATTTTCTATAGGGAAAGGCAAGCTTCTCATCTGAAGGTCACCTCGTGAAGGTGCAAAAACCTGGTGATGCCAGAGGGAAACATGTGGGGCTGGGGCAGGAGCGGGCGGCAGCTTCCCTCGCGCCCTGATGGTCCTGTAATCACCTAAAGCACCCGCTCCAGGAGACCTGAGGCTGCTCCTGGGCACATCCCCGTGTGGCGAGGCAGCCCCTGGGAGTGGTGGTCCCGGTGCAGGCTGCCAAGCCAGGTGGTTCGGCCGGTGCCTGAGCACGTGGAGCCAGCACCACCAGACAAAGGAATCCAAGCACCGAGCAGCTTTCCACCTCGTCCCCTTACACCTGCATCCCTTCCCCGCCGGATCAGCTCACCCCTCTGGTAATGTGGGATCTGATCCCAGCAACTGCTGGAGAGGGGCAAGGGATTGGGAGCACCCAAGATCTCTCGGCACCCGGGAGGCAGAGCACCCACGTACCGCAAATCGCCTGTGCACAGCCTGCTACCCAGCAGCTGTGGAGCCTCGTGAGTGCTACACACACGCGCACGCAGAGCCGGGGGTCTCCGCCATCCCTAGCCAAGCCCGTGGGCGATGGGAATTCAGGCACCGCATGCTTCCCGTTAGCCAGCTCAGCCCCTCTTCCCACGTGGGCTCTCTGGAGCATCACCCTTCACCGCTTCCAGGGAGCACTGTCATCCCTCAGCAAGGTCACCCCACGCTCGCATGCAAAGCCCCTCATGCCTGCGCCGTGGAACAAGATCCCTGTGAGCCCCAAAGCCCCTTCCCCACCTCGCTGCATGCAAACAGGCGCAGCGACACCGGGACCCCCAGACCTGTTGCGTGGGTGGGTGTGCGGGGGTGGCTTCTCATGTCCTGCATGGAGCTGCCGAAACCAAAATTCAGAGGCCTGACCTGCATTTCACAAAGTCACCCGTGCCCCGCCCCAGCCCACCCCCCGGCCAGGAGCCTTCTGCCCCCATGGGGAACCACCACGGGGTGAGGGTGGCTCAGGAAACGGGGAGACGCTGTTCATACCAGCCTTCCGGCACCGAGCCCTTCAGCCAGCCGTCAGCGATGACCTGCCCTGGGCTAACACAGGTGGCGAAACGAGGGGGGGGGGGGGGTCGCAGCCACTTGTCATTTCCCTGCCACCCCCTCCCCGCCAGCTGTCAGGCAGAAGGAACTTTTTCCTGCCTCCCCTCTCCCCGATGTCTCCCTCACTCCTTCACCCAGCATCACCCCCGGAGCATCCCTCCCTCTTGGCGCGGTCTCCCCCCACCCCCCGCTCCATGCCCGGTGCCGGCGGGAGGGGACTCACAGGTCAGACGCGGCCGCCTGGTACGGCTGGCTCCGGCAGAGGATGGAGTGTCCACAGCCCTGGCCCATGGCTCCGCATGCTTCGGCAGCCCTGCCAGGCGGGCGGCGGGGGCTCGGCTGCGCCCGGTTCTCGGTGCTGGCTGGGAGCGGAACCTCCCGCCGCGCTCGGCGAGGGTGTCTCCAGCTCGCTGCTGTCACCGAGCCCGATGCAGCGCGCCGAGGCGTGCGGGAGGGGAGGGCGGAGGGTGGGGGTAGGGGGGGTGCGGGGGGAGCCGCTGATTGACGGCGCCGCTGCGGCTCCGCGGGGCTGGGCGGGGGCCGAGCTGCTCGTCGCGGAGGGGCCGAAGGGGTCCGCACCTGCCGCCCGCCGCGGGCTGCGCCCGGCCTCGCCCGCCGCGCCGCGCCGCGCCGAGGGGCCGCCGCCTTTGTCTAGCGAGGCGCACGCTGGCCCTGCCCGCACCCCCACCACCACCAACCCCCCCCGGCTCTCCCTGCGGCGACAGCCGACCCGCCGGCGTCCTCGACCCGCCGGGCAGCGGGTCCTGCTGGGACCGCAAGGCCGTTCTGCCCCGGGGGCATCGGGCAGCACGGAGCAATGCTGGGCAGCACTGGTTCCGCAGGCGAGTCCCTGCCCCAGGGGTACTGGGCAGCACTGGTCCCGCAAGCAGGTTCTTTCACCAGGAGCACCAGCCAGCATCGAGCAATACGGAGCAGCACTGGCCCACAGGCAGGTCCCTGCCCCAGGGGTACTGGGCAGCACTGGTCCCACGGGTCCCTGCCCCGGGGGTACTGGGCAGCACTGGTGCCACGGGTCCCTGCCCCAGGGGTACTGGGCAGCACTGGTCCCGCAAGCAGGTTCTTTCACCAGGAGCACCAGCCAACATCGAGCAATATGGAGCAGCACTGGCCCACAGGCAGGTCCCTGCCCCAGGGATACTGGGCAGCACTGGTCCCACGGGTCCCTGCCCCAGGGGTACTGGGCAGCACCAGGCAGCACCGGACCCACAGGCAGGTTCCTTTCCCAAGGGCACTGGGTGGCTTCGAGCAATATCAAACAGCACTGGCCCACAGGCAGGTCCCTGCTGGGGCAGTACCCTCCTGCAAGCAGGTCCCAGCCCAGGTAATACAGGGCTGGCCGTGCCCCCCACCGCCCCCCAACAGCTCCCTGTCCGGGCCATCCAGGCGGTGTGGAGCTACTGGCTGCGGGATGCTGCCCACTGCATTGCTCAGCTGGGGCCAGCAGCAGGGAGGGGATGCTGAGCTCTCGGCCAGCCCACATGGCTGAGCCCCCAGCTTGAACCTGCCCTGGTGTCAAGACACCCAGGCTCCAGCCCACTCCCAGGTGCCTGCAGCACCACTCCATGCCAGTGCCCATGCTGTCACCCCCTGAATTAGCACAGCTTCCCTCTGGGAGTCTTACTGAGCACACAGCCATTTGCATGTGCGCAGCACCACTGGAGCTTGTCTTGGCTGAGTTGGAGGAGCTGCTGCACCGTCCATTCGGGCTTGCAGGACATCGGGTCCGTTTGTCCCCCACAACCACACAGGGATATCCTGCCCTGGGCCTCCCTGGGCCGGGGGCTGTCACGGTGAGCTGTCACCGGGGTGGGATGGTGGCAGAGAGTGGCTGGAGAAGGGCAATAGTTGCTGCAGTGCCAGCCCCGGCTGTGCCGTCCAGTCGGGGCTCATCTGCCGCAGCCGAAGACCTGGTGCACTGGAGCTGCGTTCCCAGGAGGGACTCTGGGGAAGGGCATCCGTCCTACGTTGAATCAGGGTCAGACAGGCTTTGCCTGCTATGAAACCCCCCATCTCCTGGCCCAAGGGGAGGGGATGAAGAAGCAGCGAGAGCAGCCTGGACTTTCAAAGATATTTAAGCATTTCAGCTCCTTCCAATGCAAGCACTGGAGACATCAGATGAAGCTAACAGGAGCCAGGTCCTGAACAAAGAGTGGGAGGAGATCATCCTGCAGGTGAAGGAGAGGAGCAGGACTTCTTGCCTCAGGATGTTGTGGATGCTAAAAGTTCACATGGCTTAAGGGTAGCATTTGCACGTACACAACAACGGTACAGCAACCATCAGTAGCTCGGGACATCCCTGAGCGCCACGTGGTCAGAGGCCAGGAGAGTAGTCGGGGAAGTTCTGCATGTGCTTGCCCTGCTCTTACACTTGCCCTTGGCATCTCTTGACCACTGGCAATGCTGGGTGATGGACCTTTGGTTTGAGCCACTACAGCTACCCTGGTATTAGTCTGGTGAACCCAGGAGCATCTCTCCGGCCCTCAGGCTTAGCACCATCCCTCCGCGGGTACCCGCATCCTCCACACACCCGCCATGTGCTGCGTGCTGCACAGCAGTACCAGCCCACACCCCCAAACTGGGAGCTCGGCTTCGTGTAATGAAATTTTGCACCAGAAAGAGCTATTTTGGTTGCTCTTCACTAGCCTTGCAGATCTCCATCCCTCCAGGGTCACTTTTTGTGGGGAGAGGGGAGGAACGTGCTGTAAAATCAACGTGGATATGCTGCTATTCTCCTGCTCCATCGTGAACCCACCAGCTGGGACTCTAAGAGCAGCAATAAATATTAAGAGATTAGCACTCAAATCACATCAGTTCCTGTCAAATTCACAAGGATTAATATCCCCATGGTCTACATAAACAGGCAGTGTATCATAGCAATTACACCAGATCCCCTGCCTGCGTTGTCTGGAGGGGGAAACTGAGGCCCAGACCTGCCATGACTTGCCCAAATTTGATCCCAAGAGCTGATAGTAGAGCCAGGGCTAATTTGAGACTATTTTAAGGACTATCACTTTAATCTAATCCCTATTTCCATCCTGAGTCACAGGTTTAATGACGTTTTCATCCTCTGGCTGAGCTCACCTGGGGTTTTGGAGCACATCCTGCACTCCTTTGGGGGGGACCTGCTGTGGGACACCATGGGGCGCCCTGGGGACTGGAAACTATCCCAGCGCCCACCCATCTTCTCACACCGAAGTGGCTGGTGCCAGCCCAAGGGTGGGCAAAGCCTCAGAAGGCTCGAACATTCAACTCAGTGATTTTATTTATTGCTCTCACTCTTCCTCCCCCCCCCCCCCATGTTGTTGTTATTTGATTTCTATTTCCTCCCAGCAGCCTGGATCTTGGGGGAAAACAGCTGCACGATAGTTCTCATTCTGGCCCGGGCAGGTTGGGCAGGCTGTTGCCGCACGGTTGCACTTAGCGTTGGTATTAATGCATCCAGACAGCAGCGACTTTCAATCTTTCTCAGTTTCTGGGCTCTGGTGGAGGTGTGGACCGCACAGGAGGCCTGGCACTGCCTTGCTTTCTGCTGTTGTTTCTTGCAGACTTTCTACAGCCCAAAACCTCAGGCTGACCTCGAGTTCACGATTGCAGGGGCTGTGACCGGAGACCCACGTGGATGCCATGGGCCTGAACCGGTCCCTATGCCCTGCAGCAGCAGTGATGGGTGCAGGGAGCAAAGCGGGTGCCATGTACGGGCCATGCAACACCCAGCAAGCCTGCTAACCCCCGTGTGACAGAGAAGCCTTTCCACGTCATCTTGGCATGAAGACATCTGCAGGGAGTCCCCTCCTTCCCGGAAAAGCTGGTTCTCATGGTTGTTTATCCCAGCCTCTCTTATTCCCAAGAGGCGTTTTTGTCTGGCAACGGTCCCCAGCCAGAAGCAGCTGAGAAGATCAGAGCAGATCTGGGTGCAAGGCCCACCAGAAGGAACCATCCCTCCCCAGATGCGAGGCAGGGACCACCATGTCTGCGTATTCCCAGCATCCAGCCTCCTCTCAACCCCCTGTGAACCCTTCCATGCAGCCGGCATGATGCCTGGCTCTCTCCCCTATCCAACCGTTATTCCTGGTATTTAAAAGACATGGTTTTCTCTGCTCCGCGTTGCTCTGTACTATTTTCTCCTCGAGAAAAAACTCAGCCCTGTATCCAAGCAGCTTCTGAGAGCCCTTCTGCAAACGACAGCACGGGTGCTCGGGCTCTCTCCCTAGGAGACATGGTTCCGCCTTTCAGCGTGAGCAGCCCTGGGAGTTTCACAAATGCTGAGAAATTTAAATAGCCTGATGGAACGCTTCCACTGCTTCTGAAATATTTTGACACATTTCATTAAAAATGCTCAGTTTGGGGATTTTTTTCAGATAAATCCCTGCTCGCTCTTGCTTGGAAGCACCCAGGAGGGCTGGACTGGTGCCTTGAGGACCCAGGGGAATTCCGGCTTGCTTTCATAAGCAACCAAGGACTACAGGATCCCACCCAGGGTGAGGGACATCGCGCAGATGTCAGGAGGATGCGACCTTCTGGTGGATGCCATGAAAACAGGCAGCTGGTTCAGAGGTGCTGAAGGCAGAGAATCCTCAAGGGCCAAGCTTTGGCTTTCATGCCACGTCTCGAGGAGGTTTCTCAGCAGGTTTCTCCACCAGTCTCAAGCAACAAGGTCTCTGCCTCTGCTGCAGCTCCTCATCATTGTGATGGAGACATCCAGCCGGCTTCAGCATCACCTCTGCACCCGTCAAAGCTTCTCTTCCTCCAAGTGCTGCACTTTGTGGGCAGATACTTCTCCACCAAAGCAGCCAGTCCCTACCTGCTCCCTTCAGACAGTGTTGATCCATTCCCTGCCAGCCCACGCCTCCCCAAGAAGCTGCCATTTGGAGAGGGCAAGGATTTCTACAGCAAACCCCCTTGGTGTTTGCAAGCATCCCCTGGTTTCTGACCTCCCAGAGCAAACCCAAAGTGTCACGAGCAGAAGGAGCGCAGGCGCTGAGTGGGCATCGCTGGGTGGGCATCACTGGGTGGCATCGCTGGGTAGACCCTCGGCCATGCAGGGAGCAGGAGGGATGTGCCTGGGTGAGGCGGTGCGGGTGCTGGCTGCGGTCGCCCATCCTCTCCCATGCCTGTGATGCCCCCGGTCTAGCAGGGTTGCTGCAGGGCAGGGACTTCAGGTCTCTGGTCCAACCTCCTGCTCAAAGGTGAGTCAGGCCAGGGCTTCATCTGATCCATCTCCAAGGATGGAGACCACACGACCTCTTAGGGCCACCTCTTCCACTGCTATACGGTGGAAAGGTTTCTCCATACATTCTGCGTGAGTGGCTGCGCTCGCTGTGGACACCCACCTGAGCTGCTCTGTGGGTTGCTCACAGCCCCCAGCCCACGTTAGGACCCCATCACTAGGAACACAGCACCCTCCAAGCCTTCCAACATCCAACCAGCTCCAGGGCCACCTCCATCTTCTCCACGCGCTGCCCTGCACCCACAGAGGTCCCATGGGGCTCAGACCCCCACAGAACTGGTGCTGAGCCTGGCTGCTGGAGCTCTGTGGGGTGGGCACCCCGTGGGCAGACAGGGACGCCAGACCTGGGCCGTGGTGCAGGAGCGAGGCCCCAGTGATGGCCAGCAAGATCTACCGAGAAACCTTCTGCATCCAAAGGGTGCACCTTACCCCGACCTCCCGGCTGGAGGGAGAGGGTCCCAGGAGGATCCGACACAGCATCTCCAACAAATCCCTTTGTTTCTCCACGCGATTCTGTGTTAGATGCAGAAAACACCCTTTTAATGGAGTTCATGGCAGTCCCCGCTCTCGGCACTGACACGGGCTGTATATCTTTATTGTCAGGAAGACGAAGCACTGCTGGTGTTTCAAAGGCATCGTTACAGTTACATGCCCTCGTACCAATATTTGTGGTGTGAATATGAAACAAGCCTTGCTTTCGACTTCTGCGGAGCCTCCTTAGCTACAGGATTGAATTTTTTGAGCTCTGAATAGCCGTGCATTGTCCTCGAGTGCTCATTGTGCAGGATACCAATTCCACCGCTAATGTAGATGTATTTGCTGATACAAAGCAATTTGCTCTGCAGATACTTTCCCTACAAAAGGGCTCGGCATCGCTGCCGCCCTGCGCTCAGAGCTGCAGCCTTCCAGAGAGCAATTTGCTCCCTTGCTGTGCACGCAAGTTTTCCTTCCTCCAGAGATACTCCGGCAGCTCAGCCCAGAATCCCGGGATGGTCCCTGGGACCGAGCCACATTCTGCTTTCCTACTTCCAGGTTTTCTTTATGGCTGTCTCTCAAGCATCCCTCTGCATGCATCCACCGCCCCGTGTACCCTGAATAAATGCTGGGCAGCCACGAAGGTGGGGGCTCAATGCAGGGTGCTTGCAGAGGTGGCAGGGCAGCTGCTGCTGCAGGGTGCTGGGGGTGCTGGGGGCAAGGAATAGTCCCTGCCGGCAAGAAAGCAGAGCATCGGGTTTGGGAGCTGCACGCAGGTCAGTTTGCAGCCCCGGCTTTTGCTCCTGCAAGCCTCCAGCGTGCTCAGGTGAGCCTGGGGAGAAAGCCAGGGCAGGCGCTAGCTGCAACGTGCCTCCTCCACAGCCCCCAGCTGATCCTATTGCCTCAACGTCCGCTTTTTTGTTGCCTGACCCTCCAGCCAGGGCAAAAGAGAGGAATTTGGGGAAGCCCCAGTGCTTTTGCATGACGGGCACGTGAGCCCTGCACAGCCCAGCCGCCCGCCTGGAATGGATGCGGCCCTGCGGGACGTGGCCAATATTGCCGGTATTCTCACCAAAGGAAGCGCTGGTCCTGTCACACCTGTAGAATATCTACCAGAAAGTTCAGTTTCAGCAAGCTGGGGGGGGTTCCCCTCTCTGATTTTTCTGCTGTTTTCCCCAGCACGCTCGAAAACCTGAGGAGTCTTTCAGGGAGGGAAGAAAACAGCGAAACGGAGAAAAGCTTTTCCATTTTCACTGACATTTATCCTGGGAACAGAAAAAGAACAGAAAACAACACCCAGAGGAACCCGGAGCCTTGTTTTTATCGCAAGGTCGGTACAAACTGTTCTCAAAAAAAAAAAAAAAAAAAACCACTAAAGAAATCCTCAATGATCAGGAAAATTATTTCCCACATCTGCAGGTACAACAGCTCTGCCGTGGCATGGGCAGAGCGGGGACAAGCCCCCCCAGGTATTTTGGGGCAGGAATGGAAGTTCCGAGGAGCTGTTTGGAGGTTGTTTAGGGGCTCTGGGGGTGCAGCATCCCACTGCATCATAGTCCTCATGCTAGGGAAGATGCTGCATGGAGAGGTGGGATGCGATGCCGGCTCTCACCGGTGCCCCCCCACCCCATCCTGTGCCGAAGCCTGTTGCCTTCCATGAAAGGGAGCAAAGGGACAAGCGGGGAACGCTTTTGGGGGGCCTCTTGGCATCCCCGGCCCCGTCAGCACTGGCGTGACTGGAGCAGCACTGGTGGCAGCCAAGGAAGCAGCTGATGAAAAGATCCTCTGACCAGATTAGGGAAGGAAAATGAAACCCAGCGTCGTGGGGAGAGGCGATCTGCTCACTGGCTCACATCGAATAAGGCCAAGGTGTTGGTGGGAGCGGTGTGCTTGGTGGGGGGCTCTGGTCATGGCCAGCAACCCCTTCCCCACCCAGCAACCCCCCGGTAAATACCCCACCTTCATTTTCTTTTTTTTTTTTTTCCCCCTTTTTTTGCTGTTATCCTGTTCCCCAGCAGCAGAAATGAGAGCAGATGGCCATGCTGGCTTGGCCACCCAGAACTGCCATTGCATTTATCCACCTCCTGCCCTGGGGCAGCTCCCGGTTCAGTGCCGCTTGCCGGGACGGTGCCGGGGCTCTGCAGCTGTGGTAGAGGTCCTGGGGACAGCCCACATCTGTGGTGCCAGGGTCCGGCCAGTCCGGCTGGGGATGGAGAATCCCAAAAGCCCCAGGAAAGGGTTCTGGCAGCCCGGAGGGGGCAAGGACTTTCCCTGGCTTTGTGAAAGCAGTTGGAGGGGGAAGGGGAAGGGGAAAGAAGGGGAAAGGGAAGGAGAGGGAAGGGGAAGCGGAAAGAAGGGGAAAAGGAAGGAGAGGGAAGGGGAAGCGGAAAGAAGGGGAAAAGGAAGGAGAGGGAAGGTGAAGGGGAAAGAAGGGGCAAGGGAAGGATGGGAAAGGGGAAGGGGAAGGATGGGGAAGGGGAAAGGGAAGGATGGGGAAGGGGAGAGGGGGAAGGGGAAGAAAAAGGGGAAAGAGAAGGGAAGAGGAAGGGGAAGGGGAAAGAAGGGGAAAGGGAAGGATGGGGAAGGAGAAGGGAGGAGGAAGGGGTCTGAGTCAGCTGCCTTCTCCAGGATGGTTCCACACCATTGCAGGCTGCAGGCTGGTCCCAGCAGCCCCCCCAGCTCCCCTTGCGTGACAGGGGCAACAGAAGGGCGGCTGGTCCCAGGTCCTGAGGCTGCATCCAACACTCGTCATTGAACCTGCCCTCCAGCCACTGCCGGCATCCCCTGCCTGGTCACATCTGTCAGCCGGGGTGCGGGGAGGAGACAGGGACCCGCTGGCTTCATCGCACCAAGGACTTCACACGGGTGCCCTTGCCCAGCGCTGACCCAGGGAGACGAGGCACTCAGGGCCGGGGGGACCCTCTGCCCGCCCCCCACCTTCCAACCTCCACTTTCAGCACCCAGCAAACATTTCCCACATCCCGTGGTCTGATGTATCCCCCAGATTGAAGTCTGGAGCCAAATCCCCACAGTGCCGATTTCCCGGGCGGCAGCATCCATCCCTGGGCTGTGCTGGGGCGGGGGGGTGTGACACCCATCATACAGGCGGTGGGGAACACGAATTTAAGCAGGGCTGCAGGATCAGACCTGGAGAGACCTGGCCTGGCTGTGGTAATCATTGGGAACCATCAGGGTGCTCCCAGGGTGCTCCCAGCCTCCTCCCGGGGCTCTGCTGGGTACCACGGTCTGGGCATCATCCCCATAGCCCTCCACCAGCCCATGGACCCCAGCTCTGTCCCCTTCCACCGGTTCCCCATTGTGAAGCTGTTCGAGGTTTTGGAGATCCTTATTGCCACCCCTGACCCCTTCCCAGCTCTCACATCGCTGCCCGTGGAGGGGAGCATGGAGGCACCCAGTCCCGGGGTGGCACCGGGGTGCGAGCTGACCCCAGAAGTCCCGAATCCCCACTGCCCCTCTGCCCATCACCCAGAGGCAGGGGTCCCTCCCCTGGTTTGGGGGTGATGGGGTCGGGGGGGGCTTATCCTCTCCACCCAGCACCCCTTCGCCCCCAGGGTGGGTTGCAGTTGTGGCTGGGAAGGGCTGGGGGCAGAGGACGGGGCAGGGACCGGGCAGCCCAGGGGACACAGTAGGAGCAGGACGGAGCTCCGGGCTCCTGGGAAGGGGTGTTCTGGTGGTCTGCACCCCAACAGTGCTGGGGCAGCTGAGAGGAGGTGTCCCTGCACCCTCAGTGTCCCCTTGGCACGGCCTATGGGTGCACCCAGGTTGCAGGATGGCACCGTGAGCTTCTCCCTCCCCACAGCCCCATCCACACGCCAGCAAAAAACAAGGGGTAAAAAGCACAATGGGCAGCTGCTGAAGAAAAATCAGGAAGGCAAAAAAGAAATCAAACAAAATAATCCCCTTGTCCAGCCAGACGCAGGGCCGTGGAAATTAGCAGCATTACTGCCCGCCTTCTTCACGCGCGGGTTGGCTCCTACAAAAGGGAGCAGAGAGGGATTAAACATGCAGAAGGCAGTAATAGATTGCACAAAATCAATGCCAGGCGGCAGCGGGGGCTTTTGTTGCGCGATGATTAGGCGACGCGCTACACGGAGCTGTGCAGATAATCGTCTTGTTGTTGAACAAGCCCCAGGGGAGCGTGGGGTCGGTGGCACCCACGCGCTTGGGCGTGGGTTTGTCCACTGTCCCCTGCCCCAGCCGAGCCACCCTCTGCACCAGGGACACCCTGTCCTGGGAGCGGGGATGGGGGTCCCACGGGACAGGGACTGCCCTTGGGATGGTTCTCAGGGGCTGTGGAAGGGATAAAACTCACTGCTTGGGGTTTGGGACATCCGTAGCTGGAGTCAGCCCTTTGCTTCAGTGAGGTCTGGGAAATGTCCCCTCTGCCTCCTGCTCCCCCCCAGCAGTGTCCCCTGCCCTGGAGTGAGCCCAAGCGAGCGCTGAACTGGGGAACCTGCTCACTCCCGCCCATCATCCCCCCGAAGCCACCAGGAGCATCCCTGAGGGACGGCACGAAGCTCCAACAGCCTCTTTCCAAGGGTCTCCTTTCCAATCCATCCTCCTCGAACCACGGCCCACGAGCAGGGAGGACAGAGCTCAGCCCCCCCAAGGGCGGTGAAAGCATGTCCTCTGGGTGACAGCCTGGGCCCTGCTGTGCTTCAGGGCTTCTTGGGGTGGGGAAGAGCAGGGCTGAGGTTTCCAGGGGGACTCGGTGACCACCTGCGCTGCAGAAGGGTTGCAGAAGGGATCTGTAGCCCTGCAGCATCCCTGGACCATCCCTCCCCGGGTGGTGGCTCAGCTCTGCTCCACCGGCTGCAAACAAGCTCTCAGCCATTCCTTCCCAGCAGTGAAATCCCTGTGGAAACAATCAGGGTCACCTGGAGCCCCAGGCTGCAATGACCACAAGGTTCGGAGCAGGGACGTGGATGTGCAACGTGTCCTCCCCACCTCCAGCTCTGCACCCAGATGCACCGAGCCGGGGGTCACAGCTGTGGGGTTTCACGTCACCCAGCAAACGGCGATGTGGGGACCGGCACACCGGGCTCTCCCCCATGGCCGGGAAGCGATGGGGTAACCATCCCTCCCCAGAGGGACATGGATGTTGGTGAGGATAACCCCATCCCCTGGACATCCCCTACCCCCAGGGCTGCGCATCGCATCCCGCTGCAGCCGTGCCAGTGCACGGCGGGGGGGGTCTTCCAGGGCACCCCCTTCCCACGGAGCCTCCCCACTGCCTCCCATTGCCAGGCTCTGATCCCTTGGGATGATGCCCAGCGGCATCTCCCCAGGCAGGTACCAACTCTCGTGGTCTGGGCATCGGGGTCGGCACCCCACGCCGGGGCTGAGGCCGATGGAGTTTGCCAAGCACCGCAGCAACAGGTGCCGGTGCACCACGAAGGTTTGTCACCGGTGGGACCGCGGGGACACGCGCCACGGCACATGGGGCTGGCACGCTGCCGCCCCAGCAGCGGGCTGCCAGGGCTCGCAGGTAGCCATGGAAACCTCCCGGCGGGATGCTGTGCCGATAAATAGCCAATTTAAAGTGATTCTCCTCAAAGAGCTTTTTTATATATGTGTGTGTGAGCAAGTCCCACCGGTTTTTTAGGTTTTCCTTTTTTTAATTATTTTTTCTTTTATGCTGCATTCAACGTCTGAACACTGCCGTATGACGATGACTCGCAACACTTCGTGTTAAATGAAACAAAGCAGGTTTATCCTGGTGGCAGCAAATATGGAAGTGGGGTGAGTTTGTTCAGTGGGTGCTGGGCCATGCATGGCCGTGTGTGCACAGAGCTGCTTCTTACCTGGGCATTTATTTAGCCATGCACACTGGAATAAATAAATTTGTGTGCATCTGAGTGTGTGTGCACATATTGGGATGCATGGGCACACGTTCTGCTCATGCATTCCACTTGTGCATGGGATTGTGTGCGTGTGTGCAGATCCGTGCATGCCGTGCCGGTGCAAGCATCCCCGCAGCAGCGTGTGCTGCCCAGGGTACTCATGCACGCACACGTGTGTGTGTTAGGGCTGCCGCAGCCCAGCGCGCGCTCCTCTGCAGCTCCAGGTCCTCTCGGGAGTCTCCCAGGGTATGGTACAAGGGTAAATGGGGATTTTCGAGTCCCGGTGACCCACATCCACCGCAGGAGGTGACAGCCACCCCTGGCTGCAGGAGCTCTGGCCCCAGCCAGCTGCCACCTGGGCTTTATTCTCCATGGGTGGAGAAGCAAATCTGTGCCTGCTCCTCTAAGGATGCAAACCGGGTTTGGCTGCAGGATCAACCCAGCAGCCCAGGGCCATGCTGAGTCAGTAATTAGATATATCTGTATGTCCCACATTGCACACATGTCTCTGGGGATCCCATCCTGCTGGCTCGGCACTGGTCCCTGCCCTGTGTCCAGCCCCAGACAGGGTTGGAGCAGGGATCTCTCCCGGCTGACAACCCAGGAGCATCACCGCAGGGTGGCCGGGGTGGGAGGCGATGCTAACAGAGAGATTGAAAGCTCTGTTATTTTTAAATAAATTCCAATTGACGTCGCCTTAATGGAGAAAGACAAGCCCAGCTCCTCCTCACAGCAAGCGTGACAAAGGCGGGTGAAAAACAGCCCCGTGCTGCTGCTGCCAGTGGGGCGAGGAGCCAGGGCCCCGGGGCTTTGCTGAAATCAGGCTGCTGTGCCCAGCATAGCAGCAGTGCTGGTGCCCCCCCCAGCCGCCCTGGCAAGCCTGGCCTAGAAACCCGGCTGCTCGGCCGCAGAGGGAACGGCCGGAGCATCCTTCCCTGGGTCTTCTGGATGTAGCGGCACCGTTTGCATCTGGCAACGCTGCCTGCGGGCTGGGCAGAGGTCTGGCAGCTGCCTGTGCCGGGGGCTGCCCGCTCTGCTCCCACCATGCCCACTGCTGGAGGGGGGCACGGGGCTGTGTCACCGGCTGCCCCCAGCATCACCAAAGCCCTGCAGTCCCTGGGGAGCGGCATGTCCCTCCTGTCCCCCCATGCTCCCAAAAAGAGCACTGGCATCGGGACGGGTCCTTGACCACCCTGTGGTGCTGGTGGGGGGTCCCTCTGACCCAAGAAAATCCTAGTTTGCCTCCCGCCTCTGCCACTCACCACCAGCTGGCGTTGGCCATGACTTCTTGGCCAGCTTTGGTCATGCCAAGCCAAGAGCAGCCGCCCTCCCAAACCCCTCTTTCTCTATCCCTCCAAGGTGCTGAGTCCCTGACACCCATCACCGGCACTTGGCTCCGAGCCCCCACGGCACTGCTGGTGCCCCACGGGAGTCGGGAGAGGTGGATCCCCCCATCCCACGGGACCCCAGCACTCTGCCTGCGGGCGGCATTTCCCCAGGCACAACCCACCACTGCACGCCCTTCTTCCCTGCGCCTGCTCGACATTTATTTAGTTATTGAAATTTCCTTTATTTTTCCTATTAAGCCAGGAGTGGCGAGTGGGCGGCTGCTGGGGAGGGAGGAGGGGAGCGTGGGGAGTGGGGGGGAGCATGGGGATGGATAAAAGGCTTCAAGCTGTGGGGCCCTTCCCCTTCCCCATCACTTTATGCTCTTAAAACCCTCCAAGGGGCTCTTATCCCCATTCTCCACCATTGAGAGCCCCTTCTCATGCTCTGGCTGGGCTGAAACAAGCAGAATTGCTGGAGGGGTGGGGGCCGGCTCGGGGAGCAGGGCTGTCGGTTACATTTTCAGCATGTTTCCCCAAATCCTTCCCCAGCTAGAGCCCATTTTATGGATGGGTAAACTGAGAGCAGAGGGAGGTGGTGATCCTCCATCCCTGGTCACCCTTCAGTAGCATCCTGAGCAGGGAGGTAGCTCCATGCTCTGATTAAAAAAAACAGGGATGGGGAAAAGGCGGGAGGGAAAGAAAGGGGAAAAAAAATGTGAGAGAGCCTGAAAAAAGCTGGTGACAGTTTAATGGGGCAGCTGATGAAATAATGACTGTTTTAAAGTCTGCTGGAGTGTGGCTGCGCCTCTATTAAATCTGGGAGCTGATAAATCTGCTGAGTTCATTACCACGGTGGGGGGAAAAGCAGCCGCTCGGCAGGACGTGGTGCGGGATACACGTGGGGGACACAGCTGGCCTGGTACAGGGGGGCCCATGGGGACAACTCATACGTGTGCCATGGGATGTCTGCGGCATTGCACCGGGCTGCTGGCATTGCCCGGCTCCCCCTTAGGGTACCCAAGATGAGGATGGGGCAGGCACCCCAGGAATGGCAGCATCCTGGGCAAGCATTTCCCAGGGCAGGCAGCACACGCCTGCCATGCTCTCGGGTGCAGCCCTCATATCCCCACCGCTCGCCCACCCGGGACCCGTGGGAGCTGGTTGGGGCTGTTTCAGGAGGGGCCGGGGCCACGGCACGGCCCTGGGGAGCAGGGGAGCATTGCTCAGAAAAGCAAACACTGGGTTAAAATAGACCCATAGCAGTGTATTTTATATACTCTGCACACTACGGGGCTGAGGGGTGCCCTGTGCCTCAGTTTCCCCCTCTGCAAAGGGATGAGCCCTCGGGGACTTGCCCTCCACCAGCTGAGGGCAGAGGAAAGCCGGGGGCTGGCTTCAAGCCCTCGAGCATCGTCCTTGGTGGCATGCAAGTTCCTGGTGTGTGCTCTGTGCCACCTCGGCAGTGTCTCTTGCCTGGCAATTACCTAATCCGTGTGTTTGACACACAAAATCACTGACGCTCTTGCCACCGCCAGACCACAGGCAAGAGCAGGGATGCTACCGGTTCAGCCACGTGCCGAGGGCTCCCGCACCCCGGGAGGAGGCACCGGGTTCCAGCCGGCAGCTGCGGAGGGGCTAGAAATCACCCTCACGTGCTAAAACACTGCCGATGTCAGGAATTTATTAAGTTGTTTGTAAATGACTCCACAATTAATCACTTGTCTGTACAAGGTATCACATGGCGCTCGCCTCCGCAGCTCTATATATAGAGGGGAGGTGTAGGTAGGCTCCATCCATCCCGCTCTTGAGAGACAGGCTCTTGGCTGGGCTTCCTCCCATGACAGGGCCAAGGCTGAGCACACACCAGCTCGGTGCAGCTGTGGAGCTGCTGCCCCAAAGCGCCCTGGCCCCTTCATGCCTTCCCTGGGCTCGGGGACGTTAGGGCAGGGGGTCCCCAGCATCCCTGCTGCATCCCAGCAGCTCCTGCCTGCTCCCCTCAGGTGGTCCATCGGGAGCTCCCTGCCCATTCTTTCCCCAAGGATGGAGATGAAGGGAACCCCAAATCTCATGCTCGTGGGATCCAGGACACTATAGAAACCATAGGTATTGATGTTGGGGCATCAGCCCCAGGCCAAGCCATGGCTGCGGCTCAGAGCATCTTCTCTGTGCAACATGAGCCAGGCTGCAGCGCAGCCCCAGAGCATGAGCTGCCCTCGGGGGGACAAGGCCAGCCCCGAGGAGCTACGCTGGGGTCCGCTCCCCTTTCTGGGGGCTGCGCTGCTGCGTCTCCCACCGTGTGCAGCCCTCGAGGGCAGCGCCGACACCGAGGGCACGCCGCAGAAACCCGGCGTACGCGCGGACACCGAGCGCCTGGTCAGACACTAAATGCACGTGCAAACGCCCCACGCGTGCGCAGACAACGTGTGTGCGTGTGTGTGTGTGCAAACTGGGAGTGCACAAGCACATGCAGACACCAAGCACGTTGCGGACGAGCATGTGTGTGGGCTGAGCGCACATGCAACACTGAGCGCCCGCTGCAGACATCGAGGGCATGTGCAAAAACGCAGGCACTGAGCGCATGTTACAGACAGTGGGCACGCTGCAGACACTGAGCACGTGTTGCATGCACTGAGCGCACGTTGTGTACACTGAGCACACATTACATACACAACAGCCATTAGCGGGAGCTCAGCTGGTTTGGGGGCCAAGAAGATCTTGCTTGGCTCCTAGAACAGGGCAGCGTGAGAGTGGCTGGCTGTCCTGGTGATGAAAAGATGAGAAGAAGGACAGATGGACAAGGGCACGACTGGAGGGACAGGTAGGCTGCTGATGGGTGGGTGGAGGGGTAGAGGGGTGGTGAGATGGATAGATGAATGGATGGATGAATGGATGAATGGGGGATGGATGGATGGATGAGTGTCTGGACAAAGCTGAGCACTAATGGCATTTCATGGCGCATCACTGGGCTTTGATGTCAGGCACCCGCTCCCCTGCAGGGCGCTCTGCCTGCAGAGCCTGGCGCACCAGCAGCCCCATGGGACCACCCGGCACAGCAGAAAGGGAGAGGGGTCACAGGGCCGGGGGTGGCAAAGGTTCTTCCCCCCTCCCCAACACCCGGGTCCTCACCCAGGCACGGCGACCAGGGGCCCGAGCCACACGCAGGCAAAGCCGAGGCGTGCGGGGGGGTGGTGTCGTGGGGCGGTGGGGATGCGGGTGCCTGCCCTCCATCTCCCATCTCGGCCGCTCCACCACCCCTTGCAGCGCCGCGGGTGACGCCGCCAGCACCACTGCCGCAAACCTGCAGCCCCGCCAGCGCCTGCAGGTGATTGACAGCCTTCTCCCACGCATGACTCACCGCCCGGCCCCCCCGGGGGGGCTCATCGCATGGAGGGGACCGTGGGACACCCCCACCCAGGGCCACTGCAGGCAGCTCAGCGGGCAAGCGATGCTCCCAGCCCCCTGCATCCCTGCATCTGTGCATCCCTGCACCCCTGGGGACGTGGACCAGGCAGAGGGACAGCCACCTCCTGCCACCCAGGCTGAGCTCCAAGGACGCTCCCAGCAAGGACAGCTGCGAGGTGGAGCTCCAATAGTTTTCGTGGCAAGGGCCAAGGTTGTGGACAGCAGCAGGCAGTGGTCATGCGTGGCATCAGCCACGTGCTGTGGGGCTGACACGGGTGTCGGGGAGGAATTCCTGGGGGTGCCGTGCTCCGAGGAGCCTGCTCTGCCTGCGCAGAGCGTAAATAGGCAGCTCCTTACCTCTGGCATTCAAATGCCCATGGTGCCTCATGCTGCAGGACACCACTCCCTGAAACACACCTGCAGACGTGTCCTTGTGCATGCACATGCACACACATGCTTGCACACGCACCTTCCTGCATGCACATTCATCCTCCCCATGACAGCGGCTGTTATGGAGCAGCACCAAGTGGCTGTAGGTTTAACATGGGTTTGGCTGTGGGTTTAGGCTGGGCTTGGCCATGGGTTTAGGGCGGATTTGGCCCTGGGTGTAGCATGGGGTGGCCATGGCCACAGCAAGCACAGGGCTGTGGGATGCATTGCCGAGCAGGACCTGGCACACAGGCTGCACCCTGGGCTGTACCCAGCACCCTGCACCAGCCCCACGCAGCCCCTGGCGGGTGCTCCCAGCAGTCCCCAGGGCAGTGCCCATCTCACTGACCCCCCCACCCAGCCACAGTGACCCACAGTAGCAGTCCAGCCCGGCCCTCCTGCCCCCCCACACCCCCTCCGCTGCTCCCCATCTCCCTGTGAAGGAACATGCCACCACTCCTGGGCATGTCCCCAGGGCCGCTCCGGTCCTTGCTGGCACCCAGGGAAGCAGAGCCGTCCTGCGAGCGGCAGATGCGATGCCACGGGAAGGTGGGTGCAGGCAGGGGAACTCCAAACGCTCACCCCCCCCAGCAGCCACCTTCCATCCCAGTGTGCCAACACCTCAGCACTGGCACAGCATCCCAGCGGCACGGGCAGGGCTCGGTGATCCCGGGGCTGGGCACGGCAGAGAACCGTCGAGACTGGGGTGCCACCACTCTGTCCCCAAAAGCGGCTTGGCAGCTCGCTGCCTGCTCTGTGGCATCACCCATGGGCTCACCAGCTCCCGCTGTCCCCCACCCCGTGTGGCCGGCAGAGACACGGACACCTCCACACCATTTCCCCGAGACCTTTAATATCATCGAGAGGTGGCAGCGGGAAGTGGGGGCAGCTCCTGCTGCCCCCCATCCTGTCCCCCCCGCTCAAGTAGAGGCTGGAGCTGGGGGGGACAGAGGCCAGATACACCCCCTCCCCAATTTGGGGGGCTGCAGAGGGTCTTGACGCCCTGCCCAGCATGGAGGGGACCCCGGGGATGGGGCACCCCCCCCCCCCCCCAGGAGTGATGGGAGCACCATGATGCTGGTACCCAGAGCCGGGCGTGCATCCCATGGGAAGGGCTGCTCCCGCCTGCCTTGTCATTTTAAAGATGAGAGACTTAAAAAATAGAGGGAGGAGGAGGAAAGCAAGAGCCTCCGGCCGCAGCCTTCGTCCTGCGGCTGTGCCGGGGTGGCCGGCCGGGCTCTGCCTCTCTGCCTGGAGCTCGGAGCAGAAGCGGCAGCCGAAAGCAGCCGGGGCGTGGGGTGCGGGGTCGGATGGGCTGGCACTGCCCGGTCCCCGTGGGCTGCCTGGCTGTGGCTCCCAAGACCTGTTCCGCCGGCGGGTGGGTGGCCTCGCTGCCGTTTCCCCTCCTGGCTGCCCATGGGTCACCACGGGGGGAGGCGAGAGGGCCTTGGCGGAGGCTCCGGAGCCAGCGGGAACCCCGGCAGGTGCCGAGGTGCAGGGCTGGCACAGCTCCCCGAGGGCTGCCCCACTTGCGGACGAACCTGCAGCACAAGCGGAGAGCAAAGGGTCGGTGAAGGGGAGGGGGCTGCCATATCTGTCCCCCTCCCACCTTGCAGGGGGATATGCGTGGGTGGGGGGGCACAACCGTGCGTGCGTGCATGCATGTGCCCGGGTCCCCAAGCCAGGGTGGCAATGCGACAGCCAAAGCCATCGGCTCCCACCTCCCGCTGCCTCCCCTGCCTGCGTGCCGGGGCTGGGGCAGGGGCTGCAGGCAGGGAGGGATGCTCACCCAGCGTGTCAGGCTTCCAGCTCAGACGTTTCGCAGGAGCTGGGGACAGAGAGCAGACACGTTAATCCTCAGCCTCCTCCGTGTCTGGGCATCACCGGCAGCACCGTGCCCGGGGGGGGGAGGCAACAGGGGATGGGGGAGAAAACCCAGAGGAAGGGGAACCGTGATTCCCAGCACATCCTCCCAGCTGCGGTGCCAGCCACCCCATCCCACGCTGGGACCGCGGTGGGGAGGACGCCCACAGCACTGTCCCCTGGGAGCCCCGGGGTGCTGGTCCCTTGCCCTGGACCACGCCAGCCGCTGCTCCATGGCCTTGGGGTGCAGAGACCCCCCTGCCAGGGGCGGGGGTCTGAGCTCGGACCGGAGGAGCGGGCAGGGACGTCCGTGCCTCGCATGCTGGCACACGCACACCGCAAAGCACAGCCCACCGCAAAGCCCCGGAGGAGCTTCCCCGCTGCTGATCCCCCTCCTCGTTATAAACCTGAGCCTGGGTGGGGGTCCTGGGGCAGGGCTCCCCGGCAGACCTGATCCCAGGGGACAGGCACAAGGCAGGGGCCACCGGAGCGGTGACGGTGCTGCTCCCAGCCCTTGGGGCACCCTTGGACACCCGTTGGGCAACGCACAACCAATGCTGGTGGTAGGATCTTCCCCCCCCGTCCCCGTCCCCGGCACAGCAGCATCCTCAGGTTTATAACAGCAACAAGGGCCCAAGGGATCGGCTCGGGCGCGGTGGGACCGGAGCAGCTCTGTCCCACCACCGGCCGGCCGCACCGGTGGGCCCTGTGGCTGAGCGAGGCTCCGACACCCACGGCCAGCACCGGGGTGGCGGGGGGATGCCCAGTGTGCGACAGCCCCCGGGGAGGACGGCTGTTGCACAGACAGACAGAAGGACAACAGGAGGGGGGGACTGATTTTGTGATCGGGGTGGCATTTCAGAGAAACCCACCCCTGTTATAGGAAAAATCAGGAGCCTGGCAGCATCCCCTCTTCTTGCATCACACGGTTTGGGACACCCCTGCACCCAGGAGACCACCCACAGGCCCCGATGCCGGACAGAGCACCCCAAGGATCAGTCACTCCCCCCCAAACTCTCTCTGGGGTGACCAGAGGCTGATACTGGTACATAAGGAATGGGAGCAGGGACACCACTCTCCCCTCCCCAAGTCTGAGGACCAGGACCCCCCAGTGTGTGATGCAGGGGAGATGCAGCCCCCACGCAGAGGGACAACCCCCCCCCAGCACCCCCGTCTCACTCACGGTTAGCGGGTCAGTAGCAAAAGCAGCCACACTGTTCCTCATCTCACTCTCATTGCCCCGCAGTGGGATGAGGGAGATGTTACCCAACCTGGAGTCCTGCTGCGACCGCGACGCCCGCACCTTGGAGGTCTCCGAGGGCCACAGGGCCCCGCCGTTCTGGGGACAGAGGGGACAGGGGGTGAAGGAGGGCTGGAGACTGACTTTTTGGTCCTCAGCCACCCGGGGATCTCTCCTCCGCCCTGGGTTGCCGGTATTTAGGGATGCTTGGATACCCCGAAGGGTTTCTGCTAGCCAAGCATCCCTCCGAGCCCAGCTCTTGGAGGACGGCGTGCAGTCCTGTGCCCACTGCCTGCCTGCGGGCAGCCTGCCCGATCCCTACCTGCACGTGGAGGAAGGTGGCAAACCACTCCCGGAGATCGGCCTGGGTGTCACAGCACAGGTACCTGCGGGGACACGGCGTCAGCGGCCAGCGGGGACGGCGGGGAGGGACACACGGCTGCTCCGGGTTCTGTTGGGGATGGAGCCGGCGCCCCAGCCGCTGCTTTGCATGGGGTCTTGCAGATCTCAGGGGACCAAAGGGGACAAGGGTGACAGCCACGGACACCGGTGGTACCCTGAGCAGGTCCACGGGCGCCCAGACAGGCTCTGCCCACAGAAATCCCCATCTACACCCTCTGCGGTGAAGGTATGCCGGCTCCGGAGAGCAGCTGCCCCGGCAGCGTGTCCATCAGTCCTGGGGGATTAGTTTAGTGTTACTGTGTCCACCCCTTCCCTTACCATTGTTGCTTCTCGTGCTTCTCGTTCTCGTAGAAGACCGTAAAGCCCCAGCTGGAAGGGGAGAAGTGAAACCATGAAGGCGAACGCCACCCTCGGCTCCACCACTCCAGGTACCAAAGTACCCCAGCAAAGCCCCCGTCCCTGCAAACCTGCCATCCCTGCAAACACCCCCAATCCTACAACCACCTGCATCCCTACAACCACCCACGTCCCTGCATGCCACCCTCCTCCTTGCAAGCCACCTGTACCTCTGCGAGCCACCTGCATCCTCGCAAGCTGCCTCCAGCCCTGCAAGCCCCCGCAGCCCTCCACTGCTGGGTGCCCAGGACAGGTTCCCATCGGATTTATCAGCTCGACGCAATGCTGCGCAGCGATTCAGGGCCAGTAAAGCAGCGGGCAATGGCCCTGAGTCCTTCCCAGTTTGCACCAGTTTGCAGTCCAGCAGGACAGGCACAGGTGCAGCTATCTGAGCCAGTCCTTTTGCTGATGATATGTCTTTCGTGGTCATGCTCTGTCACCTTTCAGCTCCCGCCTGGCCTCAGCTATGCCCAAATGTCCCTGCAATGCCTGGCCAGGGCACCAGCCATTGCGCAGTGCTGGGGGGAGCCCCCCCTGGCCCCAGCCCTGACCCAAAGCCCCAGCTGCTGCTAGCCCACCCCAAGACCTGCAGCAATGCTGCCTGGCACTGTGGCACACACCCAAACCCCTGGGGGTCAGGGTCACGGCCTTGCACGCTCACATGCATACACACATGTACACATGTATGTACACACAGGTTTCCTGCCCCCACAGTGCAGAGTGGCCCTGGAGCATGGGGATTGGAAGCCTCCCAGCAAGCCTGCGTGGCTCGTCACATGTGCTCACATGCACACACAGACATGCGCTTGCACTCATGTGCACACGCATGCACATGCTCACATGTATGCATGTGCATGCACACACTCACATGCACACACCCATAGACCCGCACACATGCGTGTGTGTACTCAGATGCACACAGATGCCGCCATGCATGCACACACACAACTTGCTGACGTGCATACACACACACACATGCCCATGCACTCATATGCACACACATGCACACTGACATGCGTGCACACACACATGTACGCAGCTCGCTGACATGCACGCACCCATATGCACACACTCACATGCACTCACGCAGGCTGCAGAAGCGTCCTCCGAGGCTGCTCTGACATCTGGTGGCAAAAGGCACGGCCAGCAGGAGATGTGTCCCAGCAGCCAAAACTGTCCCTGTCCCCATCCCTGTCCCTATCCTGATCCCCATCCCCATCCATCCCCACGCTCATCCCTGTCCCCATCCTCATCCCTGTCCCCAGCCCAGCAGGGCACCACGTTGCTGCTCACCACGTTGGGGGCCGAAGTTTCTTCTTCATGCCCAGGTAGACCTTCAGGTTCCTGACGGGCCACTCCTTCTCCGGCTTGTGGCTCTGGGGGAGAAGAGCGACCCAGCACCGGGTTGGGGGCTGCCGGACCCTTCGCCACCCGTCCCCCCCCACTCTAGCCCACACCGTGCCGGGATGGGGTTTGTCCCCCCAGCAGGCAGGGAGGAGAAGCTGTAGGGATGCGGTGACGGGGAAGGGGAAGGGGCTCAGCCCAGGTCTGGGCTTGATGAGGGCAGAGCGGGTGCCCATCGCCCACGGCAGAGGCCACGGGTAGAAAGGAGGGGACACAGGAGGGCTCTCCCTGCGGCGGGGTCCCTCAGAGATGGTGCCAGTTGCCTTCGGAGCTGGGACCAGCACTGGCACGCTGTGATGGGGTCTCGAGAGCCTGGCACTAGATGTCCCCTGTGGGGACGCCCACATCATGTCCCTCCTCAGCATCACAGCCACGGCAGCAGTAGCCGCAGCCCCGCTCTGCTGGCAGCTCTCTGCCCCGACCACATCCCCAAATGTCCCACCACCGGCACGCCATGGTGGGTGGGCACCTCTCTGCGGTGGGTGAAGATGGGTGCCCTGACTCCCTTGTCCCACTTAGGCTGTGCTGGGCTCCCCCCTGCATCGGAGCATCCCTTTTGGGGTGCTGGCTGTGAGCTGCACCCTTCCTCACCAAACAGCCTCCCAAGGGGAGGGATGGGGGGAAAACGGGATGTCCCGGCAAAGCCAGGGCACCACCGGTGCCAGCAAGCTCCTTCCCCGTCGTCTGTGCCATGGCAGCCAGCCGGTGCAGACATCACCCTTTGCTGGCAGACGTTTTGAAGGGCCAAAGCCCCGCAGCTCCCTCCCCTCTTGCCTGGGACCTCCCCGATGCTGGCTGCACCTCGCCATGCCACACAAGCCATGCCCTGGCAGCGGCCGACATGACGGGGACCCCCCCACCCTGTACAGCTGCCCACCTGCGTTCGCGTGCAAGCGGCATGACTTACAAGAGCCCAATCCAATGCCCATGGGATGGGGGAGCCAGCTCAGCCCGTCCCCTCTGTACAGCATCGGCCCCTTCCCCTTCCCCATCCCCATCTCCAGTTGCCTGGAGCAAAGGGCAGCGGTACCCCCAAATCGGAGGAGCCCGGATTACAGGGGTGCAAGCTGATGCACCCCCAATGCCGGGGGCTAACGGGGAGGGGTAGCAGCACGGGGGCAGCTCCAGCACAGGCAGCATCCCATTGCCTCGGGCTGCCGCATCCACGAGCGCGCGGTGATCGGCACACGCGTGCTGCGGGATTGGATTTGGGATTGACCCCGGGCAGCCTTGTAAGGGCAGAGGGCGCGGGAGCCCCTGCGCGCCTCGGCTGAGCCCCCCAGGCTCCTCTACTCACGTTCTCCAAGAGGGGGGTCCGCTGCTTCAGGCTCTGTTCAACAGATGACGGGGGTTAAAGCAGATGCAGAGGACGAGCCGCAGTGGGAGGAGAGGGGACAACCTCCCTGCAGACCCTATGCTGCCTACGGGCAGGGGACGGGGGATGGAGGCAGCGATGTGCAGTGGGTGTCACACCAGGGAGCCAGGGCAGGGGAACCAGGGACAGAAGAGTGGGGAGCAGATGGCATCCCAGCTGTGCTGGCACGCCAGCATTCCCCTCCTGAGCCCTTGCATTGACTCAGAGCCAGCTCCGGACCTGCTCCAGGAAAGCTCTGGGTCCGGGAGAGCAACAGCACTTCTGGGATCAGCCCTATTGCTGCCTGCAACGCCCGTGGGATTCCAGCCCCATCGCTGCCTGCAATGGGTGGGCGATTCCAGCCCACATGGGTCCCACATCCTCAGGGACTCCCGGCACCGGGTCACAAGACGGCACAGCTGGGAAGGAAAGCGAAGGCAGGGGAAGGGAAGGGAAGGGAAGGGCAGGCAGGGGAAGGGAAGGGAAGGGCAGGCAGGGGAAGGGAGCGTCGCCTCGCAGGCAGCCAGCAGGCAGGGCTCACCCGCACTTCCTTGTAGAGGCGCAGGCAGGTGTGGTTGAGGATGAAGTAGCGGTCGTGGAAGCCGGTGCTCAGGCCGAGCCCCAGCAGGTTCCTCTCCTCCCGAAACTTCATCATGCCGTGCTTGCAGTCGCCCACTCTGCTGGCTGGGGGCACACGCCTGAGCGGCTCCGGCCCCCCAGGGGGGGTCAGGCCCCCCAGGAAGGGCGCGGGGTGCAGCTAGACCTGGTCCCGCAGGGCAATAGCAAGGGCAACAGCAAGGGCAACTCCCCCCTTCGCCCCCAGCACCGCAGCCCACCGGCCGCTGCCTGCTCCCAGCCCAGGCAGGGCAGGCAGGACCATCTCCTCCAGTGCACTGTGCATGGCATCCAGCCCCGACCCCATACTGGGGGGCTCCCAGCCACACACTAAGGGGGCTGGTGCCCGCTCTGCTTGCGCGGCCAGGTAGGATGCAGCCTTGGGATGGTTGATGCCATGGAGATTCTCCACAGGGTTACAGCCGGCAGGACAGGGAGCTGTCCCCATCCCCATCCCTGTCGCCATCCCTGTCCCCGTCCTAATCCCCATCCCCACCCCATCCCCATCCCTGTCCCTATCCCTGGCCCCGTCCCTATCCCTGTTCTCCCTGCCCGGGCCCTGGCCCCCCCAGCTCCTCACCGAGGTAGATGAGCATGTTCTCCATGGACATCTGCTTCTTCACCACCAGGTAGCTCTCTGTTCCCAGGCAGTGCAAAATGGGCAGAACTTTTTCCGAGTAGTGCAAGGGCCGTTCTGTCGGGCAGGGAGACAGGCAGGGGTCAGGCAGCATCCCCAGGGGCTGGCACCCACCAAGGCGGGGGTCACACATGTGTCCCGAGGGTCTGCCAAGGTCCTGCCTGTCTCTGGGCAGACCTCCCATGCAGCACCATCGCCTTTTAATTGGATTCATTTCACGGTGCTGCTGCTTACTAATTGTCCCCTGGGGAGGTGACTTTTGGCCCATGGTACGTGAGCAGCGGGGGACCTGCGGGGACTGGAAGGTGGCTAAGGAACAATTGCCAACAGATATTGCAATTGCAACACATGTATGTTTTGAAAACGTAGGCTGCTGTAGGCAGTATGTAATCTACACACGTGCATGCAAAAGTATGCACAGAGGTATTTCAAACATGCACATTTCCATGCAAGCAAAGGGCGAGTCAAGGATTTCATAGAAGTTCATAGGTGAATATTCAATTTTAGGCTAATCGGCTAATCATTGCCCCTGCACAGCCTGAGGATCCTTTTTATTTTTAAGGGCTGGATGTTGCTTGGCTGAACATGGTGCTTCCCTGAGCAGAGGGGAGAGAGCTTGATGGCTTGGGGTTGGCAAGGACCAAAATGTCTCAGCAGAGGCTTTCAGTGATGCTGGGATCAGCACCCTGCCTGTCTCCCTGCCAGGCACGGTCCCCAGGCACGCTTAGCCCATGAGAGTCGGTGGCAGGAGCTCGAGGCACCAGCTGGCAGGACCAGGGGCTCATCCTGCTCACACCAAGCTCTCACTTGCTGCTGCCTACAGGCACCCCAGGGCTGCCCCCTTGGGTAGCCGGAGAGCCCAGACACCCCCATTAAACTTCAAAAGCATTTGAACCCCTAAGAATGCAGACAGATGCTCTGCGGGTCCTAGCCCAAACCACGCGTCCATCTGCAGTGCTCGGCCACCTGCAACCTGGATGTGGCAAGCAAAGCTGCGGCACTGCAGCCGTCCTCTCCTGAGCGCCTGGAGCCTGTATCAGCATTGCTCCATGGTGCAGTCTCCATGGGAGCCTTCTCGACCCCATCCCCATCCATCTCCATCTCCATCTCCATCCCCATCCCCATCCCCATCCCCACCACCCTCATGCCCCTGCACCAACCTGCCTCCTCCCTCTCGTTCACTTCGAAGCAGCTCCAATAGTCCTTCTCCTTCATGACGATTTTCCTCCGGTCTAGGATCTCAAAGGTGAGCTCCTCAGCTGTCATTGTGGCTGGGATCTGGGAGGGAGGGAAGGGACAGGTCTCCATCAGCCAGTGCCCAGGGCTGTGCCACCCTTGTGCTAGCTCAAAGCATCTCCCCATGCCACCACAGACATTTGGGCATGCAACAGGGGGTCCCTGTCCCCTCTGTGAGCTCCCCAGGGCTCACCTTGACGTGCTGCTCTGCCTCCGTCTTCTTCTCCTCCAGGTAGACAGTGCAGATGAAGTCCCCGGCTTGCTGGAGGGCAATGGCAAAGCACTTCAACCTGCAGCTTCCCACATGTGGGCTAGATCCCCCCACCCAGCACAGACACTCCCTGCCTGGGGCATCTCCAGGAGATGCTGGAGCAGGCACTGAGGTCCTCATGCAAAGAGGGTGCCCCAGGAAGGTCCTCATGTCCAGGACCCACCTGTGTCCCACTGGATGCTGCCTCCCGCATCTTCATGATGGCCATGATCTCGTCCTGCTGCTTCTTCATCTCTTGGTCGTTGACCTGCCAAAGAAGAGGAGCCCAGGGAGCCATCAGGGCTGACCAGACCACCCTTAAGTTCCACTGCAGAAGCAGACGTGGATCCCCAGGGGAATCTTCTTCCCTGCCCAGCGGTGCTGGCACCTCCATGCTCAGGTGTCTCCAGGGTTTGCAGGGACATGGACCCCCCTCCCCTTGTCTCCAAAGCAAGATGTCTGCAGACAGCTTCCTCCTCTTTCCACCTCCCCATCCCCTGGGAATGTCCACATGTCAGCCTGATCCAGAGCAGCACCAGAGGTGGGGTGAACCTACGTTAAAGATCTTCACATAATGGCTGATGAGGTCTTCCACCACGCGTCCTGCCTTGTAGTCCTTCCCGTCTGTCTGGAAGAGCGTGGGCCCGAAAACGATGGCCAGGTTGTGCGTGTTCATCTGGTTCTCCCCAGAGAAGCGCTGAACCCTACAGGGAACTCCATTAAGATTCCTCTCCCAGGCCCCCCCCTTCAGCCTTGCCAAGGGGAATGCCCCCCACACCAGGATGTGATGCTTGGCTTTGGGCACAGCTTGACCCCAAATCCCCCTCCCTTCCTTGCTTGGGATGTGAGCCAAGGGATGAGGGCTCTCCTCCGCCCCACAGCCTCCCCACGACCCCGCAGCGGACGGGGCAATGCCCCACGGGGGCTTGGGGAGCCTGGGCTCCACCGTCCCGCGGACCTGCCGCCCACGCCATACCGAAAGAGGTGGTTGATGAGCGCCTTCAACGTGGCCCGGTTCACTGTGGGGAGGGTGCCCAGGAGCCTCCGGTACTCGCTGATCTTTGCCTCCTCGTCCTCCAGCGCTGCGAGAGGAGCACGAGGGAGGAGATGAGCGTGGAGGGGCATGAAGTTGAGATTAAGACCCACAGCCCCACCATCCCCTCTCTAGACCCCACCTGGGACCCTTCTGCCCCACTCTGGGGCCGGAGCATCCCAGCTCCATGGGGCCCAGAGCATCCCAGCTCCATGGGGCCCAGAGCATCCCAGCTCTGCGAGGCTGGAACATCCCAGCTCCATGGAGCTGGACCATCCCAGCTGCACAGCAGCGTGGCTCATGGCTGTTTAGCTGCTGGGTGCATCTGACACTGGTATTTAGGGGCCGGATCCAGAAGTGAAGGGCGGAGGGGTCTGGCTCTCTGCCCTGTCTCAGCCCCAGCCATGCCGGAGCACGGGGCTGCATGGGGTCAGGGAGGATGCACTCCACTCCCCACCCACTGCTTGAGCCCCCAGAACATGTGGGGCCCAGATGTGTTCCCCCCACCACATAGCCCAGATGAGAGGACAAATGGGGCTGCAAGCAGATCCGGGGAGCCCGACCCCCTCCTCCCACCATCACCCAGCAGCCCCCCCAGGGCTCACCCGTTGCCCGCAGCCAGTCCTGGCCCCATCGCCCGGTGAAGAGCCCGTCCCCGAGGTCGCGGAAGAAGCGTTTGAGGGTGTTGGCGACGTCGTCCACCTGGTGCTCGCCCTCCTTCAGGCGGACGCTGCGGGCGTCCCGGCGCAGCATCTCCAGCAGGCTGGTGGTCTTCGAGTTCTGCCCGCTCTTGCGGTAGATGCCCTCGGATGTCAGCCCTGCGGCAGAGCCGGTGGGGATGAGCCGGTACCGCGGCACTTCCCACCCCGCAGGTGTTGCTGCGACCGCCGAGGAGCTGCGGGCTGGAGCCAAATTCCTGCTCCAGCCGGAGCCCTCCCACAGAGCTGGCGCGGATGCTCAGGGAGGGAAACACGTGTCGCAAGCGTGTCGGGTCTCAGCCTGCCATACCACACCGATGAGGTGACCCAAATGATGCGCTCTGGTCCCCGCCAGCATCCGGCGATAAGCGATGGCACGTACCGCACTGGGTGATGTAGTCGATGCAGCGGTCCACCAGCAGCGGGACATCCAACTCCGTCAGCTGCTGCTCCGACAAGGTGTCCCCCGCGCTGCCCGCAGCCTTCTGGATGGCGTGGACCCAGCCCAGGAAATCCAGCTTCCTCTCCCCCTGAATGTACAGCGTCCTGCCGGCAAGCCCAGCCTCAGTGGGGGGGGGCCAGCTGCCCCCCCCAAAACCCACTGCGTGGCCAGGACCCCTGGGAAGGCTGGCCCTGGGGGCCTGGGGATGGTCCCGACTCTCTTTTGGGGGTCCCCAGTCACCGTGGGGAGAGCCAAGGCACCCCAGGATGAGGGGGGGTGCTCGGGCAGGGTGTGATAATTTGCTGGAGGGGTCTAACCCGCCCCCCCCCCGCCTCGGTTCTTACCTCCGCCTCTCCACCAGCACCAGCACCTCATTGTCTCCCTGGATGGCTGGAAGGGAAGGCAGAGAGCCCATCACCTGCGGGAACGTGGGGTCCCCGGCCCCCCCAGCCCCACACACCATGGGGGGCAGTGCCAACGGGTCCAGCTCCAGCCCAAATGGGACAAGCAGTGACTTTCCAGGGATGAGGAAGAGGATGGAAAGGAGGAAGAGTGGCTGCATCCCACTCAGCGGAGGGACCCCACGCTCCATCAGAGCAGCATCCACCAGCCTCCCACCAAAAGCTGGGGTGCAACCCAGCTGCTCGGGGCAGAATTTGGGGGATACCCCCCATCCCCAAGGTCCCTCCCAGCCTGGGGGGGGCCCCGTAGCGGGGCAGGGGCACGCACAGAGCTCCTGCAGCTTGCGCAGCTGGAGAGGCTCCTGCCGCTCGCTGTCCTCGAAGCAGACGTGGAGCGTGGAGCCAGCCAGGGCGAACCAGCCCTCCTTGGCTCGTTCCAGGTTGAGGCCACCCTTGTAGTGCAGACGGCCGATCCGCTCGAAGTCGAGAGCCAGCAGCTCCTCGGCGCGGGGATGGACGAAGGACTGAGCCGGGGGAGAAGAGGGACCCATCAGTGCCGCGGGACCCGGCTCCCTCCGGCACCCCTGGCCACCCCCAGCCCACCGCATCCTACCTTGGCGATGGACTTGATCCATTCCCGAGCGGAATCGGGGCTCTCCAGCCCAAAGAGGTAGAGCCTCTCTGACTCGATGTAGATCTCAAACGTGCTCTCAATCCTGCGGGAGGGAGAGAAAGGGGAGCCTGGCCGTCCGCAGGCGTTGGGATGGAGCTGGTTGGGTACCAGGGGCATCCCATCCCGGGGGTGAGAGTATCCTGTGGCATGTCTGCCGCCGGCTCTGCCACCGGCTGATCCAGTTTGGGATCCCCCCTCCCACACCTCTGGGTCCTCCAGCATCCCTGTGCTGCCGTGCACGCTCCGATGGGGAGCACAGGAGCTGCAAAGGGATCGCAAAGGGATTGCAGAGGGTCCACAAAGGAGCTGCAGAGGGATTGCAAAGGGCTTGCAGAGGGGCTGCAAAGGAATTACAAAGGGTTGCAAAAGGGTTACAAAGGGGTTTACACAGATTCCTTGCAAAGACAGCTGGGTCAGGCATGCCACAAGTGCTGGAGGGGCCAGCGGTGAGCTTGGGGACAGCAGCCCCCCATGCCACCACCTGTGAGCGGCCATGCCCAGCCCTGCAGGAGCGGAGGGGATGTTGGGGTGCTATAGGGCTGCATGTAGGGGTACAGCCTTACCCATGGGCGTTCGGTGGGTTGTTCACCAGGCACACGATCTCCTCCACCCTGATCTCACCATTGGGCACGGCATTGCGGTCGTTCTCGTAGTAGCTGAGGACGCCGTCCTGCAGCGTGCACCACCGCCGGCTGAACTCTGCGTGGCACAGGATGGTGCTGGGCAGCCCCGCACGCTCCGGCCAGCCCGAGATCGCCCACCAGCCCAGCCTGGGTGGCCCTGCAGCACCCACTGGGTGCCCACTCACTGTGACCCCCCACTCCAACCAGGGTGGCCAGGTGATGCTGCACCTCCCTGCTGCCTTTGCAGTGCCCTGGGGAGCAGGGGATGGTGCAATCCCCCCAGCAGCACCCCTTTTGGGGCTGGTTCTGAGCCCCCCACCCCCCTGCACCCCTATTTCCCTGCCCCATGGGCCCCCACGTACCTTCCTGGCCTTTCCGCTCACCGACGGGTTTGGCCATGGAGGGGGTCTTGTAGAGGAAGCCATTGTGGGTGACGGAGGGCAGGGGCACCGAGTAGGGCTTCTCCTCACTGCCCCCCACCTCCAGGCGCGGCGTCTCTGCAAATGGGGTGACAGCCTGTCATGGGGGGCTGGGGGGTGCACCCCCCCTTTAGAAGCCCCCCAAGACTGCTGCTGGTGGGGACCCAGCAGGATGCAGCAGGACCCCACTGGGTCAGGGATGGGGTAACAGTGGTCCATGTCATTCCCTGGGTGCTTTGCTGATGTGACGTGAAGGAGCCAGCTGGACAGGGTGACAGTGGTGACACCGGCCACATTGCCCCCTGCCAGCCCCCCAAAACAGCTGGGTGTGTCCGCCGCTCAGCACAAGAAGCAGGAGCCCAAAAGCATCCCACAGGCTGCACTGCCAGCCCCCACCATGCCACAGCTGGAGTGCAAGGAGCAGCTCCGGCCCCCAAATCTGGGGCTGCCTCGGGGTCAGTGGGGTCTGGCTTATCCGCCGGGAGGGCATCCTGCATCCTGCATCCCACATCCCGCATCCCCCCCTGCAGACTAGCCCCAAGCACTGAGCTGTGACGGGATGAGGAAGTTCTGGGAAGGTGGGGACTGGACTCCCCCTCCGCCGAGGTCTCTCCCGGGCTGTCCCAGGTCCCCGCTGCTCTGCGGGAGGAGAAGGGCAGAGCAACCGCAGTCCTGCAGCTGAAATAACAGCCCAGGGCTCTGCCACAGCCACCCTGTGTGACTATGGGCATGTCCCCCCTGCCTCAGTTTCCCCAGCTTGCCTGCCAGTGAGAGGCACCCCCCTATTTCCTCCGGGGACCAGGCAGAAACGGGGTGCAGGGACACCCCTAAAGCACCCCCAGGGTGGACCACGGGGCTGCCCAGAGCTCTAGAGACAGGGAAACCCGGGAGGATGCAGAGCCCTGCTCCACCAGCCCAGCCCGGCTCCACACATGGCGCTGGGCTCATCGAGCCCAGCAATCCCAGGACTCTGGAGATGGCTGCCAGAGCCGGCCCCGGCAGGATGAGCTCAGGGATTTGGTTTTCTCCAGCTCACCGGGGCAGCCGGGAGGCCTCGCTGCCCTCCCAGACCCCTTTTGTGCTGACATGTCTGGAACAGCAGGGCCAGCCCCAACCCTGGGCAAACTCCAGCTTCCGCGGGACGGACTTGGCCACGGAGGCAGCGAGGGAGGTGACGGCTACGGCAGGCGCTGGCCGGCCCCGGCACACCTCCATTCCAGCTGCCCGAGCTTTCCAGGGCCGGAGGCTCACTCCGTGTTAGAGCCTGGATCAGTCCCGTGGGAGCCGTCAGCCCACCCGGAGCAGGGCTCGGTGGCGTGGGCACATTAACTGCACGGGAGGGGGGGGTTTAGGGGGATGCTCTGCAAAACGGTCAGATCCCCCTTGGTCCTTTTGGGGATGCTGAAGGTGGGGGCTGCCCGGCTGGTAGGGGTACATCCCCCCGAGGCTGCGGAGGTCCCCCCGAGGCTGCAGCGTGCCGGGACGGTGCGGCAGAGCTGGCCCAGTCCCTCCCAGTGCCCAGAGCACCAGCCTGCATCCCCACTGGGACTCTGGACCTGCGTCCCTGGCTGGGATAGAGCCTTCCTCCCTGGCCCCCACCCAGCCCTGACCCAAGGGCACGGGGTCTTCCCAAAGCCCCTCTCCTGGGGTGCACAGAGCCCAGCAGCGCCAGGCAGCCGGAGAACCCCATGCCAGGAATCTGCTGGGCAGGACACAGAGACGAGTCCGGCTCAAAACATCCCTGTGTCCCCAGGGACACCCCAGCAGCTCTCTCCCCCGGCTCCAGGAATGCCAGCGGTGGGTTTAAGCCCATGGGGGTTTCAAGGGGTCAGCCCTTACCGGAGTTTTTGTTGTGGAGCAGGAACTCCATCTGCAGCCTCTGCCCGCTCTTCTCGGCCAGGGCCAGGGGCGTCGGGCACTGGGGGTCTCCGGTGGCACAGGTCACCGCCGCCCCGCAGAAGAGCAGAGCCTGCGTCTCCGCCAGGTCACTGGTGGTGACGGCCACGCACAGAGCCTGCGGCAAAGCCGGGAGGGTGGCGGGTGAGGCCGAAGGCTCCCGAGGAGAAGGAGGAGACCCTTGGCGAGGAGCCACACCGGCAAAAGGAGCCGGGTGGGAGCTCGGCGAGCAACCGGACCCCCGCCGCCTCCCGGCCGCCTCGGCAGGACAAAGAGGCTGGAACTGGGAGAAAAAGTTTGGAGCGTGCGGCGACTCCCTCCCTTAAGGAGCCGGGGTGAAGTCATAACGGCAACGGGGCGGGACAGGCTAGCCGGAGTAGAAAAACAAACAAGCCCACATGCGAATTCCCGCGGCCACCCGGGCCCCCGGCGCGCCCCCGGCTCTTGTGCAAACACGGCAGCGCCGAAGGCAGCCGGCGGAGCCATGGCGGAGCACGGAGACGAAGGGCCGGCGGCCGGAGCGCCGGGATGGCGTTCCCTGTGCCGGTCGTGCGAAGCGGCATGAAGCCCCAGTCTGGCACTCTGCCCACGGCTGGGACTGGGTGCCCTGGGCAGGGCTTTGGGGGGGTGCTGGCCAGGCACCTCTGCCCCCGCCGCCGTGGGGTGCTCTGGGGAGCAGGAGGGGCTTCGAGCTGCTGCAACCAGGGCATCCCCCCAGCACCAGCCCTCCCTGAACCCCACTCCAGCCCAATGCTGGACCCCAACGCTGTTCCAAGCCAGGGAGAGATGAACCGTGGGGATGTCTGGCTGCGGAAGGGGGGATCCCACCTCGGACCGGGCTCTCCAGCCTGGAAATGAAGCTGGTTGTGCCCCATCCCAGAGACGTTCACCCTGTCCCCGCAGCCAGCTCGTCCCTCCTGGAGACCCCAGGCTTTGGCTGGGGGTGCACGGTGGGGACATAGGGTGTGCAGTGAGGGCTGGGGTGATACAGGCAGGGGTACAGGCAGGGAGGGAGGGTGGAAAACCACCCAGCCCCATGTACGGGGCCAAGCAGCCTGCTCAGGCAGAGACCTTGCTCCCCAGAACAGCCTCGGGACCCCAGCTCAGCACCACTTAGCACCCAGGCAGGACCCCCGAGACGGTGCCCGGCCCGGGGGGCCACTGACCCTGTCGAGTTCCTCCTGGTTGCCGAAGAGCGGGTGGTAGCGGCGGTACTTGCCCTCCCGGTATTTGGCAATGAGGAAGCGCCTCCTCTCCTGGCTGCTGCTGGCGGGAGTGATGGCCTCACTGGGGGGCACATTGGCAGCCCAGAACTGGTTGGCCACGGCATTGCCGATCTGGTGGAAGAGCTGCGGGGACAAGGAGAGGCCAATGGGACGGTGCTGCCGGGGTATGGAGCGTGGCTGGGCGTGGGAGGGGGGGCTTTGTGGGGCTTCTCCGGGGGTCTTTGCTGGGGCAGGGACGGGGGGATGAGCACGGCAGTAGACATTCACAGCCCAAAGTTGCTGCATTACTGCTGCCCGGGAGAGCAGCGGGGTGCAGGCAGAACATAAAGGGGATGACGGGTGGTTCACAGGGACCACGGGTGGGCAGGGTGCAGGAGCACGCACCCACTGCAGGCACGCAGGGCTGCTCCCTGCGCAGCCCCGTGTTCCGGCAACAGCGGCGGCTCAGTCCCGGCGTCTGGCAGCCCCCACCACCTCTGACCCCCCTTCCTGCCCCGGAAAATCTCATCTGGAAAGCAGCACCCAGCTGTGGGCGAGGAGGGGGCGATGCTCAGCATCCATTGGGGTGGATTTAAAGGGCTTTCTGCGGCCCCTCACCATCCTGCTGCCCGACACCGAGCAATGCTCAGCCCACCATTAAGAGGTTTAGCCCTGTCTCAAGGACCCCCACGTTGCTCCAGCAAGCCCATGGGGTGCTCTGCCAGCACCCCTGAGCTTTTTGGGGTGGGACGGGTGCAAGCAGGGCCGGGGGCTAGGGAGGGGCTGGAGCAGGCAGGGGGCCAGGGGATGCTGGCAGCAGCTCCCCGCCATTCCGGCGGGGTTCAGGGCAGCCTTCCCAGAGAGGGGAGGGGAAAGGGAGCAGCCGCAGGCAGCAGCTGGAAGCGTTTGGGGGCTCGGGGAGCAGGCGATGCCGGAGGCGGGGGCTGTGCGGGTGGGACGCCAGGCAGGAATGCAGGATCCAACCGGGACGGCTGGGAAGAACGGGGCCAGCCAAGGTCTGCCGGCTGGAAATGGCTGCCGGGTTGGGTCTGGTAACAAATCCCGGCTCCCCCCCTCCCCAGCCCGCCCCGGCGCTGGCTGCGCCGACGCATTCCTCCGCGCCGGCGGCCGCACCGCTTCGGGGGGCTGCTCTACTGCTTGGCCCCAAACCCTGGCCCCAGGGCTCTGCAGCCATCTCCCCATGGCCGCTCAGCGGCCGTCTCCCCACAGACAGACAGACGTCGTCTGTCTGCAGCACGGACACACAAGTGCCGCTTGTCCTCGCCAGCATGCCCGGGTGGGTGCTGGCCGGCCGCAGGCGGTGGGGATGGGGATGGAGGGCTGCTGGGGGTCCCCTCCTCAACCAAGCCACACCACCGTGTCACCCTCAAGGGGCTTGGATCAGGCCGGAAAAACCCTGCCGTGCTCCTGCAGTCCCTGGCCCGTAGCCAGTGGGTCTATTATGGGGACGGGGATGGTGTGTCTCCCCCCAGTAAGGTCTTTTGGGGTTGGTCTGTACCAATACCTCGATCAGCTCCTCCGTCCACACCTTCCTGTCCATCTTCAGGCTCCGGACTTTGGTGATGCTGGGGCCCAAGCCCCGGTGTTCCCCTGCCAGTGAGATGAGCCATTAGGGACCCGTTTTGGGGTGGGAGAGGCCGAGCCGCCGGGGTCCCCCAAGCCTCGCTGCCCTGCATCCCTACCCAGGGCAGGGGATGCCCGGCCCCTTCTCTCCCCTGCCGGGATGCAGGTACCTGCACATCTCTTGCAGATGACGACGCAGAGGTTGATGGAGGCCCAGTCGGGCTTGGGCGAGCCGCAGTCGGCGCAGAAGCGGTTGGACTCCACCGCCCAGATCCTCTCCGCCACCTCCGAGTTGGAGAGAGCCTCGGCGATGGACTGCTGCATGGCTTCCACCCACTCCTCCTTCTCCTGGTCCGAGTCGGCAGAGAAGCTGCCGGCGGGGACAGGGATGAGGGACGGCATGGCCACGGGGAGGGGCAGCACCGCCGGCACCCCCTCCCCTCCCTCGTCTCACCTGAAGATCCTGTACGGCGTTGTGAGATCGAAGCCCCGGCGGTCCACCTCCTTGACGTTCCCCACGTTCATCTCGATGTAGGTGATGCCGATCCCCAGCCGATAGTCCTGGTGGGCAAAGGCGGGGGGGGGTGAGGGAAGGTGGGGCGGGGGGGTTACGGATGATGCACTGCCTGCAGGAGCTGGTGCTGGCACTGCCACCCGCACGCCGCACTGGTGCTGGTGGCTGCGGGTCCCCGTGTCCCTTGCCAGCCCAGCTCCCAGCCCCGGGGGTGCACGGGGAGCCACAGGCTCTGGAGCAGCTGCAGTGGGTGCGATGGTCATGGGGGACCCCGAGGCTCAGAGCTGGCAGGGAGGGGGACTGCAGCCTGGGGGTCACCAGCCTGCGGGGTCTGAGCCATCCCCATTTGGGGGTGGCAGCTCCGGGGTGTCCCAGCTCACTGCCGCTCTGCTCAGGCTGTGGATGCGAAGGGAAGGGGTCCCCCTCAAAATGGCATCGGGGTCCCCCGTGGTGCCACAGCCCCCAGGCGCCAGCCACCCACCTCCGCGTTCTTGTAGAGGAAAACTTTGTCCCCGGCCACCGCCACGAACAGCTTGTGCTTAAACCCTCGCAGCTCCAGGAAGCCGCTCTTGTCAGCCAGGTTGGCGGCACCGCTGGTGGTCGGGGACATCAGTGTCCTCTCCAGAGCTTTGCTCTTCCGCTCCTCCGCGATCTGCTGCAGGGTCCGTATCCACTCGTTACGGTCCGCTGCGGGGCCGGGGGAGACGGGTCAGGATCAGCCTGGGGCCAGGAGCCTCCGGGACTCATCCCTTGGGTCAGGGGAGGGGGAGCAGCTGGGGCCACCCAGGAGCAGGGACCCCCCCCCCCAGACCTGTCGCTCACCGTCACTCTCAGCCCGAAACACGAAGTTGCGGTTGTTGGTGATGACCTCGAATTTCTGGTCCCCGATGCTGGTGACGCGGGAGATGGAGGAGACGGGGATGAACCGCTTGGAGTAGGCATCCTGGGGCAGGGCAGGGGAGGGGAGACACACAGCTCACCACCGCGGCCTCAGGGAGATGGGATGGGTACCACCCCGGGCTCACAATGCTGACAGCGTCCGTGTCCGGGAGGCTCCGAGCATCCCACATCCCACCCCGGTGCTGGCATCACCCCAGCACCCATCTGTTGCTGCTCCCCGGAATGCTGCCCTTCGGCACGGCCACATCTCACGGCCGGGATGCCCGGAGGGATGTGGTCCCTCTGCGGCAGCTCCTCCGCCACCTTCTCACCGTGAGCCCCCAAATCCTCTCTCCCTACTCGCCTTTTCGCTGTCAAAATAGCGGAGGTAGTCAGCGTCAAGCTTCACCCAGCGCTTCTGGTAGATGTAGGACCTGGGAAGGGACCAGAGGGACCCATTGGAGGGGATGGGGTGACCCAGCTGCACCCTCCACGTTGGGGCAGGCACCCGAGGCCAGTGCTGCTCCCGAGGGGACTGGGGTGCAGGAAGGGTGCTGTGAGCCCCCTGGGGCTGGAGCAGCCCCCCTCCCCGCTCGCCCCTTGCCAGCCCCAGCCCCATGGCACGGGCTGTGCCATGCCAGGCAGCCCCGGCAGCTCCGGGCTGCACCGTGCGCCCTTGAACTCGGGGCGACTCCGCTCGTGTGTTCACGCCCCAGTTGCCAAAAGCCTGGGGCCACCTCGCCATCGATCCTGCGCCGTGTCCCCAGCCCTGGTGTCACTGATGGGGACAGCGATGGGGACTTCGTGCTTTCCTCCGGGCACCAGTTAAAACATGGAGCTGGGAAAGGGGGCTGCCCCTAAAAGCCCCCCCAAATCCCTATTCACAATTACTGCTCAGGACCTACAAGCTGGTGAGGGTTCAATCCAGGGGACACATGCCAGGCAGGGCTGGTGGCACTCTTGCATGGCAGAGGGATGGGGACGAATGGGAGAGGGGGGACCCCAAGGCTGGGGCAGAGCCCACCAGGGACCCCTTCGCCCTCCCCAGCCCAGCACGCAGACCGGCCACACAGCACGGGGCAAGGCATTAAACCCTGCAGCCCATCCACCCCGGCGTCAGGGCTGCAGGAAACGCCAAGCCACTTCCCACCGCCAGCCCCCGCTCCGACAAGCCCTGCGATGCAGCCCCCCACCAATGCTGCACCCCCAGGGCCCCCCCGCCGCTGTGCCAGCCCCAGCGGCTGTTGCTTAAGGGTTTGTTTGCTCGGGAAGGATTTCGCCATCGCTGCACGTGATCCCGGCGCTCAGCCTTTACGTAACCAGCAACAGCAACCAGGATTAAAAGCACTCGGCTATCCCGCTCCCCGTCAGGAGTTCGTCCCTGTCCCATGGGGTGCAGAGACCCCCAACCCTGCTCTGCCCTCCAGCTGCTTTTAGCTCCTGAGGGGTTGGGGTTTCTGGGTTTTCTTCCATTGCCTTCCCCAGGCTTCGGCTCCCCTCCAAGCAGCGGCCGGAGCAGCTTCCCCAGCTTCCCAGGGACCTTCCAGCTGCTCTCACTTCCCCAGCAGCCAGGCTGCTCTGCTGCAAACAGCCCGAGCTTCCTCCTCCTCGGCAGGACTGCAGCCTCAGGGCTTCCTCGTAGCCCAGATTAAGCAGCCCCCAAATATCCCTCATGTCTCCTGCTTGATTTTTACCCCCCAGCTGGCATGGTGGCTCGCTGACCTGGTTCTGTGCTGGGATGGGGGCAAGCATGCTCCCTGCGTGCACTGGGCTCACTGAGCTCGCTGGGCTTACTGGGCTCGCTGGGCTACTTGTATTCGCTGGGCTCACTCTGCTCGCTGGGCTGCTTGTATTTGCTGGGCTTACTGGGCTCACTATGCTCGCTGGGCTCACTCTGCTCACTGGGCTTACTGGGCTCGCTGGGCTACTTGTATTTGCTGGGCTTACTGGGCTCACTGGGCTCACTATGCTCGCTGGGCTCACTCTGCTCACTGGGCTACTTGTATTTGCTGGGCTTACTGGGCTCGCTGGGCTACTTGTATTTGCTGGGCTCACTGGGCTCACTATGCTTGCTGGGCTCACTATGCTCGCTGGGCTACTTGTATTTGCTGGGCTTACTGGGCTCACTATGCTCGCTGTGCTCACTGGGCTCACTGGGCTCGCTTGCCCTCGAGCAGACAGACACGCACCCAACAGCTCCCATAGTTTTACTTCTGCAACCGGGCGCTCTGCAACCCAGCAGTTCTGCATCGTGAGCCGCCGGGGTTGGGGCTGGCATCCCGCAGGCGCTGCCAGCAACGTCTCCTCCCGTGGCAAACACGGCGAACGCCAAACCCGCCGGCCTCCGGCAGAGGAACCGGGGCGGCAGCACCGTCAGTAGGAAACCAGCCCAAAACGCCCCACTTCTCCCCCATCAGCTGCTTTCCCAGGTCACTGCTATTTCAGGGCTTCCCCAGAGCAAAGGCAGCTCGTTTCCCAGTGAGCCCAGCCCATGGCATGGAGCTGGGGGAAGTTCGAGCTGCAGCCTTCCCTCCTCCTCCTCCTCAGCCGGCACAGTGCTACCGTTGGTGACACCCGCTCTGAGGAAGGCCCTTTCACCAAAAATGAGTGTTTTTAACCTAAATCAGGGGGTAGGAGGGAGCTGAAGGAACCCCTTGGGATGGCTTCTCACCAAAGCAAAATTACACCCCCCCGTGAGCAGGAATTACAGGTGGAAAAAGCAGGGAGCATCTCCCCTCCGGGGAGGGGCACCGGAGGGGGGGTCCGCGGCCCCCCAGCACGTCACTCACCCCTGCGGCGGGTTCTTGTCCAGCCACCCCACTTTGATGGTGGGCGAGAGCGGGGCGGTGGCGGTGGTGCCTTCCATGCCGTCGCCGAGCGTGCCGGGGCTGCTGCCGGAGAAAGCGGGAGCGGGCAGGCGCGGGCTGGGGCCGTTGTCACTCCAGCTGCTGCCACTGCTGGGGACGAGGAGCCGAGGGAGGGGGTTAAGAGCTGGCGGTTCGCCGCGGGTGGGGGGCAGGCACGGCCCCCGCCACACGCTTCGGCCTCCCCTTGCCCTTCCCCAAGGCACGGGCAACGCAAGCACCGGCTGTTTGCAAGCAAGGACCCTGGTGGCAGTCCCCTTGGTGGGGGTCCCGGCACGTCCCCCAGCTCCTGGGACAGCAGACACCCGGATCCCAGCCCTGGGAAGGGGGACGGGGGCACCCCCAGGGCCACAACCCCAAATTCAGAGACGTGCAGAGTTACTCTCTGCTCGTGCACACGCACACGCGCTCCCCCCCCGACCCCGACGAGTACTGACAGTGTGTGCGCGCACACACGCATCCCGGGAAGCCATGCAAACACAAGAAGTCCTGACCTGTGCACACACACCCCCCACCCCATGCACAAGCACTCTCTGCCTGTGCTTACATGCACACACACACACGCACAAGCACCCCCTGGCACGTGCACACATATCCCTTGCCTATACATGCACCCACGCACATGCATGCATCACCCACTGTGCATGCGTGCGCACACACACACACACAAGTACCCCCACCCAGGCATTTGCATCCCATCCATGCACACGTGCACACCCCCCGCTCCACAAGCATCCCCAACTGCACGCACACACACACACACGTGTGTGCACACGGACAACCCCTGCCCACGTGCAGGCGTACAGATTCCCCGCCTGCACGTGCACGCACACAAGCGCTCCTGCCCTCGTGCACTCACGCGTGTCCCCTGCTTGTGCACACACACACACACGCGGGGCAGACGAGTTCCTACTTGGCAGGGGGAGCATCGTAGTAATCCTCGATGAGCTCGTCCTCGCTGAAGAGGCTGTTGGCGCGCAGGGACCGCGGCTGCCCTGTCACGGGCTCAGCATCCTCCTGCGGGGACAGAGGTGGTTGACGGGGGCAGCCCCCTGCCCTCCCCGCTGCCCAAAGCGGGCAGCTCGTGGCGGGGTCCCCTCGCTGACCCCCTTCCCCACCTGCCCTGCACCGTGAGGGATGGGCAGGGGACAGACTGAGAAAGAGGGGACGAGATGCAAAGCCACCATCCATGGTTCCCGGCTCTGCAGATGCCCGCAGTGCCGGGAGGTTCCCCGGGCGCTGCCGGACCCAGGGAAAGGGACACGCTCCTGCCCGCAGCGGGACAGAAGCACGGCCGTAGGGAGGAGCTGAGCGCCAGGCTGGTTATTTATAGCAACCAAAAAAGTCCGTGCTTGCTGAGAAACCCTGCATTTCCCCTTCGTTGGCCAAGGGCGGACGTACACACGTGGCTGAGAGCTGTCGGGGGGGTGGCGGGAGCTGCAGGTTTGGGGGTGAAGGCAGGACCAGGCAGAGGGGAGCCTCTGCCAGCAAGGTGCCACGGGTGTTTATCCCCAAGCCCTTGCCCCACGCTGCAGCCCCCCGGGACAGGGGGTGGTGGCTGGGCCGGGGTTAGAGGCAGCCAAGGCACATCTCTCCCCATCAGCCTGTTCCCAGGCGAAGGCGGATGGTGGGGGGTTCCAGGCGCTCAGGGGTCTCTCTGGCTGCTGCAACCCCTCAAATCCATCCAGACCCACCCAAATTCAGCCTCGGGAGCGCAGGGCAGATATAAATCCTAGATCCAGGGATTAAAACCAGGCTGCGATGCTGCAGATGTCCACTAGCACGCACTCTGTGCATGCAAGTGCAGAGAGGCTGCCCTGCTCCCCACGGACCCTGGGGCTGCCCGTGGGCCGGTTCCGGCCCCCGTGGGAGACCCAGTGGGTGCTCAGCAAGGTGCAGACGTGCTCCTCCAACCCTAACCGGTATCTCCAAAGCAGCCCAATGCCAGCGCTTCTCCCTCGGGGATGGTGACCCCGAGGGTCCTGCCCGCTCCTGCCCACTGCCAAGCTCTGTGGTGGGACCAACCTTGTCGGCCATCTCCCCCACAGGTCCGGCTAATTCCTCCTCCCAGGCGGAGTCCTCGTAGTCCGAGTCATCTGCAAAAGCGGAGGGAAGATGCTGAGAATCAGCTGGGGTGGAGTTTGAGGGGTCCCGTCACCCCCTGCCACCCCCCTGCCTGTCCCCACCAGCACGGGGACATGTCAGCGCTGGAGCCGGGCAGGGAGGACGCTGGCACGGCAGGTTTCCCCCCTTGCTCTGCCCTTGGCAAACAACCGCTCCGTCAGCGCGACAACAAGGGTTTTATCAAGGAGTCTGGAGAAGAGCAGGGAAGGGCAAAGTCCTGCTGGTGGCAGCTCCCAGCACCATCACGACCCTCCTGGCACTGCCGAGAGGGGACTTGGGTGCCACCAGCCCCAGCACCACGGCTTCATCCAGGCTCTGGTGCCTCTGCCCGGGAGCCCCTGCTGCTGGGGGGTCCCAGGGGCTTTTCCTACAACTTGTTTTTCAAGGTGGATTTCCCTCCCTCCCCCTCCATTCCTTATCAGCTGTTGGAGAGACTGGAGCAGCGAGTGGCTCTCAAGCCTGTGCACCCATGGGAAATAAGATCCCGGAGAAGGAGAGGAGCGAGGAGCCGGTTCCTCCTCACCCAGCACCCATGGCAGCAGAAATCCAGGCCAGCAAGCACCCATCCCACAGGGGACAAGTGGCCCCAGACAGCCTGTCCCTCGCAGACACCCTCTCCCAAACCCTGGTGATAACCTGGACGAGATTTCTCCCGAAAATCCTAATCCAGAGGATGCTGTTAACATCCAGGGAGCCCTGGTGCTGGCGGCAGGGCGAGGATGCTCCCAGGCTGCATGGGGATGAGGGGTGCGGGCAGATGCTCTCCCTGGGCATGTCCCTACAGGGACCCCCCTGCTGCAGACTTTGCAGCACCCAAAACTTGCTGGCTTTTGGTGCAGAGGAGCAGCCGACCCATGGGGGCATGGGGCAGAAGCAGCTTTCCTCCCTGCACCCCCCAACAGAAGGATAACCTTTCTGTCCATGCCTTCTCCTAGCTTTTGAAACACACCCCAGCTCCCAGTTAAACCAGTGCCCCTTCGTGCACAGCTGCTGGTCGGGCTGGAACCCCGGCAGGCACCCAGTGCCCCGCAGAGCCCTGCCCTTCCTCTTCCTTTCAGCGGAGCTATTCAAGCTGGATTGGAGCTATTAAATAAAGAGGCAGATAAAACTGAGTTATTGCTGTTACAGCCCCCAACCAGGGCTGCTCCCCAGGCAATGCCCTGGGGCCGGAGCTGTGCCCCTCCACGGGGGTCCCCAACTCAGCATCCCTCCCTGCAGCTGCTCGAGCCCTGGTGTCCCCCCCGAGGAGGGGGCTGGTGGGCACAGAGAGCTTCTGAAGGCTGCACAGGGGGTGGGGGGGTCCCAGCAGCAGGGCTGAGAGCCGTGTCCTGCTCCTGCCGTGCTCCCCCAGCAGCCTCCAGCCCCCACCGGCCGCAGCTCGGGGTCATCTGAAGGCGTACGGGTTTAACATCCCTGATGGGTTTATTTTTCCTCCATGAATTGGTGTGATTGCTTTCCGAGTCTGTGCAAACCCTTTGCTCCCCCTCTCTGGAGAGAGGGTGCACCCAAATCCCCAGCCTGGATCTTGCACCCCATGAGAAACCCCAGCCCAGAAGGCAAAGAAGGGGATGGAGGAGGGAGAGACCCAGGGAAGGCTGGGCAGGACAGACGGACTGACTGATGGGGGAGGAAGGCACAGCACCCATGGGATGGGTGGTGGTGGACGGGGAGACAGACCCAGCCAGACATCCCAAGGGAAGATTTGGGACAGGGGAAGATTTGAGGGGCCCAGGGTTGGCCCCCCTCATACTCACCGAACTCGGGCACGAAGGGGAGGTTGGCCTTGGAGGGCAGCTCCGGCGGCAGTGGGGCCGGTGGCTTCGTGCGGGGAAGGAGGACTGGCGGGGATGGGGGGACTGTCAGGGGTGCTCTGTCGGGGACGGGGACCTCCTCTTTGGCAGGGATGCTGCGGGAGAGAGGAGCAAGCGCTGCCTTACACCGGCCCTGGACCTCCCCTGCCCTGCTTTCCAAACCCCAACGCACCCGCGGCTATCAGTGTGGGGTCCCGGGGTGCAAGAGGACCCCCAGCACAGCCAGCTTGAAACTCCCCTCAAAGGGATCAAACACCCCAAACCCCAGCAGACCCAAGCCCACAGCACAATTCCTAACAGCCTCCCATGGCAAAGGCTTCGCCTTGCTCAGGTTATACCAGTGCTTTACCAGCCTGAAAATATTTTCTGGCATCCAACCTCACTTGCCTGTCGCTGCCGCCGCGGCTCAGGTTCCTTCTCTGGCTCTCAAGGACACCAGAAGCCGCCTACAGCCTTGAAGCCCACGTCATGGATCAGGTTGTTGGTTTTTTTTTTTCCTCCTCCAGTCTAAACAACGGCGGTGCTGCTTCCTCGACTGGTTTGCAGGTGGCCATGGGGTCCCCCGAGCGGGACGGGGGTCCCGGGGATGTTCCCTTCCTACCAGCGTCCCCACAGTGGGGTGGGCACAGGAGATCTGGGGCAGCGAGAGGCCCTCTGGAAATGGAGCCTTGGGCTTCTCCTGGGTCAGTGAGCAGCACACCGTGCCCCCAGCCCCAAAACCTTGGCCAGGGGAGGAGAGGGACCCCGGGGACTCTCCTCCTGCCTGCAGAGCCCCTGGGAAGCCAGGCTTGACCACTCCTGCCTCCCGTTCTCCGTTTGCTTCCTGCCTTCCCGACAATCGCAGGCAGACAGGCAATAAATAGAAACCTCTGGGGTTATGGTATTTTTAAGGGCAGGAAATTAAGAGGAAGTTTCTTCGGGGTATAAAAATATGAGGCACCTGATTGACCAGCCCTGAAGTCAGGGAGAGGGCAGAGGAGGCAGGCAGAGAGCGGGCAGCTCTGCCTGCTCCCAGCCCGAACCCCTCGCAGCCCCACAGCGAGCCCCAGGGGACCCACACGCTGGCACCGAAGCCACCGTCCCCATCCCTGACCCCGCTACCTCCCACCGCAGCCCCAAGCCGGAGCGGCCGGTCCATGACCCATCCCACCGAGCACCGAACCCCGGCACGGCTAACGGCATCGCCCCACAGCCACGCTGGAGAAGGCTCAGCACGGCCACGGCTGCCACCAGCACCCAGCGGTCCCTGGGGACGGCCAACCCTGGTGACTCCCAGCCCCACGGCTGGTGCACGAGAGCTTTCCCCCAGCTCGGGGGTGAGCTGCGGAGAGAAAACTTCTCCCTCGGCTGCCCGCACCGGAGCAGGGGGAGGATGGCAAGCGAGCGTTGGCTCTCCTCTGGGTCAGGCTGACCTCATTTCTCAGCAGCCATTTCCATGGGAACCAGCCACAACCATCCATACATTAGGGAATGCTGGCAAGGGAGGGCAGGGGAGCGCAGGCAGGAGAGCGTGGGCAGGGGAGCGTGGGCAGCGAGCTGTCCCGCAGCCCGGGGCAGCAGCATTGCTCCCAGCAGCCCCAGGCAGGGGCTTGCTGGGGTGGGGGGGCTGCCACCCAGGGGTGTGGGGGACACAGGGACAGGGAGGTGACAGTGTGCAAGCCACAGAGCCCCCCCCACCCCGGGCAAGAGCCCGGCTGGGGTCTGCATCTCCACGGCCACCCAGGATGGTGTTTGCCCCCCACGGACCAGGGGTGGGGGGCTGCGGTGCCAGCCCCAAGGTCAGCAGTGAGCCGACGGTTCCCCGGCTGTCTCGTTTTCTGCAGGCACAGCACGACGGCCAAGGACAACCTCTGTCTTCTCGTTGGGGATATCTCAGGAGGGTTTAGGAGGAAATTGTTTCCACCCCTGCCCCAGTCCTGCCCACTCCCCCCCCCCGCCGGGGGCTTGCAGGACAGGCAGCCACAGAACCCAGGCGCAGATAACACCCCAGTTCCCCAAAACACCCTCCCCGATGCTCTGGCCACTCTCCAGGTCATCCCCAGCTGCCCGAGCATCCCTGGGCCTCGTGTCCCCCCACGGCTCTGTAGGGCGGTGTGGGTGCCCCATCATCTCCCCCACCCCCTGACCCCCCCCACGCTGCAGCCATGCCCAAAACCAATGCCGATCCTGCTCCGGGCAGGGTCAGGCTGGTGCAATGTCTGCCGTTAGAGAAGTGCCAACCGGCGCTTTATCTGCTGTCCTTCTCCCCACCAGCAACAGCTCGGCTGCCCGCCCCCGCCACGGCCAAGCTTGGGGCAGCGGGGGGGCTGCTCTCCCGTAGGCAATGCCACCTCAAAGCCAAACCACTGCCGGGGCCACCGCCACCCCCCAGTCCTGGGCAAACACGGAGAAGGAACCTTCTGCCATCACCTTCTTGGACATCGCTCACTGCCCTCCTACACCCCACCCCGGGGATCAACCCCCCCCAGCTGCTTGGGGGGGGCTGCTTTGCACCCCAGACCATCCCCCAGGCATGGGCAGGGGGTGCCCTCGTCGAGAGCCTCACCCCGTGATCGGGGTGCAGACGCGAGCACCCACCGCTGCTGTGGGTCGGAACCATCAGTGGCCAAAATCGGCAGTGGGGGAGGAGGGGGGAGGCCCATCAAATCCGGCTGCTTTTGGGAGCTGGTGAGAAGCGCTCGGCGTCGAACGCGGTGGCCGCCATCACCTCATGGGAGGTGGCATCGTGGGGGTTGTCGCCGGACATCCCGCACCCAGCAAGGCTGAGACGTCCCCGTCACCTCCCATTCCCTGGCACAGGGATGCCCGGGGTGCACCAGCACAGTGGGACCCTGGGGGCTGGGGGGGGACAGACGGTGGGACCCCGAGGTGAACGCAGCATGGAGGAAACCACAACATGACGCTCGCCCTTGGCAGCTCAGACCCCCCCCAGCCTGGCCCCGAGCCGCTCTTGCAAAATGCCAACCACCCCCCCACCCTGGGCCGTTTCCCCTGGAGGGGGTGGGCAGGAGGGTGCGGGCACGGGGCCCCCGCAGGGCGGCCACTGCAGCAGCCAAACCCCACGCCGCGAGCGAGGGGCCAGGAGGAAGCGCCGGGGACCACGGCGGTGCAGCCGGAAGCAAGGGGAGCCGGGTGGGTGGCATCACCCCAAAATGCCGGGCTGCCGCAAAGGCCCCCACCCCACCACCGGGTCCCTCGTTTTGCCCCAGGCTGCCTGCTGCACAGGCAGGGATGCCTCAGCTCTTTCCTGGACCTCGTCCTCGGACATCCCTCCCTTGGGGGCACCCCCGCCTCCGGGGGGGGTTTATGGTGAGGGGCTCATCCCCCCACAGAGCCAGGGCTGCCAGGGCCAGACCCACGCAGCAGCCTCGGTGCCTGCTGGCAAAGCAGCCGGGCAGGAGCCAGAAATGCCGGCATCAGCCTGGATGCAGCAGGCGTCACCCCCAGCATGGGCAAGCATCACCCTGACGTGGGCAAGCACCACCCCAGTGTGGGCAAGCATCATCCAGACATGGGCAAGCACCACCCCAATGTGGGCAAGCATCATCTAGACATGGGCAAGCATCACCCTGACGTGGGCAAGCACCACCCCAATGTGGGCAAGCATCATCCAGACATGGGCAAGCATCATCCCTGATGCAGGCAAGCATCACTCCGCTGCTTTAGGTCCCTGGGCAGGCCGGCAGCATCCCCCACAGCCCCAGGGACCTCCGTGCTCACCAACCGCAGGCAGCCCAGGGCAGGTCCCCGACCATCGGGGCAGGGGAAGGTGTTTCGGGGCCGGCAGCAACACCCCTGCGGCCGTGGGGTTCCTTCGGTCCCAGCCATCGGGCACCCTGGTGCACGTCACCAAAGCTGGGCGCCCCGTTACCCCCAGGGGAGCCCAGGGAGCCGCAGCGCAGGCAGCTCGCGGAGCATCCCAGCACATGGCACCCCGCACGTGGAGCCGGGACCGTGGCTCACCGGTGGCTGAGCCTGCACCAAACAGCCGCCATGGGCTGACTCACGCCTGCGCCCGCCTGAATGCGCCCCTTGTCTGGGCTGGCGCTCCCGCACCGCCGCACCTCCTCCATCGCCGGGCCTGGCTGGGCACCGGCACTGACACCGGCACCGGCCCCAAACAGACCCGGTCCCTGTGCACGCGCCCATCACCAAGGCCCAGCACAAGGCCATACCCTGCTGTATACATCCACTACAGGAACCAAGTGTGTGCCTGCTATAGCAACCAAGCACCAGCTTACTGGATATATATGCTAGAGTAACCAATTAACTTATCCATACCCTACTGTATACACCCACAAGAGCAATCAAGCATCAGCACATACATACCCTACTGTATATATCCACTGTAGCAGCAAGGTATGTATGCTACGGTATACACCCACTGCAGTTACCAAGCACCAGCGCATGTACTCGAGGATATATTTATGCATCATTTATACCTGTAATGTATACACTACACATGCACCAGTGCACGCAGAGCGCTGGGGTCCCGCCGTCCCCCAGGAGCCTCAGCGGAGCCTGATGAGCGCAAACTGCTCAGAACCACAGCCCAAGCCGCTAGGGCGGCCGTCCCTCTGTCCCAGCCGGTGCTGCTCAGCCGCCGGCACCCGGCGAGGAGGACGCCCGTCCCCTCCGGCGCTGGACACGTCGCTGCCAGCTTGAGCCGAGCTGAGTCAGAGCCTGGCCGGGCGCCCGTCGGCCCTGGCACGCAGCTCACGGGGGACCTGTGCGGACCCCGCAGCCGGTGGGCACGGCTGTGCCATCACCGAAATCCCCGGGGGGGGCAAATCCCAGCCCCAGAGCTTGCAAAACGTTCCCGGTGCCATGGCAGAGCTGGGCACCGCCTGCTCGCCGCTGAGCCCCGGGGCAGATGCCCACGTCCCCCAGGGGAGCAGGAACTGCGGGGGGGGGGGGACGGGGGATGGGACACAAATGTTGCCCACGGCATGATCCAGCTGCTTTTTGAGCCACCCAAACTTTCAGCATCTGCAAAATCCTGCGGCAAGGTGCTTCCCGGCCCAGCTGCCCCCAGGGGAGCCCAAGCAGCTCCCAGCACCCCCCCACCCTGGACCAGCCCCGGCCACCCTCCACGGTTGCATGCGGAAAGTGCCGTGACACCGTCTCTTCCCTCTTTGGGGAAGCCAGCGCTGCCGGGGACCTGCCCTGCAAACTACCCTTTTCCCAGCAAAGCCACCGTGCCGTGCCGTGCCACCGCAGCCGGCGACCCCCAGCCCGGCACCACCTTACAGGGAGCAGCTCTCCCCGCTCGGCCCCCCCGTTCGATCCACCGGCCCCTGAAAGCGCAGGCAGGGGCAGGAAACACTCGAGCGAGCAAAAGGAGGCGAGACTCGCGCCTCGCAGCGCTCGCTTCCCGTGCAAAACTCCCACCAGCCCCGCTCCGCTGCCATCCATCCTACCAACGCCGCCTCGCACCCAGCGCGGTGCCAGCGGTGACATCCCTACCTGGGAAGGCAGCGGGGATCCCTGGCAGGGCCGGATCCGGCGTCGCTGGGAACGTCCAGCGAGGCCGGCCGGCGATGCCGGCGATGCCGGTTGGGGAGCGGAGCTCGTCACCCCGAGCACTTCCTGCACCGCGCTCGACCGCGAGCGAAAAACTTCCTGAGCTGGCCAAAGTGGCGGCATGGCCGGCACCAAACCGGTGGGCACCGGCCTTGCCGGGCACCGGCATCCCCCCGGCCAGGGCAGGATGGAGAGTGGCTCCGGGGGGATTTTTGGGGACCACCTCGGTGCGGAAAGGCAGCGATGGGGACAGTCCCCAGGGATGACCGCTTCGGCGGTGATCCGGAGCCCCCGGAGCCCCGGGAACAGGCGCATGCCCACCCCATGGGGTGCCAGCCCCCCCGCCTCCAGCTGAGCCCCCTCCCTAGCTTGGCATCCCAGCCTGCCCCCTGGCTGCATCGGCGCCAGGCAGGGGGCAAAGCACGGGCCGCGGGGGGGTCACCTCTGCCTGCCTCAGCCAGGCAAGGGCAGGGGTTCTGCCCCCAAAAAGCCTGCTGGGGCACAGGGATGGGCAGCTGGGGGGGGTACAGCCACTGTGGCCCCCCCCCCCGTTCCCATCCTGACTGCACAGACACCTCGGGGCAGGGGGGGCGGGTCTCATCTGGCACCATCACCCAGGGCTGCAGAGATGGGGCAACCCCCCCCCCGCCCCGGGAACAGGGCTCTGCCTCCCCTTGGGGACCAGCCAGACCCCCCAGCTCCAGCAGCACATCCCTTGGGTTTGGGGGGTCCTGGGGAGGCAGGGGGGCAAGTGCTCTCACCCAGGGGCTACTCTCCCCCCCCCCAGACTGCCAGAACCCCACTCCCACCCCTGGTTCCATGCCCGCCTGCTGTTCTGCAGGATTTTGGGGTGCAGCAGCTGTGGCACGGTGAGGGGGCAGGGGGTGGGGGGGCTGGGTTAGGGGAGGTCATGCCGTGGAAGCTGCAGCAAAAGCAGCCCAGCCTTGGTGCAGCAAACCCTGTTTTTGCAGGGAGGTGCTGCAGCTCAGCGCGCGGGGGGGGACGGGGGGACGGAGCACCAGGGTGGGGGGACATCACGAGAGGGCTGCGAGCGCTGCTCTCGCCAAACCCCAGCCTGTTCTCTCGTGTCATCCGGCCGCACCAGCAGGCAGCTGCCTGCTCCCCCCCCCGCTCCCCCCCGCCTCCACCACCGCGCTGCGGTTTGCTGTCTGCCCCCACAGGGTGTGACGAGTTCCTCGGGCCTCAGCGCTGCCTGCGCTGCAGGCAGGGGTATAACGGGGGTCTGCATGCCCACTCACTGCCAGGCACTGGGCGGGGGGGGGGGGGGGGAGAAGCCCAATCCCAGGACAGGCTGGGGTGACCGGGGAGGGGGGGGCCTCATCCAGCCAGTATAACAACCCGAGAGGCGCATTGAACCCGGGAGAGAAACGAGCCGCAGACCCTGGCACTCACGGGGCCCATGGTCAGGATTTGGCCACAGTACGCTGGCCATGCATCCCCCCACGCATTCCCCCGAAAAGGGGATGGGGACAAAACTGGGGTGTCCCTGGGGGTGACACCCCCCCGAGACAGTGTGACACTAGAGGGCACCGCTGTCCTGGACAAGAGCAGACACAGCTCCTCTCATGACCCCCCAGCCTGCTTGGGCCCCCCAGGAGATGTGCTGGGGATGGGGGACAGGTACCCCAGGGGGATGTGCTGGGGTCTCTGGGGGGAGGGTACCCCCAGGCAACCCACACCATCACCACGTGCACCCACCTGAGGGTCCCACTCACATCACAGCAGCCCCCCAAGGGGACCCTGCCTCCTCAGGGCACCCCCAGGCTCAGCCCCCCCCCCCCCCCCAACTCCTACAGCCCCCTTACCTCCTCTGGGACACGGCCCTTGGGGGCAGCACCGGCAGGCGGCTGGGCGGCGGGGGGGTCTTCAGGGACTGGCACTTGCCTTCCAGCTGGTGACGTTTGGCCGGCAGCGGTGGCAGGGGGGGTCTCACCCTGCTTTCGGCCAGGGGCTTCTCAGCCACAGTTGGTGGCGCGGGCAGCTCTGGGGCCGGGGGGCGGCTGCGGGGCACGAGGGGGGGCTCGGGGCTGCCGCTCGTTAGCGATGGGGAGAATTTGACAGGGGGGCGGCAGCCCACCCTGGGTGGGATGGGTGGGGGCAGCTGGGTGAAGTTTGCACCCCCCTCCGGCTCTAGGACCGGGGACCCACTGGGCACCGCCAGGCACGGGGGATCCGGCTGCTCCAGCTGCCCCGGCACCGCCGCGGTGCTCAAGCGGAAGATATGGCGTTTCATGGGCACGGGTTTTCTGACGGGGGGTTGAGGGGTCCCGGCGGGCAGGGTGGTCTCGGCAAAGGCTTTCTGGAGTCCCAGGAGGATGCGGCGGCGGTGGCCAGGCAGCACCACGCCGAGGCGGGTAAGCACCTCGTCCGTCAGCGCCCGGCAGTCCCACACCGTCCACAGCTCGCTCTGCTGGAAGGTCTCCACATACTGGTCGAGGTGGAGGGCCGCCAGCCAGGCGGCCACGGGCAGAGACCCCCCGTCCTCCATGGTGGGGGCCTGGCCGCAGAGACCTCACACCGCTCAGTGCATCTCCTGCGCCTGGCAAGGCTCAGGACGGCATCAGAACCTGGGGACGGAGAGAAGTGGGGATGAGTGGGGGGTCAGGATCAGTCCCAAACTATGCACCAGCTGAAGCCCAGGGTCCCAGAACTACGATTTCCCAGTTCAGCAGCGTGGTTTTCAGAGGGGCCTCCTCGCCTCCGACCCCCCTGTGTCCCCAGCAGGATCCGGCACTCGGGCACCAGCACCTCCCCTGAACCGAGGGGGCTGCAGGGATCCGGGAACGCCAGGGGGTCCTGATTTAGGCATCTAAATGTAGATGCCATCCCCACCGAGGCTTGCCAGATGACGGCATCACGCGGCGCCGGCACGCTCCCCAGCCGCAGCATCACACCGGGAACGGCTGGCTGCCCCCCCAAGGGCTGTCACCCCCCGCAGACGCAGCTCCGTCCCACAGTCCCCATTTACACCAGCGTCAGGATCCGACCCTGCGCAGGAGGGCATGCGGTCTCCCAGAGGATGCTCGGGCAATTATGGGCTAATCGATGGGGAGCGGAGGCGATGCATCAATAGCTGCAGAGCTCCTGCAGATGGGCAGACAGCCACCCCCCCAGAGCCCCCCGCTCTCCCTGCCCTCAGCCTCTGCCCAAGCAAGCCCAGATGGAGGGACAGAGAAAGACGGACGGATCCAGAAGGCTGCACCTCACCAATGCCAGACAAAGCCTTTGCATGGCAATGGGATGCTGAGAGGAACCCCCATCCCCTCTCCCGGGTCGTCCCCAGCCCCATCAAACCCACAGGTCCCAAAATGTTGTCTCCCGAAGCCCCACGAGAGCAAGCACAAGCTCTCGCTGGCTCACAGCCTGCCTGGTCCTCGGTCGGTCTTAAATCTGGTTTGGGGGCGAGCTCAGGGCTTTAGGAGAGGGGCCAGATCCTGATCTCGTCATGCAAACACGGTCCTCGCTGCCCACTGGTCCCGGCCCGGGCAGCTGGAGACCCTGACCCAAACACCCACTGAACCCCACGGGCCCCCACCCCGGCATCACTCCCCAGTTCCCAGCCTGGTCCCGGGGTCCAGGCAGGCACACGAGCCCCAGGTAGGAGGCAGACCCCAGCCGTGCTGGCACACGGGCTGCGCTCCTCCTGGCACTGCCGGTGACCCTGGCGCACATCTTATTTTGGGTTTGCCAGAGGCTTTTTTAGATCTGCTAAATAAGAGGCAGAGGATTTCCTGGTGCTGTAAATACACCAATCATGAAATCTGCCTGTCAGAGTCACATTTTCTCTGACTCAGGCAGCTCTGACCCCTCCAGCCAGCACTTGCGGTTTCAGCAGCGAAGACGGTCAAGCGGCCGCCACTCCTGCCTAACGCGAGCAAAGTGTACGGCAGGGCAAGGCTGGTCGTCCTCCCGGCACTAACCGGGCACAGCCAAATCCGGCAGACCCCCGCAGCGGTGTGAGGCCCTGGCTGGCAGCAGGGCTCACACAGCGGCCCCCACGCCTCCAGACACCGGCATCCCGGCGTTGCCACAGGGGTCCAGCCACGGTGCCTCTTCCCCGGCACCTCCTGGCACAGCTTGGCTTTGCTTCAGGCTGCAAAAGCCGTGCGCCCATCTCCTGCCGAGGAAGGAGCAACGGGGACGCCGGGGCTAGCTGTCACCCAGGGCTCCTTGCCGGCTGCACCAGAGAAACCAGCAGCACCCAGGACCTTCCCCCTGGTTTCAGCCAACCCAACCAGCAGCACAAAAATCCCTGAAGCAGCATAAAAACCGAGGGGCCACGCACACGCAGACCAGCCCTTTTCCTCTCCCACCTGTGCAGCTTAAAAAGAAAAAAACAAAAAACATTTACTGTTAAAAATAGAAAAGTGACAGTGCTGGGTGACATCGCTGTCACAGGATGTCTGGTGCTGCCTGCGCAGGCAGGCTCCTTCCCCAGCCGGTCACTGCCTGCGACATGCTTCTTGGCAAAACCCCACGGAGGAGCTGAGGGAAAGGCGGCGGCACCAGTGGGGGGGTCCCACACGTGTCCCCTCCCGGCAGGAGCCAAGGAGTCACCACGAGCGTCGCACATAGCCACGGGTGACGGCAGCCCCGGCCCTGCCAGGCCAGCGAAGCCGCGGTGGGACAGACCCACCTCCGGCAGCCAGGAATTTGGGGTGGCATAGGGGTGGGCGCACATCCGTGAGCCCCCCCAGCCTGGGCACAGCGTGCAGCCTTGCCGGGAGGAGCAGAGTACGCAGCGGTGGCACCGGCAGCACCAGTTTCACCACCGGTTCTGCTTTTGCACCAAGTGGGAAGCGGATGGGTTTGTGCTACGCAGCTGATGTGGGACACCTCTCCCCGTCCCCCCCTACCCCGGGATGGACCCTGTGCCGCTGCGAGGCGAGAGCTGCACCCGCCGGGCGCTCACCTCCGCTTGCCACCGGCACAACCCCAGCACCAGGCACGTGCCGGCGGAGTGCCGGGGCGGCCGTGGGGCCTCGCCGCTGCTCGCTGGGGATGGGGACGAAGCTCCAGCGAGGGACCCACCGGGTCCCTGGTGCAGCAGGCTGGCAGCTCACCATCGCCCTTCGCCCTCGCCCAGTAAATCATTCATCAGGACCTCACTGGGTTCCCTCCTCCAGTCACTGGTCATTTATAACCTCTGTCCAAAAAGAGACGAGGAAATTCCAGAAACAAAATCAACCCGGAGAGCCGCGGTAACCCAGCCAGGTGTCGGGGACCGGGGGGCGGGAGGGATCACCCAGCCCTCGTCCCCGCCGCCCCTTTCGGCTCTCAAATCCTCGCCCTGCTTACCCACCGCATTCCTCCCCGGGATTAGGCAATGCCGCCGAAGCTGTTTTGTAAGAGACTTAAAGGCTGTAAGAACGGCGTGACGAGGGGCAGGCGAGGGCTGTAAACCACCCCCAGGACCAGGGCAGGGATGGGCAGCTGCCTGCAAACCAGGAGGATGAGCCGGGATGCCGAAACACACCGCGGGCTTGTAGCAGCCAGGGACAGACCCCGCCAGCCCCATCCCAAGCCCGCACTGCCCTCGGTCTCCCTGTTCTGGGGATGGAGGACCTGGGGGTGACCAGGGATGGTCCCCATCGCCCCCATAGTCTGGACCGAGGGGCTTGGCCATCCCCTCTGCTCTCAAACAGGGGTGCTGGCAGCTTTTCTGGGGGGCTCCCACAGCCGCCACATCCTCACCAGCCCCACTCAGATGTCCCCAACCTAGCAGAGGGGTTTGGATGCTCTTTTTGCCCGGCCACCTGCACGTGAGCCCCAGGAGAGCCAAGCATCGTGCCGGGCTCCTGGGGCTCAGCCTCCCCTGAGGCACCAGGGACCCCCTCCCCATCCACCCCCATCCCTGCACCAGTGCCCCCAGCCTCGGGGGACATCCTGCACCCACAGTTCCTTTTCTGAAGCAGAGTCAAGCAAGAAAACAGCCGTGGCCTCCCCTTTGCAGCCACCCCACCTGGGATCCCAGCCCACACCAAAGCCTTGCCCTGGCTTTGCTTGCCAGCGGTGCCGGGTAGTGCATTGGCTGCCAAGCAGCACCACCAGCATGCACAAGTGGCCCCAGCACGCACCACAACAAACCAGCCACTCCATTTCAGGTTTGCCCAACGCCATACACCACAGCTTTCCTGCCCAAGGGTCTGCTCCAGGGTTACCCACCTCTGGGTGCCACATGCAGGCACAGGCAGGAGACCCCAAGCCCCCCATGCCACAGGGATATGCCCGTCCTTATCCCACTGCTGCTGTCGGGGCCATGGGTTTCCCATCCTACAAACCAGAGGCAAACAGCCATAGGCAGCGGGAGCACGAACAGCAGTAATGAAGGCCAGGCTCATTAGATTAACAAGCTGTGTATGGGATGGGAAGGGCAGTGGTCTCTGATTAGGGGTGGCCGCCAAGCACGCTGCCTTCACCGGCTCCGGCAAAGCCTTGACCACCACAGAGGTGACTGCGCGCAGCCCCCTGCACCCTCGCAGCCCTGCAGCACCCAGCTAAATCATCATTTTACCCCTAACGAGGTGCTGGGGAATCAAGCGGTTTGACCAGGGCTGGTCGGTGCATCAGTGGCAGAGCTGTGCTTGCAGCAGCACCATCCCTGGGCACCGGCAGCCGAACCATGGCTGCCCCATGGCTCTTCCGTGCCCATCCCTTCGAGGGCACCTGGGCTAGTGGCCACGAGCTGGAGGAAAACCGGCACAGGAGCCCGTCAGGCGTGCAGCACCCGCTCGATGGGTCTCATTCCAATTCCTCCTCCACCACTGGCAACCCGGCAGGCGGGGGAAGCAAACCCTGCCTACACCCTGGCGTTCCCCTTTCCCAGGCTTTTGGGCTCGTTAATCAAAGAGAGCTAATTAAAGCGGGCAAAGCATGGTACCTTGGCTCAGCTGCGGGAGGCGGATGGGCGAGGTGGCCGATGTACCAGCAGCCCATGCCCGGCTCCCCGGCCGGCGCGGCGGAGGCTCACGGAGGGGTCTCTGCCCGCCCGAGGACTTCCTCAAACGCCACCTCGGCAATCGGGAACTTGCCGAAAAGCCGAGCCGGGCGTTACGAGCCCAGTGCGCGGGGGGACGTGTTGCAATAACGGCCCCTCGCTCGCAGCTCGCCACCGCGCTGCAAGAGCTCTCCGGCCCCGGCAAAACCCGTGGTATCTCAGCACGGCCGAGAAACGCCGACTGCAGCCGCCACGGGAGAGGAGGAAGCCGGACCCTGGTACCAGACGAGCCCTGGCTGACGGCAAGACGGGGCAGGGCCTTCAGCAAGAGAGGAAGGAAGAAACGGGGAGGGTGGTCCCCGGAAAGCCGCGCGGCGTGGCACGGCTCCCCGGCACTGCGGCGGGGACCGGGGCACTGAGGATGAGGTGTCCCGGGGCCAGCAGGACAAGCCGAGCCCCGGCCACCAGCAAGGAAGGGACGAGTGGCCGGGTGGCTGCCGCGTCCCCACCACCCCAGGAGCCCCACGGACCCCCCGGGAGGGCAGCGAGCCCTCACCCACGGGGGTCCTGGTGGGCACCGGGGACATGGAGCCAGGTTGTGGGGGGACCTGTGGGAATGGGAATGGCCATCAGTGGGAAGGGGGTTACCCAGCCCCCACATCCCTGGCTGCATTGGGCAACCAGCCTCGCACCAAGGTGATTTTTACCCCTTTCTGCCTCGATTAAGAAAGGATCCTCAGCCGGGACCATGGCCATCCAGGACGGGGCTGATGTCCCAGCGTCCCTGCGGGAGCCGGGGACAGACCCAGCCTGGCCGAGGAGCCCAGGACCGACTCGCCTGGGCCCAGCCGCAGCCACCGCCGCTCTCGGCCGGGAATCGAAAGCGCCACATCCTCGCACCGAAACTTGCCGACGCAAATCCTCGGCGAGCAGAGAATGCCCAAAAGCAGAAGCAGGGGCCGGGGATCATACCGAGCCTTGGCTCCCAGCAGCACCGCACCCCACAGACCTCCCACCGAAACTACTCCAGTGCTTCACCTCGGCAGAGTCCCATCAGTTCAGCAGCTGCAAAGGTCTCACTTTGGGAAGATGAGGCTGTTTCATTTTCAAGATCTCACCGTGGAGCACAGGCCAGTAAATACAACATGCAAATAATATTCAAACACACCAGGCCTCGGGCAGCATTCAAAAATCAAGTTAAATCTTGCAAAGTCATCAAAATCTAGGGGTGGAAAAGGTTCTTCAGAGCCTCTTCCTGCTGCCAGTGATTCAAATCTCAAAGTGCTTCATGTTTAAGCAGCCGGGACGGTACCCCAGCCTCGCTGCAGGCTGCTCAGCTTGCTTTACAGCTCCTACACACCGTGCCTTCCTCCAAGGGTGCCACCAGCTGCCAAGCTCCCCGTGGTGGGAACTGCCCGAAGGCGGCTGTGCACGGAGGTGAGGGGTGTGCACGGAGGTGTGGGGTGTGCGTGGAGATGTGGGGCATGCACGGAGGTGAGGGGCGTGCACGGAGATGCAGGGTGTGCATGGAGATGTGGGATGTGCATGGAGGTGAGGGGTGTGCACGGAGATGTGGGATGTGCATGGAGATGTAGGGTGTGCATGGTGGTGAGGAGTGTGCACAGCTGATCGGGGTGTGCACGGTAGCGTTGGGAGCGCACGGCAGCTGAGGGGGTGCACGCCTGGTGCCCAGGAGTGGTGCAGCAACTGGGCCGTGCTGGAGGGAAGGCAGCGGCACCGGGAGGAGAGGGCAGCAGGAGAGAAAGCCGTGAGCCGAGACAACACCGACCCCGCTCCTCGGGATGGGGCAGCTTGTGGGGCGCTTCCCCCTGCTCCTCCGACATGCAGCGGGAGGAAGGCTATGAGGAAGGCGATGAGGAGGGTGTCGGGGACAAGGGGGTAGGGAAACGAGGGGTTCCTCATTTCCCCAAGGTCCCGCCTGCATTTCCCTTCTCCCCCTGGAAGTAAAACCCAGGAAGGTGAAGCGTGCCCTGGGCTGCGGCATGAACGAGGGCACCCGAGCTCCCGGCATCCCCTCCCGGGGCATCGCCGCCTGCCTTGCAAATCCAGCAAAAAAAGGGGCAAAACCAGCAGAAAGGGGGCAAAACCATACAGCAACTGATGTCCCTGCCCACTGAGCCCCGCCCGGGATGCTCTCAGCTCCTGACACACTTTCTGGCAGCCGCCTGCAAAATAGGTCAGGAAACTGTACCCCGCATGCACGGCCCCCCCCAGCAGCCCCACTGGGCACGGGGCCGTCCCCCACCTCCGGGGGTCCAGCGATGCCATGGCGGGATGGTGCCGAACACCGGCTGCAAGCCGAGGATGCCCCTGTGGAGCACCGGTCCCGGGGGGGGGGGCACGACACCAGTGTCCTCCGTGGGGATCATCCACGGCACCCAGCGCGCAGCACCAAAACCAGGTCGGTCCCTGTTTTGCCTTCCCGTAAGTGGGAAGTGAGAGTCTCTTGGTGGAGGAGGGCTTGACCGCTCCGGCTGTGGCCGGTGGGGGGGCCCTTTGCCAGCCCTGCTGCCCTGCCGCCTCCTCTTCTTCCTCCTCGGGGTGCAGCGGGCACCCGCGGCACAGACCCAGCTCACCCCCAGGGCCACCCAAAAACCTCTGCCTGGAAAAAGCCAGCTCATGGGGGTGCAGCAGCACCCCAACCCCATGCACAGACCCCCTCCACCGTGCCGGGGCCACCTCCCGTCCACCCCTGGCCACCACAACACCGCCCGGCAGCCCTTTGGCAAGGACAGAGCCAAGCCGCGGCGTGTGGATGCTACCGCAGGGACCCCCCCAACCACATGCACCCGCTCCCCCCTTTGCAAAAGCCTTTCTGCACAACCAGCCCCCCCCCATCACCTGCAGTTTTGGGGTGTCCAAGTGCCGTCCCGGCCACTCCCTGGGTGCCCTGAACTAGGGCAGCATCGCCTGCCCGCACCCTGAGCTGGCAGCACGGGCAGGAGGAGGAGGAAGGCCATGCCGGGGATGGGGGGGGGGCACGGCAGCACTTTCTAACCTGTCCCAGCCAGGCGGGAAGCCCCAAATTATTTTTAGACTATTTTTTTTCCCCTGAAGCGTGACGTTTGTGCCGTGCCACAGGCAGAAGAGCAGGCAGGGAGACACCGACTTGGGCCACCCCCTGCCAGATTCCACCTGCTGCTACGGTGGGTTCTGGCTCTGCGTTTTAACGATTTAACAGCTCGCATCCATCTGCAAAATTTCCCGGAGCACTAACACCCTGACAGCCATGGGGTCCCTGCTGCAGGACACTCACTGGAGCCACCTGAAGCCCCCAGCACGCGATGACAGTGCCTGCAACCCTCCCAGGCTGATGGAACAGGACTTGATTTCCTGGGGGGGGGGACGCCAACTGTGTGGCACGGGGTGGTAAAAATAGGGATGGGGCAACCATGCTGCCCTGCCCGAGAAGAAGAGCCACGAGATACTGGCATGGGGGAGCATCGCTCCCTGCCTCCTCCCAGACACCCCCAAAATACCCAGGGCTCACCCCCTTGGTGGGTTTTCTAGGTCCTAGTGGCAAACGACCCGCTTTCGGGGTGGGGGGACAGGGGACGTGGAGTATGGAGGGATGCAAAAGTCCAATATTGCTATAAATATCCCCATCCCTGATGTCCCGGCTGCTTCCCATAACAGCTCGGCCCCAGCAGCTGCTGCTGCAGTGGGGGGCACCCCCAGAAAACAACCGGCAGCTTTCGGAGGGGCTTTCCCCGGCGCAGACATGGCCTTCCTCCCGACACGGTCCTGGGACCCCAGGACAGCCCGGAGGGAGCTGCCGACGAGCCCCAGCACGGCCACCCACCCGCAGCACCCGGGTCTGCTGCACGGCACCAGCCTGCGCCTTCAAAGGCTGTTTTTTTAGGGGTGAACGCTGCAAATTAAAATTGCAGCCCCTGCAGCGGTGCCGAAGTCCTGCAGACCTCCCCCCGGAGCGAGGGACCCCCCCGGGCAGGCACGGCCCCCAGCCCCGCACCCCCGAGCATCGTCCCGATGGCCCCGGGGACGCGGCAGCAGCAGCGAGGCGACGCAAGAAGCCAGCTCGACGTTACCAGAGGACGAAGCAGCGACCGTCCCGGTTCTAGCCGCGCAGCGCCGGCAGCCTGTGCCAGAGCAATTCTTCAGGCCTTGCCAGACATACCACGACGCGGTGAGGAGGAGGAGGAGGAAGGCGAGAGAAACCCGCCGGCGGCATTGCCCGGCGTTTGGGAGCTGTTGGCGGCGATCGGCACTGCACGGGCGCTGCTGGCAGGGATCCTGGCAGGGATCCTGGCAGGGATCCCGGCTGCCCCGGCAGAGCCGCAGCTGCCGGCGTTGTTTGGCCGTGAATTGGGACGCGCCGAGCTGGTTCTCAAACAGAAAACAAATCTGCCAGCCGGGCCCTCGGGGTTCCGCTCTCCTGGGCTTCACCCCTCCATCACCGGCCCCAGCCCTGCCAGTGCCGCCCCGGCGTCCCTGGTCATGTCCCTCACCCCAGCAGGCACGGCTATTGCTGCACCTCGACTCCCTGGGGTGGCCTGGGGACAGGGGTTGTCGGCACAGCCGGGGGTCCCAGGAGACTGGGGTTGAGCTGGGTTATGCTGGGGATGAGCTGGGGTATACTGGAATCAAGCTGGGGAGTACTGGGATTGAGCTGCGGTGTACTGGGGTTGAGCTGGAGTGTGCTGGGGGTGAGCTGGGGTATACTGGTGATAAGCTGGGGACTGCTGGGAGGGGGAGCTGGGCCATATTGGAATTGAGCTGGGGAGTACTGGGACTGCGAGCTGGGGTATACTGGGGTTAATCTGGGATGTGCTGGGGGTGCGGGTGCATCCAGCTGGGGGGGCACAGCCATGTCATAGCCGAGCGCTTTTGGAGCACGGGTGCAACCTGCCCCCCCCAGCTCCTCTGCACCCACCACAGCTCACCGTGTCCCCCCCCCGGTGCCCCCGCAGCACCGCACGCTCCAGGCAAGCCGATGCCCCCGCAGCACGTGGGGAAGTGCAGGAGAAGCATGACCCCCCCGGGAAAGAAACCACAGCCGAGGAGGTCGTGTGTGTGTGTCCCGTCGTTCGTCCCCCCCAAGCTGCGTTTGCACCCCCAGCCCCCGCCATCCCAGGCATCGCCCACCCCACCGAGCAGTGAGGAAAGCGCGGTGAGAGGAGCACCAAGTACCTCTGTTTGGCAGCGCCGAGGATGCCGAGGTGCTTCCCGGGGCGGGGGCTGGCAGGGCCCCCCCAGCCAGGCATGGCGGCAGCCCTGCCAGGCCTGGGCTTGTTCCTGCATGGAGGTTTGGCTGCCTCATGGAAACGGGAGCCGAGGGGAAAACCGTAGGGACTTTCCCCCCGCAAAAAAAAATAAAAATAAAAAGGGGTTTGGGTTGGTTTTTTTTCCTCCCCACCCAGTTCCCGAGGCCTTGGCAAAGGGAAAAAATGAAGCCGGGTGGTTTGGGGACGCGGGGGGAGACGTGAGGATCCCACGGCTGCCCCACATCGCTCCCCAAGCCGAGGGGGGGCTGCAAGCCGGTCCCGGCGGATTGCACTTGTGCTGGCTGGACAATGCTCCTTTCATACCGCAGAGCAGCTCGGGGACGGGGACACGCTGGCTGCCTGCTCCCGGGGACGGGGGGGGGACGGGGGACGGGGGGTCGGTCCCCATGGTCTCGGCCCCTCGCCCACGCGAGGCCGTGCCCCGTGCAAGGAGGGGCTGGGCTCAGCAGCACCCGCTGGGCGATGCACCAGGCTCGGCCCCGCGTTTAGGGGACGATGCTCTGCGGGGGTTCAGCCTGCGGGGCCAGTGTCTGACACCCCCCACCAAAAAAAAAAAGCCCCTGCTGCTTGCATCCCCCTCTGCTCGCAGCATCCCAGCTCGCCGGGTGCTCGGAGCCATCCCTATGGGATCCCCTGCCAAAGCCTTCAACCGAAGACGATGATGGTGCCGTGGGTGCCACGGCCTTATCCAGGTCACGGGGTTGCATATCCCAAGGCCCCAGGGGACCGGCAGCAATGCCGGAGGGTCATTCCTGCAGAGCCAAAGCCTGGCAGACCTTCCCGCAGCATTTAAGGGATCCCTCACGTCCTCCCCAGCCAGCGGTGGGACAGAACCAACACGGCACCTCAAGAAAGCCCCCCAGCCCGGCCCTGGGGTGCCCAGCAGATCCATATCCTCCACCTGCGCTGCCGATGGTCCGCAGCCTACCTGAGCCCCCAGCTCTGCCCGAAGCCCCCCGGCACGCAGCTCCTCCGACACCCGGCCACGCTCTGGAGCATCCTTCACTCCCCTATGGAGCCATTTCTTCTCGCAGCCCCCCCGCCACCGAGTCTCTGGCAGTACCTCCGACAGGCAAAAGACCTAAAAAACCCCCTGCGAGGGGCTTTGCCCCCATGATCGGCCCCCACCGCGCGTCCCCCCCATTGCCGGAGCCGGCCCTGGCTCTGGTTTTGCTCCAGTATTGCCCCGCGCAGGGGTGGAGCGGAGGCCGGCTTCCTTTTTAATTGGGTCCTATTTTTAATGTTGGTTTTCGAGAGGTGTGGGGGAGGATGGGGAGGATGCAGCAGATATAAATTAACAGGCGAAGTCGGAAACGAGTCCCCAGTGCCCAGCCCAGTCCCACATGTGACGGCAACACGGGATCACGCCTGGTGCTGGGGTGCACCGGCTGCACACCGGGTATGTCACGTCGACCGGCCACGAGCCAGACCCTGGCACCCAGCCGTCGAGCAAGACCCCGCCGGCCGGCGTGCCGGGGCAAAGGGGGGGCTGCGCTGGCCGTAACCGCGTGCGCCAGGGCTGCACCCCACGAGGACCAGGGGGTCCCAGGGCTGAGCCCACTGCAGCCGGGCTCCACACAGGGCCATGCTCCCCGGGGGGTGCCAGCCTGTCCCCCCCAGGACAGAGCATCCCCTCTGCCCCCCCCGTGCTCCAGGCACCCCAACACCTCGCAGAACCCTGGTCACCTGGGGGGGGGGGGGCTGCCTGTCACCCCAGGATGGAGCATCCCCTCTGCCCCCCCCCGTGCTCCAGGCACCCCAACACCTCGCAGCCCCCAACCCCTCCCTGCACCCCAAACCCCACACCGCAGCGCGGCACATCCCCTCCCGGTCCCCGCTGAGCTTTGCAGCCCCCACCGACCCGGGGGGGGACGGACACGGGACGGGGACCTGCAGTCGCCCCCCCCCGGCAGCGCCGGGGCTGGCTGCCCGCCCAGGACCCGCCGCTCCCCCCCCACTCCGGCCGCTGCCCAAAGTTTGCGGAGAAGCAGCGCGGGGGGGCAGGCAGGGGGGGCAGGCCCCCCCCCCGGCAGCGAGGGGTCTCTGCCATGTGTCGTGTGTGTCCGTGTCCCCCCCCCGGCCCCCCGGAGCATCCCCGGACTGACCTGGCCGGGCGGCCGCGGGCTCCGCCGGCGGCTGCGGGTACGGGGGGGGGGTGGGAAGGGGGGTAGGGGAAGTGGAGGGGGGGAGGGAAAAACCCTTCCCAGAATTAAATAAATAAAGAGCGGCCCTTGCAAAGGCCGGCACCAGCCGGCTGCCTGCTGCCTGCTCAGGGTCCCCCCCAGGCACCCGGCCATCCTCATCCTCCTCTTCATCGCTCCCCAGCGCATCCCCCACGCTCTGTGCATCCCACCGCCCTGGCTCGGGCCCCGTGGCTCCGGGGGTCCCCGCAGCCCCGGAGGGTCCCCTCCTCGGGGGACGCCGGTTTTAGGTTTCTTGGCAAATATCAGCAGGATCGGAAAAAGAGGATGAAGGCCTCAGGGACGTCACATCTTCCCGAGCTCCATCTTCCCTGCTGCAGCAGCGCGTGGGTCCCGTTGGATGCCAGCAAATCCCCCCATGACGGCGAATCCCCCGGTGACACCCACCGCCCTGGAGAACAAGGCGTCGCTGATGGCCACAGCCCGAGCAGCCCCTGTCCCTGCAGGGCCGGGGGGATTTCTCCTCTTGCTGTCACCTGGGGGGGGCAGATAACCTGATGTCCCCCATCCCCAGCCCGGGAGGAGCCGCTTGGACCCATCCCACAGCCCCCCAGCTCTGAAAAATTATGGGCCACTCGCCATTTCCACCTTTTATTCCCATTTTAAGGCTTTTCAAACCTCCTCGTAGTGATGGAGAAAAACTGGAGAAGCCGGGGGTGTACCCCCAAATCGTGCCCCCCCAAGCCCAGCGTCTGGGGCCTCCTCTCCCAGAGGTGTTTTGGGGGGAGTTGTGCCCCACTTGGGGTGTTTGACAGGCAGTACTGGTGTTACTGGTCTGGCTGGGGCAAAACCCACCGCAGGGGCAAACAGCCTTGTCCCTAATTAGTGCCCAGCACTAATTGGGTTTAGGGGTTTCTCTGGCACCCTCTGGTAGCATTGCCACCCCCAAGGGCCCCCCCGGGGGTCCCCCCTGGGCCAAACCCCACAGTGGTTCCCAGGGATCAGCATGGGGGACCCCAAGGGTGAGCAGGACCCGGCAGCACCCACCATGACGGGGGACCCCCAGGGACCCCCCCACCCAAGCTCACCATGGAGCCGGCTCCCAGGGGACCGAGGCAGGACAGAGAGGCTGAGTCACCCCCTGCACTGGATTTATTTCTTTTATTCCTAAATAATCAGCTCCGGTACAAGGTACAAAATCTCCCTCCTCCCCTCGCCGCCCCAAGCAAAGGAGGGGGGCGGGAGGGCAGCCAAGGAACAGCTCCAAAATCCCGATTCAAGGCCTCTAATTCTAGCGTAGAAAGTGTTCAAACACCGAGCTTGGGGCTCCTCACCTGGGAAAGGGGGGGGGGGGGGCAGGAGCCCCCCAACACCCCCAGGACGCCTGGAGGTGCCAGCAGACCCCCAAGTCCCCCCAACATTCCTGGAGGTGCCAGGAGCCCCCAGAACATCTGGAGATATCTGAAGATGCTTGGAGCCCCCAGAGACCCCCAGAATATCTGGAGGTACCGGGAGCCCCCCAAGTCCCCCCAACATGCCTGAAGATGCTGGGAGCCCCCAAGACCCCCCAGCACACCTGGAGGTGCCAGGAGCCCCCCAAGTACCTCCAACATGCATGGAGGTGCCAGGAGTCCCCCAAGTCCCCAACAACATGCATGGAGGTGCCAGAAGCCCCCCCCCCGCCCCAGCACATGTGGAGGTACCAGGAGCCCCCCAACCTCCCCTGCATGCCCAGAGGTTCTGTAAGACCCCAAAGACACACACCCCCCCTGCATGCCTGGAGGTGCTGGGACCCCCCCCAAGCCTCCCCTGCATGCTTGGACAAGCCAGGAGCCCCCCAAGCCCCCACCTGCATGCCTGGAGATGCCAGGAGCCCCTAAAGACCCCTTTGCACACCCAGAGGTGTGGGAAGACCCCCAAGCCCTCCCCCACTTCTGGGGGTTCGCTCGGGGCGGGGGTCCCATGGGAGGAAGGCAGTTCTGTTAAACAATAACAGAGGAAGACGGGGAGGAGGGACAGGGGAGCAGGGGGGGAGCACGGGGAAGGGGCAAGGGGGTGCCCCCAGGGCTGGGGGGCAGGGGCAAGGCCCCCCACTTTCCTCTGCCCCCCCCGGGGGCAAGAACTGAAGGGCACTTTGGGTTTGCCACTGATGGGGACGACATCGGTGTCCCACGGTGGCTGCGAAGGGACCAGATGCCCCCCGGCTTCCCACCCTGGGATGGGGGGGGAGGATGGCAGCCATCACCCGGAGGGGGGAGCCCAGCACAGCCCCCCTGTCCCCGGGCAGGGGGGCAGCAGCCCCCACCCCTCCCCGAGCCAGAAGCATGGGTGCACGTGTAGGTGCGTGCAAGAGACACAAACTGCTTTGGGGGGGACGACAGGGACAAAACAGCCCCGGGGCGGGGGGGAGTTGGGGGTGGGGGGCTCAGTTAACGCTGTCCTCATCGCTGGCCTCGCCGCGGTCATCTTTGGTCTCGGCCAGGGAGCTCTCGTCGATGTTCTCCAGGGAGTCGGCGTGCTGGAGGGAGAGCTCGGAGAGCGGCAGCGCCGGCAGCCGGCTCTGCTCGGGGAACAGCCAGGGCTTGAAGTGCGGGTTGTGCTTCAGCTTCCACTCCGGGTACTTCAGGCAAGCTTTGTACATCTTCTTCATCGCCTGGGATGAAGGTTGGGTTGGAGCTGAGCTGGGTCGGGGGGGGGACACCTCGCCCTCCACCCCACCGCACCGTGGGACCCCCCGGTGCGACCGACTCACCTTGGGGGCCAGGAACTGCGAGGATTTGTTCACCACCCACTTCGGCAGGGAACCTGCCGAGAGAAGAGAAGCCGGGCTGGGATCAGGCACGTGGGACAGCCGGGACCCCCGGGCACAGCACCGCCAGCCCCCCCCCGGGTCACCCTCCTCAGGGACAGGAGGGCTCGGGGACACCCGTCTGGAGAGGGGACAAGGCGAGCGGCAGCAGGGGGACAGTCCAAGGAAATGAGGATTCAACCCAAACTGCTGCCTCAGCTTCTTGCCGAGTTCAAGAAAAGCCATTTCAGCATGTTGGCCACCTCTTCTACCCCAAAAAAGAAATATTTCAAGAGAACGGGCCCAAAATGTTTCCTCCTGGCATTGCTGCAGCACTCCTGGTCTGGCTCTGGCCGCGTCCCAAGATGCTCCCGGCTGCCTCCCTGCCTGCTGCTGCCTGTCTCTGAGCCCACCCTGAGCCCACCCACCCCTCCCAGCCCCGGAAAAACTTCCAGCCCGATTTATTAACCTCAGCTGATCTGTTAGGACAGACCCCTAACCGGAGGGCAACTGTCCCCAAGGGACACGAGGGCAGGACTGGGGTGGGCTGAGCCCCGAGGCATCGGCGTGGGGGGTCCCCCCCCTTACCTTTGGGGTCCACCTGTGCCAGGTAGGTGATGGTGCAGCTCTTGGCTCCTGTCCCTTCGATCAGGTAGCCCGTCTGGATGGAGACCGCTCGCACCATGTCCTTCCGAGGGGGGTAATTCTGCAGGGGGGACAGTGAGGATGGGGGGGGGGACAGGGACACATCGATGGCAGGGGCAGGATGGGGTACAGGCAAGCACTAACCGCAGGCAGGGCTGCCCTGACCCCCCCAACAGCCCCCCAATGCCTCCAGCCTGACCTCCCACCGACCACGGGGCAAACCCAGCCCTGTCCTGGTGTGGGCAGCACCCCCGGCTGCTCCCCCCAGCCCCCTCAGGGACTCACGGGGTGCTTGACGGAGTAGTTCATGATGATGTAGTCGGTGCCCATGGGCAGCCAAGAGCGGAGCGTGATGACATCCCGGTTCTTCAGGGGCTTGGGGCACTTCCCTGGGGACAGCAGTGGTGGGAGACCAGGGTGAGACACCCCCCACCCCACCCAGCACAGGCATCCCCGCTGGGAGTCCAAGCCTGCTCCCCAAATCCCTCCCAAACTGGTACCCAGCCTCCTCCCAGCGATGCCCGGGCACCACCAAACCCACAGATGCTGAACCCAGGAACGCTGCCGTGACAGCCCCAGGGCTCAGCTCCCCCCTCCCAGGGACCCCCCAGCCCCCTCCTCACAGGCGTAGTAGCCCACGTCGGAGTTGACAGTCAGCTTCCCAATGTCAAAGGTCTCGATGACGTTGGTGTCCCACTTTTTCCGATACTCGATGTCATGCAGCACGTCGTAGAGCGTCTCCGCCGGCACGTCCTTGCACTCCATCCTGCACTGCAGGGGTGGGCGGCTGAGAAACTGCCCCGAGGTGGGGGGAGTGGCCGTGGGAACCCCTGGGTGGGGGGGGTCTCCTCTCAGGTTCCCCAAAAACCAACGCAAAACCCCCGAAGAGGAGCTGGATCCCAACCTGCAGCTCAGCCCAGTCTGGCCCAGTTTGGCCCCCAGAGCCACCTTACAGCCTGAGCACTCAGAGCCAGCTACACCCCAAGGCAGCGCGGAGCTGAGCCCCGGATGCCAGGGGGACCTTCGCAGGGGGGGCATCTTCCCACCTCCTCTCTTTTCCCCCATCACTGGTCTTCCCCCAAAGCAAGCATCCCTGCATGGGGCACCAGTGGTGCCACGGGGGTCTGGTGCACGGGGCCATGCCCGGTGCCGTGGCATAGTGTGCGGAGGGGGGGGGCTGGCTGGAGTGGGGAGCAGCCCCCCCACCCCAGGGTCAAGAGCAGCTCCAGTAACCATGGCAGCCAAATCCTTGGGAAGACAAGGAGAAGAAGAAAGGAGAAGCTGCCGTCCTCCCCCGGCAGCAGGGATGCCATCTGGCCAAGGCCAAGGGCTGCTGGAGCCGTGCCGCGGGGCAGAGTGCGGGCAGGAGCTGGCAGAGAGGGCAGCCAGCGTGGGCAGCGGTGGGCAGCGCAGGCAACCCTGCTGTGATCCCTGGGGATGCTGCTCCGGCACCCCAGCAAACACATGTGGCCCCAAGTGCCTCTGAGGTGGGTACCGGCATCCTGCCCCCCGCCGAATGCCGCCGGCTCCTGGTCCATCCCCAAGGACGGCTCCCGCCCCTCCTGGACCCCCAGACCCCGGCCACCCAACACCTGGGGGGAGCGGCTCTTGGGCCCTTCCTTTAGGAGCAGATTTAGGGAATTAGGGGCAGAGGAGCCACAGCCACCGTCCTCGCCCAAGCAATGCGGTGCTGGAGACCCCCGACCCCGGCAAGAGGAATGGCAGCACCCGGCACCAGGGCACGGCCCCGCACCCGGACCCTTGAGTGCAACACGGCTGCTGCTCGCAGAGCCAAAGCCTCCACACGCAGACCCTGTCCCCAACCCCACGGAGCCTGTCCCCAACCCCACGGAGCTCATCCCCAAGCTCACAGAGCCTGTCACCAGCCCCACGGAGCCCATCCTCAATCCCACAGAGCTCATCCCCAAGCTCACAGAGCCCGTCCCCAACCCCACGGAGCCCATCCTCAACCCCACGGAGCCCATCTTCAAGCCCATTGCCCCCATCCCCAACCCCACGGCACCGCTGCTCATCCCCCTGCACCTTGCATTGCAACCCTGCCACGTGAGCCTCCCTTCGGCCAAAAACTCGGACGGGGCAAGCCTTGCAAGGCGTTTTCAGGGAGCACACCCCCGGGTGACATGCTTGGGGAACCCCCTGCTCCCCACCCGCACCCAGGAAACCCCGGCACCGTGCCTGCGCCGGCCAGGCTGGATGCGGGAGCGGGTGCCGCCGCTTCTCCCGTATATTCCCAAAGCGGCGAGGCAGGTCGGCCGAGCCGTGCCCACGCGGGCAGGACCAGCCGGGTGACTCAGGACCTGCCCGCGCTGCCTGTGTGCCACCAGCTGCCTGCAGCCCGTGGGTGACTCACGTCCCCGGCAGTGCCGGGGGGGTCTCGTCGGGAGGGGGGACGGTGCCACCCGGGAAGCGCCCAGAGCGGCCCTGAGTCAATATTGACTCTGACGTCTACGGGGCAAGGAGGAGGAGGAGGAAGGAAGGAAGACCAAAGGAGGGAGGTTGAATGCAATGGGTGCAAGGGGCCGACCGTGCCCCGACACACTCCCTGCCCCAGAGATTTTGGAGGGAAGGGGCTCGCGGGGGCAGCTCTGGGCAGCAGGACAAGGGGCTGCCTGTGGGTACCCAGGTGGTTGGGGACTGAGGGGACCCCCGACATGGGAGAAAAACTGCCCTGGGGGTCAGCTCAACCTCCAGCCCCACATTGTCGGGGGGCTGACACTGCCACGAAGCCCTGGCTTCACCGGCAGCATCCCCTCCTGTCCGGAGCGGGCTTCCCTGGCCTCGGGGGTGCACGGCACCTGGTGCAGGCAGCACCAGCGGCCACAGCCACGTGGGTCATTAATTAAAGAGAAGATCTCCCCCGTGGCCCGGATGTTCGACGCAATCATTAACGACCGGGTGCCATGTCTCAAGGTGACCCAATGAATAAAGTAATGAGCAGGAGCCAGGGTCCGGGCAGGAACGGTCAGTATGTGCATCCCAGGTGGCTTCCCAGAGCCCGGCGGCTCCAGCAAAGCCCAGCGAAGTTCCAGCCCCCTCCCGATGCTTCCCATGGGATGGCTCCTGGCCATCCTTTCAGAGCAGTCCATTCCCAGGGGCAGAGTCTCCCCTGGGGCACTCGGGTCCCCAAGCACCAGCTCGCTGCTCCACTGGGGTGGGCAGGGGGTTCCCAGCCGGGGTCCCCCATCCCGCAGCCATCTCGGGCACCACAACAGTTAACGGGCAGCCCCGAGGCCACCGAAGAATCCCGTGTCCTGCCGATGAATCAGCCCTGGGTTTTGTCAGGTCCTGGTGGCACAAACTTGTTTCCAGACTCCAGAAAACAGGTTAGACGAGAGCTGCATCCCTAATGGCAGGAGAGAAGGCGAGGGGGGGGGAAGGCTGCTGCTTCAAAGCAGAGCGAGACCTTCGGGTTTCATTTAATTACAGAGCAGCAGCAGCAGGAGCGAGAAAGCCAGCGAGCAAACGGCGAGGAAAACAGCTCTTTGGAGGCTGTCGGTGGCAGGCACAGCGGGCAGCCCCCAGCCCCGTCCCCGGGGAGCTGCGACGTTGGGGGCGAACGCCCCGGCTCGGCCCCGCCGTGCCACGTCAGCCATGCCACGTGTGCCGGGGCAGCTGCCCGTCCCACCGGCTGGCATGAAATCCAGTGGGAGCATCCCATCCTGGGTGGGAGGTGCTGGGTCTGGGTGCTGCTGGGGACCACGGGGGTGGCACAGGGACTGTTGGTGCCCCCACGGTCCCTGACACCTGGCCGGGGCAGCCCAGTGCCGCTCACCACACGCACAGCATCAACATATAAACACCCAGCAGGATCTTTCCAAGCAGGATCTGGCCAGGAGGGCGCTGGGGGGGTCCAGGACCTGACGTGGCTGTGGGATGCGCTGGGGTCTTGGGGGAGCAAGGCTGGATGCTAGAGGGGGCTAGGAGAGCCCCATGGGGGTGGTAGAGGGGCTGCCGGGGGGGAAAAGGTTTTGGGGAGGGAAGCAGGGAGAGGAGCAGGCATGGGGAGCAAAGGTGGCCGGAGGGAAGGTGACCGCCCCCAGAGCAAACAGGGACCTCGGCCTTTCGGGGATGAAGACTCCTCAATGGGGTTTAACTGAGCAGCACCCCAAGCCCGGGCTCCCCTGGCACGGAGAGCCAAGGATGGGGCACCCCTGGGGTGCTGCCAGGGCTCGGGGACCCCCGTGGGGGCGAGGGAGGGCTTTGGGTACCGACCGCCCCGTGGCAGGAGCGTGCCGTGCCAACCGGGGCCAGGACATCCTGGTACACACCTGGGGCTGCTTCCCGGCCACGCCGACGTGGCACACCGGGATTGCTGGGGCGGGCAGGGATGCACACCCCCCCCCCCCCCCATGTCCTCCCTGCTGCATGCTTGCACCCAAGCAGCTCTACAGAGAGCGGCACCTCAATCCCACCAGAGACGTTTTGGGATGCAGCAACACCCCAAGAACAAGCGGCAAGGCTGGGGGGCACCGGGGGCTCGGTGTGGGGGCTGGGACGCGCTGCCCTGCAGACCTGTGCCTACGCCAGCGTGCCCAGGGATGTGCAGACCCCACGGAGATGGGCGCTCCGTGTCCCGCTGGCCACGTGTGCCGGCGTGGGGTCGGGCTCACACCTCTGTGGGGGGGGGACGACGAGCAGCACCCCACACCCCAGGGACTGTCCCCATCCCTGTCCCCCCCAGGACTCACTGCTACGGCACCGCAGGCTGCTGCCACCAGTGCACGGTGGGGACCTGTCCCCGGGTCACCGCAGCCCAAACACGCAGCCGTGGCTCTGCCACGCCGGCGGCCGGCCGACGCCGGGGAGCAAACAGAGGCGATTCCCCGGCGGGCGCAGGCGCGGTGGGAGCCAGGCACAGCCGGTGCTCCTGCCACCGCCACCACCCCAGGGACAGGTTTCTCCGGTGCTGCCGGCGCCGCTTGTTTGCGCAGCTGCTGCAGAGCGGCATGCGAGCAGGCCGCGGCCGCCGCCGCCACCACCTCCGCTCCGCCACCGACCTTGCCGGGCTGCCGCCGTCCCTCGGCACGCCGGCGAGGGCAATATAACCCGTTGCACCAGGGAAAGCTTTGTGGAGGTGCCGGCAGGGACGGGGACGCCGGCCAGCCCTGCAGAGAGCCAGGCAGAGGTTCCAGCGTGGCACGGTGGCCCGTGGCCACTGGCAACGCCAGCCTGACGCTGCTCCTGTCCTAAGTTTTCTCTTGGATTCCTGGTGCCCGGTCGGCCCTAACGCTGCCTGTGTGCCCACTTTGCCGGAGGGATGAGCATGCACCCGCCTGCGCCAGCCCGGCAAACCGCCACCGGGGAGGGAAGGGACCCACCGGAGGACGCAGCAGGGACCCGGAGAGCCCCAGGAGCTCCGCTCTGTATCGGAGGAGGGGGGGTTGCAGGGCTGCAGCGGGTGCCACGGGGCGAGGGGACAGCCCGGATGGGGACAGCCCCCATGACAGCGGGCTGGTGCCCGGCAGGCCCCGAGGAACCCTCCAGCCCCGCTCCGGCCCCGGCTTTGGGTGCTGGGGGGGGGGGCAGGCAGCACCGAGGCCCCACGGTCCCACATGCCCGAGGGTCCCTGTTTGTCCCTGGGTGAGTCCCCGGTCACCCCTGTGCACCCCCCTTGTCCCAGGGGACCCTACGTGTCCCCGCTCAGCCCTGGGGTCTTGTTTGTCCTGGGGTCCCCACTCACTCCCAGAGTCCCCATTTGTCCTGGGGTGCCAGCTCAGCCCTGGGTCCCCACTTGTCCTGGGGTCCCTTTTTTGCAATAGGGTGCCAGCTCGGCCAAGTCCCCACTCGCCCAGGGTGCTGTAATCACTTGAGGGTCCCCACTTGCCACAGGGTCCCCGCTAACCCCTGGGGTTCCTTCTCACCCCGGGGTGCCGCATCGCCCCAGGGTCCCCCCTTGCCAAAGGATTCCTGCCTGCACCCATGGTCCCTGCTCACCCCGGGGTGCTGGCTCTCACCCCGGTGTCCCTGCTGTCCCCCAGGGTGCTGGCTCACCCCAGGTCCTTGTTTGCCCCAGGGTCCCCCTTAACTTCTGGGGTCCTCACTCACCCTCAGGGTCCCTCTTCACCCCAGGGTGCTGGTTCGCCCCCAAGTCCCCACTTGCCTCAGGGTCCCCGCTAACCACAAGATTCCTGCTTGCACCCACAGCCCCTGCTCACCCGGGGGTGCTGGCTCACCCCCCGAGTCCCCGCTTGCTGGGGGGTCCCCGCTCACCCCAGGATGCCGCATCACCCCAGGGTCCCCGCTCGCCTCCAGGTCCCCCCCCCGGGGATCCGTGCTGGCCCCCAGCATCCTCCCCACCGCCCCAGGGTCTCCCCTACCCCCCGGGGTCCGCGCTCCCTCCGTGCTGCCGGGCCCCCGCCCGCCCCCGGGCGCTGGGTTCCCCCCCGGTGCCCGGTGCCCGGTGCCGGTGGGGTCTCACCTTGATCTTATGGAGGGAGCGCTCGGGCTCCAGCAGCTGGACCCAGACGGCCACCCCCGCCTTGCTGTAGGTGAGGCTCCAGCCCCGCTCCGACTCGCACTCCGCCCGGAACGCCCCGAAATCCCGGTCGTCGGGGATCTGCACGCTGTCGCGACCCGACGCGCCGTCGCGACCCGACATGGTGTCGCGACGCTCCCTTTCTGCCCCTTCCTTCCCCCCCCACCCCCACCCCAACCCTCCACCGTTGCCGCTGCCGGTGCCGCGGGTCGCGGCGGCCCCTACGGCGGGGGCGGGGACGGGGACGACGGGGACGGCGGCGGCGGCGGCGGCGGCGGCATCCCCGGTGCGCGGTGCGCGGTGCGCGATGGGCCGGGGCGGGGCCGCGGGGGCGGGGCGGGGGCGGCCCCGGGAGCACCGGGAGGGGGCGGAGCTCCGGGGACGGCACCGGGGCGGGGGGGGGGCGGGGAGGCCGGGGGAGCACCGGGAGGGGAGGGGGGGGAGGCTGGGGGCGGCCCCGGGAGCACCGGGGGGGGGGTGCACAGGGGTGTTGCAGTTGCATGGACCCCCGCGCTGTGCGCCCACACACACTCCCCCCGTGCAACCCCCCCGCACACCCAGCCTGCCCGTGCACGCGTACCGGCGCCTGCACACGCACACGAGCCCCGTGCCTTTACACACGCACGCACACACCCCCCGCCTGCACACACACGGGTGCACACACACACACACACACCCCCCGCCTGCACACACACGGGTGCACACACACACACACCCCCCCCCGCCTGCACACACATGGGTGCACACACACACACACACACCCCCCGCCTGCACACACACGGGTGCACACACACACACACACACCCCCCGCCTGCACACACACGGGTGCACACACACACACACACACACCCCCCGCCTGCACACACACGGGTGCACACACACACACACACACCCCCCGCCTGCACACACATGGGTGCGCACACACACACACACACCCCGCCTGCACACCCAGGGGTGCACACACACACCCCCCGCCTGCACACACACGGGTGCGCGCACACACACGGGTGCGCACACACACACACACACACCCCGCCTGCACACACATGGGTGTGCACACACACACACACACACCCCGCCTGCACACCCAGGGGTGCACACACACACGTGCATGCACACACCCCGCCTGCACGCACACAGGTGCACACACGCGTCCCTCACTTGCACACAGACATGGGTGCACGCACAGGGGTGCGCACACTCCCCCCCCCGCCTGCACAGCCAGGGGCGCACACGCACGCCCCTCACCTGCACACGGACGTGTGCGCACACTCAGGGGTGCACGCACGCTCACCCTGGCACGCTCACACCATCCTGCACCACAGCCCCTGCCTCTCGCCCCGGGGCCCCCGGTGCTGCGGGAGAGGGCCCCAGCCAAGCCGTGTCCCGCCCCCCCCGTGCCCCATCCTCCCTGGTTTTGAAGGATTTCCTCTGGCAGCGGGACGAAGGGCCCACGGGTGCCAACAGTGCAGGACTGGGACCCTCTCCCTGACTCGGTGCCCCATGGCTGCACCGCCACTGTCTCCCCGAGCATCATCTCTCCCCAACCGGGGACACGGGGGGCCGGTGCCTGGCAAGCGTGCCCCCCCCACCGTGCCGGTGCCAGGCTCTGCTGCGGCAGCACCGCGGTGCAGCTGGCCGGGAGCAGGAAGGCACGCTGTCATCGTCCGTGATGACTAGGAGGCAATTTTTTGGAAGAGCTGGGGCTCCCCAGCTGGCTCTGGAAATGCTGCGGACTCAGGATTTCTTTCTCTCCGCTCAGAAATGCGAAGGAAGCATCTTCCAGCTCCCGCTGCCGTGAATAACCACTTAAAGGAGGACGAAGCAGCACGGCGTTTCCTTAACCCAGCAAAGCAAGGTCCTTCTCGGCAGCCTGGGACCTGCAGCGGGGGGGGGGGGGGGGCACAGAGCCCCTTCCCGAGCTGCGTGTCCGAGGATGGGGCCCTTCCTGGGATGTGGTAACCGGAGGAGAAGGAGGGGGACGGGGGGGTGTCGCCGTCCTCAGCGCCTGTGGCACAGGGACCTCACATCGCTGGGCTGGACGTGCCGCACTGCTGCTCCCGGGAAAAACCTGACCCAGGAAAAAGAACCAAAGGAGGCTTTGATCACCCGTCCCAGCCCAACGCGGAGAAGCCACGTGCGGGAACCCCGCTGCCGTCACCTGTGGGTGACAGCAGGGCTGGGGACGAGGCAGGGCTGGGGGCAAGGCTGGGCGCCTGGGCTTTGCTGTGGTGGGTGCGGGGGGGACCCTCTCCCCTCGTCCCCCGCTGCGCAGCCCTTCCAGACAGCCCTGTGTCTGCTCCGCTGCTGAAACCTGGGGGGTTTTCCCACCCTGTCCCCAGGCAAGCAGAGCGGGTGCCAGCATCCCGCAGCCTTTCCCAGCCCGGTGTCGTGTCGTGTGTCCCCCCCGCCGGGCAATTCCAGCTCTCACTGGGGAGCAGGAACACCCACATCCCCAGACAGGGCCTGCCGTGCACACCGCGGTGTGCAGAACCCGAGCCGAAAATAGGACAGACGTCATCTGCAGGCCTAGAAATCCTGCCTGCGTGCGGGGCACGGTGCGAGGGGGCCAGCTGCCTGCTGGAGCTGGGCTGGGGGAGCTGGGGGAACTGGGGGAACTGGGCTGGGGGATCTGGGCTGAGGGAGCTGGGGGAGCTGGGCTGGGGAAATGGAGGGAACTGGGCTGGGGGAGCTAACTGGGGAACTGGGGGAGCTGGGCTGGGGGAGCTGGGCTGAGGGAGCTGGGGGAGCTGGGCTGGGGAAATGGAGGGAACTGGGCTGGGGGAGCTAACTGGGGAACTGGGGGAGCTGGGCTGGGGAAATGGGGGAACTGGGCTGGGGGAGCTGGGCTGGGGGAGCAAACTGGGGAAGCTGGGCTGGGGAACTGGGGGAGCTGGGCTGGGGGAGCTGGCTGGGGAACTGGGGGAACTGGGCTGAGGGAGCTTGGCTGGGGGAACTGGGAGAGCTGGCTGGGGAACTGGGGGAGCTGGGCTGCAGAACTGGGCTGCCTGCAGCGCTGACAGCTCCTGCGACACAACTTGCAGCCCAGCTGAAGCCCCACACTTGGGGCAGAAATGCCAATTTCTGGCTGCTTCCAGTACCCGGTGCTGGGAACAGGGACCGAGGGGACCAGCTTCCTCTCCTCTGCTCCAGGGCCATTTCCATCTCGTTTCCATTTGCCCCGTGCTCTCCCCAAACCCCGTCCTTTCACCCTGCCATCCCCTCGTGCACCCCGGCAGATCTCGGGAGAGATCCTGAGCTCGCACCAGGGCCAGCCTTAACCCTGCTCCTCCAATCTGCATCCCCCTGTCAGGCTATAATTAGCAGAGTGCACAGCTAAATTAGCCGTGCAAACGTGGCCCACGCTGCCAGGCTCCACCGAGGGCTGCGGGGGGGGGGGGGCGGCCACTGGGAGCCGGTGGGGAGATGCAAATACTGGGTTACAAAGGCTCATTGCCGAGTCGAAGAAAATGGGTTTACTGCAGGAGGCTGAACCGCTGCGATCACCGGCGAGCTCCCACGATCTTCCCGGAGCTTTCTGGCATGGCTTGGCATGGGTCGGCATGGCTTGGCATGGGTCGGCATGGCTTGGCATAGCTTGGCATGGCTTGGTGCTTCCTTGTGGTCCCAGCAGCGCCCAGCGTGAGCCACACATTCAGCTCTTCTCCGGGGGCTGGTGGGCAGAAAGCAGATATTTAATAATGCATGCAGTAAAACCAATTCTTCTCAATAAACCTGATTTTTTTCATCAACTTTTATTTTGCTTGCTAAAATGCAACTTATTAGCAACCCAGTTTAAACACCCAGAAGCCGCGTCAGGCACCAAGCTCGTTAGAGCCCATTAAAGCACTGAAGTGACGGCGCATAATGTCAAACCGTGCAAGCGGCTGCTGGAATAACGAAGAAGTGGGGAGTGCTGGCGGCTGCAGCCCCCCAGCAAATCCCGGTGTGGAAAAGGGCTCTGGGCAGCTGCAGCTTCCTCTGCATGTGGCATGGTTTAATATCGTTTTCTTCACCAAATAACGAAGCAGAAACGCCTGTTTTCCTTCTGGAGCTGTAAGTGCATGTGAGAGACGGGGCGAATTCCTCCGGTTCTGAAATATTGATGGACTTGGAGGAAAGAAACAGGAGACGCAGCCTGCTAACAGCCTGCCTGCTGTCTTCGTGCTCCTTCAGCTGCCAGATATACGAGGGTTGAGCAAAAAGCATTCCCGACCAGTGCACAATAATTTAAGCGACCATTTCTTTTGCCTTTGCGGCGAGCCCTTCTCCCAGTGAAACCCCACGTGCCGCTTGCCTTTCATCTTGTCCCTTAAATACACAATTTTATGTTTTCCTTCTCTTAAGCACCCAGTTATACGCATTTTTATCATCTACCAAGAAGCTTTTCTCACACAGGGCAGTGACGTACTGTTTTGTGTAGTGGCTCCGGGGACTGTGGGGATGGTCCTGGACCGCTGCCAGCGAGCAGCCGAGGGGTCTGGGGGGCTTTTTGAGGTTTCTTGATGCCTTTTGGGGGAACAGAGGCGTCCAAGGGCAGAGAGGAGCAGAGGTGTTTGCTGGATCCATCCCTGGGTCCCTCATGTCAGTGGGAAAGCAAAGCCCTGGCCACGCGCGGGTAATTAAACCAGCATCAGGCCGGCAGTGGGGATGGAGCCGCTGGTGCCACAGGGGTGGGATGTCCGTGAGGCTGCACCGCCGGTGCTCAGTGCCTCCTGCCAGGACACGCACACGTGCGCACACATGCACTCGTGTGCACACGCACTCAGTCACATACACGCATACACATGCATGTGCACGCATACAGACAGGCAGGCACACACACTCACAGGCACGTACGTGCATGCGCGCACGCACGTGATTCACGCGCGTGCATGCACACACACAGTTTGCGTGCATCCACATACACGTGCACTCCCACACACATGCACGCATGCAGAGACACACGCGCATGCACACAGGTGTGCTCACACACCTCGCACGCACACAGACACACGCACATGCACACACAGGTGTGCTCACACACCTCGCACGCACACAGACACGCGCACATGCACACACAGGCGCGCTCACACACCTCGCACGCACACAGACACGCGCACATGCACACACAGGTGCGCTCACACACCTCGCACGCACACAGACACGCGCACATGCACACACAGGTGTGCTCAGATGCAGGCGTGCACACACGCTGGGGCAGGCCTGGCGGGACCCCTTCACACCCCACGGGGGGCTGGCTCGGCCGGCTGTGCAGAGCAGCGGGGGGGCTCTCCCAGGGGCAGAGGGTGCCCGGCCAGCTCGGGGGCCGGGGTACGGGCTGCCTCTCTGGGCTGCTCCCACCCTACGGTGATCCCCGCTCCGCTCCCTTCCCGCACGCTGCCTGGGGGGCTCCGGGCAGGGATGGGCAGAACCAGGGTGCTGCCTGTCCTGCCTGTCCTCTGCTGCGGCGTGAGGTGGGACAGAGCTGGCTGCTCCCCCCCGAGACCACGGCACGGGGCAGGGTCCGCAGGGACGGTGGCTCCGAGCAGGAGTGGGACATGCGGGAGCAGCGGCGCAAGGCAGGGAGAGGCCCCGCACGCAACTCCCACATCAGCAGCACTGGGCCCACCTGGGTGTGCAAATCATCCCCCCGGCTGGCGTGCAAACCCCCCCCCCCCCAGCCGAGGCTGCCGGAGGTATTTGCTCCCCGATTTCCCGCCCCGATGCCGCTCATCCCGGGGTGCCCACCCGGGATTTCCCAGGGGACAGCAGGGCCGCCGCAGGAGAGGGGAGCGCCTGTGGGTGTGCAAGCCCCGCACGGGTGTGCGAAGGGTGCCGGCACGGCCTGCGGCGTGTGCGCACACACGCGTGCCTACGTGCGCACGCGTTCAGGCCCAGCCGGGTCTTGAACCCGGGTCCCTCCGCGGCACCACTCCCCCCCGGCTCTGCCGTTTTCCCGGCATGCCCCGCGCGGGAGGGCCTTGCCGCGGCGCCCCCTGGGGGTTGTAGTCCAACCTGTTGTAGACAGCGCGGGGTCAGGGAGCGGCGAGGACTACAGCTCCCAGCAGGCTTTGCGCCCGACGCCGCGCGGACGCCCCGCTCTCGCCGGGCAGCCGGCGGCCGCCATCTTGATTCGCCGGTCTTCAGCGGCGGCGCCGGGGGGGGGGGGTGTGGGGGAAGGTACCAGCGGCGGAGCGCGGGGACGATGCTGGCCTCCCTGGCGTCCCGCCCGCCGCCGCCGGGTCTGGCGCGGCTCCTCCGGAGGCGGTCGTGGCCTTCACGGGTTGCTCACGGGTTTCCGGTAGTGGCTGAGGGAACCGGGACCGGTGGGCCGCGGTTGTTCCCGCCTTCGGCCGCCAGGGGGCGCCGCGAAACCACGCTGACGCCCAGCGCGAGGCTGTCATGGCGGGCCGCGGCCTGGGGGGGGCGACAGCGGGGCCCGGGGGAGAGACCCCCGGTAACGGGGCCGGGCCCGGGGGGGAGACCCCCGGTAACGGGGCCGGGCCCGGGGGACACCCCCATAGATTTGGGGCCAGGCCCAAAGGGGAGCCCCACGGCGGAGGGACCGGGGCTGCAGATCCCAAGCCTGGCCCTGCTGCGGACCCCCAGGCCGAGCACCACCGGCCTGGCTGGAGCAGGCTGCCCTGTGCTGGGGCGGTCGGGCCTGGCGATGTCCCTTGGAGAGCCGGTGCTGTGGCCCTCGGGTGCTGAGCGGTGCTGTCGTCACGGAGGAGACCCCGGCGGGAGTCGGAGCGGAGGTGGGAGCTGCCCCCCAGGAGCTGCGGTGCCTGCCCTCGTCGCTGCGCTGGCGTACTGCTACATCAGGGACCACCTGTCCAAGGGTGACTATCGCCGCTTCGCCGGCCCCAGGGTGGGAGAGGGCTTGATGCGGAGCAGAGGAGCTTGTGCCCCTCAGGGAGGGGGGCGTGGGGGTCCCTCCTTGGAGATGGAGCCTGCCTGCTGGCGCTGGCCTGGGAAACCCTCCAGGGGAAGTGTTGTCCTTGATCCCTAGCCCAGAGGCATGCTGGTCTGTGACGGATACCAGAGGCGTGCTGGTCTGTGACAGATACCCAAGCTCTTCTGTAGTGTGAAGATAATGATCCGCACGCTTGCCACCAAGATAGAATAGCCAGCGCTCTTGTTGGCTGCACCCTAGCCCGTCTCTGCGGACGGTTTTGTGATGTGTGTTGGGAAAGGACCTGGCTCCAAGACCCCGTGGGTGACAAGGCTGGCAGGGGAGGGTTTGAACTGTCAGGGTGCATGATCTCCACAGGGCCGGCTGTCCCCAGTGCTCTGCTTTGAACGTAGGATATTTTGGGCAAGTACAAAGGTTCTGGAGTTGGGAAGGGATTGAGTTACTACCCTGATAAGCCCAAGGTTTCTCACAGAGTGGCTTATGTCCACCCCGCTGTGGGAAATAAGCAGTTGGTGGGTGGCCACAAGCCCTTGTTGCCCCAGCATTAGCTTTGGATCTAGGAACGCTGACGTGTGTCTGAGCTGAAGCGCACAGGATAGTCCTAGTGATCTGTTGGGGCAAGTTGCATGCTTCTAGGTTGATGCATAACTGTAGGTTTGCGCCACAGCAAGTCCCATTCTCGGCACTCATGCAGCGTTTTGTGTTTGGGAGTATTTGGGGTGCAGTCCTACGCTTGGTCTCTCTGCCCCAGGTTGTTGTCACCCCCTTTCCGGCTGCAGGACAGGAGATGGAGTGGCCTCGTTGGTATTACTGGTCAAGGTGGTGGTGGAGCAGAGACATCTTTGCTGCTCTTGCTGTGTGCCAGGCACACAGGGCATCAACCTTCAGACCTTCAGCTGAGCAAGGTCAGGATCCAGGGTCGGTACAAGCTCCAGAAGAGATGGTGTGTGCACAAGGGGGGCCTTTGCTGCGGTCCCTTTGTCATGAACCAGCGCTCACTGCTCACAGGCTTGGGCTTGTGGGCAGTGAGCTCATCCGCTGGTGTGACAGAGGCCTGGGGCAGGGGGGGCTGTGACTTCAGAGCAGGACGCTTTACTCAGTGGTTTCAGGCACGTCAGAGGTTGGTTTCCCTGTGAGTAATGTGCCAACTGCTGCGCTGGGCTGCTGGGTTGGTTACCCAGGAGGTTTCACCATCATTATAGAGAGTCTTGTGTAATTAGTGCTTAGGAAAGGTCTGTGAGACCAAGGTCTGGCTTTGTTGCAGGAGCCGGTTTGTGGACTGGTTAGTGTTTAGAGCCAGGAAGCCACGTGGCTTTGACTGTGGGCAGAGGGGACAGAGCCATGAGTGCCCCAAACCCTGCAGCCAGGGAGGCGGGGAGAGTGCGGGAAGCAAGCAGGCGAGACGCTTTCCCGGAGAGGGCAGGGATGCAGGGACACGGTTGCAGAAGGTCAGGGCCAGAGAGCTCAAGGGTCCCTGCAGAGCTTGCTGAGCCAGGCCACCTGTTGGAGAGCTTTCCCCTCACTCTTGCTTTGTGGGTGGGTTTGGGAAAGCCCCATGTTGTTTTTTACTAGGTATTGCGTGCAGCTCTGGTATCCTCAGCACAGGAGAGACATGGACCTGTTGGAGTGAATCCAGAGGGAGGAGGCCACAAAAATGATCAGACGGCTGGAACACCTCTGCTGTGAGGGAAGTCTGAGAGAGTTGGGGTTGTTCAGCCTGGAGAAGAGAGGGCACCGGGGAGACCTTATAGCAGCCTTCCAGTACTTAAAGGGGGCTTATAAGAAAGATGGGGACAGGCTTTTTAGTAGGGCCTGTAGTGATAGGACAAGGGGTAATTGTTTTAAACTAAAAGAGGGCAGATTCAGACTAGATATAAGGAAGAAATGTTTTATGCTGAGAGTGGTGAAACACTGGCCCAGGTTGCCCAGAGAGGTGGTCAGTGCCCCACCCCTGGACACATTCAAGGCCAGGTTGGACGGGGCTCTGAGCACCTTGATCTGGTTGAAGATGGCAGGGGGTTTGGACTAGATGACCTTGAGAGGTTCCTTCCAACCCAAACTGTTCTGTGATTCTATGACTGGGAGGAGGACACTGTGCTGGGCCGAAGTCCAGGTTGCAGTGGCTGAACGCTCAGTAACTCAGACACCAAAGGTTGTTTGGCCCCAGCTGCCTGGAGTTTAACCCGTGTCTTGGGCAGGCCTGAGTGCTCCATGCTACCGGTGCTCTGCTGTGGTATCCAGGCCAGCAAGCAGCCATCATCACCCCAGGGCAGGGGGGACACATAAACACACCCGCTGCTCCCCTCTGACATGCTCAGCCTGGTGAATTGTCCTTGAGACAGCACACTGCCCAGGTAAACCCCCAGTGCCCACTGATCTTGGCCTTCCTAATAACGCCACAAGCAATTTGTGCTCGAAAGCTCTTCGTTTGGATGCACTGATGACAGCCAAAATAGCTCCCTGCAGCACGCTGACTGCCGTTACTTTCAGGGCAGCAGAGGAAACATTGAGGTTTGTGGTGCAGCTTGAACCTCTGCAGAAAGCTGGCTGCTGGGCTGAACTGTAATTGTTGCCTCTGTCCATTTGTGGCTGTATGTTCTCTCAGGAGAGAGGGACCCTCACCCCAGGACCAGGGGATGGGGTGTGGAGGACAGAGCCCTGTCTGCTGGGGCTGCTCTCTAGGAAGGCAGGTTGACAATGCAAGGCAGAAGACTGAGCCACAGGCCCAAATGACTTGGAGAAGGGAAAGGAGGCAGAAAATGTTGGGGAGAGAGCAGGAAGCACCTGAAGGCTGGTAAGAATTGGGGAGAATTGTCCCAGCTTCCCAAATACCCCGGTGCAGCTGTGCTGGCTGCACTGTTTTTGAACAAGTCCTGCTCCAGCAGCTCTGTGCATCTCTGAGTCAGAGCTGGCGTGCTGTCCTTACCCCCTCTAGCCAGGAGATGTCATTCTGAGCCTGCAGTAGGAACTCACTGGCCTTGCTGTGATGTCTGGAAACCTCTGGCTGACGCAGTGCCTGCCTGGGCTGACAGTGCCAGCTGCCCCATAATGCCTGCGGCAGCTTGGAGCCCACCATTTCTGGGGTTTGCTTTGCAAACACAGGAGAAGTCTTTGTTTCTCCAGTTGTTGATGCAGTTGGTTCCTTGCTGGAGCCGCTGCTGGCTTGCCCTCAGCCCCGGGTGGCCGAGCAGGACCTTTCCCCTCTGCTCCAGCCTTTTGCTGGGCCCATCCCATGGCACCTTCCAAGCCAGAGACTGGCAGTGCCCACAGTCGTGAGCTGAGGTAGTTTCCTGCAGACATGGGTGATCTCTGGCAGGCTGGGAGAGGCTGGTCACCCAGGGAGGAGCAATGTGCATCCCTGGCTGCGTCTGCTGAGGTGCTGCCCGGGGGATCTCTTGTGTTATGATGCGGCATGTGGGGAGCTGCTGTTTCAGCTGGCTGAACATCCGCATTTGGGCTAGGAGAGGTGAGGAAGGGACTTGTACAGCCAGGCCAGGGATTCAGCTTGCACACAGGTTCCCATGTGTCTGCTTGTGACTGCCTTTTGAGAACTGCTGTTCAGTCCTGTCTTCCCCAGAGCCTAGCACTGGGGCTTGCAGGGAGGCTGTGGGAAGTCAGCAAGCAAGGGATTTTGGAGTGACCTGCTCGCAGAAATAGATCCTTCCTAACCTGTGGTGTTTGATAAGAGCTGTAAGCACAGGCCCTGCCTTCTCTGCTGCAGTGGCCTGTGCCACCTCCAGGTTATGTGTGTGTGTTTCACTGCTAACTCACTTTCCCATCTTTTTCTGCTTTCAGAAGATGCTCTGCTGGAAGCTGCGAGGATCAACAACGTTTCAGAAGTCAACAGGTGAGCAGGCTTTACAGAGGTATGAGAGAACAGCACTGCCAAGGGGGTGGGAAGGCAGGAAAGCTCTGTCAGCACTTGGCGAAGGGGTGGGCTCATCCTCGTTGCTCGCTGTGACTCGGCACTTGTTCATGTGTGGGTAGGCATCCCAAGGCAGAGCTCCTGGGATAGAGCAGCGAGGACTGGCTGCTTCCAGAGCCTTTGGGGTGTTCACCTTGCCGTCTTGGATCCTGAGTGGGTCAGAAGGGATGGTGAGCGCAGTTACCTGTGAAGTGGAAGGTGGATCACAGATCCCTGTGCTGGGAGAGGACAAAGCGTGAGGCCGTGCAGTGCAGCGTGGTGCGGATGTACCCCTCCAGGCCAGAAGCCGCAGAGCCTCGTTTGTGGGGGTCTGTCTGTGAACGAGCAACCCTTGTGGGCTCCTCAGCCAGAGCCAGCAGCTCTCCAGCCCACACAGGGGCTTGTGTCCCACAAGGAGCACAGGAGAGAGTTCAGGTCTGCCTGTGCTGCCCAAGCTGACCTGTCAGGGAAGTGACTGGTTGGGTGGCCAAGCACGTGCCTGTTGGGGAGTCGAGCTGTCCGTGTGCTCCTGTCCCACAGGCAATGGGCCTGCAGCGCTCTTGTTGCCATTGGCCTCGCCTGCCTCTGTTGGGGTTGCGCCATGGCATCATTGGGGAGCTCGTCTAGCAGTGTTAAATTTCCTGGGGTGTTAACGAATGAGTGCGTTTCTCAGGCCCAACTTGTGACCAGACCCTGAGAGGCGTGTTTGCTCTCTGCCCACCAAATCCTCCTGCAGCTGTAGCTCTGGGGAGGGACGTGGATTGGCTCAAGTGGTTCCCAGGATGGTTTGTGAGCAGCAGTGCTGCATTAACGAAATATGTCTGCTGGCAGGCCAGCACTGACCTCATCTGCAGCGAGTGCCAGGGACTCAGTCTGGAGCCGTGTGGGGGAAACAAATGTCCTGAAAACGCAGGGTGAAGAGAAGTGTCTGAGAACCAGGCAGAGCTGCTTGTCCAGCAGAGCTTGGCCATCCTGCCTGCTCTCTCTCAGTAACCCAGTGGTGATGAGGTCTCCCACGCCCCACGTGCCACCCTCAACCAGTACAGAATTAAGATTTTTTTTTTTTTTTTTGGTAGCCTGGCAGCTTGCATAGGACAGGAGCGGACATTGCTGCTCTCCTGTGTTCACCACACCTGATGTTTCTCTTTGGCTGAGATCTCCCACCCAGTGCAGGCATCCAGGGAGCTCGGTGCTGCCAACTGCTGTCCTTGCGTCCTTCTGCGGCAGGGGAGGAGAGCCCTCCTGGCCTGCAGCCAGGGGATGCTCCTTCCAGTCTCCGGGATCTCAAGAGGAAGCAGCCTGACTATGCTGCACCCCGGGGCTGAGATCTGGCCTAGATCAAGGACTGAAGAGGATATTAGCATGCAGCTAATTGGCACATGTGTTCTGCTGTTTGTAATTGCAGGAAACTGCTGCTTAGGGATGTCTGGGTGATTTGTGAGCCTGGTCAGGCAGAGCAGTGAGAGGGATGCTCTGTGCTCCCCCTGATTAGGGAAGGGCTGGTGGCTGTACACAGTCCAGCTGTGCTGCACATCCACGGCCTCTCCCTTTGTTTCTGTGCTCTTCCAGTCCCGCTCCCTGGGAAGCTGCCTTCCCCCTGCAGCACCCCCTGTGTTTGGAGCTCCCTGCCTACCTGTGCCTGGCACATGCCTTTGCTGCCGGGCATGGGCAGGGGACTGTGAAAACTACTGACTCTCTCCCTGCTGCAGGCAGCTTCGGCCTCTGCTTTACAACAAGCTTCCACAGCCCAGGAACCCCACGGCTGCTGCAGAGCTGAGAGAGGAGGCAGGAACAGGGCTCTTGCTCTTGCCACCTGCAAGGGGTGAAGCCCAAATTCAGTCTTAGCAGGGCAGGAGTCTGACATTCAGCTGAGCAGTGTGGGCTGCACCCGGGAGAGGGCAGTGCCGTCCACGTAACACTGTTGGTGACTCATCCTCCCCTACCCGGACAGTGCTGTCCCCTGCCTGCTCTCCCCTCTGATCCACACAGCTTGCTGGTGGTGAGTTAGGAGAGGTGAGGCTGGTGTGATAGAGTTTTCTAATACAGCTTTAGACTCATTTAAACTCTCTCCCATGGCCTAGTGTCTTGGTATAATAACTTAAAGGCAGTGAAAAGCTAGTGGTGCGATAGGGCTGGACTCCTGCACGCTGTCTTGCTCGGGCTTCACAGAGCGATGCAAGACACATGTTCTCTGCTGTTCAGCAACCTGTCTCGTTAGGCCGTGCCAGGAAAGCTGAGCAGAGACATGTTGCTGCTCGTGTTGTGGAGCAGTTGCTGATGTTGTTCAGTTCTCCAGCCTTTTGGCTCAAAGACTATTAGAAGAAGCAACCAGATGTTTATAATTCTCCAGACCACGTCCTCTGCTACACGTTCTCTTCATCTGCTGCTGGGGACTTATTTTCCCTTGCTGTGCAAACTGGGGAGCTGGCCTTTTTCAAGTGCCTTGTTCAGCTGATGGCTCGTTGTGGCCCTTTACACATTAAAGCATTGTAATACAATGACTAGGAAATGCAGCCTTTTGGTCTGAAGTGTAGAAAATGGACGTGTGAGAGAAGGTGGTGTGAGGTGCAAAGAAGATAATTTTGAAACCATGAGTTAAGTCATAGTTGTGCTTAACTGCAGCGGGAAAACAGGGTAGAGAGAGGCTCCAAGGCAGTTTGGAGCAGAGGCTGTGCTATAAGCAAAAAACCGAAGAGCTTTTAGGATAACTGCGTCCCTTATCCCAAAAGAGTTGTGTGTTCTCTCTTGGAAGAGAGTGCCTCCATCACCCTAACAGCCACCTGTAGGATGATGGAGTCAAGGCTATCATCCTTGTGGAAAATCCCCATAGAGGATTTGAATGCCAGCAGGGATAACTGGTATCTGTTTCCTAAAATGAATGATAGTCAAAGAACAGGAGGTGTAGAGGCCCTGGCGTGTGTGTCCATAACCTGCTGCCTGTTTTGAGGCTGTGTTCCTGAAAAGTGTGATGATGACCTGGTGCAATGAAGAGTGAAGCAATTTTTCCTGTAGGAATTACTGTAAGGAGGGATTTTATGTGGGGACTTCAGAAATACACCTTAAATACACAGGAACAGGGTGCATGATGTGAAAGATGGAGGGGCAGGAGCAGTAGCATCAGAATCATCAAACAGAGAAGATGCTGGCTTTTTGGAGTCTGGCTCTTCAGAGCAGGTCACCCTTCCAGAATACCTCAGCCTCCCCATCGTCAAGTGTAAATCTTCCAGTGCGGGTCTTCTCACTGCTTCTTTCTGAGTATTTACATCTCATCATCATATTCCTCAAATTAAAGTCAATCACATCAGTTGAGTAGGAAGGTCAGAAGATGGGGTAGTGGCAATGGTTAGAGGAGCACGACATCAGGCAGCTACAGAACTCCTAAACGATATACGGAGAAGTGACAGATAGCAGGGTGCTGCTGTATAAGTGCTTCCACGTGTGTAAGGAAGTGGATGACACTACTCAGATTATGCTGTAATAAAGAGCTCACGTTTCACGAAGCTGCAGGCAAACACGCTGCTTTGTTCCAGCCGTCAGGATGTGAATGGAGTCAGAAAATAAGTGATACAGTTATACAAAATTAAAAGCATTTGATCTTGGAAGCCAAGCTGTCCTATGCCTGTCCAGATCTTCTATCTGGGAACCCAAGCACAGGCAAAGGTGAAAATTGGGCCGAAGGGACTGAAAGGAGGGTTTGTGTCAGGGGCACTTGGGCAGCACGTGAATTTGCCTTGGGCTGGTTAGCAGCTGTGCTTCTGCACTAGCATCTCTCTGATTTTGGGCTAGGATACTTACACAGGCCAGCCAAGCTCTACTCACAAACAGCCTACAGAGCACCTTACTCTGAAAGGCTTTCTCTGGGTCCTTTTTTGCTGCTAGATAGGGAAAGTGATGAGACATAATGAGTGTTAATTCAGCTGGTAACTGGAAATTTCTCAGTTGGGCTTGGAAAGACTAAGGTTGTGAATACTGGAAATGAATGGGAGGCTTTTGTTCAGGGGAATTTCGCGTTATTCTGACCAGCAACTTTTTCCTTGGTTAAGGATGAACAGGCCTTTCAAACAGACCAGGCAGACCTCACATTAACACACACGTTAGTATTGCTGCAGGAAGGATCGCATGTCTAAAGCTTGGATCCAGCCCCTGAGCCGTAGGCTCTCCTCTTCCCTGTCTCCTCTTAGCTCCCAGACAGGTTTTCTCATCTTTACCTGCTTGTTAAATGCAAGAAACCAGGCTGAAATCTTGATCGAGATCAAGGAACATGTTAACTTCTGAGACCATTCCTTTTGGGAGTGTGTGGCAAACCTTCAAGCTATTCCCTTCAAGCCCTTCATGCTGTTAGGCAGTACAGAAGATAACACGTAATTAATGTGGATAGTTTAATTTCCCTCAACCTCAGTTGTTCCACGCATTTGGAGGGAAAGCAAGAAGCAAAGCCATAAAGAATTACTGCCTCAATCCCCCTTGTGTTTATATTCAGTATTTATATTGATTCTCTGTGTTCCAGCTTTGTTTCTTAATAAGCCACCCACAAAAGCGCAGGCTTACAGCGGAGTTTCCTTGCCAGATAAATATGATGGAACAGTATTCTCATAAGCACTGTACGACTGTGACTCATGGAAACACGGTGCATATGTCAGTTGGCTGTTATCAGGCTCATTCACAACAGCAGGCAGCAACCCAAATCTGCATGTTAATGAGATGTGGAGATGACCAGGCGCTCTCCTGCTCTCGGAGGGATCCAGCCAGACATGGTGCTGGGGCAGGAAGCTCCGTGTCAGCTCCTGCAGCTGGTTTTGCTCTCTCCAGGCTGATTTTTAGGTGGAGGGTTGCAGAAACAGCTAAGTCAAGCTTGATTGCCCCAAATGGTGATCTCTCCCTTTTGGTCAAACAGCCGAGAATCACTCATCTTATTGTCTCTGACTCATCATTGCACTGCCTCCTGCCAGACCGTGTCTGTCTCTTCTCCCTTGTTTTGTAGGCAGCAAAGCTCGTCGATCAAGAGATCCCTTCTGCAGCAAGATGGGATTTGGCCCAGCCTCGGCTGCTGGCCATGACAGGGTTACACCCGATAAATGGTCCTGATCCCAATGGCAAGAACACCCTGCTCTGCCCAGTTGGGAGGAGGGTGGTCCCGGTCTGCTACCAGCCTTGCTATTCCCTGCTTCCAGTCCTCTGAGAGCACGACATCTCCCCTTGCTGTCACAGAGAGGTTTGCTGCCCACCAGCATGGTGCTCCAGGGATGTTCAGTCCCCACATAGTTCTAATTCAGATCAGTAGCAGAAACGCTGATGTGGGATGTACTCTGGTGCGTATGGCGTACACAGGGTGTGTGGTGGCAGGGCCAGGCTTCTTTCCCCACCATGAAAATACTTCTGGCCCAGGGCATACACTGTCATGCTGTGTTGGCCTGCTAGTGGGGAAAGATTAAACCTGAGGCTGTGGTCAGCTGCAGGAGACTGAGCTGAAGGATCCAGGGCTGTGTTAGTTGCTGCACTGGCTGAACTGTGTAGTCATGGTGGTGATTTGCCTTCTAATCTATACCTGGCATGGTGGTCAGATGTGCTGGAAAACAAGGTTGCTCTTCTAGAAAGCTGCAAGCCCTTTCTGCTCTGGGGCATGTGTGACATGGCAGGATCTGGACAGTCCTCTCAGCTAGACCAGAGCAGTATTTGTTCTTGTCTTTTATGCCTTTTGTATCTTTTTATGTTTAAATGGCTAGGAGGAGCTGAGATAAGCTGCCAGTACCACAGTAGATCCGTGAAGACGCGTCTGTTTCTGGGTAAAACATTGTGCTCCTGGACGTTGCACTTGTCTCCTTATCAGTTCTCTCCAGCTCAGGGGGTGGACTAGGGGTTCAGCAGCACCTTCTGTTTGCTTCCCATTTCAAGGGTTTGTTAAAGAATTCAGAAACTGCATGTGAAATCACAGACTGGGCAAAAACCCCCTCTGTAGCGAATCAGGCTTTGGTTACCAACTTGGAACAACACCCTCCTCAGTCCTGGAATGGAGTTTTGAAAGTCCCTTGTCTGAAACAAGCCCAAATTGGAGCTGAACATGAGCCATACTCATCAGAGCTTCCTGGAGCTCAGTCCCGTTGGTGGCTTTTCTCTCCTGACCTGGCAGCCCCATTTCTGCCCCCACCAAGCACAAACTGGCAGTTCATGTGGGGTTGTGCTGCCCATGCCACTGTCTGAGGAGAAAGTCGTGCCTGCAGCTGGGAAACCATCAGATCATGGGGAGGAACCGTGGGGAGGGTGTGGGCCTTTATGGGAGGCAATATCCCGTCCCATACCTGTCAGTGCATCTTCCTGTCTCAGAACAATTAGCAGTACTGTGAATATCGTGCGTGCAGCCTTATGCTCGAGGGACACCTGAATGCTTTGTAGCGTAAATGTAGGAGTTATGTCAACGGCTACCAAAGCATGACTGCCTCTGGCCACAAGCCAGACGTGTACCTTATCTTCTGTCCCAAACAGCTGTGAAACATCTTCAGTAGTATCAGTGAGGGAGGGTTAGAGACAGGATTGGAAGTTTATTTATAATTACATTTGTTTCCATTATTTTTTATATTATGCTGTCTGTTTACACTTACCGGGCCTGTATTTGTTAGTATATATCTGAGTTAATGGACACCTGGGTTTTTTAGGATAAACAGATCTTTTTCCTGTAAGCGACCCCTTTAATCTTTTCTCCTAACATGTGGACCAAATTACACAGTACTTTGTTTCAGTGGAAGTTTTTGACTGGTTATTGAGTTTGATTTGGCACGTGGACTTGGGGACTTGGAGCAGATACAACAGCCCAGATTTCTTCATCTTGGTTATGAAATATTGGAGGAGACTTGCGTGCACTGTGCTTTCGCGTATTGGGAAAAACTGAAAGGGGACAGCCTTTACCAGGCAGCACTGCAGCACAGGTTTCCCAAACAGGGCAGCAAGGACTGAGGAGGAAAGATGGGAAATAGTGGTAGCTTCTGTTGTTGCTGCTCAGTTTTTCACTGGTTTTGCAGGAGCATTTTGCTTTAACACTTCCTCTGTAGTGACCTTTTTTCATGCTGCTTGTTGTATTTTGTCCTTCCAGGACTGATGGTGTTTGCACACTGAGTCATAAGACCAATCTCTTTGCAGTTGGTGGCCAGCCAGCCAGCCAGCCACAAGAGACAGAAGAACTCATGCCTCTTTCCAAAACAGCTTTAAACCTTTTACTGTGCCAAAATCCCTCTCCCTAGAAGCAGAGACCAACTTATCTGGCATGGCTGGATACGTGGTAGTTTCTGTATGTGTGGAATACATCTGGTAACCGTCACAGGGTTAATTCCAGTTAATGTAGGTGTTTATCACTCTGGCAGCAGCGAGGCTGAGTGCAGGATAGTCTCCATGTGAGGGAGATGGCCGAGCAGCTCTGGGTTTGGAGAAGTGGCAGCAGCACTGGGAAGGGCAGTCAGCCAGCGTGGAAGTGGCCTGTACAACCACGAGTGATGGTGACGAACGGGAGCAATTATTCTACTTCCCTCACAGCTTGGGAGCCAAGGAGCACCCAGGGAGATGTCAGACAGCAGGTTTAAAACAAATGCAAAGTGCTGCCTTAACGCAGTGCTTACTTAAACTGTGAAACTCAGTGGGTGCTAGGGTGTCTGAAACTCAAGTTCAGATACGTGCAGAGTAAGCCTAGCAGGTAACCACGTGTCACCTCCAGCTCAGAAACCAGTGTGTTGTAGATTGCCAGAAGTTAGTGTATTATCCTCAAATCCCTCTGCAAACAGTGATTACTCATGTTCTTTCCCCAACTATCTGCCAGTGGCCATTGCCAGAGACAGACTGTCAGGCTGGTGTAGTCTTTTTCCAACGCACAACTTAGCTGTTGCATTGCAGTGACTTGGGAAGTCAGCAATGAATCAAGGCTCCTTCAGGTGAGGCTACATTTTCTCTTCCTCCCAAACCTGGTGATGCCAACCGTAGCACACCTTAGCCAGTAGTGAAGCCAGTACTTCTAAATTCTTGCCCTCCCCTGTTCCCTGGGCAGCAGCAGGAGACAGGGTGTGTGCATTCCAGTCCTTTTCTCCCTCTTTCAGCCTGTTTTGAAAAACAAAATCTACTTGCAGTGTTGCAGCATCTCACGGGCCGTGTAGGCATGGGGCAGAGACCAACATCTCACCCTGTCTGTATCAGTCTCTTCATGTTTGCGTTGTGCCACTTTGGCTTTCCTATTGTGTGTGTTCTCGCCTGCGGTGCTTTTGCCCACCCTCTGTGCCCTCAGACAACCCTGCTCTCATCTGGGAGCTTGGTTTGCCTTCTGAAATTCAGATTTATAAGAGCTTCCCTTTGATGTTGGAAATTTATTTCCCGGAGTTTCTCCTTGGCCACTTGCCTCTCCACATGCCCTGTTTGTGCTGTCTGGGTTAGGGACACTGTCCTCTCCGGGACCCCTGTGTCCTCGGAGCAGCCTGCCTGCCTTGGGAGCTGTGGAGAAAATGCTGCTCCTCTCCTTGTCCCTTCCCTTCCTGAGCCTTGCTTGAACCATCTGCACTGACCCTGCCCAATGCTTTGTGGGTTCGCATGTTTTCACGAAGCACCATGGTGTGTTACTGGCCCCAAGACAATCATGAGAGGTTGAGAAGCAGATGCGAGCAGTCTCAGGGAAGACAGCAGCAAGATCAAAGGCTTTTCAGCAGCTTGCCATGTTCTCCTGGACAGATCCTTTCCCTGGCCTCTAACAGGGATTGTGCTTTCATGTTCGGAGATATTGTTGGGTTTGGATGTTTTTCTTCCCTTCCTCTTCTGCAAAGCGGAGGGCAAGTCCCAAGAGGATGAGCAGGTCTGAGGGTGTCCCCCATCCCTGCAGTTAAACAGTGACATATTGGGGAAGGGGTGGGGGAAATGTTTAAGTGGCCGAGAGAAACAGAAGCTATTGTTGTTGCAAAAGTTCAAGTTTCCAGCTTCCTCTTCCTCCACCTGTCAGGAGGGAGCGCTGGGCATGCTCCCGGCACTGAGCACAAACTCAAACATGCCCTCTGGGCTCGGTTGTGAGCACGGTGTCACCGAGTTAGTCACCCAGAACCCCGGCAGCGGGGTGAATAGGAGGCACATCTGTCTGGGGGCAGCGGGGGGAGAAGGCTCATCGCTGCAGCCGACTTGGGCTCTTTTTCTCTTTTGGGTGGATCAAAGTGCTGAAGCTTTGGGAGCTGCTGTCTCGAGGTAAAATAGGGCGTACGCACAAAGCAGTGGGTGCCGCTCTGCCCGGGCTCCTCCGGCAAATTCCAGAGCAGCCAGTGATGTTCTTCTGGCCAGGCCCTGGGCTGCTCCAGAGCCTCTGCTCGTTTCCAGAGAAGTCTTCAGTTCTGCAAAGGGCCCCCATTGCTGCCCTCGGAGGTGAGGCTCTGGAGGGAGAGGGGACATTCGTTGAAGACTGGGACTGGGAGCTGTCACTGCTCGCTTGCAGGCTCTCTAACTGTTAAAACACTGTCAGGAAAATCTGTTCACGCAGAATACCCCATCTGTCTGGAGAAGCGGACGAGCTTTCTGCCCTAAAACCCTAAAAAAAAAAAAAGGTTTTTCTGAAATCCTTAAAATACAAACACACCACCAAACAGAAAAAGCACCCGCTCGTTATTCTTCTAGTGACTGGGTCTTGGTGGTACTGCTGCAGCCGAGGACCAGTTTGTCATTTGAGAAACACTGAAAATGGTGCTAATAGGGCTATATACACCTGAGAAACTCTTAGGAGGTAGGAGTGAGTGTCCTGGATCTTATTTGGTTAAAATGTGGATAAACATCCTAAACATTGATCAGAGAATTTTATTTAATTAAAAAAAAATACTCCTGCTGGTAAATACATTTGGCTGTCTAGGATCTGAGCAGTGGTCATCACTTTATCGATTGTCATATCATTAAATCAGGCGGGGAAAAAATTAATGATGGGCTTGAAGACCCTGAACATAAAGTTCAGTTGTCTAGAAAATCTGTTAAGTTGCTGAGCATCTTGCAATGATTTAAAAAAAAAAAATCCAGCTCCTAAAGGAAATGTCAATGCATATTACGCTAGGTGATGTGATGCTAGTAATTCTCTCGCTGGGCTCGGTCATGTGGCATTCCAGATGCTTACGATTATCTAGATTCCTGAATGGAAAACTACTTGATTAATTCTAGTATCTTAGCTCCCAGCCTGTAATCAAATCCTGCAGCAGAGTCTCCAGCATCCTTCCTGTTGGATGCACTATGTTCTAACATGTTTGGCTGCTGGACTAGGATCTTATTTCATTATTTTTTTACCTAAGAGTGAAGATAAGTCATTGTTCAATAAGCCCTTCCAGTACGTCTGTAGAGGAAAAAAGCCTTCCGGTGAATTAAAAATGTAGTTTTTAGGGGCTCCAAAGTGCTTTAAGTGAAGGTTGCAGTCCTGTCCTCTGTCTCATGAGGAGATGCTGAAGTATTTAGCTGCGGTTCCCATTCATGAGAAAACAAATGTTAAAGTTCATGACATATGGAGGTAAGACCAAGGTTTTGCAGCAGAGCGACCCAGTGGCTGATGGAAGGCGACCAGGACAGTCTGTTTGCGGCTTTAATGTTAAATCATATTAATACTGTGGTCAATTGCAAATGGGCCTAATACTTTGTGAATTACATTAATTAACCCCTGTTAAAGATGTTAATAAGTGGTAGGTGTTGGGCTGTGAGGTTTTAGCTGTCAGACAAAAGTTCGCAGCCTGAAGAGGTATGGCTGCCTTAATCCTGGCTTAGCCGATGCCTTCGTACCTCAGGAGGCTTCGTGTCTGGCTTCCCCCTGCTTCTCCTGGGTTCCCCTGTCAGGCTTCCTCTCCGATGCAGTAGTATTTTCCTTTCTTTTATTTGCTGGATTTTATGTGGCTATTAGACTGTCAGATTGACACACTGTAGAAAGGGGGTGAGGTGGAAGTTACTGTGTTCAAAGTACTTTCAAATGGCCAGGTAAATAAAATGAAATTCAGAAGTAACTTGTACACATCCTTCCATGCCGCTCTAAGAGAAGAATGGAAGATGACTGGGCACCGTGATGGCTGTGAAAGCATTTTCCAAAGCACCTGGGGTGAGTCAGAGGGGAGACCGTAAGATCTCAGTGTAGGTTTCCCCCGTCTCTTGCTGGGTTTGGCTACAGCTCCTTGTGGTTTCTGGGGGAGCTAGGGCTGAAGCTGGTCCCTGCAGTGGCAGCAACCGAGCAGTTCTTCTTCTGAAGGAGCAGCTTTCTGTGCCTGTGCGGAGGATGTGGTGCACATGGTGGCACAGATGGAGCTGCGGTGTGGATTTCTGCTGCAGGCAGTGTCCCTCCAAGCAAGAGCAGGTGACTGCTGTGACGAGCAGTGGCTGTGGATCTGAGTCAGGCTTGCTTATCTCTCTGTTGTGAGTGCAAACACCCTCCATATGCATAGCTGCAATGAGAGCTGATCTCTAAAGATAGCAATCTGCCTGGCATACAGGCTGCCATCATCTGTGTATCTAGGCATGTCCTATGTTACAGGGACAGGAGAGCCTTGTGGCTGCACATGGATATTTCTCCTTTAAGCAGTCTGCTGTCTGGGAGTGGTCTTCAGGCAACACAGCTTGCAGCATGCTCTTGTTGTTTGCTTTCAGAGATTAGTTGCTGGAAGAAGGAGAAAAGCATAAGGACGTATCTTGGGGAGAGCCAAGGCTGGTCCTGTGCAGTACGTCATACTGTAGTTTGCAGGACCATTTGATAATACAGGAGCTGTGACCTGCCTGAAGTTAGTGACGTGCAGATCTGTGTAGCATGGATCTGGTAAGGATTCTGCATGAAAATTTGTTCCTCTGCTACCGTGTAGTATCAAGTACCAAACTTTTTTGGAGCAAGGACCTGTTGTTTACCTGCCAAACAGTTCATTATCATTAAACTTTTAATTGTAACCCTGGTAAAGAGAACATAAATCTTCTGTTAGTGCTGTGGATCATTTACAGAGGTCATGGCCTCCTGAACCACGGTTGGGAGCTATGAATAAAGGCTACTATTCTATTTTATTAGCTGTTGGATCTCAGTCCAAGTGCCTGATGAGCAGTTCAGAGCATCCGGTACCAAGGCACCAGCGCTGGCTACCCCTCCTGTCAAAAAAGGATGGTCAAATTACCCACCTATACCCGTTACCTACATATCATACCTCCACTTGAGTCAGAAGAGTTATCCGACCTGCTAGTTATCCGACTTGGCTGAAGTCATCTGCCTGTTGTCTCTCATGCCCCCACAGTCTCAGTCTAATAGGGCAAAAAGTTCAACTGGAGGGGGATATGGATGATTTTAGGCATCTAACTTGGATGACAGTTATCTGGCTAGTTTCTCAGGTCAGCAGGGAGAGCTGTGTTCAACTATGTTCAAGACAGGAGGCAAAGCTTAGGCATTGGTATTGCTGGTCAGAAATAACTTTAGGATTATATATTTGTTCCTTGGGATAAGTTTTTAGTGAAACCGCTGTAAGGATTTTTCACCAGGTGGAGGAGGGTTTGCAGAGACTTTGAGTACAGCTGTGGGTGTTTGCTGGGCTAGTCTTTGTGGTTTCCTTTATCTTTGTTCCAACTGTAGGAAGAGGAATATGGTACATTTAGCTCCTTTTCACTAATTCCATCCCAGCACTCTTTATTAACCACCTGACAGATTTACCGCCACAGCAGGCTGAGGGCAGTTAATTTGAAAAGGGTCGCCAAGTTCAGGCACGTACCTGTCTTAAGTCCTTAAAGAAGTGGTCTGACTTTTTCAGTGCATGTGAGCAGCCACAGCTGCCATCAAATTCCTTCTCTGTGGATCTGGGGGGATTTTGAAGTGTGGTGCTTGCATGTGTGGAACATGGCTTGTGTTTTCACTTGTGTCTCTCACAGCACGGAGTTTAATGGTAGCTCTTCCCTGTTGCATCTGTGTGGAGGATGTGCTGTGCAGTAATGGCCTCACCCAGAAAGGAAGATGGAAAGCCTCAGTTTGGGAAAAGGAAGGAGGATTTGTGTCTGAAGTCTGAACTTCCCTCTTTCCTTGTGGTCTACAGAGAGAATGGCACTTCCAGATTGTCATTTCATACCATCTGGGTTTGGCACTTGTTTTAGGATGAGCTGAATTAGCTTCTGCAAGGACCCGTCCTTTGCTATTAGCTGTGGGGAAGCATAGGCAGCTAGGGTAGGCTGGACTCCCAGCATTCGCATGCATTTGGCTAGAGGAGGTTGTTTGGATCCCATGGTTGGCCATGAAAGAGAGAAGGTTGGGTAAGTTTGTCTCTATGAAATATTGCTGTTCTTAAGTACTGCTTGGAATCTGGCACTAAGAGTAATAGTGTTGTTGCTGCAGGATCAGAGGATGCAGAAAGGATAGAGAAGCCTTCTGGTGCTTTAGAATCTGAAGAATATAAAAGCCAGCAGAAGCCATGTAGGAACAAAGTTGCTAAAAGGTGCCAGGGCGGGATTAGGGAAACAGTGCAAAGGCTGAGAAAATTTCGCAGAAAAAGCACCAAAGGTTGTTTGATGCCTTGTATTTTTTGCGTTTGTCTCATTTGTTCTCATGTCGTGCACAAAATCTGCAAAATATCTCCTGTTGACATGGGCTTTGGAGATCTGCTGAGCTTTTTCCAAAACCCTAATGGTTGCATTGCAGCCTGATGATCCAAACCTGTCATCAGATTGTAGGTTAATCAGCTTTGCTCTCCATCATGTTGCTGGTTGGTTCTTCAGGTATTAGACTGAATAGAAGAAAGAAATAAAAAATAAAGACGGTTGGCATCGCACCATTTGAAAGGACTGTGCTTGTTATCATCTACCAGCTCATTTCAGTTTGGTAGCTGATGAGAAACTGGACTGAATCAGCTTTTCATGTTGGGTCTTCTAGGCTGCACTGGAGCAGGTGCCTGTGAAGTAAAATATTCCGCTTTCTGTCATTAGCTCCAGTCTGCTCGGGATGCTTTCTCTGCGTCTTTTTCCTGAATGTGTGTCTCTTCTGTCCAGGTTATTGCTGGAAGGCACAGACGTGAATGCGAGGCACAAGCTTGGCTGGACTGCTCTCATGGTGGCAGCTATCAGCAGAAACTCCAGGTACGTTTGTCTCGGCATTCACCATTACGTAGTGAGTAAGTCACTTCACAGCTGCCTCACCTTTTCCTAAAGTCATACTGAGCTCCACAGAGGGTTTCCAGAAAGTTTGGGCTGGTTTGGGATGTGTGGTCAAGCTAAACCCGAGGGAGCTTTTCACTCTTCCTTTGCCCGATACGTTGTGTGACAGATCGAGGTAGGCTGCTCTGCAATCCCAGAGAGGTGACTGCTGAATTGGCAATAGATTTTGGCCTCTGATGAGTCCGTACCCTTGGGATGTCATTGTGGTAGGTAGTCTAACACCCCACCACCAGAAATAGCTCCCCTAAGAGCTGCTGCATCCCTCCTAGCTTGTGGGGCCGTTGCTGGGTCTTTCATGCTAGGCCTTTATGAAGCAAAAATGCTGAATGCTGTGCCCTCCCTCCTTAGTTCCCATGATGATCGCTGTGGCTTCTTGTAACCTTTTAAAGACACTCTTAAATATATTCAGTCTACAACTAAATTCAATTAGTTTTTTATTTAAGGAAAAAAGAGAAAAAGAAATCCAATTTTGGAAAACGTGGGACAGACGGGAGAATGAGCTTTGATGTTACAACCTCTCAGGGATGCTTTACTTAGTCACAAGTTCATAAGCAAAAAAGCCTAATTACTTGGGAAAACACAGGATTAAAGAAGTGCACAAAAGCTGAATATCCGCTCTCGGGCGACACGATTCGAATCCATGTGCCGAGTTCGTGTGTGGTGCAAACTTTGATGTGTGCTATGACAAGCTGAAAGTCGTGACCTCCTTGGGGAGCTCCTTAAGATGGGCACAGAGGCGGGGGCTTGGGACTGTTTGTTTAACTTTGATGTCCGAGCAGCAACGGGCCCCGTTGTTTGCCCGTCCGCAGAGGGACGGGCTTTGGAGCCTCCCACCTTTGCCAGTAGACAATGGTCAGCAATGGAGTGTGACGACTGTTGACCATTCCAAGTGACCGGTGGACCAGAACAGGGCTTCCCGAGTTGCAAAGGCTAAGAGGAGACAGGGAGAAAGGCTGTTCATGGTACAATAATTGCCTAAAATCAGGTAGAAATGCTAATGAAAACATCTAGGCAGTAAAAAGCGTTCAGCACCCAGGCTGGTCCCTTGTTACAGACTGGCAGAATGATAACAGCGGTGTGTCTTATTTGGGTACCTGGGAAAAAAAGCGCTTTTGGCTGTATTGGGCAAATGGTGTTTATTTTTCCCACATTTTGGATGAATACTGACTTTAATTGAAAATTAAGGAGTCCTTGAATATCTGAAGTTTGGTAGGACTTGTCTCCAACAATGTAGTGGAAGAGTAATTAGATACTTCATGGAGGCAAACAGAAATGCAAGCCAGACTTACTCCTGGTGTAACAACTCTGTTGATACTGCTGGGGTTGTGCCAGACATGTTTTTGGCCCTCCGTACCATTTCTAGCTTTGTAATGTCCACAGTGGCGTCTCGCTGCTGGCTGGGAAATGTATTGAGCTGGAACATGACACACGGAGTGTTTGAAATTCCCTACAAATCGTTTGCTCACGGATGTAGCCCAGAGGGTAACCATTTTAATCCGAACCCAGCAGAACTGGTGTTGTGTGTGTGGTCAGCTGTGGAAGTGGAGAAGGCAGAGCCTGGGGAGCTGATGGCTTTGACTCAGGAGCATGGGTTTAGCCTGCAGAATTTTAAATGTTTAGTAGCTTTTCCCTTCCAAATGCAGAGTGCCTGCTGGTTTTCTGAATCTCTTGCAATCCTTTTGCATACATTAGGTAGGAATTAGTCTAAATATGACTTACTCTGCTTTGTAGTAGGATGCAGGATTATATTTTTTTTTAGAGTGTGGTCCCTCTTTAAAGAGTGATGATCTAAAATTGGTTTATCCAGCCACAGCAGCTGATTGGCTGGATTATAAGTTGTTACAACTTGATTCTTAACCCATCAGTCAAACAGCCTCCAGGGGCGGTGAGCTGGGTCTCTCTCTGTCTTGCACATCAGAGGAGAGGTAACGAGTAGCTCAGAGATGGTCAAGATGCAGCCAGCTGAGCAAGGATCTCCATGTATTGTTAGCATGCAACAAGAACAGGGTTGTTTGGTTTTGTTTAACCTGCTTGCTCGGTCACCACTTCTTTTTTTAAGGTTGCCAATACCTGCACAAGTTACTCAGCGTGGATTTAGGGGCCTGTGATGTTGGTAGCTGGAATGAGTGTCTTCAGCTTAGAACCGCTAAGAAAAAGTAAGCCTTCAGCCCCAAATTGCTGTCTTTCCAAAGTCGTTTTTCAGAGAACTATGTTCTCTGCTGTGCTGCTGGAGATTTCTGTGACCTGTCCTTTAGCTTTGTAAGGTCTCCTAATTTTCACGGCCCTCACTCTTCCAATTAGACAGCTACAGTCCATATGTTAAATTTAATTTCAGAGGCACTGCATTAATGATTTCTGTCAGTTGCCATCAGCTACAAGATGAAATCCTGTGTGCCGGCAGGGAAGTTTGGGGTCTGTCTTTCCTTTTTACAACAAAACAATGATCATTCTCATCCTCTTGAAAATGTCCTGTATCCAAAACATGGCAGGGTATTAAGAAGTGTTTGGGTACATTCCTACTGATAGGTTTCAGAGGGGATATGGGTGCATAGCTGGGCAGGAGCGTGGTCAGGGCTTCATGTCACACTGAAGCAGAGCCTTTCTCATGGGCTCCCAAAGGCTTCTATCCAGGTGAATTTAGCCTCATAGTGCCCTGTGAACTGGGAGAGGCACTGGCACTTCCAGCAGCTCCAGGTCCAGGCAGGGCTTTCTTTCCCATTGCCCATGCTCAGGGGATCACTCTTCTGCAGGCAGGGAGTGTTTCTAATCCTAGCTGGCATCTTCCTCTGTAGAGCATTCTGTTCTGAAATGCAGATGCACAGCATGCAGCGTGATTGCAGCTTAGCTTTGGCACCTCTCAGCCTGGCATAGTTTGTGGTCTAGTGGAGAGGGACTGGGCTACTGGGACGCCTGGGATCCGCTCTGGTCTCTGCTCAGTGGCTTGGAGGAGCTATTTCTTTTTTCTAGTATTATAAAAGTAAAGGGAAGTGGCCAAATACTTCAGTCTGGTGTCTAATTTTGGTGTTTGTGTTTTAAAAACACTTTGCTAAGGTAACATAGATGATATAAAAAAATTGTTGTGAGAATTGTGTTCCCTTTTTTAATTATTCTTTTAATTAGCTTATTACCTTGTTTCAGACCCTTTCTGAAGTGTGGATAGGTTCATTTATGGCTCTTTTTTAATGTGAGCGAGAGTCCAGGTCCAAATTCCTTGGCTCTGTGATAATACAGGTTGTAACCGGGTTGTGGACTAAAGGCAGATCAGCTGTGACCACATTTACATGACCAAAGGAAGGTTTTACATGTAATTCTCATAGCTGGGGGAATTTACCATAGCTTTAATATAGCTGATGAGGCAATGATGCTGGTTTTAGTCTAAGCATAACAACATATAACTGTCACTTTACGTAGTCTGCAGTGCTGTGTCATATCTGTGCATTTCTGTTGAGGCCTGAAGAGTAACGCAGGCAAGTGGGTGTGCACGTACACGCACACACCTTCCACCTTACTTTTCATTTACGTTTTTCAGTTGGAGTGACTCCTACTCTGTTTTATTTTTAGTCTTTGTGAAAGCCTATTGCTCTTTTGGATTTTTAGAACTATTTTAAAGTGGTTTCTTAATTCTCCTGGAACAACATCAGTTTTAAAGGAGAGGATTTACAGTCTATGTGAAAAACACTGCTAGGGGCTTCTTTCCCTTGGCTGCACCTGCTAGATTTGCACATTTAACATATTTATAGTAATTAAGCTTTAATTAAATGCTTACTGAAAGCTTTGTTGGTTTTGTGCCTTTGTTAAAATAAGCAACAAAGCTATACTAAGTTAAAAACCAAAGCAATTAGGACCTTAGCAGGCTAAGTGTCTATGCATTTGTAGCATAGTGACCTTTTCTGCATACAGCTACTCTGTTTTACATTGTTCTGGCAGAAATAAAATGACAGTGAAATACTGAGTCATCCTCTCATCCCCTTATAAGGTGGAGAACTTGATTCTCCAGAATCCCATGGAAGGGGAAACTAAGGCACAGAGCAGCATGTGCTGCTAAGCCCCAGTGGGACGAGTTTGGGCAGTTGTAAAACACTGGCACCCGGTTCTGCTTCCATTCTTACCATCAATGCAATGACCTGTGCCCCAGTCCAGCAAGGAGGGAGGGGGTCGGAGCATGATTTTAGGGTTTCTGAAGTTATATGCATAGCTCAGGTGGTGGGGAGGAGTGCCCAGCTGTACTCGGAGGGATGACCTTCTCAGAGTGGTTCAGGCCTCTGCAAGGCTGGGTAACAGCTTTCTCAGCAGCGGCAATACCCACGTTTTACAGGTGGAGAGAGAAGATAAAGAGAAAATTACTTGGCTGCAGCTGGGTCTCTGTGTCACAACAAGGTCTTTGTTTGCTGGGACAGAGACACGTGCGGCTCTGGGGAGGGAGATGTGGGTGAGAGTGACGGGCACATGGCTGCTTGCATTAAGTAAGTTTGTGTGTGTTTTCTCAGGTTTAACAGTCAATCCTCTTCTTTCCAGCTTCCCTTTTTCTTCTTTACTAATACATAGCTACAGTACTTCTGTCCGTCTTCCTCCCCCCTTTTTTCACATACCCCTTTTTTCACACACCCATCTTGTTTTACACATAAATGAGCCCTTCATTCTCACCCCAAATGCTGTGAGCAGCTGTGCATGGATCTTAGGGTGATACCCTCTGTGAGTTCGAGGAGGGTGGGAGGGGGGACAAGAGCAGAGCGCAGCTCCACGTAAAAAGCATTTCTTTATTTGAACAGGTGCTTTCTCTTGGAAGCTTGTCCCCGTCTCCTCTTGCCCATGGGCGTTCTTCTGTACGGACTGCTTCACATTCTCTTTGAGCAGGAGGGGACAACCTTAATGCTCTGTACTGGTGAGCCATTCATTCCATGTGCTTTTAAATGAGTCCTACTTGTTCATCCAGCTCATGGTATAAGCACCTCCCAGGCATACCTATTCTTGTTCTGTCAAGGGCTTTAGCCTGTGATTCCTCTCAGCTGTTCCCAACATCATCTGCTCTCGTCCATTTTCTTTTCACGTCTTTGCCTTCTTGCACGCCCTCCATCTTCAGATCTGGTTCTTTTTGCCTTTCCTCACCTTTGCTTCTCAACACCTTCCTGCTGGGAATGACCAATGACAAGTGACTCCTCCCTGTGCCTTGGCTCTCCTTTTCCTTCTCTGTCTTTCTATGTAGATCAAAAGAGCTGTGGGTCAGAGGCTCGTACATGGAACCAGAACCAGCAGTGCTTGGCCCAATGTGGTCCTGTTCTTTCCCTTGCCCTCCTCCTGCAGCCTGCCCTCCTCCATCCCTCCTTAGGGAGAGGAGTCGGGAAGCAGCTCACTCTCTGCCTCGGTGTAGATTGCTGGGACATGTGCCCCTTCCATGTGTACCTAGACTTTGTGTGTTGAAGGTGCTGTATAGATGTTTTATATTGGTAATAACAGTACATCATGCATAGTAATATTCTGGTGGGTATGTTCTAAGACTTATAGTGAAGGGTGACCTATCTGGAGCCATTTTCTGTCTATAGGCAATGACATGATTAACTGGTGCAGTCTTATTACCTATATTAGGTACATACATCTGTTCGTGTGATTTTTTTTCACTCCTTTCACTTCAGGCAACTCATTCAGAGCTGTCTGCAGCAGAGCTGGAGAAATATCTGGATGCCTTTGGAAGGACATATGGCCCATAGTGTTGCCTGTCAAAGAGCTGAGGGGTCGAACATGGTTTTCAGCTGTGATGACAGCACATTTTGAGGGCTTGATCTGACAAACTGGGGCATTGTCTTTCAACTACTCCCCTTCTGGATGTCTTTGAGGGACAGTGTCCACTTGGCCATTCCTGCATTGTACCTGTCCACCTGAGGACAGGCCAGTGGCAGCTGTTGCCCACGCTGCTCCTCCACTGCTTCGGCAGTGTCCCCATCTGAGACCTCTGTGCATGAGCACCCCTCTTTCCAGGGATGAATGGCATTCGGTGTCCTGCAGGTCAGGCACAATGAGGTATCGTCAGTTTAGCAGGTTCCTGCACCTCTCCAAGCCACAGAAACTGCCTCTGTGCACATTTTCTTACCACTGCACACAGGTAGCAAGACTTCTTTTAACGGTCCTTTGTGGATGGCTGGGGGCATGCAGCAGCAGTGCCGTACCTTGACCATGTCTCTGAAGCACAATTCACCTGAGTCACACTCTTACGAGAAAACTGTTGTGAACAACATAACAATTCTACCCTTCAAGATTTTTTTTTTCTTTTTGGATTCCTTTTTGGGGGGAGGATCATTTTTATCTGGGTCAATAACAAACTGCCGCAGAGTGAGGGAATGCCACGGCTGCCCTGCTTTCTGTGCCACAGGTAGGCGTAAACATATTCCTGGGAAGGCACACATCCACATTTAGACCTCATCTGAGAAAAAAAGGAGAGAACAGGGGCTGGAGTGTAAACAGCAGCTCCCTCCGGCCCTCCTGCCCCTGCTGAGTTTTACAGAGAGTTAAGGTATAGCCATACAAGGGATCTTCTTTGTGTCCAGGCAGGACCTGTGGCTTCTGCCAGAGCTCGGGGCAGCCGCATATCAAAACCCATCAAGGCTTTTGCATTGTGCTGATAACTCACGGTCATGGGGATCACTGGACTTCTTGGTTCACCAACCCCAGCTGCCGGCGCGTTGGTCCCAGCACAACATCTTCCCTGACGCAGCCCCAGTCACGTCCAGCCATCTCGTCATTGATTTCCCCACCCCCTGTATTGTATGTATGTATTTATTTATTTAACAATATGTTGGTCCAGCCATTAAAAGCAGAAAGCACTTTCTCCAATCGATTGAACTGCCCAGCGAACTTCAGTTAAGCGCTGCCCTCTGAGTCATCACCAGGGTCAATTTAGATTTATATTCATGCTGATGAATAGGCTGTGCCTCTAATCTAATGAAAACTTGATCAGCAAATTAAAACTCAGCTTGTTGAGGTTGTTGAGCACAGGTGAGTTATGGAGGGAAGCCTGCCTTCCCGGACCAGCTCAGCCTGCCGTTGGCGTCCTGCTCCCTCTAGGTATCTGCACGGAGTGTTGTTCTGCCCCAACACCTGGCAGGAAGAGGAGGAAAACAGGACGTGTATGGGCCAAAGAATCCTCCATTTAAAAGTCACCCCTTTATTAATAACTAATAGCTGAGCTAGTGCAGAAGAGAAAGATGCCTTCTGCCTTCTCTAGCACATTCGCCAGAGCTTCCTTAATTGACCCCCACAAGTGCCTTATGAATTGGGAAGTAGTTACACCTCTTCTCCCTGGGAAACCTGAGATTTTTACCCAGAGACTGCATTGCTAGATCATACTTTGTGACTGTCATCTCATTTTTGAAAGTCCCTTGCTTATTCCAGTGACATTCATACGCTTTATGCTGATGAGCAGTTACTCTGTATTTTGATGGTGCCGTTACCTTTCCTAAAGGCTAATTTGCTTGAATGTCCCATTACCTGCAAATTGGATAGGTACGATCAATATTTGTGATTCCAGGAACGTCTGGCTGGTGCAGAAGTGCCTGGAGGGGACAGCACGTCCCAAAAGCAGGAGGTGAGATTGAAAGATGATGGGAGAGGGAGGCTGAATGTGCCACGTGTTGTTATTAGACCAGTGAGTCCTTCCTGTGTATGGAGCTGGATTGCAGCCCGAAACAGGGCCAGGCTTTTGGAACACCAGATTTTGCCAGCAAGAGATTATATCTGTGCGTATTAAACTTGAGCCTCCCAGCTATCTTAAGAGCTAAGGAAATGTTTCTTATCGCTGGGGGGTAAATGGCATAGAGGGTTGTTAACAGAGAGAGCGGAGCAGTTCTGACATCCTCACTTCCTGCTTTCACTCTTAGCCCACCTTGCATCTATCATTTGTGGTCCTCTGCTAAACTTTTCATGAAAGGACATTGCCCAGCAAGAAACACTGAAGGTGTAGGCAATGCACGAAGAGGAAAGGGCTTCCTGAGAGTCACTGAGAGCCCACGAAGGTGTTATCTGATGAAGTGCCTGGGAAGATCATTCATTTCAACGTAGTCACTAAGAACAGGAAAGGAAGATGTATGGAGTTACCAAGGAAATTACAAGTCATTGTGTGTTATCATATGACTCATTCAGTGCCCATAGCTCACCCCTGGCCTGCAAGGTTGTGGATTAAAGTCCTACACTGGGACTTGGGATCATTTCTCTTAAAATGAGAAAGATGCATGGACCTTAAAATATATCATAGCCTGTCAGCTAAAATTGGAGTAGAAGGATCTCTTTGGTCTTGACAGCCATGAGGACGGGGTCCAAGAAGGGGTGGTTTGACCATATCAGAACCTGTACTACTAAGGATTTGAATGATGAGAAAGGCCTGGCTTTCTGGTGTAGATGCTGGAAGCCCTGATGTGAGAATCACAGTAAGTCAGCTGCTGGGGCAAGATCATCAGAGGCTTAATTGAGGCACATTGCACTAATGTTGGCTTCTGTTCAGTAGCTAGATGTCCATCTCTAGGATCATGGAGGTCATCAACAAAGATCCCATAGGGCAACAGGGCAGTATCTGCCCTACCGTCTTCCATCCTGTACCTCCTGCTTTCCATAGGGACTGCCTCTTCCAGATCTCTGCTGCAGTTCTCTTGATGACTGGGCTGACCACAGCAGTACCAAGTACTGGAGATGCAGGATGTCTCCAGAGGAATCCAGCACTGGATCTCCCAGAAGAACTTTGCACAGATCAATGACCTGTGCTAGAGCTTTCCCGGGTAGAAAGCCTGGCTGTGGCACCTTTACTTTTCCTGTTTCATAGGCTTGGGCAGATAGCACACCTCCTGCCCAGCACTGCCAGCCAGGCACCAAAAGTAGGACTGACAGGCCGAAACCTACCTGATGACCTACCTAATGACCAGAGGTGGAAGAGCCTGGGGTGGCAGGCTTTGACTACAGCTGTTCTGGACAGCCAAGGCTATGCACTTGGGCGCATGTGGCTTTATTTGTGGCCAAACCTCTCTCTTGCTTTCCATTTTGCTGTGGCCATAGAGGTCAGTGGTAAGGGTCATGCAGTGTTCCTTTATATGAGGCAACATGTTGGACCTGTGAAGTAGAGGTGAGTCTGGATCTAGCCGTGTTCAGAAAAGCCCTTGCTAGAGGTGCTGAAGGACTTTTAGGATAGGTTTTGTGCCCTGTGCCTTATTGATGCTCCTGCGGTGGTCCAGAAGGACCTACAGGCTTCTTGTGTGACTGGAGAGATGGCAGCTCTACCTAAGGTGTACTCACTGATGTCGCCTTCAGGAGCAGTGTAGCAGGACAGCGTAGACACTGAACACAGAGGGGGAGACTTGTATCAGTGGCTTTGCCCTGGCAGCAAATTGTCTGTTCTGAGAGGACTGAGGATGAGACAGTAAGGTTATATCTCACTGGAACTATGCTGAAGATAGTAGATGATCTCACACAGTGATCCTTGCACCAAGACCAAAACGGCAGAAGGAACTGAAAGAAAATTCAGGCTAGTTGGAGGGATTTGAGTGGTGAAGAGGGAGCACATCTGTGATGGGAGGCTACTTAGGGCTTCACGTCCTCCATTGCTGATGTCTGAAAGTAGGTGAGATGATCCTCATCCTTAGTGCCAGTCCTAAACCGTCAGATACCTAATTTGATCATGGGTGTGCAACTCAAACCATTGGAGAAAATCTTTAGTGCAACGTGCTCCTGACTACATTGAAATGGTGAAAGATCATAGCTGCTGTTTGAAGAATAAGATCTAGTGCATCTCAACCTAAATATTTTAGAACTAAGGGTGTTGTTAAAATACAGATATAAATGAACTCTGTATGCTCACACAGGAGATGGCGGGAGGTTCTCCTGGCTTCTAGCCTGGTGCTTTGCTCACTAGAAGTAACTTTGTACGTGGTGAAGAGCGTACCAGTGCCAGTAAGGAGCTGGCTCTATTGCACCATATTCAAAGAATAAAATAACCACCTTTTATTCCGCTAATGCATTTATGGGGTAAATGGGAGAGGAGCTTAAGTTAAATTCTAAATGTGACTTGACAAGACACAGCCTGCAGATACATGTCAGTCAGTCTGCGGTGCATGTCGCTGTCAGCCCGTGAGCCATGTCATCAGTGATGAATGCTAACTAACGAGTTACTGTCTAGTTGTCATGGAAAGCTTGAACCCTGGAAAAAAATTAAGAATTAACTGGCTTCAAGCTGCTTTCAGAAGTGGTGAGAAATCTAATTCTTGCCTGATGATTGTTTGCGTTTGGGAGCAGAGATGGAGGACTTCCACACCAAAATTGCCTGGCCTGTATGTCTCGTGTTGATCTGTCCTGCTGCAGTGTGTTGATAACTTTACAGGTCTGGAGACTGAAAGCCTCAGTCCCAACGCGTAGGAGAGTTGTAGTCTGGTATGTCCTGCCTATGTTGCCATGCTGGTCAGCCCTGGGAGGACCTGCCTCTCCAGTGGGCCCTGCAGCTACAATACAAAAAAATGGGGAAGTTCTCTACAAATTCAGAGGTTAAATCTCTTTCAGAAGTCCTGGCAGCTGCTGGGCTGGTTGCAGATGATCAGGCTGTCTTCAGTGGTGATCTCATACGAATTGTCTGGTTCTCAGGAACGGAGGTTTGCCTGAACTTCACGCAGCAGTCAAATGCTTTTCTTCCAGAACCCCACATAATTAATGCAATTGAAATTTATTTTTAAATGCTGAGGTTGGTGTTTCATCTTGTGAGGGCAGAAAGAGGCAAAGAAAGACTAGCTGTCTCTCATAGCCAATGTGGGTGCAAGAGATGCCTTTTCAAGGGTGGCTTCCATTAGCTGCATCAATGTAGAGGGACCACTCAAGTGAATGCTGTAAATTGTAGGGCAGAAACCTCCCGAGTGAATAGGGCCCTTCCAGCCCCCTGCCTTTTGTCGTGCTTCATACTGAAATGCTATGTGCTTCTTGTCTTGGTAGGATGGCACCTTTATTAAAGGAGGCTTCCCAAAAGCAGAAGTAACAGCATAACCTAGTTTTGCATCCCTTAACCTGAAGAGTATTACAAGAATCTTCCTTTTTGCAGGGACAGGGATGGCCTTGGAGCCAAGGTCTGGCTCTGACTGTGCCTTTACTGTGGCTGGAGACAGTTTCCAGCACTGATCCAGACCCACAAAGTTATGGGGACATAACTGATTCCCATGGTGGACTGGGAATATGACTCTTGCTAAGAGCCTGTTCTGTGCAGATCTTCTTGGGAGGGCTGTGTTTCCCTACAGTGTCACCCCTGCCTCAAGTGCCTCCCACATCTAATTGGTTTGAGAATATGCTGGTGTGGTTGTATTTGTTGAAATGTTCAACTATGGTTGTTGGTTTAACTTTCCTTTGCTAGCTGGCAATGTTTGAGGAGGGCTTTCTGAGCACTGTCTCCCTTCTCAGTCTCTGAAGGACTTCAGTTACTCATGTTCTACCTCTGCCTTATTTTTGTTCTAATTTGTAACAGTGTGGTGAAGATCCTGCTCGCAGCTAACGCAGATCCAAACCTTGGAGATGATTTCAGCAGCGTGTACGAGACTGCCAAGGAAAAAGGCCTCCATTCTTTAGAAGGTAGTATTGATTGTGTGCAGTTACCTGCATTTGCTTTTCAGGTCCCAAAATTTTGCTTCCTGGCTTTGAAATGGAAATTTGACCTCGTTTGGTTTTTTTTTAGAGCTAGCTTCAGCTTCCATTTAAATGCAGAGTAACTGATGGTATGTGGGTGAGCATATGTCTGAAGATGAGCGAAAACATTATGTAGATGTTTGTGAGAAGCAATCCTTCAACGTCCTAGAGATAACCTGTTTTTATATAGCCAGAACATAACACAAAGTTGTAGATAGGAGCGTCATCCCATTGACCCACATGCAGCCACTTGCTGGGGAAGCAGAAGGGTTCAAGGCAGTGTATTCCACCAGTAGCCTTACTCTAGATCTTATAAGTAGATATAAAATGAAGAAAGACTTGTCCAATTGAAATAAAGCTGAATGACATAACTGGTTGCTGTTACTGCTGCTGGTTTTCGGGCAGGCATTAACGCTAGCTTTCAGCCCTTGAAGTCTACGTGAAAACAAGGAAATTTTCTGCAGCATCATTTCATCTTGTTATGATTTTCCATGGCCCATGTCTCAAGTTTCTGAGCGCTGTCTCCCTTCTCAGTCTCTGAAGGACTTCAGTTACTCATTTTCTACCTCTGCCTTATTTTTGTTCTAATTTGTAACAGTGTGGTGAAGATCCTGCTCACAGCTATCCCCATTGCTGGGATGTTGATGCAGACTTAGAATCATACAACAGTTTGGGTTGGAAGGGACCTTTAAAGGTCATTTAGTCCAACCCCCCCGCAATGAGCAGAGACCTACTCTGTCTATTCAGACCAATTTAAATTTTCCAGACTGTTTCCACTTTTTATGACAACAAATGGTGGTTAAATTTTCTTGGGTTTGTGATTATCAATGGAATCTGGGGGGGGGATGTCTGGATTCCTGCTGCTTGGCTGTGCTTCGAAGAGGCCAGCTGCACGTTTCAAGGATGCTTCTGGTCCGCAGGCTTACAGCTCCCAGGCTGGCAGGAACGCTGGCAGGACCTGACTCTGCTAAAATGTCCCTGGCTGTTGCTTTCCCTGTTTCAGAAGCCTTTTCCCCATCCAAGCACCTCGCTGACCCGCTGGCCTTGGCTCTGAGCTGGCAGTGTCCCAGCCATCCCCAACAACCTGCCAGAGCTCAGCCAGCTGCCGAGACTTGCGTTCCCAGGGACTGCTGCATCCACAGTGACTGCATTTGTGTGCTCTAACCTTCTCCTTTGAAGTTAAACCTTTTCCTAGCTGCTGTAAGGAGAAAATTGGAGGAAGCCACACAGGTTGTCCAGAGCCTCTCTTTGCCCTGCATGGTTTGCAGAGCCTAAATCAGACAGTGATATTATCCATTGGTCTGTCTGTGCTTTTTGCCTCACCGCTAAAAGCTATGTAAAGTCTAATGAAGGTGTAATATTTGAACCTTTCATAAAACACAGGTTGAGTTAAGAAGATGAATCAGTGAGGGGACAGTTTTGACAGGGCGTTATTTTATTTTTAAAAGCTCTCCTCTCTCATCCCTCACTTTAACCCACCCGTGCAATAGACCTGCTTCTTGATGGAAGTGAGAACACGCATATATCAGATTGCTGTAGCAGTGAATGCAAAATGTATGAAACAACATTAAAAAATGAACAATGGAATGCCAATACATAATGCATGTACGTAGACTTTATTTAAGACAAAGTATATCAACCAATAAAGTTAATTGTTTTTGTCTGCATTCATCCCTCTATAATGTTATATATTTTTGGGGTGAAGAAAAGATAAGGCCACTCAGGAAGAAGTTGCATTAATTCTTTGGTTGACATGTTTTATTAAAAAGAATAAATTCAGTTGCATTTTTAAAAAGAGAGGGAGAGAGAGAAACTGCCTTTGTTTTTTACTTTTTTTTTACACATTTACATATTTTGTGTATAAATATTTTTTCATAAAAACATCCAAATCGAGAGGGTATGCTCCACAAACACTGCACAAAATATATTACAGACATTTATATGGATGGCAGGAAGGGAGACAGAGGGCTGAAAATTTCCAGGCACCCAGTGATTGATGGTAGACGAGGCTTCCCCTGACGCTTTATTGAGTTTCCGATGATTATCTCTCTCTGAGACATTTTTTACAGATGACGGCCAAGCTGTCACAACGGACCATGGGGGAAAAAACCCAACAATAATAACACTTTAATCTCTTTACTGCACTGCTCCCTAGTATCTCAGATTCATCTTCCCTGACGCACGCAGTTCATTATCCTGCTCCTCCCTGGGTAGGAAATGACGACAAATAAATAAATATACATACTCACCCTGTATGCTTGGAGAAAAGACCCAGGAAAGGAAAGGAGCCAGGGCATTAATTGATCTTCCTGGAGGTACTGCGGTTCATTAGCAGAGATGCTGGGCTAGGACGGCATCAGGTATTCATTACAGTGTTTTTCTCTTCTGAACTTTTCAAATCTTTTGGAAATCTGTCGGTAGCTCTCAGGAGGGAACGTGGAGACTGCCCTGCGGGGGATCCACAATCCAGGTCTGCTTGCTTTGCTGTGAGAAAGTATTAGGTGCTCAGAGCCCTTTCAAGTTCTCGATGGCAAAGTCCTTGAATTTTGGTGATATACCCATTCACCAAGGAGCTGAATGCACTTCCAGGAGCAGAATTTAGCTCACCAACTGGGTGATGTTCATTCAACAGGAGACAGCACATGCCAGCCCCACCGTCACTTAGGCTCCATGGTGAGGCTGTGTGCTTATGGGGCTTCCTCATCTCCCAAAGCTGGGGAGAAGGGTTGTGGCCAGGCCTGGCCCTATTGCCTGCCCCCCACCTCCACCAGCTGAGTGAGAGGTTAGTCTCCATTAACTCTGGAATGGGTGCGACAGCCTCACTTTCCTCAAAAATCAGATATAAAGTGCAGTGCCTGTCAAAACCCACAGCCCTGAGTGATAGCATCTGCTTGTTGATAAAAGAGTCAGTGAAGGTGGTGAATGCTGAAATGAGAGAGGGATCTGCCCTCCCTGCAGACATGAGAGTGGTGCTCATATCGGATTCTCGACTATGGAATACGTGACCTCTTTGGTGGCTGTGATCGTCCATCTGGCCAGGCTTTAGATCAGGCTTCTCTCTGGTGTGCTGAATGCTCTCAGGGCTGATGTTGTGAAGATGCTGTCTCTGCTCCCATAGGCGTCCCTTCCTGGCTAATCAGCAGCCTGGTATTTCCTTCAATACCTAAGAAGAGCCACTCTTTTTTCCACTGTTCATTTTTGCTGGTGACCAGAGCAAAGGGCTTAAGGGTTTTCTAAAGCCTGACCCTTAGACCAGCTGCAGAAGAGTACTGCTGCTGCAGACCCTTCCCGTGGACCCGGGTAGGATTCTGGGCCCATGGGTGCTGGAGCCTTGCCCAGACACACGGGCTGGTCTGCTGGAGAGTCCCAGAATTAGGAATTTGCTTGAAGGCCAGGCGATGGTGGGGCAGCATCCTCTCCTCTACAGCTTCTCTTCTGTTTGCCGAAATCACCACTGCCTTGTAGTAATCACTCTGAGTATCAGGAGGGAGTTTCTCCTGGCTTGGGAGAATATTTCTTCCCATTGTAGAAACAGCATCTAAAAATAGGTCTTTGATTAGCACCAGAGCATCAACAGTGGAGGCACTTTCGCCTCTCCCACTGCGTGTCTGAGTCTAAGCTTGCATGTAAATTTTGCAGGTGTTGTTAAGTCTGTGCTTGGGGACAGGTCGGACCTGCGCTTAGCAGAGAGGAGCGATGCCTTTCAGTGCCGCCTCACAGGGGTCCTGTGCCGGTGCAGTAACAGCCCAGCCACATCTGCTAGCCATGATGCATTGCCTGAGAGTCAGCTGGGTTTGTGTTCGAATCTGCCACTTCACCAGCTCCTACCTGCACGTGTTGTGGAAAGGGGACAGATCTACCCAGAGCTGGGCTTGGAGCTGGTGTGGTGCTGGCTCCCCTGCAGAGAGCCTTTGCCTCTGTACATGTTTGGTTTAATGCATTCTGTGATCTTCCAGCTTTGCAGTCCAAACTCTGATTTTGCACCTGATCTGGAAGATTTAAGTGTTTCCGTGTGTCTGTCTCACCACACAGTCCTTCTCCTGTCCTCCCGGGAATGCCTTGGCCCAGCTTTGCTCTGGCCTGGAAACACAAGTCATTGGGCTTTTCCTTTGCAGGGTATCCATGCACATTGGCATTCAGTAGAACAGAGCTCAAAGGAAGAAAATACTATAATTAATCAGCTTTAGCAAGCATCAGTTTCTGTTCAAAGAAACATCACAATTTCTAGGTCTGATTTCACAAAACCTGCCGAGGCTCGGTCTAATTGCATTTGCTCAGGGGATTCCAGGATTTCTAGTGAGTTGTAAAATGCGTTATTATGAATTATTCCCATCCCGGTAGCATCGAGGAATACACCTCACGGAGCACACTGTGCTGGTGACTAGGCAAACACAGGATAAAATCTCAAAAGTCCCAAAGAACAGCTGGTTTTGACATAGAACTGAAGATGGCAAGCAGGTAGATATGGACAGGAGCAGAACTGAGTTGAGTATTGTGCTCTGCAGCACTTTAACCCGTATTACCTTTCAGTTAACAAAGGAAGTATTTTTAGAAGAGTTCCTGCTTTTAAATGGCTACTTCTTGATGTTTCTGGGAAGTGTAGAGTAGAGGAGGCAGCTCCTGGCGGAGATGAGCACATGAGCAATCGGAGCGATGTGATACGGGAAGCTTAACATGACTCTGAGGAGTTCCAGTGGGCATTCCCAGCTCACTGCTGTCCCGAGGACCTGTAGCGCTGTCGTCCCTCAGCCTCTCTGGCTCTTTTCTCTTGGTTATGGCTTGTAGGTTTTGGTGCTCTGCGCTTCCAGCCTGAAGTAGGCGCAGCCTGCTGGGATCATGTTTTGGCTGGGGGAGTAAGGTGGTGTGGAGGAAGCATTGAATGGTTGTTCTGTGGCCCTTCTGGACAGTAAAAGAGGGAAAAAAAGGCAGAAGTCTCTGTGTTGCTTGCTTGCATTGAATCCTGATTTCACTTTGAAGGTACAAAGAGGCTGTGGTTGGAACAAGGCTGAGAGGTCTTCTCTCAGGCTTTCTCCAACCACCTCCTCCCCTGCCTGGGCACTGTGAAGACAGTCACTGGGATTTGTGGAAACCATGTTGTCTTCATCTCCACTGCTGCTCAGAGGAGTGGGGAGATTAAGCAGCAGAAACCCCCACCAGGGTCCCAGCTGTCTCATGGAAAAGGCCATTAGGCCCTTAATAAGCTTCCAGACCAGTGGTGGTGGTCCATGCTGCTGGTGCACGTTCAGACAAGCAGTTCTTCACTTTGTCTCAGTGAGCTGAGCTTTCATTCTTCTTCCCCTGCAGTCCTTGTAACCCGGGAGGATGACTTCAACAACCGCTTGAACATCCGAGCCAATTTCAAGGGCTGCACAGCTCTACACTACGCAGTATTGGCTGATGACTACCTGACGGTCAAATTGCTGCTGGATGGAGGTGAGTTTCGTAGCTCCAACTGGCTCTTGGGCCAGGAGCACTTTTTCTGAGTAGGCCTGTTCCACAGAACTGTCAGGCTCGGACACGGACCACACTCTTTCATTGTCAGGATTAGATGTGATTTACTGTTTGCTTTAATCTCTTTATTTTTTATTTTCTGTGTTCCCATTCATCTCCAATGGTTTTTCTCATGTACTTCTGGTAGCTGTTCTCAGTCATTGAGTGTTTCCTGCAGTTCAGCAGAGATGCATCCCCTGGTCTCTCTGTTCAGTATTTTGAACATTTCCCTTTCACAATTTGCACTCTACTCATCTGTCATATCCCTTATGTACCTGTGTGGTGTGGAATCGAAGAGCCCCTGCTTTACTGGGAATGGATCTGCTCTGTAGACAAGGCACTGGATAGGTACCGGTACCCACATTAAATGGTTGAGGCTCAGGTATTGTTGGTACCTTGGCAATGCAGCTCTTGTGAGAATTGGTAGAAATGAGCTTGTGCAGTTATTGGTCCTCCTGGATAAATCACAAACCCCTTTTTCTCATGAATCCTGCTTTACTGTCATCTCTTACGTACTCACGGCTCCAGATTACAGATCCATAGAGATACTTACAGTTGGACTCGATGATCTTAAGGGTCTTTTCCAACTTAAATGATTCTGTGATACTAAAGAGGTGAAAAATTGTAGAATTATTGCAGAGTTCAGGTTGGAAGAGACTTCAGGAGGTCTCTAGTCCAACCTCCTGTTCAAAGCAGAGTCAGCTGTGAGGCCAGACCAGGTTATTCAGGGCTTTAGCCAGCTGGGTCCTGAAAATGTCCAAGGATGCACACTGCCCAACCTCTCTGGGCAACCTGCTGCAATGCTTGACTATCTTTGTGGGGAAAAAGCTCATCAGCACTAGTGGAGGAGAAGAAGAAGATGCATTTAGCTAACAGAATAGACATGTACTACCATGACAACAGTTTTTTATTTTTATCGTCCTGCTGATGTTTACCAGGATGACATTTGCGTCTCTGTTATGCTGTTACCCAGAACCGGAGTCTGCTGAATGTGTATCTACATCTGCATGGTGCTGTTAAAATAGCTGCATCTGCCCACGATGCAAATCGTTCTGCAAACCGCAGAGCTAGTCAGTAAAGTTCTGCTTTCCTTCAGATTTGTGTCCTTTGTCCCTAGCATTCCTCCTACTACAACAATTTCAACTCCTCTCCCCCCTGCAGGGTCACCTAGGGCACCTTTGAATGACCAAGAAGCAGCGATGTTGTCCCTGCTTTCAAGTGTGTGCTTGGCAGCAGCCTTCTGCCAAATGCAGCCTATAGCAGCTGAAGGCTGTCAGCCTGTCCCTGCAGTGGAGAGACTCTCTAGCGTCTCTCTAGCCAGATGCCAATTTCTGCAGAAATTTTAGGAATGTCATAATCTTCATGGGGTGGGCACCTCAGGAGTTCAGGAGTTAATTCTAGGGAAGCAGGCAGGCAGATAATTGTACAACGGGCTCACATAAGGCTCATTCCTTAAGAAAGCAACTAAAAAGGTAATGGAAAGTAGCATCCATGAAGGCTAAACCTCCCCAGAAGAGATGAAGAAAAATAATTGTAGGAACATTGAACCTTGATACTCATACGTACCATATGCTTGTTATCTTTCACAAATAGAAAAATAAGAGTGAAAGGTTGAGATTCAATACCACTGAATTCCACAGTTAACTGTGAGTCAGGATTTCTCTGGGAGCCTGCCAGATACCAGAACCCTATCTCTTGGCCATAAATTTAACCCCCCAAAAAATAAGCCACTGAAAGAAAACCTATTCCAAATGGATTTAGCCAAGGTTCCTCAGGAATGCTTGCAGAGAAGGGAGCTGAAAAAGCAGACAGCTGCTCTGTAGGTTGTGGGAGTATGTGCGTGTGGTGACTGGGAAGTCCTCAGACAAAAATATTGCCCCATGTGTGGTCCAACGCATTTGTCTGGTGTGGCAGACCTGCTTCATGTTTGCAGCATATGTAGACACTGCATGAACACTGAATCTGGCACTTTCTCAGTGCATCTGACTTGCTGCACATCTGCTGCACAGTCCCAACTGCATGTCTGCAGCGGTTGCTTGTCCAAGAGATCTGGTGGTCAGAAGAAACTGCTCCAACAGGACCTCTGAGATCCCACAGTTGTGGACAGGGATGCCTATGGGAGGAGTGGAGTGGGCTTCACCCTCTTGAGTGATGAGCTGTGAATGCACAGACCAGGAAGGGCTTTGATGGTGAGTGCAACGAGCAAGAGAGCCTCTGTGGTGTTAGGGAGAGAGGTAACGTGGTCAAAGTGCTGGCATGGAGAAGTCCTCATCACAGCAGGGTTGTGAACAGATCTGAGCAGGGTGAGTCTGTGCCTCTTGAGGCTGGGGAGTATTTCACGTGTGGGATGGTGTGAATGTCAACAGCAGTGTTTGCTCTTTAAAAATGCCTAAAATCCTGGTGTGGACTAGCTGCGAGGGCAAAGGGGCAGTCCTCTGTGAAGGTGGTACAGAGGCACAGCCAGCGTCAGCAGGGACATACATACGCTGTAGTCATGAGAGAAGGCAATGGCAGAGCTGCCAGCAAGAGGCTGAGAGCTCTTTCTCAGTCTGTTGAGTTTGGGCTGGCAGCCGCACCCCCCATACCCTCTGGAATAACATTTTTTACAAAGATACCTGCTTCTCATTTTTGCCTTTGAAAGTCTCCTTGCAAAACATGTGTATTACTAGCTGATTGAAAGTACCGAGGTAGCTGCTTGGTTATCCTAAGTACAGGTAAAATATGTGTGCAAATAAATGAAGTTGGCACGGAAGAATTTCACTGTACTGAATAAATAATTGCAAGTAGCAAGTCCAGCTCATTTCTACATCTGTCCCCTGCTCAGCTATCTGAGTGCTGTTACAATGCAGGCCTCTTTTAATAGAGAGGACTGTTCTTTTTGTTCAAAAGCCGTTTCTGTATCTGTCCTGGAGCCACTGCTGTCTTCGTGAATGACCGCTTCTGCTGCTCGATGCTCATAGAGAGTTCTTTGTTCGTGGCAAAGTGTCTCAGTTCAGAAGAACTCACTTGGATCTCAGAAAAAAGCGTATAACAATCTGTAGGACTGTGTTTGTTTGAGCACAACTGAAGGGATTGTGTACCAAATCAAAGTGAAAAGTCTGAATTTAGTCAGCCATAGCACTAAAATGTGACGATCGCTCATCACCATTCTGTTCTTAATCCATCCCCATGGAAATCCTTCTGGATACAGATTCAAGAGAGTCCACACTAAGAATGCATTTCCAAGTGAAATTTTTTGTCTTGTGAAGGTATGAGCATGTCCCAGTGTTTATACCCTGGGAACAGCAGTCCAGCAACATGAATCGCACTTGGTGCATGATGCAGAAGTCCTTGTAGGATCCCGGGGCTGAGTTTGCAATGTTCTTCAGATTAATCTGTATTCGCCAGCCCATCCACAACATCCTCTTACCCTTTGCGGTCATAGTTATGATGAAAATTTATCACAATTTACTTGCTAAATCAAATACATGTCTGCTTTTTGTCAGGTGAATTCTTCTGAGCTGGTAGTGTTACAGCAGACCCTTCCCTTTCCTTTCAGTGAGTTTTGCATGCTGGAGTTCGATTTCACGATTGGTGCCTGACACGAGGTTTTCATTGCATTGACTGGGGGTGTTCCCCTCCTCCCAGTTCTGCGCGATAACAAAGCGTTGGTCCCTGCATCCTTGTTAGTATAATCTGCGATGAATACATGGCTGAAGGTCTCAGAAGTGGAGATCGAACACCTTTCAAAGTGTGCCTGCCCCGGGCCCTTTGTGAGGATAATTTCCCCATGCGGTCTGCCATTGATATCCGCGCGTAGGATGTCTCCTGTTTGCTGACATGGAACAGGCTCCCCTCGCTCCCTCCCTTACCCTTCCCTACACCTGCCTTTTTACTAACTGTCCATTTACTCTCCCGAACACTTCCTTCGCTTGGTGCCCTGCCCTCGGGGCCAAAGCCATTAACTGCCAAGGCCCCTCTCTGCTAAAACAACTACCCCGTTGTGCAGCACTGGTGTTTTTTTTAAGGGAAGCTCCCGTGCACTTGCCCCTCACCCCACATCCCTGGCCTTTTGTGGCCCATTCAGTGACTCGCTTGACCCCTCCAGGACCTTATCGCCTTGTGGTCAGCATGTGTGTGCCCAGCAGACCGCGAGACGAAGTCACTGCTCTGTTGTCCTTTCGGGACAGTTGTTGGTGACATTTCACAGTCTCCTGACCTGAGCTGACACCATAAATATCGGTGTTTATGGGAAGGAGTGGGTGGGAGCTCACATCCACAGAGTGCACCAGTTGCTACTGCAGGCACGATCGATGCAGAGGGCTTTGTGTTTGGCTTGGAGGAAGGAAGGCAGGGTCTCCAGCTCGTTGATGATGGAAGTCTCTTCATTTTAGAGGGAGCTTTTATTATGTCAGTATTTAAATCTGCTGCATGAAATTGCCAGTATTAAAAGGTTCAGCTTTCTGCAGGCAATAGGGTAGCCTTGCCATAGAGCTCAGGTGCCTTCTAGCACCCTTCTAAGTCTGATTCTGCTCCAGAACCTGCTGCTGAAAGGCAGGTAGCCAGAGGAGCTCAGGCAGGCACTGATCCGTGGGGAACCAGGACCGGAGCTCAGCTCCTGTGACCCCCAGTGTCTGGAAGCACAGTGGGTGTATTCCTGCCCTCCATCCTCCTCTTAGCTCTGGACATTTGCTGATAGTCAAACTAAACCTTCCTGATGGCTCACGTTGCTACCAGCCCTCTTGCCCTCCAGCAAGTCTCTACAGGAGACTTGAAGGAGCTTAGAAACCTGACCAGGCTGGAGAGGTTCACCAGAAGTTGTTTGTCCCTCTGCATCTCTTGAGTGGCCCCTCCTTTATTAAACCAAGCACAGTCTGCTTGCCTTCATTGTAAAGGCCCTTTGCAGCCTGTCCCAGCCCTGTGCATCACGCTGTCATTTGCTATTGAGAGATCACGCTGCTGACAGCCAGAACGTCAGCTGCCACTGCCTTGTGGCCAGACTGTCGAACAAGCATGTTTGCTTGGAAGCAGCTCACCTGGATGCTGCAGAGCTGCTGTTTTCTCTCCCCTAGTGCTCTCACCAGTGCTCAGTTGTCTGCAGAAGACATTGCAAGTGGTTTGCTGATGCCTTGTCTGTTGCTCAATGGTGTTTCATTGCTGGCATGTGTTCCTCTGACCGTATCCAGCTGCTGTGTCATACTTTGCACTCACTGAAGAAAGGTATCTTTGCCCCTGACTAAAGCATCTAGGTCCAAAGATGCTCTCTAATAGTCACGAGGGACAAAGAGAGAGCTGAGGGGAGAGTTGTGTTTCCCCATCAGGGTGCCGGGGCATTGTAGAATCCCAGAGCCGTGAAATTGCTGAGGTTGGCAGGGACCTCTGGAGACCATCTAGTCCGACCCCTGCTCAAAGCAGGGTCACCTGGAGCAGGTTGACCTGGGTGAGGCTTAGCAAGGCTGAGTGGGAGTGGAAAGGGGGAACAGCCTGGGGAAACCCCGTGGGCTTCAAACCGCGGGGCAGCACTGCTGCTGAGAGATTTTCCCTGCGAGAGATATCCCTTCTCCCAGCATGGGACACATTACCTTTCACAGCCTTGTGCTGGGAAGAGTTGTGATAGCTGTGGTATCCTTGTAATAAATTAAAGTTACACTAAACAAAGCACAGAAGAAAATGCTGCAGAGAACTGTCTTTTTCTTGGGCTAGAGCTTATGAAATGCAAAATCAGAATATTGTGACTTCTTCCCCCCATACACACCTGAGAAACTTGGGCACAGAGAGTAGTGTAGAAGCAAGGTTACCCTGGCACTTAACAGCTCAGCTGTCATGTTTCTTGGATATTGAATTGCTTTTCCAAGTGCTTTTCCAAGGTGTGTTTTGTGTGCATGTCCACATAGCGAGGGGTTGGCCGAACTGGCAGCTGCTGTTGTGTGGAAGTGCACTACTTTGCTGATGCACGTAGGTAGATGGTGGCTTACATTTCATATCTTTGCTTAAAAGCAGAGCAGTTCCCTTCTTCAGAGACTGACCCCTTGCCCCTTGTCAGGACCTCGCCTCTCTCCATCCCCATCGCAGGCACGGACACATCTCCTCCTGCCAAACCTGAACAGCCTCATTATGTGTCTCATTCTCCCCAGCACTTTTCTAATCACTGACCACCTTGCTTTCTACTTCCCATCTTCAGAAATCCCCTTTGCTTCCAGCTCCTCCTAGAGCCAGCATGCAGGCTGACCAGGCTGTTCCTGCATGGGAAGTGCGTGCGCCAAAACACCCTTTGCCTCCTTCTCCCTGCGTGGAACCCTCAGTGTGACTCCGGCACTGCTCCCTGTTCTCATACCAGCGCTAACAATCTCTTGGACTGGGATTGATGGTCTTGGAAGTGCAGAGAGGCTGAGTAGCTGAGGTCACGCAGCACATAGCTGGGGAAGCTGAGAGCGGAGCCGCATCTCACTGGAGCAGCCTCACTGCCCCTGCCGCCTTGAGAGACTTGAGCATGCATGCCTAGGTCTGGCACTCGAGTCTCTCTTGTAAAACGTGAGCGATCAAGTCAGCTCAGTGCACACATCTCTAATTAGAGGGGGGAGAGAGAGAGGGAAAGAGAGGAAGGAAAGAACATACATTTATGAAAACATTTTAGCTGAAGCTGCAATAACCCAGACTTCTGAACTCGATTTGCCAGTAAATTTAGCACAGTACATTTGTTGGTAATGCACCACACTAACCTATTTGGTACAGTATAATTGCAGATATTGTGAGTAGGATGACTGATGGGTAAATGAATTACAGAGCCAGCATTACAAGGGATGCTCTTTTGACATCAGAAAGTGAAAGTGCTTGTGGTATTCTCGAGAAAAATGAGGTTGTAATTATAGCTGGCTTTCTTGTGTTTGAATTCTGCATAATATGGCTTGGAGCATTTTCAGTTGCATCCCAGATGGAAAGGGCTCTGTTCTTACATAGAGAGGGTGAAGGACATCACTAGACAGCTGTGACGATGAAGAGGAGATACCTTGGGCCTGATCACATCCTCAGAAGGTGACATTGTTGTTTCACTGCACTCGGTGAAGTCACTAGCGTAAGCAAGAGCAAAACTGGGGAAACTACATGAGAAACTGAGGAAGTCATGCTGCTGTAGGTCTGCTAGGCTGACGGTCTCTGAACAAGAGGTCTTTTCTAATGGGTGGATCCCCAAAAATTTCCAGCCAAGGTTCAGATGCAACTGTACAGTGAGTTTAAACCTACTGAATTATTTTGCTTTGCTCGGTTCTTCACTGAGCCCTGGAGATTGATCAGGTTGAAAAGCGCTGCCCTGGGGCCCAGGACAGTAGATGGTACGCTCAAAAAGTTCCCACATGAGCTGGTTCCCTTCAAAAATCATTTCATTTATTCTAAAGCTACCTTGGCAGCTTTTCCTGTCCCACCCTTGATCTCCGCTGGCTCTGCCTCTGTGCCTTGACATCAACCAGGTCTTTGGAAGGAGCAGTGGTGCAGGTATGGTGGTGCCAGCTAACAGGACAGAGCAAGACAGGAACCAGGAGTCCCTTTGGTCCGTAGCACTCATTATAAATGCACAGCATGTCTGCAGGGGGCTGGGAGAATGTGTGTGCTTGTCTTGAAAGCCAGTGTTGTTGCAACTTGGTTTGGGGAAGTGAAAACCACAGGCTGCTCTGCCTTCACTGGGTTTTTTTGCTCCACATTAGCTAGAGTTAGGAACTGTTTGTCTTGTGAAGAACAAGGCTGTAACTCAGTCCTTGTGAGCAAAACCAGGCCAGTATGAAATGATAACTCTGCCTTTGCTGTCCGGGATCCTGCAGGCATGCATGGAAGTGGTAAGTGGTCATGCCAGGGGAGCATCCCTGCTCCCGCAGAGCCGCGTGCTCGCAGATCCCTTATTGCCCAGGCTACGGTGTCGGAGGGAGTGTGGCTGAGTCCTCCCCTGACTCCCTGCCAGTGCCTCAGAGGACACTGAGCCCTTCCTCAGCCCGAGGCAGCAGCGGGGTGTCAGGGTCAGTGTTTCTGGGGAGCCACACGCCTCGTAGCTGCCCCTGGGTGCTCTGTCCTGGAGGTTTCCTCCAGGTCTGGCACCTACTATAATGCATCCATCCCAGGCCAGCTGTTGTGCAAGAGTGCCTGAAATCCTCTCTCCCTCTCCATGCTCATATTTACAACGGAATGTGATAAATTCAGTATTGATTCCTTCTGTTGCACTGTAAATTTTGCAAAAGATGATTAAATAGTGCAATAGAGTCTGCAAGCGCCGTGGCTCAATATGTTCTGGGCCGGCGTATCGACCCCCTCCATCCAACGGCAGCAAGTTCCACTCCCAGCTGCACCAGACCAGTAATTAAAATCCTGTGAGACTGGGATTTAGAAACCAATCATATCACAGCATCGAAGTGTCTAACATCCCAGCGTGGCGAGAGCAATAAGCGTATAAGTGCAAGCACATTTATGTCCATGTCGGAGTGCTTAAGAATAGTTTCCCCATAGGGCAGGGGAGCAAATAGATCCCTCTCTAAGTGTTTCTGGGTACAAAATTCTGCAGTGACATAATGTTTGTCATTAAGTTAATAGCTCTGCACACATGTGTAGATATAGAGAGAGATGATGATTCTTTAGTTTCCCCTCTCATACTGTTACCTTACAAACAAGAATAAGGTGGATTGTTTTCACACCCAGGTATCAAGTAGGCATAAAACAACTTACACTCACATTACAATAAAGCAAGACTGAAAGGAGCAGGTAAGTCAACTTGTTTTAAAAGGCATGGCAAAGAAAAAAGGTTTTTCTGAGCCCAAAATACAAAGTCCAAATTGCCCAAGCCTTTCCATGCTCTGGTCCTTCCTGTGCATTGCTGGAGAAGATTGTGTTTGAAGGCAGTTTGAATTTAACCACTTATGCAAGTTGAAAGCAGTTTGAGGTAAGATTAGCTAATACTCGTAACGTCTTGAGGGAAGCCTGTTTTTTCCTCAGATATGTCAAGTCTTGTGCTCGGAGTACAAGAACTTGCAGACCTGGCTCCCCTACTTCATCCTCTTCATGCGGTCTGTGTCTGAGTGATACATGCAGTGCTGTGTGTCAGGCACAGGGGACCAGCAGCGACCGCGGTGATCCCCTTGCCAGCTGCCCTGGGAAAAAGAGCTGCAGGAGGGAGGCTGCTGTGCCGTGCTGTGCCATGCTGTGTCGTGTCATGTCGTGTCGTGTTGTGTCATGTCGTGTCGTGCCAGGGGTGCACCAGCAGCAGTACCCTTGCTCAAAGAAGCACTGCTGGAGGGCACTCTTCTCTGCTGGAGCTCTCAAAAGGCATATCTAAAATAACATGTTTATACTTAACACACACGTTAATTTATTTTTTTCTCTGTCTTCTTCTGTTGCAACCTTCCCATTTGCCATGCGTGTGAACTGTTCTGTGTATTCAAAGAGAAATACAGTCCTCTCCTGTTATTTTTCTGGAGGGCAGGTTCTGGTTGGGATTGTACCTGTGCACTGGGCATACCTCTACAGAGCTCTTTATTTTCCAGAGTTCCACTGGGGTCACTGAAAGCAAATTTGGTCATTTTATTGTATTTTGTAATTTTATACTGGGGTGAAAAATCTATGTGCAAGATTCCACCTATAAAGAAGGGCAACAGCCCTTGTCCCAGCACTGAACAGCATAAAAGAGATCAAGTAAATGTGAAGGGCTTGTTCTGAGTTTGAAAGAGTGTTCTGTAGTTCATACCCTGAGGTGTATAATGCTGCGTTATGTGGTGCTGAGGACACCAAAAGGCCTTCAGGATGCAATGTGCCTGAATAAACAAGCATTGGGCTGAGTTTCAGGAGATCTGGGGTGCTTCTCAGCCCTGCCAGCGGCTCACTGTTCTAGATATTCCTCTCTTTCTTCCATCCTTTATCGTGTCCATCTGCACAGCAAGCTCCTCTAGGCAGGTCACTCGCTGCTGGTGCCTAACGATGTGGCAATGCAGGACGTAGCATGGCTGGGAGCACACTGCACCCGACCACGTCCCTGCACCCCTGAGAGCAGCCGGGAACAGCACTGAGGAGGAAAACTCAGAGTAGGACAAATGTCTGGTGCTTTCTTCCTTCTGAACTAATTCCCACTTTGATTCAGCAGCAAGTTAATGTTTTCATGGAGCTGTTGACGGCAACTCCAATGCCTCGTGCCCGATTTCCCGGTGGAAGGTGGCTCAGTGCCTGTCAATGCTTGTATGTAACTCAGATCGATTTTTCCACACGTGCATTGGTTTACATTTATTATCTAAGTTGAGTTTCGCTTGCCAGCTCATCGCTGTCACTCAAATGGCTCTGAAAAACTTAGTATTGGTAGTCATCTTTGTCATGTCAGTATTAGCCCTCACTCCAGCCACTCACAGATGGTCTGACCACACAGGCATTAGCAGAAATCCCTTGGATGCCTTTGACAACTTTCTTCCTCTGTGGACACTGACCTTTAAATCCTTTGTTTTCAGTGTTTAAGTCATTGTTTATCCATGAGGAGCCTTTTTCTTGTAACAGCTTGCATCTTAGGTGCGGAACTCTGAAGTTCTCGGGCATCAGAGATGCATCTGCATGGAGTAGATCCCGGTTTCCAACTGAACAGTGATGGCATGGCCCCCAGCTCGGGAAGGCAAGGCTTTCTGCCAGAAAAGTTGTGCTGACTTTTGCTCTTACATGTTTTTTCCACATGTCTGCTACTGTGTTTCCTTGTATAAGTGTTTTTTACAGATTGGTGTCACATTTGCTGCCTTCCACTGTCACCGTGTAGTGGACATGACAAGCCATGAGTCGTTAGCGCTGGTGGATAATTTGGTGTTTAAGCTCCTTCTGAACTCCTCAGTGAAAAGTCTCCAGGCCTGGCAATTTATTAATGCTCAGTAATGTTTTAAAACTGTTTCTGCTGATGCTTCAACTTGAGGCAGGTCCTGCAGCGTGTGCCTGTAAGAGGTTTGGCGTGAGACCCTTTCTGTGGTAACCGCGGATGCAGAGTGCAGTTAGCCATTCCTCACATCATCTCAAGCCCTCCTGCTTCACCTTGGTCACCTCTGGAAACTCACCTCCTCCGGCTGACTTCCAGCTTCTGATACAGTTAAAAAGTTGTTCTAGTTTTCATTCCTGAAGCAAGGGCTTCTTTTAAATACTTTTTGACCTGTGTTTTTTCCATTTTAACTTGCCAGAGCAAATGCTCCGTTCCGTTTTTCTCATCTGGACAGAGCTTCCAGATATTCCAGACAGAATAACTTTTCTCATTATAAAGACTTTTTAATAAATAGCATGCGTTTCTTTTGTCTTTAACATCCATGTTTCTGAAAGTTATCTGCTGGTGGGCTGCATTCTTGTATGTTAAAAGCTGCTTGTGAAATACGTGTCTTATTGATTTAAAAACAGGTTTACGTTACTGGAAAAAGGGGTGATCATGCTAATTCAATCACTGAAGACTCAGGAGGAGAGAAGTCTTTTTATATTACTTTAACTAGCCATGTGGAGCAATAATAATGTCATTCCTTGTCAAAGCTGATGGCTGATGACATTGTGTAATCCCCAGCAGGTAGTGTGGGCTGCTTCCTCCTGGTGAATCCCAGACTATGTTGGTATTTGAACAGGGCCACGGAAAGGTGTAACTGCAGTGGCAAATTGCATTCAGTGCACCAGAGTTGTGCAATTCATCCCAGCGCTTGTCTGCCACTCAAACCCTCCCTGGTTCAGGACAACAGCCGCTCTCTGTGCCCATCTCCAGCACCCTCAGCAGCATACCCACTGTGGGAGTGGGGATTTCCAGGCTCTTCTTTCTGGGATTTAGTCTGCTTCACCAGAAAAGACTTTTTGCAGACAGGACATTCAGAATGGCATCAGGACATAGACCGTCTGGTGCTAGTTCATAGCAGCTGCATCCTCTGTCCCCAAAGCAGCTCCTGTTGAGCGGTCTGCAGAAGAGAGGCTCAGGACCGAAACGCTGAGGTTGGAGGTTACCTCTGAGGATGCCCGAGAGCAGCAGTCCACAAAGGAGCTTTCACAGCATCTGGTTGCACTATGAAATGAGGTCCTCACACTTACTCCTTTCCTTGTCTCAGTGCCCCGGGCTTTCCCAAGTTTCACAGGCTTTCTGTGTCCAGTCTTTGGAGAAATGTAGCTCTCTGGGTGTCCCTATGGGTCATTGATAACGCTTTGAGCCCCATTCTGTCTGTCTGAGGTGTGAGGCTTATTCTTGCTTCATCAGGCACCTATTTGGCTACATGTCCTGAGCCAGATCTCCGCTCCTCTGCCCTGTCAGGACAGACTGGTGGAGAACGGAGAGCAAGGACCAAGCTGCGGCAGGGTCCCAGGGCTGCCAAGCTGCAGAGGACACAGGGCTGCCCACGGAGCATTGCTGGGATGCTCCTCCAAGCCCCGTGTGAGCCCTGCAAGCCCCTGGCATCCTCCTCTCCCTCCTGCCATCACCTCCTCCTCTCTGCCATCTCCCCCTCTCCCTGCCATCCCCGTCTCCTCCCTGATGGCAGTGGAGGGCCTGGGTACCAGCACCTGCTGTGTCGTGAGCTCTATTGACAGTTATCCAGAATCTGAAGGAATTCAAGACAAATTGTTAAGAGGATGGAGTTAATAAAATTTGAAAAATTGAGGCCTGTCACTCTACTAAACTTTTTTCGATACTGCTGACAGAAACATATTTCCCCAATGAGTGACCTTATGCAGCTGCTCCAGCGACGCGATGCCGCGCGGATGCTGCGAGTGAACCAGCGTGCTATTTATCAAATATTATAAGCCGGGGCCTCCTAATATGAGCAGGGAGGTGTGGGAGGAGGCGACGGGCTCGCACAGCCCGAGGTGTTGCCCAGGTGTCGATCTCCAGCTACAGACAGCTAGTGGGAGGTGACAAATTGCCTTCTATTAAGTCTCCAAAGGTTGACGTCCCCTCCGCTGCCGCTCCAGCCAGCTGCCGGGGTGGGAGAGGGCAGGGGAGGAGGTGGAGATGGGGAAGGGGGTCAGGCCGGGGCGCTGACAAACCGGTCGCCACTTTTACCTTCTATTAGCAAGCAAAGTGACACTGTTATTTATTGCGGCGTAATATTTTATTGCTGCCGGTACTCAAGGTTGGAATCGACCAGTTGTAGGAGTCAGGTTCTATCAATTATTGCAGCAATTAGTCAAGTCGTCAAAGCCATTAACAGGGGGATTAGGCCAATATTGGATAGCCATTATTGATAGATCCAGGAGAAGGGAAAAGCCAAACAAACCCTCAGCCTCCATCTAAAATGAGAGCAGGCCTAGCCTCGAGGATGTCATCATTTGGAGAAGCCAGAAAACTTGCCCCCCTCCTCACTGCACAAACCCGGGGTGGGTTTTGGCAGCAGGGGGGGGCCATGGGAGCACTGTCTCTTTAAAAGATATTGAGTGGCCGGCCTCAGCAGTATATAATCTCACCTGTCTCGATCATATTCTTTATTTGCAATGACAAGGCTTGCAATAGAAATTACTCTGTGTCGAATGTTTATGGAGCACATTTTTCATTCTGTAAGCAAATATAGATCCCTGATGCCAATGCTTAGAAATAGCTAATCTCTCTGGCTCCCGCTCGCAGAGAGTCCTCTCACTTCTTTCATATATTATGATTGCTGCTCGCTTTTATTGAGCAATCCTGGTGCTCTGCACTCTCCTGCATTATAGAAGCAGAAGCTGCAGCCTGCTTTGCCTGTGCCAAGGTACTCGGTTTGTTCCTGTTTCCAGCGGGATGGAAGATGTTTGTTGAGCCCCTTGCAAAGTGGGGATGCTGTAGCAGTGCCCAGGCTCCCGTTTTTCACAGTCGTGCACAGGCACCATCAGCCTGCCCTTCCCAGCAGCTTGTCACCACTGTCCCCTCCGTTTTACAGGCAAATCAGCCAGACCTACTATAGGCTCTTCCCTCCCCAGGTTGCTTCTCAAGGCTCAATAAGTGCTGTAGCTTTGAAACCGGTGGGATGGTCAGCTCAAGCACCAACCTGAGGAATTTCAGGCCGATTTGAAGCCTCATTCTCCTAACCCTTGGTGTCTGGTCGGTGACAGCAAGCTGTCGTGGAGTCACAGAGTGCACCAATATTAGTGCTGAGTCTCTCTGCTTTAGACATACCTCCTGAGATGCTGAGAGCCAGAGATTAATCCTGAGACCTTGCCTGCCTCACTGGCTCTTCCCCAGTACCCCTCTCTCCTGATCTTGGACTGCCCTGTCCAAGATTCCCTCTATATACTTCCCATCACTGCAACTGGGAGCCGTTTGCCTTTGCACATTCTTCCGCAGTCCAGCGTGTCTGGGACGGGGACAGAGGACGGGGAGCAATCTCTGTGTGAGCTTGTTTCTGTGAGGGTGCCCATCTGACTCCCTCCAGTTCAGTCTTTGGGGTTTGTTGACTTTTTTTTTTAATTACATTCTAAAGAAGAGTGTGATTTTCCCCCAGAAGCCACTCCTGTGGCTTAGGGTGGCAGCTGTTTAGCAGACTACAGCCATCTCCATCTCCAGCTTGGAGTAACAGAGAGGAAGGGTAGCGTGTCCAATTGAAGTCGTAATGGTCCCATGTGGCTCCCACAGGATCGGGAGCGGGTGCTTTTGTGAAGCTGTATTTTCTTCTGGTGACCATGTGCTCTCATCCCCCACAGCAGCTCTTCCCTGCCAAGCCAATTGTTAGCAGTGACAATTCCTTTTCTTGTTCCCTGGACACCCGTGCATGTAACCGCTGGTTGTACATTGTCCCTTTCTGATCCAGATAGCCTTTGGAGCAAAGGTTAAGAGGGGATGCTGACTAGGACAGGAGGCACAAGATGTGCTTCCTGCTCATTCTGCCCCAAGACTGAACTCCGATCCCCTGATCTTATAAATTTCTTCCTGCCATCAGGTGCCAACCCCCTGCAGAAGAACGAAATGGGACATACACCCCTGGATTATGCCCGTGAAGGGGAGGTCATGAACCTTCTGAAAGCGTCGGAGACAAAGGTGAGCCTGAGATTCAGGTGACTTTGTGCTTCCTTTCCCACTACAAGAACAGTTTTAAAGAAGACCTGGCGCAAGCAATGGAGGAGCGCCTTAGCACACCTACACCTCCATGCTTTTTCAAAAGAGGTCTGTATAAGTTAATGACATGATGCATAAGGGGAAAAAAAACCTCTTCTGAAGTCTTGTTAGCTGTGTTCGTGGCTATGTGTCCTCCTCTTCCATGTATAACATTTCTTCCTCAGCAGTGACCTGCACAGGACCAGTAATACTGTTCTGTAAGCCCTTGGCAAAAAAAACAGTAAAATCGGGGCATTGTTTTTACTGTATTTTCTGAAATTCCTGGTAAAAGAACCAGGTCTGAGAACCCAGAGTTCATTTGTGGGCCTGGTATCCATGCATTCATGAGCACCAGTCTAAGGCAAAAGACCCCCATTTCTGCTGTCCAGTTGTGAAATGGCCATCTCATCCCTTCAGCCTCACTGTCTCCTTGAGTGGGCTGGAGCACATCGTGTACCATTCGTGAGTTGCTGTTATAAGGTATTTTAAAGAGGGAAAAGAACCACATTTGCCATAGTGGTTCCAATAAAAACCCCAGGAGTAAGTAGATGGACAGAGATGTGCAGCCTGATGTCAAGGATTTAAAATTCCTGGATATGAGGCCTTATTCGAGTAGAAGCAACTAATTATCAATTGGTATGAGAGGCCATCACAGCAGCCGTGAGCAATGCCTCTTGAGCATCGTGGCTCCAAGAATCTTAGGTCAGTGGGAGTGTGAAACTCCCCCCGCTGCCCGATGAAAGGGGGGGTACCAATGCCACCAGACTGCAAAAGCAGAAACTGAGGCACGAGGAGGCCAGGTTTGCTCGTGGTTGCAGACTTATCCTCTGATGTTATGCTCCTCAGAGGTTGGTCTACAGGTTTGGAATTTGAACTTGTGTGCTGGAAAACCAGAAGTTAAGAACTTGCCCACAAGTGGAAGAGGAAGTAATTAAAACTGTGGCAATTACTACATTTAGTGGACATTACTATGAGTTAAATGTGCCAGGCAGTCAAAACTGCTGTACTGCCTGCACTCACCTAGGAAAATCCTTGCTCAAGCAGGAGTTCAGAATCATGTTGCCTGAATGCTAAACCTCTGTCCTAAGCAGGGAGACAGGGATCTTTCCTCTTGGGCTCTCCATGCTCCATCACGGCAAAGGAAACCCTGACCGTGGCGCTCCTCTGCAGAGCTGACAGCTTCTTGTGTTAGCCAGAAGCACCGCTTGGTCGCTTGGACAGCTCTCCAAGCAAGTTTTAAGGAAGAAAAGTTGAGAATAAAATACTTGAAATCTTTACGAGAAGGAGGGGGGGGGAATTATCTGCTGGGTAAATGGTCTCTGGAGTCCAGCATTGGCAAGGAAATCTGCCCCTAACAGTTTGAAAAGCTGCATTGGTTTTTATGCTTAACTAATAGAAGGAGGAGAGAAAAGAAATATATCTATAGAGATGTTCCTGATGAAAATGATTGTACTTGTATATAAAACATAAGGCAGTCAAGCCAGCTCGTGATGAATATTCAGCTGGGGGGGATATGGTGCTCCAGGGGTTGCATCCACCCCAGTATCTGCATTCCACTGAGAGTCTTTGAGAATTTATTGCTCATTTTAATCACTGCTAGAGAATGAATTGGCAGAACTATTACTGGATAGGCACATCCCATAGATTTTATTTACATATCCTTGTGACAGAATAACAAGGAGTTTTCATATGTATTTTTAATTTATTTTGATTTCCTTTATTCTTTAAAAAAAAAAAAAGAATTCTGTGTGTGCTTTCCCTATGCTAGACCACACTTGCCTGGTGTTTAGGACTCTTGAGCTAGTTCACATTGCTAAACAGTCCAGTGAAATTTAAATAAGCTGTCATGTATCTAGGGCAGAAAGGAAGGGAGTAGCCCTTGAAACTAGTGTCTTCTGTATGTAACTGGAAGGAAAGCAGCCCCAGAACTGATTTCAGCTCTTCTAAGTATTTCTTTGCCATTCAAGTCCTCTTTCCCCTGGTGTACTGGGCCCAGTCAGATCCATCCAGTGGTCTCTCCTGTGTCCCATCAGTGGCTGCTAACAGATTTTTAAGGAATGTTTCAGCCAGGATGAGCACACAGTTGCCGTTTCTCTGGGCTCCCTTCTGGCAAGCAGTGGTGTGAGGACCTCCTGAACTGGAGCTTGTGTCCCCTTCATCATACTGAATTGCCTTTGATGGACCTTTTAAAGAAAACAAACATCCAGCTGTGGCTTGCTTTTTCCATCCAGAACATCCTCGGGTTGTTGGTTTAAGCATATTTTATGAGAAAAATTTCTCTTTTGGTTGTTTGCAAAGTGTCTGTTCATTAAGCCCCACACAATCTTAAATGTAGTGTCAGGGGCAGAGCAGCCTTGCAGTGAAAGCTGATTTTATGCTTTCTGTAAACCCACAAGAATTACTTCAAGATGGTGTTTGCCCTTCCCGCGGAAGAACTACTCTCCAGATCTCCAAAGGCTGTCATAGCTTAGTTCACGTCCCCGACATGTTCTGCAGCTGACCAGAGGTTTATCATCTTGCTTTCCTTTAATTTTTAGGATCTTACCCCTGTAAGGCGAAAGACACTGTCCCCTCCACATCTGTAGGTTTTCTGCAAAGGTTTGCTTCTGCTGGTGCTGTGCTTTTGAACCTCTTCCCTCTGAATATTTTCCCGTAAATGCAGTCATGCTTGGGAGGGATGCCATGCTGGGTAAAGAATAACGAAAGCCAGTGAATACAATTGCCGTACCCATCTTGGTGACAGGCAGCCAGCTGTTATTATCTCAAAGTGAGGTCTGCCAAAGCACAGACAGAATGAATATCTTACTAAAAATGAACATTTCTTGTGCTTCTGGCATTGCATCAGGAGAACCTCTTAGCCCAGGTGAGCACAGGAGTTTGGTTGCCTTCAGTGCAAGAGCAGGGTACCACTCCTTGCATTTCTTTCAGAGCACGTAACACCGCTGTAATCCGCTTAAGTGCCAGTGATGTGCCGTAGAAGTCAGAGGGTGAGGACACAGTCCCCACTGACACTGTTTCACACTGCAAACCTGGAACGGGTGTTGCTTTCTCTGGCTGCTGGTTTCCTCACCACCAACACTGAGGACTGAAGTCAAATGCAGATGAGGTCAAAATGTCCAGCAGAAATGTCTGGCAGGAGCGAGACCTGGGTCAGATGTGGTGCTCCAGCTGCCCCTGGTGTCAAGATAGCAGGGAGAAGGTAGGAGAAGCTGGGTGCATACCTCTGTAGGAGGGTGGTGGAGGGAATGGAAGAGAAAGGAGTGCAAGCTTGCGTCTCGTGTAAAACCCAAGGGGCTTTTTGTTGCAGGTTGTATCCCAGACTGATCTAAAAATATGTTTTTCTCAGTGGACTTTTCTCGTTCTGGTGAGCCCTGCTCAGTGTGGGTTGTGGCTGCTGCTCAGGATGCTCCGAGCTGGCAGCGTGACCCAACTGCGAGATGCCTGGTGGTACTGCAGCTCTGCCAAGGAGATGGCACATGGGACGGCAGGTCTCTCCAGAACAGAGCCTGAGCAGAAAACCATAGTGGGACAGCTTGGCTGGTGCAGCTTTTTACCCATGAAAGGGACTTTCTTCCTACCCAAGGACTTCTATAATGTTGGTTTTCCAAGGAGGGAGGGAGAGGGCATTGCAGAAAAAGGGCATCCCCTCCTGCTCTTCATGCGCGTCTTCCTGCTTCTCTATAAACCCACGCAAATCGTTCAGTATCCTGACAACACAGATCAAATTCTCTGTACCTTAAGAAAGGCAGAAGAGGAGGGAGGAAGAAAAGATTTGTCAAGATATATAGAAAGACACAGATATATGGCAAGAGCAGTGCTTTGAGCTTTGTGGTGTACACGGAACTGGGGGAGATCACCACAGACATGACGGTGTCTGTCCCGCAGTGCTGTTCCACTGGGATCCGCAGGGAAGTTATTGCTCCACATGAGGCATCAGGGCTGATGGCATCTCTCCGTTACACACGAGACTGATAGCACCAGCCCAAATTGGATTGTTTGCTATTTATTTTTTTTTAACTTCTGTCAGAGCCACTACTGGCCCAGGAAACACTGGCAACCTGGCCGGGGGGGGGGGGTTTATCTGCTCCGGCTCTGGCAGCAGGATCCTGCTGCAGCTTCTGCAACTGCTTTCTGGTTTTGTTAGAGGTGTTTCCCCTTCAGGAAGGTGGGTTAAATGATGGAGCCAGTTATGTGTGTTAAGTTACTCACTCTGCAAACCCTGTGGGCTCTTTATGTTCTGTCCTTAGCTAAGTCTGGCGTTGTGGGATGGTTGTTTCCAGAGCAGTGTTTCACTGGTGAAATGGCCAGCCTCTGCTTGTGAGGGGAAGGGTGCTCAGCAGGAAGTTTTGCAGCATTTTCTAAAGATGAGCAGGGGCTAGATTTGTCCTCTTTCCTCTGGAAGTTCACTGCCCCATAAGACCTGCTCCCACTCTGCCTGTATCCCATCCCCAAGCATCTCGGAGATGTGCTTGTGTCGGACGTCTCTGTAAACTACTCTGTGTGCTATCTCAGCCTTCAGCTCCAGAAAATGATCTGGATGGAAGCAATGCATAAGTTACTGGCTCTCAAAGGCCCTGCTTCCTTGTGAGCTGGAGGTGGAAGAAGGCAAATTTCCAGAGTAAAGAGCATTTTTCAGTGCCGTCCTGTGTGCTGCTGCGGGTTTGTCTGCAAAGCAATGGTATCCGACTTCCCCAGTGTACACAACAGGACACACTGATGCTCTTCCATCCCTGCGGGATGTTGTTGGAGTCTTTGAACAGGAGATGTGTGGAGGGTAAGAAAACAAATATAGGTAGAACAGTCAAGGCTTTATTTTTCAAAATAAGCAAGCTCATAACAGGTTAAGAGTTCATTAGGAAATTTGAGCAGTGTCAGTGTTCCCTCTGTGTCACTGTTACAGAAGCAGTGCAGTGTCTGGTTTTCCCATGAGCTTCAAAGCCGGTTCCTGAGTGCTGCCCATGGTGTGGCAGCTCACCCACTTCTCTCCATTCCCGTGCACCCCAGCCTCCATCCCCAGCAGATCCAGAAATTTCACCTTGCTTGAGCTGGTGCTTCCAGACCAAGCTGCATCTGCCCTGGCTGCTTCCCAGTGCCAGGGAGCAGTGCTCTGTCTGTCTGGGTGTCAGAGAGATACCCATGCAGGGCTTTGCAGTTCTGGGGAGGGGGAAACTCTATGTACCTACCCGATGCTTATGTTGTTGCTCCGAAAAGCCTCTGGTCCCAACGTTTTCTTTCCTCCCACAGTTCCAGGAGGAGCAGCGCAGGAGGGAGGTGGAGGAACGCCGGAGGTTTCCACTGGAGCAACGGCTAAAAGAGCACATCATCGGTCAGGAGAGCGCAATAGCAACGGTGGGAGCAGGTAGGACCCCTCACCCACCGCCCACTCTGCACTCCCACATCTTCTGCTCTGCAGGGAAAGCAAGCCATTCCCTCAAGCCCTGATCTGAGGCTGCCTCTGAGCAGGTCACCAAGGTTGGTGGGGGACTCACCGTGAGGTCCAGCAGGTATTTCTTGGCTGTGAGAGAGAACGCTTGCTCTTTATCACAAGAGGGGCTGTTTCAGGTGCAGCAGCAGAGACGACCATTGGATGCTTTCTTCCCAGGCACTGGAGTGAGGTGCCTACAAGCCCTTTCATTTGGGATGCTTTCTCCCCAGATTAAGTGTAGTGTCTCAAAGGTCGAAGTTGGTCACTGACATGCCCACCTCACACCTTTGAGCACGCACGCAGGCAGTTCTCAGCTAAACACAGTGGCTGAACATGATGACACTTGAACATTGAGCTATCTTTTTACAAGATCATTTGTCTAAAGAATATCACTCATTAATAATTTGCAAGCAGTTTTGTACAACTTTATGTACAGAAGCCCCTCACACACAGGCTGCTTTGGGGAATTTTCCTGTATCCCTTACAGATTTGGGGCTTCATTCCACATAAAATACAAGCACATACTTCAGCCGCACTTTCCGGGCCATATGTGCTACGTCAGATCAAAGGCCAGTGTCCTGCCACTGTTACCAGAGCACAGGGAGCTTTAGCAAGACAAATACAGAGTGGTATTTCCTCACTCTACTCCCCCAATGTCCATCGATTTGCAAGCCAGGAGTACCCTGAACCAGAAGTTACAGTTTTGTGTGCAGCAGCCCTCAAGAGTTTTCTTCCATGAATTTGTCCAAGTTTCCCTTGGATCTCCTGTAAACATCCAGCCTCTGCAGCGTCCTTTGGCAGACAGTTGCATCACTAGGGAAGAAATAGACCCTTTTATTCATTTTAAATCTGCCTCCTGATAGTTTCGCCTGGTGCCCTCTAGTTCTTGTGTCAAACGAAGCATTTGCTGCTGAGGAAATGGTTGCTCAGCCAAAGTAGCTGCAGTTTATGGCACAAAGCTCTTCTTGCCTCATAACAGACTGATTCCAGTTCGAGTTCAGAGCCTGGCCCCACTTTGATCAGTGGGGGTTGTGATCCTGAGCTCTCAGAGTGTGTTTGGTTGTGGTTAGCCATAAGATACCCAGGCTTTGGGGAGGATGGGATGGATGATAGCTGATAGAAGGGTTATTTGCCTCCTGAGCCCTTTCCATCCCTACCTTTCTGGAGGTGTTGCCAGTAAATACCAAAGATAACATTAAAGCAAAACCTTTTGCAGCAGCATGTCCCTGTGGCATTCCCTGCTGTATCCGCGAGCCCTTACAGATACAAGGGGACACCATCTTCTCTTGCTATATACACTGCCGAGAGAGGAATGCTGCATGAGGCACCTCCTTAAGAGACTCAGCTTTAAAGCACATTGCCTTTACAAGTCTGCTTCTGTTGTTTTCTGTCTTGCAAGCCGTGTTAGTTGTCTGTGCTATAGATTTGGTAAAACATGTGGTCACACATGTCCGTGAATCCATTGCAAACAGTGCAAGCCCTTAGCTAGTGTTGCCTTGTCTGGGTCTGCTGAAAGCCGTGCTCAAATGAGGGTGCTGGTGCCTTTTTCTGGAGGTGTTTCTCCTGCACTTCAAATTCTAAGTTTTCACTGCTTATAAAAAAATTAAATAAATGCAGGGAATAAATGAGGAGTCTGGCCTCTTGTGGCTGTGATGGAACCATACAAGTGTGCAGCAAGGGTTGGAGGAAAAGGTAATGGTTTTCATCGGACCAATGGCTGGAGTTGGGGAAAAAACCAGACCAGCTTTTAGGCACACTGGCCCAAACAGAAACCATGAATTTCAGATGAGCGCAGACAGTTGCTCTGAGCATAACTTCGTTAATCAATTAGGCACTTTGAGATGAAAGGGTGCTGGGCATCTGTGGAGCAGAGGGGGATGATTTCTGACTGTATCAGTTAGCCTAGTAAATGCGATTATCTGTCGCTGTAAACGTTGCTTTGCTTATACCACCACGGCTCCAGCAGCAGCATCCCTGCAAAGCGTGAGCCTGGGGCATCAGCCTGGCCCTGCAGAGAGCCTGGAGCTGCAGCTCCACCAGCTCTGAGCCACCCGCTACCCTCCCGGGGAGCACTACGCTTTGTCTCTCGCTGAAGGCACCAGCCAGACTCCATCCATTGCACGTGATGGAGCGCACAGCCCCGACCAGAGCACCTGCAGAGAAAAGAAAAGAGGGGTCCCGGTTGTTTGTGTGAGGTGGTTTTCCTTGGTGTCACAAGCTTGGGGCAGCCACTCAAAACTCAGGAGCAGTTTTTTTCATGCTGGACACTAAAAGACTGTAAGGAAATCAAGGCTCCAGCAAGCTGGGCTGGGTTGAATTTGCCAGTCCAAAGCCTGAAAGCCTCTGGATCCTGTTAAAAATTCCTTGAATCATCCGCGCATCCTAGTTCAGTGCCTGAAAAAGGGACAGCAAGGTGAGACCAGGCTGAGGTCAGGGCAGAACTGTGAGCAACGTGCTGTCATAAATACAAAAACCATAGCGGTCTAGTTAACAAAGACAAGTCCTGTGTGATCTGGAAGCCCTGGAAAGAGCCAGCTCTCCCCCTGCAAACACAACAGACACCCTCTGTGTTTGGAGAGTGGCTGTGCCTGGGGGCAGCAGTACGGGCTAATTGGGAAGGTTTGATTAATGGGTAGTGCCTGTTTCTGACACAGGTGGTGTTTCTGCACATTAGAGTGGCTGCCTTTATGGAGGTTTCTCTTATTGAATTATAGGGAATGTGCTTGATACCCCTGCAGCCTCGGGATATCAGACCAAAAGGTAGCAGGAGAGTCTCCGTCCCCTCCTCCCCCTCTTCCCTTCTGCCCCATTTTTGTTGTTTTCTTTCAGGAAGAGTGAATTTAGAGACATGACTTTTTCTTTCAAGCACTTCCCATCTATTTTTGTTATTTATTTTATTCCCAGCTGGTTTTGCTGCCACTTTGTGGACTCCACGTGCCTCCTGTTTTGCACTCACCGATGCAGTTTGTTGGCTAGGAGACTTGCCGCACACCACATCTCGAGATTTACCGAGCCTAGCTGATATGTTTAATTTATAACTGCTGCCTTAATTGAATAATCAGATTTAATCCGTCACTCGGTGCATGATCCAAACAGTCTCCAGAGGGGCTCAGCCGAGAATACAAAGGGAATATGTGCTCTGGTGTTTGCCACGCAGGTCCGGGGTGGTGGGGATGCACAGAGGCTCCAACTGCCGGGATGCTTGCACGGAGCTTGCCGCAGTCGCAGCACCAACAGCTTGACATCTTTACCGCAGAGGGAGGAAACCCTTCTCTGTCATTTCCACGGGATATATCTGAGCCCTGCTGCTCTCTTTTCTGCTACATGAAGCAGGACAAACAATGGCAGGACCGTGAGAAGGTGGATGATGGTTAACAGATCATAACAGGGCATCTCCGAGAGTGCAGGATTCCTCCCAGTGCCCTGACTGGGGACGGCAATGGTGGGAGGCAGCTTGGCCGTGGCTGAATGATGCTTTCCCCTCTGCGGGTGTAGGTGTTTGATTCACTTTAACAAAATCCAAATTAAATATTCCATCTCATAATATGTCAGAAAGAAACAGGCAGGTCATTCCTGTGATCCCAGGAACTAATGACAGCCTGGATGCTACAACTGGTTCATGCAAATGAAGAGCTAAAAGGCTTATGGTTGTGTTTCCAGGGCACTTTCATAAATGATTATACTCTGAATCTGGTTAGGTCTTATTTGGCTTTTCACTTGAAGATGCAGAGGCACCAGGGTGAAGCAGTGCGTGCTTCTTGGGGATCAACAGAAAGAAAGCATCTCCTGTCTGAGGTTATAAACCAAAGGAGGGCATTTTTTGAAACTATATATTTTTTTGTTTGTTTTGTGATCTCATATCCTAAATATCATGCCAGAGAAAGAATATGTCTTTTATAAAGATACATAACGTTTGCCAGGCAGTGGTCACTTAGGGGTAGGGGGCTCAAAAACACCACTTCCCAGTGCTGATTTCCTAAACTTTTTGGATTGAACTAATCTGTTACAACTCTTCCTGAAGTTGAATAAGAAGGGAGGAAGGAAAAGTGTTGTGTATTTTTTAGTGTAGAGATTTTTAATAAAGGGTAGTGCAGAAATTCTACTTTTTAATTGTAAAATTACAAATTTCAAACATGCTAAGCAGTTATGAAGTTGAAATCAGTTGGCATTTCAAAGCTGAAGGAAAATGGGTAAGCAGGAATATCATCCTGCTCTGGTCCAAAGGAAATTGGTTTTATTTTGGACAAGATAGGATCCTTTACAAGTTCTATATTTCAGTGTGCGTAGCACTTGTTGCCTGCAAGTCAGGTCAGACTTTGCAAGCAAACAGCTTTGGTCTAGTTTGAGGTTCGTCTTCTTCCACATCCCGGAGCCACCGACAGTGGGGCTGGATGAGCAGTTCTTCGGGGATGCAATAGACCCTGGACTGTAGATGCAGAGCCTGGACAGAGGAGAGTTATCCCACGGTGGGTATGGACCTGGAGACATCACCCCGTGGTACCCTGAGCCCGGGCGGTCTGAGAAGCACCGCTGAATGAATTGATTTGATAAATGGACATTTATTACACTCACAAATTGGCTGAAACCAATTTTGGTCACATCAACCCCTGATAACTGCTAGGGTATTGATTTGTGTAAAGTAATACAGTGAATTTATCAGTTCAATAGCAAGCTGAAGGGCCTCTCAGAGACACAGCGCTACAGTTACGCTGTTACAGATGTACAAAATAAAGTGAGAGCACTGCAGCGACACTGGAAATGGCTCCAAAGAAGAAGGCCCAGGCGTCATCATCAGCCTCTTTCCTTGGACATTGGGTCTGAATGCCTTAATGAAATTTCAGCAAAGTAGTGTGACCTACCTCCTTTTATTTATTTATTTCTGCCATCCCTGAAGTTACAGGAGGAAGGGGACAGCTTTCTGAGAGGCATAGCATGGATTTCTTGTGTGGCTATCAACGAAGAGCAGTCAACATGGCTGGCAGCTGCTTTGTGGGTACAAACCCCAAGGAGAGGAGTGCTCCTGTGGGCTTTCCTAGCTGAGGTTTTCATCCTTCAAACTGGTGCTGGTGTCTTGCTCTGTTCTAGGATGGCATCTTTGTTCCTCCTGCTGAAGATGAACTGTGCAGTGGCCAACCTAGGAGACCCTCCTGCAGCCGTGGCTGCAAGACCTGGGGGTGCGATGGTCCCTCTCTGGTGACATCCAGAATTCTTCAGGTTTTCCAAACCTCAAGAGGACTGAGGCTAGGCTGTGTGCTAGAATACCTCATCATTTTAAGGCTGCTTGTAGAAAAGGTTTTACACCTCATCACTCTGTTGATCTAACTAATCCAGTAACTAATGATGATCTCACCCTGAATCACAAGCACTAACTTTATGGTAGTTTTTTATGGGGTGCTTTATATCCCTGGAGTTGCTATGAGTGAGACGAGCATTTACCCATAAAGTCTGGTATCGTGCTGCAGAGGGGAGTGAAAAAAGACCGCACTTAACCTCGCTGCCTTCAGACCATTGAACGTGCTGACCCCTGCAAGTGGTCACTCCGTGCCCTGAAGCAAAAGTTTATTACCTTGATTATCTTAGCTGAGATAGCTGCAGAAATTGTCGGCGGTCATGTTATTCCCCATCAATTTTTGTAAAATATATCCACCCCCGCTGTTTGACCTCACGTTTGCTGCGATAAAGGGCAGGGAAGGAGCACGTGCAGCACCGGGAAGGGCACGCGGTGGGATGCACTCAGAGGCGTGCAGGGGCTGGGACAGCTGCAGCACACCTTGGGCTCCCCCAGACCCTCCTCTGCACCTCCGTGTCAACGGCACAACCGTTTCCTCCTCTTCCTCCTCCTGCAGTGGCTGTTTTGTGGGGGTGACGTGGCCCGTGAGCAGCTGGAGGGCAGGACTGGATGCCCACTGGGCTTTGGCCGTGATTTCCGAGAGAACAGAGCCGCATTGCCAGCTGCAGCCCGAGCTGGTCCATGGGGCCGAACAGAGACACCCGGGCAGGGTGAGACGGAGCTGGACGCAGACCAGTCCTGCAGCCTGGCTCTACGCCCGAGCTAATTAAGCCTTGACAGGAGTCAGAACTTATTAGCGTGGCTAAGGCACAGGGTAATGCATCTCAATTGCATCCAGGCATAAACCAGCAAGTCCTCATGGCGCTGGGGCTCGAGTTCCCACCAACTTCACAATCCCTGCACTCAGTCCCATTTCACTGGGTGATGTGCCCTGGACTTTAAGGTTAAATTGGGCTTTTTCACCTGTTTGGGCTGACCCCCTGTGTAGCGCAGTGATGCAAACCTTTACCTTCAGACTGAGTGACCACCACCTTTCAGGAAGACTGTCTTTCCCTGCGGACTCTGCAGGGCTTAGGGATTCAGTCACACTCCTCTTTCTAATTCGCTGCAATGGTTAATCACCCTCATTATTAAAAAATGTTCTGCCTTATTTCTAGTTTGAATTCGTCTAGCTCCAGCCCCTGGAGCATGTTAATTTTGTCTGCTAGATGAGCGAGTTCTCTGCTTTCTTGTGGAGATACTTAATGACTGTGGTCAAGTCAATCCTCAAACCTCTCATTGTTAACCTCAGTAGATTGATTTTTTCTTGCAGTTTTCAGGCTCACTTGAGGCTCTGCACTTGTTCTCCTAATCCTCACCAGACCTATCTGGGTCTCCTCAAATACAGACATGGGCTCAGAGGAGCTCGGCTGCATGCAGGTCTTCTCAGCAACAGGAGCAACTCCAAGAGCTTTGTGGCAAATTCATGTGAGACTCCTTGGTACGATCCAGCTGCTGGAATATTTCTCTTGAGCTGCTGCTATTTAACATCTCCCCACCATGTCTCCTGCTGGCAGAGGCAGCATTTCACTGTCTTTCTGTAGGCTATGATATTCAGCTGCTTTTTACATGCAAAATGGAAATATTTTTAAAATATATTTACATGCAAATCTTTTTACATGCAAAATGGAAATATTTATTAAATATTTCCCATATCAGTTTACTGTCCCTGTTCCTGCAGGAAGACCTCTTTGCGTGCCACGGCTGGGATGTCTTTTCTCAGAGATCCTTTATTTTCCCATACCCCATCAAGCAGAGGGTTTTGTAGACTGACTTTTTGAGGCTGAATTTCAGAATTCCCCAATTCTAAAGGTTACTGTCATGCTCTCCTGCCAGCTCCGGGGAGAAAACAAATCCACAGCTCTCCACAGTGCCGGCTGGTGCCCCGTTTGCGGGAGACAGAGGCAACTGCGAGCCCAGGTCTGAGGGACAAGGACAGAGTCTCGGTCCCAGGCAGTCACAAAGAGAGGAGATGCGGTTTGGGGGATGGCAGTCACAGAGAGAGATGCGGTTTTATTCTTGTGTTTGCTGTGGATGCCACTGAAAGGCAGCAAACACAGAGCTTTGCAGTGCCACTTGTGCAGCAGCGTTTAAAGAACTTTATTTTAAAAGTGTAGTCAAGCTGTGGATCTCTGCGTGATTTTCCTCTTCTTCATTCTACCTCTGATGCTGCTATTTTCCTCTGCTACCTTAAAAACAACATAGGTTATCATTCTTGGGCATCTTGCCCGTTTCATGCCCTACTTCTATCAAAAAAAACCATGTCGCATCTTTAGTCTCACTGACATCTGGCAGCTGCCGTGCGCCGTTCGAAAAGCATGCTTGCAGGTACCTTGTTTGGCGCAGCCTCCCCATCATTTGTAACACCGTACAGTTTGGGTTTATGTCGCTTCTTACAAAATACCACAAAACACTTTAAAATGTGCACCAATTCATATGGCAAGCATAATTCTTTTTAAGAGCTGTAATACAGGCTCTGTTTAAATAATGCAGATAAATCAGGAAGACTGAGATGTGAGTCTTTCTCCCTCTGAACTAGGAGCTGGAAATTCAGTATATTGCAGTGCCTCTGTGATTACCTCCCAGGGCACAAACCATGATCTGGTGAGCTCTGTGCTCTGCTCTGGAGCCTTGCACCACGTCGTTTTGCTAGAGCCGGCTGCCAAATTGTGTCCAAGCTATGGTCTGGAGCATTTCGTGTCCCGTGGTCCCTTCCTGGCTCCAGCTCAGTCCAAGTCCGTCCCTGGTGCTTGGTGGGAAGCAGCAGATGGTGGTGCACCCAGAGGGCTGGCGAAGCAGAGCAAGCTCGGATGGTTTTGGTTTCCTGGGGCTCAGGTTTGGTTCAGGGGCAGAGTCAGCAGTCCGGGCATGAGGATAACTGCACTGCCGTCCCCCATGAGCACTTGTTCTGGTCTCACGGGGAAGAGCCTGTTTAAGGCAAGCTGGGAGGCAAATCTCAGTAGTGCTTTCCTTACACGTCCCCACGTTCCATTGGCATATATCCTTATGAACCTCCTGAATTAAGAGCTTGGTTCATCCCTTACAAGATCTGGGTGAGATCTGAAGCCCCTGCAGATGAAAATTCAGAACAGAACCCACAAAATACCTCCTCCTCTCCCTGCCCCCTTTAGTCACTGCCTGAACTGAAGCCACCCTACCCACCTGCACCGGTATTTCACGTTTACTAGTGGTCACTTCAGAGTCTTCCAGGGTACAAATACCCTGGGAGTCTGTTTTCCATAGGCTGTGCTCAGCACGGGATTTGCTCAAAGGTTTGTGACACTTGCTTGGACTCCAGGGGAGGCTGGACAGGTACTTGGAAGTGACACTTATGGAGGATACACATCACGGCAGGCACAGGAGATCCCCAGAGCTGGAGATAGGTGGGGGTCAGCACAATATAGGGAAGAAAGACTTACTCGTCCCTGAGCCTCCTCCTCCAGCTGCTGCTTTTCATGCCACTGCAGGGAGCATCACTGCACCGAGCTGATGCCAGCAGCAGATGGAGGAAACACCTACTCCATCTCCCGGTGTCAACCAACCACCAGATAACAAGTCCAGTCCAACCAAGAACTATCTAATATTAAAATGCTGACAATTACTTACTTAGCCAAAAGGCCAAGCAGCAATGGACCCTTGGTCTGAACCAGGGCAGTCACTTTTCTGCTCCACAGGCCAGATCCAGCCTGCAGGTGACTATGTTTGATCCTCTTGGCCTCAAAAGCTGTTCCTTATCTTCCAGATAAGCCTAGTGCAGTAATGTTACTGGTTTGGTGAACATGCTCACAGAGTCTGAGGCTGTTCAGTGGGGCTGAGGGACTGAATCACACCTTGGGTGGCTGTGGAGACCCGTGGAGGGTAGGAGGTATCATTGGCTCTGCAAGGCAGATCAGTGTCTGTCCTGAAGAAGGGGTGTGCTGTTAGGACTAGGAGTTTGGGAGGTAATAGGGTGTTGCAGTTTCCAAACCCTTCTTGCCTTTTGTAAAATTTTCCATTGGTATCTTAACCAGAATGCCCTAGGATATTGCTGTCCACTGAGGCACAGAGGTAGCCGGCTCTCCTTTCCCAGTCCTTCTAGACTTGCACCAGTTCAGAGCTTTTGTGACCTTCAATCACCTCCCTCTTTCAATTCGCATGCGGGAAAGAATGCATAAACCTCTTCAAACCCGCTTTTTTGCAGAAAGGTCGCACTTGCGAGCTGGCAACGCGGTGTGCCTCTCGCATCCTCCCCTCGCCAGCCCCCGTTGCTCCATCCATCCATCCCTGTCCCCCCTCCCCGCCGTCTCCTTGGCAACGCTGAGTGCACATCCTGGAAAACTTTATCCGAAATCTGCTCTGGGCAGCTTTCCAAATCCATGCTAACCTGATTAGGTGTCTCTGGGGCCTTGGCTGGCTAATCAAATTAGATAGCACTAATGGTAGTGAGGACTTTGAGTGGGTAGAGAGCAGTAAAACATAGTGTATACTTAGTGATAATTATACTTGCTTTTGTGTCATTGATTTATATGCCTTCCCCCCCCCCCCCCCCCCTTTTTGTTTTCGTTGTCTTTAAATGCAGCTATTCGGAGGAAAGAAAATGGCTGGTATGATGAGGAGCACCCGCTGGTCTTTCTTTTCTTGGGATCATCTGGAATAGGTAACGTCTGGGTTGCAGTGAGAGGGACGGAGAGCCCCATGTCGCAGCTGGGCTGGGAGAGGGGGCTGCAGCAGGGCAGCTCCTCAGGCTCAGCACAGGCCTGCAGCGCTTTTCACAGGCTCTGCATAAAATACCAGCTAAAGATGCTGTAGTCCTTCCAACTGGTTACCCAGTCCATCGTCCCACAGGGCAACCACCACCAGACTCCAGCACACACAGCCACATCCCACGCAGGGGCATGAGCAGCCTCACACTGAATGATCCCAGGGGACTGTCTGCCCTCCAAGTCTCAAGAAGGGGCGGTTTTCACAATAAAAGTGTTATTTTAACAGCCCTGTGCTTTCCAGCAGGAATGCCTCCATGGGTGGGGTAATAGTAGAAATTTGCTGCTTGCAAACTGAATCTCTGCTCATCTTGCTCCTGTGGGCAAGGATTGCTTTGTAATGACAGGATTTTATTGACACCGATAATATTTGTCCTCAAGCACAATAAAATGCAACATGACAGCTGATCAGTTCATGAAATGGACAAAATGACTTTTAGGGAGGAAAAAAAAATGCAGCTTTAAAGTAACCAAACTGTGACATTTGAAACAACCAACCTCAGTGCTTCTCCTGCATCCACTGACTCCCGTGGTCCTTGGGAAGATGCCGGTGCTGGAGGGGTTAAGGCAACGGGACACACACAAGGATTGCTGCCTGACCAGGCTCCTGCCTCAGAGCAGTGGCAGGCCAAGTATTAACTCTAAATGACTTGCTATAAAGCTGTATAAAAACAGTAAGAAATGTTTTTGAGACTTCATTGCCCTGCTTATAGCAGGTCTGAAGGCTTAGTAATGTAAATTGTCAGCTCTTCAACTCCCATGTATTTCCGTGGGGTTTTTTTTCCTTCTTTTACTGCCATAAAAATGAATATTGAAATAAGAAAGCAAAGCAGCTGAGAATTTTATTGTCTCAAATGGATATTTTAAATAGGGCTTGAAGTAACAGCAGCCTGAAAGCCCAAATATGTGCAAACTCATATCTAATATGTCTTCACATTTCAGTAGATTCCCACAGCAGTTAAGCACTTTAAAGATCCATTCGTATATATGTATATACAATATGTATAAGTACACATATATACCTATATGCTTACACATTGGGATCTACAATATAGCAACATACGAAGTCAACAAAGCTTGAACTGAAGTAAGATGCTAAATTTTGGCAGAGATTTTACCTGCCAGAGCAGGCTTCCGAGCACGGTGATGAATTCCTATTTTTGCAGCCCTTTTGTGGTGATCTGGTTAAGTGATCCTGCAGATCTGACCCACCCAATCTATCGTCACCAAAATACAGCTGTGTCAGGGTGGGACTGGGGCAGATGTGTAATACTCCAGTATATTTTTTAGCTAGTTTGGTTTTTAAGACACAATTTTTTTATTTGGTATAGTTGTTTATAGCATGTCTATGTGCCTGCTCTCTGCCCTAACATGTCAGAGTGTTTATTTTTCAGCGTGCAGTTAAATCTAAAATGAATATATGTGGAGAGCAGATAGCACATGGGCTTCAGACGGTACGCGAGGTACTGTTGTAAACCCACAGAGCATCCTCCGTGGCTGTGAAAGGCTGCACCTCACCTTTGCTCATAATCCCAGGAGCCGAAATAGCCAAATCCTCCACCTGATAAGCCCAATAAACTCAGCAATTACGTGCCAGTGGGTGGCAGCAGGGAAGAGGGGTTTGCTGGCAGAGTGGGGGATATTTCCCACACGGAGTAGCGCCTGCCTGTTTAATGAAGTTTTTCCCTGAATGGATGGGTTGGGAGGACAGGATCTGGCCTTTTGTGAGCTGCTGTGTGTATTCATCGGTGTCAGTGTGGATTTGCTCCATTACTGATTGTTCCTAATCCTAGAATTTTATGACAGTTGCCTTATATATATGAAAGAAGGAAAGAATATCCCGTTTCCCTGAAATTCGTTATCTAGAGAGCAAAAGACATTGCTTATGAAACCGAGAATAGTGATAGTAAGTGTAGCAAAAGCCTGATCTAACCACACCTTTTTGTGGAAAAAAAATAAAGATCTCTCTGCCCATCATGTAAGAATCAACTATTAAAAATGAAGCAGCTGGCACTGTGATACTGCTCTCCTAATCAAACCCTTAACTGTGTCCTGCCCAGGGCTCTCATCAGGGTATTATCCCAGGGATCTGACAGTGATACCCTCTTCCCACGAGTGCATTTTGCAGAAAAAAATATGTGTATCGGTTACAGGAGGTGCTAGCCCTGGTGTTAGCACAGCTGACGGACAGACAGATGGTGGACAAATGTGGTTTAACGCGAGTCTTTTATTCCTGTCTTTGGAACAGGTAAAACCGAGCTCGCCAAGCAGACAGCCAAGTACATTCATAAGGATGTCAAAAAGGTAATGCCTCTTCACTTTTTGCCGTCCGGGTGCTTTTAGTAATGGGGTGGGTTTGGTTTCTTGGTGGCAGGGTCATTGTCTGGCTTTGCTAGGCTGGGAGTCCAGCTCACTGGTCAGCCCGGCTGCCTTGCAGCACGCTTAATTCATCCGTAGAAGAGAAATGTGAGGTCTGTCTGTGCGCACTGAGAAAGGGCCTCAGCTGCGTTAAAATGAACCTGTGAAGGTTCCTGTCTATGTTACCAGTATATTTGAATTGTAAAAATCTAAATGGATTTAACAATATCTTGTGTTCCCTGTTTGAGGTTGCTGTCATTTTGACATCCTGTGTTGTGAACGTATTTTTTTGCCTCTGTTACTAATAACACTGTAAATTGTTAGAAGGATAAAATACTGAAAATCCGTTTTACGTGCCCCTAGCTGCACCACTTGTCGCATCGTACCAGTACGGCAGTAGAGGTGGTGGCATTGATTTTGCGCGCGGGTTCTTAGTGCTGAAATGTTTCAAACAGCAGAAACTGTTTGTGTAGTTTAGTTTGTTATCCACTTGGCAGTGTTTAGTGAAGATGGGTTAGAATTATATCTAGGTGGTGGTGGCTTAGTAGGGGGATAGTTCAGGGATGTCTGAGATTTTAAAACACCAAGCTTTTAAAGCCAGGCTCCCCAGTTCACATTTAAGTCTCTGCCTACCTTTGGGACATGCCTAGCTGTCTCGCGTGGAGATCCGGGGAAGGTGCGGAGGTTGGAGCCGGGGAAGAGGAGGAAACACAAACAGAGCTGCCCCCTGCGCCGACAATAGATTAATTCCTCTCCCCCACATCCTCCGGCAGAGAACGGACACAAGATAAAATGACATGTGTAGAAAGAAGATCAAAAGTAAAACAACGCTATAAAAAACGGCTGTTCTGGTTTCTTTTCCTCATCCTTCTATAATTGCCTTCCAGAAGCAATAAATCCTGGCTCCTGCGTCCCAAGCACCTTCATCCCTGACTCCCGCACCTGGAACTGGTCAAAGCCCGGCCAAACATCAAATGGAGAAATCAGTTAAACACTGAATGTTGTGTTAATTCAATAGCATGCACAAATCGGAGTTTTATTGGTAATGAATCAGCTTAGCCGTCAGTGCTGTAAGGAGTGGTGTGATGGGGGGTCATAAACCCCATGGGCAGTTATGGGGGTGCAGCAACTCGCAGGAACTGACGGATTAAGAAAGGAAAACCCATAACCGTCCCATTTTCATACTGCTAGAGAGGCTGCAAGGTAATGACACATGCTAACTTCTTTGTCCAGCCTGCGTGGTATGAACACGGAGGCAGGAGGATTGGGAGCAGGATCAGACCAAAGCAAAGCAGGTCCTGCAGAGCCCGGCTCCACTTTGCTTGTGCCAGCTGTTTGCCAGGATGTTGGTGGGACACTCCTCAGCATGCATGCCGCCAGGATCACACCCCAGTTTTGTACACCTCACTTTGCCCTGGGCATTTTGTTGGTATTTTAATATTTTGCAGGGAAATGTGGCTGTTTCGAATTGAAATCTGTCCTAAACTGGCCTGAACTCTTACCACCCCACCCCGCAAATACTGGTATTTCACAGGAGAGTGGCAAACCAGGCACTCCATCCCTTGGAAGTTCATGGCAGCACCATCTTGGTTTGGTGCCCCAAGGCATCACCCTGGACCAGAAAAGCTTTGGGCTCCCTGTGTGCTGCCAAATGTCCTGCCCATTAGCTCTGAAGCTGAATATTCAGGCTTGCCTTCTTCTTAGGCAGTTGGACTGGATGATCATTGTAGGTTCTTAGCAGCTGAAATACTCTATTCTATTCTATTCTATTCTTGTACCTCTAGGAGCTAGATTATAGCTGCAAGCCCAGGAAATTCAGTGTCTGCAGTGAATCATCAGCTTTTCAAATGCAAAAAGGAACCTTGGGTAGTAGCTGTAAATTCTCTAACAATATTATCTATTTAAGGTGATCACCCACAAACCTAGTTTACCTCGGCTTTATGATTTTGATTTTTATTTTATTTTTGCAGAGAGGCATTGCATTCTTCTTTTGATTTATTTCTAAAAAGCTGAACTGCAAGAATATCCATTTTATTTAGCAAATTGTGAGTTGCTGTTTCAGTCCCATCTGTATCACTCCAGCTCTAGCAACAAGCAGTGTCTAAAGTGAATCTCGGCCGGGGGCTATGAGCTGGCAGTGGGAACTGTTCCTGTCTCTCTTTGAGAAACTGCAGTCATCTTCCTCTTCCTCAGAATAACCCTCAGAACTTTGTGGTGGATCTGGCCACTCCAGTGCTGGCTGTCCTGGGGAACCACAAAACCTTGTTGTGTTCATCTGTGCAGCCACCTGCCTGGTTCTGGAGGAGCCTTCTAAATGTAATGAAACTTGGAGCACATTCATCAAAAATCACGTTAAGAGTTTCTTTCTCTTGCAGGGTTTCATCAGACTGGACATGTCGGAGTTCCAGGAGAGGCACGAGGTTAGTAAATGGGCTGTCTCTGCTTCCAAGGGGTGCAGCTTCAAGTTTAATGGGTAATTTAAACAAATCCTGTCAATGCCCTCGTTCCCCTGCATTTGGTTCCTGTCCTTGGCAGTGCTGAGCATCTCCCTGCTGCCGCTGAATGTTACAAGCATCTCCTGTCTCATCCTGTCAGTGGCCTTCCCGAACTACTTCCACATTCTCCAGAAAATGGGCAGTTTGATGTGTCAAAGACAGAGCAATAGCAGTTGCTCCAGGCTCTGCAATAAATTGCAATATGGGAAATACCAGCCAAAAAAGCAAGTTTAACTCAAAAAAATTAGGAACAGAGACCAAGGAGCAAGAAAAGCTCCAATAATTTGTATCTGATGCTGTGGCTCCTGTACACAGTGTCAACCCTTTGGGGAAGAGTGACTGAGAAGAAATCATATTGTGCATGAAAATCTGCAGTCTGGGCACAAGCCACGTGCTGTATGTCACCCACCTGTGCCAGGGCTGTTTGTGCACTCCTGCCTGGGCAGGCAGAGCTCAGCCCAAAGCCCCATTCCCTTCCTTACCTCCGACACATTGCTGAGTCTGGTGCAGCATCATCGCCTCAGCGTACCTCCCACCGGGGAAAGGAGGAAAATCCAGCAGAAGACAGGATTGTGGTGCAGAGTCCACCCCTCCCGTCACACCTTCTGCCCAATTCTGGTGCCCCAGGAGAGGTGGGACATCTCACCAGGTTCACCCCTGGGGCTGGGGGGGCCCTAAATCCCTTTGGAGGGCTCCGTCTCCCCAAAAAGCAGCAAGGTCCTAGCTGAGATAGGTTCATAATATTTTTCTTTTGATGGCTGTGTAGGAGCCTTGTATTTTTTATTGATGCCAATGGGGAAGTGCACCCAAATCCAGAAAGCATGGGATGAGAAATATTCCATGAAGGATCTGAGGATCATTCCCATTGGAGCTGCTGCATTGTTGTACGGAGACAGGGAAGAAGGAGGAGGAGGACTCACTGGCTGGGACCTGGGAAGATGGTGTCTTGGAGGAGGAGGAGGAAGGTGCTGGGGAGTTGCTCAGAAGGACCGGTCCAAGATGGGAGTACTTATTTTTTTGCATTTCTTGCTGCTGAGGTCTGCAGCCAGCCTCCGGCCCGTACACACCAGGCTGCAAGCGGGCAGGGGTCAGGCAGACCCTCACACTCAGCATGTCACGCTGACAAGGGCTGATTCGAGTTTTGACCTGGCACGAGGCAGTGGGAGCCTCAGCACCATCGTCAGGAACTGCAGGGCCCTCAGATGGCCAAGGCTAGAAAAGGTCCAGAAAATATGTTATTTTGTCCAAAGCAGTAAGGTGAAGAGGTGTGGGAAGAGAAAATAAAGACGTGCTTGCTGCTGGCCTGATAGATTGGTTATGATAGGTTCCTACACTGTAGGAGTCAAAAATAGATAAAAATAAAGCCATGTTGATGATTCAGTACAAAGAAAGAGGAGTTAGGAGTAGCAGTATAAATGTAAGATATAAAATACTGTGCCCTGACAAAGACAAGAGGCAGAGCAAAGGGAATGAATAAAGTAGAGAATTGCAGCGAAAACAATATAAATTTTTCAAGCAAACAAGGATCAGGAGGTCAGCCCAGGAGACGGCATCCTTTGAAGGAGCCTGGGGAGCCTCACGTAGCCCCAGGCACTGTGAAACGAATGCAACGAATTAGCTGCCATCGGCTAATTTCTTCTCTGCTGTTCCCGAGTCAGCGGGACCCCCCGCACCTCCACAGCCCGTGTCTGTGGGAGCGGGCAGGGGCGGCAGCAGCGGTGCAGGGCAGCGATGCTCGGGGAAGGGGGATCGCAGCTCTCCCCGGGCAGCCTGCCCATATCGCTCAGCAAAAAGGAGCCACTTGAATGGGAGAACCATAGAACCACGGAATGGTTTGGGTTGGAAGGGACCTTTCAAGGTCATCTAGTCCAACCCCCCTGCCGTGGGCAGGGACATCTTCAACCAGATCAGGTTGCTCAGAGCCCCGTCCAGCCTGACCTTGAATGAGTCCAGGGATGGGGCATCGACCACCTCTCTGGGCAACCTGGGCCAGGGTTTCACCACCCTCAGCGTAAAACATTTCTTCCTTATATCTAGTCTGAATCTGCCCTCTTTTAGTTTAAAGCCATTACCCCTTGTCCTATCACTACAGGCCCTACTAAAAAGCCTGTCCCCATCTTTCTTACAAGCCCCCTTTAAGTACTGTAGTACTTTAAGTACTGCCATAAGGTCTCCCTGGAGCCTTCTCTTCTCCAGGCTGAACAATCCCAACTCTCTCTCAGCCTGTCCTCACAGCAGAGGTGTTCCAGCCCTCTGATCATTTTTGTGGCCTCCTCCAGACCCGCTCCAACAGGTCCGTGTCTTCCCTATACAAGTTAGGTGCTTAGTTAGAAGCTGCCGTGGCTTCTCTCCTCTGCCAGGCCCACGGAGCCAGGCTCACCGAAAGGGGACACACCAGCACGGCTGTGCCATGGCACATGCGGCTTTTGTCATTCACCAACACTGACACCACGACACACTCGCCCTTGAGCTGTGCTGCTTCCTTGTCCTGGATTAAGGAGAGGAAATTTCTTTGTCTTATGAGGATTTGGGATTTTGCTCCACGAATTGCTTCTGCTGCCCATACAGCCAGCCGGCCACTGACTCTGCATGTCCAACGTCCCAGAGAACAACGTAGGATTAACAAAGTGACTGATAATTTTGTTCTTTTCAACTTTTATACACCTAAAGACGCATACACAGACCCTGGTCACTTGAAAATGCTCCAAGCTGTACATCAAAAATCACTTGTCATTTTTGCCAAAACATTTCTATTGTCAGAAATATTCTTCTAAATAATCCTCTAAATTTTTTAACCAAAGAATCATGATGTCAAGTAGTGAAGTCAGTTATTGACACAGGAAAAATATTTCCATCGTGGCCTCTTCCCAAGCTTTGATTCCCCACCAGAGCCACCTGCCACTCATAATCCTTTGAATTCTTGCTCTTAAAAAGGCTAAAGGAGATGAAAATAGGTCTTGGACAGCTGGGATGGGTCACTCAGACACTGCTTAGAAAAGCAGGGGTGATGCCTTTTCGCCTCTCTGTGGCTGCTCCTGCAGATTCTGCTGGGTAAAGCTCTGGGCAAGGTAATTGCTTGCAGCAGCCACCAATCTGCATTTTGCCAAATTGTTGCTTATTAAGCTGATTTGGGGATACCCAGGGTGCGATAGATGTCACAAAGAATATAGAGCTTGATTTGTCTGCAGCAAAGAGTCGTGGCTGCCTGCTGAGCTACCGATAGCGTTCCTGGCACCCACGGATCAGCTGTCACGTGTCCTGTTGCTTCCTCTTAGGTCGCCAAGTTTATCGGCTCTCCACCTGGCTACGTGGGCCATGAAGAGGGCGGGCAGCTCACCAAAAAGCTGAGGCAGTGTCCAAATGCTGTGGTGCTCTTTGATGAGGTTGACAAAGCCCACCCAGATGTCCTCACCATCATGCTGCAGCTGTTTGATGAGGTAAATCCACATTTCAGGGTCAGGGTTTGCAGAGGGGCTGTTTGGAAGGTGACAGTGAGTGATGCAAGGGACGATGGCTGCAGGAGATGTCCTGGAGCGGAGCTGAAATGCTCTAGATCAATAGTCCCTTCCGAAAAATGTGACCCAGCCAGTCAGCATCTTCTGCATTTTAGCATCAGGAAACAGGGTGATGCTGAGGTCTCCTGGTGGAATAAATGACATCTTCAGGCAAAGAAAAAGCCAGTGATGGGAGGGTTAGAAGCTTGAGAAAGAAACTTGGGAATCAGATTGTCCCATGTCACCGTGAAGGCATGACGGTGAAGACTGTCATGAGGATACTGCTAAAAAAAACGCCCCAGTGACAGCTCAGTGTGGGAATAGGTGGGCAGGGCAGAATAGGGTCCAGGACAGAAATCAGGAGTAACAAGAGGAGGCAGGAGGACAGCAGCCCTGTTCCCATGGGTGCCCTGTGCCCACCCCCCATGTACACTTCCATGGCATGGAGGAAATCGTCTCCTAGGTCCCAGGCTCAGGTCAGGGTGTTGTCACAACATCAGAAAAGCAGGGTGATTGGGGGACTTCATAGTCCATTGGTATCCTAATGAGTCATGTCTTGTTAATTGCTGGGTTTTAGTTCAGGTTGGTTAATTTATGACTTCTCAGTTGGCATGTGATTTGTCTCACACCCTTCCTCCCCCAAACATAGAATCATAGAATGGTTTGGGTTGGAAGGGACCTTAAAGACCACCTAGTTCCAGCCCACCCTGCAAAACCATTCAGCTGACTACCTAGGAGGAGTCTGGGGCTGCTTCCCAGGACTTCAGCTGTCTCCAGAGGAAGCCAGAAGATTCTTGGAGATGCCTGGGAGGAATCCTGAAGAGCTACTGGCATGGACCTGCCTTAACATACACAAAACTCCTCAGGTAGCTACCTTGGAGGAGTCAGGCTCCCGAAAGCATTGTGTATGTTGGGGAAGGTCCATGCCTGGTAGCTCTCCAGGAAAACTCCCAGGCATCTCCAGGAGTGTGTTGGCCTCCTCTGGAGGCAGCCGAAGTCCCAGATAGAAGCCCTAGACTCCTCCAAGGCAGCTACCCAAGGAATTTTGTCGATGTTAGAGGCAGGTCCGTGCCTGTTAGCTCCCTGATACTCCTCCCAGGCATTTCCATGCATGACACTACCTGATCCTGCTGGCAGTGGGAAGGAGAGCAGATACCTGCTGTCTGAGGAAGGCAGCACAAAGTCTGTGACTTTGGAGTCCTTTGCTGTCTGCTGGTCTCTGGGAGACACTTGGCATATGACCTGTCTTGGGCAGCTGCAGCTCTCTTGCACGAGCTGGTGGGAGCCAGGGACAAATGCGCATCTCCAGGCTTTGCACCTTCTGCTGAGCCTTCAGCCTGTTGCATGCAAGCTTTTCGGTTTATTTTTAAGGTCCCAGTCTCTCCTCAGAGGCAACCAAGCTCCCGAGCAATGCACTGGAAGGTTTGGGGTTTTTTTGTTTTAGGGATTAATAACACAATTTTTTCTTGCATAGATCATCGCAGCAGCAGCTAAATGTGAAATCAATTCCTGTACCACGCACTTGACAGGGCAATAACCCAAATGTTAATCTCAAGCACCCAACAAGGATTTGTGTCATTGTGCTGGATATCTGCTGCTGGAGACATATCGAGGAAAGAAACTGCCTGGGGAGCTGCTTATTTTTTTCCTTATTTTTCTCTCTTTTTTTATTTTATTAATCAAGAAAACTAGTACTTTTGAAGGGTTCCTGCATTGGTTTGGTAGGAGGAAGGTTGATGCCACACCAGTTAGCTGCTGTGGCGGTCGCCCCCACCACTGAGCTCAGTGCTGGACTGCCCTGGTTTGATTTGCCGGGCAATCCCGCAGGCGTGAGGGATGCTCTCTATTGCCTCTTGCTGTCACGGCCTCTCTGTTGCTTAGTTCACTCCATTATAGCCATAACCCGGTTATTTCTGCAAGGTTATTTCAGCTTTGCTTATTTTCAGTCAGGGTACTAGCAGCCTGTGCATCCCCGTGGTGCTTTCAGACGACTACAAAGCCCCCTCTGAGCCCTCCCTGCCCTCCCAGGCGGCCACGGTGCCATGGAGAGCTTTGAACTGACTCATCTGGAAGGCTTTGGTGAACATCTGGGCAATGTTGCTGGAGCTGTTCAAGGCACTGATGCCTGCTGCTGCCCGTTTTGCTCCCCAAAAGAGCCTGTACGGGGGAATGACTCACGTCTCAGCCACTCCAGCACCAAGCCCAGCGTCCCAGCCTAAACCACAACCATGGGCAGGGCTGAGCCAAGAGCCTGCACTGCCTTTGAGAGTCCTTCAAACCTACCCAAGGGGCAACAGCCTCTATTAGAGGGCTGGGACAGAGGCATGAGGTGACAACAACTTCACCTGCACCGGTGGGGTTCATCAGAGCTCATGCGTCAGACCCAAAACCACAGCAGGGAGGTAGGCAGAGCATCAAAGGTGGTTGAGTTATGTATGGGCAGCCATATGGGCTGCCCCAGCCCACCTCCCCTGCGAGGCATCTCCCAGGGCTTCCATCGAGTGTGTCCTGCATGGGGCAGGCTGGGGCCACGTGCAGGAAAAGTTACTGCCATTCCTCGGGGAGGTGGGGGCTTCTTCAGCCTCTGCAGCTCAGCCCTGCCTCCTTCCTGCCTGTATCCTTGGGCATCCCTTCAAAAATAAATCTGCTAGGGGGAAAAATGGGGTCCATGTCGTTTTGCCTCATGTTTTGGCAATGTCCTGTGGCACCTGCTCATGCTGCTTGTGTTGACTCGGTGTTGTTGCAGGGCAGGCTGACGGATGGGAAGGGGAAAACCATTGACTGCAAGGATGCCATCTTTATCATGACCTCCAACGTGGCAAGCGATGAGATTGCACAGCACGCTCTGCAGCTCCGACAAGAGGCCATGGAGATGAGCAAGAAAAGGATCGCAGAAAACTTAGGTACTGTTTTTTTGATGTCATACTCCAAATCCCTCAAGAATCCACCTCCTTCCTAACATTAATTTGACATCAGCTCAGCCATCCTTCTGCCGGGGGGAGCACCCAGACCCTTCGGTTGCCTCTCCACTGCTCGCCCCTGCAGCTGGTCGACACTGACACGTCCTCCAGGCACTGCAGCTTTAGGGCAAGCCTCAGGGATGCTCCTCTGCCAGAAGGAAAGGCAGCTGCCTCTTCTTTTGTGTGTGTGTCTAGGAAGTCGTGCTGTTGCCTTCTAGGATGACCTGTTGCTGAGAAGTCCCACAGCCCTATCTCTACCATTCCCCCTCCTGTGATACCTCTGCTTTGGGCTTGCCCTGTTCTGAAATCCTCATTATATGAGATCACATCCTTCAGAGGGAGATCACATCTTTGGAGGAGGCTTTCTGTTCCACCTCTCAGTCTTCCTCATCCTGTGCGCTCTTCCTTTATCTCCTCACCCTTTTCATTCTTTCAGGACCCTTCCAAATGCTTTCTAGAAAAGTCTGGGGCTGGTACAGGTGCTCATATTAAAGAGGAAGAGTTTTGTTTCCTCACAGTCCTTCCAAAAACGACTGAGCTTAATCAATTTTACTTCGCCTTGGAATGGAGCCCTGGACCCACACATCAGGGTCTTGTAGAAAATTTTCCAAAAATGTGAATTAGGTAATAAAAGGAGAATCGAGTAGAGCAAGGGCAGCCTCTAATATTTGAACTACACAACTCCGCTGAAGGCAGCAGAGTCCCAATTTATGCGCGATCCTTCACCATCCAGTTGGTGATAACTGCAGTGGCACCAGGAGGCCCCAGGGACTGGTAGGTCTCTGCTGTGCCAAGGAGGGATGGACGGACAGTGGTCGGCAATGCCTGCACCAGGGGCCGTCCCTTCTAGCTCTAAAATGCATGGCAGTTTGTGAGCACAGGCACTAGCACAGGGAAACATCATCTCCATCACGTGCTGCTGTGCCTGTGGATAACCAGGCAGCCACAAACAATGGCTGCATCCCTTGTTTTGTCATCAGTTTTAAATCAGTTTTGGGTTTTTTTTTAAGACCCATTTATGGTCTTAAATATCTGGACATGCATCTTCTATAGGGTACCTCACAGTATGTGCTGTCACAGATACACCATATTTCCTAAAGGTCAGTCTCGAGAGTTCTGCTCACCAGTGGAAATGCCCGGAGAAGCTGTGGTGTGCAGTGTGTGCTGTGGCTGTGCCCGGGAAACAACCACAGCCCTCTGCATCAGCTCCATGGGAGCAGGAAAAAATGTTAGGTTTTAGTGTCAAATGTATTTTCCAGCTTCTTTCTCACTGTCTCTTCCTTTTTATTTTGAGAAGTTGATGCCAAAGCTGGCTTAATTCAGAATCTTTAAACTTCAATCAAACTAGGTAAAGGACAAAGCATGCCTGCAACTGAACTTTCAAGAATAACATTTTAAAATGCCAAGCGCTTTTCTCCTAAATGAGGAAAGCATTGAATTTTAATTTCTAGAACTGTACAGCAGACAGCTGCAGTGAGCGAACGGCAGTGAGAGAGCATAGCCGGAAAATGCATTTCGGCTCAGAAGCCTGCCCTCAATTGAGTTTCGTGGAGCTCCTTGCAATTTACTGAGTTCTTGGCTTGGAGATGCTCTTGAAGGCAGTGGCCAGGTCAGCGTAAGTGCCTGGGTGGGCAGATAAATGGAAAGATAGAGGGAAGGAGCTGCTTCTGCAGCATCTCTGCGTCTGCGAGTGGAAGCAGCAGATACTAGTGATGGCAAACCTGAATATGGGGGGCAGCTCTGTCTCCTCTGCCTTCTCCAGCTTTCCTCTTCCAGAATGCCATGCCAAGTTCCTGTGACTTAGTGAAAAACCCCTTGGTGTCTTTTAGCAGAAAACAGAGAAGTGAAATGGGCCAAATCCTTATAACCAAAGAGCCCCCCCTGCTCCATTTAGACCGCTCGGATGGGCCATACTGTCTATCTCCCCCATCCTGTGCAGCAAACTCCCCACCCAGGATGCAAACAAGAACCACGAGCGTGCTCGTGTCTGCCATGGGGAAGAAGGAGAAGAGGTGATTTCAGAGCGCACAGCACCGCTTTGTTGCATGCTGGCACCAGTGTGGGTCTGGTGGAAGAGAGCTCCTTCTGCCGCTGCTGGGGGTGCAACAATCTGCGCCAAGACTGTGAGCTGGAAAGGGCTCCCAGCACCCAGCATGGGTCTTTCTCCACCACCCAGCGTGTCAGGATCCTATCCAGAGCACCTTGGATGCAAGGGATCTCCCAATGAGCATCCTTGCATTAAAATAGCATGTGGAGTTAAATGCATGAAGATGTAGGAAGGAATGAGGTGGTAAAGACAAAGGGAAAAGCAAATTTGGGCAGCAGACAGGTAAACCTTGCATTTGAGCTGTCTGTTCTGAGCTGGGATTCGGGAGCCAGCCAGACCCTGGCTCCATCTGCAGTCAGCTGAGGGAAGTAGACTCTGGCCAGAGGCAGAGTTGTGCCACAAACCATCTGAACAGGGGTTTTGCAGTTTGCTGAAGGGACCAAGGACTGCTCCTCTGTGCCTGACAGAGCTGCGGGAGCCTACGCAGAGCAGCCACGGGTGATGATGTGCCCTGTGTGTAATGTAATTAGCACCAGCTCCCAGACCCCAGCCACCGGTCAGGGTCTGTGGAGGCCGAGTGAGGACTCCTGCTATCCGAAACCTCCGGGTGGCAGCTCCTGGGGGTGTAGGGCAGAGAGCGGAGGCAGAGCCGGAGCTCTTTTGCCATGCAAGTGAAACATGTCAGTGTAGGGTGCACCCAACATGTGCAGGGGCAGCCACGGGAGACCCAGACCCGCTGTCCAGAGTGTCAAGCGCAGGGACACCCCACTACTGAACCAAACGTGGATCGTGGTGGGTGTGGAGGTTCCAGGTCTGTTCTGAGGTCCCCTCTGGACCCCCACCTCACCCCCCTGCTCAGCCTCTGGCTCCTTGTCATGCTGCTTTGCTCATCCATCCTCCAGGAGCTGGGCAGATGGGAAGCCCATGTTCCACCTTACCCACTGACACCCCATGTCCTCCTGTCTTCCAGATGATGTCCAGATGACCGACAAGATAACCATCTCCAAGCAGTTCAAGGAAAAGGTTATTCGCCCCATCTTGAAGGTACGAATGATTTTTTTCATGGCTTATGTTTCAGGTGTCCTGAGCTTTGGTCACTCAGTCATTCGATGCAATACCCATGTTCCTCACCCAGCTGTGAGATAAGTGACATGACGTCGTTTTTTAATTTTCACCCACTAAGAAGTAAGGTCAGAGTCCAGCAGAAACAAATAACAGCTTCTTACTCACTCCCTGTCCTCTTGTATTAGAGCAACAACATGAGACAAGAAGGGGAACATGGGGTGGGAAGTGCTACACTGGGATTTTGGGGGTTCGCTGCTCTCCCAGGGTCACTGTCTGCTCAGCTCCTGCGCTGCTGCAGAGGGGCCAGGAAAACCTGACCACAGCAACACATCCTGATGACATTAAGTTTCTTTAAGATGTTTCTGAAGCACTTCATGGCGCTGCTCGCCTGGCAGCTCCTACAGAGACCAAGAATTTGACCTCCCGGCAGAAGGCTCAGATCGGAGCCTCAGAACTGAGAGACCCTGAGAGCAGCGAGGGGTGTTACTGTAAGTGGCTTAGGCAGGAGCAGACAGCAGAAGAGGCTGGAGCTGCGCTTACACTGCGGGAGAGATTTGTTTCTAGTTCCTCTTGCCATCTCCGGAAGAATTAATTCCTTCTATAAGCCATGCTGAGAGGTACTCCTGGTGACCTGAGATCTGGCACCATGGATTTCCAGCTCCATGGCATGGGGTGGGATGGCTTCAGGGCCTCGCCACATGGATGCGTGAGCTGTCGGAGGTGGAGGTGATCCCTGGGGAGCTCATTCAGCAGCGTCACTGTCACTACTGTCCCTATCAGGGTCACCAGTCCTGTCCCCGTTGACCTTCCCCCCTTGTCCCTGCAGGCTCACTTCAGACGAGATGAGTTCCTGGGGAGGATCAATGAGATTGTCTATTTTCTCCCTTTTTGCCACTCGGAGCTCATCCAGCTTGTCAACAAGGAGCTGAATTTTTGGGCCAAGAAGGTAAAAACCATCCATGGCTTTAGAGGTAACTTCTCAAGCAATGTGTGAGCAGGAGGAGATCCCTGCCCAAGCCTTCATCCTCCTGATGTGGATGCAGAGTGAATGTATATCTTTACCATAGTCTCACATGCTCTTCAACATGAGGGGACCCTACTCAGGAGGGCAGGGACCTCTTGGGACGGTGGGGCATGGTTCCTCCTGTGTTGGGGCAGCAATGAGCTTCGGGGCACGTTCAGAGACATTATTTGTCTAATTGGTCCTTGCACATCTGAGCTCTCCGGGGGGCCTAAATAGGAATTAGGGGACCACTTGCTTTGGTCGGTCTGGCCTGGTGGAGCTCTCGGTGCCCTTTCTTCCTTGGCCCAGGACTGCTCACACCCCACCGTGCTGCCCGTGGTGTCCCCACTGCTCAAGGAATGGGATGCCAGGGTTGCTTGAAGGCATCAATAACTCTTCCTCTTCTTCCTCACCCGGCAGGCCAAGGCAAGGCACAACATCACCCTGCTGTGGGACAGGGAGGTCATGGACGTGCTGGCTGACGGCTACAACTTGCACTACGGTGCCCGGTCTATCAAACACGAGGTAAAGCCAAGGACGGAGCACGGGTGAAGCCCATGGCATCACCTCCAGCCCTGCTCTGCACAAGGGGAGTCAGGAAGGGATTATTGCTTGGGTCTGTCCTGCAGAAGAGCGTCCCCACGGCTCCCAAGGGCAAACATTCATGGTCTGTGGGAGGAAACAGCACAGCCAGTACACTCCAGAAAGAGACAGGGAATAAGTAGGATGAGCAGGAGATTCTGGGACCCTGCGCTACCCAGAGGTGGGAAGGAGAGCTGCCCGGCTCCCTGGGAGGCTGCTCACAGGCGTTTTCTGATGGGAGCTGGTTTTATTTCTTCAGGTTGAGCGGCGCGTTGTGAACCAGTTGGCAGCTGCCTACGAGCAGGACCTGCTGCCGAGGGGCTGCACCTTGAGGATCACGGTGGAGGACTCGGACAAGCATCTGCTGAAAACCAAGGACAGCTCTTCCCCTGGAGTGGAGAAAACAAAGATGCCCACCCTGCGGTTGGAGATAGTGGAGAAAGACAGCAAATCCCGAAAACTGGACATCCAAGCGCCTCTGAACCCAGAAAACATTACTTACTTCTTGTAGGCAGCAACGAGCACTCCTGGAGCACACTTTGCCCCAGCAGCTGCCTGCGGGTAGCGCGGGCTGACAATAAAATACCACGAGACTCGGAAGTGTGCAATGTGGCCATGTCAGTGAGGGCAGGCAGTAGGTAGGGCAGGGGCAAAGCTGTGTTCCTGCTACCTCCGCTGCCTGGAGCCAGGCACGGGCAGGCAGGAGCTGCCTGATCAGCCTGCGCCTGCTTACTCTGGGGTGGGCGCAGAGGGCTCTGGAGCTGTAGCTATGGGTGGTGAGGTGCCACGCTGCCATTCAGGAACATATAGGTGGAGGGTCCTGGGGTTTCACTTGGCACAAGGGAAAGCATCGAAGCTTTTTAAGAAAGGGGAAAGCAGATTTCAGACCTTATGGGAGCTGGGGTGTCCGGCTCCGGTAGGATTTGTCATTCCTTAAAGAGGAGGCTTGCTGCGGAGGCTGGGTTTGCTGGGTTGGACTGCAGCTGGAAAGGGGTAGGACAGGGATCGAGTGAGCGACAGCTTCATTTTAAAAGCCACCAGGCACTCTGACTCTGTATTTTGCCCGCTTCTCTTTATTTATTGGCAATAAACACGGCGTGCACATACGACCTGTGTCTGGTGTGGGCGCGGAGAGGACAGGTAGAGCAGAGGTGGGGATTGCCTGTGGGCAGGACACGTCCCTGGGGGGTTCCTGCATCTCCTGCTCCTTGCTGGGAGCCGTGAACAACACCGACACATCTCCTTGTCCTGGCTGGGCAACTTCCCAGTGCAAACCCCTCGCTAAATCGTCCCCGCTGCTTTGCTTCTGACCCGATTCAGGGAAATATTTAATATCTCAGGCTTAACCTAGCTGCCCAAGCTGTCCCCAGTGTCAGAGCTGGAGCAAAGGTCCCCAGCCCTGACCAATTACACTGGCTGTCAGTGGGCAGAATTGGATTTTTTCTGTGTGTTTGTATGTGGGAGGTTTTGCTCTCCCAAGCTGTGAGCTCTGCAGGGACTGATCCTGCCAGCAGCCACATTTGCGGGTCCCCAGGGCTGGCTGGGGGCTGACCCTGCCCCCCCCACAGTCACTTCTCCAGGGACCTGTCAGCAATGGGACAGGGATGGAGGGACATAGGGGTGAGGGTCTCCCCTGCGAGCCATTTTGGGGTGCATCTCCTCCGAGGTGGAGGAGGGTTCCAGCGCCAAGGGCAGCACTGCAGGGCTAATGGGGCAGATGGGGGGAGTTGTTGAGGGAAAATCCTCTGGATTTCTCCAACTTCCTCTGAGCATCCGGCTCCAAGCCTTGCTGGGGTTTGGGGGAAAGTGTGGCCCAGTGGTGTGAGCGATTCGGGGGTTTGCCTTCCTTGGCGAGGGTCCCGGTGCGGGGTCACGCCTGTCGGTCCTGGGCGCATGGGATGAGGTGTCCCGTGGTGGGTACCGGCTGGGTTCGAGGTGCGCGGTCACCACCATCACCCCGCCGGGAGAGGAGCCCTCTCTGCCGCCGAGACAGCGGTGCTTCACCGACACAGCACCCACTCCTCCAGCTGGTGACGTGTCGCAGAGGCAGATTATGAAGAGTAAGAAATTAAATACAAAAGGAAATCAAACCAAATAGCCTTCTCAAATCAATAAGCCTTAAGTCACAGTCCCTCCGGCATGGGGACAGGGATGGATCGGGGGTGACGGCCCCATCCAACATGGCAAAGCCACTATGTGAAGTCCCCCTGCCAGAGCATCCCCGCTGGTGCTGCCAGGCGTGGCTTTAGTTTTGGCACTGGCACTCATTTTCCAGGGGATACGTGAAGGTTTGGGGGGGGGGGCTGCCTTGACCCACCTTTTCACCCTGGTCGCCTTTTCCTGTCATGGGTCTTAATTCAGTAATGCTGCTGGGGACCTGAGCACTGCCTTCGGCCAGGGCTGCAAATGGGGAAGGAAGGCTGGAAAAGGGGAAAAGCTCTGCCTAAATGGAGCTGCTGGGATGGCAAGTGGAGCTGCCCCATCTTGGGCATCGCCCGTGCTGGTGGTCCATGGGTGCCCTGCTCCTTTCAACCCCCGTCCACTGCCCGAGCAGCTTTGGGCTGGCAGCGGGTGGGTGATGGAGCAGGAGAGGATGAGCCTGTTCCCACCCAGGCGCTGGGATGTGGGGGCTGGCAATGCCCAGGGATCAGCTGGATGGGGAAGGGGGTCTCCGGCAGCAGGATTTGACCTTTACGAGCCACTCAAGGTGACCAGCAAGAGGGCAGTGGGACAGCCAAAGCAGGTTTCTCTTCCCCTGAAAGGGTTTTGGAGCTTCACTGGGCTTCTCTGGAACCCTCCCAAATTCAGATTTTTCATGGGAGGACCAGGAAGAGATTCAGCCGCTGCTGTGGTGGGCATAGCTGACTCCAACCCGACGGGTGGGAAGGGGAGTTTGCTGGCTCGGTCCCTGCTTCTTCCCCTGTGCCACAGCCAGGGAATCACACACCCCTTCGCGTCCTTGCCCCAGGCGGGCAAGGCTGCAGAGGGGCCAGGGCTTGGGGAGGGTGTCCCCGAAAACACCGGGGTGCCTCGCAGGGCAGCAAGCAGCATCCCCAAACCTTCTGTCACCTCCAGCAGTGACGAGACCCTGGCGAATGCCAGCCCCATGCTCTGCACAGACATGGGGGCTCGGCTGCTTCCGGCCAATGTCCAGCACCGCACCGGCCCGGTGCAGGATGGGCAGCCCTGGGGTGGCACCGCAGGGCAAAGCTGGGATCCCCGGGAACTCCCCAGGTGCCAGCCAGGCCCCAAACCTGCAAGGAGAAATGGGGCTGAAAAGGGGTCTTGCAGCAGTGGTAAAGTGTGTGATGGGGTGGCGGGGGCAGAGCTGAGGGTGCTGTGCCGGGCAGTGCTGCACGACGCTGAGGCTGACCCCAGGGATGAAGGCAGATTCCCTCCATGCAGCCCCAGGGAGCAGCTCCCTCCCCAGCACCCCTGTGCCACCACACCAGCACCCCCACGCCGGCACCGCCGGGCTCGGGGCACCCGGTGCCGTGGCTCTTGTGGGTCCTCCTGCACGGCAGCGGGAACGGGCCCCATCCCTGCCTGGAGCTGCTGGCTGGGATGCAAGGAGAGCAGGGAGCCCACGGCCAGGCATGGTGTGCCACGCTGTGCCATGCCATGCTATGAAATGTCATGCTGTGGCATGTCATGTCACGATATGCCATGTCATGCCATGCCATGCTGTGCTGGGTCACACTGTGCTGTGCCATCACGCTATGTCATTCTGTGCCACACCACGCTGTGCTGTGCCATGCCATGTCAGGTTGTGCCGTGCTGTGCCGTGCCACGCTCTGCTGCGCCATGCCATTCTGTTCCATGCTATGCCAATCTCTGCCGTGCTTTGCTGCGTCATGCCATGCTGTACCATACCATGCCATGCCGTGCCGTGCTGTGCCACGTCCCAAGGGAGTACAGCCACGAGGGCCCCATCAGCAGGAGCATCCCGGCCGGGACGGCACTTGGGGGGCACATGGGGCCCTCCCTGATCGTTTTATTTGTTTTTAATTGTGCTGGAGGCGCGGCGCCGGCGTCCTCTGAGCAAACAGCAGCGGGTGAAAGGGCTCCCTCTGACAGATCAAATAAATGTGCCACCGCAGCCGGGCCGGGAACAATAAACGGGAGGCAGGATCCGGAGGGGAGAAACATCAGGCTGTGACGGGGGAAATTCAATTACCGCCAGCCTTCAGCCCCGTGCCGGGCTCCTAATTCGATTAGGGGCAGGCGAGCTCCAGCGAGCGGAGGGGCCTCGGTGCAGCCCCGGCTTGGGGCTTTGTCACCGGGAACAAAGCGGCGGTGGCGGCCGGAGGCCTCCGGCACCACTGGGCCGTGCACGGTGCGGGACCAACTGCCCCGGCGGCAGCGGGGCAGGGACCTGCTGGGGGTCTGCGCCACAGCATGGGTGTCCCTGTGGGGTGACACGGCCTGGATGGGACGTGGGATGATGCCATGGGTGCTGCCATCAGGTGCTGCTACAGGGCATGGGCTGGGCCTGGTCAATGACCCCAACAAAGCTGGGACTTGAGCTGTGCAGGGTACCTGACTTGTGCCCAAAGGGGGTCCCGTCAGAGAGGGTCCCATCAGCCCTCCCAGCTCCAGAGGGGGCCCAGCCCACCCGGACACATGGACATGGCCCTCGGGTCATGGACGGTTCCCAGAGCCTGGCGGGATGGAGGGACGGGGCGTCCCTGTCCCCAGCTCCTGCACCATGCCCAGTCCTTCCCGCTGCCATTGGCACCTGTTTCATGGGGAGGGGTGTCAGCCTGTGCCCCCACCCCATCGGGCCATTCTGGGGACAACCAGGTGCCCCTGCTGCCAGCACCCATCTTCCTTCACCCACCGAAATCAGGAGGTTTTACCCACATTTGCATCCCAGCTCCCACGGGAGCCACAGGGATGCAGGGGGTCTCCCTGGCACTGCCCCTCACCCCTGGCCGGGCAGGGACGGGGTGCCCCAGCTCACCCACCATCCCCCTCCCCCCCATATCCCCCCCTTGTCCCCCTCCCTCTCCTCTCCTCCTTCATCCCCCCCATCCTCCTCACTCCCCCCCTTCCCCGTTCTGCCCCTGGCTCTGGGTAGCAATAGCAGCAGCTCCTTGCGTGGCAGATTGCTACCTAATTAGTTTAGAGGGAAAACTTAATTGAATTAACTTTTTCACAACTCCAGCAGCCTGACAGTCGGGGCTCTCGCTCAGCCGCCAGCCTCCAGCTCCATGATCTAATTAACTTGTTTAGCAACCTGCCCGCTCGGCCGGCGCAGCTGGGGTGGGCGCGGGTGGGGAGCACCCATCAGCCCCTGCCCGCACTCACGGGTGTCCTGAGGGTCCCATGGCGAGGGACCGGACCCGGACCCAGACCTGGCTCACCCGGGTGGCAGCGGTGGCAGTTCCCAGTGAGGGGAGCCTGGCCGGGAGCGGGGGCATGAGCTCTGCCCTGCGGGACATGGGGCAGGAGAGACGTGGGGCAGAATGCAGGGCAAGACATGGGTCAGGGCATGGGGTTAGATGCAGGACAGGGCATGGGGCAGGAGATGGGGCAGGACACGGGACAGGGCATGGGGCTGGATACAGAGCAGGAGATGGGGGAGGACAGGTCCTGGGCAGCCCCCAGGACAGCGGGGGCCGGTGCCAAGCACCCCAGTCCCATCCCGGTGCCCAAGCAGAGACGAGCCCCATGGGCAGAGCAGGTCCGGCAGGCCCTGGGCAGGGTCTGGCCTTTCCCCCCGGCCCGGGGCGGGGGGGCAATGCCCGCTGAGAGGGCAGGGACCCCCCTCCTCCCCGGGCTGTGGGCACAAAGCCCTTAGCTGGGCGTAATTAGACTTTTAAATCCTCTTTAGTGAAAGTGTTTGTCTTGAAAATGTCCCCAAATCCTCCCCAAATCCCCCCCCTGCACCCCCTCCAGTGCCACTGAAAAGGGGCAAAGCCTCTACCTTGGCCTCAGCCGGGCAGGGGGGCCCAGCGGGGCAGGGATGAGGCGCTTTGAAATGCAACCGGGCTGCAAACTGGGGGGGGGGCAAAGGGCCCCGGGAGAGGAGAGGAAGGGGGGGGCTGAGCACCCCCTCGCAGCCCCCTGCTCCCTCCCATGCACCCGTGGGTGGTGGGGTGCCCCTGCTGCCCTCTTGCTCCTGGGATGCTCAGCCCCAGAGCTGCTCCCCCCACACATGAAGGGGACCCCCGTGTCCCATCCCCCACCCTGGACGGTGGTCCCAGGGGACGGTGGGCCCTTCCCGCAGCACATGCCCTGGAACCTTCCCGGGATGCCACCTGCGAGGGCGGCCGGTGCTCAGGGACACTGGGGACCCGGCGGCCACTGGGGTTGGGGTGGATGGATGGAGGGGCTGGGGGGGGGATTGACCCATCAGGGACAGGGCCTGTCCCCCCCGCGGCCCCTCGCTCCCCGGTGCTGGCAGAGCATCGCCTGCACTCTGCTGGCAAAGCGGCAGCCGGGCCCCCCCCGAGAAGTGATCTGTCCCTGAGGCCGGGGGGCCCCTGGGTGAGGGATGGAGGTGGTCACCCCCGTGGGGGACCGCAGGGCTTGGGGTGCCCAGACCTCCCCCCCCCGACCCCAGGATCATCCTGTGACCCCCCCCCCGGGACAGCCGGGGCTGGAGCTGGGCAGGAGCCCTGTCAGAGCTGGGGGGCACGAAGGAGCCCCCAGCCCCATTCCCCATCCCTGCGGGACCCCCAGCACTGGGGCACAGGGGTTGCGCTGGCTGGGGGGCACCCCTCACCCCAGCTGTGCCATGGGGCAGGGAGGGTCTGACCCCATGGGTGGGAGCCCTGGGGCCCCCCCTGTGCTGCCATGGGGTGTCTGTGGGTGGAGGGGGGTGGGGAGCGGTGCCGGGGGAAGGGAAGGGCCGGGGGTCAGGTGGGGGTGGATCCGTGGGGGCACAGTGGGATGGGGATGGAATTGGGATGGAGTGGGGAAGGGGATTGGGAATGGGGCTGGGTTGGGGATTGGGATGAGGATGAGACTGGGATGGGATGGAGTGGGGATGAGGATGGGACAGGGATTGGGATGGGGATGGAGTGGGAATGGGGATTGGGAATGGGACTGGGTTGGGGATAGGGATGAGGATGGGATGGAGTGGGGATAGGGATTGGGATGGGGATGGAATTGGGATGGAGTGGGGATGGGGATTGGGAATGGGACTGAGTCGGGGATTGGGATGAGGATGGGATTGGGATGGGCTGGAGTGGGGATGGGGATGGGACAGGGATTGGGATGGGGATGGAAGCGGGATGGAGTGGGGAATGGGACTGGGATGAGGATGGGATTGGGGTGGGATGGGGATGGGGAAGGGGATGGGGCAGGGCTGGGGACAGGGCAGGGGACGGGAAGGGGCTGGGGACAGGGACGGGAGGGACGGTGGGGTCGGGCCCGCGGCGGGGACGGGGCTGGAGAACGGGACGGGGCTGGGACCGATACCGGGGCCACTGCTGCCGGTTCCCGGGACCGGGGGGTGGGGGGGGAGTGCGGGGGGGCCCTGCCGAGGACCCGTCACACCGGCAGGGACGGCGGGGCCGCCCGCCCGCCCCGGGGCCCCTGCCCACCGCCCGCCCCGACGTGCGCGGCTGCCGGGGCCGGACCGGGGCGGGAGCCGGGGTTGGGGTGGGGGGGCTGAGCTGGGGGGGCTGCGCGGATCTCGGCGGGCGCCCACGAAGGGTTAAGGGCGGGGGGCGGCGGCGGGCGGGGGGGGGGCGGCGGCTCCGCCCGCTCCTGCTGCGCCCGCCGTCCCCGGGAGATATTGTCATGCAAAAGCCCCCGGCGAGCGCAGCCTTTGTCCGCCGCTCCCCCCGCCGGTATATTTACGGGGCGCGGCGGCCCGGGGCGGGCTGGGGCGGCGGATGGCGGGGGCGGGCCGGGGGCCGGCGGGCAGGCGGCGGCGGTAACGGGCGGGCGGCAGCCGGGGCCGCTCCATGTTCGCCATGGACTACTCCTACCTCAACTCCTACGACTCCTGCGTGGCCGCCATGGAGGCGTCCGCCTACGAGTTCAGCCCCTGCAGCCAGGCCGGCTCCTTCCAGTACAGCCCCATGCGGGGGGGCTTCGGCACCGGGCCCGCCTGCCCCCCCCTCGCCTCCGCCAACTGCGCCCTGGGCGCGCTGCGCGACCACCAGCCCTCGCCCTACTCGGCAGGTAACGGAGCCGGGACCCCCGGACCCCCCCCCCCCGCGCCCACCGGGGGACGCCACCACCCCCCCCAGCCCCGCTTGCCTCCCACCGCCCCCCCCCCCCCCGTCCCCGACCCCCAGCACCCGCTGGCCGGGCGTGCGGGAGCATCCCCCGCCGCCGGTGCCCGGCGCTGTCGGTTCCCGGGGCCGCCGGTGCCCGGTACTGCGGGTGCTCTGTGCCGTCGTTGACAGCTGCCGCCGGTGCTCGGGGCCGCCGGTGCTCGCTGCCGCCGGCGCCGCCGGTGCTCGGTACCGTCGGTGCTCGATGCCGTCGGTAACTCCTCGCCACCGTCGGTGTTCGCTACCGTCCGTGCTCGGTGCCGTCGGCTCCCAGTACCGTCGGTACCGGCTGCCGGCGGTGCCCGGTGCCGCTGGTGACCGCTGCCGTTGGTACCCGGTACCGTCGGTGCTCCGTGCGATCGGTTCCCGGTACCGTCGATTCCCGCTACCTCCGGTGCTCGCTGCCCTCGGTTCCCGGTCCCGCCGGTGCCCGCTGTCATCGATTCCCGGTCCCGTCGGTTCCCGGTCCCGCCGGTGCCCGCTGCCATCAATTCCCGGTCCCGTCGGTTCCCGCTGCCGCCGGTGCCCGGTGCCGCCGGTGCCCGCAGCCCAGGCTGGCCCCGCCACGGCTGCCCCCGAGCCCGGTCCCCGCCGCCCCCGGGCCCGTTGCCGGGCGGACGCCCCGTGCGCGGCCGCGGAGCCCCCGAGGTCCCCGGGGCTGCGGCGGCCCCAGAGCGGGGCTGGGGGGGGGTCACGGCCGCCGGGCTCCCCTTCCCCGCTCCGTTTTCGTTGCCGCCGCGGACGCGCTGCCCGCGGAGGCGCCGACAACGAAGGAGCCGCCGGACGGGACCGGCCGCCCCCCCCCAGCCCCGGCCCCGGTTCCCAGCCCCGCACCGGCCCCGCTCCCGCCGCCCGGGGACCCCGCTGAGGGGGCGGCGGCAACGAACGAACGGGACCGGGGGGCGCGGGGAGGCAGCGCCCGAGCTCCGCGGCCGCCCTGCCCGCCGTGTCCTGCCCACCCTGTCCACTGCATCCCTGCTCGCTGCATCCCTGCCCGGTCCATCCCTGCCCGCTGCATCCCTGCCCGGTCTATCCCTGCCCGGTCCATCCCTGCCCGGTCCATCCCTGCCTGCTACATCCCTGCTCGGTGCATCCCTGCCTGGTCCATCCCAGCTCCCTGCATCCCACCCGGTGTGTCCTGCCCAGTGAACCCGTGTTCCCCTGCCCACTGTGTCCCTGCCGGCCTTGCCCGCCGTTCCAGCCCCTCTCACCCCCTCCTCTCCCTCCCCAGTGCCCTACAAATTCTTCTCGGACCCGTCGGGGATCAACGAGAAGCGGAAGCAGCGGCGGATCCGGACGACGTTCACCAGCTCCCAGCTGAAGGAGCTGGAGAGGGTCTTCGCCGAGACGCACTACCCCGACATCTACACTCGTGAGGAGTTGGCCCTCAAAATCGACCTCACCGAAGCCCGGGTGCAGGTGAGGGGCCTGGGGATGGGGGGGTCTGTGGTCCCACCAGAGAGCCGGGGTCCAGGCGGCTGCACCCCGACTTTGGGATTCTGCTGCTCGTGTTGGGGTCGTGTTGGGGAAGCGATGGGGACTCATCACAGGGTCCCAACTTGGGGACCCACCCCCCACGAATCGAACGCATCTGTGTTTTTCTGGTGCCGGGTGCCCTGGCCGGGACCGGAGCGTTTCCACCAGGTCGGTCCCCAGTGATCTGCTGGGACGGAGGACAGGGAGCGGGGCTGGGACCTGGCTTTGTCACTGCAGCGGCAAGGGGACGGGATGCGGCATAGCCCTGCTCTGCCGGGGGGCTCAGAGGAACCCCCCCGGAGCCCAGCCCCGCTGCCGGCAGAGGTGGGGAGGTTTGGCTCATGCCACATCACTGCGCTGGCACTCCTCAGCAGTGACTTGTTACAGTCCCAAACGCATTGAGGTCGGGTGGATTTGGTAAAGGCCATGGGGGATGGAGATCGGCCCTGCGGTGATGCAGACCCCCCCCTTTGTCCGTGCAGCTCCCCCCCTTCAATGGCACCGCGGTCCTCACAGGGCACCAGGACTCACGGCAGGGAGAGGGTCCCAGCCGGACAATGTCCCTGGGAGGGACACGGCCAGTGTGACCCCTCCAGAGAGGGGGACAATGCTGGGGGGGTGGTCAATGGGGAGGGTGACATCCCACAGCAGGAGGGGACCCATCCAGTGGCCCCCAGCCCAGCTATGGAGTGTGGGGGGGTTTGGGAGGGATGTCCCCCTCCAGCCTCAGCTCCGGCTCCCCTCTGGTTTTGCGTGAAAATGGGGTGGTTTGGGGCAGCTCCTGCTCCCCCCCCCCAGCATGGGCTCAGGCACCGTGGAGGGAGTCGCTTTGTCAGCACATAGGGGAAAAACAAGGTTCCCCCGTTTCCACGGGTGCAGGGCAGGTGCTCGGTGGGTGCTGGGGGGGGGCGGACAGGACTGCGCTGAGTTATTGGGGGCCAGGCAGGGATGAGAGGGGCCAGGTGGGACCGGCACTGCAGGCACAGCCTGAGGAATGGTGCGAGACACTCCGGGGTTGTTCTTGGGGGGCAACACCGTGTGCCCGCTGCACCCCAAGCCGTGGTAACCCACAGCTCAGTGACATGGGGACAGCTCAGGAGGGATCAACCTGGGTGTCCTCAGTGGGTCCTGCTGCACCCCAACCCTGGCCGCCCTTGGCCAGGGGTTCCCGGGCTGCCCAATGGGTCCCAGCAGTGAGATCCGTCTCCGGCAGCACCACGATCGGGGGCAGCAGTGGGAGACGCTGGCATGGCAGAGCCAGTGCCCGTGTCCCTGACACCCCAGGGAACGTCTTGGTCCCTGGGCCACCCCCCAGCATGTCCTTGCACCGAGCACTAGGGATGCTCTGTGGGTGAAGGGTCCCATGGGACCCTGCTCCCCCCGTCCCCCCAGACCATTCCGCAGTGCCATGGAGCAGCCAGGAGATACGGCCGGGCTGGCGGCTGTCGCTGACCGGAATGGCACGGCTCGGCCCCGGCAGCCGCCCCTCCGCAGCAGTGGCACAACCTGCCCTTGGCCTTCAGCATCCTGCAGGCAGGATGGATGCTGCAGTCCCTCAGTGCTGGGGGGTCCTGGTCGCCAAGGATGGGGGACCCACAGGGCTGGGGGTCCTGGTCCCTAAGGGTAGGGGACCGGGCAGTGTTTCCAGGTCCGGCCATTTCCAGGCGAGGCTGCTGACATCCCCAGCGGCTGTGGGGACAGAGCTCTGCTGTGGTTTGGAATGGGATGTGATGGACAGGGTCCTGGGGGAAAACCGCTGGCGATGAGGTGGTGGTGCCCATGGACCCCCCCCATCCTGCCAGCACCTTGTGGGACCGTGTGCTACCGAGTCCTTGCCGGGGAGGGGGGTCCCACCTTTGGGGTCACCTCCCTCCCAGGTGGGGATGGTGAGCGGGGCCGATGCTGCTGTCAGCACCGTGGGGAAGGTGCGCGCTGCAGACCCTGGGGGGGCACAGGCTGCATGGGGGGGGGCTCTGACCCCGCAAGGTGCAGGCAGGGGGGCAGCGTGGGCCCCGGCAGTGCCCCTCACTGTCTGCCCAGGAGCCCCTGCAGAGCCTCCCGGCATCGCCGGTGCTTGTGCCGCAGCACCGCAGCAGTGCCAGCGCCCAGCATCAGCGCCACAAAGCCTGTAGCTGGTTTTAGACGTATTGATCCCTCCCTGGTGCAGTGGAAAATGTTTCACCCGTGGGAATGGGGGTGTTGCAAGGGGCACCCCGGGGAGAGCACCCTGGCATGGGGGGGCTGCGGAGCCATCTGCGCCCCATGGGTTCCCCAAACCCCCACAGATGGCAGCACGGGGTCCTCCCATCCCCTCCAGGTCTGGTTCCAGAACCGCCGAGCCAAATTCCGCAAGCAGGAACGGGCGGCCAACGCCAAGGGTGCCGGTGCCACCGCCAGCACCACCGGCAAGAAGTCAGAGCCACGCTCTTCCTCAGAGGACGACGAGTCCAAGGAGTCCAACTGCAGCCCGACGCCGGACAGCACGGCATCCCTGCCCGCCGCTGGCAGCCTCGGCAGCCCTGGCAGCAGCCTGAGCCCCAGCCCCGGTGCGGGGCCACCCATGGGACCCGGCCATCCCCCCCAGCCCCTCAAGGCGCCCATCTGGCCCGGCGTGAGCACCAGCAGCGGCACCGCCAACGCCACCGACCTGCTGAAGGCCTGGCAGCCCGCCGAAGCCGTGCCGGGACCTTTCTCCGGCGTTCTCTCCTCCTTCCATCGGAAGCCCAACGCCCTCAAGACAAACCTCTTCTGATGTGCCGGTCACTGGATCCGGCTGCCCCGAAACCCCCCCAGCCCCCCACCGCCGGCCCCTGCCCACCGCGCCGATGCTCCCACCGTGGACCCAGCGATGATGCTCCGGCAAACGGCTGCCGGCAGGGAGATGGACCGGGGAACCCCCCCCAGCCCTGCCCAGCTGCCAGCACCCAAGGCTGCTCTCCGAGGGGGCCACGGGACCCCCCACCCTCTCCCGGACCCTGTGCCGACAGGACGGACCTGGAGCTGGGGGCAGCCCCTGCCGATGGCTCCCACCGGCACCACCCACCCACGGGTGCTGTGGGGCCACAGGGGTGCAAATGGGGGGGTGGGGCAGCAGCCCCTGGCCCAGCCGGCATGCCTGGGCAGAGCCATCGCTTCGGCATGCTTTCGGGGGGAGTGCCGGTGCACCCCAGGGGTGGGGGCAGCTATGGGGCTCCCCACAGCACTGCTGGTGCTCCGGCATCATGGTGGTCCCCCCCATGCCACTGAGCTGGGGGCGAGGAAGCACTTTAGGGCTGGGGGTTTTGGGGGCCACGGGGTGAGCAGTGCCAGGGAATTTGGCAGCAAGAGCCTCCCTTTGGCATGGGGGGAGTGATGCACACCCCCCCCCCAAATCCTGCGGACACAGATTTGCCTCCCTGCCCCCTCCCCCCCAGCAGCACCCCAGCCCGGCAGAACTGGAAGGGAGGAAACACCACCACACCCCGCGGGGTGCAACGAGATTTTGGGGTGCAAATGCAGGACTGGGGCTTTCTGCTTGCCGGCAATGCCGTGGATGCTGCCAACGGGGACGAGGCATTGGGAACTGTCACCATCCCGCTGTGCCGGGGCTGAGCTGCTCCGGTGATGCCGCAGCTCCTCCGGAGAGGGGCTGGCACGGGACGGACCACCCGGAGCAGCCGGTGGGACCCTCGGACGAGCCGCGACCCCTCACCGGCCCCATCACCACCGCGCCAGGAGCAGGATGGGTGCTCTCACCGGAGCTGGCACGGATGCAGCCGAGACCCCCCTCCGGCACATCACTGCTGGGCAGGGACCTTGCAAAGGGTCCCGGGGGAGCCCAGGGTGCAGCTCGGCCCCTTGCACCCACCACGCTGGTGCTGGCCTTGCCGGTGGGCTTTGCAGCACGGTGAGCACCAGCATGGCTGTGCTGGCGTCCCTGTCTGTGTGTCTGTGCAGCGGCAGCGGTCGGACCCCATCCCCATCCCCTCCCTGCCGAGGGTCCTGTGTCCCTCCCCGTCCCAGCTGAGGTGGGTTTGGGTTTCACCTTTTTTTTCTTTTTTTTTGTTTTTTTTTTAACCATTCTGTAATTTATTGACCCCATTTGCAAATGACACTAATCCAAATAAAACTTAATTTATTGAAGACGCCACCAGCCCCCTGCCCTTGCTGCAAGCCCCCCCCCCGCCAAGGCTGCAGGTGGTGGGGGTCTGCACAGCCACCCCTCCCTCAGCCCCCCGAGACCCCCCTGTGCCAGCAGGGGACCCCCAGGCAATGCCAGGGGTGCCGCAGACCCCCAGCACCTTAGGGATGCTTCAAGTGTGTGTGTGTCCCCCAAAAGACCCCAAGCAGCTGCAGGGACCTGGGGTAGCACCCCATGAGCAGCCCCCCCAAGTCCAGGGAGAGAGGGTTGCCCCACGCAGCCCCCCTCGGGGGGCTGGTGATGGAGAAGGTCCTGGAGGGCACTGGGATGGCAGCAAGAAGGGTCCTGGGGCACAGAGTAGTGAGGGGGGGGTGGTCTGTGGTAAGGGGAGCTGGGGGGGGCAGGGTCCTGCACCCCCCCCCCCCCCAGGATGGGCAGGGAGGGGGGCAGGGGGTTGCAAGGTGCCGGCACAGCATGCTCCATCCAAGGGAGTGCCGGGATGCGCCGATGGGGTCCGGGGTCGGGGTCTGCGGGGGGTGTCAGGGATGGGGGGGGTGTCTGTGCAGGGGGGACAGCTGGGGAATGGAGGTGTTCCAAATGGGGCAGCAGAAGTGTCCCCTGCCGGGTCCCCACTGTGCTGGGACCAGTACGGCTAGCCTGGAGGGTCGCAGACCATGGTGGGACCAGTACAGCCAGCCTAGACTGTACTGGGCCCCGGTTCCTCATCCCGCCCCTTCCCGTGATTCCCCTGGGAAGCCCCCCTTCACCCCCGGGCACACGACAAGAGGTTGACAATGACCATTGCATTAAAGATTAAAAAAAATAGCTCATGATTTAACAAAAACCACCAAAACACAGAGTACAACATGACAGTATTTTTAGTAGGATTAAGTTCACACCAAATGCCCCATTAACTAACAAGGGGAGGACTGGGGCGGGGGGTGGAGCTGCCGGTGTGGGGGGTCCGGACCATCCTTCATCTCAGCCGGAGCGGTGGCAGCGGGGGCAGGGGGATGGGGAGGGATGGGGGTCCAAGGCATCGAGGTCTGGGGACAGGGAGAGCCTGGGGGGGTTCACCCCAGCAAGGAAGGGGAGGGGGGAAGGCACGGCTGGGGGATCCCCACCCCGGGGACCCCCCTGGAAGGGCACTTGGTGAGGCTGGGGGCTGAGCACCCGTGGGGGAACCTGGGTCAGCACCCATGGTGGGGGACCCAGGTGAGCACCCACGGGGGACCCGGGTGCCAGCCCCGCTGCCACCGAGGGTGTCGCAGCCCCTGGGAGGGGATGGATCCAGCAAGTACCTAATGGGCAAACTGGGAGCGGGGACGGGGATGGGGGGGATGCCCCGGAGGCACTGGTGGTGGCGAGTTGGGGGGGGGCTGGGCGAAGGCACTGATCCAGCTCTGCTGCGGCGGGACCCCCTGGGTGGGGATGGGACCCCCAGGGTAAGGATGGGCACCCTGAGCTCTGCCTGGTGTTGTCTATGGGGGCTGGCAGAGCCCTCCCATCCCATCCCATCCCATCCCATCCCATCCCATCCCATCCCATATCCCAGCTTGGCCCCAGCCAGGCATCACAAAGGCACTTGGGTTGTGACACGACTTTGCTCAGAGCCTCCTCCTCCTCCTCCTCCTCTTCCTCCTCCCCGGCTGTGAGGGGCCGCGGTGGGAGCCAGAGGTCCCCAGGGTTCACCCCAAAAACCTCCCTCTGCCCACAGGACCCCCCCACCCACAAGACAAACGCTCATCCCTTCTCTCAATAAATAAGAAATAACTTAAGCGAGGGGAGGCCCCATCGGTGGGGACCCCACCCCCCTGAAATTGTCTGACCAGGACCCGCCGCCCCCCCTGCCGCCCCCAATCCCCCCCACCCCGCTATTACCCAGCACCCAGGGAGGGGGGCGGCCACGGGGGTCCCGGTGCTCACGCCGGCTGCTGGTGACGGCTGCTGCTGGTGATGGCGGGATGTGCGGATGCGGGATGCTCGGCCGCGGGATCCGGGATGCGCGGCTGTGGGATGCGGGATGCGCGGCTGCAGGACGCGCGGACGCTCGGCCACGGCTATTTGCGGAGCTGGAGGCTCTCCAGGAGGGCGCGCTTGTGGCCGGGGTCCAGCACGCCGGCCTCCTCCAGGTCCTCCTCTGTGATGTCACTGGGGAGGGGGGCACAGGCGTGGGGCTCGCCGCCCCCGGGGGGGGTACCTCAGCCCCTGGGGGGCACCCCCTCAGTGGGCACAGGAGCCCCCACTCGGGTTGCTGGGTGCCCAGGCAGCCTCCCCCCGCCCACCCCGCGGGGCTATGCAGCCCTGGGGGGCGGCAGGGACCCCCAGGGGCAGTAGGGACCCCCCCAGGGCAGCACCCCACGGGGGTCTCCCCAGGGAAGGGGGTCTCCCCAGGGCAGGGTGCTCCCACCCAGGCATCGCTGTGACCCCCTGGGGAGAACGCGGACCCACCGGGGCTGGCGAGGTGGGTGGGGGTCCCCCCCCATGCCGTCCCGGGGGGTGGGGGGGCCACTCACCTGAGGAACTCCAGGTCGTCCCAGCCGTTGCGCACCAGCCCCTCCTCGTACCGCTCCAGCCCCAGCGCCCGCAGCCACTCGCCCACACCGGGCACGGCGCCCACGCCACGGCCCGCCTGGCACAGCGCCTGCGCCGCAGCACCCACACCGTCAGCCCTGCGTCACCCCAGCCCCGCACCCCAGGGGACCCCCAGGATGGGACCCCCAGGATGGGACCACCCTGTGCCGTGGAAGGTCCCAGACCCTAACACCCTCAGCGCACCCCCGGCGTCCCCCCCAAAGGGAACGCCGATGGAGGGCGCTGGGGGGGAGGTCCCAGCACCCTGACCCCCCCCCCAAACACCCACCTCCTCAGCCAGGTCCTCCTGGATGCTCTCCCGGATGGAGTGGGGGGGGAAGGCGAGGGGGCGGCCGTAGTCGGGGTGCAGGCAGCGGGGGGGCAGCTCCAACCGCCCCCCCTTGGCCAGCAGTGGCGGGGGGGGGGCCGCCCTCCCCTTCCCTCCGGCGTAGTCCACCTCGCTCAGCGTCTTGGCCATCTGCAGCACCGAGCAGGAGCGGTCGTCCAGTAGCCCCCCTGCCACGGGCAGCCCCCCGGCACCATGCAGCCCCCCGGTAGCGGGAGTCCCGCCAGGCCCCTCAAGCCCGAATCCGGCGCTGGCAGACGGCGGGGGCCGGGGGTGCAGCTTGGGCGGGGGGGACTCGCCGAAGGCGGCACCGCCGACGGCCGGCCGCGGTTTGGGCTCCTCGCGCCCGACGGGCACCGGCAGCTCCTTGGCGCTGCCGAAGAAGGGGTTCGGGGGCAGCTCCAGCTCCCGCGGCAGCGGCGGCGGCGGGAAATCCGGCGGCGGCAAGTTGAGGGTGCCGGCGTCCTCATCCGAGGAGCTCTCCTCGCCGCGGCACGCCGGCGGCTGCCCGGCTGAGGGGTGCCGTCGTCGCTCGGGCACCGCCAGCTGCACCTTGGCCTTGGGGGCCGGGGGTTTGCCGGGGTCCCCGGGTGCCAGCAGCTGGTGCGGGACCCCCTCCAGCACGTAGTACGCCGGGTTGTTGAAGCTGTTCTTCAGCGGCCCCGCCGCCGGCTCCGGCATCGCCTCCGCCTTGGACCTGCGGGCACAGGGGTGAGCGTGGCACCCCCGGGCATGGGGGGAGACGGCAGGTGTGTGTGTGTGTCCCAGCCCTGCCCGTCCCCCCTCACCGGCTCGGGGCGGCCTCATCCCTGGCAGTGCCACGGTGCGGTGCGGGGGGCCGGGGGGCCGGCGTGGCGTTGCCCTTCTCGGGCTCCTCCGGGAGCTTCGCCGGGACGGCAGCGGCAGCGGGCGGCTCAGCACCGGTGGGCTTCCGCCCCACCGACCTGGGTGACAAGAAGTGTCGGGTGCCCCATGGAGCTCGGCCGCCTCCAGGACAGGACTCAGACCCCCAGGATGGGGCTCAGACCCCCGGGACGGGGCCAGCACCGCTCTCGGATGCACCAAGCCCCCCCATCCCTGACCCACGTGGCATAAGAGCCAGCACCGGGACTGTCCCCAACCACGTCACATACGCCATCCCAGAGGGATGCTCTGAGCGATGCCTGCGCTCCCACGGCACTGGGGCATGCTCCAGCCCCCCCCGCCCCCCCCCAGGACCCCCAGCTGGGGGCCACTGGTTCTCCCCCGCCCCACCAAGCCCAGTCCCCCGTACTTGGCATAGTCCTGGTTGGCTCTGGCACCCAGCGGCACCTTCCCTTTGCCGGCCGCCGTCTCATCCTTATCGATGCTGATCCACTCTGCCAGGGAATAGGGGCTCAGCGAGGGGGGGTCCCGTCCCCACTGTCCCCCCAGGGTGTGGGGGGGTCCTCACCATAGAGCCTCTCGCGGGTGCCCAAGCGCTCGGCGGGCACCCGGACCTTCATGGAGCCGCGGATGTTGCCCGTCTCCTCGCCGCGGTGAGACAGGTAGGTGAGGAACTGCTGCGCCGTGCTGCCGATCATCGACTTCAGAGCAATGACGCATTCCCCTGGGGACGGCAGAGGGGTTGGGGGGGGTCGGGGGTCTGCATCCCTAAGGAAGCCCCCTGGGAGGGCGGCGCGGTGCCGGGGGGAGCCACTGTGGGTAGTCACCATAGGACTCGTAGCCATCGAGGGATTTGACGGTGAGCAGGAGGTGCTGGTCCTGCAGGTACTCGATCTCAGAGAGGATGGGCTTCAGCTGCAGGCGAGGGGATGGGATGCTGGCACCGGGAGCAGGGGGGGTCTCCCTGCCTGCAGCCCCCCCTGCCCCAGCACCAGCCTTGCCTGCCCCCAGCCCTTCCTCACCGTGGGCAGCTGCCGGGACGACCATTGCACCTTGAGAAAGTTGATGTTGTCGCTGCTCTGGCTGTCGTTCTCGAAGCTTTTCTTGAACTCTGGGGAGGGGTGGGGGGACACAGCACAGCCCCCATCAGCCCTCTGAGCCGCCCCCCAGGACCCCCCCGCCATGGTGCCATCCCTCACCTTCCAGGCAGGTGGAATAAAACTCGATGAAGAACTTGGTGCGACTGGCCGTCTTCACGATAGCCTCGATGCTCTCGAACTCAATGTACGCCTGCTCAGTAGACTTGGAGAGCCCTCCAGGGAGAGGCGAGGCGTCAGGACCGCCACCCCCGGGAGCCTCCCCTGCCTTGAGGGAGAGACGGGACCCACAGGGAGGGGAATGGGGTGTCTCCTTGGGCACAGGCACCTTTTTTGGAGACGAACTGGGACGTCACCCCCACCTCGAAGGAGCCGAAGACAGGCGAGTGGTCGCTGGTGACGATGTCGTCCGTGCACCCTGCGGCCAGTAGGGATGGGGGGGTGTCAGGCTGGGGGGGGGGGGGGGGGGCAGCCTGTCCCCGGGGCAGCGGGGGGGACAGTGTCCCAAGGAGGGGGACACGCAGCTCACCGTAGGCGTTGCAGTTGACGTGAGTCTCGGGGTAGGACTTCCAGAGGATGCGGTCACACCAGGACGGCACGTTGGTGCGGACCTGGCAGGGACAGGGAGTGTGTGTGTGTATTGGGGGTGTCAGGCTGGGGTCCCCCCCCACCCTAACTACCCCCCCCCAAGCACCTACCCCTGTGGGCTTCTGCTTGTGCCAGACATAGGTGTCCCGGGAGCCCCGCTCGTAGCGGTAGGTGGGGGGGAAGGTGATCTCCTCCTCACCTGCACCAACAGCCGGGTGGGGAGGGGTGTCAGGACAGTCCCAACAGTGGGGGCTGACCCCCCCGGATCCCCCCCCCCAAGCTCCCCCAGCCCTCACCAAAGCGCAGGAAGACCTTGTGCTTCTCCTTCTCCAGGTTGAGCTGATCCACCTTGAGCAGCGGCTCCAGCTCCTTGCGGCTGATGTAGTTGAGGATCTCCTGTGGGACAGAGGGGCTTGCACGGGGTCGAGGGGGGGACACAGCAACAGCCCACCGCCCCCCCCCACCATGCCGCCCTCCCCAGCACCTGGATGTCCATGTCCAGGCGATAATTGAGGTCCCCAAACCAGAAGAGGTGGGTGAAGCGGAGGGAGATGTCGAAGGAGCTCAGCTGCTTGTCCCCCAGAGAGAGCAGGCGCAGGATGTCCAGGTAGTTCTGGTTCCTCCTGCCCGGGGTGGGGGACATGGGATGTCACCGGGATGGGGGTTGCACAGCCCCGGGGCAGGATGAGACCCATCCCGGTGCGTGGGTGCTCACCGTGCCGTCTTCTCATTGCCGGAGGTGAGGTGGCAGTTGACGAAGCCGAAGGAGGTGCCGTTGAACATGAAGGAGACACCCACGGCTCCCTTGTTCCCTGCAGGGACACGGGGATGGGGGCAGGATCAGGTCGGGGTGGGCGGCTGCCCCAGGACCCACAGGCTGCCCACCCTGGGGGGACGGGGACCCAGCTGTCCCCAAGTCCCAGTGACGGGGCACAGTCACCACCCAGGCTCCCAGCACGCACCCAGACCCTCCTCGTGCAACACACACATGGCCAGACCCCTCCTCACGCAATGCACACGCATCCAGACTCCTCATCATGCAATGCACATGCTCCAGGACCCCTCCCTGTGCAACACACGCAACACCAGGACCTCCCTCCATGCAACACACACATGCCAGGACCCCTCCTTGTGCAACACATGCAACACCAGCCCCCCCCGCCATGCAATGCACAGGTGCCTGGACCTCTCCTCATGGAATACATGTGCTCTAGGGCCCCTCCTCGTGCAATGCACACACCCGGACCCCTCCCTGTGCAATGCATGCAACACTAGAACCCCTCCCCATGCAACACCCGCCTGCCCAGACTCCTCCTCGTGCAACACACGTGCTGCAGGACCCTTCTTTGTGCAACACGTGCAAGATCAGGACCTCCTCCCGTGCAATGCAGACATACCAGGACCCCTCCTCATGCAGCGCACCCCCACCCTGACCCTGTGTGCCCCCATCCCCATGTCCCCCCCCATGTGCCCGGCAGCTCCGGCCCCTACCCAGGGTGTTGGCAATCCCCGTCTTGACGCTGGACGTGCTGACGTGGCTGATGCGGTTCTCGTGCTCTGGCTTCACCAGTACCACCACCTTGATGTTCCACAGGGACTGCATGGCCACCTGTGGGCCCACGGCCACCATCAGACCCCCGCTTCTGCCAGGACACACTGAGGAGCGGGTCCCTGTCCCCCCCATGCCGTGGGTGCCAGGGAGCTGGGTGCAAGGTGCCCCTCGGGTGCGGACCGTTGCAGAAGCCCCCTCCTTCACCCCGGCATCTCCCACCAAGGGCTGTTCCCCCACGATACCCACTGTCACCAGCACCCCAGCACCACGAGACCAGCCCAAAACACCCGGTGTCGGCAGAGCCGGAGCATCCACAGCCTCCCCAGGAGCCAGAGGGACACGGAGCATCACCCATCTCCACCACCCACCAGTGTCTGCATCCCTTGGCCCCCAGGACCCCTGGGTTCTTACCGGGCGGTACTCAACCTCCGTGAAGTCCTTCAGCACGGTGCGGAGGAAATCCACCCACTCCTTGTCCCCCAGGGAATTCTCCTGGGTGCCAAAGACATAAATGTCGTGGGGGATGGCGACCGTCACCTCGTCCAGCGTCTTTCCCAAACCCTTGGAGGTGAACCACGACGTGATGCTCTTGGGTGGGGGCACACTGCCTGCAGTGCAGGTGGGACAGGGGGGAGCAGCATGGTCAGGGGGGGACCCCAGGGGCTCGGCCCCCTGCAGCGGGTCCCCCCCTGGCCCCACTCACCCATGTTCCAGGTGCCGATGAAGATGGAGATCATGTCAGGCTCGTCCTGGTGGGAATGCTTGTTCTTCATCAGCTGCAGGAGCTGGCAGAAAGCCTCCCGCTTCTGCAGGGGGGGAGGCAGTGAGCAGGGGGGCAAGGGGCTTCCCATGGCCGGGATGGGGCCCCCCCAGCCACCTCCAGCCCCCGTGATTCGGCTCGGCCAAACTTGGCACCTCTTGGGCACAGGGGACTGGGCAGGGACCACCCTGGCGACGTCCCCCAACCACTGGGCACCCAGCACCCATCCCCAAGCCCCCATGAGGGACCAGGGGTTAAATCCTGCACACCCCCATCCCTGTGAAAGACCCTTCTTCCTCACCCCCCCATCCCGGCCGAGTGTGACCCACCCGGGCGCTGACGAAAACGAAGTCTTTCCGTTGCGTTTTATCCTTTTCCTTCTCGAAAACGATGCCCAGTTTGTTCTGCACCCGCTGCGACTTGATCAGCTGCCGGACTGGGAGAGAGCGGGGAGAGGTGGTGGGGTGGGGGGGGAGTGCTGGGCTCCGGCTGCGCACCGTGCCCCCCCACCCCAGCGCTCAGGCTCTGGGGGACACCCAGGGTGGACACCCAGGATGGGGACAACCAGCTGCTCCCACCCCACCACCAAGCCCCATCGGGACGCTGCCCCTCCGCTCCAGCGCAAAGTCAGCCCCAGCCGCCAGCCTGAGGTGCAGGGACCGCCCCCCCAGTCTCCACCGCCGCATGCCCCCCCCTCACTCTTGTCGTGGGTGAAGGTGTTCCAATCCTCCTGGGAGTCCTTCTGCTTCTTCAGCACCACCAGCTTCCCCCCCTCCACATCCACGCTCAGCGTGTACTTCTGCGACTTGCCGATCTTGGTCAGATCCCCCAGGGTGACGTCCAGCTTCACCTGCAGCGGGACACCGGGTCGATGCCGAAACACCCCCCCCGGGGGACCCTTCAAGTGCGGGGAGGGGGGGTCGGGACTCACCTCGAAGGTCTGCACCGGGATGCTCTTGGCCTTGCGGGAAAGGGGCTGGGGGGGGGCGGCGGGGGTGGCCGAGCTCATCTCCTGCAGGGCTTTCAGCGCCTGGCAGAGCCGGCGTCAGCGTCAGCCGAGCGCCGGGCACCGCAACCCCCAGCCCCCCCAGCCCCATCAGAACCCCAGTCCCCCAACCCCTCCCACCCACGGGGTCCCCTCCGTGCCACCCAAGCGGCTCGTTTTGGCCCCGGCACCAACCAGATTGCGCCCTGACCATACCTGGCGCAGGACCCAGCAGAGACCCCCACGGTGGGACCCCCACCCCGGCACCCCCGGCCTCACCTTCTTCTCGATGCTGGAGAGGAAATCCTTCAGCACCGAGAGCTTCAGCACCAGGCTCTCCAGCTCCTGCTCCCCACTCTGCCCCGCCGTCTGAAACCCCCCGGCATGTCACAGCCGGCCCCGGCACCACCACGGCACCAGGACGGCACCCCCAGATCCACCCCAGGCCCCCAGAAGGGCAGGACCCCCCTGGCACCGTGGGATGTGGGCAGGATGGGACCCCCCGGAGCCACCCCAGCCCCCCAGAAGGGCACGACCCCCCTGGCACCGTGGGATGTGGGCAGGATGGGACCCCCGGCGCCACCCCAGCCCCCCAGAAGGGCAGGACCCCCCCGGCACCGTGGGACAGGGCAGGACGGGTGGGTGTTTCTCCACTGGCTTTCCCACCACCCACGCGTCCCTGTGGATGGTGCCGTGGCATGTCCGTGGGCACAGCCCCCACGGGTGGGGGGGATGGCAGCCCCTCACCTGCTGCAGGATTTTGGAGACCATGGGGGAGCTCTGCTGGTCAAACACCTTGGAGAGGATCTCCAGCCCCGCCAGCACCTTGTCCACCTCGCTGGGGAGGGAGAGAGGAACGGGCTCAGCAGGCGGCACGGCCGGTCGTCTGTCCGTCCATCCGTCCCGGTGCCCGGCACCCACCTGTGCAGCCGTTTGCAGGAGGTGACGAGGGTCTTGTTGAGGTGGGGGAGGCTGCTGGCCCCCCCCTTCACTGCCTCCAGGTCCAGCGAGTAGCTGCCCTTCAGGTACTCGTGGGAGATGCTGCTCAGGCCGTTGGTGCTGCAGGGAGGGAGCCCCGAGGGTGAAGAGCCGGCAGGGATGGGCAGGGGACGGGCAGGGGTGAAGCCCCTCACCTCTCCGCCGTCCCCTCCGGCACAGCCGGCCCCAGGCCGGTGGGGCTGAGCCCTGCCGAGGTGCTGGAGAAGCTGGTGGAGCCGGAGCGCGGCGGTAACGGCGGCTTTTCATCCTCTCCATCTGCAAGGGGGCGATGGTGGAGGGGGGGGTCAGTCACAGCCCCGACAGGGACCGGGGGTCCCGGGACCCCATCCGCTCACCCGGGTCACCCTGCCGTACCCGAATAGTCCCTCTCCTCCACGTTCTCCTTCTCCTTCTCCCTCTCGACGGGGAAAAGGAGGGTGCAGACCAGCCCCTGGTTGGGCTGCAGGTACAGGGCGATCAGCTCGCTCAGCGTCTTGAAGCGTCTCACCTGCACCCCCTGCGAGGTCTGCGGGGACACGGGGACCCTCAGCGCCTGCCGGCGGGGTCACCCGGACCCCCCCCCATGCAGGGACACCCCCCTCCCCCACAAGATTGGGGGGGCGGCTGACCCCGGGAGCCCCAAAGCTGAGCCCCGTGGGGAGCGGGGTCCGGTGCACGTGGCAGCCCGCCGCAGTGCCGTGGCTGCGTGCCGGCAGGGCTGGCAGGGTGCAGGCAGCAGGCAACAGGCAGCAGCCATCCCTCGGCCTCCTCCCTCCCGGGGGCGGCTTTTTCCTGCCTGCCCGGACGGCACAAAGGGGTTTCTGTTGCTCTAAAAATACCCGGCGACGCTGGCCGGCCAAAATGGGTGCTGCCGAATCGTCCGGCCGTGCCGGAGAGCCGGGCACGCTGGTGGCACAGGGCCGAGGCCGAGCCCCGCTCCCCGCACCCAGCCCCACGGGAGAGGCGGGGGGCAGGGAGCTCTCAATGGGGTGCTGTGCCCACCCGGCACCAGCCCACCCCCCCAACCAGCACCCCCAGCAAGGAGCTGGGTGCGGGTTGGGGGTCCCAGCACCCAGACCTCCCGCAGCCCACGCCAGGACCACCCCCCCACAAACTGCTTCCCATAAGGGTGTGCCCCTGCTCCCAAAGAGCCGGGGGCTGGTCTGTGTCATGGCGCGGGGGGGCAATGCCCACCTGCACGGCCAGGAAATCCTCCTCGTCGGGCAGGATGCGGTAGGTGTGGACGTGCTTCTGGAACCTGCAGGCAGCCGGGACGGGGAGGGTGTCAGGCAGAGGATGCCGGGGGACACACACATGGCATCCCCCCATCTGCCTGCACAGCCTCCCCCTAGACCCGGGGGACGCCAGGCACCCGTCCCATGGGACCCTCATGCCACCGGCTGGGCATGAGCATCCACAGCGGGAAGGAGCTCCAGTACCACCATTACCTATGGCATGCAACGAGCTGCCAGTTCTCAGCCCAGCTCCCACGGGAAAATGCCTGCAGGATGGGTGCCGGGGGTCCCAGATGGGTGCTGGGGGTCCCAGAGTGACCCCCTGCTTGCTCTAAGGGAGCCCCCCCATCCAACACCCCCATGTCCGCAGGCAGTGCCGCAGCCTGCCCCATGCCACGCCACGGTCCCAGCTCCGCTGCCCGTCGGCGTGCCGGAGCGGGCGTCCCCTGCCCGCACCGCAGGCAGGATCAGGCAGCCGCTGGCAGCTGGGAAGCCAGGAAGCAATTTATTTTTCAATGGAAGCTTACAGGAACCGGGGACGCGATCCCGGGGCAGGGGGTGACGGGCGGCGCTGAGAGATGGGGTGCCGACGCCAGCGGGCACGGGGAGCAGGACCGGGACCCCAGGCGCGTCCCCTCCGTAGCAGGGTGACACCAGGAGCCAGGGACCACCGGCACGGCCAGACTCCCCCCCAACACCAGTGCCAGTGGCAGGGACAGTGGCTCCCGGGCTGGCCCCCGGCCACGGCACTCGTGGAGGTCACCGTGAACACAGAGGCGGCTGTCACCGCGCCAGGGCCACCTGTCAGCTCGGCTGCCGTGTCCCCTGCTCCGGTGGCACCCCATCGCAGGGCTGGGGGACCAGGACGCGTCCCACTGCCACCATGCCATGCCCCCGGAGGGGGTGCCGTGCCCTACAGCACCGGGTCCCCTGGTATCACCCCACTTGTCGCAGTGCTGGGTCCCCTGGTGCCAGCCCACTCCCCATGGCACTGGGTCCCCATCCTCCCCCAGCACCCCAGGGGTGCAGCACCGGCTCCCCCAGCATGGGAGACCCCCAACTGGTGTCAAGGGGCTCTGTATGGGGACCCTCAGTTGGTGGGATTGGGGGGGGCACAGAGAGACCCCCAGCTGGGAAGGGGAGCACAAGGGGTCTCTGTGGGAAGCCCTAAAGCACAGTCAGGGTCTCCATAGCAGAAACCCCAATGGGGGAGTGATGGGGGGGCTGTATGGGGAACCCCAGCACAGGGTCAATATGGGGAACCCCAAACTGGGGGGGCAAAGGGGGCCCATAGGAAGAACCCCAGCTGGGGGGAAAGCACAGGGGGGTCTCTATGGGTAACCTTGGGCAGGGGGCCTATAGGGACCACCAGCACAGGGGTTAGTATGGGGGACCCCAGCTGGGGGGGGTGACCCCCACAGGCGCCGTCCGGGGGGGGGCCACCCCCCCCAGATGCCCAGCCCCGCACCGCTCGCGGCTGCTATTTTGGTGAGTAATGCCAGGAGGCCGGGGAGTGCCGGGCTCATGCCGGGGCTGCCGGCACAAAGAGCCATTATGTGGGAGCGAGGCTGCTGGTGAGCGCCAGGGCTCCCCGCCGCCTCTGCCGCGCCAGCCGGCATCCCGCCACGGCCCGGCCGGCACAGTGGGGACCACCCGTGCACCCACCACCACCTGCCCCCCCCCGGAGAGGAGGGCACCCACCGCCCTCCTCCAACCAGGAGTGGGGTGCAGGAACCCCGGCGAGGAGGGCACCACATGCCCGCCGGCACCACCCCAGCACTGCCGTCCCCACAAACCAGCGGAGAGCCAGGATGGGGGCTCCAGCCCCCCACCCTCTCCTGGGACACCCCACGGGGACCGTCCCCGCCGGCATCGCCCACCAGCCGCCAAACGGCGATGCCAGCGCTCCCCAGGGTGCCACCGCCGCGTGCTGGCACAGCCTGCTCTGGCGAAGCCCAGTTGTGCTGTGGCTGGCTCGGCAGAGGCCGCGGCGCGTCGGCAGGAGGGTTAAAGGAAGACGGCGCTGCCGGGATCCCGGCGCAGTTCCCTTTCCTCCTCCTGCCCCCGCAGTTATTTTTAGGCCCCGGCGGCGGCCACTGCCGACGGGCTCAGCAGCCCCAGCCGCCCCCGCGCCGGCCAGAGGGCTGCTCGGTGGGACCATGGCACGCTCCTGCCCACTGCCCGGGCAGGGACCCCCACCGGTCGTCGCCACGGCAGGGTCTGGCGCAGTCGCCCACTGTGGCATCCCCAGGCGAGGGGAGATGCCGGGGCTGGCACCCCTCTTACCCCAGCAGCTGCACCACGACCCCACTGCAGCCGCCTGACACCCACCCAGGTACCCCCGACGTGTCCCCCAGCCCCGTGGCACCACCAGTCACCAGTATTTGCAGGGGCGAGGCATGCTATCCCGGCGTTGTGCCGCCGGTGCCGCGTCCCCAGTGCCGCTCGCCACCCTGGCTTCGTGGTGGGGATCCGGCGGCCACGGCCATGCTGCGCCCACGTGGCCGGGAAACCAAATTCGCAAGAGCCACTGGCCACGGGGAAGGAGGACAGGGCCACCACGGAGGCCGCACGCCCTGCGCCGGCACGGCACACGGCACAGCCCCAGGCCAGGGCAGGCCGGCTCACGGCAGACTCCTGGTTCTCCCTCATTTGCCATGAGGAGCCAGCGGCTGTCGGTGCCCACGGGCTCTCGGGGAGCGGAAAAGCCTCATTTCGAGGTGCCCTCGCCGCCGTGCCGCACCGCCTGCCCCACAACCACATCAAGGTCCCGGCGCCGGTGCAAGCCACCGGCCCCAAGCAGAGCCGGCGGCGCGCCCCGGGATCACCCCGGCACGGTGCTGAGCTGCGCTGCCAACACGCCGAGGTGCCGGCAAGGCCCCCGGGGACGGTGGGGCGGCCGGGATCCGCTGCTCGGTGATGGCTGGGCTGCCGCCCCGGTGCCACCGCACACTCAGCCCCAGGCTGGCACGGCCACCGGGCAGGGGGTGGCAACACCCCAGGGCTGTCGGCACTCGCCCGTGGACCAGCACCAGCCACCAAGCCCCCCAGCGTGACCCACGGGGACGGAGTTGTGTCATCCCCCCCCCCCGACAGCCCTCCTGGGCTGGGGACCCTGCCAGAGATGAGGGGCAGGGGCTGGTGCCCCCCAACCCCACGGGGTGGCTCACGGACCCCAAGAGTGCAGGGCGGGGGCCAAGCCCCCCCATCCTCGCAGACCCCCACGGTGGCAGCGTGGGTGCCCCAGCCCCCCCCCCACCGTCGGAGCCAGCCCTGCTCCCCACGGTGCCTGTCCCCTGCCAGTGCCCAGCATCCCCCCCCAGTGCCCGGGAGACCCCCAGCCCACTCCCCCCCTCCTCCCCCAGAGCCCCCCCCAGTCTATCTGTCAGTGCCCGGCCCCCCAGGACCCCCAGCCCGGGGCGGATGCCCCATCCCCCAGCAGTGCCAGTACCCCCCGCACCCCCCCCAGACCCCTCCCCACTCCCAGCGCTTCCCCCCCCCGTACCCATTCCCCCCTCCATACTGCCGGTGCCCCCCATACCCGATCTGTGTGTGCCCCCCCCCCCCTCCGCGGACACCCCACCCGCGTCCCCCCGCACCCCACTCCGCGCTCCCCCCGCATCCCCCCGCCCCCCAGCGCCCCCCCTCCCCCAGTACCCCCCCTCCCGATCGTGTCCCCCCCACTCACAGCAGACAGAGCGCGTAGGCCCCCGCCACGCTCTCGCTGTCCCGCACCAGGAAGCTGCCGTCCCGCCCGGCCCGGGCCAGCTGCTCCTCGGCGGCGGCCCGGCTCAGGTCCCGGTGGTACCACGGCGGAGGAGGAGGAGGAGGAGGAAGAGGCGGCGGCGGTGACCCCCCCGCACCCGCCATGCTCCGATCACCGGGGACCGCGCTCCGCGCTGGGCGGGCGGGGGCAGCACCGGGAGGGAGGAGGGAGGGAGGGGGCGGGGAGGGGCGGGGGGGGCGGAGCGGGAACGTGGAGCTTGGGGGGGGGCTCGAAGGAAGAAGGAGGGGGGGTGCGCGGTTTGGCACGGGAACGGCTGCACCCGGCATCGGGGGACACGCACCCCACACACACACACGCTCTGTGGTCGCCGGGGGGGCCGGGGGGGCTGCACTCCGCTTTGTCTGCAGCTCCGCACCCCCCCCCACAGCCCGCCGAGGGGCACCCCATGGGGTGGGAGTCCGTGGGGACGTGGGCGAGCCCCCCCACACACACACCCCCGGCAGCCGGGTGGGCTCCCGGCCGGCAGGACCCCCGCGACAGCCGGGTGTTGTCCCGTTCCCCCCGCCCCGACCTCAGGACAAGCAGAGCTGGTGCTGGGGTCCCCGGGACAACCCCCCCCCCCCATTTTCCCCCTCATTGCCCCAGTCACACCCTGCACACCGCGGGGTGCCGGTGACCCCCCAGGCTCCGAGAGCTGCGGTGGGCGCCCGGGATGCTTTTGGGGGGGTCCCGTGTCGTGTGTCCCCCCACATGTGTCCCAGCAGCAGGGAGCCCCGTGCCCCCCGCTTTGCCAGGCAGGGAGGTTTGGGGGGGTGACACCACACAGCCCAGGGGGGCGGTCCAGTTAAACAGGGTTTCACCTCCCCAAGAGGAGCAGGACCAGAGCCCCCTCCCCTCCCAAGCCTCCCCCATCCCACTGCCCCCCCCATCCCAAAGCACCCCGACACCGAGTGGGGCAGAAGCATTTATTCACCAGCCGCATGCTGGGGGGGGGGGGGGAGCAGGGGGAAGCAGCCTGTACAGCTTGGGGGTGTCCCATGGTGGGGAGGGGGCCAGGGGGCAGACGGACACACCCCCCCTCCCCAACGTGCTCCTGCCTGCAGCTCAGAGCAGGGCCAGGAGAGCGGGGGGCAGCAAGGCCAGCAGGCAGGAAAGCGGGGAGCCGGTGGGGGCTGTGACGGCGGCGGCGTTGGCTTGGGCGTAATACCGCGCCACGGCGACGTTGGGGTTCCCCTGCGAGGGGTTGAACCACATCTGGATGCAGCGGCCGCTGCTGCGGCGGTAGGTGGTGTAACGGTAAGAGTAGGACCAGATCTTCTGGCAGAGGTCGGCCGGCGTCGGGAAGACGTACCGGAATTTCTGGCACGAGGTGCCTCGGGGACACTGGTTGATGCCTGGGGGTTGGGGGGGGGTTGCGGTGAGAAGTGTGTGCGGGGGGGTATTGGGGTCCTGCTGCCTTTGGGGTTGACCCTGGCAGACCCCCACCTGGCTGCTGGCACGCCCCCCCCACCTCTACGGGGAACCCTCAGGCACCCCCAGACCCGCTCACAGCCACCGAGGCGGGGGGACGCAGCCGATTCCCCTGTGGCAAGATGGGGGGGGGGGGGGGGTCCCGCGCCCCCCCACTGACCTGTGGTCCAGTTCCAGCCCTTGTGCCAGTTGACCTTGCAGGTGACGGCGTTCTGGCAGTCCTCCCACCACTGCTCGCAGTCCTCCAGGCACAGCGGCACATGCAGGATCCGTTCCTTACGCCAGCTGCTGTCCACCTGCGGGGGTACCCCAGTTCATCCCAGTTCACTCCGCGGACCTCCCAGCCTTCCAGCAGGTGGGTGAAGGTGGAAGGGACGCTGTGGGGGGAGGTGGGGGTCTGCACCCACCGGCTTGATCCAGGGTCCCAGGTTGGGGGAGCACTCGTAGAGACACGTGTCCTGGATGAAGTGCCGTTTGCACTTCTCCGGCATGATCCCACAGTGGTCCCAGTTGAAGTTGTACAGGTAGGACTGGTCCTGGTGGGCTTGCACGCTGGTGTTGGCGGTGCAGCAGGCATTATCCTTCCAGGGAGTACACTGTGCCGGGACAGCCGGGGCTCAGCCGGAACCTGCCGGTGCTTCCCCGGGCACGGGGTGAGGGGGGCTGGGGGGGAGTCGGGGGGTAGACACGCCAGGCTGAGCACCGGCGGTTCATGTGGGGAAGTGGCAGCAGGTGATGGAGACCACGGCGGGGCAGATGGCGCACCCTCCCGCCGGCACCGCCGCGATCCGGTCCGGTGATCCCACACCGGGTGACGCCGGTGGGTGCCAGGGTGGTGGGCGAGGACCCTACCTGCCCGTAGAGCTGCCCCTCGGGGCCGGGTGCCGTTTTATGGTGCTTGGCGTCCATGCAGACGTTGAGCAGCGAGTCTCGTACCGTGGCGGCCGTGGCGGGAACCGGCCAGGCCAGGAGGGCCAGCAGCACCCAGGCGGCCACCATCGTCCTGCCGGTGGCAACGGAGGGGTGAGGACGGCGGAATACCGAGGGAACAGGGTGCCGGCGGGGATAAAATACGCCCCCCGTTGCCCCACGTGGGAGCCTGGCGGCACGCCATCACCCACAACCCTCGACCGGGACCACCGGGGGGGGGGGGGGTGAGTGGGGGGGTCGGGGCTCTTACCTGGAGGGGTGCTGGGTGCCGCGTGCCGCCGGGCGAGCGTGGCTTATCCCAAAGGTCACCGCGCAGCGCAACCCTTGGCCACCAATCACGGGACGTTACCCACCGCCGGCGTGGGGCACGGTGGGGGGGGCAACGTCTGTGGGGCACGAATGGGATGGGGTGCTGGGCTCCGCCGCCCCACTCTGCTCTGGATTGACAGCCCCCCCCCCCAGACACACACACACCCCCCCAGCCCCCCCTCCCCGGTCCCACGTGGAGGTAGAATCCGTCCTTTCGGCGCCAGGCTGGGGCCAGCGTCAGCCAAAATTCACTCGTGGCTGGGTTTTTCCCTTTCCCTCCCCTGCGGGTGGGGGGGGGCGGGCAGGGTGGGCAGGTAGCCACATGCCCCGACACCCCCCCCCCCAACGTCTTTCCCGGCACTGCAGGATGCCCTGGGGGGGGGGGCTGGCACCGCAGCAGGTAAGAGACACCCCCGGGGGGGGGCTGGTACCCCTGTAGGGTCACAGATGCCGCCGGGGGGGGGGGCAGGTACCCCTGGCCGGGGGGGGGGCAGATAGCCTTTGTGGGTCACCCATGGGGGGGGGCAGAAGGCCCCCCAAGTGTCAGACGTGCCCCGCGGGGGGGGGGGGCGGGGGCAGATACCCCTGGGGTAGATACTGGGGGCAGACCGATACCCTGGGGGGGGGGCAGATACTTCGGGGGTGACACAAGGTGGGGGGGCAGACATGCCTCTGGGGGTCACAATTGCCCGGGGAGGGAGGGGGGGGGCAGATACCCCTCGGTTGGGGTCACAGATGCCCCGTGGGGGGGGTCACAGATACCGCGGGGGGGGTCACATACCCGCCATGGGTCGTAGATGCCCCGGGGGGGGGCGGGGGGGGGCAGACACCCCGAACTGTCAGTCACGCCGCACGGCGCGGCGCTGACCCCGCCCCCTGCCCCGCCCCCGCCCTGCCGCTGTGGCCTTGTGGGCGTGGCCTCGCCACCCCCCACCGCGCATGCTCCGTGCGGGACAGCTACCACACACCCCCAAAACTGCTTCCGGTGGGACGCGGGCTGGGTTATACTTCCGGGTCGGCGGCCGGTAGCGGCCTGCCAAGTTCCCGGTGTCCGTATTCCCCCCCCCCCCGCCATGTCCACGCTGTTCCCCTCGCTGCTGCCCCGAGTTACCGAGTCTCTGTGGTTCAACCTCGACCGGCCCTGCGTGGACGAGACCGAGCTGCAGCAGCAGGAGCAGCAGCACCAGGCCTGGGTGGGCCCCGGTGGGGCTGTGGGGCCGGGGGGAGCGGGGCACCGGGCGTCAGGAGCCGGGGGGGCGTTATGGGGGGGCTGGGGGGGATGAGGGGGCTGTGGGTGAGGGGCTGGGGGGTAGGGTCCGGGGAGGGGAGGGGCGGGGGTGTCTCTGGGGTCCGGGACCCCGTGAGGTGGGATTGGGGTGTGTGGGGGGGTCCCCCCGCAGCCCCGCTGAAGGAAGCAGAGGTGCTGACTGCGCTTCAGCCGCCCGGCTGCACCAGGCCTGGCTGGGTGGGGGGGAGACTGGGGTCTCCAGGCTGGGGGCGGGGGTCTCGGCCCCACTGCCCAGTGTCCTGCGGCACACCGGAGACAACCGCCGTGCTCGCTGCAGTCCTCCCGGCGCGCAGGGCAGGTCCCGCACACCGTTCCCCCAGCCGTTTTCACTGTTTCTGCCTATTCTTTGAAGGTTTTTTGCAGGACCCCCGAGCCGGTGCTGCTGTCTCGGGCACTGCTGGCCTCGCAGCCAGCCGGTGGTCTCATTGCTGCAGTCCCTCTGCCGCACCGGCTCCGTGTGGGCCCTTCCCTCGTTTCCCACTGCAGCCCGGAGCTCCCTGTTGTGTGTGGTGGGGGTTGATTAAAGAGCTGGGGCTGAACCAAGGCTCCCTCAGCATCCCCCAATTAATAAATTAACCTTTTCCAGAGGAAGGCAGGTGGGGATTTCTCTGCCCCACACTGTGAGCGTGGCTCGGTGCCACGCCTGAGTGTGGGGGAAAACAACATCTCTTTGATTAAGGTTTAAAAAAAGAAAATAGCTCAGTGGTTAAATTCTTCTAATTAAATAAAATCATTTTGATCCATAATTAAAATGTCAGCACCTGGGAGAAGTTCCGAGTCCCTCTGGGTGGGAGGTGCTGGAGTGCTTTAATTGAGCTTTAATTACCTGCAGGGGTTGCGCTCGTCTGCCTGAGCAGGCACCTCATGTTTGCGTTCTTTTTTTATAAAGAAAACAGAAAAACTTTGTGTTTGGGCTCTGCTTAATGCTTCTCAGGCCAAGCACAGGGACACCCCTTCGCCCCCAGGGCAGGTGCTGCGTCGTTGGGACCACCCTGCCTTCTGCCAGAGAGCGCAGGCAGCTGCCTGCAGCTGCTCTTCCCTGCCTGCCCCAGCCTGGGGATGGGATGGGGGCAGAAAAACTCCTCTGGCAGCTGCCAGCCGGGATTAGCTGCCATTAGGAAGCGGTGCGAGCGCTGGAGGGGCTGGCAGCTGAGTGGGAAGGGCTGGTTTGCCGCCGGGGAGCTGTGCCGGGCTGTTGTGGAGCTGTTGGGGTGCTCACCTGCCTCCCCCCTCCCTCTCTCTTCCCTCCCCAGCTCCAGAGCATAGCCGAGAAGGACAACAACCTGGTGCCCATAGGAAAGCCGGCGTCCGAGGTGAGTGCAGTGCTGCGGGTGGGTCAGGGATGCATGAGGACGGGGGGGGAAGCCGCAGGGGTTGGGCACGGGGTGGGGGGGCTGGCGGGGGCACTGGAGCTGTCATATCCGCAGCATTACGACGAGGAGGAGGAGGAGGATGATGAGGACGACGAAGACAGCGAAGAGGACTCGGAGGACGACGAGGACATGCAGGATATGGACGAGATGAATGATTATAACGAGTCTCCTGATGATGGGGAGATCAATGAGGTAAATAACGGGGCTGGGGGTGCCAGCCCATGTCCCTGCCCCACTGGGACCCTGAAGTGGGGGGGTTGAGAGTGAACCCCGGGGGGTTGTCTCCTCCCTCTGGCCCCAGCGGGTCCCTCTCCAGGTCTCCCTGCCTTTGGGAGGAGAGGGAAGGGCTGGCTGTTGGGAACAACCTGGCCCCTGCTCTGGTGGTGGTGCAGGGGTGTCTTAAACCTTCCCCCTTCCCAGGTGGACATGGAGGGGGCAGAGCAGGATCAGGACCAGTGGATGATCTGATTCCACCGTGGCCACAGCAAACCAGAGCCTGAGGAACTGGGAGGAGACTGGGGAAGAGCCCTTGCCCACCACTGCTCTGGGGCCCTGGGGTGTGATTTGGTGAAGCTGCTTCTGTCGTGGCCGTTCCGGCAGGGGGGGCTGCATGGGGCAGGGGGGCTTCAAGGTGAAGCTGCCCGGGGGGCCGGAGAGATGCAGTGGCTGCCAGGGCAGCGCTGGCTCTGCCCGACACTGCGGCGGTGCGTTGTCTTTTCTAATAAACTCAGTTTTCAAGAAAATACACCAGATTTGGGGGCTCTGAGGCGTGCTGGGAGCCATGGGGGGCTGTGCCTGCCGGGGAGAGCCGGGCCACGGGGTGAAGCAGTTTGGGCAGGAGCTGTATGAGGTGGTGCAAGGCCCCCCTCTTCCCACCGCCGCACCCCACCGCAGACCACAGCAGCCACCACCTTTCCTCTGGAGCCCGTATTTATGGCAGAGCGTGGTTAGCCGGGGAGACGGCGGTGACCGCGGTCACTGGGTGAGAGCTCCCGCCCACCTCAGCGGTTACCGGTGTAGCAGAGCTCAGCAACGCCGTCGGGGATGGCGTGGAAGTACTCCAGGCTGGCGCGGTGTACCTTGCAGCGGTATTTGCCGCAGGTTTTTGCGTACTGCAGGAAGTGGGGCGCCCCGGGGAAGAGGACATTGTCGGCCAGGACGGTGGCCCCCTCGGCCAGCAGCTGGTGGGTCTCCAGCAGCTGCAGGTCCCGCAGATAGCAGCGCTTCCAGTGGTCCATGAAGACGAAGTCAGCCTTCAGCAGGCCATGCTTCTCCCTCAGCCGGGGGATCACCTCCTCCGAGGGGCCCACGATCAGCTCCACCTGTGCTGAAGACCCCTCAGCCCCTGGGCTGGGGTACTGGGGGGGGCTGACCCCGCTGACCACAGCATTCAACCCCTCCCTCACCACCACCACCTCGCTCCGTGGGCTGTCTGGGAGCAAGCGGTGGTGAGGGACCTGCCGGCGAAAGTATCCGGCCTTTCCCATCCCCGCTATCCCACCCAGCAGCGGGTGTGGGACGGGAGAGGGGGCAAGGTGAAGGTGTACACCCCACCCCCCCCCCCGCCCCGGCAGCAGCAGGGGTAAGACCCAGGTTTTCCCCCTCACAGGCATGTCGCTCACCGTCTGCTCGTCAAAGCCGGCCAGGCGGATGACCTTCTCAGCCACAGCGGCGTGCCGGGGGTCCACCTCCACGGTGTAGAGGCGGGCGCCGGGGGGCAGCCCCTGGGCCAGCAGCACCGTGCCGTAGCCGCAGTAGGTGCCCAGCTCCAGCACCCGCCGCGGCGCCCGCTCGTACAGCAGCCGCTCCACGATCCTCCCTGCCGCAGGCCGGACCCCTCAGCACCCTGGGGGGTGCCAGGGGGCTGCACGCACCCCCCCACCCCGTGTCCCCCCTTCTCTGGGCAGGGGGGGAGGGTGCTAACTGGTTCCCCAGCACCGGGAGGGGCAGAGGATATGGCACGGCAGGAGGGAGGTGAATAGCTGTGCCAAAGCTCCCCGTGTCCCTGGCCAGCCCTTCCCAAGATGCCGGCCCCGTGACCCCAACCGCACTGGTGGGGCTGTGGCTGTGCTGGGGGTGCAGAGCTCCGACAGTGGTGCCATGACCGTAGTGGCACTGCCACGGCTGTGCCAATAATGCCATGGCCACATATTGATGGTGCCACAGCCATGTCGATGGTGCCACAGCCATGTCAATGGTGCCACAGCTGTGCCAATATACTGTGGCCATACTAATGCTGCCATGGCCACACCAGTGGTGCCACAGCTATGCCAATGATGCCACGGCCATGTCAATTGTACCATGGCCATACCAACAGTGCCACAGCCATGCTGGTGGTGCCATGGCTATATCAACACTACCACAGCTATGCCGATGGTGCCATGGCCACACCAACAATGCCACAGCCATGCCAACTATGCCACAGGCATGCCAATGGTGCCATGGCCACACCAACAACACCGCAGCCATGCAGATGGTGCTACAGGCATGCTGATGGTGCCACGGCCATACCAACAGCATCATGGCCACATCTGTGGTGTTGTGGCCATGCCAGTGATGCCACGGCCATGCCAACAGTGCCACAGCCATGCAGATGGTGTTAAGGCCATGCCAACAATGCTGTGGCTGTGCTGATGGTGCCGTGGCTGTGCCAGCAGCGCTGTAGCCATGCTAGTGGTGCCACGGCCATTCCAATGATGCCACAGCTCTGTCAACGATGCCAAGGCTGCACCAACAGTGCCATGGCTGCACTGGTGGTGCCACAGCCATGTCATTGGTGCCATGGCCATGCTAATGGTGCCGTGGCCATGCCCGGTGCTGGGACCGGCGCGGGCAGGTGAGGGTCGCGCTTACCTTTGACAGGCCCCACGCTGCTGAGGTGCTCGCAGTGGTAGCACCACTGGTCGAAGGTGTGCAGGACATGCCGGGGGTCCCCGGGGATGGCGTGCGCCAGCAGGTACTGGAAGGCGCGCTGCTCCCGCGGGACGCCGGTGAGCCGGTCCCGCAGCCAGGTCACCAGCGCTGCCCGGTACAGCAGCACCAAGTAGTGCCGGTAGCGGATCAGCAGGGTGACGAGGAAGGGGATGAAGGCCAGGGCGATCGCCGGCGACACCATCGCAGAGGGGCGGTGGCTGTGGAAAGGGCCCCCACAAGGGAGATGCCACGGTGCCAGCCCGTAGCTCCCACTTGTGCCATGAGCTGGCAGTGCTCTGCACCCCCCCGGGAATTGCCTCTCCCAGGGCTCCAGTGCTGCCCAGATGGTTTGCCCGGCCATAGGGCTGTGACCGGAGCCAGGCTGGGGTGCTCTTGGGGGTCCCTGTGCTGGGGCTGAGGGGTGCCAGGGGGTTGGGCTGTGGGGCTGCTCTGGGCGGGGCACTGTCTGGCACAGCCCCTCACACCCCCCTCGGCACAACTTTGCTGTCCCTGCACCCCATATCCTGCACCCCACACCCCGCACCCTGAGCTGTTGGGGGTCCCCAACCGCAGCGAGGGGCCGGGGCTGCGGGGGTGGCACCTACCTGTCCCCACACTTCAGGCAGCGGGTAGGAGGCAGGCAGGGCTGTGTGGCCCCGAGCGGCGCTGAGCTCTGGTGCCCACTCAATTATTGATGGTGTCACCTCAGCCGCAGCCAGAACTGGCTCCGGTTACTGGGCTGAGTGGGGCTGGGGATGGGAATGGGGCCAGGCTGGGGCTGGAGGGTAACCCTGGGGCTGGGGTCCCATCACTGGGGCTGGGGTCCTGACACTGGGGCTGGGGGAGTACACACCAGAGCCAGGGGTTGGAGGCTGGATCGGGGGGGCTGGGTTCTGGGCTTGGGGTGGCTGGGTGCAGGGTTTGGGGGGCTGGATGCCATACTGGGGGGGTGGTGCTGGACTGGGGGCCTCAGGGCAGGGCTGCGGTGGTGGGGGCTGTGGGCAGTGCCCCTCGGGGAGCCCCGGCCATTTCAGGGAGAGTGCCCGGCCCTGCTCCAAGCCTGGGGGCTCCTCCCCAGCCTCTCGCCAGGCTCTGGGGTGGGGGGGGGTCCCCGCAGACACCCCCCCCAGCACGTCCTCCCCAGCACCGCGAGGCCTCAGCCCCTCTCCCTGCTGCCTCCGGCACAGCCAGAGCGAGGGGGTGATGTCCCGCCGGGCTGAGCACTGACGCACTCGCTGCAGGGATGGGTCAGGGAGGGGGGCAGGCGGGACATCCCCCCGCCCCAGGTGCAGGGCACGGGGTGGGCACCCGCTCTGCACCCCACATTTTCCGTGCACGGAGCGGCAGACAGACACGGGGACATGTGTGGGTGCACGGAGCTGGCGGGGGTCCCCATGGCGGGGGTGGGCAGGGGGTGCTGGGAGCGGGGTCCCCTCGGGACCAGGAATGCTGGGGGGGGGGCTCAGCTTGGCCCCCCCGGGGCGGGGATGCCCAAATCTGCAGGGGGGCAAGGGGAGCTCGGGGGGACTTAGGGGGCACTGGGAGCACTGTGGGCACTGGGAGTATGGGGGCACTGAGGAAACTGGGAGCACTGGGAAGCACTGGGAGCGCTAGGAAGTACTGGGGTCACTGGGAACACTGGGGGGAACTGGGAGCACCAGGGGCACTGGGGGGCACTGGGAGTACTGGTGGCCACTGGGGGCTCTGGGAAGCACTGAGGTCACTGGGAGCCCTGAGGGCACTGGGGTTCTGGGAGTACTGGGGGGCAGTGGGGGCTCTGGGAAGCACTAGGAGCATTGGGGGTACTGGGAAGCACTAGGAGCACTGGGAAGCAGTGGGAGAACTAGGGGCACTAGGAGGCACTGGGAATCACTGGAAAGCACTGGAGGCACTAGGAGGCACTGAGGGGCACTGGGAAGCACGGGGCACACTGGGAGGCACTCGGGGCACTGGGTAACTGGGAGTACTGGGGGGCAGTGGGGGCTCTGGGAAGCACTGGGGGCACTGGGCACACTGGGGAGCACTGGGAGCATTGGGGTCACTGGGAGCACTGGTGTCACTGGGGTCACTGAGAGCACCGGGAGCACTGGTGTCACCAGGAGCACAGGTATCACTGGTGTCACTGGTGTCACCGCGTGTCCCTGCGAAGGCGCGCGCAGCCCGCGGCCGCGCCACGTGACCGCCGTCACCGGGGAGGAGTGGGCGGGGTCGGTGCCGGCGGACACGTGACCGCAGACTCACGCGCGCGTCGCCCAGGGCCGCGTGACACAGCCTGCGCGCGAGCCCCGCCCTCGTCACCGCCCCGCCCCGCGAGGGCTCCGCGCGCGTGACGGAGGCGGCGCGCGCCCCCGGCGGAGGGCGCGGCGCGTCCTCGCCTTCCCCCTTCTCCCTCCGCCCCGCTGATTGGCTCCCCTTCACGTGACGGAGGCGCCTTTAGGCGGGGCGGGGAGCTACGGGGAGGGGGTTTGCCTTTCCCGTTGGCTCTCTCGGCCCACGTGACGGGGATGGCGAGTCACGTGGCAGGCAGCGGCAGCAGCAGCAGCAGGGACGCGGCTCCGCCCTCCCCACCCTCACGTGACCGGGGCGGCGGGGCCCCTGCCGGACACCGTAGCGGCGCCGCGCCCGGCCCGGCCCTGCTGCGCCTCGCCATGGGCTGCTGCTACAGCAGCGAGGCCGAGGCCTCCGACCAGGTGGGCCCCGGGGCCGGCGGGGAAGCCCGGAGCTCTGCGGGGTTAGGGAGGGGGCCGGCCCGGCCCCGCCGTGGCGGAGGCGGGGCGGGGCGGGGGGGAAGCGGCCTGCCGGCTGCCCCGCTCCGGGGGAGGCCTTTCCGCCCCCGCCCCGGGGCCCGGGCCCTTCTGCCGGCGCGGCGGGCTCCCCGCACCTCTCCCCGGGGGCGGCCTGGCCTGGCGGGGGGGGCGGGGGCCGAGCGGCGGGTCTCCCCGCCCGCCCCCTCCCTTCCTCCGGTTATGGGTCGGGGGGCTGCGGGCAACTCCTGGGGACCTCGTCCCCTTCCCGGGAACCGGCGCTGGCTTGTGGAATGCCGGCTGCAGCATGACAGCCGCCGTGCCTCCGCCTCCCTGCCCGGCTCCCCCCCTCACCGGCGTGGCCCCTCTCCCGGTGTCTTTATTCCCGCAGAGCCGGGCCCGGCTTCTGTCCTCCAACAGCCCCCGAGAGCTGCTCCTGCCCCTCATCACCTTAATGTCTGGGGGTTTTTGGTGGGGTTTTTTTGGCCTTGCGTTTCTGCCGGTGCTGCCGACTGCGCGTAGCCTCCCTGGTGCTGCGTGGGAGGAGGAGGGGGCTTGGTGGATTGTGGAAGACACCACCCCCCCACCCCCCCCCAGCACCCCACAGCTCTGTGGACCCTGTCCCGGTGCAGGTGTAAGCCCAGGGCTCCAGACGGTCATGGCCGGCGGGAGCGGTGCCAGGTTTTCCTTCTTGGGACAGTGTGACCGTCCCCGCTGTTGCCTCTAGCTGTCTAGCTGAGCAGCTTCAGCTCGTGGGGGTTGGGGAGGGGTGGCGGTGCAAAATCAGGGCTGTCACCTGTCCCACGGAAATTTAATCGGCAGCTGCAGTGCGGGCAGCCCCTGCTTGCACCCTGCCAGGGAGCTCGGCTGAGTCGTGGTGCTTCCATGGGTGCTGTGGGGAAGGGAAGGAGAGGCGAGCTGCTGGCCGGGGAGGAGCCGAAGATGTCACCGATGGGGAGTGCGGAGGAGTGACTGCGCTCCTAGGTCACAGGCTGTGTGTCCCACTCTGCCGGGGTGCTTGTGCCTGTTGGCTCCTGCCAGGCTCTTCTAGCCCCTGTGTCACCGAGCTGGAGGATTAAGGCCTGAGCCACGGCTGGGGGCTCTGCACCCCCTGGGCTGTGGCTAGGGCGGGGTTCACCTGGCCCAAATGAACCCCGTGCTGTGCTGGTGTGGATGCGAAAGGCTGGCAGGGATCTCTCCGGCCCCCAGTCGGTGGGTGAGGCCGTGGTAGGTTCTGTGTAGGCAGGTTCAGGATGCAATGGGTGCCTCCTCATTAGCTGCCAGGTCTTGGGCAGGTTGGGATCCTCTGCGGTGACACCTGCTGCCTGGCCGTGGGGTGCTGGCTGCGTCGGCTTGCCTGTGGGAGCAGGCAGGGCTGTGGGCTCCTGCCTGCAGGGTTAGCTGCTCCAGACGTGCTGCCACACGCTGCCTGATTTCAGCCGTGCTTGCTCCCTTTGTGGTGGTGGGGGCTTTGAATGTGAAAAAGCAAAGGAATTGGGGAAGAGGAGCCCAGCCGCTGCCTCGGCTGTGCCAGGGTTACACTGGGAAGTGCGGGGAGCCCTCCCAGCAGCACCTGGTATGTAGAGGGTGAGACTCCCATGGGGCAAAAGCTGCTGGCACAGTGGAGTCGGGACTGATCCACCTCTTGCCTTTCCCCCCAGGAAGAAGAGACAAAGCGGCTGCTGGAGCCGACAGCCAGCCCTCCCAACAAGGTGCTGAACGGAGCGGAGCAGAGCTACCACAACCTCCCATCGGCACGCACCGACGAGCAGGCCATGCTGTCCTCCATCCTCGCCAAAACAGCCATGTAAGCCTCGTGCCATAACCGCCTCGGTGCCGCAGCGGGGTGGGCAGGGCATCTGGGGGACCGGCAGTGACTGCAGGACATGGCGTGCTGTCGGACATGTCGTGGCAGCCTCACCGGGGGTCTGCCAGGCTGTGGGTGCCAAGGGGAAGGGGGGAGCTGGGGCAGTGCCCCCCTCGTCCCTCTGGCAGCCTGCGTTGGGGGTGGGCTGCCTGTGGTCAGCCCCCTCCCTCTGGTTTGAGCCCCATGGGGACACAGAGACAAGACCGCAGGTGTGAGATAACCCCTTGGCTGCTGGGCTGGGAATAGGGGCAGGGGCTGAGGACCTCCCCTGCTCCAAATTGGGGCGAGCAAGTGAGTCCTTGGGGAGGCGGAGAGGGGGACTGGGGGGCACCAGCACTGTGTCCCCTTCCGGGGAGGCTCTGTCCTCCCTGGGGAGGCTGCCCCCTGTACGTGCAGGAGCAATGTGGGGTGGGGGCTTGCCCAGACTGGCTGGGGGGAGCTTTGGGTTGCTCGTGGGCCCTGCTGCTCCCCTGCCTGGCATGGAGGGGCTGGTGGCAACCGGTGCGTGTCCCACACGTGTTGTCAGAGCAGCCCCGAGCACCACTCTGCTTGCGGGGGGAGGCAGGGGGCACGTGGCTGGGCTGTGGCATGGACCTGGGCGAGTGCCCAGCTCCTCTCTGAGCCCGGGGCCCGGTACCGGGGCTCTCGGGATGTCTGCCAAGCGTTTAATCCTCACAGCCCTTGCGGCACGACGGAGCCTCCTTCCCTGAGTGGCTGCGTGCCCAGGTCCCCAGGGTATGGGCCAGCCCACGCTGCAGGAGGCTGCAGGCCAAAGCCCCCGGCTCTCTGCGCAGCCTCTGTCCCTCCATCTGCATCTGCCCTGGGGAAGTTGCATGCAAACGGTCCTTGGCACTTCCGTCCCAGCAAGCAGCTGTCCAGCCTGGCACGCTCGTGTCCAGCTGGCTGCATCCATGCTGCAAGTTTGGCCTTGTAACAGCCCCGAGCTGTTAATTTTGGGTTGCTGGAGGGTGCTGAAGTCCTGGCCAGCCTCGTTGGAGGGTGCTGGGTCTGCCTGAGAGGGGGAGAGGGCTCAGGGAGAGCAATGAGCCCGCAGCAGGACCTGCTGTTTTGTGTCTCCACAGCAACATCATCGATGTGTCGGCAGCAGATTCCCAGGGCATGGAGCAGCACGAGTACATGGACAGAGCCAGGCAGTACAGGTGGGACCTGCCCTGCTCCCTGACACTTGCACCCCCTCAAAGCCGCGTCCCTGGGCAGGGCCTTGGGGTTTTGCCTTTGGGAGAGTCAACTCAGCATGGAGCAGGGCTCCCTGCATCCAGGGAGGTCGTGCTCAGCTCCGCTCCTCTCCTCCGCCCTCCTGGCACTGCTGGGTGAGGCCTGTGGCAGTGCCAGTGGCAGAGTCCTTGTCCCAGCTACAGGCTCGGCGAGGGCGGCCGTGCACAAAGGGCTCCTGTGTTTCCCCCCCCCCGCCAGCACTCAGGGCAGACGGCGGGTGGCTGGATGCGATTGCTGCCACTTGAAAGGCGCCTGTGTTGGAGAGTTGGAAGCTCCCTCATCCTCCTGCCTTGGGGAGCGAAGAGGGGTGGATGCTGGGAGCGGTGCAGCGTGGCTTTGCCCGGATCCCCCTTGGTGGTGCCGGTGCCTGGAGGTGCAGCACCCGCCTTCTGCCGAGCCTGGGTCTCCCTGCGTCCCGTTGCTCCCTGGGGTGGGCTGGCATGCTCCTCCCCGGTGCTGGTGCCAACCCTCGCCGCTCTCCCCTCCGCAGCACGCGCCTGGCCATGCTGAGCAACAACCTAACGCACTGGAAGAAGCTCCCGCTGCTGCCGTCTCTGACCAACCAACCGCACCAAGTGCTCGCCAGTGACCCCGTCCCCTTCGCAGACCTGCAGCAGGTGAGAGGGGCTGGGGGCGAGCTCTGCCCTGCAGCTGGCCCCTGGGCCTCCCTTGGTGCTCCACGGAGATGCGGGGACTGAAGTGTCCTCATCCCAGAGGATCAGTGGTGCTGTTCCCCACTTGCCCAGAGCCCTGGCAGTTGTGGCAGTGAGTGCCCCAGCTTGTCTGCAGCAGCCTGGCTGTGCCGGAGGGCCCCGGGCAGGTTCTGGTGGCTGCTTGTGCTGTCTTTAGCTCAGTGCTGCCTTGCCAGAGGAGCATGGACACCACAGGCTTGAGCACGGGCCGTGCCGGGGCTCCTGTGAGCACAGAGGTGGGAGTCATGGTGTTGATGGGCGACGTTGTGGTCGATGCAGAAACGTCGCAAGTCTCAGGCAACCCTGTAAGAACTCATGAGCACTGAAGGCAAAGCCTGGTTTCTAGTGCAGTAACTGCACGCAGGCAGTGGCTCTGTACTCCTTCCAGTCCATTCAAAGGATCCTTCGTGGCAGCAGGGTGTTTTGCAGCTCCTGGGGAGACCTGCTGCCGCTTTGAGGAAGGAGCTGCTGGGGAAACAACTCTTCCTTACAGGCAGGAGCTGCTGCCTTGCCCATTAAGCACAGTGAAAAGGCCCAGGTTTGCTGCCAGCTGGTTTGCAGGGTGGGTCTCCCTGTTCCAGCCCCAGCAAGGGCTGGTTCCCAGCCCACTGGCCGGTTTCCGGAGCTGTGGGAGGGCTGGTGCAGCCCAGCACAAAGCCCATGGGCTCGCTGTGGCTTGTCCTGCTCATGGCGCTTCCTCCCCAGCCGGGGCGTTTGAATACTGAAGTGTGCGGGGAGAGGATACTGTCCCTGGGCTGCCAGAAACCTCTTCCCAAATGGAGACGGGCCGGTATCCGGGCACGTCCCGGCAAGCAGAGCGGCTCTGCCCAGCCCACTGCATCGCTCCCCTCTGGGGACCGTGGAGGTTCATCCCCTGCTGGCGGGGGCACAGCCAGGCCTGAGCTTGTGCAGGCAGGGAGGAGCCGCCGGCGGGCAGGCTTTTGCCAGCCGGGTTCTGCCTTGCCCTCTCTGCTGGGCTGGATCTCAGGAACGGCCACGGGCTCTGCTTGGAGGGCAGGTTTGCCCGCCGTGGTGAGGTCACCTGCCTGTACCTGCCTGCAGTGAGCAGCTCCGGCACTGCTGCCATGCCGGGAGCTGCCCGGATAGCCTGGCTTTCCCACCGGCTGCAGGGTGGCCAAGGTGTCGTGGTTTCTCCCAAGGCCTGGGCCGACGCAGTGATGGGGCTGGCCCTGGTGGTGCAGCCTCTGCTCTGAGAACAAAAGCCCATTTTTAGGGTCTTGAAGGTTGGGGGTTTTTTTGACCCAAAGAGACCTGCGCTGTCCAGGGGCCTCCTGCCCCGCTCTGCTGCTGCGGCATCTCCCCAGGACACAGCCCTGCCCCAGTACTTCCTCGGGGACAGGGACCTTCTTTGGGGGGGGTACAAGTGTTGTTCCCCATCCTACAGCCAGGCTTGTGCTGGGGCTGCCAGCCCCGCTGCTCCCTGTGGCATTTTCTTTGGGATAACTGCGTTTGCCAGAGCCGCCGCTGATGCCAGTTGCTGTGCTTGTGCCCGCAGGTGTCCCGGATAGCTGCCTACGCCTTCAGCGCGCTCTCACAGATCCGCGTCGATGCCAAAGAAGAACTGGTTGTACAGTTTGGCATCCCCTGAGCCCGCCCCACGGCACCACAGCTTCACCGGTTTTGGGTTGTTTTTTGTTTTGTTTTGTTTTTTCCTACCCCTCCCCCCTTTTTTTGGTCTTTATTTCTCCTCCCCTCCCTCCCCACGGCGCCGCGACAGAACTTGTACAGACACCCGGTTTCCTACTAATTGCCAAGATGCCTGTTGCCGGCGCTTCAACCCTGCTGCGATAGCTGCTGGCGCTGCTCGGAGGCTTTCTCCTCCTGCTGGGTGGGTGTGTGTGGGGAGGGGCTGCGTTTTGCCGGACGCTGCCTTGCACAGGGATGACCACAAAGGGAACGCCGGTGTGGGGAGGCCCCAGTGTGTGCCGGGTCACTGGGAAGGGTAGGCTGGAACCAGGTGGTGCCGGAGTCGGGCTGCAGCGGATGTGACTCTCTGCGTGGGACCCGGTGGCTTCTGACACCCTCCCCACTCATTTTTACATGTTTGGACCTTTATTTTGGTTTTTTTAATTATTATTTTTGGCCACAGTAGATAAAACAACGTTCATCCAGTGCCCGTCTCTGTTCTGTGCCAGCCATAGCGTGGATGTGGTGGGAGAGCCCTGGGGGAGCCATGGTGTTGTGTGTTGGGGGGGGTGGGGGTGTTGGGAAATGCATCCCTGGAGCCCCATTCCAGTCTCCAAGCTGGTTACTGAGACCCACGGGATCTGCTCCTGGCAAAGGCTCTGGGGGCTGCTCCCGTTTCGGCCCACGTTGTAGAAAACCACCCCACGAGCTGCCTTCTGCCTCCAGCCACGACTGCTGCCACCCCAGCCGGGGCTGGATAGAGTAGGAGGGGCAGCAGGGAGTCATGGGGGGCTGGTGATGGAGGGGGGGTGGGGTGTCCATAGGAGGCAGCTGCCCCCCCCAGACCCCCAGTGTCACCCCAGGAGGCAGCCGAGGCTGGGGTGAGCCTGTGAGGGGTCTCTGGGTGCTGCTCTGCAGGTTTCAAGGCAGACGTTGACCCTCATCCCCTGCCCCCTCTTCCATCGCAGCCCTCTGGGCAGGGGGTGACATGGGGCTGTTTTTCCCCCCGCCTCCCCGCTCCATGAGACTGCCAGGGACCCCCAGGAGCACCCAAACCTGGGACCACCCAAGCGGGGTGAGGTCCAGCTTATGGGTCAGGGCAGGTTTGGGGGCTGGTGGTACCTGGGGGCGTTCGGGTCCCTTCCCCCTGCCCCAGCTCCCTCTCCCTGGGGTACCACCCTGCCCCCCACAGCTATTTCACTCTGAAGCTGGGGTGGGCTGAAGGTGAGGGCTGCTCCCGGGGGGGTGAGGGTGGCCCCCCTGGGGGTGCCTATAACCCCTCTGCTCCTCCGTGGGGTTCCCGAGCAGGGGGGGCTGGCGTGGGGCTGCACTGTCAGCAGCTCTTGGGGGGGTGGGGGGAGAGAGGGTGAGGGTCCCCCAGTGGGGCCGTACCCACCCTGGATGGAGCTGATATGGCAAAAGGAGAAGGCGGGGGTGGGGGGTGAGCTCGGGTCGCTCCCCCCAGGAAGGCAATCCCCGCCGTGGGGCAGGACCCCAGCCCGGCTGGTGCTGTGGGGCAGAGCGGGCCCTCACTGCCCCCAGTGCCGCCCTACCGTGGGCCTCCACCTACCCCTGCCCGGGACACTTCCCCCTCCAGGGTCCCTCGCGTGTTCCCAGCCGGAGTGGGGGCCTGCGGCCTGCGCTCCCCCAACCCCCTCCATCCTCCCACCCCCCCACGGGAGACCCCCCCGTGTCCCTTCACCCCCAGGGGACTCCCCTCCCACGGACACCCCCCTCCCCACGCGTGTCCCCGTACCTTCCGCCGCCCCCCGTCCCCCCCCGCGCGCCGCCGTCGCCACGGCAACCCGTTCCCGTCCTTCCCCGCGGCTCTCGCGAGATCCCGGACCGCCCCGCCCCTCCCCGCGAGGGGGCCGCCGGGATTCGTAGTCCTTCTTCCCCCGGCACCGCCCACCCCTCCCACGTGACGCGCCCCGCCCCGCCGGCGGCCAATAGGAAGGCGGCGGGGGCGGGAGCCGCCGTTTGAATCCGGGAGGAGGCGGCGACGGCCCCGGCACGGTACGAGGAGGGGGGGGGCACCGGGGAGGAGTGGGATGGGGATGGGGATGGGGATGGGATGGGATGGGATGGGATGTCCGTCCCCAGCGGGCCCGGTGTTTCCCGCAGCCTACAGCAGGGGCCTGGGCCCCGGTACCCGTCCCCCGGTGTCGCCATCCCGGGCCCGGTGCTCGCCGGGGCCTGGCTGTGCCAGTCGGTGGGGCTGAGCCTCCCCCTCCTTCCCCGCCCTTAACACCGTCCGTGGGGCGCGGCAGAGGAACCCCTGAGACGTAGGTCCTCACCGGGCCCAGCGCCGGGCACCGGATAGGTGCCTTGCCGGAGAAAGGCCTGCGCAGGCTGCCGGTACCCACCGGTACCCACCGGCTGCCGTCCCGCCTCGGTTTGCCAGGATCGCCTCACACTGCCCGTCGCCGTGTGCCGAGCCGGCTGCACCTTGTCCGCATGACGTCCGCTTGCCGGGCGCCTCCTTGCCTCCCGATCCAGTCGGAAAAGCTCCTGCCACCAGCTCCCATCAGTCTCCGGCCAAGCTCAGCGGCATCCCCTCCCCGGGGGGGGGTCCCAGCCAGAGCTCGGAGGCTCGTGGGTGTCTCCCTTTGGTTCCCGGCTGTTTTGGGAAGCCTGAGCTTTTGCTGGTGGCGTTCAGCAGTCATGTCCCCGCCGCTGGCTCTTCTGCTGTCCCCTGCCCCGGGGCCGGTTTAAAAGAACTTTTTCTGTGGCGCACCATGCTCCTCGGCCCCTTCCCAGCTGGTGCGGTGAGCACCATGCTCGGGGCAGCCCAAACGCCCCAGGGATGGTTCCCGAGGGTCTCCGGATCAACAGCAAGGGACGAGTGTCCCTTCCCTGCCCACTGCCTGCCAGCCCCAGGAGGCAGCTGGGTCCCTGGGTGCAGGCAGGGCTCTGGCAGCTGCTATTCCCCATGGAAGGCAGGGGTCCCGCAGCCGCCTCAGCCAGCTGCCTTCGCTGGCATCTCTGCCAGCAGTGGGTTGCGGCATTGCTCCGGTCCCCGTCAAATCCGTGGCTGCTTGGGGGGGGGGTGTCAAGGGGGAATTTTTCGGGATCCAGTCGGCACATGGCTCCAGCTGGGTTAGCGGCAGATGGGGGCTGGCAGCGGGGACCCCCCAGTGCCTTTTCCCACTGAGCCCCCCCCACTCCCCACCAGCAGCCAACGCTGCCGGTGCTGCCGTCATGCTGGGGCCAGGAATGGGTCTGTGCCAGCCCTGCCAGCCCTCTGTCACCCAGGGTGACGGCAGCGAGCGTACCCATGGCCGGGGTCAGACATTGTCGCTTCCCTACGGCTGCACCAGCAGCAGCGGCAGCAGCTTTCTGTGCCGTGCGCCTTTAACGAGCGCGGCCTCGGCGCGGTGACGTGGGGTGGCCCAGGGCCAGGAAGGGGAACCGTCGCCTGCCAGCCCTGCTGAAGAGAAGCCCAACAACTTTTCTTTTGTGCGTGGCCGCTGGCTCTCTGGCCCTCCCCGGCTGCCAGCGCTCATGGCGGATTAAACCCCGCGCGCCGACAGCGGCTGCTGCGCGCCCCCGGTAAGGCCCGAACAAAGACTTTATCCGTCTTCCTTGTTTGTTTTCAAGAGGGCCAGGGAGGAGGAGGAGGAGGAGGGAGGCGGGGGAGGCAAAGCTTACCGTCTCCCAACCCCACCGCCTCACTGCAGCGTGTGGTTCCCTCCCCGGCGCCTCGCGAGCCCCCAAGGTGCGAATCCCTGACTCGCGTCGGAACGCGGGCGGCCCAGTTGGGTTCGCCAACATCCGGGAGCTCAGGCTCCGGGGTGGCGGCTGTGACACCCCCCCCGCCGCCTTTCACCGCTTCCTCCCCACGCCGGCCTTGGACCGGGGAGGGGGCTGCCGTGGGTCGCCCACCCTGCCTGGGTGAGCTGCTAGGCTCTTCCTGCAGCGGGACCCCCTGCCCCGGGATAGCTGGGGGGGCCGCGGGCGTGTCCCTCTGGCAGGTTGGCGCTTCGGGAGCTCTGGAGGCGCAGGCTTGCGTAACGCCGTGTTTTGACCGGAGCGGGCGCTGGGGGAAAGAGGCGAAGGACAATGCCGCTGTGGCCGTCACCGCTGCCGGGGCTTGTGTCCCCCCCCCTTGTCCAACGGGACCCTTCCCCACTGACCCCCCCCTGCAGCTCCGCTCCCCGGATATGTGGTTGGAAAGCGTTCATGGCTGCTGCCGTGCTTTGTGCCGACACACCGGGCTCCCCAACCGCTTCCCGTCTGCCATCGCACGGATCCAGGCGTAGCGTGAGCGGCGTGTCCCCACGGAGGGTTGTGTTGTTGTCTCTGGCGAGCACGGCTCAGGGAAGGCGACATTGCCGGCGATGAGCCAGGCTGTGAGCAGGGCAGGAGCTGGGCACTGGCACTTCTGCAGACAGGCTCCGGTAAAATCCAGCTTGGTCCTGGTGGGGTGTGCTCAGTCGGATGTGGCCCTCCGTGGTAGAAGACTATGTTCAGTGCTGGCACGCATGTTTTGCCCGGAGGCTTCAGGTGGATTTCTGGGGAAAGATCCTGGCCCAGGCACGCTGCACCCCCGGCCGTGGGGCTGGGGGGGTGGTGGGTGCCGAGAGGCTGTGTGCTGCAGCTGTGGGGCAGAGGAGTGGGATTTTAGCCAAATTGGAGGGAGGACCCGTCCCGCCAAGGAACCTGCATTTCCCAGCTGAGCTCACGGAGGCAGTGGGAGCTCCGTGTCCCCCCAAAGCCATTGCGGCCAGTGGCTGTGGTGTGCTGGGCGCTCCCGGGAGTGGCTGCGGATTCGGGGCCCCCCCACCTCCCCACCCCGGCAGGTGGTTCTCCTTAGCACCGTCGGCAGCAGGCAGGGAAGCTGGCAGCGTTCCGACGGCTTGGCTGCTGCCTCGCCGGGCTTGTTTGGGGCCAAGTGACCTTTGCAGGTTCCTTCCAGCCCCTGCGGCGGTGCCCGGCCGGGGGCAGAGCGGGCAGCCTGCCTGCCCCCGAGGGTCCCAGCAGCTGGGGGTCATGGCAGCTGGGGAGGTGGGTGACCAGGGAGTCCCGGTTCCCACCCTGCCAGTGTTTTGGGGGCTGGTGGCCACACAGCTGGGAGGAAGCCAGAGCTGCTGTGGGCAGTACCACGGTGGGAGCTCAGCCCCTTGCCGGGCAGGCAGGGCTGGCTCTGGCCACCCAGCAGCCTGGGTTCCCTCCTTTTTCTTTCTCTTTTTAAATTTCCTTCCACCATGAGGTCCGCGGGAGATCCCTCCCCCTGTCAAGTCCTGGCAGCCTGCTGTATTCTCCATGGCTCCCACCACGCTCTCAGCCAGAGCCGGTTGACCTGCCCGGTTTGAGTGCTTGTTTGCTACTGCTCCCCAGTCCTCCTCTGCTCCCCAAGGGCCATGCCGTGATCCGTAGCTGCTTCATCCTGCTGGGGCTGGCTGCCTCTTGGCACAGTGCTGGGGGATTTTTTCCTGCTCTTGCCCATCCCGCAGGACCACTGTGGCTCTTGGCATGGCATCCTTACACATGCCAGATTTTTGTGCTTTGAACCACGCTGCCTTTCTCTCTGAAGTTGGTGCTCATGTTTTCTAGAGGGAGGTGAATTTTCCTGGCATGCCGGGGCTTCCCGGCAGTGATACCGGTTCTCAGCCGTGACTGGCGGCAGGGGGAATGCCATCCCTGGGTGGGCAGCAAGTGCCAACGAGCTGCCAGCCCCTGTGCCAGGAGCCCGCTGGATGCCCAGGTCAGGCTCCCTGCCTCCAGCCTGCCACAGGTAGAGGAGCCCGGTGGTTCGGCACAGCCATGGAGAAGGCCTCGGCCACGTGTGGTGCCCCACGGTGAGGCTGGCGGGCAGGATCCCTCGGGGTGATGGCAGCCACCGGTGCCAGCTGGCCCGAGCCACGACCGGTTGTTTTGTGCCGCCATGGTGTGACCTGAAAGACGGGCCTGATGGAACGCTGCCCTCCTCCTTGGGGGACTGGGGCTGAAACCAGTGGCGAGGGGGACCTGCCTGGGCATGGGATCGGAGCAGGCTCCTGGGGTGCCAGGCCTTTAAATTTCTCTTAAAAAAAATTTCAGAGAAGTTTGGGAGTGAGGGGGAGGTAAGGAGGCACAGCAGGAGGTGCTGGCTACAAGGAGCCTGAGCAGCGGTTTTCCCTTGAGCCTTGTTCGTCAGGATCCTGATCTCCGGGGGTAAATCCTGGGGGGCTGTGGGAGAGGACCTGGCTGCTGCTCGGCAATGCTGCTCCCCGCTCAGTGCCTGCTGAAAAGCAGGAGGATGTTGGCTGCTCACCTCCCTACAACCCACAGCCGGCCAGGCACAGTGGGCAGATCCTCCCTTGACAGACATGAATGCCTGGTGCTGTGTGCAAGCTGTATATTAATGTAATTACTGTGTTTGGCCTTAATTGCCTTTTTTTTTTCCCCCTTTGTTGGCATTCCTAGGTCCGGGCAGTCACCTGGCAGCCTCGCAAAGATGCCTCTTCACAGCGCGAGAGCTGCGGCTCTCCTCACTTGGGTAAAGCCTCCCTCCCTCTCCTCTGCCGTAGCTTGCTCCGTAGGTGGGACATGCTGCTGGGGTGGGTCCCAGCTGCTGCCGGCACCGGCAGCTCCTTGGGGGCACGATGCCGGGGCCGGTCAAGGGATGGATTGTGGCTGGGGCAGGTCCTGGGGCGGCTGAGTCCCTGCCATTCCCGGGCAGGTGGGTGTTTGCAGGAGAAGCCTTGCTCACTGTTCCTGTTGAGTAACCAGAAATGCCGGAACAGCTTGGTCTGGCTGTGGAAACTGCCTGGGATCCAGAGCCGAGCCTGGAGCAGGCAGCAGGCTTGGGAAGTGAGCAGCAGCTGGACCATAAAGGGGCTGTTGGATCTGCCTCACGAAGCAGTGCCATGTCCGAGCGAAGCATCGCAGTGTGATAATCGAGACCCATGCCGGCCTGTCTGGCTGTGGAGCCGTGGGGATTGCATTCAGCTTTTGCCTGGACAGGGCAGGGGTGGTCGGAAGGGCTGGCTTTGCTCTCACACCCAGACCGGTCTTGCTGTCCCCTGCCAGGACTGGGAGGTGGTGGGTGGCACAGCATGGCATGGTGTTGGCTTCTGCCTTCTGACCATCTCACCCCATTTCTAGGTGAACAGCACAAAAGTTTGTCCTGATCCCCTCGATGATCTGTCACAGCTCCAGGACTGCAGCATCTTCATCAGGATCATCAACAAAATGTGAGTACAGGGAGCCGGGATGTGCTCTCCAAAGCACCTGGCTGGCTGGAAGGCAGCAGCGAGCACGTGCTGGGCTGCCTCCCGGAGCCACAGCCTCGGCTCCCAGGAGTCTCCTCCAGCTGCAAGCATGGTCCCTCTCTGGGCAGGGTGGGAGCGGGGGTCCTGGCAGACCTGATGCTGGATCTCTGGCTCCTCCATGTGAGGCTCCGGTAAAGCAACAGCACCTGCGTAAGCAGCACTTGCCGCCGGGTGTGCTCTGAAACCCGCTGCAATGAAACGCAGGGCTTGTGTCTTCACACTGTGGCTCCTTTGCATGTAAACCCACTGCGTGTGGGACGATGAACCTTTTTGGCTGCCTTCCTTGGAAGCCTCCGGACGTAGATGAAGTACCAGGGCTCTGCCTGCAGCTCAGGCTCGAGAACAAACCTACTTGGGGTAGCTGGGAGAGGGTCTGCTCCACTGCCTGCTCTGCAGGCAGGGGCTGCCCATTGTGTGGCCAGGGTCTGCCTGTGGAGCTGCCCAGGTAGGATTTTGGCCAGAGTTTCTGTCATTTGAGGCTTGCTATCACATCTGGCACTGATGTCTGGGCTTACTCCTGGTGTCGAAGCAAAGAGCAGAGGGCTGATACCAGCAGTGCGGGGGCTCCTGGAGCTGCGTGGGAGATGCTTTATTTCCATAAATGCTGCTCGGGTGAGGAAACAGCCCAGCAAGTTTTCCTGAGCCGCAGCCTCGGGATCCTGAGGAAGCCTTGGGTCTGTAAAGCAGCTTAAAGAATGACAGCTCCCACCCCATGAAGCGCTCCTGTTCTCTGGGGACATCAGGCTGCTTCCGAGTATGATACGGGCAGGATGGAGTCTGTTTGCTCTGTCCCGGGAGCCGGGGTGGCTGGGCAGGGGCTGAAGAAAAGCCTCCATCAGGAGCTGCATTCATTGCATGTGAGCAAGGGCGATTAAAGCCTGCAAGCCATAATGGGCATTGGAGCTAGGACCGAGCATGCTCCGCTGCGGCTGTGCGTCGTTAATGAGCTAGTGAGGCAAACTGGGAGGGCGTGAGGCTGCCGCTCAGCGCCGAGCGCGGCTTTGCTTTCAAACCCTTCCGGCGGGAGGCTCTGTGGGAGCCTGTCTGCTATAATTACCTCCTGCACGGTGTAACAAGAGCCTGCTCGGAGCAGGGATCTGCCTGTGGTGGGTGGGGAGGAAGGAGCCGCCTGCACCGGGGATATATTTAGTCAGACCTGGTTAATCTCCTGGGTCTGTGCTCCAGCTCAGATTAGCTGGGATCACCAGCGGCCTGTGCTCACTAAACAGGCCTGACCATAGCTTGATAAGTGGGGGGGCCGCCACGGCAGCCAGGTGAGCTGAGGAGCTCCCTGCAGCACCAGGAGACAGGCTGGGAAATCCGTGAGGATGAGAAAATCCTCATGCCAGCCCCTTCCCAGGGCCAAGTCCCTGCTTTCGGCACCCCGGGAGTAACTGAAGGTACCAAAGCAGTGCCGGTCAAGCACAGCTGGCACAGGTTTTAGGCACACGGTCTCTGAGCTGGCGGCTGTTGAGGAAGAGCATGGTCTCGAATAAGAGCCACAAAAGACAGCTTCAGCTCCCCCGCTCCAAAATCCAACGTGGGCTCCAGGGCAAGCAACCCAGAGGGGAGCGGGGTCCGCCTGTGTCTCCAAAATGGTGACGCTTTGCGATAGCAAGAAAAGCACCCGGTTCCATGTGCGACCCCTGGCCCCCACGGTGCCTCCCCGGCTGGCGGGGATGCCGCCGGCTCCCTCTGCCGCGCCGGATGCCGGGGCTGGCAGGCAGAGGAGGAAGCGGCGGAGGTCGGCAGCGCTCCGGCACACGCTCCGGGGGGGCCAGCTGCCCGGCTCCGTCTGCTCACCAAACGCAGCCATGTTTGCTGGGGCTGTGGGGAGCGTCTGCGCCTGCTCCCGGGCATGGCGTGGTTGGCTTTTGCTTCACCACCCGCCCTGGCATGAGGGCATAGGGCAGGCTGGCGTCGCGTTGCCCGAGAGCCAGCCCCTCGCTCAGCAAGCTCTGTTGCAAAAAAAGCACCATTCGTTTAAATCCCTCGGCAAAACATTAACGCAACCCGTGCACTCTTCTAGCCACAGGAGCGAGGAGGGGGAGTCTGTGCTGGAGCAGCCGCTGCCGGAGAGGATCTCCTTCATCCGTGGCTTCCTGCAGAGTAAGAGCCTCCGCTGGGGGAAGCGGCTGCCCCTGCTCGGTGCCTCCCACCCCTGTGGGGGTCTGGTCTTGTGTCTGCAGGCTTCCCCTTCCCCCAAGTGACCCCCCCGCTGCATCAGCAGCTTCATGAGGTGCAGGCAGAGCTGCTGTGACCCTGTGGCAGCGTGCGGGAAGGAAAGCTTCCCGATGGAAATCCTTGCTGGAGCCCGGGCTTGGTGCAAAGGAAGTCCAGGGGGTGAAGGGCAGGGTGCTGGTGGCTGCTCCGGTGATGCTGCTTTGGGGCAGCATTCCTCACCCGGTGGCTGGCCTCAAGCTGCTCAAATCCTGCTGGAAAACCCTTATCTGAGCAGGAACCCTGGGAGGAGATACGGGAAGTCTCTTGCACTTTTGCTTGGCCTCCCTTGGAAGGGGAGACACTATATCCCACCCTCCATAGATGGGTCTTGGTTTGGGCTGGTGGTGGAGGAGCAAAAGGCGCAGACTGATGCCGAGGGTGAGGTGGGGAGGTTGGGACTGAGGGGCAAGTTGTCAGAGAGGGGAAAAAAGCCCCGTCAGAGTTAATGGCAGAGGCTGAGCACTGGGGGCTCAGCTCTGGAGCCCAGCCTGCCCTGTGCCTCCCCGCCTGTGCCCCTTCTCCTTGGGGATGCATCACGGTGCCTCTCAGCCCAAGCGCGTCACCACGGGGGATGGACACATGCCACAGGCTGGCAGGCAGCGTGCCCAGCGGCAGGGACTCCTGCGTGACTGGGAATCCTGCTTCACGTTGCAGAGCACTGCAAGCACAAATCGGCCACGGAGAACCTGGTCTCGGCACAGAAACTGCTGGAGGGAGAGGAACTGGCATTGGCCAAGGTAACTGCCGGGCACGCTTTATTCCTAGCCGGCACCAATGTGCCGGTGACCGACCTGGGGTCGGTAACGCTTACCTGCCTCGTTCCAGGTGGCCGTGCTGCTCCTGTATCACACCTCCATGAGCTGCAAGAGCCCCAGGGAGTGGTATGAGTTTGACTACAAGACTCAGGTAATTCCTTCTGCGTTCCCCCTCCGGACCAGGGGTGTGGGGGGGAGCGGAGGTGCCTTTTGGGGATGCTCTGAGACCTGCCCTCGTGTTTGGGTGCCCTTGAAAGATGGGGTGGGTGCTGCAGTGCTCTGGGCAATCAAAGGCTTGTGACTGTGAGTGTGGCTACCTGCCAGTGCAGGCACAGGCAGGTGGGGAGCTGCCCGCTGCCCCAAGCCTGCTGTGGTCGTTGCCTGACTGGCACCACTCTGCCTGCGAACCGCAGCTGCTGCAGCAGAGTTGCTGACCCTGTGGCTCCTCTGACACAGGTTGAGCTGGCATCGATCCTCAAATTTGTGCTGGACAATGAGGAGAGCCTGAATGAGAATCTGGAGACGTTTCTGCAGAGGAAAGGTGAGCGCCAGGCCCTGGCTGCCTCTGCTGTGGCACTAGCTTGGAGTAATGGGCCAAGCCTTGCGCAGGCAGAGCAGGCATTGGGCACGTTTTTCTCCTAGCTGGCACCAATGCAGTGCCCTGGTAAGACTGACAGGTTAACGTGTTTGCAGTAGTGATGTCCAAGTGCCAGCTCAGAGTGGGACAGAAACAGTCCATAACCTTGCAGAGAGCAGCAGTGGGATATTGCGAGTGCTGACCACTGCTGGCATCTTTCCATACAGCTCCAAGTGCTGAGCACTGCTGGCATCTTTCCATACAGCTCCCATGCCAGCAGCACCTAACCGGCAAGGATGAGCCTTTTCTAGAGCATAAAAACATTGGGCTTTTTTCCCCGTTTGTGCTGCTATAGCTGCCAAGCCATAAGAGCAGCAACACCATCCAGATCCCTGCACCCCAGGACTGAGCACTACGACATGGTTCCTTGTAAGCTCTTCTTTAAGAGTAGGGCTGCCTTATACCTGTTGGGCTCTTCCCACTCGGCAGCATCCCAGCCTTTGTGGTGCATGCCGCTTTCCCTGGAGGAGCAAGGCAGGTGGGATGCCCACAGCTTTGTGGTGGGAGTGGAGTGCCAGGGCAGGACCGTGGAACTGGCAGGACAGGGATGTAAGGCAGGTTTATGGCTTTCTCGGCTGGGCTGATCGCTGGAATTTGTGGTCCCTGCGCACCTGGGATTTCAGCTGCTAAACCCTCCCTTCTGGTATTAACGTGAAGATCACAACTGCTTCTCCCTTGTGATTTCCAGCACCGCCATCCTCGTCCAGCGCATCCAGCAGCAGCTCTGAGGAGCACTCCCCGCTGCTCTCCCTCCCGCACAAGCGAGAGGTGCGTTTCCTGGAACTGCAGAAGATTGCCTCCTCCTCCTCTTCCTCCTCGTCCTCCTCCTCCGGCACCAACAAGTATGTCCCCAGCCTCTTGGCTGCTGGGGGGGTGAGGGAAGGGGGGGGGAACGGACAAGACAGCTGCTGGGACCCAGAGATGTAGCCAGGGTGCATGCTGACTTGACAGAGACCCCCTTTCTGCCGCGGTGCTGTCCTGTTGCAAACTCCTCAGGCTTGATATGGGGATGTACGGTGGTGGGGTGAGGTCAGGCTGTAATTAACTCCTCTTTGCCTTGCTCGTTTCAGCCTAATGAGCACAGACACTTCCCAGAGCAGCTTGTGGCCCTCTCCTGCCCTGGGGTGGGTTTGGGAGGACCAGGCTTGTGTCGCTGCTGGATGTGCTAAAGGAGTTTCTCTCTAGCAAGCTGTGAATGCTCTGTGGTGGGGCTCCAGCTATGGTGGGAAGTGAGATGGATGCTTTGCCCTGGAACTGGTTTTGTATGTGCATGGCAGACATTTAGAGGCTGGTGTTACTGTAATTGAGATGAGGAGAGTGGCCTTTCTGCTCAGGCGACGAGGATCAGAGTTATTGCTCTGAACCTGCCTCTGAGATGGGGGAACCAGAGCGGGTCTGGCTGCGCGGGGAGGGACTGTGCCCCGCTGTTGGCTCTGGATGACTGAGTTATGTGGTGTGCCTCTCTGCAGCACGCTCTCTGGCTCTCCATCCTCGCCCATGGGGGATGTCATGCAGACCCCCCAGTTTCAGCTGCGACGGCTGAAGAAGCAGCTGGCTGTTGAGAGAGAGAACCGGGATGAGCTGGAGGTGGAGCTGGCAGAGAATCGCAAGCTCATCACAGAGAAGGGTCAGTCGCTAGTGGGATGTCCTGGGGCGTGGGGAGGGCTCTCGAGGGCTGGCACCTCTCCTGGTTTCTGTGACTCTGTTACAGCTTTGACCCCACCATGACTGTGCTCATGCACAGTCTATCCTGCCAGACCCCAGGTGAGCACAGCTTGTGGCTTTGGAGCTTTTCTGCTTCCCAGAGCAGACAGGGTAGCTTGGGGTTTGCTGTGCCTTGCTCCATAGTGGGCCAAGGGGACCCTTGCCTGTTAGTCTGGAACAAAGGGTGATGCAGAAAGCCTTGCTGATGGGAGCCAAGACAGCTCTGATGCTGTTGTAACAACTCTGAGCACCTCTTGGAGATGGCTGGTTGTCCCCCTGCCAAATGATTTGGAGCAGGCTGGCAGGCGTAGGAGTCTCGGCATCCACATCTAAAACACTCTCTGCACTGGGGATTTCCCCAGGCGCATGTGGAGACTGCAGGTTCCTTCTTCCCTCTTGTATTCCCTTACATATCCTGGGCAACAGAAGCCATGACTGAAGCAACACCCATGCTGAGCAGCAGTGCTCACAGCCTGGCTCTTCTGTCTTGTGCTGCAAAGGGTTTCTGTGCAGTGGCTCCTCACCAGCTTGGGAGAAGGACAGGCATCCTCCACTCTGCTGTTGGGGGGGTTCAAGTGACATAAAAAGATGGTAACGGGCCCTTTCTCGCTCCTTCCTCAGAGGCTCAGATCACAATGATGCAGCAGCGGATTGATCGCTTGGCTCTGCTCAACGAGAAGCAAGCTGCAGACCAGCTGGAGCCCAAGGAAATGGAGGAGCTGAGGGAGAAGAATGAGAGGTAATCCTCCAGGGACGTCCGCTCCCTCCTGCTAGGCTGGTCCTTGTCACTCCCACATCCCTGGACTCCGTGTTGTTTGTCTCTTTCCCAGCAACGCACTAAACAGGGATGAGGGCAAACCTCCTCTTGTTCTCTGCTACCTCCTCTGCAGCTGCACCCCGAGGAGGAGATGGCTTCGGCAGTCACAGAATCGTAGAATAGTTTGGGTTGGAAGGCACCTTTCACAGTCATCTAGTCCAACCCCCCTGCCATGGGCAGGGACATCTTCAACCAGATCAGGTTGCTCAGAGCCCCATCCAACCTGACCTTGAATGTTCCCAGGGATGGGGCATCGACCACCTCTCTGGGCAACCTGGGCCAGTGTTTCACCACCCTCAGCTTAAAACATTTCTTCCTTATATTTAGTCTGAATCTACTCTCCTTTAGCTTAAAACCATTACCCCTTGTCCTATTGCTACAGGCCCTGCTAAGAAGTCTGTCCCCATCTTTCTTATAAGCCTCCTTTAAGTACTGGAAGGCTGCTATAAGGTGTCCCTGGAGCCTTCTCTTCTCCAGGCTGAACAATCCCAACTCCCTCAGCCTGTCCTCACAGGAGAGGTGTTCCAGCCCCCTGATTGTTTTTCTGTCCCTCCTCTGGACCCGCTACAACAGGTCCAAGTCTCTCCTGTGCTGACGACCCCAGAGCTGGATGCAGTGCTCTGGCAGGGGTCTCAGCAGAGCAGAGGGGCAGAATCCCCTCCCTTGACCTGCTGGCCGCACTGCTTTTCATGCAGCCCAGGACACGGTTGTGCCAGCCAGCACGCTGCACCTCATGGTTGGGGCGATTATGGCTCGTAGCCCGTTTTTATCGCAGCAGGCAGGGAGCCAGTCCCAAACAATGCAGTGTGTTCTGACAGCCTGCTCCTTACCCTAAAGCCAGCATGGGAACTGCCATCCCTGTTGTGGGAAAAGGGTATGCTGCCTGCGTGGGTCTTGCCTGCCTGGGATAGACTCTGTGTCACTGAAAGCTGTCAGGGTGATATTGCAGCTCCCGACCCCAGCCCCTTCTCCAGCTGCTAGCCCTCCAGTTTGATCCAATTTGATCGGATCCGAACTGGGCTGCGTCACGCACTTGAATTCCGTTGCCTGCCATGCTGTGTCCCAGTCTTTGCCCTGTCCCTGTGCAGTGACATATTTACTTGGGAAGGACGCCCAGCCTCCACTGGCAGGTGCTGTGCCTTTTTTGTCCTTTCCTCACTTATTTCACTTTGCAGAGGGGTGGCTGGAGTCCTGCAGCTGCCTCTGCCCTCGGTTCTGAGCGGTTGTGCTCATGCAAAGCACAAACACCGCTTATCCCTGCTCCACTTTGTGATGTATTGGGACCCAGTTTAGAGCTGAATTTGTGGTAGTTTCTCACCACAGCACAGAGATACTTTGGTACCTTAGCTTTCTCAGCAAAATCCAGCAGCATCTGTCCCCAGCAATGTCCTCACCTGCCTTGTTTGTGCCCTGCTAAGCCGCAGCATAACGACCTCCTCTCCCGCAGCCTGATGGTGCGCTTGCACGAGGCCCTCAAGCAGTGCCAGGACCTCAAGACTGAAAAAGGACAGATGGACCGAAAAATCAACCAGCTCTCCGAGGAGAACGGGGATCTTTCCTTCAAGGTACGGGGCACTGTGTCCTCTCCATGTCCCCACAGCCGAGTTGTTTGTGTTGGGGCCCAGGGGGGAAGGATTTGATGACAGTGACGGCTGCTGGGCTGCTTATGGCTCTGCCACTGGCCTTGTGTGACCTTGACCCTGTGACCAAGCCTGCTTTGGGCTCCAGATCCTGATCCAAAGGGGAACCGTGGTGGAGGAAATAGCGGCCGGGTAGAGTTGCCTGCATGCAGTGCTGCAGGTGCAGGGCATGGGCACCCAGGACCTGGGACGTCTGTGGATGTTGCGGTGCCCAGCGCTCGGGAGAGGGGAGCTGAGCCAAGCCCTGGGCAGCGTGGGCACTCTCTGACCCTCCGCTGGGATGGGGGATTTTTCCCTCCACAGCTGCGGGAGATTGCCAGCCACTTGGTCCAGCTGCAGGAAGCCCTGAACGAGCTCTCGGAGGAGCACAACGCAGCCCTGGCGCAGTCGCAGGAAAAGCAGGGACAGCTGGAGAGCGAGCTGCGTGCTGCCCTGCAGGAGAAGGTGAGGGGGCCCCGGGGTCCCACCTGGGCAGTGGGTGCCCCCTGCTCTGCTGCACCCGTAGTCCCCCCGGCTGGGGGATGTCTCCTGAGGCTGGCTCATGCCCTGACGGCTGCAGGCAGGGTGGAGTGGGCAGGAGCCTCCTGCCCATCTACGCCGGCACACAGGGAGAGGCTGTGCAACAGCCGGCTCCCGTGGGGAGTCTCTCCCTGCTCCTAGGAAGGGTTCTCCATGGTGGGACAGGCTGCTGTCCTTGCAGCGAGGAGAGAAGCCCTGAGCCTGCTGAGACAAAGCTGCCGGAAAGCTTGGCGTCGATTAAAGCTGGGTGACTGCACTGCCCCTCGCTTGGTTCCCTCGCCTCGCGTCATGCTTAGACTCGTGTCTCTGTCCCCAGAAATGCTCGGAAGAGAAGATCGAGATTCTCCAGGGGAAGATTTCTCTGCTGGAGGACCAGCTGGCCAAGCTGGGGGACTGCAGTGCCCAGGAGAAGGGAGAGGTCATGGGGGACATCCTAAAGGTATGGCTGTGTCTCGAGTGAGCCTCTGGCTCCTGCAGCGAGGGCAGGCAGTGCTTGGATGGAAAACTCCTCTAGCTGGGGAGAGCAGCAGGTGCTGGGGGGATGCACGGCAAAGCTGTGTGGGGCAGAGCCGGCTGCTTTCTGCTGTTGGGTGGGGATTGTGGGGCTGAGCACTCTGTGGGAGCCCCTTTTGTGCCAAATTTGGGAATACCACTCCCACGTAGCTGCTGGCTCCCCCAGCCTCCTGTAGCACAGGTTGGTTGTGGAGGGAGAGGCTCCGGCATAGTGAGAAAAGGCATTTGGTCCGAGAGAGCAGAGTGGCACAAGGCTAAGGGGAAAGCGGGTTGTGCTGGGGCGCACCGGGTTTGCTGGGAGGGAAGGCAGGTGCTGGGCAGCTCCTGCTGGGATGCAGTGTGTGGGTCTCTGGTGAGAGTGTTGGATGCAGCTTGAGTAACGCCTGGGGGTGTCTGTGTTTTGTTCCCCCCCATCCCCACTTCTCTCTGCCAGCTGGAAGAGCTGAAGCAGGAGGTATCCAGCCTTGCCGCTAAAGGGGCTGAGCTCCAGGCCACCGTCCTGCGGCTGGAGGAGGAGAAGCAGCTGCGGGAGGCAGCCCTGCAGTCCGAACGCGGCCGCTTTGAAGAGGAGAAGCAACAGCTGGGCAGCCTCGTCGCTGGCCTCCAGAACTCTCTCTCTGAGAGCCACCGGGCCAGGGAGAGGCTGGAGCAGGATCTGCGGGCACGAGAGGCTGGCGAGCCCCAGGGCACCCCGCTGCAGGGCCAGGGGGCCGAGGCAGAGGCAAGGAGTGAGGGGGAGGCCGGGCGGCTGGCTGCCCTCAGTGCCCAGCACGAGAAGACCCTGCAGGAGAGGGACTCTGCCCTGCAGCAGCTCCAGCACCTGCAGGAGGCCAACGCGTCCCTGAGCAGCCAGCTGCAGGCCATGGCGCAGGCTCAGGATGCCAGCCAGGAAGAGAAGGCTGAGCTGAGCCGCAAGGTCGGTGAGCTGGAAGCCAGGATCCTCGAGCTCGGCGCCCAGCGGCAGCAGGGAGCAGCGGAGGGGCTGAAAGCCCAGCTGCGGGAGCTGGAGGGCAGGCTGAAGGAGAGCCAGCAGAGGCTGGCCGAGAGGGAGAGGCTGGCCCGGGAGAACACGCGCCTGCAGGAGCGGCTGCTCTTCTTGGAGGAATCCCTGCGGAACACCGAGGGCATCCTGGAGGACGAGAAGAGGCGGGCGGCCGAGAGCCTGGAGGGCAGCCTGGCCAGGATCGCCGAGCTGGAGGCGGAGAGGCAGCAGCTGGCACAGGGCCGGGAACCATCTCTGCAGGAGCGGGGCGAGGAGCCTACCAAGCGCCGGGTGCTGGAGGAGAGCCGGGAGAAGCCAACGGGAGCCTCGCCTGCTGCCAAAGCGGAAGATGGAGAGCGCGGGCGGCTGGAGGAGGAGATGCGGGCGCTGAGCCGGGAGCACGGCCGGACCTGCCAGCGGCTGCAGGCTGAGCAGGAGAAGGCAGCCGCTCTGGAGGCCCGGGCAGAGCGCCTGGCTGCCGAGCACCAGGAGAGGCTGGCTGTCCTCCAGGCCGACCTGTCCAGTGCCCGGGCGCGGGCGAAGGAGAAGGAGGGCGAGGAGCAGAAGCTGAGGGCCGAGGTCTCCTCCCTGCGGGAGAAGATAGCCGTCACGGAGCAAGCCACAGCCCAGCGTGTGGCCGGGCTGGAGGCAGATGCCCGGAGAGCTGCCGAGGCGCTGGAGGGGGTCTCCCAGCAGCTCTCCCAGGAGAAGCTCAAATCCAAGGAGCTGGAAGCTGCCGTGGAGCGGCTGCGGAGCACGGAGGCAGAGCTGTCCCGGGTGGCTGCTGCCGGCAGGCAGCGGGAGCTGGAGCTGGAGGCGGAGGTGAAGAAACTGTCTGGAGAGTTGACCGTGCTGGGCACCAGGCTGGAGGAGATGCTGCGGGAGCACCGTCGGGACCTGGCGCACCGGGAGGAGGAAGCCGAATGCCTGCGGCAGGAGGTGGAACGGGCCAAGGCGGACTGCGCTGCTGAGCGAGCCCGCAAAGCAGAGCTGGAGGTGCAGCTGCAAAACTCCCTCAACGAGCAGAGGGTGGAGCGGTCGGTGCACCGGGAGGAGCTGGCCCGGTCCCGGGAGCTGATGGAAGAGAAGGAGGGGGAGCTGGATGAGCTCCGCCGGAAAAACGTCTTGCGGGGCGAGGAGTTGAGGGACCTGCAGAAGACGGTCAGCAAGCTGAAAGGAGAGCTCGCCTCGGCAGAGGCGGCCAAGGAGCGGGCGCCCATGGCGGACAACGAGCTGCAGGGCTTCTCGGAGGCCACCCGGAGCAGGGATGCGGAGGGGGACAGCGTCAAGGCCACCTGCTCAAAGGAGATGTCCCTCAAAAGCTTGGAAGAGAAGACCCGTCACAGGGACCAGGAATCCGGCTCGAGCCAAGACCTTTACCAGGAGAAGCTGAAGGAGACCCAGGCACTTCGTTTGCAAGTGGAGGAGCTGGAGCAGAAGTGCAGGGAGCAGCAGGAGGCTATGGCCACCCTGGAGCGAGCGGCGGCCGAGGCGGCGATAGCGGAGCAAGCGGAGCTGGAGGCCTTGAGGAGGGAAGCGGCCCAGCAGAAGGAGAAGGCGTCGGAGCTGCAAAAGTTGCTGGAGGCCTCGAGGTCGGCGCAGGCTCTGCACAACAGCACCGTGGAGGCCCTGCGGAAGGAGCTGCAGGAGAAGGGCAGGGAGCTGATCCAGAGCAAAACTGCCATCACCGCTGCCGAGAAGGAGCTGGCGTCCCTCCGCTCCGCGGCGCAGGAGAAGGGCCGGTCGGAGGAGAGCTGGAAGGAGCAAGTGTCCCAGTGCGTCCAGGAGATGGAGAGGAAGAACAGCCTGATCGGCAGCCTGGAGCACGAGGTCTCCATCCTCCATCGGCAGGTGACGGAGAAGGAGGGGGAGAGCAAAGAGCTGAAGCGCCTGATCGTCGCCGAGTCGGAGAAGAGCAAGAAGCTGGAGGAGAGGCTGCGGGTGCTGCAGACGGAGATGGCCACCGCCGCCTCCCGGGCGGCCGAGAGGTGCTCGCTCATGAAGGTGGAGGTGCAGCGGTGCCAGGAGGAGATGGAGAAGCAGCGGTTGGCCATCGAGGCCCTGAAGAGGGACCGCCATTGCCAGAGCGAGCGGGAGGACGAGCTGCGTCAGGAGGTGAAGGTCTGCCAAGACAAGTGCATCCAGAAGGAGCAGCTCCTCGCCGCCTTGCAGCAGGAGCTCGGCAGTGCCCAGGCGCTCGCCGGGGAGCTGCCGGCGCTGAAACACCTTTGCCAGCAGCTTCAGGCCGAGCGTGCCTCCCTGGAGAGCCAGCACCGCCAGGACCTGGAGCAGAGGGCGAAAGCCCTGGCCGCTTTGCAAGCAGAGCTGGCGCGCGCCAAGCTGGAAGCGGCCGAGGTGCCCTCCCTGCGGGAGCGGTCGGCAGAGCAGGATCGGGCCATCCAGCGGCTGCAGGCGGAGACGGTGGAGCAGGCGGCGCGGCTGGCGGGGCTGCAGCAGGCCAACGCTCGGCTGGCCGAGGAGAACCGTGGGCTCGGCGAGAGCCGGAGCCGCGGGCAGCAGCGGCTCGAGGCAGAGCTCGGCCAGGCCGTGGAGCGGCACGCGCGGGAGCTGGAGCGGCTGCGGTCGGCGTCGGAGGAGCTGGTGGCCGGCAGTCGGCGGGAGGCGGAGGAGGCGGTGCGGAAGCTGGAGGCGATGAGTAACGAGTACGAGAGCAGCAAGGCAGCGGCGCTGGAAGAGAGGAGGAAGCTGCTGGAGGAGAGGCAGAGGCTGACGGCTCAGGTAGGGGTTCCTGCGACCTCCCTGCCGGGCGGGCTGCAGGTGGGGGGGAGCCCCCTGGGAAAAGGGGCGCATTTGGTCTCCTGCGCACCCCTGAATCCTCATCCTCCTGCTCAGCCCAGGAGTTGGGGGTCTGGGACGCGCTCCCCAAGTGATGCTCGGGTGTGAAGGGGACGGGCATTCCTGGGAAAGGCAGCCCAGTCTGTGCCGGCTGCGTATTCACTTCTGCCTTTTGTGCTCGCAGGTGGAGCAGCTAGAAGTGTTTCGGAAAGAACAAGCTAAGCAGGTAACGCATGCGAAGTGCTGGCTGCTTAAAAGGTGACAGTGCATGGCCCTAGCTGCTGCCGCTTCCCACCGGAGCCACCTTCTCTCGTGAACTGTTTGTGGTGGGGACCCAGCCATGGGGTGCTTGATTCCAGGTCTTTGCGCTTGCGCCTTTGCCTCCATGGAGTAGGAACGGGGGTCCAATCCTGCTGCCTGCCCACTCAGTGGTGCCTGTGGCTCGGCACGGCTTCTCGCTCTCGCCTTCCCAGTGTGGCTCTGGGGCACGCTGCGGGCAGCACGCTGGCAGTGACCGGCTGCCGAGAGCATCTAGGACTCCTTGACACAGGACCTCCTGTGACACCTTGTCCTCAGAGAGAGGGGATTTGGGGGGAGCTGGGATACCCCATTCCTTCTGTCCATCCCTTTTTCCCACCCTCTTTAACTGAGGTTCAGCTCCTTGCCCAGCTGGCAGGAACGGCTGGTGCCTGGAGGAGAGGGCTGTGCAGTCCAGATGTGGCCAGAGGTGGGATGCTTTGCAGCAGCATCAATCACAGTCGTGGTGTGGGTTAGCACTTGGGAAATGAAACTGGAAAAGCCCCGTTTCCCTGCCCAGCTTAGTTTGCCCCTTCCAGTCCCAGTCTGAGCTGCTCAGGGACCCCACAGAGGCCTCATGGCTGTGACTGGTGGGGCTGGGGTCTCCACTGAGTGTCCCCTGGAGCAGGGAGAGCCCAGCCAGGCCGGGCAGGAGCTTGCAGCAGCCGGGGTCTGGCAGCCATCTCCCCTTGCTGAGAGTGACAGCCGACCCATGGGACCGCAGCTCGCAGGCACCCGGGCAGTGAGCGCACTCGCTGCCGAAGGATTTACGAGCCGCCTGCCCACGCCTGGGGCTCCTGCCGTGGCTGGGGTCCTCATGGGGTTCCTTGGTCCTCGGCCCTTCCATGGTGTCATGTCCCGCAGGCACGCTGAGCGAGCTGCAAGCAGCCACCCTCCACTCTCAAACCGCAGCAGCATCCCCTTGGGGATGGGATGCTTCTCCCCCCAAAGCGGGCATGGGCCCCCCTCAAGCTGCGTGGCTTGAGGTTTGGCATGGAGGATGCCCGTGGCAGGCTGGGCATCCTGCTCTTACCCCGAAAACAAACAGCTGGCAGCAGTAATGCCTGCTCCGGAGACAGGGCACTGCGTAACTGCACCATCTTCCCTCGCCCGCCCGCCTAAAGGGGTCTCGGCTCCGCTTCCAGCTGCTCCTTACGCTTGGGTAGCACAAACCTCCTCCCTGCAGAGACTAACGTGAGGTGGTTGGCTGTGCTGCTCGCTGGGGAGCACAGCCTGGAGCTTCCTTGGCAGTGGGCACTGCTGAACAACCCCCCCGGGCCAGGAAACCTCCTCCTGGTCCTGCCCCTGGCGCTGGCCAGAGAGGAGGGACGTGGTTCTCCACAGGAGGGTTGTAGACGGGAGTGTTGTGCCTGGAGCTGGTCTCACTGAGCCATGCTCTTCCAGGTGGAGGAGCTGAATAAAAAGCTGACCCAGCATGAGAAGACCACCCGAACCCAGCAGCAGAGAGTTAAGGTAAACAGGGACCAAAAACCTGGGGGCTGAGCTCTTGGACAGCCCTGGAGCTGTTGGTGGCTGCCCTGGGGTCTCGGTCGGGCAAGGTGGGGGTGCAGGGTGCCTCTGAGCCGGTCTCTTCCCTGCCCGCAGGTGCTGGAAGGGGAGCTGCAGGCAGAGACCACCCGTCAGCAGGAGAAGGTGGCAGAGCTGCAGGCGCAGCTCGCCCAGAAGGAGCAGGCAGCCGAGCACTACAAGGGCCAGGTATGCCAGGGGCTGGCACAGCCCCGCCGTCCCCGTCTCCCTGGGCAGCACGCTGCGGGGAAGCTCGACGGGTTTTCTCTCCTTGACGTCCTAGATGGAGAAGGCAAAAACTTACTATGACGCAAAGAAGCAGCAGAACCAGGACCTGACGGAGAAGCTGAAGGCCATGGAGCAGCTGCAGAAGGAGAACACGGAGCTCCGGAACGAATCGGAGAGGTTGGCCAAGGAGCTGCAGCAGAGCATCCTGCAGGCCAAGGAGTCGGAGCTGAGCTGCAGGAACCTCACCAGCCAGGTCCGCAGCCTGGAGGCTCAGGTGGGCACGGTGCAGCAGGGCTTCACCCTCCTTCTCCTCATCCTCCTCCTTGCCTCCGTTGCCGGCTCGCTTGGAGGATCCAACCCTCCCTGCTTCCCACCCAGGTGGAGTTTGCCGATCGGCAGCTACGGGAGCTCGGCAAGTTCCAGGTGGCAACGGACACGCTGAAGGGCCGGGAGACTTTCCGCCAGAACCCTGCCGATCTCAGCGCCGACAGCCTCGACCTCAGCCTCGACGAAGCGCAGCCGCTCAACTCCACCAGGTACCGACATGCCACAGCTCGGCGCAGCCCGTCCTGCCATCAGCGCCACAAAACCCCGGTGTCCCCGGTCCTCTCTGTTCCCCGATGGCCCGGTAAGCCGGTCAGCGCTGCCCTCGTGCCCCGTCTTTGTAGGAAGCCTGGCCGCTCGCAGTCGGAGGCCTCGGCAGTGCCGCCAGGCAGCGAAGAGTCGCCGGTGTCCCGGCGGCTGCCGCGCAAGGTGGAGTCCCTGGAGAGCCTCTACTTCACCCCCATCCCCAGCCACACGCAGTCCCAGCTGGAGAGCAGCGCCGGCTCCCTGGGCGACCTCTCGCTTGACTCTGGGTGCAAGACCCGCTCGGCCCGGCGCCGCACCACCATCAACATCACCATGACGAAAGTGAGCGGCCCCTGGGTGCGGGGCAGGGAGGGATCCGTGGGGCAGGATCTCCATGCTGAGGACAGGGTTGCGCGGTTTGCTGTGCCCTGCAGCCTGGGGACTCTCTGGGGACCAGAGGCAAAGACAGGGATGGCTTTTAATCTGGTTCCTCCCCTCCTCTTTGCCTCTTACCTACGGGACAGCAGCCGGGCAGGCACAGGTCACCCCATGGGCTGCTCCAGTCCCTGCCAAGGGTCACCCTGGGACAGGCTGGGGGGTTTGATACCTGGTTGGGGGTAATCCCCGGTATCCATACAGGTTGGGGGATGAGGGGATGGAGAGCAGCCCTGCAGAGAAGGACTTAGGGCTACGGGTGGATGAAAAGCTGGATGTGAGCCAGCAGTGTGCGCTCGCAGCCCAGAAAGCCAACCGTGTCCTGGGCTGCATCACCAGCAGCGTGGCCAGCAGGTCGAGGGAGGGGATTCTGCCCCTCTGCTCTGCTTTGGTGAGAACCCACCTGCGGTTCTGCGTCCAGCTCTGGGGTCCTCAGCACAGGAGAGACATGGGCCTGTTGGAGCGGGTCCAGAGGGGGGACATGAAAATGATCAGAGGCTTGGAACACCTCTCCTGTGAGGACAGGCTGAGAGAGTTGGGGTTGTTCAGCCTGGAGAAGAGAAGGCTCCAGGGACACCTTATAGCAGCCTTCCAGTACCTAAAGGGGGCTTATAAGAAAGATGGGGACGCACTTTTTAATAGGGCCTGTAGAGATAGGATAAGGGGTAATGGTTTTAAGCTAAAGGAGAGTAGATTCAGACTAGATACAAGGAAGAAATGTTTTAAGCTGAGGGTGGTGAAACACTGGCCCAGGTTGCCCAGAGAGGTGGCCGATGCCCCATCCCTGGACATGTTCAAGGTCAGGTTGGACGGGGCTCTGAGCAACCTGGTCTGGTTGAAGATGTCCCTGCCCATGGCAGGGGGGTTGGACTAGATGACCTTGAAAGGTCCCTTCCAACCCAAACTGTTCCATGGTTCTATGAACTCTGGATTTCTTCCTCCCAGAAACAGGCCAAGACCGAGGAACCGGACAGCGCCAACGTCTCCTTCTGCAGCATCCCAGCGGCACGGCCCCCGAACGCCACCCCCGGCAAAGGCCGGCTGCGCTCAGCCACCTCCACCCGCTCCCTCGCCAGCTTCCCCTCCCAGGACTCCCTTGTCAAGCTGGAAACCTCCTCCCCGCAGGAGACCCCCGGCAATTCGGCGCTGCTGGGCCTCCCCGGCTACCGGCCGGTCACTCGCAGCTCCCTGAGACGCTTGCAGGGGGGGAGCAGCTCCAGCCTCGGTACGTGGGGGCAGGTTGGGTGGCTGGGCTGCTGGATGGCAGACTCTGTCCTGTCTTGGGGAGGCGGGAGGGGGCATTTCTTGCCTAGGACCCCCACTCAGCCCTCCCTGCTTTGGGTTTAGGCCGGAGCAGCATCTACCTGGGCACATGCCAGGATGAGCCGGAGCAGCTGGACGACTGGAACCGCATTGCGGAGCTACAGCAGCGTAACCGAGCCTGCCCGCCTCACCTGAAGACCTGCTACCCCCTGGAGAGCAGGGTAAGGGGAGCGGGGACGAAGGGCCTGCCCCTTCCCAGCCTCTGCTGCCCGCAGGAGGTGGTGAGGGGGATGGAGATGGGCTGGCGGGCAGCCCTGGGGGCACACAGGGCTGGGGGGAATGTTGATGGTCACCCCTTGGCAACACCTCTGCATCACCTCCCCAGCCCTCAGACTCCCTGGGGACCATCACGGACGAGGAGATGAAGACAGGTGACCCGAAGGAGACGCTGCGGCGTGCCAGCATGCAGCCCTCGCAGATCGCCGCCGGCACGGCCGCCCGGCGCAACACCCTGGGCACAGTCTGGGCCGGCGGCATCACCACCCGGCAGCAAAGGAAGCGCCTCTCGGATGAGTCCCACCAGGGCCCCGACACCCCTGAGGTGAGCTGAGCCTGCCGCAAGTACCCTGGCTGGTCCCCAGCTTCCCCAGGAGCCAGGCTGGGGACAAAGGGGAGTGGTGGACAGCTGCAGATGTTCTCCAGATGTGGAGGGGGCTGCTGGGCCCCTGGGAATGGCTCCTCCTGGGGTAGAGCTGGCAGGAGGCAGCTCAAGCAGCAAAGGTCTGAGCCTTCTGCCTTCCCTGCGCCACTCCCCAGGCTCTGCTGTCCTCGATCCCTGTCCCTATCCCCTCCCCGCAGCCCCTCGGTTCCCCTCCTTGCCACCAGCTCCCTGGGAAGGGTGGCCCTAGGGCTCTCGTTCCCCAGGTGACAGTCCCGGCTTGTCCCCTCTTTTCCAGTCCAAGAAGCCGACCAGCTGCTTCCCGCGTCCGCAGACCCCCCGGGACCGCAGTGAGCGGCGCAGCTCCCAGGTCAGCCGGAGGAGCGAGCAGCAAGCCCCCAGCAAGCAGGTGAGGGGCTCGTGCTGGGCAGCAGGGCTTGGAGCAGCGAGCTCCAGAGAGGAAAAAGTGGCAGGGACCAGGGACCCCCCCATCCTGCCCTGAGCTCACGGTCCCGTGTCCTCCTCCGCAGGCTGAGAGACGCCAGTCGATGGCGTTCAGCATCCTCAATACCCCGAAGAAGCTGGGGAACAGCCTGCTACGCCGGGCAGCCGGCCGGAAAACCACCACCAAGAACTCGCCCCGCGGCAGTGCCCGCCGCTCGCCCCGCATCGCCACCGCCAAGTCCCCCAAGGGCAAGGTAGGTACTGGCAGCCCCCTGTGGTCCCAGAGCAGGCACAGCCACCCCCAGGGCTCTGGCGGTGGGTTGGTCACAGTCGCTAACGTCCCCTTTTTGCTCTGTCCCTTCCAGGCCAGTCGCCGATCGCTCAAGGACACGAAATTCTGAGGTTCCCCCGTCCCCTGCTCTGCCCCCTCACCTCTCCCTAGCCCCCCCCCCAGTGCTGCAGGCACGTCCCCAGGGCCCAGCAGCACCGGGGGGGAATAGATGGGGCCACCTTCCCCTTGTGACACTGCCCTGCACGTCCCACCGATGCCCCTGGGGCTCCCCCGAGTGTGGCAGGGCCCCAGCACCCTTCCTGCTGTACCCAGCATCGCCCTGCTCCTGCACCCGTCTAGGACCTAGCCCAGGGCAGGGGGGATGTGCAGGGGACGAGGCCAGGAGGGGGTTGTTCCCCTGGGGGCTGCCTGTGGGCTGGAAACACCCGTGGGTGCAGGCAGTGGAGTGCAGAGTGTGACCCCGATATTTGTGCACAGCACCAGCCCTTGCTGTATGGTTGTGCCAGGCTGGGGCTGAGCCCTCCTCAGGGGGGATCCTGCAGCCCCAGGGACCGGGACAGAGGCGGGATGGAGCATCCCCAGGGCCACCACACTCCTCCCTGTGTTTGGGAGCCCCTGCGGATGGGGGGGCCAAGCCCCAGCAGGGCAGGGACTGACACCCACCCTACCTGCAGTCGCAGCCCCAGGCAGGATCCCAGCTCCCCCCTGCCTGTTCCTGCCCTCAGCAGGGGTGGGGTGAGGTGGCATTTTTAAAGTGTTTCTACTTGTAAATAAATTGTATTTTTCTCCTGCTCTGGATGTTCCTGGTTTGTTCCTCCCAGGAGCTGTTTGTGTGCTCACGGGCCACATACGCTGGCTTTGCTGGAGTGGGGGAGATGCTGCTGCTGTGGCATCGCCTACGCCAGCTGCGGGGCCAGCTTGGCAGCGGGGGTCCTGAGGGGAGGAAAAGCGTGACCACCTCCTCCTCACTGTCCCCACTGCTGCACAGGGTGCCCCAAGGCAGGACCCTCATCTGGGGAGCTCACTGCAAGACCAGGAAGCCGCAAGGGAGTTTTTCTCTTGCTTTCCTCTTTCTCTCCTTTAATTTATCCTTCTCCAGCAGCAACTCCCATCATTACAGCATTTCCCCACCCATGCCCCCCACCCCAAGCCCCGGCATCGTCCCTATGCTCCCCCAAGCCTGGCAGTGGGGATAGAAGCGGCCTCTCCATCCCCACACCAGCCTTGCCACAAATTTACCAGTACCACTACACCTCTGCCAGTGTGGCTGGCGCTCCTGCGCAGGCTCATTCCTTGCCCAAATCCTGCCCATACGCCTTGCTGTGGTACAGCCAGGTCCAGCAGCGCGGCTCTGCCAGCAGCTCACTTGACGGGGCAGGCAGGGCTCTGGTCTGGCGTCTCCAACAGCCGCAGCAATGCAGCTTCAGCCTGAGTGCCGCGATGGGGGGTTTGTCGTTTCCCCCCTCCGCTGTCCTCACAGCCCTACCTCACGCGGTAGGATGAGGATAGGGTGCCCGGTGTCCCTGCCTGCTCCCCGCAAGTGCTGGCGTGCCACTCTACCTCTGCCACGCTGAAGGGCAGCTCGCAGATGGGGCAGGACACCCAGGTGTCGGGGGACATCTCTGCCAGCGGGGAGGAAGGCCAGGCTGCATCAGGGTCTTCATCCCCGCAGCGGGAGGCGTGTAGGGGGAGTAGATCCAGGCTGAAGCGGCCTGCGGAAAGGGGAGATGACACGGTTGTCCCAGGCTCTCTGGTGTTGGTGTGAGCATGGGGTTTCGGCTCAACGCCCTCCCTGAAGATTCCTGCGGCAGCCTAGCACCCCGTGACAGGCTGTGATGTCCCTCCTCTGCCTGTCACAGGGCTGGTGCCACGGCATCCTGCACTAGCGGGAGTGAAGTGTCTCAGCCCCAGAGCCGCTGCTGCTTCTCCCCGAAAAGCTGAGGTTCAACACACAAGCAGGGATGGTGGAGCCAGCGGCAGCCGCTGCTGTCCCCATCTGCCGCTGTCCCCTCGTCCCTCACAGCCCTTCAAACCCAACTGCCTCCGGTTTGAGCCCACCCCAGTCCTGTGGCAGGTCCACAGGCGCGGGCAGCGAGTGCTGCTGAGCTAAGGGGACTCAGCCGACGGGTGGGTGGATGGACAGACAGACGCACTGTGCTCTGCCCCAGAAGTGTGTCCTCCCCGCTCAGGTTGGCTGTGCAGACTCTGTGTTTACAGAGAGGCCGCTTCAGGCCAGAGGAGACCCCTGCCAATTACCCACCTGAGCAAATGGGGCAGATGCCCCTCTCCCCCTGATTGCTGTCCCCTCCACTGTCACCCCTCCTGGCCCGTCTCTCTCGGTGGCTGTGGGCTCTGGCTCTTCCTCCTGACCTGGACTGCCTCAAGGCAGCTGGCAGAGACCTGCAGAGGCGTTGCATGAGGAGTTATAAGCTTAGGGCTTGCTCCACTGTGTCCTGCACACCCAAAGTTGCCAAAGACCAGCCCCAGACAGGGACCAGATCCCGGCAACACACCAAAAGGGAGAGGGAAGCTGTGCCCGGGCTGCCCCATGGGCGCAGGCAAGGAGCTAGCTGGGACTCAGAGCAGAGGAATCATTGGGGTGAGGGCAGGAGAAACATGGTGACCCGAGGGATTACCTGCCCACAGGGCTGGGAGCTCTTTGCCTGCTGTCCGGCTGCCTGCGAGCTCTTGTGGGGGCTGCAGGGACGTCCTGCGCAGACCCTGGGGAACAACGGACAAGCAGTAACCCTGCCCTCCACCCAGCAGTGCCAGCTCTCCTGGTGGAAGGGGCTGGGCGAGAATTGAACCAGCGAGGTTCACAGGTGGGAAAACATCTGCATGACACGAAATAATGATCGCATCCTCCAGCTGCCCCACTACAGACAGTAAGTGGATCACAGGAGGTTTCTGGGTGAGCCATGGGATTTACCATGATGCTGCTTTCGCACCAGCAAGGAGGGTGACTTGCCCCGAGGAAGGCCACCCTGGCCAGGACATGGCCTGCTGCCAGCGGGGCAGGGGAAACAGGATCCCTCCGGGCATGGGGAGCACCCCGGCAGCTGTGGATTCACCCCAGCCTGCCCCAGGTAGGATCCCTCCGGCCACAGGCAGAGCCCTCAGCAGGACAAGATCCCTTTAGGGGGCACGAACTAACCACATAAAGGCTCTCTGCACCGCAACATGCCCTACGCCGGCTGCAGGCAGCTCTGGCTCACCTGGCACCAGAGGGCCTCCCAGGTCCTCAGTCAGCAGCTCCGGGTCACCCCCCGGGACGCCCGTGCTGGCTCTGGGCCTCAATGCCCGGCTCCGCACTGCTGACAGCACCATCTGGGCTGGGCGGCTGAGGCGGGCTGGGCTCCAGGCGGTTGGTTCCAGCTGCTGCAGGCGGCTCTTCAGCTGCTCCTCCTCCCTCGAGCTCCTGGAGGCAGAGAGACCGTCAGCCCCACAGGGAGGTGCGAGCAGGCAGGCTGGTGGGAGCCGGGGCTCCAGGCGTCCAGGGGCTTGGAGGCAACACCTCGAGGTGGCTCCAGGCCTGGCTGCGCAGGGAGAGGACGGAGATGGACCAGATCAGGCTACTTACGAGCATGGTTCTGGAAAGAAAGTCCGGCAAAAGGCAGGGCTGGAGCGCCAGGGGCTGTCCACAGGCTTGGCATCCTCCTGCGGGATGAGGGAATGCCTTGGGGAATGGAGGCCAGCACTCCATGCCCCTCACCCCGGCCACAGCCCCCGGTTCAGCCAGGCAAGCACCCTCACGCACTCTCCACAGGGTACAGAGTGGCAGCAGCAGAGGAGAAGTCCCATCACTGCTACCTCCTGGCGGATTCCCACGGTGAGGAGCACACGGAGGGGTAAGAGGTGCCTACCAGGCCTTGCTGCAAGGGTGGGGGCGGCTGGGGGTCCTCGGGGTCCAGCGGCGTGCGCACGCGGATGAAGGACAGCCCGAATTGGCTGTGCTTGCTGAAGGGCTGGCTGCAGGTGAGCCGCAGGCGGTCCCACTTCTGCCCCACCGCCAGTGCCAGGAAGTCTGCTGCAGGGGGGCAGCAGTTGGGGTTGAGGGGGCACACCGGGGACTGCCGTCCCGGCACCATGCCCACCTCTGCTCGTCAACCTGTGCCACTGTTGTCCCTCCAGGACCAGGACACGGTGACAACTGGGGGATTACGGGCATGGGAGACGTCAGGGCAGGGGAGCAGTACTGGTACAACCCTCTACAGCAAACAGGATGGCTGTGACCCCTGGTCTCCAGCACTACTTGTCATTCCCTGGTCTCCCCGTCCCCTTCACCCACCCCCCCCCCCCAGCCTCTCTGCTCTGCCTTGGGCCTCTTTCCCTTCGTATCAGGTGATCTTTACCTTCTTTAAACATTCGGACCCCGCAGCGGTTCTGATCCAGCTTCGAGTCAGCCGGCGTCATCAGCGCGACGCTGGGCACCAAGGTGAGGTAGGACTGTTCAAGCGGCCATGAGGAACGTCCCACCTCGATCTGGAGAAAGGCGCAGCCACAGTTGCCTGTGTTAAGGCACAAGGGATGTGAGGTTCAGAGCTGCCGACCCCGTCCAGGGCACAGCCCTGCCTGAGCTGGTGAGGGGGGCACATACCAACGTCCACGTAGCCGATGGGACTGGCTCTCTCCAGCTGCAGCTCCACTTTCAGCTGCCTGCTGCGGTCCTGGGGGCAGCCGAGCCAGGGACGAAGGCTGTCCTCATGCAGCAAGTTCTCCACCGGGTACTTGGGATCCTGCACACGACAGCAAAGATGCCGTGCCACATGCCAGCTCCCTCCCCAACTGCCTTCCCCTTCACCTCCCATCTTGCTCCAGGCACAGGGGAGAAGCAGGGGAGACTCTGGCAACCTAGAAACAGCACTCTGCTTTTTGAGAGGGGAAGAATCACGTGTAGTTCATGCCCTTCAGCACTAATTAGTGCCCTTCAGGCAGTGCCTAACAAGGACAGCTGTGGGGCTGCACCCACCCACACCCCGTACTGAGCCTCCCCCTCCTTCAGCAGCTCAGAGGGAAACCTGACCTTTACAAACCTCCCACCCAGCCCCCCTTGAGGAAACACACTGGAGACCTGCGAGGAGAAGGACACGATGTAGCTGATTTTAACTGGAGCCATCTTGGATCCCCTGTAGACAACCCTCTGCAGGGACCGAGCTTCCTTTTGGAATCCTCCAGCACCTGGTGGGGAGAGAGGGCAGGACTGCGATGGGATCCAGCATCTCCCGGCAGGGAAGAGCCGGCGCTCCAGCTCCGGCCAAGCCTCTGCCCCTTCCCACCTGCCGTGGCACAGCTCACCCCACTTTCAAACGGTGCAAAGTGGGGGGCACTGGGGCAGCCACTCTGTTAGTCCCCATTGAGTCCAACCTCACCCCCCCAGCCCTGTAGCCTCATCCCACAACCCCTCAGCAGTCCCACTCAGTCACCCCAGAGCCCCCCATCCCACCGCCCCAGTGCCCCCCAGCCCTTCCCCACAACTCCCCTCAGCCCCTCCAGTTCCACCCCACGGTGCTCCCAGACCCACACACAACCCCTCCCAGATCCGTTTTGCCATCCCAATAGGCCCCAGCCCTGCCCCCCAGCCCCTCCCACCCCCCATTCACCCCCCAGCCCCGTCCCAGAGCCCCCCCAGCCCCATTCACCCCTCCAGTCCTGCCCCCCAGCCCCATTCACCCCTCAGCCCCGATCCCGAAGCCGCCGCCTGAATCTCCCGCCCAATCCGCGTGACCCCTGACCCCTGACCCCGCGGCCCTCTCACCGCCGCTCACCGCCGGCCCGACGCTCCCTCCTCGCTTCAGCCCCCCCCGCCCCGCTCCCGACCCCCGGTGCCGGTGCCGGTGCCGGTGCCGGTGCCGGTGCCGGTGCCGGTGCCGGTGCCAGACCCGGGAGCTCCGCCGCGGTGCCTGACGGGATACGTAGTCCTCCAGCAGTGCCGCGTCACCGCCCCGCGCAAAGGGAGCTAAGGGGCCGTCTGATATGTGCGCTCCCTCCGAAACAGCGTGGGAGGCAAACGGGAAGGGGCGGGGCGGAGCAGGAGGGAAAGCGGCATCCCGACGGCGTTGGCACCGGCGGCTCCGCGGGGCGAGGCGGCCAGTGTAACCGGGCCCGTCGGCGGGGATTCTCCGTCCCGCTACGGCACTGGAAATGGCAGATGATCCCTAGCCGTGACAGCTCGCCCCTTCCTCCGGCCTGAAGCGGCGCTTCTGGCGGCTGTCCCATCCCTCCTCTCTTCTGATTGGCCGCTCCGGCAGCACCTCGTCAAGCGATTGGCCGAAGGTACGGTGCCCTGATCGGTGATTGGCGGACGGCGGCGGAAGATGCTGGCCGCTGGGGACGGAGGGGGGGGCGGGAAGCAAGATGGCGGCGGTGCTGGAAGTGGAGGTTGGAGGCCCCGTCGAGCGGGATGTGGAGGAGGTAGCGGGGGGCCGGGGGCTCGGAGGGTCGGTGCGGGCTGGGGACCCCGGGGAGGGGAAGGGAAGAGGGGTCTGGAGGGGAGGGGGGCGCCGGAGGGAGGGTTCGGGGCTCTGGCGCGGGGGCTGGGGGGGGCTCGGGGTCGGGGCTCGGTGGAGGGGGTGTAGGGGTGTGCACCAAGGGGCTCTGAGGCTACTGGGGGTCCCAGGGGCAGGGGAGGGGGGATTCTGGGTCAGTGGGAGCTTGCAGGGCTTTGGGGCAGGTGGGTGCGGGGTCTGCTAGGGCTGGGGGGGCTCCGGGGGTCCCTGGGGCAGGGGGACACTGGGGGTCCCTGGGGCAGGGGGACGTCGGGGGGGCTGTGGGTTAGGGGGCCTTTGGTCTCTGGGTGGTGAGCTGCAGTGGGTCTGCAGGGCCTTGGGGGGCTGTGGAGTCCCCGTGGGTGTTGGAGGCACCGGGGAAGGGTGAGAGCAGTGAGAATGGGCCACTGGGGTGGGGGGCCTGAGGCGGGGTGAGGGGCTGGGTGTGGATGGAGGAATTGGCTGGAGGTGGCCAGAGGAGGCTGTGGGGAGCAGGGGGGAGGAGGGGGTGCTCAGAAACAGCCTTTGAGTTGTGTGAGGAAAGGGCGGTTGGGGATGTTGTGGGTAATTGCACACCGAGGCACTCGGGGACAAACCCCACGGAAGGACTTTGCATCCCTGAAGTAGCCAAAGCGCCTGTTTCCAGACGGGGTCCCCAAAGCTCATGTGGGTGAAGAGGCGCGCTGGAAACACCAGTTGGGCCCTTCAGCACCTCTGCTCTTAATTCATTCCCTGACTGCAAAACTCGTTGCTGGAAAAGCCACGCAGGACCAGGGTGGGATTTGCATTTCGGAGAATATGGGAGCACATGGGGCTCCTCAGGGTGCCCTCGGCCACCGGCGGCGCGGGTAACGTTCAGCCTGTCACCTTGGTGCTGTGCCATGCAAACTTCCACGCCGAGATAATTAGTAGCTCTTGTTGCTCTTGGGAAACAGAGGCCTTTAATCGAAGTTCCCGTGCTGGCGTTCAGGTGTTCCTGGAGATGAAAAATTGCAGAGATGAAAAATTGCAAAGCTGGAGGGAAAAAAAAAAAATCTGCTCGGAAAGCTGGAATTGGGAGCAGGGGCTCGCCTGCTTCTGCGCAGCTGGAGTGTGGCGTGTGCGTCTGCCGCCATACCGCAGCACTCTAATGGCACTGCTGTCCCAGGCTTTGCCGCAGCTCTTTGCCATCACCTGTGCTTCGTGCTCAAGAGCTTTCCTTCTGCTTATAGAGTAGTTCTGTGTGTGTGCAGCTGGCAGTGCTGCCTGTGCCCTGGGAGCAGTGGCACGGGGCAGACAAGATGGTCAGCTGGTGCAGTCAGGGTGGGTTTCGGTGCTTTTCCTCAAGAACTGGTAGTTTGGCTTAAAAATTCTCAGGTGCTGAAGGTTGTATTTGGGAAATTTACCGGCAGGGTCAAGTTGTGGAGCTTCCCTCGTGTACAGCTGAGCTGTGCGAGCGAGGTGAAACCGTCTGCCTGAAGCCCAGGAAGCGCGTGTGCATCCTCCCTGCACCGTGTGTTGCTGCCGAGGAGCAGGTACAGTGGGGTGACAGGAGGATTCAGCCTCAAATCCAGTGACTGAACATCTTAAAGCACAAATCAGTCGCTCTTGAGTTGCTGCTTGTTATATTTAAAGATATTGGCTGGTGGCTTTTTATGCCAGAGAGGTGTTTTTCCCGCCAGGCTTTGAAGAACACCAAGGTGTAGCTGTGCACGCTGGAACCAGCCTCTCCGAGCCTGGCTCTGAACAGGCGAGCCTGGCATCCTCCTGTGAATCTCTTCCATCGTGATAAGTGAGACTTAAGGCAAGCTAGTAAGCAAATAGTAAACTGTTGCACTTGTGAGCTCCTTAGTTTAGTGCCAGCAGCAGATGGGAAACCTCTTCCCTTTATAAATGTGGAAGATCTGAAGTCTCTGACCCTCAAAAGTGAAATTCCTGTTTTTCAGTCCGGCAGGAAACCGCTTTTGGGGCTGGCTGAGGGGGACAGAGGGGGCATCGCGAGGAGGCAGCTGATAAGGAGGGGTACCAGGGCTGTGCTTATCCCTGTGCTGTGATTCCACAAAATCCACGTCTGCTGGGACAAAATCCGAATGGTTGTGTTGTCCTGAGATCTTGGCAGCTCTTTGGGCTGAGCATGTCACTGACGAACCATTAACGGTGGGGCCAGTGCATGGTGCAGATCTGAAAGCGGTTTAACGTTTCACTTGGTGCACCCATGTGGGATAAATGCTGAGTGTCATGTGGCTTTGGCTCTGCCTGTTTGTAACTCAGGCTGTCGTCAAAGGTTTCATTTACAATTATCGAAGCGTTTGATCAGTCAGGGCCTTTCTACTCCCTGCTGGTTGTTACCACGCTCTTTTATGAGCAAAATAAACAAGGAATTGAGATTCCAAAATTTCCTGAGACTTTCACTAAAGAGCCTGCCTCTTCAAAATCTGCCTTGGGTGAATGGCCAGACTCTCAGAGATTTATCTTCCAGTTATTTCAGGTTGTTCCTAGTGGGTGATGTGAAACAAAACTGAGGTTGGGAAAGGTGAGATCAGGTCCCCGGTGTCCCAGATCCTCAGCTCTCTTCTGCCTCTGCCCAGGGCTGTGCATAGCAGATGCTGGACGCTGTTGATTTCGATGGCCAAAATACTGCGGAGCTGCACAACATGAGCTGTAGGCTGGTCTGTAGCCTGGATCTGTAGCCTGGAACTGAAATCAGCAGCTGCTTATTCTCCATCCTCTAGATGTTCTCCTTACCTCCTTCCCAGATTTAGAGTGTAAGGAGATTACAACTGGCTTGCAGCAGAGTGATTGGTACGTGTGCCTGGAGATCCTCCTGTCTCCCTGCTTCTGGACTGCAAGAAACAGGCAGTTACGGGTTTAGTATTACAGGTAGCAGCATCCTTTGCATTTTCCTAGAGGGAGGTAATTCTCTTGACTATCCTGGTGATGGGGATCGCAGGTTTGTGGTGGCTTTGGGGCCTTAGTCCCTGCTGAAAACTGGGGAGTGGCATGAGTTTCTTCCAAAGACCACGATACTGTGTCTGAGGAGAGAATTAGACTTTAGTCATAGATACCCAGTATGTCCCTGTCATCACCCAGAGGGGGCTGGGGTTTTTGAGTGGTTCATGAGTTATGGAGGAGACAGAGGGCAGAATATATAATTTTTAATTCCTTATTTAAAAAAAAAAAAAAAAAAGTTGTTCTAAGAGCTCTAGTTGGTTGCACACAGTGAGTCCTGTGCAGGTATCACCAGCTGGAGGAGACTGCAGTGGGAGTGGGTTGGTGCTCAAGGCTTGGTAGAGCATATATTCAGGTAATTCTGTCATCCTCATGGTTCTTGTCTAACCCCTCGCCTCTCTGGCCTGGTAAAGGGAGATTTAAGAGCAGAGGCTCTTCAGCCTAGCTGATGGGGTTAGAAGGGGACCCAAACCTGGGGTGTCAAACTGAGACAAACCCAAACTAGAAATAGAGCGAATGCTTAACAGCGAGAGCAGGTGCTTCCTGGCACCGTGTCTCGCCTTTGGGTTCACCATTGCTGTTCATTTTTAGAACCAAAACTGGATTTCTTTGGTAAGAGAGCATGCAGATCAAGAAGGGGTTAACTGGAAGGTCCAGTTTGGGGTGGCTGCTCTGCCAAGTCATGTCTGACAGTCATCAGATCGATCTGTCTCTGCCTGAATGTCCTGTCTGCCACGTCCCAGCTCCCCTTAATAAAGTTATTTCAGGAACTTTAAGCTCTGGGGAATCTGTTGAAGCTCAGTCCCTGTAATTGAGGGAAAACTGTGTCCAGTGCTGTGGATTCTTGCACTTGCGAGGACAGCTTATGTGGCAGTTGCAGTTGGCTTTGGAGGACAGCTAGGTAGGAAGCCCTCTTCTATGTGAAATGCCAGCAGGATTTCCATAGGGTTTGGGGCTGAGAAGGCTTTAGCTCATTTGTTTGAAGAATTTGTAGATTTGGGGAAGATGCTGAAGGAAAGAGGCTGAGAATTGTTCCCTACGTGTGGGACAGACCAGCGTGGATGGGGTGGCTACTGGCGCAGTGCAGAGGAGTGACCAGAAGCCACTGTAAGGGGAAAAAAATAATTGATGTGTTTTGAAGGTGCTGAACTGTCTGTGCCTGTAAAATTTCCTCATCCAGTGAGGACTGGGGTGGAGCCTGGGGGCAGCAGGGATCTCCTGGGGAGTGGCAGTGGGAGCCCTCAGGGACTTCACAGGGCTTGCAGGGGGACCGACCTACGCCAGAGCTGAGCTGGGCCAACGAGCATATAGGGTTTCTCAGCTTCTCCTGCTTGCAGTGACTTGAGAAGATTTTTAAAATTCGTTTTTTTACTGTTTATCAGAGCAGTTGTTCTAACTATGAATTGTGTAGCTGACTTTTTTAAGGGAAAGCAGTGACTGAACTGATTAATCTGGATGTGGCTGCTTTAGGAACCGAAGAGCTTGGGGAATTTGGATGATACGAGCGTGCTTCTTGGAGCCGGTGTCAGATCGTCACCACCTACACGCAGTTTCCTATGCAAGCCAGCGAGCTCAAACAGGGATTTTCATAGCTCTATATTTTGCATCTATCTAAGTACTGAAGTGCTTCTCAAAGGCCTTGGGGACCAAATCTCCCACAGGTATTGCTCTGGGGTGAAGCACAGCAGATGTGTAACAGCACGCAGAGAGATCGCTGCCATGCGTGTGTTTCCCTGCCTCCTCACCCCAGGGTATAATTAGGCGTCACAGAGGAAGCAAGGCGGCTGTGCATGTCCTTGGCCGAGCCCGGGTGCTATCGGAGGTGCTGGCTGCAAGACACCTATTTGGGGAACAGCCCCGAGGGATCTGCCGCGCATGCCGGCAGCGGTGGCACGGCATCCTGCACACGGACAGGCGAGGCTGGCTGCCGCGCTGTCCCTGGGAGAGCCCTGGGGGTAAAGGTTGAAGCCGAGCCAACAGCTCCGTACCTGGTCATTGAAGGCTGGAGTGAGGTGGAGCCTGTTCCTGCGTACACAAATCCAGACTGTGCAGGAAAGCACGATAACAAAGTCCTTGCTGCGACTTGTTTTCGATCACTCTTCTTACGGCTCCATACCTGCTTGCTGGTAAACATCAAGCATGGGTCATTCAGGGCTGGCCAGCCATGTGCTCAGCTGTGGCTGTGCAGGGGGGGAGAGCTGGCAGCCAGGGCAAGTGCCGTCCCCATCCCCTCGGCCATGCTGGAGCGTCTCCAGCCAGATGGTGTTTTGAAAACCATGCGTTTATGTGCCCAACCCCAGGTGAGCCACTGTAGGTTTTATTTGTGTTTGTGCCTCACCAAGGAAAGGCGAGATGAAGTCAGAGCTGTGGGATTTCGTTTGCTGCATCCCCAGCGCTGTGTATCGGGGTTTGTGCTGGCACTGGGATGAGTGCTGCCTGGCCAGTGAGCCTGTGCAGGGACGTGACCGGTGCTGGAGGCATCTTCAGCTCTTGTGTAAAGATACAAAGCTCCAAGAGAAAGCTGAAATGCAATGTCAAAGGTCCCCCCACTCCTCCCCAGTCCAAATGCCTCATGGTGAGAGTATTCACACCAAATCTCACTGGGGGAGACAGTGGATTCTGTGAGGCTTGTCCTCTGGGTGAGGTTTGGGTGCTGCTTGCTTGCAAGCTGAGAAGGTTAGCACAGAGTCGCAGTTCTGGGGGGGGGGGCTTTTAAATCACTTGGTATGTTCCTTCTGTCCCCTAAACCTGTCAGATAGAGGATGTCCTTAACAACCTGAGTCCAGCCTGGCAGTTTCAGCTTGCGTTAAGCACAGATTATGCCAGCCCATCATCTCTCATCACTAATAACAACAACTCCCGTCACTCTCGGTTGCTTGTGTCGGCCAAAAACTTTGCTGCCCGTAACACTTGGGAGAAACTTCCAGCCGTGTCAGCAGAGCAAGTCCTATATCTTCTGTGATTCGTTCTGAAAATTTTTTTGGTGATGGTTTGTTGCTGGTATGCAGGTGCCATCCCCTGTCCTGCAGACTGGTGGCATTTTGGACTCCCTTCTCTGTCCTGTTTCTGATGTGCACTGGGATCGCCCCTCTGTGCCCAGAGACACCTGGCTGGGTTGTGAACTTCGGACTTAAACCAGTTCCTCTGGTACACGTAGCATGGGACGGTGGTCAGAGCCTTGGCTGCACTAAAATACATGAGGAAAAGGGGAAAGGTACTTGCAGGTGATGGAGGAGCAGGGGGACTCTGCAGCTCTTCCCATACAGTCTGGAGGGTCAAAAGACAGCTTTGGGCTGTGGTGTCATGATGGGCATGTTGAGGATTTGTTGTTTAAAGCTTCTGAATCCAGGGCTTCCCTTCTTAAAGTTTGCAAGGAGCAATCCCGGGGAGGCTTTGCAGCTGACTCCACCGCTGCCGTCAGCACTGATTGGGTCTCACCAGGAGATAAAGGAGCCGGGTGCCATGTCAGGGTTACTCACAGTGAACAGGCGTTGTAGACACGCAGCACAGCCTTGCTCGTGTGGGTCATAAACCAGCACCTGCGCTGTTTGAGGAGGTGGAGTAAATTAAGTTATCCATTCTAGGCTGGTACCGCTGCTCCCGAACTACAGTGGCTGATTTCTTTGTTTGGTTTTTTTTTTTTTCTCCCTAGGTCGATCTTTCACACCTGTCCCCAGAGGAGAGATGGAGGTGAGTCTGTGTTGGGAGGTGAACTGATGCTTACAGCTTGAGCAAGCTCCTGCTCCTGACCAGAGCTACCAGCAGCACAGCCCGTATTCATGGCAGGAGAGGACAGGGTCAGCCTTCCCTGCGCAGCGTTATTTGTTAGGGGGAAGTATGAACTGTCTTAAAAGGCAATACTAATATTTTTTCTTTTAAACTGCTTACTAAATATTCCTCCTTTTCCCTTAGCCAAACCAATTTCAGCTAGACACTTGTTGAAAAGCACGCTAAGACTGGTCTTCTCTCAGTATTAATTTAAAGAGGATGACTTAAGATCAGAGAATTTGGCATATTTGTTGGGTTTGGATGTTTTTTCTCTTAACTTGAACTGTCTTGGCAGCTTAAGACCGAGATGTAAGGATGTTACAGGTCTTAATTCTGCCTTGGTTTTTGGTCAAACAGCACAAGCTGCAAAGAAACCCCAGGTGTCTGTAGAGCATCAGTCTGGAAATCACTTGTTCCAGGATGCAAATGGGGTTGTGCAGGGCAGAGAGAAGCGATTTGTTGGGGTTTGTGGGTTTTGCCAGCTATAGACCGTGCCCATCCTGCCCATTCAGGCTTTCCCTTGCTGGGCGAGAGGGGGCATGGTGCTGCTGGCTCTGCAGCTGGGCTGAGGGTTTGGTATTGAGCGTTACTGCACACTCGTGGCGTCAAACAGCCTCTCGGCTGATGCTGTTGCACCAGTGAGCTGCTGGGTGAGTTACGTGAGGCGTGCACTCCATGTTCGTTAGTTCAGCTACGTCAGCATTGAGTTATCTCTGCCTCATTCATGCCAGGATGGGCTGGATAGCAGTCTTCACTTTCACAGTTTAAAAATTAGCTAGTCTCAGAGAAGCCTTTTGTCTTTTCTCCTCTGGATTGCAACATAGCACCCATCTCCACAACATTCCTTCATGGTGTCTCTCAGTCTGGTCTTCCTGCCTCCCCTGTGCCAAGGTGTTTGTCAGCCCCACTGTGCTGTTAGCATGCGGTCTGTGCCCGCATGCTCCTCAGCCACCTTTTCCCTGTTGTTGCAGGGTGGAGCATGCGCGGATGCATGCCAAGCACCGTGGTCACGAGGCTATGCATGCCGAAATGGTCCTCATCCTTATCGCCACGCTAGTGGTGGCACAGCTCCTGTTGGTTCAGTGGAAACAGAGGCACCCTCGCTCCTACAACGTAAGTGTCTCCCACACAGCTGTTTTGTTTCGAGGCTGGATGCGAGTGCTGAGCGATGCCATCCTTTAGCTGCTGAGAAGTATGTTCCTGTTTTTCTCCTCTTGTCTGGTGTTGAGATACCCTTGTCTTCCCAGCAGCCTGTGGGGATTCTAGCTAGGGATGAGGATGGATGCGCCTGGAGGCCTCCAGTTTCTGTTATAAGTGATGCCAATAACTCAGTTTTACATAGTGCTTTGACACCAGGTGATGGGACAAGCAGAGCTCGGCTATTGGCCTGAGGGTAACGCAAAGGGAAGCTGCATTTTGTGAGCACTTCCTCAGAAGCGATGGGGGCTTCTTGCTGCCAGGACCCTGGGTTTGACGGTTCCTGCAGCACCACTGGGCTCTGCTGAGCAGACCTGCCACTTGCTGATGCCACTGGCTTGTCAGGGACTGTTATTTCACCTGAACCAACCTCACCCTGACTTCCTTATTGTAATTAATGTTTCCAGGTAATACCTGTAATCCTCTATGAACTTTAAACCAAACCTGTTTGCCTCTTCCCCTCCAGCAGCACTAGAGGAGCTCAGCTGCATGGCCATAGATCCCTTTTGGGAATAGGCTGTAGGGCAGAGACAAGTCTGAAACCTTCCGCTGTGCCTGTCTCCTTTTTTAATACTTTCCTGAGGTGTCTGTGGTTGCAGTGTTCAGGACCCTGGAGAGGCGAAGGTTTACATAGCCACCTTACAACAACTACTTAGGTGGATCATCTCCTGTACCTTCCTCTGGAGATGTGTCCTGTGTGTTTTCCCTCCAGCTCTAGTCCTTTGCTACCAAAGATCGCCTGGCTGCTGCGTCCAACTCCCTCAGTTAGGCTCTGAGCATGTTCTCTGGGTGCTGGGTGCCACAGACCGAACCTCCTGCGTTTCCTGGTGCTGTTCAGGGCCCTTTGATGCAGGCAGGAGAACAGCTGCCAGGACTGGCAGGGTGTTGCTGATGTCGGATGAGCAGAGAGCCAGCTCAAAATGCCTTTCCTCTGTTCCTGCAGATGGTGACCCTCTTCCAGATGTGGGTAGTGCCTCTGTATTTCACGATCAAGCTGTACTGGTGGCGGTTCCTGGTAATCTGGGTGCTCTTCTCAGCAGTCACAGCTTTTGTCACCTTCAGGGCAACTCGAAAACCTCTGGTACAGACAACGCCCAGGTTAGTACACATGTTCCTGGGAAAACTCCTCAGCCCCAGGGTAACCATTACAAGCAGCTCTTTCCAGTTTTGCTGCCACAGATCATTGTCTTAAACTTTGCACCCCGGAGGTGTGCAACCCCTGCCTGTGCTGCCCGTGTGGGTCGGTGTGAAGCACTAACCGGCTGCTGGCAGCCAGCCCAATGCACCTGGTACCCGAGTGGGTGTTGGTAAGGCAGATACCGCGTGGGCTGGCAGCCTCACTGAGGGCATTCCCAGTGTGAAGCACACTTGCTTACAGCCTTTGGAGATCCCGAGGTTTCTAGTTTGGAAGTCAAGACCGTGAGCGGCCCATGGCAGTGGCGGATCTGTAGCTTGAATTAGAAATTTAAAGCTCTGTTGCCCATGTGTGTGGGTAGGTGAAGTGTCTGAAAACAACATCATCCAGGTTTAAAAAGTAAAACTCTTTAGGTGCTTGGTGCAGTTTCTTTCAGAAAAAATGAGGTAGTTAAATTCTTGTTTTAATTCTTTACAGGCTGGTTTATAAATGGTTTCTACTAATATACAAGATCAGCTATGCCACTGGAATCGTAGGGTACATGGCTGTGATGTTTACACTTTTTGGTCTTAACTTATTATTCAGGTGAGTGAATCTTTTGGGTCCTACTGCTGGGGCGGGGGATGTAACTCTGGAAAAATAGTTGTCTTAGCAGTCTGATTAATGGGGCCAAAGAGACTCTTGGGGTGTCTTCTCCCTGCTGGGAGGATCACAGGTGAGATGCTGGTACCTGAACTGGTCAAGGTTATTGGAGAGCCCTGCTTTGCTTCCAGTTCAGCTGTGTGAGCAGCTCCTCCAGCTCTGCGCATGTCCAGCCTGGGGGCAGCAGTGGGATTTTCTTTGCTACCGTGATAAAGAGGTACCTGCAACAAGCAGCCAGCCCAGGTGTGGTAGTAGAGGACCTTAGCCCAAGCCAGCTTCACGTTTAGAGAGGTTGATTCCTTCTCTGGAATATGAGCAGACCTGGCAACTGCCTGCAGAAACATGAAAGTGTTAACTGGGTGCTTACTGGGTGCTGATCTGGTGCATGAGATAGCTGGAGATTACTGCAGTGGCTCATTCCAGAGGCTGGTGAGGGCGATGGGCACCAGGTATTAGAAAGCTGGGTTGTCACACCCACATCTCCATTCAAATGCTGCTTGTTGACAACCAAGGTGAAGTGTCCCAGAAGCAGGGACCGGGGTTGTGCTGGGCAGGTGCCTAGAAGACCTTTATGGGTGATGCTTCCCAGTGATGTGTGTCCACTGCCTTGGTGGACCACTTTTGCAATGGAGTTAGTGCTGTGGGCTGTGTCAGCATGCTGGCTTTTGCACCCCTGCAGCCCCCCAAAAAAGCTCTTGATGTCATTTGGGCTCTTCTGTTGTAGAATCAAGCCAGAAGACGCGATGGACTTTGGCATTTCCCTCCTCTTCTACGGTCTTTACTACGGGGTGTTGGAGCGGGACTTTGCCGAGATGTGTGCAGATTACATGGCCTCAACGATCGGGGTGAGTTAATGCCGTGCTGTCCCCCAGGCGAGAGTCCTCCCCGTTATGGGGGGGGCCTGAAATGGTCAGTTGCAGCAGTAGCTTTTTGCCTCCCCTAAATGGGAAAGTGCATCAAGCTCCCCCCTTGAGGAAGGGCTCCCTGAGGCTACTGCCATTCTCGCTGTGCTCTCTCTGGGCCCACTACCACGGTGTCTGCGCTGGGAGGTTTTTGATGTAACAGAGTGGCTCTGAGATCCTTCCTTAAGAGGAAAGCCTCTGTGGGTGTCTTCTCATCCTCAGAAGCACAAGAAATGAGGGAGTGGAAGGATCTGTTCAGCCCCTCTAAACTTCTGACAAATATTTCTCTACCTGGGCCTTTAAAATCTCCAGTGCCAAAGAGCACTCCTGTTTCTGGGACCACACTGTGGGTACATTAACTCATGACCTGCAGCCATCAGGGAAGGATTCACACCATGGGCTTCCTTCTGCTGCTGGCACCCACTGCAGCCTGTGCTGTCCCTGGGGACAGAGGGCATGTTCCTGCATGTCTGCAGTGGTGGCCTAAAATCTGTAGCCCACTCACCTGTTACCAAAAAAGCTGACTCCACCAAAAAATACATGACCTAAGACACTGGTGGAGTAGGTCATGTTGCTTCTTTGCAGCAGCTCTTTAGGGTCTTGGATTTTGTGTTTCCTCCTCCTCTCTAAGCCTTCTGTTGCTGCTCCTTGGAGGTTCTGCCTGGCAGGACTGCCTGGCAGGACTGGGGAGCCCCAGACCCTCACCAGCCGCCTTCCACTCGCACTGGGACACCTTGACAGAGCTTGGGTTTCCCCCCACATAGGCGGTGGGTGCCCAGGACAGGCCTGCAGCAGCCTGGGCGCTTCTCGAGGGTCTGGCCTGGCTCCAGGGCTGCTGGGAAGACGCTGGCACTGCAGCCCAAGGGCTCCATGGGATGCTTGGAGCGAAGCTGTGCCAGGTCTCTGCTGGAGTCGTGTTTTGCCAATGATACTAAACTAGGAGGAGCTGTGGGCTCCTTCAAAGGTAGAGAGGCCTTACAGAGAGATCTGGATAGACTAGAGAGCTGGGCAATCACTACTGTATGGAATTTTACAAGAGCAAGTCCCAGATTCTCTACCTGGGATGGGGTAATCCTGGTAATACGTACAAATCGGGGGATGAGAGGCTGGAGACCAGCCCTGCAGAAAGAGATCTGGGGTTTTGGGTTGATGGGAAGTTGAACATGAGTCAACAATGTGCCCTGGCAGCCCAAAGGGCCAACTGTGTCCTGGGGTGTATCAAGTACAGCATCGCTAGCTGGTCGAGGGAGGTGATTGTCCCACTGTGCACTGCCCTGGTGCAGCCCCACCTCAAGTACTGCATGCAGTTTTGGGTGCCTCAATATAAGAAGGACATCACACTATCAGAGTGTCCAGAGGAGGGCGACCAAGATGGTGAAAGGCCTCGAGGGCAAGGTGTATGAGGGGCAGCTGAGGTCACTTGGTTTGTTCAGCTCAGACAAGAGAAGGCTGAGGGGTGACCTCATCACTGAGGGGTGACCTCATCACAGTCTACACCTTCCTCAAGGGGGGCAGCGGAGGGGGGGGTGCTGATCTCCTCCCTCATGACCAGTGATAGGACACAAGGAAATGGAATGAAGCTGTGTCAGGGGAAATTCAGATTGGACATTAGGAAAAGGTTCTTCACTGAGAGGGCGGTCAGTCCCCAGAACAGGTTACTCAGGGAAGTGGTCACGGCACCAAGCCTGTCAGAGTTCAAGGAGTGTCTGGACGACGCTCTTAGCCATATAGTTTAGTGTTAGGTAGTCCTGCAAGGAGCAGGGAGTTGGACTTGGTGATCCTTATGGGTCCCTTCCAACTTGAGATATTCTATGATTCTGTGTCTCCCGGCCTGGCTGTGGGAGCTGGGACGCGGCATGAGTGACCTGGGGCTTGCAGCTGTCCCAGGAGCTTGTGGATCCAGAGCTGCACACGGGGAGACGCGGTTGTGTGCCTGCACCCTCCTGCGTGCTGTGTCAGGCTGATGCTGAGCCAACAGGCTTGGAAATGGTGGGGGGTGGCTGCTCTGAGCTTAACTCCTTGGCCGTCCGAGCTTTGGGGTCCTGCAGGGCTGGAGGCTCGGGCTGTATTCGATGGCTCGGGCCGTATTTGACTGCCAGCCCAAAGTTGTCATCTTGGGTCAAAGCTGTGACCTCCAGCTTGTCCTGCTGTCACATCCAGCCTCTGCCCTCATGCCCCAGCGCGGGTGCACCAGCCCTGGCAGGCAGCTGACAACTCACACGGCCGTCGGGGAGCTAAGTGGGGTGGTCCCTGGCATGGGGAAGGGGCTTGTGGGGCTGGGGTGTGATGGGCCGCCATGTCACTGAGCAGCTCCCTGTCCTGTTGTAGTTGTTTCCCGCAGCTGGACCTGTAACAAGGTTTTTAAGGCCAAAAGGCCGAGGCTGGACTCCTCGGGTGCTGACCCCAGCCCTCCTTAAAGCTTAGCCGTGCCGACACGGGTGTGGGATGCGTGCCCTCCCACTGTCACCGCTCTCCCTCTGCTCTGCCCTCGCTCAGTTCTACAGCGCCTCGGGGATGCCCACCAAGCACCTCTCCGACAGCGTCTGCGCCGTCTGTGGTCAGCAGATCTTCGTGGATGTCAACGAGGAAGGGATCATTGAGAACACCTACCGCCTCTCCTGCAACCACGTGTATCCTTCTCCTCAGGAGCTAGCCCCTTGCCTTGCTGGCTCCCCACCGGGGCTGGCAGCAGAATGCTCCTGCCCCCGGCTTCCCCGACCTGGGGTGAAGAAACGCCTGTCTTGAGACGCAGGGCCATTCTGCTGATTTTGCACATGATCCATGCGTCTGTCATAGCTGACTTGGCATGGAAAGTGGCGAAGTCCTGTGTGTCCCTGAAATCGCTTCCTCGATGCCTCTGTGTATGTTACAAGTAGTTGTTTCCTCTTTCCCCTCCTCAGCTCCCCCGGCTCTGGCGGTGCTGCCGTGGAGCTGCACCTTGCTTTCCAGCTGCCTTTGCCAAATCTGCTGGAACCTGTCTGCCTGGCGCTTGCCGCTGTGCCAGCTCCAGCGGTGTGAGGTAGGGGCGTGAAGTATCCCCAATCTAGACGAGCTGGGCTGCCTGCATCATGCTGGCCCCTTGTTGGAAAGCCAGCGCTGTGGGTCCTGGCTGAGAGGCTCTGAAGGGAAGAGTCAGGGGGGAAAACACTGCCTGCCCTGCACGGCATCCCTCAGAAAACAGCCCCCCTGCTCTAGTGCTGCCAGTCACTGCCCGCCCTGTCTGCTCCAGCCACAGCCCGGCAGCTTCCTTCTTCCGCAAAACTCCTACGGTGACTCCAGCTGTGCATGGGGTTTCCAGCACCCTGGAATCACTCAGCCCTCCCTGTCAGCTGATTGAGGTGCAGTCGGTTTTGAAACTGGAAGTCCTGGTCATTGCTCAGCCCCAGCTGGGGACGGATCTGGGGTTTTTCCAGCGGTGACTCAGCGGTGGAGATGGGATGTCCTCTGGCACCACTTGCGTTTCTGGCTGCAAGGTGGTTTCCAAGCCGAGCTTGAGGAAAGGTCACGCCGGCGAAACTCGCTGCCTAAATTTAACCGCTATAAACTGTTTGGCGAGGTTTACACTGGCATGGCCCTGGCAACCGACCCCGCGTGGGGCCTGGGCCTGCACGTCACTCACCCTGCAGCAGCTCGGGGGGGTCTGTGGCTGTCGGAGGAGTCGGTGCTCGTGGTGGTCCCCAGGGGCGAAGGCTGGCTGGCAGCCCTGGATCATTGGCACCGGCAGCCCTCTGCTCCAGTGCAGAGGAGGGAGCTGCTCTTGCTGCTGCTCTCTGGCATTAACCCTTGGTTTCAGAAGCAGAGGCATTACCTAGGGGAGTTTCTGTTTGCTCAGTGACACCCTCCTGCGTGGCAGAATCCCCTGTCACAGCGAGCAGCCTCGCCTCACCCCAGGGCTGTGCCGCAGGGCCCCGGCTGCCGCTACCTCAAGTTTCCCTGTAACCTCTCCAGGTTGTGCTCAGGTTGGGTGAATCCTCATTACCCGTCTGCCGTGACAGAGCATAGCTGGCACCTGGAAGTCAGACCCTGGGAGAAATTCCCTAAATACGTTGTTAATCCTCAAGAAGCCTTTGCAGGAGCTTTGTGTAACGCACGCAGTCAAGTTTGCAGAGCTCTCCTGGGCTGTACAAACCTTCCCGGTGCTTGAAGCCCCAGCATTTCACAGCCAGACACATCCCTGCCAGTCCTCTGCTGCCGGCTCTCATCCTCGTATCGAGGAGCTTCCCTGCAGCCTCTGCCCTGACCGCCCATGTCGGTCTAACCCAGTCCCAGTGTGAGCGTGTGCTGGGCAACATGTGTGCTGGGCACCGTCAGTGAAGGATTTGTGTCTCATCTGTGCCTGATACATTGGTTATAGCCCTGACCCACTGCCCTGTGAGCCCTTTCCTCTGTGCCTGGAAGGTGCTGCGCCTTCTAGGAAAGGGCTGCAGTTGTGTGACGCAGCCACCCTTACATAGCATGGATGTTTCCCATCATCTGCACAGCAGCATGCGGCTGAATTTTTTTTAAGCTCGATGGGTTTCGTCCGTGCTCGGTCATGTCCCCCCCTCCTCCAGTCCGAGGCAGTTCCCCTTAACGTGCCGCTCTCCAGGTTTCATGAGTTCTGCATCCGTGGCTGGTGCATCGTCGGGAAGAAGCAGACGTGTCCATACTGCAAAGAGAAGGTGGATCTCAAGAGAATGTTCAGTAACCCGTATCCTTTCTCCTTATGAGACCCAGCGCCTTGTGAAGGGAAGCAGTGGGTAGAGCGTATGAGGGGCTCAGGGCTGTGTCCGGGAGCTGCTGGCTGCTCATTTGGGCTTGCCTGGCACCCCAGGAAGGTTGCTGCCAGCCCACAGCAGTGGCAGAGACCCCCGCAAAATATGTCCCTGAGCTGGGCACGTCACCTGGCACAGAGCAGCAGGCACGTCGGGGGAGCTGGAAGGCTGCGGATGCCACTGAGGCTCTTGGGTGAGATGAAAATGTTCACGAAGCCCTTCATGGCTGACTCCCACAGTCCCTGCCCGCTGGTGGGAGTGCTCAGCCACTCCTGTGCTGCCCCCCCCGCCGTCCCCCTCTCTGCACCACTGCAGGGGATGACTCGTGCCTCAGGTTTTGCTTTTCTACCTCTGGATGCTCCCATAAGGAGCACAAGTCCCCACAGAGTCAGCTGCTGGGTTTGCTGCCTGCACATCACATGGGTGCCCCGGCTCAACGGCAGGTCCTGTCCATCCCGCAGGAAGAGGAGATGGTGAAGCTGGCCCCCGCCTCATCCCACGGGACACCCCAGACCCTCCTTGTCAAGGCACGGCCGAGGTGACCCTGGCCAGAGCCATCCCTCCCCCAGCACCCACCGCTGCAGAGGGTTGGGGCTGTGTCCCCTGGTCCCTGCATGGCAGGTTTGGGTGTCTCTTCGGTGGGCTGCGCTCCTCTCTCCCCGTGGCTCTTTAACTCCTTCCTGCCCAGCTGGGAGAGGCCTCACGTCATGTACGGGCAGCTGCTGGACTGGCTGCGCTACCTGGTGGCCTGGCAGCCGGTGATCATCGGACTGGTCCAAGGCATCAACTACATCCTGGGGCTGGAGTAAGGGCAGGCGGTGGGGAGCCGTGGAGCCACGAGAGGACGCGTGCCCAGGGCAGGGGACAGCAGCCGGCCGGGGACGCTGGCTTTCCTCCGTCACCTCTCAGGACCTCGGCCGTCCCTGAGGACCGCGGCGTCGGGGGCTGAGGGAGGACTCTGCCCTGGGGCCCCTCCCGCTAGGGCTGGGGGAGTCTGTTTTTTTAAAAGCAATTATTTTAATGAGCATATTTAAAACTTTCTATTGCAGACGAAGAGACGCTTGTCCCATTTCCCTCCCCCAGCCCCTCTCTGGCCCTTCGCACGGCGCTGGCCTGCTGAGCTTTTGGCCGGGGGCTTGTTCTCCATCTCCCTCTCCTGCTGCTCTGCCGGGGTAGGTGACGGGGAGAGGGCCAAGGCTTTGCCGGCTCCGACGCCAGCTCCCTGGAGCAGCCCTGCCAGCAGCGAGGATGGGACACAGGGAAGCAGGGTCAGGGTTGGGCCCCTCTGCTGCGTGGGGCTGCGAGGGAGAGGCTGCCTGGGGCGGCTGGAGCCCAGCACCCTGGAAGAGGGGACAGAGGGACGCTTGGCTGCCCCGGCACCGAGTGCCGCGGGCCGGACTCTTGGCTGCTAGGTCCCCTTTCCTGGTGCCGTGGGCGCACGAGGAAGGAACAGAGCCGCTCTCCTGTGCTGTGACGGTGCGCTTTGCCCGTGCTCTGCCTCGGGTAACCCTTTTGTACACTCCTGTCTTTTCTATGTTCCTCCCCGGGGGCTGGCGGCAGTGCCCAGCTGCTGTGGCTTGGGGGCCAGCCAGGTGCACGGAGCAGTGCCGTGCCATTTCTCTCCCTGGCACCCCTTTCTGTGACAGTAACGGTACATTGAGAGTGGCCCGAGAGCGGGTTGCCCTTGCCCCAGGGCTCAGGGGATGCCTCACTGGGGTTTGGTTTTTTTGGCACTGTAATAAAAGGGATGGAGCAAAGGGCACAGGCTGGGCTGGGCTGGTGACAGTGTTTTCCTGCCTTTGCATTGTTCCGCTCCTCGCCGTGCCAGTGCACGTGCCGTCTTGCGCAAGGGTCTGCAAGCTCATTTTTTGGAACGGGTGGGTACGGCCCGTGACAGCAGAGTGCCAGGGCAAGGTCCCTGGCCCTGGGGCCAGCCGGCACTTGGGGCAGGGGGGGGAGCCAGGGCATTTTGGGGCTTGGCAGAGAGTTGGCTCTCCCAGCAGTATGGGGGCTCGAGCCATGTCCCCTGAGGGGACTGGGGTCTGGCAGGGGGGCACTGAGGGGACACGAGGCAACATCACCCCCACTCCTGGTGCGAGGGGCTGCACCACGTCACGCAGGCGATTTGGGAAGTGGCCGCAGCGGCGGCTGGGATGCAGCTGTAGCATGGGCTGCGTCACCCGGGTGAGACCCGGCGTGGCTGCACCACGTGCCCCACTGAGTCCTTTTTGGTTTTCTTTCGGGTGAAACCACGTTGCAATGTTGTGCCAAACACAAATAGAGTCCTGGAAATGGAGATGTAGTCCAGGGTTTTTCTTGATCGTCTTCCCTGCCCCGGGGTGAGGCCATGGTTCCTCCTCCTGCCTTCATGCTCTCCCGGGGGAGAGGGGGGCTGGATGCCACGAGGTGCTGGGGATGAAGCACTCTTTCCATGGCCCCTGCCCACGTATTTCACCTCGTGGTACCCTGAGCTCAGCTGTGTTGGGCTTTTGTGGGGAGCAGGGACGTGGTGGAGGAGTGGAGGGTGCTGGGCCATCCTCCCGCCGTAGCAGCCTCCGGCCCCTCGCTGCCCACGGGACCCCTGGGCCAGCGCTTGTCGCAGCCCCAGCCACAGTGCCCACGGCCACTGTCCTCATCCCGGCCGGAGGAAGGGGACGTGTTGCACTTGGCAGGCTCGGAGAGGTCTCCAAGATAACCCCTCTGCCAGTTGCGGTCCTGCCCTTCTGGGAACTGCCGATAACGATTGCCGGGAAACTCACCGGGGTTTTAGGGGCTTTTTTCCATGCGGTGCGTTGGTGCTGTGCCTACGCCGCAGGAGCTGCCAGGGTGTGAGGGCTGGGGCGGCTGCTCCTGCCCCGTGGCCGTGCCTGTGCTGGCTCCCTGCCTTGGCCGTGCTGGGGAAGGAGGAGGCCCAAGGGCTTCCCCTGGTTTAGCAGCCTGATCTCAGCGAGTTACTGAAATCCTGATGTCTGCTGCTTTCCTGCTGGGCCCCCGCCGCCCTGGGCTGGCTCCAGGAGGGCTCTGCCATGGGAAGGCAGAGAGGGGCCAGCTCCTGGCCCAGGGTCCCGCTGCCCTGGCTCAGGCTCCTCGCCGGGCCCCGGGGCTGGCTGAGTGCTGGCTCCCCTGCGGTCGAGCGCCGGAGCAAAGCCCTCGGTGGGTCCCTGGGGGCTTCTCTCCTTCACCCCCTGGAGCTGGGCGCCCGGTGCTGAGCTGCGGTCCTGCCCCAGCTGGGACATGCCAGGGCCACCCCTGAGCACCCAGGTCTCCCCCCGCCCAGCATGGGTGCTCATTCCCTGGGGGGCTTCGCCCACCTCCTTCTCCCCCTGTGCAGCTCTGCCCAGACCCTGCCTTGCCCCCAGCCCCCCCTCCCCGACTGGCCTCGAAACGTGGGGGCGCGGGGAGGCAAACCGGCCCTTGCCGTGGGAAATGCCGGCCGTGGCGTGGCCCGGCTCGCCGCCACGGTCGAGGCACGGCGTGGGGCTGCGGGCACGGTGCTGCCGTCAGCCCGGGGGGACTGTCCCCGAGTGGGGCAAAGGCGCACACGCAGGGCTGTGGGGCACGTCCCGTGGGATGTAGGACCGGGGCGGAGGGGGGGTGGCACGGGGGACATGGGACACGGGGGAAAGGCGGGACGTGGGGCACGGCAGGGGGGGCTGGGGGGGCACGCAGGGGCCGGTGCGGGCGGCGGTCGTGACCCGTCGGCGGAGCCGGGGCCGGGTGCGGGTCCGAGGGCGGCTCCCGGTGAGTCACGGCGCTCCCGCCCGCCGCCCCCTCGGGCCGCCCCATAAAGCGCCGCCGCCCCGAACGCCGCCGCACCATGGACCGGCTGCGACCTGCCGGTACGGCCGCCGCGGAGGCGGGGGGGGGGGACACACCAGCCGGGACCCCCCCCAACCCTGGGAGGGGGAACCAGACCGATGCCTGGCGGGGGGGGACGGGACACCGGGACCGTCCCGGGGTTTGGGGGATGCTGGGGGGGAACCGTTCCGGGGCTCGGGGGGAGCATCCCGGTGTGCCCGGTGCTGAGCCCCGTCTCTGCCCGCAGGGATGTCGGGACCCCCTGCCCGGCTGCTTCTGCCCCTGCTCTGCTGCGCACTGGCCGCCCGCTGCACGGGTAAGTGGGGGCTGCTATGGGGAGGGGGTGGACAGGGCCAATTCTGGGCTCTGTGACCCCCCAGGGGGCCTGTGCGGGGGGCTGGGGCTGAGCCGTGCTCCCGTTTTTCTCTGCGGGACCCTGTGCTCCCACCCACCCCAGGGATGTGGGGTCTCGGGGGGGGGGCAGCTCTTGTGCTCCCGCCTCACCCAGCTCTGCTCCCCCAGGTGCCATGGCCCTGAAGCCCCCCAGCATCACCGGCCTGCGGATGCCGGCAGAGCCCCCCCACCCAGGTGAGTGACCCCCAGGGCCATAGCAGTGGTGGCCTGGGGACAGGGGGCTGCAGTGAGACCCCCAGCCGGGAGGAGGCACAGGGGGGGTCAGCCCCTGCACCAGCCCCAGCAGACACACGAGGTGCCAAAATTTTGGGGTGCTGGTGAGGTGAGGGGATATTTCCCTTTGGGGGGGGGGCAGGCTGCACCTGTGGTCAGGGGCAAACTGGCCCGGGGGCCACCGGGGACCCTCGCAGCCCCTCTGACCCTGCGTCCCCTCTGGCTCCAGGCAAGAGAGTGATGGTCTCATGCGAGGCGGTGAGCTGCCTCCCCGAGCTCACGCTGCTCTACTGGCTGGGGAACGGCTCCTTCGTGGAGAAGCTGCACCCGGACGGCGTCGTGAGCGAGGGAACGGTGCTGTGAGTACGGGGTCGGGGACTCCTGGGGGGGGCAGCGGCTGGCAAAGAGGGCAGCCTCAGTTGGGGCAGGGACGCTGGGTCCCCCAGCCTAGGGTGGGTGTCATGGAGCCGGGGACAGGCGCTAATGGGTCTCGCTGGGTCCGCAGAGAGGAGCCGCAGGGCTCAGGGGTAGTGCTGCGCCGTGACCTGCACTTCAGCTCCTTCGGTGCCCAGCACCTCTACACTAACTTCACCTGCGTGGTGCTCAGTCCCCTCGGCGTCGACACCAGGGAGGTGCGGTGGCCGCCCCCGGCACCAGCCCCGGCCCCTGCTGAGAGCGGGGGACTGGGCTGAGACCGGGGAGCAACTCGTGACGGGTGAGCACCGTGCAGTGCAGGTCCCCGCTCCCACGGCCCTGCACTGCTGTGTGGGGACGTGACGCCTCCATGGAGGTCTGTCTCCGTGCCCCGCCGTGGGGTCCGCACGGCCCCGCGTCTGCTGGCCCTGCTGTGCGTGGGGCTCCCGGCGCCCCTCGCTGAGCCCGGAGCACTGCCCAGGCCGACCCTGGGACCTGCCCACAGCCAGCTGTGGGACCCCAGGGTTTAATAAAGCACGTGAAGGCTGCCTGGTGTCACCCATGTCCTGGGGACGGGGCCACCCCTGGGTGCAGAGGGCACCCATGGGGCAAGGAGGGAAGGAGAGGAGGTGGCTCTGGTGACCGCAGAGGGCAGGATCCATCCCTGACCCCCTCCCTGCCCGGCGAGGGGCTGGAGAACCACGGACAGCCCTGGTTCTGCTCTGGGGGTGCCTGGCCTCATGGCTGCACCCTGCCCTGGAGGAGGAGGGTGGGGAGCCCAGGGGTGCAGGGACCCCCGGGGAGCTGGGCCCATCATGTCCCCCTCTGCACCCGGCGGGGCTCAGAGCTGTCCCTTGGCACAGCACTGCTGAGCCCCACGTGCTGCTCCATGGGGCAGCCCCCCACCCATCTTCTCCTGACAGGGCTCTGGGCGCTGGGGCTGGGGTGGCTGGTGCCAGCCCCCTCCCTGCTCCCTCGGGTGCTGGTGGGGGCTGCGATCCCCCCTGGGCTGCAGGCAGCTGGGGACAGGCAGGGGGACAGACCCCAGCAGGAGAACCCCCCCGGATCCCTCGAGCAGGACCCAGGGCACGGTCATTGCTCCGTGGGATGCTCTGGATGCAGGAGGGATGGTGATGGGGGGGTGTGTGCTGGAGAAGACCCCGGCTGCTGCCCCCATGAGCTGCCCGCAGCCCAGGGAGCTGCAGGAAACCCCCAGAGACACCCTGGTCCCACAGCAAGTCTTTATTCTTCTGGGAGCCAGGCAAAGGGGAGTGGCGGAGCAACAGGCTGGGCAGGGAAACCCCCAAAAGCAGCCCTGCTGCGTCTCCCCGGTCCCTGTCAGCACCAGCCCCCCATCCCTGGGGCAGCCCCTTGCAGACCCCACGCTCAGCTGTATCCAAAAGCCCCAGCCGTGGCTCTGCAAAAGTCCTCATCCAGGCTCCGCTGGTGTCCCGGGGCTGCCGGCGCGTCCCAGAGCCGGTGGCACCATGGCAGGGCTGGGCTGGGCACAGGTGGCCGCCATGTGGGACCCTGCAGCGGGGCTGTCCCCATGCCCCCAGCCCCTCCTGCTGCTCCGACCCATCCTGCCATCTCCGTGAAGCTGGGGGCTCCCATTCCCGATCCCTTTTCCTTGCTGGGGTGCGGTGGCGTCGTGGCTCAGAGGCCCCCGATGACTGCCAGGGTTGTGGCTGCCAGGAGGAGCCCCCAGAGGCGTGGGGGGTCCCTGGGGACACTCCTGCCTGGGGGTGCCGGAGAGGGGGAGTCAGGGGCAGATGGGGGGGCATGGGGGGCCCCAGCCGGGGGCCACCCTCCCCAGCCGCTGCGGGGGCTCTCAGCTCACCTGCGCTGAAGACGCACGGCTGGCTCTTGCATCTCATCTCTGCCAAAGAAACCAACTCTGTCTACGTGGCTGCTGCATGCTCCGCACCGCACCGCTCCTCGCCCCGACCCACCCGCGCCGTGCCGCCCTGCACGGTGCCACGCCGTTCCGTGCTGTGCCATGCGTTGCTGCCGAGGGCCCCCATTGCAAACCCCGGGGGAGAGCGGCTGGGAGACGTGCGAAGATGTGTGCCCGAAAGCAAGCGCCCCGCATCACCCTCCCCACGATCGAGAGCCCCCTTTCCCAGCAGATCTGGTGGGACGGGGCCACCCCCGTCCCCTGCACCCCGGAGCGGGGAGGGACCGTCCGTTGGGGACATCACCTTTCACCAACTCGCAGTTGTAGGTGCTGCGCGTGCCCTGGGAGCGGAGCTGGATGAAGGCTCTGTGCTTGTCGCGGGTGACGTTGGTGACCTCGAAGATCTCGAAGGGTGGGATGAGGACCTCCTCCTCTGTGGGGATGTAGGAGAAGTTCCTGATGGAGACGCCGTAGCAGGTGTCCACTGAGAATAAGGTGTCCTGGCCGAAGGGCTGGGTGCTCTCTTCCCGGAGGGAGGTGGAGGTGAAGTGGCCGAAGCGGACACGCTGGTGGTGCTGGGCGGTGAAGCGGATGTCCCGGACGCCCCGGTAGACACGGTGGCAGCGGCGGGGCTGGGCATCCCGCAGGGTGCGCAGGGCCTCGATCATGAGGAAATGCAGCGCCTTGAAGTGGAAAGCACCCAGGTATTCCTCGCGGGAGCGCCCAGCCTTACGCACGGCATTGTTGAACACCTCGTACAGGGGTTCCGGCAGCGTGTACGCCAGGAGGGCGACCGCCTGCTCCGGCCGCAGCGCCGGCAGCCGGGGGACACGGCCCTGTCGGCTCCGCCATTCGGCAGCGGCGAGGGTCCAGGTCTTGGCGTAGACGCTGTTGTTGACGAACTCAGTGCGGTTGAGTTCCTCCAGCAGCTCCTCCATCATGCGGCTGCAGCCCTGGTACTGGTCGTCGAAGGAAGTGGGGGCCATGTCCAGTGCCACTTCCTTGACGGTGTTGAGGTCTCGTCGGCGTGGGGGGGTGCCAGCGGCCAGGGTCCCGGCCAGCAGCACCAAGCCCAGCGTCAGATGCTCCATGGCGGGCAGAGCTGCCCTGGGGGAAGCCCCCAGTTGCCACAGTGCTGCAGACAGGGAAGCAGCCGGTTCCTCCGCAAGCGGCTGGGGAGGTGGGGGAGCGAGAGCAGGGTCAGCTTGGGGAGGGCAGCAGGGCCTGGGAGGGGGTTGTGGAGAGAAGCAGGGCAGACTGGGGGAAAGCAGCCCCAGCTGCATCCCTGGCCAGGGGCACCCTGCTCAGCACACCTCCCAGCACCGGCCGAGACCCCGACCCCATTCCTTGCATTAAACCCTGCCAGCAGGCGGGCGTCCCCGATGCCTGGCAGCACAGCCCCGGCAGCCCACAGGTCTGCGGCATCACCCGTGGGGAACAAACCCCCCAGGAGCCCCAGCGAGAAGCGTTACCTGCACCCTGCGGCAGGCGCGGGGTTGGGGTGCTGCTCCCCGGCTCCCACGGCACCCAGCCCCTTGGCACCCACCCGCTGCCGGCAGGAGAAGTCAGAAGCAAATGCTCTTTCTTTTTATAGCGATCCTGGCCGGGATTTCTCGGGCCCAGGTCCAGCCCCCACCTCCGTCCTCCCAGTTATTTTTACTGTCCCCCTGCCCTGAGCGCCCAGTGCAGCCGCTGCCCCTCCTGCCTTGCAACGTGGCTGTGGGGGACGGTCAGGAAACCCCTGTGAGATAAATTGCCTTTGCTTTAACTTGGGGGCAGGCCACCTGGGGAAAACCGGGGTGAGACAAGCAGGATCCTCCAGAGCAGCTCCGGCTGGACGCTGCCCTCCCCAGGCACAGCAGCAGCTTCCCTCCCCAGGGATCCCCCCCCATGTCAGCATGGCACTGCGCGCTCCCCAGCTGCTGTTGGGAGGACCCATGGTGGTTTGGAGGGACAGCACCCTGTTCCCACGGCCCTGGGGGCAAGACAGCTCCTACCTGGGCTGTTCCGGCATTCCTGGTTCTTCTTGTCTGGAAAGCAGGCGGAGGGGCTGGGGTCAGCATCGTTCGCCCTGGGACACCCCTGGATTGGCAGCCCTCCCCTGGGATGCCCGGCCACCTGCATCCCTGGGGGTCCCCCCTGCACCCGACCCGGGTAGGCACAGTCGAAGCAGCCGCAGGTCCCGTTGTTACCGTAAATCGGCACTTCAGAAACTCTCTAAGACTCAGTTTTGGAGTTTTAGAAAGTAGGCATTCTTTATTGCAGCGCTGGATGCACTGGGGGATCGTTCCACCTATCGTGCATACCAATACTTTCAACAGTTGAGATTATTTTGTATATAATACATATTCATGATTTTTCCTGGAAATAATTAACATAATCACCTGAATTCTGGGAAATCATTAATGTGTGTAAATGTCCTTGTTGCAGGTGCACTCGAGATCTTTGGTGGTCTTTGATAGTCTTCCTCACTTGTCTGCTAGTTAACCCTTTTCTAGTGATTCTGCGCAGTGGGACACTTTACATGTTTGATACAACTTATCCTAAAGAATGTCCATTAGTAACTCTACTATCTATCTTTTCTCGACTTACATTCTTTTGTCACAAACCATATTGACACTCTAAGCGAAGTTATCTAAAAGGGCCTAAGGTTTTTATCTTCTCAGGGAATTTGCAAGGTCGGCCAGAAGTAATTTTCTCTGGTCTCTTACACATTTTGCAACATACAGGATTTCTTATCCACCACTAGTCAGTAGAACAAAGCCACTGTGTTCTTTCCTTGTATCACCATCGGTGCTTCACAGGAGGAAGCGGTGACTCCCCCCATCTGGGAAGACCCCGAGTATCCCGTGCCAGGGCTCAGCACCTCCTGCACTCCCGGGCAGAGGGAGACGGCTGGGACGGGGACCCCGGTGCAGCTGCGGATGCTGAGGATCGGGGTCCTGCTCCCGGCTGAAGGACGCGGAGGAGAAGCGATCCGCTCTGGAGGGGCTGGAGCCGGCGGCTGGCGGTGGGTGATGCTGTGATGCCGGGGGGGCCGTGGGCGACTGGCAGGGTCCTGCAGCAGCCGCAGGGCTCTCGCTGGGTGGAAGTGGGGGATTTGAAGGGGAAGCTGCCGTTGCAGCTGCACAAGGGGAAGGCGCCACGTTCAGCGCCGGTTGCTGTGGAGGGGATTGTGAGGGGTGTGCTCCTCCGGTGTGAGATAACGGGACTTGGGTCCAGGCAGGTGCTCAGCAAGTAAGCCTAACCGAAGGTTATCCTCTGGTGTGAGGCTGTCAGTGAGAACCGAGCATCAAAACCAAAAAACCCCATGTTTTGGCTGGAGAGTGGGCTGATGAGCAGCTGAAACAGCATGAACACGGCACAAAACCTGACTGAGTCAACCCCTTGATGCTGTAAGTATCTGCAGCCAGCGGGGTCCCCAGAGCTCCCCCTCCATAGCAGTGGGCTGTGGGGCAGGGATCACCCCTTGAGCAGGGACCCCTCTCGAGGCTGAGAGACCCCGTACCTGACACCAGGCACCGACGGCTTGGTACATGGCGTTGTTTGCGTGCAGGTAACATGTAAGATACGTGTAGGAAGCTTACGCGATGAGCTTTGTATCCCGCCCTAACGTTAAGTGGAGTAGAGCACTGACCACCGATCCATCTGTGCTTATTAAATATTTTATATCCCTACACTGACTGGTAAGAATTCGATCAACTAACGACTAGATGAGCTCCGGCCGAGTGACCTCTGACTCTTCTCCTGACCGAGACCCTGTGCTGGGGGCCGGCCCCCGTCACCGCTGCTATGCACCCCATGTAGGGGTTATACTGTATAACACTATGATTGAAACAACAGACAAAAGCGTGCGAAAGCGTGGAGGGCAGAGGACTGGCAACATCTCCCGGCGATAGGGAGGTCCCGACCTTTAAAGGTGGGATGGGTGAAGGGCCATGCTCGGGATGGAAGCCCAGCTGCGAAATGGAACCAACGGGTAGACTGCCTGGCCCCAAATCAGGACAGTCACCAGTGAGAAGGACGATTGGGACCGACAAGCTGAATGGTTGCGTATCAAGCGAGGCCAGTCAGGAAAAGGCGATCTTTATTACGAATGCCAATCCCAGGGTTGAAAACCTGTCAAGCAATCCTTGCAGCTTGTCCACAATGCTAAAAAAGGCTTTACTGGGAGGGGTGGTCAAAAAGGCAGCAGCCCCTCACTGGCTGCTCGGAGGGTCTTTCCCAGCACGCATGCCAGGTTGGCGTAGGCTTCCAGCATGCATGTCAGGTTGGCGTAGGCTTCCTCGGGCAGCAGGCGGTGGAAGACCTCGGGGTCGTACCAGGACGCGTAAAGCATGGCAGCAGCCACTGCAAAGACGATGGCCAGCTCCAGGCCGACAAAGAGCAGGAGGAGTGTCCTGTGAGGCAGAAGAAGTATGGGAGACAGGGCAGGGTGGATGCATCCCAGCCCCAAGAGGGATGGAGGGGCCCCACCGGCTGGAGCAGGCATCCAGCCCATCACCCGGTGGGGACACTCACTGCAGCCAGTAACTGAAACTGAGTCTCCTCGCCCGCACATCCCTCTCCTGCAGGTCAACACAGAGCAAGGACACTTGTCAAGCACTGCCGCACGGCCGGGACAGCTGGAGTTGCACGGAGTTGCCTTGCACGGGAGCGTAGCCCACACGTGGCTGGCACCTCAGCGGACCCCTCTCCCCAGGGAGACCCACAGGTTCTTCCCCCTTACCAGCCGTGCTTCCACCACCTCCGGCAGCACAGTCTCTGGCATCTCTGCCTCCTTCTTCCTCTGATACTGGCTGCAGGGAACAGGGCTTGGTTGGACCCATTACAGACCTCCGTGGCCACGCCGGGGGTCCCCTACCACACCACCCCTCCCCAGGCAGGGATGGGGCTCCCCTGGCACCAGCATTGGCAGTCCCATGGCACCGGGTGCTGCAGGGACACCCATGTGGGGCGAGGGACCCTGCTTACCAGCCCTCTTCCTCCTCCAGTGTCTCTTCCAGATTTCTTATTTCCTGACGCAGCGCCTGGGAGAGGGAAGGGTCTGAGTCCCTGAGCCTGCTGTGGCCCCAGGGACCGTGGGCACCAACCCGTTTTCCCCCAGCCCCTTCGGCACTACCTCATTCTCCTGCTTGTCCTCCTTGAGCCAGGATGCTATCAGGGCATGGAACTTTTCCTCCTGAAAAACCACGGGTGCGTCGTGTGGGCGGCTGGGCTCGGACCTTGGCAACCTCGCCCCTCTCCAGCCCCAGGGCTGTGCCCACTCGCTCCCCCACTGCCCTAGGGCACTACTGGGAAACTGGGTGACTCGCAAGGCCAGGCGTGGGGAAGCGATGGACACCCCCCCCCCATAGCCTGGGGAAATTGTCCTCCCTAGTCACGCCGCTGGGAACCGGCACTCGGTGACCGTCTTTGAGCAGGGGGGTTGGAGATAAGATGACCTCCAGCGGTCCCTTCCAACCTCTCAGCCCCAGCCGACGCAGCTCTGGGTCATGGGCAGAGGAGAGGACACCAACCTTAGTGCTGAGCTGCTGTATGGCATCGTGTGGCTCCTGATGGTTCCCCTTCTGCATGCAGAAAGGAGAGCAGGGGCTCAGGGTCTGCAGCCCCAGCCCCTGTGGACCAGGAGCCCCTCCATACCTACCATAGGCTGCAGCAGCTCCTTGCTGCTTGCCATCAGTGCGGAGCTCTGCTCAGCATCTCTGCCAGCTCCTTGACCGGTCGCCGCAGCCTTTGCTGCCTGCGGGAATAGGGAACCATCAGATGCCCTCTCACAGACATTCACCCCCTCACACACGGCGCTGCCCCTGCTTCCCATCTCTCAGCGCCCATCAGCCACTTGCACACCCGCACCCGGCCAGCGGTCCTGCGTGCCCCCTCGCCCCATGCCCGGCTCAGCCTGTGCTTGCTGGCAGCCCAGGACTTGGCAGGAGATGGGGGGGGAGGCACCAGGGACCTGCACTGCTGTGCCTCCCTCTGCCTTTTCCCAAAAGCGGTCTGCCTGGGAGAGAAGAGGGAACGGGAACGTCCGCAGGAGGGGCAGGGGCCCAATCCCTCCTTCATGGACACCACATCCCAAAGTCAATGACCCTGCCCGTGGATGCTGGGATGCGGGGACCCAGCACTGGCACCCCCTCCCTGACCCTGCCAGGATGGGCATCCTTCTTCCCTGTACCTTCTGTGCCTCTTCCAGGCTTGCGACTGCCTCGCTTTTTGCTATTTGAAAGCGCTTCTGCGAGAGAGGAGGAGGAGAAGCCATCAGGGCACTGGACATTCCCACAAGCGCCCTCCCCTCCGCATTATCCCTTCCCGGCTCCCCTCGGGCACTGCCTTTGCCCTTGTGTCCTCTCTCTTTCCCAGCCCTGCAGGCGGACAGAGGGACCCCCCCAGGCCCAGCTCTGGACGCGGTCCACATCTGGACGCGGTCCACATCTGGACACGGTCCTGAGCAACTGGGTCTAGGTGACCCTGCTTGAGCAGGGGCATTGGACAAGATCAGATCATCTCCAGCGGTCCCTTCCAACCTCAACCAGACTGTGGTTCTGTGAACTCACCTTCATTTGGGCCACCTGCCCCTCCAGTTGCTGGAGCTCCTGGCTGCTCTCTTCGAAACAGCGTGCCACGAGACAGTTCTGGGAAAAGGAGCCGCACGCAGGCACTGAGCCCCTGACACAGCCCCAGCCACCGCAGCTGGGGGACGTGGGTACAGGAGGGGACACTGACCTCCGAGGTGAGCCGCTCCAAGGTTTTCTCCATCTCCTGCTGCTTCTGCCCCTGCGTGGCGAAAGGAGGGGTCAGGGGCTCCGGTCTCACAGCCCCAGTCCCCAGGGACAAGGGGACCGCTCCCCACCTACCAGACACTGCAGCAGCGCCCTGTGGCTTTGGGATGCTGCGGAACAGCGGGCCAGGCATGCCCGGACCATGCGGATGTCTTCTTTCACCGCTTCTGCCTGGGTTGTTACACCTGCGAGTTGGGAGCGAGTGGGGTGTGAGGGGCACGGATGCTCGCAGGGATGGTCCCCAAGCTCAGGGCATCTGCACTCCTGCACGCCTGCCTCTACTCGGCATATGAGCGAGGCTGGGGGTCCGCACACGGACCCCCTCGCCCAGCAGCCGGCTGTGGGGACTGTGGGGATGCTCTGCCCTCACCTTCCTCTTCACCGCCAGAGATATTCCACTGCATGGTGGACAAAGGACAGGTCATTTGCGAGTCTCCTCTAAACTCCTGCCCAACAGCTCCGAGGTTCTCCCCGGAATGTTCCCCCGTCTCTGTGAGCAACCCCTTTTATACCCGCCAGGGCACCCGTGTCACAGGCGCGAGGTGACGTCAGAGTGACACGGTCACCGCTGCCCACTGTGACACGGCCATCGCCTCCCTGGGCTGGCACCAAGAGCTGACCTGGGGCTCGGCCGCAGCCACCGGGGAAACAGGGCATCACGCTCAGCCCACTGGTGGGAGCGACCGCGGGCACCGCTTGCCGGCGTCTCCCTGGGGGGGTTTGCCGGTTCCTTCACCACCCGGCTGCCACCGCTGCCCACCCCGGGACCAAGCAGGAGCCAGGCTGCGCACGCAGTCCCAGCAGACACTCGCACGGACACGCGTGAACAACGGGCGTGCACGGATGGCCACGCCGCGTGGGGTCCAGCATCCAGCCCCCACCGGGATCCAGCATCCAGCCCCAGGGAGGAACAACAGTCTGGGAAGGGGGAAAAATAAGGACCAGCTCTCCGTCAGACTCGACAAGGGTATAAAGGGGGTCCCGCCGGAGGACACCCTGAGTCAGTCCTCCTCGGAGCAGCGGGTCTGTGGTCCGGGACTCTCCCCTTGGGTCAGGATGCCGCCCCAGGTAACTCCTCGAGGTTGAGAGCCCTCATCTTTTAGGTAAGTGATATGCGCATTTTGAGTCATCACTTTTAAATCTTAAGGATTCTTAAGGCGGCTGTGTAGTACCAATTCCCCTTACATCATTGAGCCTGTGGCTCACTAATGTTATCGGAGTTCTAACTAACTTTTTACCGAAGAACAAATCTGACTTTTAACACCTGCTGGATTTGATTGCATGAGCCTCCCTAACAGACCTCCAGGCCCTTCATGCCAGCTCATTCCTCGGTCTCAAATTACCATCGCTGAGCAGTCACAATTAGAATTTCCCCTTCGGGGGTCTCACGCCACCCCAAACCATGCATGAAACCCAGCAGTGCCCCAAAATGCTGCCAGTGCTCACGTCGGTGCCCCCCACCTCCAGCCCACCCCCTCTTGGCACCCTCCCTGCAGGTATTGATGTGCATGGACAAGATCCCCCCGTGCCGTCTCTTCTCCGGGCTGAACAGCCCCAGCCCTCCCAGTTGAGCATCCCCTCCCTGAACCTCCTGGCCACGCTCCTCCTGACGTAGCCCCGGACACCCTTTGGCCACCTTGTTGGACTTGATGAGGTTCCTTCTGGCCCATTTCTCCAGCCCACCCGGGTCCCCAGACGCCAGCACACCCACTGGGGGACCAGCCACCCCCAACCCCAGTTTTGTGGGTGCCGGCGCTGCCAGCCCGTCCCTGTTGGGTCGGGCACTGGGGGAGTTGCACCCCCAGCCATGGGATGGAGGGATGAACCACGACACCAGGGATGCAGACAAGACAACATTTAAATTTTTTGACATTTCAGAAGGGGGAGCGCCCTGAGCATTCCCAGCCCCACGCTCCCCAGCAGCTCAGTAGTAGGGGAACCCATTTTTCTTCTGGGACCAGCGCTGCCAGCACGGGGGCTTGCGGAAGCGGATGCGGCAGGGCTGCCAGTGGCGTCTCCACCAGGACTTCAGGCAGCGCCAGAGCCGGGCGCAGCCCTCCCGCAGGCACCATCCAGCCCTGCATGGACCCGGGGCCGTCTGGCCACGTGTCCTGCCCACGGGCACCCGCTGCCGGGGACCAGGCTTTGCTGGGATGCTCGTGCCCGCAGCAGCGGGGATGGTGCTGCACGAGCCCATGGAGCTGCTTCTTTCCGGCTCTATGGGGCTGGTCCTGTCCAGTTCCACAGGGCTGCTCCTCTTCACATCCACGGGGCTGGTCCTGTCCAGTTCCACAGGGCTGCTCCTCTTCACATCCATGGGGCTGCTCCTGTCCAGTTCCACAGGGCTGCTCCTCTTCACGTCCACCAGGCTGCTCCTGCCCAACTCCATGGGGATGCTCCTTTCCCACTCCATGAGGCTGCTTCGCTCTTTTCCTGCATCCATGTCCCCACCTGCAGCCTTGTCCATGTCCGCGTCTGCCGCTGGCAGCTCAGCCCCAAAGCGCTGGGGACAGACTCTGTCCCCCAGCAACCCCAGTTGCACCTGCACCTCTATCTTGGCGGAGGGGAGGGGGGTCCCCCCGGGTGGGGTCCCACTGCAGCCCGCTGCCATCCCTTGCCACTGGGCCAGCACCGCCTGCAGCAGCTCACTTTGCTGCTCGGTCACTGCTTGGGCGGCCTGAATGGTACTAATGAGCTGGAGGACGAGCTCCCCCTTGTCTGTGGTCACGGCTGGGGGGCTGCTGGGGGGTGGCTCCACGTCCACGGCGCTTTGCGCCCTGTCCCCACCATCTCCGGGGACCCGCTCTTGCTTGGCCCCCACTGGCAACTCCAGCAGTCTGTCCATCGACCTCTTGACAGCCTTGGGGGTCTGGGGGGGTCCTGAGCCAGTGAGTGCCGCCAGCTCCGCCATTGCACCGGGCCAGGGCTCCGGGAAGGAGTAGAGGGAACACAGGGAAGAGGAGCTGCTCCCCAGGATGGAGGACAGGGAGACCAGCGGGGCCCCCGGGGACAGGCACTCCTGGCTCGACGCCTGCATGATGGCCCTGCAGAGAGGAGAGGGAAGAGACCCGGCTGCACCCTGGCCCCTCCAGCGGGACCCGAGGGCAGCACCCCCTCCTTGACAGGCAGGCGAGGGTCTGGGGCAAGATCTGGGGGGGTCTCCCCCGGCACTCACACCTCCAGGGTCTGTGTGACCTTCTCCACGTCTCTATGTGTCTGCTGCTGAGGAAGGGGATACAGTGAGCGGCCAGCAGCCCCCGGCACAGCCCCAGGGTCAGGGCTGCCGTGGGGTTCGGCCGATGGTGGGGTGCTCGGTAATGGGGCCGCTCACCGCTCTGCTTCCCCGTAGGGGCTCTCGCCACTTTCATCTGACTCTTCAACTCCTTCCACAAACTCTGTAGGATTCCCCAGGAGCTGGGTGAGACCAGAGCAGCTCCTGGCCCCACGCCGCAGCCCCCCACGCCACTCCAAGCCACCCCACACAACGCCATACCCCACGCCACACCGCGCAACGCCACGGCACGCCATAGTGCAGTGCGGCACGATGGCCACCTACCCAGAACCGCTTGACCTGCAGGACAGCAGAGACCAGGCTGAGCTGCACCACCAGCATGAGGCGCTGGAACAGCTCAGCCAGGGTGAGGTTGTTGGAGCGCTCCATGGCACCGGCTCTGGTGTGGCCACGGCGCTCCGAGTCACCGGTGTGGGTCCGCGGTGCGGATCCCCAGTGACTGCATGGGTTCCCAGTGATGGGCGCCCAACGCTGCTGCTGGTGTGGCAGAGGCGGAGGCTGCAGTCTGCCAAGATGACGGCAGACTGCGGTACCCACTGCCTGCTCCCGCAGGGCTCCGCACCCCACTTTTACAGTACGGCAACAGGCAGACCCCCCCATTTGTGACATCGCAGGACAGGCAGACCCCCCTTTTGTGACACCTGGCAGCCCCCCGCGCCCTCCCCAGCCTGGTACGGGCAGATGCAAGGGGCTCAGGAGGGGCTGGGATGTCCCCCTGGAAATCAGGGGTGGCAGCTGGGGGAAGTCCACAGTCTGCAGGAAAGGGGACCCTGTGGGGGCTTCAGAGGGGAGGGAGAAGGAGAAGGAGAAGAAGGGGAAGGGGAAGGAGAATGAGAAGGGAAAGGGGAAGGGGAAGGAGGAGAAATTAAAGAGAATTCCCTGGGTGCTGAGCCCAGGCCCTGGCTGCTTGACCCCAGCCAGCAGCTGACCCCCCCAGCCGCTCGCTCCCCCCCCAGCAGGATGGGGGGACAATCGGGAGGGCAAATGCGAGGAGTAGCGGAAACTCTGGCTAGGGACAAAGTCGGTTTAATTAGTGAAGGGAAATAAAGCACCAAATTGCCAAGAGGTGCCCGAATGGTCGGTGCCAGCAGCCCAGATGGGTGATGCTCAGCCAGGGCCCGACCAATGGCTGCGTGGGAAAAGCCCCCCCCGATCTGAGTGGCCGTGCGATGCCAGGCGGGCTGCAGCGTCCCCTCGGCCAGCCGGGGTCAGCCATGCCCCCAGCCCGCTGGTGGGGGGCACAGGAGAGCCAGCAGGACCCCCCCATGGAGGAGAACCTGGAGTGCCGTGGCTGCCCTGGGTTTAGATGCCGCGCCCCACCTGCCCCCGGCTTCTCCACTCCCTGCTGGGGCCAGGCATGGCCCTGGGCTCCTGCCGGGATTTGGGGGTCTGCACCCCCCCCCCGGGATTTTGCCCCCTGGGGGGGTTCCCTCCCAGGTCCCCGAGGGAGGGCTGCAGGGACATAGCAGTCGCTTCGTCCCCGTGCCAGATGGCTGGGCATCCCGGGTGAGGTGACGCTGGCTGTAACGGAGCCGGGAGAGACCTCAGTGCCACCCAGACCAGCCCCGACGGCCACTATGCGGGGTGCGTGGCAGCAGCGACGGGGGCCGGGGTCCGGCCCCCTGGCACAGGGTCTCGGTCAGGAGAAGAGTCAGAGGTCACTCAGCCGGAGCTCATCTAGTCGTTAGTTGATCGTGTTCTAATCAGTCAGTGTAGGGATGTAAAATATTTAAAAAGCACAGATGGATCGGTGGTCAGTGCTCTACTCAACGTTAGGGCGGGATACAAAGCTCATCGCGTAAACTTCCTACACGTATCTTAAATGTCACCTGCATGCAAACAACGCCATGTACCAAGCCGTCGGTGCCTGGTGTCAGGTACGGGGTCTCTCAGCCTCAAGAGGGGTCCCTGCTCACGGGGCGTGCTCCCCCCCCAGACCCCCTGGGTCCTCCAAGGAGCAGCTGGGGAGTGAAGGGTCCTGGGGGAACAGCAGCACCGGTGCTGCTCACGGTGGAAGCGGGTGCTGTACCCACCTGGTTTGGGATCCTGCACCACTGTGATGATTTTTGGGCGTTTCACTTCTGCTTGGCAGTGAGGCTGGGGGCCTGTCTGCGGGCTGCCTCCCCTGGTGCCACCAGCTGCTGCGTTGGCCCCGTGGTCCTACCTGCTTTGGCTCTGAACTTGAAAGCGTGCCGTGCCGTGCCGTGCCATGCTGCTGCAGGGGTCCCTGGGGAGGGACAACACTGCAGGGTCTCCACCGTGGGATGTTGGCCAGCATGGGCTGGGCTGAGCGGACACCGATGGACCCCGGGACCGACCTGCCCTGCCTGGGGTGGGCAGCAGCTCCAGAGCTCCTGCTGGGCACTGCACCCCTTCCCACGGGGAGCCCCGTGAGTTTGTCATCGAAGGTGTCGACGGCCAGATCCTTCCATCCCTCCCAGGCACCATCCTTGCACCAGCCAGAGCCCAGAGGGGATGGGGCAGGGGCTTCCCCGCTCCCTCAGGACCCTCACCGGGGCTGCCGGAGGCTGGAGCGACATCTCGGGGGGCTGTGGTGGACCCAGCCCTGGCTGGGCAGGGTGGCAGACGCTGGTGGGCACGTGGGAGGGGGTGGGAGGTGGCCGGCATGGCTGGGAGCGGTGGCCGCAGCTCAGGGCACTGTGGGGTTTCGTGGGTGGTTTTGGGATGATGCGAGACCCCTGAGCAGCACCAGTAACTGGGGGACTGGGGTGGCCTGGGGACCAGGGCCCTGCCAGGCAGCGATGCCAATGTAGGGGTATGTATGTGTGTCTGTATACAACTTTATGTCTGTTTATCTATCTATACATACACATCCATGCAGGGAAAGGCTCTGCCCAGCCCTCCCTCCGCTGTGGAGCTTGGGATGAGGCTGTGAGGACCAGGCATGGCCCCGTGGAGAGAAGGGTCCCCGAGGGTCCCACACCTCTTTGCTGCCCACTCCATGCACAGCCCCAGCCCACACCAGCTGGTGCTGCAGCCCTCCCTGGGGCATTGAGGCCCCGGGACCCCCCCGCAGACACCAGGCAGGGGAGGGAAGACACACGCTCCAGGGTTTATTTCCACTGTATTGGATTTTTTGGGTGCAGGGTGCAATGGGAGGATGCGGGTGCATGCCCTGGCGCAGCCACCTGGGGGGCTGGGACCCCTCAGCCCTGCAGCTGGGGTGGCCCCGGCCGGGATGGGGGTCCCGCTGTGGGGCTCCTCTCCCCTGATTCTGGTGGACCTCCCACCCGCAGCTCCATGGGTGGCCAGGGGGTGCTTGGGACGAGCCACCTTCATGGGGCACCTGGGGCCACCACCATCCCCGGGGGCGGTCATGGGCAGGGGGTGCATCGGGGGGGGTGGGTGCATGGGGCTGTCAGGCAGCTTTGCCCAGGACCAGCACGCTCATGAGGAAGACCATGAGGAAGAAGACCCACATGAAGAATCGGTCCATCACCTTGGCCACCTTCTTCCACTCGCTGGTCCGGCGCTGGGCAGCTCGGTGGCGCCGGAAGCAGCCGGCGATGTAGCCGATGTTCCTCAGCAAGCCGTCGTGGTGGCACAGGCAGTGGTCCCGGGGGCAGCCCCCTGCCTCGGTGCCCACCTCCACCTCCCCGGGGCTCTCCCCTGGCCCCCCAGCGTCCCCCCTGCCCGCCCGCCCGCCCAGCTCCCGCGGAGGGCTCTTGCAGCTCTCGCCCACCTCGTAGACGCAGCAGAGCCGGGCCATGTGGTGGAGGATGAGCCGCCTGGCCCAGGGGGGCACGGGTCGGGCCCCCGGACCGCAGTGGTGGACATTCATGATGAAGATGGTCAGTGCGGTGGAGGCCGTGATCATGGTCATGGTGGCGATGTAGTACTTCCCTGCGTGGGCAATGAGCGGCGATGCTGCGGCAGAGGGGGTAGAGGCTCACCCCCCCCCGCACCACAGCCACCCCGGCATGGATGCTGCCCATCACCCCGGTGCGGATGCTCTGGTCCCATGGGAGCGTCCTGGGCACCGTGGAGGCTCACCGATGAGCGGGACGCTCTCCGAGGGGGGCATGCTCTCTGCCACCAGCAGCTGGAAGACGGTGAGGGCCAGCAGCACCGTCACCCCCAGTGAGACCTTCTCCCCTGAGTCGGCCGGCAGGTAGAAGCCGAGAGGCGCCAGGAAGGAGACCATGATGCAGGGCAGGAGCAGGTTGAAGATGTAGAAGGAGGCGCGGCGGCGGAGGAGCAGGGTGTAGGTGACGTCAGGGTAGGGCTCGGAGCAGCAGCCATAGGTGATGACGTTCCTCGTGGCCGGCATGCCCAGCACTTCCCACTCCACGTTCTCCACAAAGTCCGTCAGGTCCCCGGTATCCAGCCGGTTGCGGAGGTCGATCTGGTTCCCGTTGTAGGTCCAGGAGCCGAAGGTGAGGTGGCACCGCTGCCCGTCGAAGGGGAAGTAGGAGACGTCCACCTTGCAGGAACTCTTGGTTATGGCGGGCGAGTCCCACATGATGTGCCCATCGGAGCGCAGCACCACGTTGGTCTCCATCGAGCCGCCAAAGTGGTCGTCGGCACTGGGGGAGGGACGGCTGTGGGGCTGGGATGGCCCCGAGCCCCAGGTGGGGCAAGTGTCTGCGGGGCTGGGGCCGAGCGCCTGCCCCCAGCACCGTGTCCCTTCCCCGTCTCACCCTGCCCGCCAAAGAGGGGGCTCAGTGCCGCTGACTGCCCCCGCAGTGACATGTCCCAGCTGGCAGGTCGGTGCCAGGCACACCAGGCTGGTGCCAGCCCCCCCTGCCCCCAACTTGTCGCCCAGTTGGGGTGACCACCTCCCTGCATCACCCACACCAGGACGCCTCTGCTCCCACCCCACGTGCAGCCACGCAGCCCCAAGGTTGGCAATACCACGTGCAGCCCCCCCCTCCAGCCCCAGCCTAAGCCCCCCCCAGGTCTGAGAGCAGCGCACGGGGTGTCCCGAGCACAACCCACTTGTTGTAGAGGATGATGTCCGGCCGCCAGACGTAGCTGCTGGGGATGCGGATGCTGTCGATGCCATCATAGGCATCCTTGTCCCAGGTGAGGTGGGCGTCCAGCCAGGCCTGGCGGACCCACAGGTAGGAGGTGAGGACCTGGTTCCTCTCGTCCTGCCGAGGGGAGAGGGTGGGCATGGGGGGACAGACACCAGTGCCACCAGCACCCCACCTTGACCCTCCAGCTCGGCAGCTTCTATAAGGGTCCCAAGGGGCTGAGCTGCTTTCAAGGGATTGTACTGGTTTTGGAGGGGTTGGAGAGGTCTGAGCTGGTTTCAAGTGGTCCAAGCTCCTTTTGGGGGGTGGGGGCAGTGCTGTTTTTTTGGGGTCTGAGCTGATTTGGGGCCAGCTGGGCTGGTTTTGAAAGGTTTGGGCTGGTTTTGAGGGATGAGAATCAGCTCCAGGTCGAGGAGGACCCGCTGGGGGAGAGCAGAGCCCGGCTAAGCGGTGACCAGGAGCGTGACAGGGAAGGTCCCGTTTTAGCTGGGCTGGGCTGCTGGTGCCGGTGCTGTGCCCGGCCACTCACCATGTCAATAATCTGGGAGAGGGTGATCTGGAGGGTGACGTTGAGCGCCCGGTCCGTGTCCTCCACGGGGCGCAGGGCACTGGAATAGTTGGCGAAGAGGTCGTGGAGCAGCTTGTAGGCGAACCTGCCCTGCGCCCCCCGGCAGCCTGAGGGGACCCAGACCGGGGCTGGAGGGTCTGTGGCAGTGAATGCAGCCGGACCCCTCCCAAGGGACCCCCAAGACCCGGCTGTGGGGAGCCACTGGCAGCCGAGCGAGGTGGAGAAGCATGCCGGGACCCCCACCCCTCCTCGCCACCAGCCCGAGCCCCCCAGCCCACCGACCCCGTCCCCCACCCGGGGATGCCCGATGTGTGGGGATGCTGCTGCTCGCAGGGGCCAGGGACCCTCTCCCCACGCCCAGGGCTGGGTGGGGGTCAGTGCCCCCCGCCGCCCCCTCTGCCACTTACCTGGGGCCAGGAGGCAGCTGGCGAGGCAGAGGGTGAGCAGCGGGCGAGCTCCGGGCTCCATCCTGACGTGCGCAGGTCCCGGGGGACACGGCGGGGGGGGACGTGCTGCCTGCAAGCGCCGGGGTGACGTCAAGGCTGGTGCAGGGCAGGGGGGCCATGGTCCCCCCCAGGGACCGATAGTCTCTGTGCGGCGAGCCCTGTGGCAGGGGGGTAATGGAGAGCGACCCCAGAGGGTTCCTGGCTGGGACAGGGTTGGGGTGCAGCTGAGCCCCTTTGGGACAGGTCTGGGTGCTGACACGCTGCCTGCTGGCTGCCCACCAGCTCCCCAAGCCCAGGGAAGGCTTTGCCCACCAGACCCCTGAACCATCACTCCCACGAGACCCTCCTGGCCACGCTGGTGGCAGGCAGCTCCTTCTCTGCCTGCTCCAGGCAGCTCGGGGCCAGGACCACAGTGACAAGGACCGTACGGCGGGCTGGAGTGGGCAGGGACGAGGTTGCTCTTAGCTGTGTTGTCTGGAGCTGCCGGCAGGCTCTGGCCTGGGGGGCTGGGGGCAGAGGGGGTTGCTCCCCACAATCCTGGCCCAGAGCAAGCTGGAAAAGGGAACCCCAGGGCTGAAAGGGAGACTGTCAGGGCACTGAAGCCCACCGAGGCTGTGGCAGTGGGTGGTGGGAAGAGCTGAGGGCAGATGCTGCAGACCCCGGCGTGGAGGGAGTGCTGTGCACAGCAAGGGACATCCCATTCTCTGGTCTCAGTGAAAAAGCGAGGACAGGGAAAAGGAAGATTATTCCCATTTGGTGAGAACAGAATCCCAGGAGGTTAAGGGACATGACCCAGGAGACAAAGCAGGAAAGTGGCAGAGAAGTCCCTGCTGCAGGGATGCTGGAGCATCTCCCCAGCTCCGGCCATGCGGGAGGCCAACAACTCCTGCTCCCCCAGCCCCTCCCTGGCACCTTTCCCACGCTGATCCCCAGCAGCAGATGCCAAGCAGTGCGCTGATCAGTTTTAAGGCTGGAGGTTTTGTTTCCAGGCAGTGAATTATTCACAGCCAGCCCCGTGTCCCGGCCCTGCTGCTCCTCCACCCAGGGCAGCAGCTGGGGTTGCAGACAGGCAATTACGATAATGGAAAGAGATGAAGCTGGAGCAAACTGGTGTCACGTTTAACATGCAGCAATGCCAGCATGGCAGGACAGCCACCCTGTGTGGGCAAGGACACGCTAATCGCTGCTGCTTTTATGGTGTTCCGTGCCCAAGAGCTGGCACCAGGCAATGGGTCCCCCCCAGCCCCAAGTCTAGGAGGAGAGACCACCAGGCACCCAGCATTGCCCCGCCTCAGGAAGCAGAGGTCTGGATTTGCACCCAGCTGAGGATATTTATCTGTGGTTTATGTAACCCCTTTTTGAACACCCACACAGACAGTTTTCAGCCTGAACAAACCTGTTCTGTGCTGCACAGAAAAGCGCTTCCCTCCATTTGCCATGAGGCTGTAACCTGGCCCGTCCCTCACCTCCTTGCAGAAATCCCCCTTCCAAGAAATGACATTTCCCCCCCTCAGCACCACCCCAGCCTCCTCCAGCCCCCCTCTCCTTCCCATCTCTGCAAATGGTTCCCAGGACGAGCTCCATCACCCCAGCAGGGACCGAGGTGAGGTTCACCAGCCCATAGCTCCCCCCATCCTCCTCCACAAGACAGGGGTGACTTTTTTTATTCCAGCTGTTCCTGCTTGCTTCCAAGGCTCCGAAGGAACCTCCCCCAATCACCACGACCTTTCAAATGTACTGGAGCGGCCTTGCAGCTCCCTCAGCCCTTACAGGTATACCCTGCCAGGTCCCAGAGACCTGGGACGCCCGGTCTAAGTGCTCCCTAGCCTCACCCCTCTCTATCAGGGCAAGTCTTCTTCGCTCCAACCCTTCCCACCAGTCTCAGACCAGTCCTACCAGTAAAGACCAAGATGAAGATGACATCCAGTACCTTTTCCACGTCCTTTGTGACCAGGTCCCCATTCCTGTTCCACACCAAGCGTACCTGAAAACGCCTTCCCTGTTGCTCCTCACATCCCTCAACAGATTCAGCTCCAGGAGGGTGCAGCTTTCCCCTGCCCCCTCTGGTCCTGTGAGCTGTGCCACCACCCGAGTCAGCCCAAGCCACCCAAGCGGGACAAGCCAAGGGACACGTGCCTATGAACCCAAAATCTTACTTAAAAAGCAAAGGAAACTGTGGGAATACTATAAACATTTTATTTATTGTTTTCAAAAAGACAGGAAAATAATCTAGATCATTTATTTATATTTTTTGTTTTTTTTTAATAAAAACCTTTACATAATCCTCATGCATAAAGACCTTCAGTGGGCCAATGCAAAGCAGCACCAGGCAGGCTGGAAGCTGCTGGCCACTGCCAGCACTGGCTGGCCGGCTGTGGCAGGAGGTGCCACTGCAGCAACCCTGAAATCAGAGCAGAGCAATAGACAGCTTTTCTTTTTTTTTTTTTTTGTTTGTTTCCTTCTTTCAAAAATAGTCAGTTTCTAAACACAGTAAGAGTAAAGACTGTACACACCAGAGCACATTGACACAGTCAGCTGTTCACTTGCAGGATGTTCTTAGGCTGGAGAGTGGCTCCACTCGATGTCACCCAGCGACATGGCAAACACAGAGACGACAGCGTGTGCCGGGCACTCCTGCACGTGGCAGTGCGGCTGCGTGTACCCCTTACCTACACGGGCAGCTGTCCGGCGGCAAAGAGGCAAGTCCGAAGCGCCTGGGCAGCCAGGCTGCTCTGCTCCTTGGGCAGGTGACCTCTTTTGGCAGTTTTGCTTTTGGCGCAGAATTTGCCCCCTCCCATCAGAAGCCTGGAGTCCTGGAACACGGCAACTATTAGGACAAGCTCCTGTGTTTTACTGCATGCAGGACCCAGGAGACGTCCGTCCTTGGAGGCCTGCACGGCGCAGAGCACGCCATAAGGCACACACACAGGTGTCACCTCCCTTTCTCCTGAGGCAGGGAAGTAGCTTGCTTTGCTTTTGGAGACAGAGGATGGAGAAACGAGAGAAAAAACACATTCACAGGTCTCCAACTTAGCAAGAGAATGCAGGAAAAGACAATTCTGAACTTAAGTTTCTTCTCCCTCCCCCACCCACAGAGCAAACTTTTAACATAAAGCCCCAGTTAAAGCTTATCCGCGGTCAGTTCAGGTGCCAAAGGTTCATCGGTTTACCAAGTGCAGCCCCACCAAAGTGGGAGTCTGCCCACGGAAAACTGTCCCAGCACTTGCTTCACCATCCTCTGTGCCGCAACGAAAGGAGTGAAAAGGATCTGCCAGGAGCCGAAGCCCACACCGTGCCCCCCTCCACAGGTACAGTCTCGCCTGCAGACAGGTTCGGCAAGAGGTGTTTTATTGATTCTAGGAAAACGTTGTTTGGTTGAGGGTGCCAGCCAGCAAGGTCCAACCAGTCTCAATGCTCCCACAGGTTACAAAAACTCCTGCGTTAGCCCACATACTAAAGCTGTTTTACACCCCTATGGAAAAACCTGCGTGGCTAGAGGTTGTTCGCCCTCAAAACAAGGATAAGGGTTAACAAATGGTAAAAACTGTCCATCGGTGGAAGGGATTCTTCCTCAATGAGTCACCACTGTCAGCTCCCGTAGGTAAGACTGGGTGAGGCTGCGGAGCTCCTCCAAGGCATAGTCCTCCGGCATAGGCAGCCTTCCGATGTGGGGAGCGAGCAGGCGAAGAGGGACGCGCTGCAGGTCAGGCGTGGAGTCGGAGATGGGCTCTGGGGTGTGCTGCAGGCTGAGGACCACCCGCAGCAGGTTAGCAACACGCTTGGCCATATCTGGAAAGAGAAGGAAGAGGAATGTTTCTTCATGCTCCACACCACGCTCCGGAGTGGGAGCTAGCACGTGAGCGCTTACAAGCTCACCCTGCGGAGGGGTGAACTTGAGCAGCGATTCAATGGGAAATTTTGGAGCAAAGGCTGGGTTGGTGGAACCATGCCCTAGTGTGACCTGGCCTTTTCTCAGCTCCAGCAGTGCATCTCCTCTCCCCATACAGACTTCCTCCACGAGTATAATAAAAATTTGGCCTTATTCCTTAGACCAGACCATTTTCTGCAAGCACACTCATAGTTTGTCTGGCACTGTAAAACTAACTATGTACAAGACATTTTACTGCTTATCAACAGACAGTTGTAAGAGTCCAGACACTGGATGCTGCATCAACCAGCCAAAAAAACCTGCCTGAAATGACCAATAGCTGCGGGTACGGTAACTACTGGAGCAACACATGGCTCGCCTCACCAACCGCAGCCTTCCTTCTCAGCACAGGCAAAGGGACAGATAGACTGGCAGCCCAGGTGACAGCCAGTACTAGCTGGCTCTCCCAGCGGGCTGCTAGATATTGATGTCACCATACCTGACTGAGCCAGGCGGTCCTTCGCACTGTGGCACTGGATCTGCTCTATCCTGTTGCACAGGGACGTCACTTTGGTATGCAACCGCTCCAGCTCGTAGGTGGAACAATCCAGCTGAAAGCAAACAAGAGAGTCAGCCTCCAAGTCACCCAAAGCCTTTCAGCAGAACTGCTCACAGACTGCCCGAGTGCACTCTAAGCCAAATCTATCCAACAGAAGACAGTCTACACTAAAACCTGCTTGAAGTTAACACCTGAAGTGGTGGAAATGGGAAGTCTGAAGCTGTATTAGAGGGGACTGACATGCAGACTCCCCACTAACCAGCTAACTGCTAGTTTTGTTCCTTCTTCACTTACCTCACTGTCATGCTCCATACAGCATGTTTGCAGGGCAGAGCCCACATCTTATTTTGACAGCATCGACCAAATCTCTCTGCATTTTCAGAGATGCACCATATTCTGTTTGCTAGTGTCTCCAAAAGGGAAACACTAACGTCAGCACTGAACAGTGAGTAAAAGGTTACTCTAAAAGCAAGAACGTGTATGAGCTTCCAAACTATAGGAAGAAAAATACGATTGTTTTAGTCTGTTACCTGTTGAATCCTATCAAGCATCTCAATAACACGGATGTAATCTAGGTAGACCAGCCCTGCCATCTCCCAGTCCTGGATGAGTGCACTACGCTCTGGAGGGGCAAGATCTTCCAGGAATCCTTTCAGGTACTTGTAGTTTTCATTAATAATAGCATCTAAAGAGAACAAGCACGTCAGTAAGAGAGTAAAAGGGTCTCTTAGAAGTCATCCACTGTTAAAAAAAAAAAGCAACTAATGGACTGTACTGTCAGTCAGTTTTGTAATTCCTTGACAGTATCAGTCACAGCCAGAAACGCATACTTGATTTATGACCTACAAAAGGCAAGTCAGGCCATCCCACCTCCTAGAGCAGGGACGCCCACAGGATCAGGGCTCCAGGAATGCTACCACTGCCCTTGTTCCCTGAGGCACCTCTGGCACAGGAAGGTGGATGCACAGAAGGTTAAGCACTGCCCTTTTCATGTGTTTGCAGTGAAGAATCATCACGCCAGATATCAAGCGAGAACTATTTTGAAACAGCCAGCCACTCTCTACTAACCCTGTTGCTAGGAACACAGCCCTACCCCTTCGTACTATTAACGCCCAACGACTTCTGTTCCTACTGTTTGTGTGCTGTTCGAAAGACAGACTGAAAAAAATTCAGAGAGCAGACTCACCTGAGGCTAAGTGCCTGACAACCAGCTTGTGACACTGGTTCCAGTGCCCAGCCTTGAACAAGAAGAGGGCTTCTTTATGCTTGTCACCCTCCATCCTTGCTCGAACTGCCTTTGCTTCGTGAATCCACTCTGGGGGAACGCAGAGCCTCTGTGTCAGAAAAGTCTCCTTGGCCCAAGACTCTGGTGTCTCAGAGAGAACGCAATGCCGGTTTAGGAGTTCCCGCACTGCCTTCTCCCGTATGCTGGGGGAAGGGAGGACAAGGTGTTATTCCAACAAGCAATCCTTTGTATCTCTCCATCAGAAGATACAGTTCAATACAAGCAGCCGAGGACTGAACAAGGCAGCAGAGAGCTGCGTTATACCTATTGGCGCCGGCAGAGGCGTAACAGATAGCAAAAGCCAGCCTTGCTGGGCCTTGAACAGTCTTACTGCAGGATATTAAGAAAAGTTCTAAAATCAGGTGAATTCCTTCAGTACAGGTTAACCACTAAGAACGAAGTAATCGCTAGTGTTTTGTAACATCTCAAATGTTGTAAGCTTAAGAACATTTAAGTATGATCCAGGCCCCTAAAAGGAATATACAGGCCCTATTTGAAGTTATCGGTTGGAAAAAAATTCTACTGCAATGTATTAATGGTAGCTGTTGGTAACAAATGGTAACATTAACAGCAAAAAACACCTTTCCACAAAAGATGTATTATTTACAAATTTAAGACAATTTTTTGTCAAGTCTGTATTTCACAACAGAAGCAAAACATGCATTTTGGTTATTCCCAAGCTTTCCTTTCAAACACACGTGCTTCTCTTCAGCTCCAATGGGAACAGTTCTAGTATTTTGCATTAATGACATTTTCATGACAAGTTCTTGAACATCATAAGCTTGCTGAGCCAGAGACAAGATACAGAGCCACAGGATATCAAAATGACTATGAGATCTACTTCTATAGCACCGTTCAGCAGTTACAGTCATTACAACACAATACTATTTAACATCTAACAAGACATTTAACTAAGCAGAATTATTCATGCCACTTGTAAAAACTGTGTGCTGGGATTACAAGTGGCATGAAGTTCTCCAGCTGTGCAGTTCCAGTTTAATGTGAGAGAAGCCACGATAATTACAGTATACATATCAGGTCTATAAAACAGAGAACACATTATTTTCAAGGAAAAAAAAAAAATAGTAAAAAAAATTTTTTTACTCACTGCTTATCAGGCTCATGCAGCAGTATAAAAACAGCCCATTCCCAAAGCCCTTCACTTTCAAGCTGGGCAGCATAGCTAGCATTCAGCACTCCTTGACTCTGCTTGAATAGATGGGTATAATTCAGGGCTCTGAGCACTTCCCACAGGTGCCAACTGAGACGATAGTCCAGAGGGTCAGATGTCACACTCCTGGGATCAAGCAGCTGGTCAAGATCATAGTGCCTGTAGGGAAAAATATTTGCAACATAAAATAGCTAACTGTATCCACATAATAAAATCAGAAACTGGTGCTACTTAGTGCCTTCCCTCCACCAACCTCCAATTATTCTATATATGTGATTTATGTGGGTGTGGGTTTTGGGGTTTTTGTTTTACTTGAGGGGGGGAGAAAAAAAAAAAAAAAAAAAAAGAGATAGGACCAACTGTTAAAATCCTTTTGCTCTTCTTTTAAGTCTGCATCCAGACTGTCACAGCCTTTTCTTTTGTATGTGCTCTTCCTGTAGATTTCTCAAGGCCTCAATCTCAAAGGCAACTATGGTAAAGCAAGATTACTGCACTCTTCAGACTCAGAAAACACTTAAGGAAAAAAACCAACCCACAGTTATGCTCCAAAGCTTAAGTTTCATCATCTATGCTATCACCAGCAGTGTCACCACATTCTGTAAGTGTGTACATGCAAGGCAGATTTTTGTCAGTGGTTCAGTAAACACTGAAGCTGATTTCATAGCCCTGGACTGGGAATTCAAGAAGTCACTGACTGATCAAGATTTAGAAAAATAGTTTTTCACCTGTCACTGTAGAGCTTTAACAAATGGAAACAGACATCTCTCAAAGGTCTTCCTGCATTATCATCTTCTTCAATTACACAACCAGAACCTTCTAGGTAAGGAGGCAGGGGACAGCATGCGTATTTTTCACACTCCGGTGTGTTCTAAAGAAATAGTTGTAACAGTAAGTTTAAAGATAGAATCTGGACAGCTAAGCCAGCAGCACGAAACACACTGAGTCAACAAGAACCGTTTTACACTGCACTGAACTGCAGAACTGTTGTCTTCCATACCATCTAACCACTCTGGGTCACCAAAATCCTCTTGATGTTTTCACTGCTGGCAAGAACACTAGACCTGCATTTGGAAGAGCGCTCCATGTCCTGCTGGTTTCCAGTTATTAGCCCTCTTACATGAAGTCCTGGAAACGAGCTGTATCCACTTTTCCTCCACATCATTGGGCTGCAGCGAGACCACACCCATGTTCTAACCTAGTAGCATCTTAAGTTCAAGTCATGATAAAACTAAAGCTTGGTGTTTTGAAGTGATGAACACATTATACTGACATAGCACGTACAAAGATAACACTGAATATTCCTGTGGCATTAAGCACGCATCAATTAGAAGTTACTAGACTTGATGCTGCACTTGGGCTATCTTTAGGCATACAGATCAAGGGGTGAATTATCTTTAGTTAAATGATTAAACATTTTTTTCAACAGAACCCTTTGTCTTTTTGTATACAGAGGCTGACAGCTCTACAGCAACAAACAAGGCTTTGCATAATGCATGGAGCTATGCACTGTCTGTAGGATAGCTTCCACATTTGCTGTAGAAACAGCAAGTGGAACAAACAGGGAGTATGGTTTGGCAAAGGCTATTTTGGAAGTCAGGCAGCTGGGTATTAATCATCACACTGGGAAAGCTGACTGGCTACCTAGCTCAAATGGCCTTCCTGCTGCTGGCCACTATCCATCTTCCTAATTTTGTCTAGCTATCAAACATCTGAAAACACTTAGCCAGTGGGAGATAGGCTTCAAATAAGTCACTACCAGAACGCCCTAAAGAGCAGGTCCTAAGCTTCTCAAGTGACTAGAATTACCAACAGATTCAACCCCAGTGCTTTATTCCCATGCCAGTGGGGGAAGGAACATTCCCATCAAAGTGAACTGCTGCAAAAACTCATCATTAAAGCAGGTGAAGGAATCCGATGCTGTGACAACTGAAATAATGAACCCATACGCAATTCCATACTCAGCACCTCCGCAGCAACAACTGACTGCTTGCAGAAGTCTCAGTGCAGCATCAGACAGACAACTCCTTTTAGCCATGCATGACTGACCTACCTGAAACGCTGACTCATACATGGCAAGTGCCTTGGAAATAGAAGCTGTTGGAGGAAGCAGGTACCAGAGGTGGACAGCCATGCAACGCTTCCAGTCCAGCAGTGAGCATACATTGATACTTATTCTCTCTGATAACTGCCACACCTAAAGAAACAAATGACTAAGTTTAGTCAAACTTACTGCACAATGGTCAGTACATACCAGGCATGCAAGACCACAAGGTTACGTTAGTAAAAAAAAAAAACAACAGGTCAACACCTTGTACTCCTTCCTGCCATGTACCATGTGCTGTGGTTGAGTGTCACAGCTTAAACGTACTGTCGTACCGTTGTCAAGAAGGGGAAGTCAAGCCAATGACAAAACAGCCAAGTAACAGAACTTACAGGCTTTCCTGCAAGCAGGGCAAAGATCCGCAGTCTCTCTTCCTGGATGAAGCAGTCTGCCTGCAGCCTGTGCCAGTCCACCAGCTGCATGGTGAGGAGGTCCCGAATGGGCTGGCTACCTGCCAGCTGGGAGAGGAGCAGAGCAAGCCTGTGATCACCTGGAACAGAAGACAACAGCACATGAGCTAAATCCTCCTGCCTACCTGTGCCACAGCTATCTGTTTCCGAGTTGTGGGGCACTCTGATCAGCCTATAGCTGCACGATTGTTTTTTGTGCACAATTTCTCATCAAATAAACCACTCTGCAAACACCTACTAGAATGGGGGTGGGGGAGAAGACAAAGGAATGGGAAGGACAGATTCCCCAAAGGAAACAAGTGAACAGAAGTTTTAAGATGTGAGCCAACATAAAAGACCAAGATGAAACTAGCCATTAGGCTCTGAAAATATACGTTTTTAAAACAAATGTAAAGTGGCTTAACAGAAGTGCAATTAAAAATAACAGTAATTAAAAAAACATTCAAAGGAGATACTATGCAAAAAAAACAGTTCCAAATGCAATACAGCATCACTTCCTCACTCTAGAGGAGCAGACAAGTAAGCCAGTGTAAACGTGACCAGGTACTCAAGCAGCAAGTAGACAAGCCAGCCCCGACCTTAATCACTGTCTGACAAGGGAAAACTCCATACTCAGAGTGGCCAGTTACTATCAGCTCTCAAAGTTTAAATTCTCTTTATGTGTCTCCCTTCCTCCTCCCCGCAAAAAACAGAGAGATTTAAGCATCTTACCTGACTGCTGTGCCAGCCTGCAAGCTTCACCAATTCTCTTTCCAGTAAGGCAGCTGAACACAGCCTCTATGTGATTACTGTGTCGGGACAAAGAAACTTCCTCCTCAATTCGTCCTGCAGCAGTCTCTGAGAGCCAGCGAGAGAAGGCTTTCCTACGCTCCAGGGCCAGGATGTATTCACTAGGTTCCTCCAAGCTGGCCTCTAACTCTCTCAGGTTCCCCCAAATCGCTTCACATAAAGTCCACGCCAAGCACCAGTGCTTCACAACAGCTGTCAGGACAGAGTTACTCAGTCATCAGGAGTGAAAACATACAGAAGAATATTTAGAGGACTCATATAAGATTATAAGCATAACCTTGTAGGATATCTTGAAGGATATCCTACTGTTACAAGTCAACGCAGGAAGTCAGCTAGCTCCCCAATGCCAACCACCATGCTTATGCTTTCAGAAAGAATGCTGAGGTACAGTCAATTTTTCTGTTTTATTCACATTTCACTGCTCTGATGCAACCTGAAATTAACCTGAATGGGACAGTTTTCCAGATTCACTATCATCATGAAAAGAATTATTCCATACTCGCCTTCTGTCACAGCAGGATCCTCAGATGCCTTCCTAACCCAGTCAGCATAGTCGTGAATAGCAGAAACTCCTGGGTTGGGCTCTAGAAGAGGACAGTGCTCATCCATATGGACAGTGCTATGCTTCAGCTTTATCTCCAGAGGGATGAGATACAGCTGTTTGCCTCTGTCCATCTTCCGTTGTTCTAAGCTCAGCTTCTCCACATGAACCTTGAAAGAAGATTCTGAGAGTCTGGAGAAAAAGAAGATAAAACCAGGTAGCAATGTTCTGAATTGTTCTCCCTGCAAGCAAGCTGCACCCATCACAGAGCAGCTGCATTGTGCAGCTTGTCCTAATTTCAACTTAAAGACAGTAAGACAGATGACCAAGGTCAACAGCTAGGTATGAAGAACCTGCTTACAGCCTGGGATTCAGAACCAGAATTTGGCAAATAAACATTATTGAACTGGGTGCTTCCAGCTCTTAAAAGGCCATTAGCACACCTTGCCATACCCCACTGCATTTTGTGAGAGCACCTCATTCTGCCAGCAAATCAGATATGCTGGAGAACATCAACTGAACAAGCTTTTTGGAAGACTTAAATGGTAGAACATCTAAGCTATATTCCAGTCAAGTTTAGGTATGGAGTTACGTAGCCCAGGAAAGGTCTGTATACTGCTTTATATACAAGCAGAATTGAAGGCATCTGAATTCAGAAGCTAAACAAGAAATTTTTTAGGTAGGGCAGATATCCTCAGGGAAGATCAACAGCAGATTAGAAGCTTCCTGAACAACAATTTTGAACTTTCCCTCTTTAACCTTTTGCTGGATGATGGTGCTATATACTTGTTAAAAAAGTAACAACTCTTATTACACCATTCCAGGCCTTTGAGATACAGTGTTTTGTAAAGTAGCAACCTGAAGGAAATCTCCATGGCTAACATGATTTTGCACCACTTCTGCATATCAAAATGAATATTAAGCTGAATTTCAAAAAAGTATCAAGCTACAATCAAGATTCTTTCAAACATGAAGAGGGAGTATGTCAGAACCATCCTGAAGGAAACTACTACTCACGATTTTGGAGCAACAGGAGTTGGCAGGAATCCATACTCCACGGTCTCACACTGAAGATCTTCCATTTCACTTGATCCACTCAACTTATCTCCACAATTGACAAGTGTCCAGTTGGGTCCCCAACCAACACGAAATGAGCGCCCCATGAAGAGTGCCATATCCATCAGTAGTTTCCCTTTTCCATAGGTGATGGACTTTTCCAGAGGTACAAGCCCCTGCTGCCTGCGGACACCAACTGTTTTCATCTGTACCTCAGGGACTGATGGTGGTACGGAGAATGTAGATGCTAATGGAGAAGTCGCCGACCAAAGGGCAACAGAAGGGGGACTGCTTGAAGTCCTTGGTCCCTTGAAGTCTTGCAGAGCAGCATTCGGTGATTGGAAAATTACATTAGCAAATTTGGATTGCAGCAGCCCACCAACTAGAGGGAAGAAGCAGGAAGAACGTTTAAGTGAATGGGGTACTCCCTTTTCAGGCAGTATATTTCTGGTATTTTAAAGGTATTTTAGTACTTAGGCAGCCAGTGAAAACATTTGCCATGGTTTGTGATGGGAACACATAGCTAAGTGTGATTATCTGCAGTACTGAGAACTGCAAAACCCACCACGCACAGCCTGCTTTGCATTATCCAAACTAAAGTACACGGTATTACACTAAGAACAGTACACAGCCAGTCTCACTCCAAAATTCACAGTTTCCAAAGAAGTCACTAATTTAACGGGTATTGTCATAGTCGGACCATTAGAACAGAAGCATCTCATAGAGAGATTAAACACTGATTGCTATTAACAGGAACAGGGCTGAAACTGTCCCCACAAAAACATCTCATGTCTGCCCATTTAATTCAGGAAGCAACTCCATGCTTGTTACTAGAGGTATTATTCCTATTGAAATCACCAGTTTGTGGCTGTATTGAGTGTAAACAGCAAGGTTTTGGTAGCAGGGGTGCTGCAGGGGTGGTCTCTATGAGAAGAGGCCAGGGGCCACCCTGTGTTGGACACAGATGGGCCCATCCGGGGAGTTTGTGGCACCTCTGAACCGATCAGCAAAGTTGGTGGTGCCTTTGTGAGAACTTAAAAAAGGGCAAAAAATGCCACAGAGGCAGAAAAAGAAAAGTGAAAACTGCAGTGGGAACATGAGGTCAAGAGAAAGAGGAGGGGAAGAGATGCTCCGGCACCAGAGCAGGTATTTTCCCAGCAGCCCTCAGAAGACAACTCACACTGGAGTAGGGGGAAAGTGTGAGGAAGAAGGAGTGGTAAAGAGGAACTGCTCTGGACTGACTGCAATCCCTCATTCCCATCCCCGCTGACCCCCTAGAGTGGGCAGGAAATAAAGGAGTCAGGAATGAAGGAGGGAAGTTGAGCCTGGGAAAGCAGGGGCAGGGTAGGAAAGTGTTGTTTTAATTTGTCTTTGTTTCTCACTACCCAAACCTATTTTAACTGGCAATAAATTCATTTTACTCAAGTCAAGCCTGCTTACCAGTTACTGTCACAAGCAAAACAATCTCCCTGTTTTTATCTTAACCCTTTTTTCATCCAGTTTTCTCCCTCTGTCCTGTTGAGGAGGGGGAGTGAGAGAGCAGCTGGGCGAGCACCTGGCTGCTGGCCAAAGCTAACCCACCACAGCACACAACTGTTCTACCATATGTTCAGCCAGTCATAGGATTTTGCCTCTTAGTATTAGAATTAGACTCTTTCTTCAAGCAGCATGTGGTTTCTCACAATACCCGAGTATCTTTTCTGTCCTTGTGATTTTGAAATAGGGAGCCTCGGAGAACAGATCTCTTGAGAAGTATCCATTTTTACAGGTTGCTTCCCAGGATAATGATCCAGGATCAAGTCTAGGTCATCTTCATCAGCAAGCAAGGAAGCTTTCATAATCTAAAAAAGGTGATAAGTCAAGCCTGCACATTAGCAATCATTCTCACAGCAGAAGCTAACTGATCTAATCAGCTCCTTTCCCAACCAAGATAACTTCTATGTGCTGCACATGACCAAACACTCAAGCCACAAATATTTCAAGTAACAGTGAAGGCACACAGTTCAGGAGAACTGACAGCAAGCTTGCCAATTGATGCTAACCTTTTACAAACTAGTAGTTACATCAGTGTCACAGTACTTGTTAGGATAGGTGTGAAGTCCTAAAATAATCATGTTTTCTTAGATCTTAGCTCTATTTACTTGTTTTTCAGCTTACGTAATAACTCCACTATGCTTTCCTTATGTTTATAAATTAAAAACACAGGTAGAAGCCCACAAGTGTTCCAGGTACTATCCTTTCACCAACCAATCACACACACCAAAACCCAAATCAAGACCAGTTATCCTATTACCTTGTTTTCCACAAATTGGTCCCAAGGCAGTTGTGCCTAGATATTAGTTTAGCTTATCACATTGCCCACACTTCAGAATTTGGAAATCTGAATTCTAGCCTTAAGACAATTTTCATTTCTGCATTAAACTTTTCATGCCTAAAAAGGTTTACCACAGAAACACAAGTCTAACGTGTAAGTTTTAATTGTACTATAGGTGTGATGTATAGTTTATTACAAGTTGGTATGTAAGTACACTTGGGGAGGCAAAATGAGAAGTTAGTGAGAAGTATTACCAAGTACTCTCTTTCAGACAAAGGAAGTTGCAAGACACTAACCTGCAAGACATGTGGGTTAATACCCAGGGTTGATGCGATGTGAGTTGAAGCAGGCACTGCTTCCTGCTCTTCTATCATGTTATCTGCTACAGTGGACTCCTGGGGAGGCTCCTGGGTGATGTCTGCCATATCACTGTCCAGTTCCACAACCCTGCCCAGCTGCTCCACTTCTGGGGTCTGCAGACACATGCAGAGGCCACATCAGACAACAGCAGATTGCAACAGCTTGCCGAGAAAGAGTATTTAATAGTTTCAACAATCACCTGCAAATGAAGAGGAGTACTCCCTTGCTTGTGTCAAGACTCCACATTAAGTTTAGAGATGAATATTTATAACCTATTCCCATTTTCTTCAGAGTTGTAACATAACAGCGCAAGTTAAAGTGAAGGAGAAGTCATGGTTTAGTGATGCCCTCCTGAAGTTTCCCAAGTTCTGCCATTCAGTTTAAGAAACTATTCTTCAGCTTTCCATTTTTCATGTGACCAACAGAAAGAAAGAGAGTTTTGTGTATCCTGCCTTCCTCCCCTTCTCCCTCAAAAATCACACAAAGAAAAGCTTCCTGTACCTATGTTCAGCCTGGGACATCTCAGATGACTGAGCAACCGGTTTAAAAGCAGCGATTCTCCAGTATTAATGTGTGATACCACTGGTGGCTGATGAGCAGATGAGTCACTGTAATATCTGCTTTTTTTTCCCCAGCTGTGACGTAGTAAAAATTAAAAACTGAGTCTATATTCCACAAAGAACTTAACAGAAGTTTTAAGTGGACGCGAGCCCTTTCAAGATCATGTAAGGCTGGGCCACAGAGTGGGTGTGTGCACACATGTATGTGTAAAGTTCTGTTTTTTTTTTTTTTTGTTAATTTTAAACCAGGACACAACTGTCATTGGACTGGAAAGTTGTGGGGTTTTTCCAACGATATTCTGCTTATCAGTAGCACATCAGCAGTTAGAAAGTTAAATATAGTAGTTGTCTTCTACCAATCTGCAGCTAAATTTCTCAACTCTACTGCTAGTCCAAGGCAAGAGGAAGAATTGATTTTATGATTTTTTTCCTGAAGGCAACTGCATGGCATCACCTTTGTGATGAGCCTAAGGTGACCTCTACACACCTCCAATCACTTAAGACAACTTGTACTCACACTCCAAGCAGGGCCAGAAAACGTTCAGCCAGTACAAACAACGAGCAGGTATCTGAATTAACTCTTACCACTGTCATTGCCTCTGGTTCTGCCCAGCATGCTGACTGTGGTGACAGCAGGGTCTCCTGACAGCACATTGCATCGAGCCCTCCTGAGCTGGTACCAAACTACAGAGCGTGACAGCGCACTGCAAGCCATTCAGCTATTTGTCAGCTCTGCTACCAGGAACTGTTTGACAGGACAAAAACCCCTGGAGAATGCCATTCACTGCTGGTATTGTGCAGCTAACAGGCCACCCTGAAAGAAGCACCTGGCCCAGGAGTAATTAGCATGTGTCCACTTTAACTGAATGGCCTTCAGGTTCTAACCAGGTGACCCTTTGGTTCCTCATGGGCTCTAATCCCAAACCTGGGCTGCAGCGCACTGGTTTTGCTCTAGTCTAACCACTCCTGCTGCTTAGACAGGAGTGTCCTGTGAAAGATTCATGCCTACAGCTTACTTAGTTTCCAGAAGCAACAAAGTACAGACTGCTGAAGCAATGCTCTGGAGCAATGCATATATATAAGCAAAGAAACCGTGGCAGACAGTACACTGGAAATCATGCTAAGGAATTTAAGAGCATATTCAAATGGCTGCTTCTTAGCTCATTAGAATCCACCAAGAAATGCAATGAAGGTTATCAGATGAGGCAGATAAAATTAGACTAAGGGGTCTGTAAAGATAGAACTTAATGGCAGACACAGAAAGAGCCTTAGCTAGTGGTATCTGAGTATGCCTACAGTATGCGGAACAGATTTACAAGTCAAAATATGGTTACAAACACAAAAGTTTCACTATTGCCTTCATTGTGCTTTAATGCAGCCAGGTCCCTGGTGTAACTATTTCCTGTGGACCTTGCAACATTAATAAATTCATTAATATTCAAGTTAGTGAAGGAAGAAAAAAAACCAAACCCCAAAACAAGTCTAGATCCTAAATGCTTCTTACAAACCAAAGAATAATATTTTCAGATGCTTTACACAACAAGAGCTTGACAAGCTTTTAAACCATGGTATGAGTTTCTCAGAGGTTTCGGAAATTAAGCTAGATGTTTTTCCTATTTTCAGAAATGAAAACCTTAATTAATGCTATGCAAATCAAAGAGGTTAATTAACCTGGACAAGTTTTTGCTAAGTACATTTCAATCTATAAGACAGGCCTGAATAAGTCACACGTATTCCCAGTATTTTTGACTGCTTAAAACATCAGCTCTGGTTCCCATTAATCTGAACAAGAAGCAAGAAGGAAAACTGAAAGGTGGTACACACAGGCAAGTCTGTTACAGACAGCCATGTGTTAATCTCAAATAACATGCAAATGCTTAAGGAATGTATTTTATGAGAGCAGGATGAACTAGCAGGTTTTAATTAGCCAGTGAGCCAGGAGGAGCAATAAAGCAGCAGCTGTACACTACTTTGGGATTCTCCAAAGCAGAATCCATAGAAGAGGTGGCAGCTCACCTCATCTGTCACTACAGTAGTATGTTCTGCTCAAAGAGTGGACTGCACTGTTACTGGCTCTCTGCTTGTACGGTGATCAGGACTCCTACTACTGGGATCCTGAAACGCACCAGCGCTGGCTGTACTGAAAGGTGTTCAGGTGAACTGCTGCTGACAGACCTTTATTTTGGGCCCCTCTAACCTGCACGGAGACCTAAAGCGGCAGAGTGGAATGGCTCAGGCATTTCTACAAAGGTTATAACTAGATCACAGACTATGTAAGATTAAAAACAACTCCACGTTGATTTAATGTTTTCCTACCACAAAAGTAACAAAATGGTTCTTTTGCACAAGCAGTGACGAAGTGTGATTTGTTGTATCACCTGACACTACCAACAGAGACCCTTGTCCAGAATGGCTCTAGATTACCCAAAGCCATTGGCCAACAAAGAGAAATACTGCTACAATGTCTCCTGGTTTCAAAAGGACTAGATCCAGCACAATAAAGAAAAAAAACCAAAAAGCCCCAAAAGAAAAAAGTGTTCAACCTATTTGACAGTACTGCCTCTTAAGCTGTTTTTCATGCTTTGACTTCAGAGATGCAGAAATAAAACTCTCCTCCTCCGCTTCCCCATGCTATGACACATCATGAACACCGGCCACATGCCAAGCAGTGCCTTGGCACATGATCTATGCCTCAGGGAGCTGCAAGCTCCGAGATCGCCTTTCACCGCAGTCACGGATTACTGAAGGGTAAAACAGAAAGCCTGCTTATGCACAGCAACAAAAACCTCTCAGCACATCCCATCCAGCTGTGAAATACCATCTGCTCAGCCCTCCTGCACGCCCTAACTGCTGAAAGTTTACTTTCACAACTAGGCAATCGAGAACACAGTTTTGGAAAAAAGAGAAAGCAAGTGCAGAGAGCAGATTTTTTATGACAAGTTACTTCAAAAAGCTATAGGTAGCTCACAAATGTTTACCATTAACACCCAGCATAAAGAGCATATTCTATCCCATCAATGCCAGGATGCCTTCCAAATAGGCTGCTTTTTCACCCACAATGAAGCAGCTCCTAATTCAGCTTGACGATATCCATATTAATTATATTTGGAAAACGCAAGTGTATCAGCTGCAATTAGACTAACCTTTAAACCCACGTAAAAGGATTTTTAAAAACAAAATCAAATTAACATTAGACCTTAAGGGGTTACCAATGCACTGGATAAAATGCTACCTTCCCTATGCAAGTCAGAGGCATACCACTGAGGATGTTTTACAAAGCTTTAGAAGCAGTCACATCCAATGCAAATACACTTAAAAATCCAGGATATAACCAGCCTTAAAAAAGTAATTTTTAATAAAAATAGAGCACATTCTTAAAATATAAAGCATACAGTCTTGCATACTAAATGATGGTCAAGTCAAATTAATGCACAATATCATTCTCAAGGCAGGCAGCACAAGGCGTTATAATTATATAGCATATATTCAATATTCACAAAAACAAGTTTTCTTCCATAAGTGGTGCAAATATGCCAAACTCAATTGAGACCAGAATTTAAAAAAGAAACAAGGGTTTAAAGCATTCCCTTCCCTACACACCCTCAGTATGAAATGTCAAGTATCTTAACGAAAAAGAACATGCAAACATTCATCAAGAGGTCAGAAGAGCTACTGAGTTTGTGCAAGTTTGTGTAAGGTTTTGCTCTTCAGTTTCCAGGCTACTTGTTACTCCAACAACCCCTCCCTAGGGACCAGCTATTCTTCAAATTTCATTTTATGAATTCCCTTTTAGTCACTGTCCTCCTTCTACCTGAGATGGAGGTGTTGGCTTGCCATTTAGGGTCATTTGCTGGGGTGGCAGATGCCCTGGGGGTGGCACAGGTGTAGTTTTTAACTTCTTTGTGTCCACTTTTGAAGGATGCTCTTCCTCTTCCTCATCTGAATCTTGCAAGCCATACTTGGAAAAGTGTGCCACCTGTGTAATGAGAAGGGCAAATATGTCACACCTTGGAAGAGAGATTTCAGGCACCCATTTCTGAAAGGCCTGAACAATGAGCTGGCATTAACTGTCCACCTTACACAGCAGTTGTGACTCCTGGAACACAATCAGCTTTTGCACAGACCAAGAACATCTGTATGCAGGTCTTCAGTCAAAGAAGTTTTGATTTTGATCAGTTTGGCGAGGACACTTTGCACTACAGCTGCCAGACTTGAGAGAGTTTACAGAAGTTTAGCAAAGTTTTTGAATTGTTAGAATCTCCTGAGAACCTACTTCAGAGTACTTCCAATATTCTTGTAAGTGACTTTACAACTAGAACAAAAACATTACCTTAAACACCCAAGATCCGGTCTCTGGGCGGTATTCCTTGAATCGAGCGCCCTGCTTCCGAGATACAGACTCCAGTCTACCTTCATAATTCATCTCTGCCAGTCGTTCAGGGCTTTTTATCAGGCAACGAGATGTTTTATCTGTAGGCCAGACTCCATCTAAGGTAACTTCAGCTCGTCTGTTAAAGACAGACAGAAGCGTAAGAGACTACAAGGTTTTGAGGCAACGCTATTAAGGTACACATACAGGAGCTGAGAATTGAAACGTGGGCTCAAACCAGCTTTTAAATCCAATTTCTGGTTCAGAAACTTGCAAGCATCTAGTAACTGTATAATGCTGCAATCTGAATGCACACCTCACATTTCAATTTCTTGATAGCTGCCTGCAAACCCAGTAGGTTGTATTATAAAAAACATCCTTACTAGCCACTGTCCCCACACAGAACATACTTAAAAATTACCTATTCAAACCTTCACCAATAGGTGGTTTTCTTTCATCATCAGGGTAAACAATAACTTCTTTTCTACGGATATGTACAATGTCATCCAGATTTAAGTTAGTTAGATTTACTTCTCCTTCAAAGTAAATTGATCCATAACCTGCAAAACAAACCAAAACATCACAATTTGTCCATGAAAAATCTCATGGCAAAGAGCCTCTGTTCCTGCTATACTCCTCCTTTCCTCACCTTACCATCTAGCTCTGTCATGTCTCAAACAACTCCTCCTTCCCAGCATGACAATACCAAGGATTCATTATCAACTTTTTAATAGCCAATTCCTTTGCACAGAAAGCTTTTTGTTATCACTTGGCTATTCATATTGCCAACACAAATACTAAGCATACCCTCAGCTCTATAGCATATTGTGAAAAAGTGTTTTAAAAAATAGTATATACCATATGATTTTTTTTTTTTTTTTTTTTTTTTTTTTTAAGTAAAAGCAGTGAAGAATACAATTTGGGCTGAAGGCTTAGTCAGCTCCAGTGTAGGCAGCAACTAAGATGGAAGCAACGACAATCAGGTTTGCATCAATGCTCCAGCAAGTTTGGATTTTACAACTTTTATGTTTAAGGACAGCAAGCATCTTAAAAGCTGCGGGTGCTTTTGTTCTTTTCATATTCAAGCTTCTCAAGTCATCTCATAACACGGGTTGTTAGCACTACCAATCTGAAATATTACAAGCCTTTGATACAAGTTGTTCGCAATGCAAGGGCACTATTCATAATCATACTGAGGGCATGGAACTCGGATTCAGGTTCCATAGCTTTGAAATACCTGGTTCAACTTTAAGCAACTAGAAGAGCTGTATGTGCTCACCTTTGCGGCCTATGGTGAAGTCTGTCACAATACATTCATTTCTGTCATTGGTAAATCTAGCTAGCTCCTCCATGGACGGGATGGTGTAATAGCCAGCTCTTGTTAGAACAATTCCTACAACAGAAAATTCTTTGAGAACTGGGCTGGCAGCAAATTCCCAGCTTTAGCATTTCAAGAGTTTCATTCCATTTCTTTTGCAAGCCTGGACAACTGAAGGTCCCAAACAAACCAAGAATCAGTGCAACAAAGGCAAACAGAGGAATCAAACCACCTTAATTCCACAGCCTTCATAGCAAATTTAAGACAACTGCTGTGCCAGGTTCTTCCAGCCTAGCAACCTGACATCAGAGATCAATAGCAGATGCATAGGTAAAAAGAAAAATGCAAACACATACAGCAACACTTGACAGAAACACTCCCCAAGCTTTGATAATCTGGGGGCTCAGGCACCTGCTGGCCAAGATGCAGCATCTTTTACATTTAACAGTCTCCAATGCTTTTTCATCTACTGATTTGTCTAGTGATCTTTGAAATCCATTAGGGTTTCTGTAGATGCTTCTTTTGAACATGTCACCTGCTAATTTAATCAGAAGCCACATATTACCTGAAAAGATCTTTTCCTCTTCACCTTCTCCAGATCACTCATGAGTTAAAAAGAAAAACCTAACACATGCCCTTACCTCTTCACCAGCTACAAAGTCTTAGTTAAGGGAAAGGTACTCAAGACCTCTCATAATATTTTCACACTTCTCTTTTTCAGTTTTACTAAACCCTGAGACCAGAATTGAGAGTACTGAAAACACACACACAATGGGTCTAGAGAGACACAACCATGTTCTGTGGTCCATTCCTTTCCTGGCAAACTCTACAATGCAGTTTGCACGTTGGTAACTCCCCCAAACATTAGATTTCTAACTCTAAGATACTGCTCCTGAACGATAGTCAACTCAGCCTACTACTGCAGAACAATTATAGATCGGGTCCTCCTCCTCCCTCTCACACATCTCACTACCTCAATCTAATATAAAATTGGGTGATGAAATTTAATTGCTCATTGACTCATAAAAAATTTCTGCACTAGGTAAGAGACTGAAAAGCAAGATTTGTATTCTGAAAAAAAGAGGAGGGAAAGGAAAAGGAAAAGCTGAGGGTCTAAAACACCAAAAGAGAACTTCCATGAAGCATGCATGAAGCGCTGTCAGGAACTACACATCTACTGCCCCCCTCCCCCCCCAATCTAACCTGCAGGATGCAGATGATGCACTGTTTCAGGCTCCTCTTCACGCTCATCCTGAAGGGAGTCATCATGAAATGAGGCATCTTCACTGCTGCCTTCCAGACCATTTCTTAAGGCCACCCGCATATTCAGAGCCACAATAGTATCATCCACACTGTTCTGGTGTTTGTGCACAGTGTTCTCTGGGGTCTGTGGGATGGGCTTGGCAATGGGGTTAGTGTAAAACCTAGTCACTTCATGATGATCCTCCTCCTCCTCTCGCTCACCATCTTGTCTGTGGTTTTCATCAGGAGGTACTGACAAAAAGAACCTGAAGAAATGAAGAATAAAGTTGAATTATTTAGTTCTAAGGGACTTATGTCAATGTTAAAATTCTGGTGTCCTTTCATATAAAAATGGCAGGGTAAGCAGACTGAGGGAAGCCATTATTCCCCTTCGCTCTGCACTTGTTAGACCACCTCTGACATTCTGCATCTAATCTGAGGCTCTCCCTACAAGAAAGACAATGATAAGACTAGGGGAGGGGTACCACGATGGTCAGGGGACTAAAGCACATGCCCTGTGAGGAGAGCTTGAGGGAAATGCAATTGCTCAGTCTGGAGAAAAGGCTTACAGGAGGGTGCAATAGCAACCTTCTAACACCAAAGACAAAAGTTAGACTCTTCAGATATGCATGGCAGACGGATGAGAAACAACAGTCAAATTAAAACAGGGAAATCCATGAGGACAGTCAAGGGTTGGAAAAGCGACACAGAGAGGCTGCAAAATCTCTATCCACAGAGGTTTGAGAGACCCAACTGGACAAGGTCTGCAATGACCACGTCTGAATTCAGTGTTGAGACTGCTTGTGCAACAGACCCCTCCCAAGGTCACTTCCAACTGAATGATTCAATGATTCATGAAGCAGGCTGCTGTGGGCTTTTGTGCCCAAACTACACACAGTTTTAGAACGGGATGATTAAGTCTTGCAGGCACCATGATCAAAATCAAAATTGAGAACATTGTTGTGACAGTCACTCCAAAACACCAGCTTCAGAGAGCTGCCTGTTGCACCTGCCTACTGGCAACACAGCTAACAAATGCCTCTGCCCCATTATGAACTGCTCAGGTCAGGACTTAGGTGATCAGAAACAAGGTTCCCCATTCCCATAATCAGTTCATACTTCTAGTAGCTTTAAATAAAATCAAAAAGTTGAGCTGCTCAAGAATTTTTCCAGCCTCCGATTTAAAAAAAAAAAAAAAAGAGTTAATCTGAAATACAGCCACAGATTTTTTTTGAGGAAGTAGGTATTCAGGCATCTGAGGGGAAGAGAGGGCCTTAGAGACTCCTCTTTTTAATATGTAGAAAATACATTACTATTATGCGACATTTGGATCAGTGGAGCTTCCTTGCAATTCCCACATTACTGAGAACAACTAAGCAGAAGTTCTTCTAACCTCAGGGTCAGGTTTATCACCTTCCTCAAGAAATGGCCTAGTTTCTCGCTACAGGGAATGCAGAGAGACATATCCAGAAAAGAAGTCATTCCTCTTTGAACCCCTCATTTTGGATGGAATGAATCGGTATGTGACCACACAGGAAAAATATACAGCTAGTTTAAGAGGAAATGAATCTCACAATAGGTCAACCTGCTTCCAATGAACAGCTAAGACGACATCCCTGAAAATAACTACCAATTATTCTATTAATAATAATTTAGAGACAGGCATAACCAGTTTGCATTCCTCGTAAGTATAAACACCTGCATGATGAATCAACATACCGATCTCCATTCTCTGGATACTCCGATGGAGAAGCCAGGTCTTCATTTTCACGATTAACAGGCGAGAACAGATTGCTACTGTTGAGATTCTTCAAAACCAACTTTTTGATGCTCTTCCTAAACAAAGCACCAAAGAGAAATTTGGATATATCCACTGCATAAATATATATTTCATGCTTAGTTCACGTGCTCCAGGGACCAGGAACCAGCTGTATAACACCTGATCTCACGCTCAGGACATCTGAAGTCTTCTGTAAGTGCACTGCAGTAGCTGAGATACTAAAACTCTTTTTGGAATTTCATTCAAGGCTTTGGTTTATGAGTAAACATAAAAAGCACAACTCATTGAAAGCTTCAAAACCCAAGGTCAGTAAACCACAGTATTATCTGTTTTACAAAACAGTACTTTTCCAGCAGAAGCACAGAACCCCACAGAGAACGTCTGGCCCACAGATGCAGGTGATTCTTTACTACAGGGTCACTTTAGGAACAAATCAATGGCCAGACCAGGGTTCACTGCCTGCGGTCTGAAGATCACTGAACATCTATGCCAGTTACACTCAAAGCAGTCTAAGTATCCCTTTGCTCTGATCTTTTGTTCATTTGGTGGTTTTCAGTAAAACACTGAGTAATTCCATACTCTGCTCTCTCCCTGGAAAGTGAACAGATGGTTCAGGCTAAATTAAAGACAAACCAAGTTCACAAAAGTTACAAAATGTTTTTAAAAAGCCTATGCTCAGAAGTACTTCCAATGATTGATGCATCTTTCTCCAAAGGTTGTTTTTTGTTGTTTTTTAACTAAAAAACCAAAACTTTCCAAAACCCTTTTCAATTGAATGCCACTGGTGCTCTCAAAGACTGAAACCAAAAGCTTCAGTAGGGTAGATCCACAACATCATTATTAATTTCTCACAGAAACATCTGTGTATAGGACCAGTGCTAGGCTATGGAAATGTCAGAAATCTGCCTTCATATTGAGTGCATTAGCAAACCTAATGACACTTCCACTTCTGAAGCAGAAAATATTATGCTGTACAAGCTTTCCTTGTAATATTCCTAATTGACTTTATACAAGCTTCGCTCCAACCATGGGATGACCTCATTTTACAGCTTATTTGACTTTAACAGTTTAAACTGACCATTTTCATCTCCTCTACAGAAAACATTTCTATTCAAATTTTACACAAAACCTGTTATTGCCATTCATATTTGAACCAGGTCACAAAACAGTCATGGAATTCAGGATACTATACAGGAGTTTACTTAATCTGATCAGAAGATTCTTGCACCACCTACTCCCTGCAACATACACAAAAGAAAAACTAACTTTGGCATGAATGCACCATTGGATAGGGATGGCTCGTCATCATCAAGACCATCAAAGAGATGAGATTTAGCAGAGCCAGCTGACTGCAAAGCTTTTGGTCGCACTCTGGTCGCTGGACGCGGAGTCAGTTTGTAGTGGGTGGGTGTTGTTAAGGCCTTCTGAGCTGCTGGGTTAGTTGGTTTCAGCCTCTGAAACAAAAAGATGTAGAATTAGAATTTTCATACCACTTATTGTAAGGGTTTGTGGACAGTGAGAGTGCCTGCTTTGTTAAGGCTATCCAGTCAAGGACGTTTTAAATGTAAAGGAGATAATAAGTAAAGGGGGAAGCAATAAACAAAACCAGAGACACAAAGCTGGTGTACAACAGGTAACGGAAACAATGCCGAAGACCAAAAGTCTCCAGTCACTCACTGATGGGCTATTAAGAAACTACAGGCACAGCTTTGGAGAGGGCCAGCCTGGACCTCCTGTCCAGGCTGAGTGAATGTGGGGACAGCTACGGTCAGGCATGTGGGCACCCTGGGCCAGTGGCACCAGCAGCAAGAGGAAGCCCCAGGGGCTGGAGCAGAAGAAGGTCTCTGCTCCAGCCTCTGGGATGGGACCAGGTGTAGCTACTGGGGACGACTAGGGTGAGTGAAGGTCTCAGCAACATCTACTGGAACAAGACCACAGCTCTCTGGCCCATGTGCCTGGGCGACAGCTGCTGGCAGTAAGGGACAGGCAGAGCACCTGCATCATCCCCAAACCTCATGCGCGTGGGGATTTCCGTGTGTAATTCACTAGCAAGCTTCAAGTTGGACTTGCCCATAAGTAGGAGGCCCTGGGTCCTGGCAGGGACTATCGAAGAGGCAGAGGACTTGTGCTGGTATCAAGGGATCCGTGAGCACAGGGTGCCCAGGAAATGAGCATGCAAGTGCGTGCATCTTATTGCAGCAAGCAACAAGCTGGACTAGCCTGCTCTTTGGAGCAGGTAATAGGGCTCAAGTTCTGGGCAGGGCTATCAGATGGACAGAGGGACCATGCTAATGCTTGAGGGATCCATGAATGTGTGGATGAGTCTAGAGAGTGTGACCACATGTGCTTTCACTTGGGAACTTCAACTGTTATCAACCAAGGAGAAGGAAGGGGACATGGCTGTATATGCTTATGTTTTACAGGAGTCCTGGTAGTGTTACACATGGGTGCTGCTGAAGGCAGTGCCTTGTCTGTGGCTGCGCAGCCAGCTGTGTCAGTGTACTCTGTGCGTGTGCGTCTGGGATACGTACTGAGCTTCACAACTGATTGTGCCTGCAAATGGGAAAGCAAGAGCCACATCCATCAGCCTGGGAAGGAGACCCCCTGGGTCTCTGGGCATACACTGCTGGGCTCCAGCAGTTGGGCAGGAGTAATCTCTAGCCCCTGGAATCCACCCATGGGCAGCAGCCATTTAGAAACCTCCCTTAACACTTAAAAAGACTGAAAAGTATTTCTTTTGTTGTCTTTTAAAACAAACCAACAGGGTATGGTTTGTCAGAGACTGTCATAAAAGAAGTCATAAGCAAAGCTTAAGCTAAGCACTAAAAATATTCCAAGCATAGACAATTACCCATCTTTATTCTCAACTAGCAGCACTGAGCATAAGAAGAACTCCAAAGCCAAGGCTCCGATGTGCTCAAAAGCAGTAAAGAAAGCCACAGTAAAAGCAGTTTGCATCCTGGAGAGCATAAAAAGCCACTGCACCGATATGAGTATACAGATGGCAACTTATTTGCTGCTCACTGCATACTTCAAGGAAGATAGTGAGCACAAAATATAAAGTCATTTCAAATCTTACCCAGAAAGCAAGTGAAATGTTTATGTGCACTTACCTCTTCTTTCTTCTTCGGGTCTGACATGGGGTTTCTGAAGAGTGGAGAATCTCCAAAGGGTGAGTAAGTCAAGCTATTGAGATGCTGCTGAAGGACGGCTTGCTGGGCAGCTGATGCATTTGGGTCTGTCAGTGCTATAAAAAGACAAATTTTTAGCATCTAAACAGTTTTACTAATAAAGCCAAAGTAGGTAGAAAAGACATCCTTTCAATCAGAGGATCCCCTCACAGGAATTCAAATTTCTATACAAACTTCAGCATTCCTTTCCCCCGCTCTTTAGTCACCATTTCTGCAGCAGTCTGATGGCAGAAATCAGATTCTGTTCCTCCATTAGAATTTGCAACCACATTCAACAAGTTTTTATTAGTGACAAGCTGAGGGCATGGAAAGCTACATATCAGTAGAATGAGCCTGGCCTGCCAAAACCTTTAACTAATATGTTTGACTTCTGAATCATCTTTTAAGAAGAAAACAACCAACCAACCAACCCCCCCCCCCGAAAAAAACCCCTGTGATGCAAAGTTTTGATATTCTTGCTACAGCAATCAAACTTACAGGTCTAGAGTCCTCTCTGCAACGAAGGCCTCAGTTTTATCTCTCCACCTTCTAGCATCTAATTTTAATTCCCATTAAAATACTCTAAGTGTTCACACTATGAAGTGTTTTGCGCAACCTAAAGCAGCTTAATTCTACTTCCAAGAAAACCAGATTGAACCTATGCCTTCCCAAAGAAGAACAAAATTGCTCTGAGAAACAAAGGCTTACTGTCAGACAAAGTCTACAAGGAAGTCAAGAGTAGAGTTTGAGACAACTGGTTCTTCCCAGATCAAAAGCTGGTTTAACTGAGCAGACCTTAACCAGCAAGACCCCTCCTTATGCTGCCCCACTGCAGGCATTGCCTAAAAAGCCAATACTTGAATCATCTGTAGAGTTACATCAAGAGAGGGCCAAGCATAACAAATATAGAAGTATGATGGAAGCAAGACAAATGACTGCAACACACTGATGAGAGTATTTCATCATGATAAGAACGTAGCTCCCCTCAACCACATTTTGCCTGTCGTAACTAGTATATGAAGTTACTTTGACGGGTGTTCACAGGATCACAGACCAGCAAGGCTGGAGGTACATCTGAAGGTCATCTTTTTCATCAAATCATCATAGAATCACAAAATAGTTTGGGTTGGAAGGGACCTTGAAGATCATCTCATTCCAACCCCCCTGCCATGAGCAGGGACACCTTCCACTAGACCAGATTGCTCAAAGTCCCATCCAACCTGGCCTTGAACACTTCCAGGGATGGGGCATCCACAGCCTCTCTGTGCAACCTGTGCCAGTGCCTCACCACCCTCACAGTGAAGAACCCCCTTACATCTGATCTAAATCTGTCCTCTTTCAGTTTAAAGCCATTACCCCATGTCCTATCACTACACCCTTGTAAAAAGTCCCCTCTCCAGCTTTCTAGGTACTCTAGGTACTAGGTACTACTAAGGCCGCTATAAGGTGTCCCTGGAACCTTCTCTTCTCCAGGCTGAACAACCCCAGCTCCCTCAGCCTTTCCTCATAGCAGAGAAGCTCCAGCCTCTTTGTGGCCCTTGTGTCTCATGCTGGGCAGCCCAGCACTGGACACAGCACTCCAGGGGAGCCTCAGCAGTGCTGAGCACAGGGGAAGGATCACCTCCCTCCTCCTAATGCAACACAGGACACCATTGGCCACCTTTGCCACGAGGGCACATTGCTGGCTCGTGGTGAACTTGGTGTTCACCAGGACCACCCCCAGCCTTCTCTGCAAAGCTTCTTCCCAGCCAGGTGGCCCCCAGCCTGTACTGGTGCCTGGGGTTGTTCCTCTCTAGGGCCAGGCCTGTGCAATTCTCTTTGTTGAACTTCATGAGATTCCTGCCAGCCTCTTCCTCCAGCTCGCCAAGATCCATCAGGATGGCTGCATGACCCTCAGGCAAATCAGCCACCCCTACTCTTCCTTTTGTCACCTGTACACTTAACAGAAGTGCTCCTTGTTGCCTTTGACATCCCTGGGCAGATTCAGTTCCAGTTGGGCTTTGGCATTCCTAAACCCATCCCCACACACTTGGACAATGTCTCTGTATTCTTCCCAGATTACCTGCCCCTGCTTCCACCTCCTGTATGCTTCCTTTTTGTGTTTGAGCTTTACTGGGAGCTCCTCATTCATCCACACAGGCCTTCTGTCATTTTGCCTGACTTCCTGCTCACTGGGATGGAAATTTCCTGAGCTTAGAGGAGGTGATCCCCAAATATCAACCAGCGTTCTTGGGCCCATCTTCCCACATAGTGTCATGTGCCATGTGTGTGGTGTTGTTCCCCCGCCCCAAGTTTAAAATAATTTTCCTGAAATGGCAGCCTCAGGGGGCTAGAGCATCAGTTATGTATGCCATTCATCTAAAGTGCTCAGATCTGCCAAACAGGGTGAACGCTGCTGGAAGTGGTAGACATTTTAACTTACAAAATGGTAGCACAAGTGTCCGAATCTAAAGACCATTTATTTCACCAGTGGCACAGCATACCTGCTAAGTAAGTCCCTCTAGCTCTCCTACCTGGAATTACTGAAGAAGCTAATGCTACATTTCCCCCCCTTTTTTTTTGTAAGCACCTACTGTTGCTGTGCCAAATTCAACAATGGGAAATACGTTAGTAATCTCAAAGACAAAGTTCTAAAACAGCTGCAATTATTAGCAATGTTAAGCAACTTTGAATTACTTAAAAAAATATATATAAATAATTAGCACAAAACAATGTTAGTAACGTGGTCTCCACTGCTACCAAGAACAGAAATCGCCTCAGATGGATGCTAAAACATTTTTCCCCCCTCCAAAGCATTTGGGTGGGATGTGCTCCTATGTTTAGGCATATCTGAAACAAGGGAGGAAGCAGCAATTAAACTCGGGTTAATGTACACTTACCGACAGCAGGCTGAGGGGCTCCAAAGCCCAGAGTAGCTGTTGATGTATTGAATCCTGGTGCTCCAAATGCTCCTGTTCCTAGCGTTCCACCAAGTTTAGGCTGGGTGTTTCCAAATAAAGAAGTCTGTCCTGCCCCAAGAGCTGTAGCAGGAGAGATGACTGTCATTTACTACAAGACTGTGACAAACTAATAAGCCAATTTATCCCACAACAAAGAATCAATTATTTATTAAACTGCAAGAAACATTCAACATGTCCACGAATGCTACAGACACTCAAGACTCATGCAATCAGACCAGAGGCTTCAAACACAGAGGACACCACCAGTTTTCTGAGCCATTAGCCACCACTGTAAGCAATGCTGCCTACAATTTCTAAAAGGTTGCTTAGCACGGTGTTAGCAAGCTCTACTTGGTTCTGATATGATACAGATTCATGGCTTCAAGCTAAAACATCTACAGCCTTTACTGCATTGGAGTTAGCAAGTAATACCAATGCTATAGTATCACTGAAGTTTGAGGACTATGCTTAGGCTGACATGAAATAAGCTAGTAAACTGTTTACCTGTTCCAAACCCTGTTCCAAGTCCAGTTCCCAGAGTCCCAGTTGCAGGCTTATTTCCAAACAAACTATTTCCAGCAGTGTTGGCACCAAAACCTTCAAGAATAGAAGCAGTAGCTCGTTAATCTAACACTATTAGAGATTAAATTAAAACCATCGATTTAAATAAATAAGCATCACCGGCTCAAAGACAGCCCTGCCACAGTTAAGGTCAAATTTCACACGCTGTTTCCAACAATGCAAGTTAAATTGACAAGCAGCAAGAAGGGACTTCAATGGTAAAAAAAAATGTATTTGAGTTATGAACATAATACTGAAAACATCAGTAGAGAAAAATACTGGTTTGCCTTCTTAAGCTTTTCAATTTGTTACAAACTTTCAAAGTTTTACTGAAAGCCAGAATGGACATCATGATGTTGTATCTGGTAACACAATAAAATGTATTAAGTTTCTTCAACTGCTTGGAAGGAAAAAAATCCCGTTTTATACTATTTATACCACACACGTACTTCTCTGATTCTTACTGACAAAACAGGTCACAACTCAGATTCATACAAGCACACAGTTCAAAGACACATCTCTAATTCTAACTGAGTACAATCCAAATCTAACATTAGACAGATTAGTTCTTAAACTGAAGACTGTGAAATCATCCTATGGTTGGTTAGTATGCAAAGAAAGAATTAAACTAGAAAACTGCAGTCATGGACCAACATCAGAAACACCTTAGAACCAAACTCCATTTTTCCTATAAACTGTACCACTGCGAGCAATGCAGGCAAATTAAAAACATACTACAATCAGTATTGTTCACTACCAAACACTGTCAACACACTAAGGTGGCTATGAAGCTCTTAGAGAACCGCAGAACAAGGGACTTGGAAGCAACTTTCACAAATACCATGGTAACAGTTTGCCCAAGGCTGGTCACCACAATGAAACTGTGCTTGCTAAGGTGCTGCCCTGGCAGTCTGAGAGCTTGACAATTTCTTCCCTCTGTCTATTCTGGCAGGCTGCTACGGCAGGCTAATTGTATTTTAGACTTTATTGCTGATATTAAAATATTAAAATAAAAAAGGACAGATGTGAGGATCTAAAACCATTCCTGCTCACTTTCAGGAATACAGTTTTCTTGCTCTCAGATTAAGAAGGAAAAAAAAAAACCAAAACAGACTTCAAGAGAAGTCCTGTGAAGGAAGACTATCATTTACTTAGACTACCGCTACACATTTCTCCTGCTCAATCACACACTCATTCAACACCAGTTCTCTAACATTAGTGTCAGAGGCCAACATTAACACAAGATGCAGTTCTTCAGGACTTTGATTCTTCACGTCATGAAAGACAACAGCTACCAGTTAAACTGGAACCGACTGTTTCATTTTACCCTCACTCCAGTGCAAGATCTCCTTATCCCTGCCATCAAGCCACAAGTATCACTGGTTTTACCCTATTTCCTTCAGCACTCCTTTGCAACCATAGTGTATTTACAGCCTCTTAACAAACCTCTGTGTTGTATGAATTCTTTGATTTGTTCAAGAGTTTTCAGTTACAGGTTACACCTTCTCTTAAGCACTCACTGGAAGAATGGTACTTTTACTTAAATATCTACCTTCTTGAGTCAGGGAGTACCACCAAGAGGAAAGATATAAAACAGCATCAAAGACGTTTCCCTGCAGCAACATGCATCAGAAGCATGGCTTACCTGAGAATTTTAACATTCATTATCATTTAGCATATGATATTCAGCAGCCAGGTGTGTGGTATACGCAGTATAGTTTTAAGTGATTGAAATCCCACTTTTTTTTATATGTACCAAAATTGGAAGTGTTTGTATTGGTTCCTAAAGTCAGGGTTGGTTTGTTACCAAAGAGCCCGCCGCCTGTGGTTGTACCAAACGAGGGAGCACTGGTCGTGGTGGTTCCAAATCCAGCAGGCTTGTTACCAAACAGGGTCTGAAAGGAAGAAAACATGAATTTGGAAACCTGACAGACTGATATTAAAAGAATTGCATTAAGTGTTTCACTGTAGGCAAGAAAGCAGAACTAACACCAAGCACAACTGAGACCACACAACCCAGACTCCCAATAGTGGTGTGTTATCGCAATCTATAGGCAGTGTCTGTGCATATACCAGTTCAGAGTCTCTTGCTGTCTTCTATCAGTCAAGACATTATTTGTTAAAAAAATTGTTTCTGCAACACTAGTTCTATTACACATGCTTATACCGTATCCTTCAGTTTACACAAAACCACATGATTTTTGCATCTCAGGCATCTTAACTCTTAAGACAATGCAAGTTTCATGAGGTCGAAACCCAGGAACAGGACTCTAAGCCATCTGTTTTTATTTTCCTTTATTTTTTTTATTGTTAAGGTACAGACATACCGAACCGCCAACACCAAATCCTGTGTTAGCTTGTCCAAAAAGACCAGTTCCGGTTCCAAATCCAGTACCAGCATTTGTATTGGCAGCTGTTCCAAAAAGGCCTCCAGGTTGTGAGGGCTGGGTTACCCCAAAGAGACCCTATAAACAGGAACTAGGTTAAGATACTGCTGCAACGCTTTTCAAGTCTAGCACTGATGATAACAGAGCTAACACACAAAGTCAGTTAATAAAATGATGCTACAATACTACCATTTTTGCTGGGGGAAGAAGGTGGGTGAAAAGCATTTCAGAAGCTTTAGTCATTCTCAAAAAAATTAGTTACAAAAAGGAAATAAAAAAAAAAAAATCAAAGAATTTATGCTCCAAGCTGAAAAGGATATTGGAATTTCTTCATCATTGAGTGAGGGAGATGGATAAGAAATATTTCACAGGGTGTTCTGGGAGAAGTCACAACATATTCAGAAAGAATATAGTATATTTGGAGCCAAATTCCCTAGCTATGCAACAAGTTACAGCTATGTAGCATACTTCTATCAAAAGAACTCATGACTGCTGGTCATTAGTTGCCAGAAAGTACAGAATTGTTAATGAATTCCCACAAAATGTTAATAATGGAATTATATTATCCACGTGAACATGATCAGAAATACTTGAACTGATAGAGAGAGCAGACTGCTTCAAGAAGGGAATGGGAAAAGTTATTTGTTACAAGCTGTATTGCTGTCCAATTATCACGAATGAAAAATTCTGACTGGCAAGAAGCTGCTAGCTCAGAGAGCAGCGTTCGAAGCTTTGCATCCTAGTTTTATGAAGCTGTACAATTTGAGGAAGATCTAAATCACTGTACCGCAGCCTCTTGCATCTAGCTGGAGTAGTTATACCACAACTTACACCTTTAAGGGTTCAAACAATTTGTCTTACCATTGTGTTCGTGTTCGGCTGTCCTAGAGTGGTATTGCCAAAAGAAAACCCAGTGTTCTGCGTTGTTGTGGCTTGACCAAATGGTTTGTTAAACAGACTTGTAGTTTGAGATTGCTGACCAAAAAGACCCCCTGTCGTTCCTGTTCCAAAACCAGTTGTACCTACGACATATAAACACATTGGTTAAAAACTCCTCAAGGATTTATCCAAACCCACTACATTTCCACACCTGGCACATTCAAACAGGAGAAAAGATGCTTCAACTCAATGGAAAAGCAAAACACCCCGTGTCATCAACACAGCGCAGCACCTGCGTTCAGATGGAAGTAGTTTGTATTAGGTAATTCATCAGGTTCTCCTTGTCCTAAAGTCAGTGTGAGCATAACACCGAGGAATTACCAGCCTGTTTACCTCGCAGATAGATCTGACCAAAAAGATACCAGCTTTTATATGATCAGTTTGTTCTTCACCGTACAAAGAAAATGGTACCATGAGCACCTGAAAAGGGCTCACTGGGCAAGAGGCAGGCAGCCAATGCCCTGCACAGCAGTTCTGTTTTATAACCCACACAATTACTACTACAGAAACTTCTACCTGAACTTCAAATATCATCTCCCTTTTTCTCCTCAAAGGAAAAGGGCTGTTTACATGTGGTGAAAATGGTATATGCACAGACAAGAGCTCTTGCTCCTTCTCACAATTGCCATTGCTATCTCTGCAGAACTAGGTGCTTTCTTTGGAGTTGGCTCCACAAGAAATACACGAAGCCCAGCAAAGCTGTCAGGTTGGGCAGTCCCTGTATTTTAATGAACCATACCTTTGCAGGGTGGACAGGAATATGGCCACCTGTATGTTGATCTTTCTCAAGGATAGCAGCTCAGATCAACCCCCACAGGCCTTAAACAAGCCCAGAGATTAAGGCCAGCAGTACCCGTCACTAAGGACAGGCACAATTCTAACCCAAGACACTACAGCCTTTCTTACAGCAGATAATCGCTTCCGTTACTACAGACCGTAGGATTTTGATCTTCTGTTTATAGTCTTAATGCCACATATACAAATATCTACTTACTTTTAAGTTTGCAGCAGAAACTAGTAAAAATAGAATTTGTGTTTGAACTTTTCAGCACTATTTGCTTTATGCTAAATTCAAAAAGGTCCACTAACCAGTTAGCCCAACTGACCTGCAACTACCAGACATACAAACACTTATGTAAATTAGTTACTTCATACCTGGCTTTTACTTTTTGACCAAGGATGCCAAAATGGATAGCGTGAAACCAGGATGGCAGGACATGTAACAGGTCCACATCCTAACCCTGATCTACTGTGAAGAAAAGCTCCTGGCAAATTCTAGTGAGGCTACTATAAATTAACTTGACCATTTCCAGGGAATTTATGTTTGCTCATTAGCAGAAGTAAAATCTGGACTTCACCATCAACCAGCTGATGCCATTACCCTACTGATCATTAGCAGTTTCCTGGTGGTTTTACTTCAAATTGTTTTACTCGCTCATGTGAACTAGCTGACTAGCCAGATGCTCCAATGAACTGCCTTCCAGCAAAACTTGGGAGATGCAGAGGAAGTTTGCAATCCCTGAAGAGTAAGTAAATAGAGATTTCTATGGCAAAGAACCTGATTATTGAATGTTGATAATACAACGAGTAAAAGTCTGAGCTTGCACCAATGTTTCCTCATCTTCTTTTCATTACAGAATTTTAAATAGCTTAACAGAATACTTGCGTATCCAGTCACAGCAATGACAGGGGACAGGCAGTACTCACTGGTTCCAAAAGCAGTTTTATTCTGTCCATATGAAAAGCCTGTGTTAGTAGTAGAAGAGCCAAAAAGTCCTGTAGCTGTACTTGATGTAGCAGTAGAAGACCCGAACAAGCCTGCAGCTGCTCCTGCTCCTACAGGATTTGACGGCCCCTTCCTATTTGCCTGGTAGTCTTCTAAACGAAGTTCCTAGTAAATGAAAACCCAGTTCTCTTTACACATTCTTTTTACATAGGGTGAGGTTAGAACAGTGTCATTAGCATGTTTACACAGCATTCAAGCCTACACCAAGATGAGGGTATCAAGAAAAGCTGTAACACCTACATTTTTAAAAAGAAGGATGCCATAAACAAGACCTAAACTTAGATTCATGTTTGGGCTTCAATTTTACTTCCCAGAGCTTTTTCAGATCTTTTGAGTAGAAGACCTGTTTTGAAGTATCAAATAAGTCAACTTAAACAGAAAGGCTTCAGGTTAAATCCCTGGGAACACTAGTTTGTATTAAAGAACTCTGAGTTCTGTCTGAGATTCTGCCATTATCTCAGCAGTGCAGGATTGCTCCCAACAGGATCTCTCACCCTCCTGGTATATGGTGAGATGGAATTTCAGCTCTTCAAAAACTGCAGCGTTGAGCACTTAAAAACAAATGCATCGCCATATTAATTGCATTAAGTGTTTTACTTGATGATAGCTCTCTTCTGTGAGTGATGCAGATATTGAGGGTTGTACTCATATCAATGAGCATAGAAGATACTTACTACAGTCAAAAAAAGGTGTATTAAACCAACACTAACAACAGCCAAACAAGATAAGCATGTTTGAATGCTCACTGACTAACCTCAAGAGATTTGCTTTCATATTCTTTCATAGCAGTAATACATTGGTGCTTGGTATTGATGTTAGTGCTAACTCCAGATTTCACCATAGTATCTGTACCGGTTGGTGGCTGCAAGAGAAGAGGTTAAGACATCAAATTTAAAATCCAGATAGACTTTTGTTAACACAGTTAGCACTCTCTCGGCAGATGCCGTTAAAACCTAACTTTAGCACAGGACCTGAAGCAGTGTTATTACTGTTACCTGTACAGCTGTGGCCTCACCCAGTGATGAGGCATGTTTAGTGGCAATCAGTAGTGGAAATTACCCTAGTAACACTCAAAAAACCTGCAGTGCAATTCCTTTTTTGGTTTCACTTTAGAAGTAGTTTACCTAAATTTGTGATACAAATCCTCTAGCTATGCATGGATTTCATTATCCCACTTTTTTTTTTTTAACTGCACTATGAAAATACACATCAACGGCACTCAGACTGCCCAAGTTATCATCACAGTTCTGTCTATGTCCCAAAATAACAAAGTCTCAGTCTGTTAAATCAGCTCAATCTAGAAACGAAGAGAGCTGAGATTTGCCTGAACAATTATTTGGGAAAAAGAATACCTCCTTCCAGCAGATATCAGTTACCCCATTTCCATGATGGCTTCTTTTCTGAACCACCCGCTATTTTCAACTGCCACAGAACTTTCAAGATGTTATTCAACCCTTTCTTAAAGGGAACTCACCCAGAAAACACAAGGGATCAGTCTTCACATTTCATTTTACATTTCCAAAGCCATGCTGACTTGTAAGAGAATTGAATTTATTTTGACCCATTCCAAGACATCTTTAACCCGTATTGCTGTTAGCATTTAGCATTGATCACCCAGCATTCTGTGGCACTTCCTACCTTCCTGAGAAGGCTCAATTTTAAGAGCTGCTTTACCTCTTCAGCTTTCACACAGCTGTAAACCTAGCAAGTCTAGATAGGGCATTACTCCACCGTGTTTGAGAAGTCTGTCAAATTCAGAATTAAAAAAATGCTAGTTCTTTGGATTTAATTATACATCCTACTTCCACTGCAACAGTTCCATGAAAGGGGGTGTTTTCAAATAATTTCCAAACACTACATACTTCCATATGAACTACTCATTTTTTTTTTCAGCTCAGTGACCAAGACAGTACTTTACCAAGTAACTACAAAATGTAATGCTTCCTACAGTAAACAGGCTTGATTAAGAAGGAAAAACAGAACTTACATTAAACTTAATAGTCGTGCCAGTTGGAGCAGCGGTAAAACTAGTTGGGCCAAAAAGAGAGCCAGATGTACTCCCAAAAGGATTGGAAGTAGTGTTAGTGGTTCCAAAGAGACCTCCACTGCTGGTACTAGTTCCAAAGTCTTAAAATAAATAAATAAAAAAAAAGATCAGTACTAAAACAAACCTGAATTTTAAAACTTAAACCAAATATTTTATTCAAATTACAAAATAGTTTAGAAATAGAAGAAACTGCTAGGAATTTTTTTTTTTACAGCAGAGCTGGACAACCAATAGTCTGATAATGCAATGTTCTGCTGTAGAAGACTGCCCCTAACTCACCACCCCAGGAAACACTAAAATAACCACAGCAGCCAGTTTCATTCTAGTCCTGACAATGCTAAGAAAATAACATGTATAAAGGGAATCAATGAGGTTTCTTGTCTCTTCTCATAAGGGTCTGCAAGCAGTTGCTTCTGCTTTGGGGAATTACAATAGAGTTTAAGAGGCATTTCAAGCATTCTAGTGCCAGAAGCAAAACCAACTATAACTGCTCTACAACAGCAGAATAAAAAGCTAAAATCAAGCAGCAACAAAAGATATTCAAGAATAGAAAATGCCAGCCAACCACCTTTTTCAACTTATTTCAAAACTCATGGCTAGAATCACAGCTACAGATTTTGTAGCCTATCAGGCTCACTCTTGGCTACTGTGGACCACAATAATGTCACTATATCCTTCAGGAGAAAAAACCACGAAAACCCTACATTAACACTTGTACCAGATCCACACGTACATCCAGCGTTCTGTGCCCTTCAATTAAAGAAAATAAGCAATGCTCAAGGGAGATGCAGCAGTTTTACTCACTTCCAAACCCAGCTGGCTTATTCTGTGCAAAGGCATTATTTTGGGATGAGAAGAGGCCTCCGCCAGTGCTGGTAGTTCCAAACAGGCTATTTGACGTCCCAGTTGATGTTCCAAACCCAAAGCCAGTGCTTGTGGAGGAGGTGGCTGGCTGATTAAATGTAGTCGAACCAAATAATCCTCCTGAAGACAGAAACAGACTATTAATCTTTTGCAATCATCAAGTGCTTGGGTTTTTCAGGGTGTTTTTTTGTTGTTGCTTTTCTTGATGGTTGCTTGGGTTTGTTCCCCCCACACACTTCAATAAAATCCTTCTTTCAGGGATTGCATTCCACTACAACCGTAACACAACAATACCTGGTTTTGTCTGAGTACTCCCGAAGAGGCCTCCAGTATTATTGTTCGACCCAAAGGCTGATGTTCCAAACGCTCCTCCACTTGTAGTACCAAAGCCAGCATCTGAAAAACAACATTATAGTTCAGATGAAACCAAATTCTTAACGTGTGTACTAGAAACTAAATGCTGTCACTGCCTTTTTAACTTTCCAAAAGTAGTTTGTGCACAACTACCTATACATCAGTGTGTGGGACATGTGAAGTGGTACAATTAATAATTCTACAGAGCTCTTGAAGCAAAAGGCTATAATATTTGAGTCGGCCACTTCTACAGAATGGAGAGACCCTCCTCTGCAAGACCTCTAACACTTCTATGGTGCCTGGAAGTTGCTCTTCTCGTACCTTGGTTTAGGAGCAATATAAACATAATTATTATGTTTCCTTCCAAACAAACAGGGCATACAACCAGTTTATGGTCTGCTTTAATGGCTAAAAGCTCACTCATGGTATTTACAATGTATATGTCCAGAAGACACTCCTCAGATTACATGCTTTTTCTTTCCAAGTCTTCCCAACATATTCCAGGTCTGATTGAAAGAATCTTCCCACCCACCCCATCAAGATGGCCTTCATCTAAGCATTTGAGTTTCCACTCCTTTTATAAAAGGAATTTTCAATGCCTATACATGGAATCCCAGTATCTACCCAAATTAAAAGCTTGGTTAGTGGAGAAGCCTCGGGCTCCTGAACCTGATTCACTACAAAGCAAGCGAGCTGGACAGCCCAGCAGCACTCCAATTCCATCACACAAAAAATCACCACCCCTGCCTGACCCTCTAGCTGCACCCCTAGGAAAAAATACATTAAGTACTGAAAAGTTAGTTTGGACACATTACTTACTTTGCCCAAAAGTTGAAGTTGTCCCAAAACCAGTGCTGCCTCCAAAAGGAGTTCCAAAGGATTTGTTAAACATTTTCAGGATGTATCAGGTTTTCCCCCTAAATCTGGAAAGAATTCAGCTTTTATTTAAAGCTTATCTTGAAAACTCATTTTTCATCTACCTCATTGTTGATGTAAGCAATCTAATTTGAGTACTTAAGCCATAAAATGCATGACAGCATGTTAAGTCACACTAAGCAATTTAGAACACTGTCAGAACCTGGAAAGGGACAAGAACACTAATACTTCAGTGACATCACAAGTAAGCCGTCTTCCACCCTTAATTATGGCTAGATTTTCTGTACATCTTTCAGACTGGAAAAAAAAAAAATCTAATAAATTAAACTATTCCCCCCGACCTACGTGTTGTCAACAAAATCCTCTAGAACATCTAACCCTCACAGTACTTCCCACATCTGTTTCTACTACGTTTGAGCCACATCAGGCAACATAAAATCCTTTTTGCTCAGCCATCTCAACACCTGAAAGACCACCCCACGGGAATGCTTCTCTAAGAACACACACAGGGATTTGCACCATGCTACAGCTGTTTCTGTGACACTCCCAGGATTTTCCATGATTGATTTTCTGTTAAACCCTATTTGCCAACTACTTCAAACAAGACAAGTGGAAGTGCACTGCACAAGAATTACAGGAACACACCTCCCATCTTCTTCCCATTTATTGCTCACAGGGCTGCACTGGGATTTTCTCAACTTTCTAAAAGATGTTGTTTTAAAATACATGTTCAGGGGAGTTTTACCCCATTTATGCAGGGGCTGATTTCACCTTTACAACACCCATCATTTTATTTACAGATACATCTAGTAACACTGCCTCACTCCAATCTCTTCTCTCAGTACAAACACAATGTTACAGCTTTTCTCAACAAAACCAACCAAGTTAAAACAAAATCATGACAGATCCTTAGCCATACTCCGGTCAGAGAAATCTGTAGTCTTTTTCTGTATTGGGGCTAACACCTGTTAGCTCCACATTGAAAATGCCAGTATTATCCAGAAAAAATCCATTGTTGGCAGCATTAGCTAATCCACAGCAGTGGAGAAGTAGTAAGTTTAGAAAACTGTAAGACACGGCCCATACCAAGAATATTTACAAAGCAGTACTTACTATCACATTAGAATAGCACTGTTTTATGCAACGACATGCTTTTAGCCTTTCGGCATTTTTTAAACTCCATTTAGGTTTTCCAGGAGGCTCGACATTCAGGATAGCAATAAACTCCTATCAAGTATTGTCCATCTGGTCGCCAACAATTTAAGTTAAACTCAAAATCCACACCTTTACCTCTGCCTGGGTTCGACAGCTTCTCTATAGCTCCCTAATTCCAACTCCTTTTACATCCTCCTAACCAAAAGGAAGCACACATGTACTCTGCATACTGCCGAGCACGGCCACTCCAGAGTGAAGTCACTAAATCTATCTGCCCATCCATGAAACCATTTGTTTTCCCAAAAACCCATACCACCTTCTGGGAACAGCCAAACCCAGGTTTTGAGCAACCACAGCTACCCACTGTACCTCTGCAGCCATCCCAGCACTACTGGAGACTAAAACAGTCAAGAGCAAATCAGCATCCAACACTTACAATAGAGAGTAACGAAAAAGATGTTTTGTGTAATCTTCAACTATTCAGAACAGCAGTACATCACAATTTTGCGGTGTTAAGAGTCTTCCCACTCACGCATGCAAGTCCTTACCGACTTCCTTACACACATTAAGAGTGCTTTAAATAAAATGATTCTGGTATAAGAAAGAAAAAGCCGATTTCACAAACTATCAGAGCACCCTAAGCCTAGAGCTGACTCCTGGAAGAGAGTGCTGCCTGCCACACAACAGGATCCTGCTGTGAGATGTAGCGTTACCCTGCATCCTACATTGCAACCCCTCTCTCCCCAGGGGCCTGCTCCCCAATGCCCATGCCATGTACCCTCCCCAGCTGCACCTCCAACTCTTTCTCAAGCACCTCGCCGTTGCAGTGCCAAGGCTGCTTTTTGTTTTCCAGCAGAACCCAGCTTTGGATAGCAGGACAAAACGCAGAGCAATCTCCTGTTCGCTTCCTCAAAATCCAACCTTTGTGCTCCAGCACGACTGTATGTGGCTTCCAAGAACATCCACCCCCCACCTCCCAACACCCCAAACTTCACGATTTGGTCTGCCTTACACTACACCACCCACTAGGATGCCTTAAAAAAATCCTACCTATTCTTTTTCACACTTGTGAGAGAAATTGTATCCTGACACCCAGTGCAAGTGCACTCCTTGAACTCTGCACACCCACCTCAGCTACATTCTTCTCTATTTCTATAGGCTGTTTTCAGTCATCTCACTTTGCCCCTAAGCAAGTCTCACTGAAGGCCAGGTACAAAGTGCACACAGTTTTCAGTGGTTGTTCAATCTTGTTTGCAATTCATAAAACCCCTCTTCTTTGACTGTCCCCCTTATTTATGGCACTGCTGTTTCAAAATCAGTACACTGAGGATTGTTAAAAGCCAAATTCCATTTCAGAAGAAATCTGAAGCATCATTTTCTAAAATGCAAACAAGTTATTGAAAGATTTCACCCTCCCACAGGGTTTGGAACTTCGTTTTCCTTTCACAGCCACCCTTCCTTACCTACCGACCCTCAGCAGCTCAACTTCAGCCAAAACAGAACTCAGGCTTTATGTGGTCACTGATGCCATGGACACATCAGGGTCCCTTTAACCCAGGACAGTAGTTGGGGGGCAACCAGACGTGGACAACAGGCTCATGTTGTGTTAATCAAACGTGCTCTGAACTGTCCCATGAAAACACACTCGAAGCCCCTGACTGCATGAACACCAGCAGCCGCCCAGAAGTGAAGATGAGCTGGAGCAGGATTAAAGTCGGGTTTTTTTTACACAGCGGTTCTCTCCCACTTGCTGGACACCATCCCCAGCTGAACAGGAGCTATCCCCTCACTCCTGAGGAAAAGGGCTCTAACTACAGTTTTACAGTAATGTTACATAAACCCCCAACCGCATCCAAAGATGCTCGATTAGTTCATTAACCCAACTTTAAATAACTCTCCCGGTACCAAGCTAGTGCTTACATCCCCAGACGCCCACCGCAGCTAAGACCCTGGAGACAGGCCCGCCGTTACCCCCCGATTCCATCGTACACACCACGCCGCTTCACCTGTGCTTCCCCTTCACCGTATCCCCAGCGTTACCGGCTCCCATACCGCCATCAACCCAGCCCACACCGGGCTCCCCGGCCCTCACCGTAATCACCCCAGCACCCCTGCCAGACCCCGTAACGGGAAACCGAAACAGCCGAAAGCACCCCAAACACGGGGGGGGGAGGGGGGGAGCAGCTCCCCACGCACCGGCGGGGACCCCCGCAAGAGGAGCAGGCGGAGCGAGGCCCAGCCGCCCCCCGCTAAACCACCCACCCTCTCCGGGCCTCTCCGAGCGGGCCGTCCCCTTCCCCTCTCCTCCCGTCCAGCCAAACACACGGGGCCCACGGCCCCAGGTCGGCCCGGTTCCCGGAACGGCGCTACGGAACAAAGGCCGCGAGGCGCCCCGGCGGTCGTTGCACCGCCCCGGCGGGCAGGAAAGGTGAGCCCTCCTTCCCCCCACCCTCGGTGCTCACCGCCGGCGCCCAGGGGAGGGGAAGGCAGGGAGCCCGGGCCGGGCCGGGCCTCGCCTCACCGCGCCGCTCCCGTCGCGGTGCCGCCACCGCCGCCGCCTCACGGGGGGAGGGAAGCTGCGTCACAGCCCGCTCCGCGCGCCTCCCAGCAGCCCCCGCGCTACAGCCACCGCCCGCCCCATTGGCTAGCCCCGCCCCCGCGCGCCAGCCGCCCATTGGCCGCCGCCCTTTGAAAGCGAGGCAGCTTCCCCCTCCCCTCCACCCCCTTCCCTCGGGGAACGGGGAGCGTTTCTCACGGATTGGGTGAAGGAGAGCCTTACGTCCGCCGCGCCCTGAGCGCCGATTGGCCTGGCGCGACAGAGGGGGCGGAACCGATGCTGCGGAAGGGTCCAGAATGCCGTACCGCAAGCACAGCCCAACATCCGGGGCGTTGAGGGCGGGAATTCTCCACATCGGTCCAATCCGAGAGAGCTCGGGCGCTTGCGTAGAGCGGCGCAGAGGGCGGGGCCTGGAGCCTTAAAGGGACCGTGAAGGGGCGAAAGCGATGGGCTGGTTTGGTCGGTGGGGGGCGTCCGTGAGGGGGGGGGGCGGGGGGCGCGGGGCGCGGGGCGCGCGCGCGCGGCGCGTCCGTGAGGGGCGGGGGGGGCCTGGCCGCAGCGGCAGGAAGGGGCGGGCGGCAGGAGGAGGAGGAGGAAGAAGAGGAAGAGGAAAAGGAAGAAGGAGAAGAAGAAGAAGAAGGAGAAGGAGAAGGAGAAGGAGAAGGAGAAGGGGAGGAGGCGTGGTGGCGGTGCCCGACTGGGGCATGGAGCTGTGCGGAGGGGGCTGAGCGGTGCGGGGCTGGTGGGGGACGGTGGTGGGGGTCTGAGGGAGCGGTTGGGGTGCCCGGGGGGGGGGGAGTGTCACTCACAGCACTGTGAGTTCCTGGGGGTCTCGGGGGCGGAGGGAGTTACCCGGTGGGGGGGGTCTCTGGGGGATGTGGGGTACCGGGGGGGGTCACAGCACTGTGGGGTCCCTGGGGATGTCCCGGGGGGGGGTGTGGGGTGCTCGGGGAGGGTCTCCGGGGGAGTGTGGGGTGCCGGAGGGGGTCTCTGGGGGCTGGGGTGTGCCGAGGGGGGTGTCTCTACGGGGTGGGGGGTGCCGGGCAGGCTCGGGGCTGTTCAGCGTGTGACACAAAAGATTTGCTTTTTTTATTTGCCCCCTTTGGGCAAAGAGAGGGGTGGGGGGGCTAAGCGGGGTCTCCCTTTTTGGGGATAACAGGGTCACCGTGTGTCGTCGTCCCCGTGTCCCCCCCCACCGCGAGGCTGTCCCCCACGGACACCCCCCTGCCTCGGACATCCCCATGACACGCTGCGCGGTGTGCGTGCGTCCCCTCAAGGGGGGCGCAGGGTGCGAGGGTCCCCGTCCCCCCAACCTGGGCCTTGCTCTGCAGGAAGCACGGCTGCCTCTGACAGCTCTGCCCTTCAGGGGTGTCCCCTTGGGGTGGGGGTCGCTGCTGGGGGGGGGGGAGCATCCTGGAGAGGCGAGCCTGGGCTGGCCATGGGATCCCGTTCCCCCCAGTCCGGCTTGCTGCAGTCCTGACCCTAAAGGGCTCCAGCAGAGCCACAGTAGAGCTTCCCTTTTGCTTTGCTTTTATCTTGTAAATAAACCCACTCCCCCCAACTCGCAGCAGCCTGTAAAGCAGCGGCAGAGCCCAGGCGAGGGGGCTGAGCTGTGTTTTCCATAGCCCTTGGCTGCTGAGGTGGGCGCAGCGCTTGCAGGGATGGTCCCTGGTGCTGGAGGGGGGGCTTATGGTGCTGGAAGAGGGGGTGGATGCGCTGCCTTGGGGCAGCTGCCCAGACTCCTGTCCTCGCTGGTAACTGGCTTCTGAGGGATTGTCTATAAATCGGATTTGTTCTGGAGCCCGCACGGTGTCTTGAGGAGAGGCAGGGATCCCGAACTGCTCGCTTGGAGCAGAATGTCGCAGCCCCTCGTTTGGGCTGCTCGGTGGCCCTTGTCCCCAGGCAGAGGGGAGCCTGCTGGGACAGGAGAGGTTGGGGCCTGCCGTGGAGGGAGGAGAGCTCGAAGGAAGACGCATGTGGTGATCGAGACTGATTTAACGTGGCTCTGACCCCGTCGGTCTGAGGGCAGCTGGGCTGCGGCCAAGGGTGCGTGGGAATGTTAAAGGATGAACAGCCGTGGCCGAGGGCAAGAGAGCAGCCAGCGAGTGTTGGGACTGAGCTGATGGAGAGCCCTGAGCCAGAGGCAGGCTGCGAGCTTGATAAACTGCTTGTCCCAACTTGCCCGACCTGATGAACCATGGCTTTATTGTTGTGCAAGGTGCAGGGCTTGCAAGATCCTGATCCTGCAGCCAGAGTCTTGCTTGTAAAGGTGCTGAGCGCTCGGCTGGAACGGTGCTGGATGTGGGGCCGCGGCGCAGTGGCAGCGGAGTGAGGACGGTGCCATGGGTGGTTGGGGACGTGGTGGAAGAGCTACAGCTCGCGGCAGCATTGGCAGGCAGCACCCAGTGCCCTCGCTATGTCAGCGCTGTCCTGTGCGGCAGCTCTGAGCTTAGCCCGGGAACGGTCTGGATAGACATACCCCGCCGAAAAAAGCTCACATGCCTTTCCAGCCAAATCGGTCTTGCTGTCTGCAGCACAGCGCGGGATGTCCCGCTGCCCTCATGTCCTGCTGCCCACACATCCCGCTGCCCGCTCCTTCCTGGCCACTGCTCTGGCCCTGCTCCCTGTTGTACAGGAGTCTCAGGCTTTCTGCGTCTCCAGAACAGTGCTTTCGGCTGCCTGTCCTTGACGCCTGCACTAGGGCTGTGCTGCTGTCAAACAGGGGTGTGAGAGGCCATCTCTGCCAGCTGTATGCGTGCATCCCTGCCCAGGGCTGTTTGGAGCTGGACCTTGCAGGACTACAGAGAATCCCCATCAAACATTGCTTGTTTGTTTGTCTTCAGGTCCATCAAGATGTTACAGGTACCGCTGCCCCTGGATCGAGATGGGATCCTCTTCCGGCTCCGTTTTACCACACTGGCCGTTGGCACTGTGTTTTGCCCACTCTTTGGTTTCCTTTTCTGTGTGATCTGGTCTCTGCTGTTCCATTTCCAGGAGACGACAGCAACCCATTGCGGGGTAAGCAACTCTCTTCAGCAGAATGTTCTTCAAGTTTGTGGCTGCTTGGCTGGGGCAGCTGGTGGGGTGGCAGGGGTCCTCTCTTCTTCCAGGCTTTCCCACCAAAAGTGTTACAGGATCTTGAACAAACTGCTTTATTTTAATGTACTTGTGATGCCTGGGGACTACCAACTGAGGTTTCAGCTTTTTAAAAGCAACCTAGGGAAGTACAGACTGGTCAAGCTGATGTCTGTACTAGGCACGTTGGTGATGATTATGGTAAGGAATAAAACTAGTAAAGCTACAGATAAATATACTGTCTTGTGGAAGAGTTAGCCCCGTTTTAATAAAAGGAATTGCTGCCCCTCATATCTGCTGGAGTTCTTCAGAGGAGTCACAGGCACATGCCTGGGGAGCTGGGGTTGAGAAGGACCGCCTGGATTTCCTAAAGGGATGGGATCAGGTTCCTCCCCAGGGCTTTCAAGCAGCCATGGCACAAGCACGGATAAGCAGCTGGTTACAAGCTGAGAACAGGGCAGGAGTCATTCTCACACCAGCAGGAGATGACCCCAGGGCTTTATGGGGTCTGTGTTGTTCCTCATGCCTGTACGCAGTGGAGTGACACAGGCTGATAGCTATGCTGAGATCCTGGAGCAGGGAGGGTGAGGCAGGCTGCTGAGGGGGGTGGTGGAGCAACAAAACACCAGGGTGGTTTGATTTGGAGAGATAAGTAATGTGCACACCCAGCCTGTGATTCTGTCCCCTCCTCACCACTTAGGTGTATGGGGCAGGGCAGCAAGGGCGGTGTCACGCAGCTCCTGTTCCTGGGGTGGTGAAGCGAGGGCTCTTCAGCTGCACACAGGAAGAAACTCTGGGCTGAGAGTGGGGAGAGGCAAGACAGAGACCTCTGAGGTTGTGGCTGACCTGGAGACGGTAGGCAGGGATCCACTGCTCGCCCTCTGCCAGTATGAGAAGTAGGGGATGTTGTATGGAGGTGGCAGGTTCTGCTTGAGGAACCAGCTCCTTCTTGGATGCCTTGAGAGTAGCTGATCTGGGGAACGCCTCTACAGGATGCTGGGGATGCACTGTTCTGCGTGGGCTTCAGGGGAGACTGAGCAGGATCATGGAAGAGTGGATTACCTGGTGCATAGAAATCGTGGCTGGCTTGGGAAGTCCCTGAGCTGTGAAATTCTGGAGGTTGGGAGTTTATTCTGGGGCTGTATTGATGGTGTTCCTGCTTTTGTGTTCCTCCCTGAACATTGTCTTTGCCTGCTCTTGCTATCAGTTTTCTCTGTTAGAGTTGGCCTAACAAAACTGTGCACCCTTCTCTCCTCTCTCCCCAAACCTGGGGGCACAGAAGACATGGGGGACTGTGACTGAGTAAAGGGAAGGAATAAAAGTCAAAGGTATAAAGCTTAAGAAACCTGAGCGGGACCATGAGCAGGGCACCCCAGCACCTGGGGACTGTCCCGGCAGGGCTGAGGGCTGCGTGGTCCTTGGGGATGAACCAGGGTTGCTGCCACATTATGTTCCTCGGCTTTTGAAATAGCATTAAACTTATTTAGGGGAAAAAAAAAACCAAACCCCTAGTTTTAGAGTCTTGGAGGGCTACAAATACAACAATATGACACACTCCTGACGCCTCTCCCCATGAGCCGCTGTTTCTCTTCCAGGTCCCTAACTACCTCCCCTCCATCAGCGCCGCTATCGGAGGCGAGACTCCCCAGCGTTACGTCTGGCGCCTCTGCATCGGCCTCCACTCGGCTCCCCGCTTCCTGGTGGCAGTCGCTTACTGGAACCACTACCAGAGCTGCCACTGCTCGCACCCTCGCTACCTGCGCTTGTGCCACTTCAACCTGCTGCTCAACCTGCTTGAAAACTTCTCCCTCCTTATTCTGACGTACGTGTCCTCATCTGAAAACTATGGTAGGTGTCTCCTCCCATGCTCTGTGCTGACCGTTGTGCTGGTGGTCTAGCTCATGGCTGCCGAGGCTTTGCAGAGTTCTGCTTCATGCCAGTGTTTTGGAAGTATTGGAGGGGAAAAAACTTAAAAAAAAAAACCAAAAAACTATTTAAATTAGTATTTATAGAGCAAAGTTATGTGCAAATAGCCGTGTTCTTCCCAAAATTCTTGGTTGCTGATAACTGGCTGAAACCGTAGGCTGCATTTTTGTATCAAGACTAGGATCAGACTTTAGTGCTTTGTTCCCACTTGTGTGCCGAGGCCATGCTTAATGTGTCTCACCTCAGCTGAGCAAAGGCAGGTTAGTGCTTGTCCCTGCTATCCGCTCTGTCTCCACTGCTGAGCTTTGGCTTTGGCTCTGAGCTGGCTTCCAGCCCACGCTCTGTTCCAGCTGCATTTTAAATACCCTCCCACAAAACTGTCTGGGTAGAATTTCTTGTGTTGACCTGAAAACAAAATCAGACTTTTTTTAGGTTAAATCAGTGTGTGCAGAATACAATCAATGTAGGCTGGGAAATGTCCTTCTCCCACATGGTCTCATCTGAAATGGATTTAAGTGCCAGTGATGATATCCAGACACTGTTTAATCCTAAAATCTGGAGAAGGCACTGGGGATTGACTTGGCAGGACTCAAATCCACAAGCCAGCAAGGTGGTGCTGTTGCAGCGGAAACAAACCCAGTTCTGGGACTTCTCAGCAGGATTGTCGTGTGTTGGCTGTTCCTGCACACAGTTTGAGGGTGATGATGACGGATATTGTATCCGGCTGTGGGAACACACTGGAGGATGTAGTCACAAAGTCTCGCAAAGAGACGCCAGGCCAGAGCTCCAAGAACAGAGGGTTTGGAGAGGTGCTGGTGAGGGGAGGTTGACAGAATAGAGTTTGTCTCCTTGCAGCAAAGGAGGTGAGATAGGGAGGTGGGAACGCGGCTGATACTGTACTGAGAGTATCTTCCTACTCACAATGGGTGAGGAAAACAAGCTCTCGAAAGGCAGATGTGGTGGGGATCAGGAAGCCTTGTAACTGCTTAAAGCAGCAAACTGGAAACAGGCTATGGCCACCAGAGCCCTCCAAGAAGGCTGGGAACATGCCTGTGGGGTTGATGGGTCCAGCCCCAGTGCAGAGGACCAGGTGGATGATGTCTGAAGCTCCCTCCACCCCACTGCTGCCATCGGAGCAAGGTTTCACATTCAAAGCGCAGAGCAGAGCAGTGCAGGCGCTGTCCTGATTCTCTGTCAAAGCAGGTCTTTGGAGACATTGCATCTTGCGTGCCAAAACGACAGGCTATCCAGGAAAAACAGCTAACAAGTGCATGAGCCCCAACACCCTTCGGGCTGGTGAGACAGCTGACAGCTCTCTGCTCATGCTGCTTATTTTCCTACTCACAGATGCTTCTGTCTTTCACAGTGCAGTGGTTATTGCCTTTCTGCTCACCTGGTCATCGCTCGGGAGCCATGCCCAGAGCAGTCTGTGCTGGGGTCTGTCACAGGCACACTGGCTGTCCGTCTGATGAAGCTTCCCCCGCTTTGGGTGCTCACTGGCTTCCACTGGGCCTTCACCAGTAAGGCTGCTGGCTTCAGGGCTGCGGTGTCATGAACGGAGTCCAAGGACCTCCCCAGCCTTTAGGGTGAGGATGGAGATCCGTCGTGGAGCCCAGTGACCTGGAATGGCTGGACATGAACCTCCAGCTGATGGAGGTCTGTGGTCTAGGGGATGTTCCTGTCCAGCTCACCTTCCTTGTCTCCTGCTGGCACTCCCTGTCCCCTGCGGTGAGGCATCGCGTTGCCACCCTGCCTGCCTCTGCCAGTGTCCCCAGCTGCCCCCACCACAGCAGGGGATTGCAGACTGACCTGACGGCAAGGCTTCTCAAACGTGTCAGGGCTGGGAGCACACCCTAAGAAATTTAGATGCTCTTTTGGGGTTTGGATACCTCAGAGCACATCATCACCCGAATGGCTCTGACTGCCTTGTGCATAGCTTTGTGAGGAGGGGACTGAAATGTGGCTGAGTGGCTGGGCAAAAGCCGCACTGAGAGCTGAGGCTAACCCAGTTATCTCAGATCCTTATTACAGACTGATCTCAGGTTTGTGGGGAAAGTTTCAGACCTTAGCTGCCGTGTTGAGATGAGAATGGGCTCAGGTTAATCGTCTCTGCAGGACACGGCTCACGTCTTCACCTGTAATAGCTGCCTTTACCATTGCTCCTCGTGTGGTTTCCCTTCCCCTGGAGTCGAGAGGGGAAGCAGGGAAGATCATTTCTTATGTTCAGGTGGTTGGGAATTCAGCCTATGGTTCAGTTCCTGGAGAAGAGGCTGGGAAACTCTTACACAGAAACACTCATCTGAAAATAACTTACCTGAAGTTGCATGGGCTTTGTGTGTGGCTTTGGGGTTTCGTGGGCTGCTCTGGCTTAGTGTTGCTCCAGCTGCACTTCCAGCCTGACCCTAAATCTGGGCTAGTTCAGTGACGCACGAGGCAGCCTTGGTGCTGGTGATGAGGCTGATGGCAACTGTTAATTGGCAGTCAGATAATGCAGGAGGCCAGAAGGTGGCCCTTTCTAGATCGTGGACTGGCTCACTCTGCAACTCCCCCCCACCCTGTGCCTCAGTTTCCCCATGCCTAGAACAATAGTGGTGATGCTGATCTGCTCTCAAGGGTGCCTGAGGTTTACAGCTGTGTGAAGCAATGGAGACTCTCAGACTGGGTGCCAGAGCACATAAACACCCTCCTGGCACCTTTGGGATAAGTCTTCCTGCAACTCGAATCCCCCTCCAGCCCCAGACTTACAGGGGGCAGGGAGGCATGCGCAAGCAGCTTTGTTATTAAATCCCCCTTCCCCTTCTCTGCGAGGGGTGCGGAGCCGTGCTGTGCCTGTCTCCTGCAAAGACCCTGGGTCCCCGGACTGCTGCTCATGCTGGGGGCACAGCATCTGCTGGGTGCTGGGACTCCTAGCAGGACCACATCCTGCAGAAAGCAGTCTTTCACCCTCCCAAAGCCTGTCCCACGTTCCCCTTGTGCTCTTGGCTCAGATTTAACAGGAAACCTGTTGTCTTGTTGATTCAGCAATCCATGAAAATGCCTTCATCGTCTTTATCACGTCGGCTCTGGGCCACATGCTTCTGACGTGCATCCTCTGGAGAATGACTAAGAAACACACAGTAAGTCCCGAGGTACAGAAACTTTACTTTCTTCTCTCCATGCAGTGCTGGGTGCTGGGGAGGGGGCTCTCGGCTGGCGGTGGAGGGCTTCAGCTGTCGCTCACTTGTGAAATAACTGTAACTGGGTGCTAAAGGAGTTAACACCAGCAGGTGAAACTGGGAAACATGGTCACCAAAATTCATGGTTTACCAAAACAAGGTGGGGAGGAATCTTTTAATTTCCTATTTTCTGGTTTTCACTTAGAGCTGACATTTGAAAACTGCCCCACTACTGTCCCCGTGGTTCAGGTTTGCTGACCCCTTCTTCTTGCCTGAGGATGTCTGTTTCTGAGCGGAAACTGGCTTCTCTGTGCTGGGGAACAGGGAACCTGCTGGTCCTGCAAGCTGGGAACAGCTGCCAGCAGTGGGCAGCAGATGTTGTGTTATCCCTTTCCTCCAGAAATCGGTGCACTGAGCAGGCTGGCTGTGGGTCTTCTCCTCTGTGAGGGGGCCAGTGGGCTCGGGGACTTGCTGGTCGTGCGGCAGGTCAGGCAGAGGATCCAGCCAGGGGCTTCTGGCTCCATTGCCTGGATGCAGCTTTGGTGCCGTGCTGGTTTGTGGCATGAGTGCTGGACCGTGGACACCGGCAGAGCCGCAGGCAGGCAGGGCAGGACATTCAGCTTTGAAACTCCGTATGTGACAGCTCCTTCTGCGCATGTGTGCCTCTTGTATGCTCAGCTTTGTCTGGGTCTCTGGGCTCCCTGGACCTCTCTGTCCTTTTCTCCTCAGTGATGTGTCTTGCTCAGCTGATCCCCAGTCCAACCCTCACCATCCACAGTACTAAATGGGGAAGGGTCCCCAGGGCTCCCTGGACTGCATTGCCTCAGGAAGGTGATTGCTTTGCAAAGCAGAGACCTTTAGGGGAAACTGTCGGAGGTGTGTGCCCTTATCCTGGGGTCAGAAAGCTGGCGAGGACTGGGAGCAAGCGTCTCTGAAGGGATTGTGTACAGGGATACAGGGCAGGATGGGTGCTGTCCTCAGGGTCTGCTCAGGTGAGCTGACTGCTTACGGAGCAGGGTGGGTGCTGTGTGTGGGATCTGCTCAGACGCACTGCCCATGTATGAGCAGGATGAGCGCTGTGCGTGGGGTCTGCTCAGACAGTTACAGAGAGTGCCTTGCTAAGGTTCCTGCCCCATCATGGCTGTTTATCATCCCTTTCCGGCAATTCACCGAGCCCATCCCCTTGCTGGCTTATTTCAGAGACTTGGAAAAGAAGCTTCTAGCAGTTGTTTGGCTGCAAGATTCCCTATGAAAGGGACTTTTGGAGATCCTGGGGTTCCCCTCTTGCTGGGAAGTGGTCTGTTGTCTCTGGTGATATGGGGATAACGAGAGCTCAGCAGTCACTCCTTGGTGGCTTTCCCATGGAATCCTTTATTTATTTCATCTTTTTTGGCTTGTCTTGTTTTTTGGCAAGAAATCCGAGCCCCTGCATCCCTTCCCCCAGCACTGCACCTCAGACAACATCTCCCCAAGCAGCAGTCACCCCTGGGGAGCGCCTGTCTGCAGGTGATGCACCTTTGCAGACTGTAGCATTGCAGCAAGCCCATGAGTTTTGGTTGCAGTGTGTTAGCAGCAGCGCTAGTCCTGCTGTCAGCTCGTGGGAAGCAAAAAAGCAGATGCTGGCTGTGAGCTGGGCATGGTGGCCGTTCGCGGGGCTGAGCTCTGAGCCTGCATGCCCCGATGGTGATGGGTGCACATCGCTGTGTGTAGCAGGGGCTGTGGGCAGAGAGCTCTGGTGTAATGCATCCCTGATCTGTCACAGCATCAGAGCCAGAGGATCGGATCAGGGAGGTGAGCAGCCTGCCTCTAAATGTCTGGCTTTTCTCTGCCGGTAATTCAGGTGGGTTTCTCCCAAGTTCATGTTAGGGAACACTGTGAGCAAAGTCCTGCCGGCATTTTGACCCGGTGTGCCCTGCTGCCATCTGCCTGCAGGTCGCCCTTCTCTGCCAGGTCACCTGCTGGGGCTGGTTCATTACCTGCTCCCGAGGAGCTGAGGAAAGCAGGTGGGAGGTGCTGGCATGGCTGTCCAGAGCCCATCCTGTGTGTCTGCCTGTCCACAGCTGGTCTGTGAAGCTGCTGCAGGATGGGGGCTCTGCTGGGGGAGCAGCCCATGCCCACAAAGCCTATGGGCTCGGTGTCACTGGATGCTGTCACCTGGGCTCTCGTGCACCCGCTGGAGCAGCCTGTGCATCTGCTCCGGTGCTGCTGGGTGGCTTGTTTTGGGCACGGGGCGAGAGGCACAGCAAACCCGTCCCCTGTCCTGCAGGACTCACTTGGGCTGGGGGCTGCTTACTCTCTCCCTGATGCTGCAGGGCTCAAGCTGTGCTGGAGCACTCCTGCATCCTGGTGTATGTGCCCAAGCCCAGCAAAGGAGCATTTGCCCCCTCTGAGGACGTGTCGACCGTGGCACATCCCTGGGTGGAAGTGCAGGGGGGCACAGTGATGCCCTGGCTGAACATGCCACCCCCCAGCACAGTGCCACCACCTGGCACAGCTTCCTCCTCCCATCTTGGAAAGGCCCTGCTGATGGAGGGGAGCTGCCTGCAGGGTTGCATGGTGTCCCCCCACGGAGAGAGGACCCCTTTGGGGCCAGCCCTGACCTGGAGCCAGGGTTTGTCCCCCTTCCTGGGAGCGTGGCGTCCCCTGCACCGGCTCCCTGTGGGGCCACGTGTCGGCAGATGGAGCTGTCGCCCGGGGAGCGAGGGAGGCAGGCGAGTTCCTCTGGAAAGGAAAGCGCTGCAGGCTGGTGGCACAGCCGTCAGATTGGAAGTGTCTGGACAAAGCGGGCCAAGGGCTTGGCACGCCGCCGGGCACGTGGCCGCGGGTGGCATCCTTTGATAAGTGGGCGCTCGCCCTTATCGTCGCTCTGCAGATCTGCTTTGTCGCTCCATCAGTGTCCCATGATGTGTGAGTTGGGCTCCCATTGTGAATCACTCCCACGGGACCACGGCTCCTCCAGGCCGGGCAGGGTCTCCCCGGGCTTATCCTGCTATTTGAGTTCCTCGAGCTCCATGTCAGCTTTTCAGGGCTGGTGGCAGCAGGGCTCAGCTCCTGCAACACCGGCGGCTTGCTTGGCTCGGCAAGGGAGGGGCAGCAAGGCCGCAGCGAGCGCGGTGCTGCCGACGCCACATCCTCCTCGCCCTGAGCCGAGCAGCCGACGGGAACTGCCAGCCTCAGCAGGAGCAGGGAGAAGTTGGGCAGTTGCTGAGCTGGCCAGGCTGGAGGCTTGCCGGGCTGTTTTAGGGCAGGGCACAAGTGATCTCTTCTTGCGGGTCACGGCGTCTCGGGGCTGGGTTCTGGCTCCGTTCGTGTCGGTTGTGGGGGCTTTTTGTTCACCTTTGGTACCCCAGGCCCTGGAGCCGGTGGTGGCAGGAGGGGATGGGTGCGGGGGATGACTCTGGTCCCATGGTGTCCCATCCTTCCCTCTTCAGCTGAGGGAGCAGAGGAAACCACCGAGGGTCCCCAGGGGAGGTTCAGGTTCTCCGGGGCCAAACCTGGGGACATCTCCAGGGCAAACTCCATGTGAGGAGCTGGAAGGCTGGACCCAGCCTTCCTCTTGCTCCATCTGGAGGAGGGAGCAGGGGGTCTGTGCGCAGCCCTTCTCAGGCCCTGTGTCTTGCACTGCTTTTTAGCACTGTCGGAGGGGGAGAAGCTCCCCAGGTTTGCCGGAGTTTCTGTGTGTGAGTGACAGGAATTGGTCTTGCAAAAGCCTCGCATTCATCGGGGCTCGTGTTGCAACTGCCTTTCTGCAAGGGCAGGAAGGTGCTGAGGAACTTGTTTGTAATGGGGAAGTACAGATGGTTTCCAGTTGCAAGGTGGCAAATAGTGAGAGAAAGGAAAATAAAACTCTGCGGAAGGGAAGAAAAAGCAGGCTGAGAGGAGGAGGGGAAGGTGCAAAGCGGAGAAGAGAGCTCAGGGGAAAAAGGGAAATGGAGCCAGCTGCGGACTAATCATAGCGGACTACAGGTAGCGCATCCAGCCCTTGATGCTTGGCCATGGCTGGCGTGGCATCGCCCTCCCTGGCTGGCATCTCTGCAGTCATTCTCTGCTCCTGGCCAGCTATGTGCCCTTTAAAACCCTCCTTCCACAGCTGGCTCTGCCACAGCAAAGATGATGAGCAGTGCAGCAGAGCAGAGCAGTTTCACTTCTTGTTTGCAAACATATTTCCCCCCTGCCCCAGCGGCTGGTGTCACTAGTGGCTGCGTTTTGGCCGGGAGACGCTCATGCACCCTCACGGTGGCCACCGGGCCAGCTGCTTCAGGCCCATCACCGGAGCTGGGTCCCGCTGTGCCACTGGCACCAGGACTCTTCCCCACAGCAGCCCAGGCTGCCATCAGCCTGTTCCGCAGGGCGTGCAGGCTGAGCCCGGACCCAGGCTGGCAGCTTCTGGAAAGCATCTCATGCAGCAAGTGTGAAGGTAGAGGTGCTGCTCAGCTGCAAACCCTGGCTACGTGAGCATGGAGGGGCTGACTGGTGCCTGGCTGGCAGGCGCCCTGCTCGCTCTGCTGCCGCTCCTGTCCCGCTCGGCGCTGGTTAAGCCATTTCTGCTTGTGCTGCCTGAGCAGGACAGCTGAGCTGAGTTTCCAGCTGCTGCTGGAGCCGTGCAGAGGGTACCACAAAGGCGGTCGGTGAACACGTGTGGTTTCAGCCCAACTCCTCGGTAACACCATCGCCTAGCCAGCAGTCTAGTGACAGCAGCCCATGGGGGTGGTGGTGGTAGGTCACACAAGCCCTCTATAAATATCCCAGCACTGAGCCCTCAGTACCAGGGCAGTTTGTCTTCGGGTTCACCACAGAGGAGCCAGAAATGCTAGAGGAGGAGCTGGGACCAGTGTGCAGCACAAAGCCTTGAGGGTGCTGCTTGTCCCCCAGGAATGGACAGCTCCAGGAGCAGAGCCGGTGCTTGGGAGGTCCCAGGAGAGCGTAGCTGTTGCGTTTTGAATTAATGTCACTTTGCCATTGCATTCCCTGTCCCCATCAGCAACTGGGGTGTGAATTCTGCGGAGTCCATCGTCTTCCTCTCCAGAGGCAGTGGAAGAAGTAGGAATCTCTGTGCCTCCTTGCTGGTGTTTCCTACCTGCCTGCTCACAGCAGCCATCCTCCAGCCCTTGGAGCTGTGTTTGCAGGGCTGGGGGCTTCCCCGGGATGCGCAAAGGAGACGGTGGATGCCTTCTGCAGGCTTGGAGCCGCATAGGGCAGTGTCCCGGGCTGGGGCTGCAGGGCTAGCCCTGCTGGGCTGGGTTGGTGCAGCTGGTCTCTTCTCCTCTCCCGCATTGTCTGGCCTCCGGCTCCTGACTCACCTTCGTGTGCACGGGGAATGTGCCTCAGCTCAAAGCCTGCAAGCTGCTGGACTAAATATAATTTGTCTGTGGTTTTCTGGGCCAGACACACATCCAGCTATGGAGGGCTGGGTCAGAGCGAGGGGCTGCGTGAAACCGGAGTGGCTTGCAAGGAACACCGGGTGCCCCGGTCTGTCTTGGCAGGAGGAAGTTGCGAAGACAGGGTTAGCAGCTGAGTGTTGCCAGCTGCAGCTGCGCCAGCCCAGCAGCCCCAGCAAGAGCCTGGGGAGAGCCTGAAACTGGCTGAGCTTGGAGCACCCCATCCATTGGTGGCCGATGCCTGCTGCCTGTGCCAGGCATGGGAGTGCCCCGGCAGCATCCCTCTGCCCCGGCTCTGCAGGGGAGCAGGTGCTGTACTGCACCATGCTGGGTTAAGCTTAGGGTCAGGTTTAGGCTTAGGGTCAGGGTCAAGCTTGGGTTAGGGTCAGGGTTCTTCCCTCTAGCAGAAGGAGGGGTGCACCTCTCTCCCTCTGGGTTTGCCGGGCTGTAAAACCATCTTCACCACCTCAGTGTGTGTCCTGAGCATTTTGTGGTCACTCGTCCCGCGTCGTTGGGATTTTCTTATCCCTCTCTTTCATCACAGGGAGCTGGAGCGTGGAGGCTTCAGCCTTCTGCCAGGCTGCTTAGAGCTGCCATCTCCCCTCCAGGGCACTAACCTGAGGGTCTCCTGCCCCTGTGCTGCCCCTTGTCCTGCTGCAGGACCCCGAGGATGTCCCCATAGGAGCAGCCACCCCAGGCTCACGCTGTTGGCACCCTGACCCTGTGCCTCTGGGGCCTCCTGGGTGGAGAGGTGCCCTCTCTGCTCATCCTCTGCTTCTCCCTGGAGGGCAAGTCCCTGGGCTGGGCCCAGCCTGACCAGGGATTATAGAGGTGAGTGGATAATTAGGTGTTAATCCCTAATGCCAGGGCACGTCCAGCTCAGCCCAGTGCCCCAGGGGATTACACCTGCTTGCCACAGGGGTCGGGAGCTGGCACATGTCGTGACAGATGCCCATGATGCCGAATAGAGGTTTCTCAGCAGCCGCTGGCTTGAAACCTGGCACCATTCGCTGCTCCTCAGGGAAGGTCCCTGCAGCCCAGGCAGGACAGCTGGATGCAATAGGAAGGAGCATGGGGACTGTGGGGGAGATGTGGGAGCTGGAGCATTACCCCCTGCCCTGGTGCAGCAGGAGGCAGGAACCGGCATGCCTGCACTTCAGGCAGTGTGGCGGGAGCTTTGGTAGTTGCTGGTGCCCAATGGAGATGAGCTGCCTGTCTGCTCACCAGCATGGACTATGCCTGCTGCTCTGCTCATGGCTCGGGCAGCGCTGGTTGCTGTCACCGCTTCCTGTGGCCCTGGCTTTGCTGGTGGTCCCTCACCTGTGGCCCCTCAGCCTTTGGCCGCCAGGAATCTGGGGGTGCCTTAAATCCACCGCAAGCAGCAGCCTCCTGCAAGGTGTGGATTCGGGGGCCGTGCAACGTGATGCGGTGAGGCGCTGCGGGATACAGTGCAGCGGCGTGGTGCAGCACGGCGCGGTTCAGAGCTGTACGGTGCCGCGCAGCACACCACGCTGCAGTGCCGTATGATGCAGTGCCACGTCCCAGGGTGCAGCCCCATGCAATGCAGCGCAGCACGGCGTGGCGCCGTATGAGACGGCGCGGTGCTGCGCAGGGGAGCGCAGCGGGGAGCTGCCGCTCACCTTGCTACGACGAGCGGGACTCTGCCGCCGCTTCGTAGCACAACCGTTTCCGCTGCCGTGGGACCTGGATGAAAACAAGGCTGTTTTGTGACCCGCTTTTCCGGTGTGAAACTTTACATAACGCCTCAGCCCCGGCCGCTCATTGTTATTTAACTCCCGGGTTGGCACCGCTGCTCACCCCACCCCGCGCCGCTGGCCCCGCACCCTCACGGCTGAGCACCGGCCGCCTCCTCTTTCCCGGTGGGCAGGTGGACAGGGGCTGCAGGCAGGGCTGCCTGCTCCTGCCTGCGGGAAGCCCTGCTCCGGAGAGTCCCGGGGGCCTCTAGGAGAGGGACCCTTGTCAGCCCCAGTGGGAAAGGACCTGCCTGGGCCCTGCGGGGCGGAGGCGGCATCTGCGTTGGCCCCACGTCCCCAGATGGCGAAGGCGACCGTGAGGCTGTGCTTCCTCTCTGGGTTTTCCTCCCTGCTGTGACCCGTTTGTGCTCGTAGGGTGGCTGGCTGAGCCTGCCGGCACGCTTTCCGGGGGGTAATGGAAAGTGTGATGGGGCAATTTAAATTTTCCTTATTCTCAGCAGTCCCTGAAAATGGAGTTTTTGTCTCACGTGAAACATCAGACGAGGGGGAAATTCCCCACCCACCCAGAAATGGGAATAACAGCCCGTGTCTGGGCCATCTGTGGCATCCGCGGTCCCCTTGTATGGGGCCAGCCCCCTTTTTTCCAGCCCCCCTGCCCCAGGGCTCCTCGTGTTGGCCACCCTGTGCTGGGATGGAGATGCTGGGGTCTCCCCTGTGCCCTCCTTGGTGTCTGCCTGTGGTTTGGGGTTCCTCTGCCACGGGGGCTCCCTGCTCACCCCAGGGCTTTAGGTTTCTTTATCCATGATGCTCAGCCTGATGGGAGAAAGAGAGGAAGGGGGCTGGAGCTGGTACCCACTGCAGCCCCATGGCTCCCGGAGGGGACCACTGCACCCGCAGCCTCCAGCTTCGGGGGGTGCTGGGCAGCCTGTGGATGGGACACTGGGTTGGGGGAACCCATTGTAGGGGAGGGGTCTGGCCCCCTGGGCTGCCCCCTTTGCTGGGGGGGGGATGGACTCTGCTAGCACAGAAGGAGCAAGCCATGCATTGCTGGGGGCGTGGGGGGCTGCTGGCAGCAGTCTTCTGCTCTGCTCCCACCCGTTGCACTGTTGGAGGTGGTGCTGGGGGACAGGATGGGGCCCCCCTGGTGCCACGGCGGCTTGTGCAACGTCTCCAGCATGGCGCCTGCCCCAGCTGCTGCCCCTTCATGTGGTTTCCTCCTCCCTGGTGCAGTTGCGAGCAAGGGGGTGCAGCGCCGGCTGCCGCCGCCTGCACACGCCGGTGAATTCCCTGTGCCGGGGTGGTTGGGCAGCACTCGGGGGAGCTAGGGCCACCTGCAGCCGCCCTGTCCACAGCCAGAGGATCTACCATCTGGTAGAGCCGTTGGCCCATCTTCAGAGAGCTGCGAGGGCCCCGTGTGCCATGCGTATCCCAGCACCACCACGGGTGGCCGGGTGGTCCTGCTGCTGGAGTTGCCCACGTTCACCGGGGGCCGCGTGGCTTGTTGGTGTCAGACTGTGCCGGAGGCCCCCATCGCCCCTTACTTGGCTGCAGCAGCAAGTCCCCAGGGGAAGAGCCGGGTAGGATGTGTTGGCATACTGCAGCCTCCCATGGCAGCTTGCTCTCAGGGCTGCCGGGAGCCCGGGCAGCAGCTCGGTTTATCTCCGCGTAGCTGTGATCCCCCCGCATGCCCCCAGGTCGCAGCCCAGCCAAAGCAGCCGATGCGGTCCTTACCTGGATGGCTGTGCCCAAGGAGGCAGCGTGCAAGGGGCTCCTGGTACCTGCCTGTGTCCCCAGGGCTGCGGTGGGGCCAGGGCAGAGCTTCCCTGGGGACAGGGGTGGCTGCTCTGGCACCTCCAGCATCTGCAGGGGCAAGGGCTGAGCCGCTCGTGGCCTCTGCAGGTCCCTGCCGTGCCAGGAGAGAGGGATGGGGCAGGCACCGGGGACCTGCCGGGGCTGTGACCCAACTCTTGGCCTCTTCCAGGAGCGCAAGTCGTACAAGTGGAAGCAGCTGTTCTTCTTCTTCACCTTCATCACGTTTGCATTTGCCGTGTGCGTCTACTTCCACCACAACTGGTACTGCAGCCCTGGAGGTAAGGGGGCTGGGGCAGGGCTGTGGTTCCCCCATGGGTTGGCTGTGTATGGGGAAGGGGCTGGGGTGACACCTTGCCTGCCAAATCCTGGACGGAGACAAAGACAGCTCCCTCGCAAGGGACGGTGCCTGGCTGCCCTTCTCCTCCCACCTGGGTTCAAGCAGGGGATGAGCCCCCTGCTGCGTGCCCTGCTGCCCTGGAGGGGTGCCCCAGGAGATCCCCCAGCTCCCAGGGCAGACCTGGCTGCAGGTTCCCCTCACCTGCTGTGTTTCCTCTGGCAGTGTACACCATCTTCGCCTTCCTGGAGTACCTGGTTGTCCTCTCCAACATGGCCTTCCACATGACTGCCTTCTGGGACTTTGGCAACAAGGAGCTGGTGGTGAGCTCGCTGCTGGAGGACAAGCATTTCTAGCCGGCCTGGTGCCACAGCCGGCCGTGTGCTGGCTGTGATGCCAGTGCCAGGTGGGGGCTGCTGATCCCCTGGGGGAGGCAGAGAACTTCTTCCCTCTCCTGCTGCCCCCAGGGCCGGGGCTGGAGCGTTTGCTGTGGAGCTGCTGCAAGGATCATCCCGGGGTCCCGGACCCCACAAGTGTCTGTGCGTGGTCCCTGGCTGTGCCTGGAGCTCTCTTACAGGGTAGCTGGGGGCTCTTGCTGAGGACCCTCGAGGCCAGTACCCCCTGCCCTAGCTCCCTGCTGCCTACCGGGATGGGCAGGAGGACAGAGGAGAGGGGCAGGTACCTGCTGACTGTTTCTTTGGAGGATGTTCCGGACAGAGCAGGATTCTGCTCCCAGCATCAGGGCATGGGGGCGAGTCTTGCCCTGCCCCTGCTTTGCGTGGGTGATCTCATGGTTCCTCCTCCAGGCTGGGGGTCCTTGGCCAAGGTCCTCAAAAAGGGCTGGTGGCCTTTTTGGCCTCGAAGCTTAAGGCAGCCTCAGGAGAAGGAGCACTTTCTGCCCCTGCATCTCTCTGGTTGCACTCCCAAAACGGAGCAGCCTGCAGCCTTGTCTTCTCAGAAAGCCTTTGCTGCAGGGCTGGGGCTGGGGCAGAGCTGGGCCCATGCTGCGGTGCTTGGGGCTGGGTCCAGGCTCTTCCTGAGCCTGGGGTCAGCATGGGAGCCGTGGCTGGGGGCTGGCGCCGGGCACTGCTCTCCCATCCGGGGCTGGGGCAGGGTCCCAGCTCATCCACGCCTGTGTCGCTGAGAGGGGAGCGTCTTCGAATGTACCAGCCTGTGCACAGACTGTACAGGAGAAAGGCATGAGGGCACGAGTGCAGGGGTGCATGGGGCACAGCAGATGCTGAGAGCATCTACGCTCTCCTGCTCTGCCTTTCCCAAAAGCCCCCTCCAGCAAGCAAAGGGTGCTCGCAGGGATGCTGGGCTCTGGTTCAAGCCCAGTTTGGGGAGGAAGGGCGAGTGGACTGGTGCTGGAGGTCCTCGCTCTGACATCCGCACGGCTTCCCCTGTGCTGTAGGGCTTCAGCTGGGAACTGTTGGGGTCCAGTGGTGCTGCTGCTGCCCCGGGAGGAGGGTGCTGATGGTGACCCCCCATCTGCGGGCTCTGGCTGCCAGGGCACAGGGGGCTGACATGGCGGTGGTGCCGTCTGGGTGGGAGCTGGGATCTGGCAGCATCCCCAGGCTCCTCTGCTTTTCCCCGTGCACAGCCGGGCTGGGCAGCACTGGTGGAAGGGGGCTGCTGCTGCTCTGGCTCACGGGGGCCATGGCTATGACCCAAGAGGGCTTGGCCACATCCTGCACAGGGAGGGACCGGGAAGCTGGTGCTGTGCTTGGAGAGGTAGCACAGGGCTCGCTCCTAGAGGCTCTCTGGAAAAGGAATGGGCAGCGATTGCAGGCAGGGGGAGAGGGCTGAGCCTGTCGGCACCAGGAGCCTTCTGGAATTTGGCGAGCTCTGTGCTTGCCAGGGCTCACCCTGCACTACGCTTGGCCATGAAGGACCAACGGGGTTCCTGCAACCGCCCTTCATGTGAATGCAGCCACCACCAACGGTCCCCTGGGATGTCCCCATGCTCTGTCCCTGCGCTCCCGGGGCTTGGGCAGAGCCTTCTCCAGCAGGAGCTGCGGCACCCTGGCTGGTGGCCCTGGCTGAGCTGGGGCCAGGCTGGCCTTCGAGCGGGTCCTGCCTTGTGCGTGTCCATCCGTGAGTGTCCCCACCGCACCGTGCCGGGTTCCATCCATCTCCCCTACCTGCATGCCTGTGGTGTGCTGCCCGCCGCCAGCGTCTGCGCCTTGGTTTTGAGGTTGAAATAAAGCACTGAGTATTTTTGTGAGCTCTTGGCAAACTCTATGCCGCTTCCACACAGCCCGGCCAGTGCACGGCCAGTGGGTCCCGACCCTTCCTGGGACCCCAGGTCAGGGTGGGGTCTGGGCTGGGGTGCAGGACATGGATCACTGGGGTGTGGGACGTGGACCCTGGGTGCTGGGAGAGGCTGGGAGCCGACCAGAGAACCGGGCTGGAGGCACAGTGCTCCCGGGCTGAGTCCACCCCACAGCTGACAGCTCTGCTCCCCACCCAGCCCCGGGGGCCGCTGAGTTGGCTGCGGGGGCCAGCGGCCAGTGCAACCCTGGGGGAGCGGAACCCGGGGCCAGGAGGGCTGGGGCGGACGCAGCTGGTGTATGGGGCACGGTGCTGGGTCTGAGCAGGGGGCAGGGGAGCTGCCTCGGGCCTCGGTTTCCCTCTGCCCTGTGCTGGGGGCTCCTGCCGGGGTGGTGGGGCCATGGCGGGGCCCTGACCTCATTGCAGCTGGGAGGAGAACAGCCATGAGCTCATCCCGCCGCTCCGGGGCCAGGGCAGGGCTGCATCCCGCTGCCTCTCTTGGCATCCCACCCCGGGGTCCCCGCCTCGTCCCAGCACCCACTCCTCTGCCATATATCCCACCGGGGTGGCACCTCGCCCCCCACGGGGGCTGCAGCCCCTGCCTGCACCCTGCCGGTCCTGAGGATGGGGGTCTGTGTTGGTTGCCCTGGAGACCTCCGGCCAGCTCCTGTCCCGGGCACAGGGACATCCCTGCTGTGGCACCTCGGGTGTACCGAGGGTGCCCCTGACAGTGCAGGGCATCCCGGCGAGGGAGGGGGGCCCCCAGCTCTACCCTGTGCAGCCCCACACTGTGGCACCCATGGCTCTGCCGTCCACCCTGCCCGTGGGAGCTTGTGGGGTGGCACAGCCCCTTGGGTGCCGGTGACCCCACCTGCAGCTCTGGCCCCAAAGGAGGGACCCCCCCCCCAGAACAGCCCCCTCCGGACAATAGTAGCAATGAAGGTCAGCTCTTGCTGCTGTGGTGGGAGCAGGATACAACCCTCACGCGACCATGCAGTGGGAGCAGGACATGGCCATGGGGATCCCCCTCGGAGGGAGCAGGATTCGGTGCAGCAGGGACCTGCAAGCCCACCGGCATGCAGCCCCCCGGGGACGAGCCGGGGCCATGCCAGTGTGTGTCGCAGTTTCCCAGGCTGGGGGCCCGGGGGGGGCCACGCTTTACGCCGGCCCCCAGGAGGCCGTGGGACAGGGACGGGGATGGGATGTGGCCGGAGCCACCCTGCCTCGCGGCACGGTCGCCCACGCCGGCTCCCTGGCTTTGGCCGGGAAATGGCAGCAGGGAACAAAGGCGGCTTGTGGCGGGTGCCGGGTCTCTGCCCTTCCTGCAGGAAGGACCCGGGGCCAGGCAAGGGGCCCAGGAGCGCGGCAGCAGGGGCCCTGCCAGGCCTCGCCGGATCCGGCCGCCGGCCAGCACGTGCCGGCAGCCCGCTGGGGCTGGCAAGCGGGTGGCGAGCGTGGCCGAGCAGCCGGGGCTGCTGCCGGTCCCTCGCTGCCGCCATCATCAGCCTCGGCACTCGGCTGCGGGACCCGAGGTCCCCCAGGACACCCCAGCCCCCAGGCACGGGGACGCGGGGATCTGGCCTCTGCCTGCAGCTCCAGAGCGGGGCAGGACAGGGCAGAGCCGGAGCTGGGGGGGCTGGAGGGCTCCCAGGGAGAGAACCTCGCTCCTGCAGCCTCCTGCGCCCACCCCTGCGATGTCCCCATGCGCAGCCTCTGCGGTGTCCCCATTCCTATCCCTTGCAATGTCCCCAAGCCTGAGTTCAGCGCCGGCCCCGAGTAGTCATGGGGGTAGCTGGGGGTCGGGGCTGGCCGTGGCAGGGGCACCCCGAGCTTCCCCTGGCCAGAGAACCCCGGCAGGCAGCGGCATTGCTGTGAATGCCCTCGGCTTGGCCCTGGCAGGGCAAGGGGTCCCAGCCCAGCTTGGGGTGGGGGCACCCACGTCCCCCCCGGGGTGTCCCTGTGCTTGGGGAAGGCAGGCGCGCGCGGGAGAGCACAGGAGACGGGGAGCCTGGGCAGGTCTCTTTATTTCAGGAGAAGCAACTCGGGGAGCAGCTGGTTACAGGCAAGTCCCACTGCCCCGTGGAGCCCCGGCACCCCATGGTGCAGGAACGCTCTCCTCCGGCAGAGCCCATCTGCAGCTCCGACTGCTCTCACCAGGGCTGGACTTCCCCGGTGCTGGCCCCGGAGAGCCGGCGATGCTGTGCCGGGCTGGGCTCACCCCAAACACCGGCCCAGGATACCCCCGGCACAGCCGCCGGGACCCCGCAGCAGGATGGGGCCATTCCAGTGCCGGGGCAGCAGGATGCTCAGAGGTGACTGCGCGCCAGGGCTGGCACAGAGGGGCTGAGGACCTACCCTTGTGCCCCCCCCCGCAGCCCCGCAGGTGCAGGGGATGGGGGTGGTGGGTCCCCATAGGGTGCTCAGGGCAGGAGGGAGGTTCGGCCACCCTGAGCATCCCCTTCTCAGGAAATGTTGGTCTGTGCTGGGACCAGAGAGGTGTCACCCAAAAGCGAACGCTGACAGCCAGGGCTGGGGTGGGGGTCCTGCAGGGCTGGGGGAGCCCCGCAGCCCCCTGGGGCAGACAGCCAGTTAGTGCAAACAAGGTCGATATTATTAAAGCTGGTGGCTTTGGGCTGGCGGCCTCGGTCCCACCATCCCTGGGGGGGCAGCGAGGCTCAGGGAGGCACCGGGGTGGGCAGGGGGTTTTGGTGGTGCCAGGCAGTGTCTTGGGGGGCAGCAGGGCAGGGGCAGGATCGTCTCTCGCTGGTCGCCAGCAGCCCCATCACAAAAGGACGCAGGGCTTCTTGGGCTTGGCCGGGACAGGGTTGAGCACGGCCCTCACCGCCTCGGTGAAGACATCCTTGATGCCCTCCTGGTTGAGCGCCGAGCACTCCAGGTACTTGACGGCGCGGATCTGCTTGGAGAGGCTGATGCCTTGCTGGGTGGTGATGGGCGCCTGGTTCTGCTCTTTGAGCCGCTTCATGGTCTCAGGGTTGTTTCTCAGATCCTTCTTGGTGCCGACGAGGAGGATGGGCACGCTGGGGCAGTGGTGGCACACCTCTGGGTACCACTTGTGCTTGACGTTCTCGTAGGAGGGCGGGCTGGCGATGGAGAAGCAGATGATGAAGACGTTGGTCTGGGGGTAGGAAAGCGTCCGGAGGCGGTCATACTCCTCCTGGCCGGCCGTGTCCCACAGGTTTAAGTTAATAGTCCTGCCATCCACCGTGTTCTGGGCGCTGTAGTTGTCGAAGACGGTGGGGATGTACTCCTTGGGGAAGGCATTGGTGGTGTAGCAGATGAGCAGGCAGGTCTTCCCCACCGCCCCGTCGCCCACCACCACGCACTTGATGCTCTGCATCCCCGCGGCTCAGCGTCCTTCACGTCCCCCTTCAGCAGCCTGTGGGAAAGGGAGAGGGTCAGGGGAGGGGGACATGCTGGGGCTGGGGTCACCATGGTCCCCCTGCTCGGACACCCGAGGCTGGAGGGTGCAGAGGGGCAGGTCACACTCGGTTCACCCTCCATCCCACAGTCCGGGTGAGCTTCCCGGCCAGCCGCATCCCCCCATGCAGCCCCCGCGGTCCGCAGCAGCCCAGAGACCCCCTGACGGGAAACCGCACCCCCTGATCCAGGACAAAAGTGTGTGCCACTGTGGCTGGCATGCACGGGGACAGCATCGTCCCCAGGACGGTGCTGCCAGGACAGCCAGACTGCTGCAGCACCCTGTGCCATGCCACACTGTGCTGTGCCATGCCACACTGTGCCGTGCTTCCGTCCCGGTAGGAGATGGAGGGCAGCAGGGCACACAGCCAGGGGCGGATTTGGGCTGTGGGAGTGTGTGGGCTGCTGCCATGTGCCCCAGCCCTGGCGCCTGGTGCCACACACGCCAAGTGGTGCTGGCCCCGGCGGGGCAGAGGCCGGGCTGGTGCCACGGCCAGGCCGGAGAGCGGCCGCTGGCGCAGCCCCTCGGGGCTGACGTCTGCTCCGGCAGCTGTGTTTATCCCCGAGCCCAGCGCGTTTCCCTGTTTGCCTTCCTCAGGTTCCCTCTGCAATTGCCATTAAGGGCCACATCCTGCTCCCCTTCCTGCAGCAGGCTGGAGCCGGGCGCTGCCGAGCCCAGCCCAGCCGAGGCACGGGGGCACCTCACAGTGCTGGGGCGAGAGGTTGCCCACCCGTGGGGCCGGGCTGAGGCCGGCATCTCCTTTCCCCGCCGGGATCCGGGATTTATCCCGTTGGGAGGGTTATCTCGGCCGGGGCAGCGGCTCATGTGCCGGCAGCGGAGGTGCCGGGGCGGAGGAGCTGGGGATGCCGCATCGGCGCAGAGCCCCGGGCTGGGGACTGGGGACATGACCCTCTTCCCCAGAGCCCTCCGGGGCTGTGGGGCTCTGGGGAAGGGTGAAGGGGCGGTGGCCCCCCCTCGAGCCGGACCCTTCCCCTTCCCCCTCGGATGGGGAAGTCGCTCTTCCTCTTCCCGCCCTGACACCCGGCTTCCTGCCTGCAGCGGGACCTGGTGCGACGTGACCCCCGCCCTGCCTGGCTCCCTGCCTGCACCGCTGCACCCCCGGTACAGGCAGGACAAGCCGAGGGGGGGGCGGCCGGAACGCTGCTGAAGCCACTGCCTCAGTTTCCCCACTGCAAAAGTGCTTCCACGGCGGACAGTCGGGGGGGGGGAATCCCTGTGTCTTCAGCTTGTGAACGGGGGGGCCACAGCACCGGGGCCGTTGCAGGCAGCCCCCCTCTATCCCCCCCCCTCCACTGCAGGCAGCGCCTGCCCGCAGCAGGAAGCCGGCCGGCCGCGCCGGGGCTGCTTGCGCAGCGTGGGATCCCGGGCGGGTCACAAATAAATACCCGGCCCCTTTGGCCTCGATTTTTCTCCCCGCTTTGGTCGCAAATGCAGCCTGGAGGGTTTTCTCACGCCAGACCGTACCGGCTGGGGTCCCCCAGGGCCTGGGGGGGGGGCTCAGCAACGGTGCAGGCAGCAGCAGGCAGAGGGGAGGGAGCAGGATCAGGGCAATGGGTGCAGGAGCAGAGGGAGCAGGAGCAGGGTGATGATGGGGACAGGAGCAGGGAGATGGGGACAGGAGCAGGGTGATGATGGGGACAGGAGCAGGGTGATGGGGACGGGGCGATGGGTACAGGATCAGGGGGAGCAGGAGTGGGTTGGGTGGGTGGGAGCAGGACAGTGGGAGAAGGAACTGGATCAGGGCAACAGGAGCAGGAGCAGGGTGATGGGAGACCGAGCTCCCTCCGTGGCCACACTGGGCCATCTCCAGCGATGGGCAACCAGCACGGGGGCTGTATCTGCCACCGCGCTACCCCGTGTTGTCACCGTACAGCGCTGGGGAGGGAACCCCCGGGGGTCCCACTTGCCTGTGGGGGGCTGCCCTGCTCAGGCCAAGCACTAACTGCCTGGGATGCCCAACGCACCCTCATTTCTCATCAGGTGCTGACGCCAGCTCCTCGCCTGCCATCCCCCCAGCACCCCAGTCCCTGCCTGGCTGCATCGTGCCCAAAACACCCCTGCACCAGTGCCCAGCCCTGGTCATCCTGCTCACCCCCAGCTGCCAGGGACTGGTGGGACTGGCGGGACTGGCGGGACCACGCAGACACAGTGGGGCCACGGGACATACGTGGCACCCGTGCCCCTCCGTCCCGCAGCCACCCTGGCTCTTTGCCCAGGGCTCCCAGCGCTGGGGGGGGTACCCCAGGGCAGCCCCCAGAGTGGGATGAAGCCACCCCCATCGCACCGTGGCAGGGACCTGGCTGAGCTGGTTGGGACCTACCTGACCCAGTTTGGACCTATCATCTGACCTGGTTTCAACCTTTTTCCCCCCCACTGTCCGTCAGGCTTGGGGGCACAGGCACCCCGCTCATCCCGCTTCCCCTTGGCCCCTCCAGGGCAGCTGGCAGCGCTGCAGCAGACTTTTTTTCCTTTTCTGATGAGATCGGGTTGAAGAAGAGATGGCAAAACCAAGAGTTTTCCTGGAAAGCCATTCTGGTTCACATTTTAGATTTAAATTCTCTTCTCAAGCTGAAGGCCAGCAGGCGCTGGGTTTCCAGGAGTTGGAGCCAGCTGCTCTCCAGCCGCAATAAACCCAAACTGGGTTTTGTTTTGTGAAAAAAAAAAAAAAAAATCCAACGTTATTTCTAAATGCCAGCCTTTGGTTTTCTTTGCAAAACCGTCCCCTCCCACGGGGCCTTGGGGAGCAGCTGTGTCCCCATGGACCCCACGGGGCAGGGTGGGAGGTGCACTGAGCAGCACTGGGCTCAGCTGGGCGGGGGGAGCGTGCGGCGGGTTTAAAACTACCCAAACCCAGGGGTGCGGGAGCTGCAACGGGCGGGTGCAGCGTCCCTGCTGCAGGGATGTCACTGGGGGGGACCCAGCTGGGGGTGCAAGGTGGCGTGGGATGCGATAGATGGGGAGGGCAGGGGACAGCATCCCAGAGCAGGAGCCACCTCGAGGCATCGCGGCACCTGAGGGTGCCCCATGAGCCCCTAACGAGGCATGCAGCCCCCAGCACCCCCAGGGTCCCACTGTCCCCATGGCCCACGGGCACCCCAAGGTCCCCATAGCTATTTGCATGCCGGGCAGTCATCCTGCAGCCCATGGTGGGGCTCGGTGGAGGGTCCCTGCTGTCCCCCAGGCTGGGGTCCCCCCACTGCCAGGACCAACTGGCTGGTGGTGTGACACCGGGGTATCCCCCCTGGGCTGGGGCCGGGGCAGCGGGTCCCAGCAAGGGTCACCCAGCTGAGGTGGGAGTAAGAGGGGTCCCGCAGGAGCCCTGGACCCCAGATCGGGGGGCATGGGGGCAGTTTACTGCCCTGAGAGGCTGCCGAGGGCACCCCAGGGAGTACTGGGGTCCTGGGGACACCCCGTCGGCAGAGCAGCCAGAGGAGATGCAGCCAGAGCCGGTCACTGTCTATAAATACCCGGAGGGGTGGGAAGAGCCGCCGGAACCCAAGGACAATGTCTGCAGCAGAACAGATGGGCAGGAGCCGGCCCCGGCGGGGGACGCGGGGAAGCTGCTGCAGCCAGAAGTGGGGTACGAGGGGCGGCTGTCCCAGGGCACGGGGACGGAGCGGTGTCCCCTGCCTGCAGCTCCCCATCCCTCGGGGAGCGGGGCGGCCCCTGAGCACCAGCCACGGCCCCGGGACAGTCCCGCAGTGGGACACGGCGTGTGCACTGGTCACGCCGAGCTCAAACCCTGCACCCCCAAACCAGTCGTGGGGCTGTGGGCACCCCGGGGTGAGCTGGCACCCAGCGGGCACGCATCCCCATCTCGGGAAAGGCCCGGGCTGAGTCAGCGGGGTTGCTAAGGAAGGGGACAGGGTGCAAGTGGAAATGCTCGTGCCCATGAGAGCATCACTGCTATGGGGAAACGGAGGAGAGGAGGAGCAGGGAGTGGGCAGTGGGCCGCTTCTCCACGACCCAGGGCCCCTGGGGCTGTGAAACCCCAGCGCGGCCCCAGGCTTGCCACCGGCAAGCAGCAAACGTGGGCGTAACGCACTGCCTGTGGCGGGGTCGTGGCAGGATCCGGGTGTTCGCGCAGGACCGTTTTTGCTATCACCATCACCGGCACCATGGGCACCACCGACTCCGGGTGCGGTGCCGCGGATGGTGGCAGGACGAGGGGACCCGCAGGCACGGCTGTGCTACCTGCGTGCACGGGGCAAACTGCTCACCGAGGAGGGGGCTTGGTGTGGATAAGAGCCCCTGCAGCAGCCAAAGCCCCAACCCTCCCTCGGCTGCCCGGGGAGGATGAGGGGTGTTGCGGGGCCACCCGTGTCCCTGACCCGCAGCCACATGGGCTCTGACCCCCCTGGCCCTCCCTGCCCCCCTGCTGCAAGGTGACAGGAGGGGAGGTGGGAACCATGCCGAACAGGGGCCAGCACAGGGCTGGGGGTTGCACGGTGGCATCCCCGCGGTGCCGGGCAGGGGCCGGAGGTCGCCCATGGTCCCCGCAGCATCCCAGAGCCATGGCGCCCGAGGGTCCCACAGCCCACGGCCACCGGACAGCCCGGCCACTGCCCTGCCGCACCTGGGGACACTGGGCAAACGCAGCCCCTGGTGTGCCCCCCCCCAGAAATGCCGGGGCACGGGCAGCCTCGTGGGGCTGAGGGGCACAGCCCGTGTGGGGCACCCGAGGCGCCTGCCCCCTCCCAGCCCAACTCCCTGGCCCCACAGGAGGGGAACTGGAGGAGAAAGAGGAAGGGTCAGAGGACTGAGGGGTCTGCACGGTGCCTGGCCCTGGGGCTCAGCACCCCTCACCCCAGCGGGACTCTGGCCACCCTCCACGTCGCTCAGCCGGGATTTGGGGTGCCGGGGAGAGGGCATGGGCGGGCAAGTGGGGCTGTGGGTGACACACCACAACCTCTGCCACCCCCCATCGCCACCCCCCTGGATGGGAAAAGCGACTCATCTCTTCAGCAGAAAAGGGAAGCAAAACCCGCTCGCCATCTCTCACAGCCAGGGCATCCCCCCCACTGGTTTTTTCCGCCGGGGGAGTGGAGCAGACGCCCCTGCGGGCTCCCCTCCCGCTGCCGGCCTGGCCGTCCCCAGCCACACGGCACCTAAACCTGACCAAAGCAAACCAAAGCGCGCCGCGCGGGCTGTGCGCCGTGCGCCCTGCACCCCACGCCACATGCACCACACACGGTGCACCCTGCACCCTGCACCACAAACCCTGCACGGCGCGCCGCGCACGACAGCATCACACACCGCGCAGCCCACGCTGCGCCACACGCCGTGCACCTCGCACCCCACCTTGCGCACCCCACTCCCCACCACAGGCACCCCACACCGGGCATCCCGCGCGGTGCCAGCAGGGAGCAGAGGTTGCGGCCAGCACGTCGCTGCCCATGCTCACGGGCCGGGTGGTGTGTCCATCCAGGACAGACGGACAAGCCCCGGCCGACCCAGGGCTGGGGGTCAGCTGCCATGATCTCCGGGGTCGGTCCTGCTCTGCGGGGAGAGCAGCACAGTGCCGCCCCCCCGGCACTGCCACCGGCTCAGCAGGCAGAAAGAGGAAACTAATAAAATCTATAAATACCTAGCAGGGACCCCGTGGGGCCAAGTGTGCCGGCCCAGCACTGGCACCGGCGTGGGAGCGGGGCGGGGGCGGTTTCTGCCATGACTGCGGCAGGGACCCGGTGCTGGTGTGGCCAAGACGGGATCCCTGCTCTGTGGGACATGTCCTGAGGGGTGCTGTCACCGGCGCCCCCCACTCTGCCCCGTGGCCCTGCTGTCACGGCTAAAATAACTTCCATGCTGAGTCGAAGGATTTTGGTTTTTCCTCATTTTCCAGCTGCAGGCTTGTCATGACTAATTTCCTCATTTTATTTCCCTTCCAGGTCGGTGAGCTCCGCCACCGCGTCCCGCTCTGCCCCTTGGCACGGTCACGGCTGCTCCCTACCCTCGGTTTCCCACTCGAGGCGCTGCCAAAGCTGGCATGAGTGGCCCCTGAGCCGGGGCCAGTGCTGGCCAGCAAACCCCTGCCCCAACCCAGCGGTGGGACGGGGCCAACACTGGCCGGGGCTGCTCCTGGTCAGACACGGCCGCCTGCATTGGAAGGATCCTGGGATGGACAGAGGGATGGACAGAGGGATGGTGGGTGGATGGAGCCAGCCAGGCCAGGCCATGCTCCCTGGCCTCAGGGTGAGAAAACAGCTCACACTGTGCAGGCACGGTGCCCAGCACACCAGCACCGGACCAGTTTGGCCCCTCTCAACTCTACAGTCAAACCAAAGCTGTGGGTGCAGGATGTCCGACCCCTGCTCCCCGCCACGCCGGGCACACACCACACCTACACCCGCTGGCCGGCACCACTGCTGCCATGAGGTGTGCCAGCCTCGGGTGCCTCCTGGCATCACCAAAGACACCCCTGCACCCACGGATGCTCCCAGCTACCGGCACCCCACGGTCCCAGCACCAGCCCCGCTGCCCACCCCAGCCAAAAACACCCACCGCGGCTCAGCCCCGGCAGCAGGGCTGGACGATGTCCCCACGTGCCACTGCTGGCGCTTCGGCAGCTTCTCCTTCCGCCGAGGAAAGAGGAGTGAGCCCAGTGGGACCCCAACCCATGCACCCACCCACAGAGCCATGGCCACACCATGCCCCTCCCGGGGGGGGATGTCTCCCCCAGGCACTCGGGGACCTACAGGTGCCCCCGCTCTGCAGCGAGCCGGCAGCGGGACGGCATCGAGAGGCGGCGCAAGCCAAATCGGGAGCTAGTGTTCGACCAAGGGCACAACGCATCCCACCACTGCCCCCCAGCACATCCCCCCACCAGGAGGGGAGGAGAAGGAAGGGGAGGAGAGGGGAGGGCAGAGATCCCCAAAGCCTCACCAGAGGTGACCCCAAGCCCAGGCGGGTTTCACAAAGGAGAGTCACGGGGCTGTGGCACGTTCACTGTCTGCCCGGCCGGGGGGGCCTGGGGTGGCCCAGCAACAAACGCTCACCACAACCAGACACCCGCCCCGGGGCCAGCCCTGCCACACAGCAGAGCTGACCGCGCTCCCCTGCTGCACCGTGCCACCCCTGCACCTCCCAGCACGCTGCCGTGTGTGAGCGCACGGCCGCGTGAGCACTGCAGCGTGCACCGTGGTGTGCAATGGGCGATGGGCACGGCAGTGGCAGGGCTGCAGTGTGCACCGCAGTGTCTGCGTGGTGTCTGCTGAACACGTGTTGCAGCACGTCTGTTGCAGCGTTGCACTGTGTTGGGGTGTGCGATAGTGTGCGCGAGTGACGTGCGTGTTGCAGTGCGTGCAGTGTTGCAACAAGCGTTGCAGCGCGCACGGGACGTGCAGCGTGTGTTGCAACGGGCGTGTTGCAAGGTGTATGCAGCGTGGGGCTGTGGGCAGGTGTTGCAGTGGGCGCAGTGTGTGTGTGTGCAATGATGCGCAGTGCAGTGCGTGCGCAGTGTCCCGCAGTGTGCAGTGTTGTACCTTTCGGTGGGTGCAGTGTGTGCGGTGCAGAACCCTGCAGTGCGTGCACTGGGGGTTGCAGTAGGTTGCCTGGTGTGCAGCAGGTGCAGCGGGCAGTGCAGCAGGCACAGGGTGCAGTGCAGCAGGCAGTGCTGTGGGCAGAGGGGGCAGTGCAGCGGGCGCAGTGTGCAGTGCCGCGGGCAGTGCAGTGCCCTCTGGCGTGCAGTGCAGCCCGTGCAGCGCCGGGCACGGCGGGGCACGCTGTGCAGCGCCTTTCCGTTCATGCAGTGAGCGGTGCGGCGTGTGCGGGGTCAGTGCAGTGGATGCAGTTGCGGTGGGGGCAGCGGCGGTGGGGGCAGTGGGCGCAGCGGGCGCAGCGGCCGTGGGTGCGGTGCCGGTGGGGGCCGTGCCGGTGCAGCGGCCCCGCCGAGGGGGTCGGTCCGGGCCGGTTCTGTCCCCGCTCTGTCCCGGCAGCTGCCGGCCCCGCTCCCCCCGGGGGCCGCTCCCGGGCTCCGCCGGGCGGCGGGGGCCAGCACCCCCGGACCCCCGTTTCCCCCCGTTCCCCCCCGTCAGCCCCCGCCCTGGCCCCGGCGGGCGGCTCCTCCCGCCGCCCCGACCCGCGCCCCGACCGGGACCCGGTACCCACCCCCCCGCCCCGGCAGCGGGACCCCCATCCCTGGCCGGCTGCCGCCGGCTGCCCCTTGCCCCGGCAGCGGGACCCGGCCACCCCCCGACCCCCGGCCCGGTCCCCCACTCACCCCGGGGCATGGCGCGGCGGCTCCGGGCGGCGGGCGCGGGGCCGGAGGAGCAGCAGCAGCAGCAGGAGCAGGAGGAGGAGGAGGAGGAGAAGGAGGAAGTCTGCGGCCGCCTCCTCCCGCCGCCCCGGGCGGTCCCGCGGAGAAACTTCCCTCCGCCGCGCCCGGCCCCCGCCCGCCCCGCCGCTTCCTTCCTCGGCCCGGCCCGGGGGGCCGGGGGGGGCCTTCCCTCGGGAGGGTACCCGGGACGGCGGGGGGGGACACCCTGAGTCCCCCCGGCATCGCCCCGCCGCCCGCCCCCCCCCCCCCGCTGCCCCTCGGAGCGGGGTCCGGGTGCCAACCGGGCAGCGGGGAGGGGGCGCGGGAGCCCACCCCGTCCCGAGGGCCGGGGGCTGATGCAGAGGTTGCAGCAGGTTCGGGTTGAGGGGGGGACCGAGGGGGACCCCCAGCACCGCCGGCCGCCTCGGCCACAGCCCCGGGACCCACTGCAGCAGGCGCGCGGCGGGGGGGGGTGTCCGGCTCCTGGTGCCGGAGCTGTGCCCGTTCGCACGGGACCACCCACAGAACAGAGTGCTGCAGCCCCCCCCGGCTCCCTGACACCCACCCGCTCCTGCCCTCACCCTGTCCCAGGGCTCGGGAGCTCTGGGGAAGTCTTACCTCAGGGGCAGGGGGCTGCATGGGGGGCCAAGGAGAGAGGGGAGCCCACACCAGCTGGCCGGGACTCCCTGGGGAGACAAGGGGGGATGGCAGGCAGGGGAGATGGCAGCCCCTGCTATCGGGGTGCCACTGGGGTCTCAGGGGGAGAGATGGGGATGGGGTGAGGGGAGAGTGGGGACCAGCTGCCTGGGGAGGGGAACCGGGGCCACCCTGCTGCACCCCAAGGGGGAACAGCAGGGTCCCAGGGCTGCTGCAGGGGCAGAGCCCCCCAAAAGCATGGCCTTGTCCTGCTGGGTCAGGGCCAGAGGAGACCCAGGCGCTGTGAGGGTCCCTGCAAGGGCCAGGTCCCCCAAGCTGGGGGTCCCCGTAAGGGCCAGGTCCCCCCAGCAGCACCTGCAGCCCATGAGGGTCTCTGGCCCTGGGGCAGAAGGGTGTCATGGGGGGAAGGCGGCTGCCCGGGGATGGAGGCGAGGCTGTTCTTCGTGCCTGTCCCCATCTTCATCCCGGGGCATCTCAACCACGGGGGCTCTGCAGGCACGGGACCCCTTGCCCGCACCTGGGATCTTCCTCCACACCAGCACGGAGGACCGGGGCTGGGACCCCACTGGGAACCCTCTGCCTGGAAATCAGTCTGGCAGCTGCCTGTGGCTCGGGACGCTGCCCGCTCACCTCCGTGGCCAGCCCTCTTTTCCATCCCAGGCACCTGCCGTGGCCAGGGCTCCCCACGCGATGCCAGCCCTGCAGCCTGGTCGTCCCCCCATCCCGCATCCCAGGGCGGCAGCGCAGGGCACTGCCCGGCTGATGGGTGCCCGCTCCAGGGGTGAGGGTGACGCCTCTCTCGGGGCAGCGGGGCCGGAGCGGGATGGGATTTTGCTTCCAGGCTGGTGGCCACGAAGCTATTCTGGGGCCGGATCTGATCCCTGCAGGGAGCTTTGCTTTCAGCCCCAGTGCCGAGGGAAAAGGACATGAGAAACTTTAGCCCCTGACCTTCCCGTCCCCCACCACGGGCTGGTGGGCTCCAGGTGCTGGTAGCTGTGGGCCCCAATGGCACTGGTCCAGCACCGGTGAGCGGCGATGCCACCAGGAGCATGTGGCCCTGGTGGGGTGTTGCAGCTTTCGGGGGCGGGGGGGCGTGCCGAAGCGTGGCAGCTCGGTCTTGGCCGCCAGCAAGCACGCGCTCAGGCGTCAAAACGGCTCTGTCCCGACAAGTCGGGATGCTCTGATGTGTCGGGGTGCTCTGACAGACAAGCCGGGGCTGGGGGCGGGCTGCCTCCAGTGAGGTCACCCATCCAGGCGTCACACGCAGCCGCCTCTGCTTAGCTTCCGCGCCGCGCCAGCGCCCCGCGCCCAGCCTGGGCATTCCCGCCTGCGCCCGCGAGAGGCCGCTGCGGCTCAGCTGCGGGCGCGAGGAGCCCGGCGGAGGCGGGAGGGAAGGGAGGGGGGGAGAGGAAGAGGGAGGGCGTGGCCACCTGCCCGCCCCTGATTGGCCGGGCGGCGGCGCGGGGCGGTCCCGCCCCGCGGAGGGTCTCACACGGCGGCGGTTGGCTCCGCCCCCTGTCAGCGAGCGTGTGGCGGCGGCGCCAGGGCCCGGTGCGCAGCGGGGCGCGCGCGGGGGGGGTGCCTGGAAGAGACCACCGCTACGGGGGGGGTGGGTGGGTGTGCGGGGCTGTCCCGGGAGAGACCGCGGCGGGGGGTGGAGGGGGGGGGTGTCCCGGGAGAGACCGCTGCTGAGGAGGAAGGTGGGGGAAGGAGCGGACCGCGGAGAGGTTGGGGGGGTGGCAGGGTTGTCCCGGTAGAGACCACTGCTGAGGAGAGGGGAGGTAGGGCTCTCCCGGGAGACACCACTGCTGCGGGGGGGGCGGGAGGCTCTCCCGGGAAAGACCACTGCGGGGGGAAGGGGGGGGCTAGGAGGGCAGACCCGGGGGCGGGCGGGGGCCGGCGGCGGTTCCCCGGTCCGGAGTACCGGGAAATAACCCGCCGTCCCTCAGCCGGTGAGGGCCGCGGAGCGCAGCCGGTGCTGCCCCGGAGCGCCCAGCCCGCTCCCGCCTGGCCGTGGGGTTACGGCGGAGCCAGCCGAGCCGAGGCGAGCTGAGGTGAGGTGAAGGACCGGGCCCAGCGCCGGGGGCCGATGCCGAGGAGGAGCTGACAGCGGCGGGGGAAGCGGCGAGACAGAGGCGGAAATGGATTTACGGTCGGGAGTGGCCCTGTGGGTCCTGTGCGGCTTCCTCCTGCAGCAGGGGCGGGGGGAACGGCCCCCCGGCTCCCACCTGGACGAGACCGCCATCGCAGGTGAGAGCGGCCCTCCCGCCGGGACACCCCCGCCCCGTTCCCTCAGAGCTGTTCCCGCGTTCCCCGAGGCCTCTCTGCCGCCGGCTTCCCAAAGGATCCGGGCCGGCGTTGAAGCCTCCAGCCCCGGTGGTTTGGGGGCAGGTTTGCTCCGGCCAGGGGCGGCGAGCCGGGTTAGGGCACTGCCAGCCGGCCTCGGCTCCGTTTTGAGGCTGTTCCCCGGCTTATTGGATAAGTGGTGCTGCTAACCATGTCCCGGCCCTGGTTGGGAAACCCACAGAGCTCAGGGCAAGGGTCGAAGGACCAAAAATAATCCCTGTTTATTTTTGCAATGGACTCCAGCTATTTGCTAATGAGTGTTTTGGATCATGACTCGGTGTGTTCAGAACGTGCCAGTGTTTAATTTTTTTTTTTTTTTTAAGGACGTTCCCAGGTGGGCAGCGTGGCTGGGGAGGCAGCGGGCTGGGGGTGAGGGATCCCAAGGGTTGTGTAACCCTGGCATGCCTCCTGCCCTCGCCCTGCTCCGAGGGCAAGGTTTTCCCACCTCTCAGCCCGGAAGAGGAGAGGTAGCAAAGACCTAACAGCCAGCTATTCTCTCTTCTGCCTTATTTCCCTCCCCTCTGCCCCAAAAGCCAACAGCCCAGCAAAAAAAAAAAAAAAGAAAGGAGAAGCCCAAGCCCCTCTGGACTTGGGTGGATTTTTCCCCCAGGAGCCAGGCTTTGGTGGAGTTGTTCTGCTCCAGAACAACTGCCAGAGCCAGCCTCGGCAGAGGGGCCGGGAATTGGCAAAACCACCGTGGGCACTGGTGTCTGCTGTGTGTCCTTGTGACAGTCCCTGAGGTCAGAGCTGGGAGCCTGTTCGATAAAACGTGCTTTTAGTTCTCAGTAGTGAAATAGAAGTCCTCAGCTCTGTCCTTGCCTTTTCATTGCAGCAGCGCTGAGTTCTTGCATGCTAACAAAAAGAAAAAAACCCAAACCCCAGTGAGTTGTGTCCTGTGAGCACTGCAGGTGAAGAAATAGATTGCTTTCTGAAGGGCGAAACTCCCACCAAAGCTGAAGTACTACCGGCCTGGGTGTGGGCCAGCCCGTCTGAGCGAGACTTTCTGCTCAGCAGCGAGCAGAGCTGTCAGCATCTGGGTGGTTCTGCACCTCCACCGCCATCATCTGCAGCCTGGATCCGCTCCGGAGGGTCCCACCTGGCACAGGTTTCCACGAGGGATAACGTGCCGGTTTGGGGTGGTAAAAAAGGCGGTGAGCAGCTCTGAACGCTAATCGTGGTGGGGACGTGCTGTGTTTGGTGCTGTGTGGGTGCGAGGCTGCTCTCTCGCCCAGCTTTACAGGCTGATGTGTTAGCAAGGGCCCGGGGACTAGAGCTCACGGAGGGTTTTTGGCTACAGTGGAAGGTGCAGGTGTGGGCGTTCATGTTAATACAGATTAAAGTTGCTGCAGCGGCGTTGCTAAGAAGGCATTTTGCTTTGTGTACAGAGCTGGTTGGTGAGAACAGGGCAAGTCCCTGGAACTGCAGTATCAGGCGAACGATCAGGAACTCGGTGTCTGATTCCTGGGCAGGCAGATTGTTTCATCTCAGCGACGTGACGATTTATGTGGCTTACTGGTTTTTTTTCTTAATACTGACCGCATGCTAGCTGTTCTGTAAAAAGTCTCTTTTTTATGTTCTTTATACGTGATCCTAAATCCTTAGGCCAGTTCACATCCAGTCTGCTCCATTAAGGAAACTGGATCTCTGCAGTCCTTCTGATGAAGCAAGGTTTATGCCTCCAAGGAATTTCCAGATGAGTTATTTTTGGAGGCCCTGCAGAAGTGTGGCAGCCCTGGTGATTCAGCTGCTGACTTGCTCTTCTCTCTGAGCAGAGGCAGAGCCAGAGCAGGGCAGGCAGGGAGCAGTCCAGAGACTTAATCTCTTTCATAAAATCACCTACAGGTGGGGTTTTCCTGCAAAAGAGCTACTTTTCATTACTCTTGGTTTTTCACAACTGGTATGTTCTGTTACTTCTGGGTTTAAAAGCCTGCAGAACAGCCCATGGCACCTAGCAAGGGAATAGCTGGTTACAGGTTGAAACCCAAAATGTGCAGATGAAGGTGGTCAGTAGGGGATTTGTTTGCTCCGAGTGCAGGTAACTCGCAGCGTAACTGCACCGTATCCCTTCCTAGGGTAGCTAGGAAGTTCGGTGGTGCTCGTTGCACTCTGCTCATGTAGCTGAAAGCTAATGCGTCCTCTGAGATCACTTGGCCATTTGCTTTTTAGCTTTTAGAGCTGTTGCTTGCAGTTCAGTGCAGTGAATATCCTCAGATAGCATATGACACTTTTCCTTACGTGTTCCCTGGAAGCAGAAAATGAGGGTTGTGTTGGCTGCACACAAGTCTGCGGTAGCACAGGCTCTTACTGTGGAGCAGAGGTAGGTGTTTGATGGATTTTTGAAAGTGAAAGTGTTCATTTTTGATGGATTTTTGAAGGTGAAAGGGCTTTTTTTTTTTTTTTTTTTTGACATGGCATGATTTTAATGATAAAAAAAAACTGACAGCACCGGTCACTTTTCTGTGGAACAGTGAAATTTTTAAGGAGATGCAGGGAAGTGGTGTTTGTAGAGAGCAGAAGCATGAGTTTTAGCAGTGTTTTCTCATTAGGCTCGGTTGCTTAGATTCCTGTGCACACTCAAGGATGCATCGGCATGCTTTATTGATATTAGTATATGTTTCTTATTCCTAAAATTTAAAAAAAATTTTTTTTTTTACATAAGAATTCGAAATGGGTAGTTTTGTCCATGGAGAAGAGTTGGTGACTGAACTCCAGGGAAAATCAGATTTTCTCCTGGCTTTGACTTGTTCAAAGGCAAGCGTTTCTAGCAAGTGCTTAATCTTTAATCTTTTCCTGCCTATATCAGATTTAATTTTGGTTACACTCAAAAGCACAGGAGCCATTTCGCAAGGCATAGGAACAGAGGTGGTGTGTGTTATAGAGCCAAGAAGGACAGCCAGTCCACAGTCCGACCCCCAGAGTAGTGCAGACCCCAAAAGGTGCTCAACCTCCCTCCTCTCCCAGCAGTCTATTTTTGTGCTAGAGCACATGTTTCAGAAAAACATGGTGTCACGAAGAAGGCCGGCGGCTGGTCCCCCCGCCGCTGTGCAGGATGTGCCGACAGTCACCCTGCCGTTATTGTTTTCACCCGCTGGTGGTTATTTTTAGCATGAATTTGTCTAGCCGAAGCTTCCAGCCCTGGGATCTTTCGTATACCCCCCCCCCCCCCCCAAAAGGGGCAAGAGAGGCTCCTCATGGACATGATTAGAAATATTACTTTCAGGTGGTAGATTTTCTTTTCTTTCCAGTTATTTGCTGTAATCTTTCAGTTGCCTGAGTCTAACCTGTTTAATGCAGGTTTTGTTCAGTTTTCTGTTGGCAATAGTCCTTATCAGAGCGTTGTCTGGGGTTATGTCAAATGTTTTACAAAAGTTTTATGTGTACCATCAGGTGTTTTGGTCAAAAGTTTTTACATTTTCTCTCAATAAAAATAGTAAGCTTGCTCGATAGCCTGTGTTTCATTAAATCGTGTTAACTGGTATCAGTGAGGCTGCTCTTCTTAATTTTTTACTTGATTGCCTTCTGTGCAGACCAGCATGGGTGGCCAGTGAAGTGTCATTGCTGCTGCTTATGCTGGGGATCTTCAGGTTGGGCTTCAGGTGTCTTTGTAGGAGATCCAAGGAAAACTGACTGTTAAGGGGCCAGACTTTGGATGACTGGGCTTCATTCCTGGTTCCCTTAATTGTGATACCTTTCATCTACTGCTGTCTGCTTTGCTAGATTCATACCTGCTCCATCTCCATACAATAATGTGGAAATAGTACAAGTCTGCATTCCCCAGAGCCTTATTTCATTTCATATTGAGATTATTTTCTGTGATCTTGGATCCACAGGGATGTGGGGCTGTATCTGCCACACTCTGCCCGTGCTTGAGGTCTGGGGTCTCGTTTGGGTTCCCATTCTGGCATCACCGAGACAGACTAGGGATCCTGGTGTGGATTTTCCCTGTCTGTCTTTCCTGCAGCAGTTGAAAGATGGGCTCTGGCTAGCGTGGTGAGGCTGACCCATTCTCTGGGCCACGTGAACCTTGTGTGCCCAGGCAGCGCTGCGCCCGGGAGCCAGAGCCCGAGGGGCTGGACCCTCTGGTGTGGTGGTGGCACAGGGCAGGGTTTGGCATTTACTTATGCCAAGGCACAACAATTCCTCTTTCCCTTCCTTTGTCATTCTCCCTGCACCTGTCTCCTGCTTCCCTGTCTTGATTCCTCCATCACTAGATTTCTGGAGTTGTCTTTGCTCTTGTTCAAGTGGTGTTTTAACACGTGGGATTCTTGCTGCAGGTGGGGGGGTTCGGTGCGTTACCAGAACATAAGTTATAAAAATATTAAGATGATAATAAGAAGAAAACCTGAATGCATACCCTCAGAGTTACTATGTCTGTGGCACTTTGAGCCTAAGCTACACATAAAAACATGGAACATCAACGTTTAACAAAATAAGCATGATGAAGGGGGGTTACAACCACAAGCTTCTAACTAGTGAATAATTTGATGGGGGGGGGGGGGAATTCTGGATGAGTATGCTGTGTTGGAGCACTGCGGTTTAGAGCTCCTATACTTGTCATTTGAAGAAGCAGGGTTTTATTGAAAGCTAATCCTTTGCTAAAAAATCTCTAGCTAGGAAAGTGATCGGTTTTGGACTTTGAACTTGCAGTGAAATCTTTTGACATATGAAGAGAATGTGGACTTGGTGTCTTTTGAAAGCTTGATGCAGTAATCTTGCAAGGTGGGAACACAAATGGATGGTTACTTCTTTACCAATTTAAATGCTATCATCTCTAGTTGCTTAGTTAATGAAACATTATGTTAGTGCATTTATTTCATGGTGCTGAAGTTTACGTCACCCACCGTGATGCCAAACTCTACATTTGTCCTCTATTCCTTTGCCAGAACCTCTGATTTCATCCACTGCTTTTATGAGTTGCCTTTAGAAAAAGTCTTATCTTTTGAAGTCAGGAGATCAGCATAAAATCAGTGGTGGTAAGATACAAGCAGCTAATTGAGATACCATTGATCTGGCTGCTCTCTGATGTTCGTTAACCTCTCGGTGCTGTGTAAACAGAACCACTGCAGGATTTCATCCGCCGTATTAGTGTGCTGGAAGCCTCTAAATCCTCCTGTAGCCTACCCTGGCCTGCAGCCTCGAGGAGGTACACGACCTGGCTTGTCAGAACGCACCTTCCCTGCAGTAACTCTTACAACCCCGTCTTTCCCACAGACCTGGAGGAGTTCGTGAAATACAATGACCTGTTATGCTTTTCTTGCTTTACAGTGAAATGCTTCTTAAAGGAGTCTTTGTCTCCAGGACTAGAAGGATTTTGCTACTGTGCCTTTTGCTTTAACTGCAGTTAAGTCTTTCTAGGTATGCACTTTCACCGAGTAGAAGTTGCATGTGAGTGGCAGTTTCAGGCTGGGCAAGGGAGTAGTTCTGGGAAGTACTTGGAAAACTCTGCCAGGAAATAGTCAATGTTCTTTACCAGTTTGATTGGAAACCTCAGTGGATTGCACAGCCTTTACGTCGTTTAGGAATGAAACTCATCTTGAGGAATCACCATTCTGAGAGCTGGAGAAGTTACTGTCTTTTGGCATCAAAAGTGTGCAGCCTTGTATAGAAGAGGAGCGGGGCTGGATGGGCATGCGTTCGGGCTGGTAGTGCTGCTGGGGAGCTCCTGGCTCCTGGCTGCTGATTCTGTTCCCTGTGTTGGCCCAGAAACTTGGAGAGATGCTCAGCTGGATTAGTGTGGATTTTTTTCTTTTTCTGATATTTATTTATTTATTACTTTGAAAAGCAATTTTCTTCATGCCTGGTGTTCCTCCCAGGTACTATTTTCAAATGGGCAGCATTGCTGGTGGAGCTCGCAGTGCTGCTGCCGGGATGCTCTCTGCTGTCGTGAGGCTGGAGCAAAGAAGTGGCGGAGGTGAGCTCTCTGGGGTATTTGTTTTCTTGGGAGTTGTGCTGGTGCAAGTACATATAAAGCTTGTGTTCAGACTTTGCAAGCTACTTATGGCCTTTGCCCTCACCACATCCCAGTGGGAGAGAAAAGTGTGACTTTGACTGCCTGGAAAGCGCAGGTGGGGGAGGCTGAGCTGTCAGAGCTCAGACCTGAGCATTAGAGCAGGGGTCTGGGTAACTTGCATCCTGCCGAACCCCAGTGTCCCGGAGATGCCTGGGGGAGAAAACAGACCTTGCATGTGACTGGAAACAGAGGCTGAATGGGGTTGTTGAGCCTTTTTGGTGTCTTCATTGCCCAACCAATCCTCTTTTCTCAGGGCCGCACCTCACAACTGTGCCTTTTGCTTTGGCCTTTCCGAAGGTGAGGCAGGGATACATGTATACACGTGCTCACACGCGGGCAGTCCAAAGGAGCAATCCTCCTGTCCCTCCTTTCCTCTCAGAAGGGAATGAAACAAATGTGTGATGAAGCCTTCTGACATCCCTTATGGTGTGGCTGGCACGGTCTGTGATACTTCAGTGGTCGTGATGAAACGGAGTATGCCTCACCTGAAAAGGAGTAAGAATGAAAAAAAAAAAAAGTGCTTTTCTTGCCTGCTCGGTTTGTGTTTGGCTCCTGGGCTACTGACTTGGTGTATATTAGTACATCGTTAATTCTCTTCTTGCTGAGTGCTCTCACCTCCCCTTCCTCTGGGTAGGGGACAGATGTCTGTCCGGTGCACGCTGTGCTTTAGACTGGAACTGCAGGGGGAACTGCGGTAGCGTGCCCTGAGTTTTGTTTCAAGATCTGCCTGGTTTTTGGCGAGGGAATGGAAGTAAAAGGGCATCCTGGTGTAATTCCACGTTGATTTGTTTGTTAAAAGGAGGGTGCGTTAGCAGCTGCTTAAAAAGCAAAAGTTTTCCATGTGGTTATCCCTCTGCTTCTAAAAATTCTGCTTCTGCTTATTCAACGTGGAGGCTTCACTGATTAAAAAAAGGTGTTGGCGGTGGCACTTGTCCCCTTGTAGTTCTCCAAGCCCAGATTCAGCGCTGAGCTTGGTTACCCTTTTGCTGCCTTCAGCTGCTTGAATGTAACCAGCCTTGCGTTTTGTTTTTGAAAGTCCTAATGGCACAACCTATTAGTGTTGAAAAAACGGTTTACTTCGTTAATTACCTTTGCTTTAAAAAGAAAGCTATATAGGGAAAAATAAACTCCTAAGCAGGCAGAGCAAGCCAGAGACTGGGCCGTTGTGGTTCTTGCTGGGGCAGCTCTAGGATTCCTGCTGGAATGAGCCCCCTTGTTACCTGGTGGGGTATGTTTTCCCTGGGTGGTCTGGCTGCATTGAACCGCAGTGCAGATACCTGCTAAGGCAGGACTATGTGCTGGAAATGGGAGACAGGGCCTTAACTGGTGTTTGGGTGAAGGTCTGCAGCGCGAGCTGGGAGTCCCTCCGGTCTGTGGCTGGAGAAGGAGATTAGATCACCCTTCATTATATCGTGGTCAAGTGCTATTAATAACGTGGCTTTTTGGCCTCTTTTATGCTCTCTCCCTGTTACAGAGTACAGCCTTCGGGACCTTCTGTTTCCCTACATCCCACCCTAAGGACTTCAGTTTGCTTCTGGAGTTTGAGATGTGTTATGCATGTGTAGGCATTGGCTGCCTTGCTGACCCGTCTGCCTTTGCTTGTGTGATCTGATCCAAGTGGGTCCCTCTGGCAGACTTTAATTTTTCCTTTCCCTTCATTTTAATCAGCCCCTGCAGTTCTGTGTGATTAATTTTCTGGCACCTTCGTAACTCTGGTTCATATTTTAGCAATTGATGGTGGTCCTCAGGCAGGCATAGACAATGGACTCTTTAATTAAGCCATTGCTCTGTTACTCCTGCAGCACATGTGAGCCTTGAGAAGCTTCTGCCTCAAACTGTGAGCCTGTGTGTTAAAAACCAGCATTGTGCCAGTGTGGCTCACCTGGGAGCTGAGTGTTGGGCACCAAGGTGGAAGTGTTTTCAGTGAATTATTCTTTTAACTTACTAAAACTAAATAAATATCAACCTCTTAGCTGCCAGAGTGGAGTCGGTGCAGCTGTGTATTGAGGTGAGTTTTTCTATGCCGTCCCCCCTATCACCTGGGGAGCCGGCGCGATGGCACGACTGTGCCCAGTTGAAATATTTGTTTTTACTGGCAGTGACAGGATGAAGTACCCACCTCTACAATCGATATGAAAATCATCAGAGGAACATAAGGAAGTTATTAAGATAACTGCGCATGTTTTTGTACATGAATTGTCTATGCTTGTTTGTTTTATCTTTATGAAATAGTATCAGGATGCTTGTTTGGATTATGGACCTATTTTTAAGTAACCTATTTTTTCCACTTTGGAAAATGCATTAGCTTGCTGTGTATCACAGACATCTGTGCAGGCTGAGTTTGGGAACCACCAAGTGTTCCTTGAAGCTGCTCTCTCACCAGTGTGAGCTGTTGCCTCTTTGTCTGGCAAGTATATATACGTTGCTAACTTTTGCTATAAGAGATGTCTGCATGATCGAGGCAAATGCAGCGCTTCTTTGTAAGCACACTTTATCCTACCTACCAAGGAGCTCTACTACATTGTTTTAATTGCACTGTCCCTTCACCTCTTCTAGGGCTTGGAAATCACAGGCAGCTTTACCGATCCCAGCCAGCCTTCAGAAAGCAGAAGCAGTAGCAATTGGATGGGAAACAGTTATGTTTGTTAACAAACACATGCTCGTGCCGCATGTTTTGCAAGAAAAGATGCTATTTTTGTACCTAAGTATTTCTTACATTTTTTTCCCTGAAGGGCAGAGTTTTAAGGTCAGTTTAATTCATTCCTTCAGGTTTTGAGCTCTGGTGCCTGAAATTTTGCGATTCTCAGAGGATAGAAACATAATAAACATGAGAACTTTAAGAATGTTCCTCGTCTGAATTACAAATGAACAGCTTGCTTGTTTGAATGGTCTGCCCCTTTGCTAGTCAAGTTAAGCTCTGTATTGCAGGAAAGGGAGAAATAATTCAGGATTAAAGCTGCTAAGCAATGCGTATGTTTAGATTTGTAAGAGTGCCAGTACATAATTAATGTGTGAGTAAGGCGAAGAAAAAAGGTTGGTTTTTTCCTTGATATAGACAGACAGATGCAGAATAAAACCTGATTTTTTGGGGGGGGAGAAATAATTTCTGAAAATATTATTTTCCAAGTAGCTGCTATTATTAATGCTGCCTGAGTGTTTTTTCATCCTAGCTGCTTTGCAGTTTTAAGGCAAAAATCAAAGTATGTCATCTTGTGCTGGCCTGGAGGACTTGTGCTTATTATTGAAAAGCTCCAGGGTTTCAAGTATGGTGAGGATAACCTCCAGAACAGTCAGCCTGTTGAAGTATTATTCCTTCTTAATCTTGCATGCAATGGCTCTCCCTACCTGCTGAGGATGTCAGCCAGCACTGAGGACTAGTGGTGGTTGTTACAGCTTATTGCTGAAGGAAAAAAGTGATGGTGTTAACAGGCTGTGCAGGTCCTCATGGAGCCTTTAACCTCTCTCCTCTTTTTGATATTTCTACAGCTGGATCAGAGTGTGACCCTTCATCAGTGGCATTGAGCTTGTAAGAAGTAAAAATTAATCAGGAATAAAGCGTTTATGTGAAAATGGTTGATTAAAGATCATCTCTGAGTGTTTTGGAAAGGAGATAGCAATTCAGTATTCCTTGTTATTTCAAAGTGTATATGTTCTTTAAACTACAAAATGAGGAGTAGAAATGTTTTTTCTTTTAAAACCGTGGAAAAGATCAGGCAAGAACAACTTGTCTGTGCCCATGCTGTTAGCTGCGTGATTTGTGAACCCTTGCACATCTAGATATGCCCGTCTGCACAGGAGGGCATGGGCCGGTTCATTGCAGCTTGCTGAAACTTGGCAGGGATTTGCTGGTGTAGGTCTCCGAGGGGGAGCGTGGCTATTTAGGTTCCTAGCTTCCCCCCCCCCCCGGAGGTGACCTGGGATGCCATCACAAACCTCAAGGCAAAAGGCACTGGAAACCCTTTCTGCCAGCTGGGCCATGTGGCAGGGAGCCCCCAGGCTGGCTTTGGCTGTGGGTGTCCCAAGAGGTGTGAGCTGCAACCCTCTGCCACCACGCTGGGAAGATGAAGAGGTTCCTCAGCCTCCAACAGGAGTGGTGGCTTGAAATGGCACTCCTGCAGCTTGGCTTGCTTTAGGAAGAGTCGTTTAATTAAGCTGTGTCCTGGAGGCCCTCTGAATAAAGGAGGAGATGCTCCAAGGAGGTGTGAAACTGGGGAGTGTGAAAACTAACTTTGAAGATGCTGACGCATTTCTGAGAATGGTGATGGCAACGCACCCAGCAGCCCTGCAGGCAGAGGGACCTCTCAGTGGGGCAGTGATAGGTGCTGTCCTTGCCCCCCATCAGGTGCCGTCCTCCTGGCCCTGGCAGAGCACAGAGGTGCCAGGGTCACTTGGCCATGGCTGTGATCGCTGGAAACCAGAGGAGTGCTTCCAGTCCTGTGGAGCCTCGGTGTGTCTAAGAACCGTGGGAGCACCATCCTGCTTGTGATTTCTTTTAGTGCTCGCTGAAACTGCTCCTGGAGGTTTGTCTCTGTACTGGGGCAGACCGATTCATTTGTTGTCATAATGCGAACCTTTGGAAATCGTTCAGCCATCCAAAAAGCTCTCGGCAGCTGCTGAGGGGGCAGTGGGGCTTCTGCAGTTGTGAAACACGCTGCCTGGGCTGGAGCAGCAGGCTCCGTGGTCTCTTTGTGCAGCCGGAGGAGATGCAGGGCTGTGTCGGATGCAGGTAGTACCGTGGCCGCCGAGCATCCCGTGGCATGGCACGCCCAGGATGGTGCTGTTCTTGGTGGTTTCTCGTGGGCCATGCCGTTTCCTGAAGATTTGTGCTCTGTGTTTTCTAGATAAACAGGTTTTCCTGTTTCTCATTTGTTTTAATTTGTTGTATCATTAAAAAAGAAAAGAGGTGGAAAGGGATATTTGGGGGCACTCTGTGTACCTCTCTGATGCTGCAGACAGCAGGAGGAATTCTACAAAAGTTTTGCTTACAGCTGTTGGTATGAAAAGAGGGAGGTGGGATCTCTTGTTACTTTTTCTGCCGCTTCCCCCCTGCCTTGGGCAAGGAGAAGAAGTTTCATGCTTACATGACTTAGTAAGGGTGAGGTTCAACCCTTTGAGTTTGTCATTTAGAAGCTGTATCTTAATCTAAATGTCTAGTATTCCTGTGCCATCACTGCAGAGATGGATATCTTCAAATGGTTGTTTCATCTACCTGTGTTAGGTGGAGGAATGGCTCTCCAGAGGTACCGGTTCCTTTCCATGGGCTATGGAGGGAGCTTAAGCAGCCGGCACTAGGTGAGATGTCCCTTTTGTAGTGACAAGTGGCACTGTCTTCTGACACCACTCTGGAGCTCCATGCACCGAGAGCTCAAGTCAGAAGACAGCTCAGTTTTTGTCCTGCACCCTGCCTCCAGCTTGCTGCTCAGTGTTTGCTTTAGCATTACGGTTTGGATAAGTTGTCCAACTGGTTTGTTTTTCATCTTGTGGCTATTTTCAGCCACTCAGCCTAACAAGGTGAAATGTCTGAGATGCTTCTCTGTTCCCTGTGACTGTGCTATAAGGAGGTGTACTGCTTGCCCCAGCAGGCTCCCCAGTGGGGAGGGGCTCACCCCAGCCTTTCCTCTTTTCAGTAGCCTTTGGCTATTTTCTGGTCTGGTCTGTTTGCACCGCTTAGGTCTTTTGTTAGAAAAACACTCAGTCTCTTCACAGATACCCTGAGCACAGAGAGCCCCAAATCCCGGCATTACGGTTGCCCTGTCACCCTCCTGAGAAGCTGAGGCTGGGAGTGCGGGGAGGATCCGGCACCTTGGCTAGAACCAGCTTCGGTGGGCTCTGTGTAGGAGAAGCAGCAGCAAAGCCAGTGAGTAGTGCGGCCTCGCTGGAACTGTGGGGACGTGGGCTGTACCGCTCTTGGTTCATGCCGAGAGCATCTGTACCGCGGTGGAGGTTGCCCGAGATGCGAGAGGAGGGGGATGTTTCACCCCACCTCTTCCTTATTCCAATCATAAATGTGTAATTTGTTCACTTGCAATTGTACTTGTGATTCCTTTGGGGTTGGGAAAAGCTCTCAAACTGCCATTCACTCAGGTGAGATTAATTTTTAAAACAAACCCAACTCTTGCTCCTTGGTTAAAGTCCAGAGAGGACCTGTGAGCAAAGGTGGTTCTTTCCAGTGTCTGCCAAACAACTGCACTGGGAATGAATGTCACTTCAAACACCTCAGAGTTCCTTGCGATCTCTAGTATATTTAACCTCATAATACTGTAGGATGTGGAAGCACTAGTCTTATTTCAATTGAAGGATTAAAGTGCAGAGATAATCATTGTCATGCAGGAAGTCATCTGGCAGAGCAGGGACTTGAACCCTCTCACAAATGTCAGCTTGGTGGCCCAGCCTGTGGGACATCCATCATTTCCTGGGCACAGCTACAACGCGATTTGTAATGGGGGAGTTCATGGAAATCTGTGTTGGCTTGTAAAGTAAATTTAGCACCTTGATGTGAATCTGTTTGTCTGCTGGGTCAGCTACCTTCACAGAATCTCTCCCACACCTTCAGAAATGTATCCAGATGGAGAAGCAGCAAGTGGTTGTGAATAAACGCTTTCCCCAGGCTGTGCTCATGGGGGGAAGTGACATGCTGTGCCTTGCTCATTACCCTGCATTCAGATTTCACGGTGGGGCCAGGCAACACGCTGTGTTTCTTTCTGGAAGCTGTCACTAGTGGCATTGGGCATCTCAGACCCGCTATATTTATGCTAATCTAGAAACAGAATAGAAATCCAGTATTTGAACCTTAATAGCCAAAAGTAGGCTTCTTGTCGATGATGGTTCAGCAAATCCCTTTGTGAAGGCAGAGGAAAGGTTTGGGTTGGGGTGCAAAGTGTTTGTTAGCCAGCAAGAAGGAAAGGGTTGCCAAAGGCAAGTTCTGACTGACGAGGTGGTCAGCAGCTGTGTGTCCTTTCAGGATGTGGATTTCTGAGAGGAAGGTTTTCCCTTTGTTTTGATGACATTTTTGTGCCTGTTTTCTTGCTCCTTCATACGAAGAGGGTTTGCAGAAAACAGTTTGTGTTGTGGGTTTGAGCTTTGCAGAGCTGGGCAGCCCTTTAAACGTGCATCTGACAGTCAGGGTGTTTGATGTGACTGCTGTGTGGCCTCCCGTGGAGGTACAGCTCTGCTGCTGTGTCCAAGGAGGAAAATCCAGTGTTTCTGATATAATTTTTTATCTAAGTTCTCATCCATAATAGCTTTAGCTGGTGTGTCTGTGGATGAGAACTGCAGGAAAAGCCAACGGGCCTTTGTTCATACCTGCTGCCGAGGCCGCCCTCCCTCCAGTATGGCAGCAGGGATGCTCCTCGCTCACGGGCACGCAGGTGCCCGCCTCTGAACGTACGTGGGCTGTTGATTGGGTGGACCGGGAGATTCCTGCAGCTGGCACACATCCAGAGAAGGTCCTCACTTCTCACTGCTCTAGACCTCTCCTGCAATTAGGCATGAGAGCTGGCTGGTGCTGATACCAGTCCCAAGAAAGATAAAAAAAAAAAATTCCACAGAATTGTAATTAATGCTAGAGAGTGCATTCTCTTCAATTGCATTACTTTTAATTGCAGTTGTCTTCCAGTAGCTTGCCATTATTTATTCAAAACATAAATGAACAGTAGTTACTGCCATTATAAACCCATTTTACAGCTGCCTTGTCTCTATGCTTATCTCCACGTAGTGTTTGCATGGGAACAGTGTGTGCGGATGATGTGAGGTCTCCTTTTTTTGATATTGCCTAAATTCTTCTGAAATTACCAAGCTCCTAATGAAGGTTTGCTTACTTGTGGCAAACCAGGTATATACTGCAAATACAGTTATGTGGTTTCTTGGACAATGCACCAGAATACAATGTCGTAATAAAAAGAGAAAATTTGCATCGGAAAGAAGGAAGCAAAAGGTTTTATCATTCAATAGTCTTCACGTAAGTATTGGTAAAAGGGCACATGAAGGCTTCAGTGCAGAACGTGAGAAAGGAGACTTTTTAGTGGAGGGGACTGTTGATGCAGGATCGGGAAACTGCAGAAAAGTTGCCCAATTTGAAGCAGAGGAGGAAAGCTCACGGCACCTTTTACCCTTTATGCTGATGCTGGAGGTAATATTTTCTGCCTGAAGAGTTAAGAGGCTAGAGCATCTCTTCTCCTAGTACTAAAAAAGATTCAGGGGAGTCTGGACTTGTATTCCTGAAACACCTATGTATTTGTATTAGGATTTGGCAGAGAATTTTACTGGTAGCCAAAGTTATGCCTTTTGTAAACAGAATTCTTTAACTTGAATGTAGCTGATGCTGAATAATGAATCAACGTAACCCTGATCCAGTACAGCAGAACAAAAATAACCCAGAATTTTAAGCACTGATAGATTATTTTGTTTTTCAGTCTAATGTACCCGTGTTATTGCTCAGATCCTGGTGCTGGTGTTCCTCTGGTCCCCACAGAGACAGTGTCTCTCTGGGAGAGCTGCGAGGAATTACCACTCACTGATGATGACTTTAAAAAAATCAGATACAGGGTAAATGTATAGTTCTTTGTAGGTCATTGTAAAGCAAGCAGTCTTTTTTCAGAGCTCCTATCATCAAATACAACTGCTTAATAAAAAAAAAGAAACTGTATTTTCATCAGACAGCCAAAGGGAACAGCAGCCTTGGCCGGCTGAGAGTAGGACGTCGCCCCACCAAAGACTGTTTCAGGCTGGAGGCTGCACAGAGGGAGTGCAGCCAAGCTGAAGATGCTCCTTCTCCCTCAACGTGTTCCTGTGTAACGAGGCAAATGGGTTGTGTGTGCGATGCAGTGGCCTGAAGATGAGCACTACAACTCTTTTCCACTTCTGTGGATGCCATAATAGCTGGTAAAAAGCCCAGAGAGTAAAAGCTGCTAAAACTGTGATAGTTTGGCTTTGCTGGTGCTTCTCAGATGCTTAATGATCTGCTGCCTTCAAGGTATGGCTCTAGAAGATGAAAGGGACTTAGAAGAGATTTATCAGTAGCCTAATGATTGCTAAACTTAGTCACTTGTTTCCTGGCTCAGGGTGTGTGGAAATGCTGTAGAGGTGATGGTTCTGATCTTGGGAAATAGATATTGCCAGCACATCCGGTGGCAATGGTCCTGTGCTTGTACTGGTCAAAAGGCTTTGACAGGACAGAGTTTATAAGGAGAAACACAATACATCCTTTTTTTTTTTTTTTTTTTTCTTTACAGGTCACCTGATGTGCTGAAAAAATTTGCCTTATTTTTTCAGGCTACAAATGTTTTTTTTCCCCCCAGTGAAGTTGCCAAAAATTTGGCAAATTGAGCTTCCCCATTACAGCACCAGCCTGGTCAGCCCTGTGGCCGGGTGAGCTGGGGAGTGGGAACGGCTGGGATGGGTTGGAGGGACTCTGCTCTCATTCAAACAGAAATACTGGCTGATGAGCGGCAGTTTTCCCCAAAGGAGAGGCAAATGGGTGTCTGCTCAGGTGCCCGCCTCTGTTATTAATCTCTTGCGGCAAACTCTGGAAGGCAAACGAGGGCCATGAGCCTCCCCTTGGTGGGCACCCACCATCAGCGTGTCTGAGGGGTTTGCCGACCACTTGAGCCATGGCAAAACTAAAGAAGTATGCTCAGAGGCTTTTCGGAACTGTGGCTGCGCTGAGCAAAGCCAGCTGCTGTAGCAGGGGCCCCGCAGCCTGGCGTTAATCAAAGTTGGGGTTAAGATTTCATGCATTTCTTTCTTTTTAAGTGCTGCCTGGAGCACAGACACTGCTGAGGCTGAAATCTTTGTTTTAACAGGACCAGAAGCCAGTTTTGCTGCAGCTCCCCCATAACTCTCTAAACAGAGTGGGTACATTTTCCACTGAATAGTCCAGCCCCATATCCATAAAATCTTCATTGTTTATGGATGAGAGCAGGGCAGTCACTGGCACTGTTGGCCATGTCATTGTAATTACCTTCTTTGTGTCTCTTTCAAGAAGAGACCAGATGCATGTTTCTGTTAGGATTTAACTATTTTTAAGCTGTCTTTGACAATAATATTGTTCTTTTAGTCTCTTCATGTTTGTGCAGTAATTACAATGTTTTTATTTTTAATTTGGATACTGAAAGCTACTGTCTTTCTTGAGTTTGGTGGTTTATGCCATGCAGAAAGTCATGGTCCCTCCTGTATGTGTTTTGGAATAATAATTTTTTAAAGTAAGTCACGACTGTTTTTTCTAATTTAGAAGTACATAGCTTAAATAGCCTCTTCTATCAGTGGAAGCTGTAGTAGTCTATAATTAACTTAAACATAAATTAAGTGTTCTGTTTCTGAATGCAGTTAATGGACACTGAAGGTGATTACTCATGTTGGTCATAAACTGTTATAAGCTGCTGTCTGATTCAACTTGAAATTTATATTCTGTCTTTTCAACACTTGAAGTGCTTTGCCGTAGGGGCTTTAAAGTTCAAAGCAATCTCCTTGATAAGAATATTGTTATTCTAAGGAGACTGTTCTAGTAAATGATATTCCCATTAAAGCGTAGCCAGCCCCTGGTACATGTTGCGGCTGCTGCTGGCGTGGCCAAGAGGACACAGAGCATGGGCACTGGTGAGGAGCAGGGTCACCCTGCCAAGAGCATCTTGCTGTGGCAGCGAGCTGGCCTTGATGACCGCATATGTCTCTTCCATTTCTAATTTCTGATTCAGTGGCCTGCCCACTGTAAGCTGCGCTGCAGGCACCCACACATGTGGGAAGGTATGTGAGGGGGAGGGAAAATAATTTCTGTAATCCCAACCCAAATATAAAGTTCTGCTGGGAATCATTCCTTAACCAGAGGCTGGTTAGTGCTTAGCGATGCAAGGGTCTTGTACCTTTGTACCTGAATTGTAAACCCTTCTGCGTGGAGGATTTATGGACTGCCGAAGAACAACTCCACTTAATTTATTTTTTTGCCCTCCTTGTGCTGCTCTGCATGCCCAAGCACCTGCTGTGCCGTGGAAGCACGCCTGGGCCTCTTCCTTCAGGGACCAAAGCTCGGGCATTTCTCACATCAGGCTCTCCTGTTCCCTTCCTAAATCGTACGTGATTTATCCTTCTCATTGGAACTCTGTGGGGCGCATTTCTTACCGAATAAATAGTTATGGAAAAGATACTGTTTGTTCAGCTGAAATAATGATGAATGGGGTCAAACTCAACTCCGGTCTTCTGGCTTTGTGCCTGGGGTGGCTTTGAATGGCACTTTCCATCCTTGGCACTTGGAAGTTACGAAGAGAGATTGATCACATAGTTTCTGTTCTGAAAGCTAGCTGGGAGTTCAGGAGCTAGTAAGTAAATTAACCATTGTGCAGGTTTAAATAGCACATCTAACACCTATCGTACCACACATGTGTGGTAAGTGTTCACTTTGACAAAGTACAGTAAAATGTATACATGCATGTACTGCAAAGCTATAACAGGGATAAAATGTATTAGTAATGCTCAGCCTTATGGGAAGGTGAAAAGAGGATTTCTCCACAATACACGGCGTTTGCTCTGATGGTCTGTGTTACCTGTAAGCCGTTAAGACTTGTGGAGAAAACAAAAGGTAAAGATAAATAATGATTGCTGCGTGGGGTTGTGTGGTTTGAGTTGCCGAACCCCTGAAGGTTGGAGATGGTCTGAGTCTGAGGTGGTGGTGGGATGCTCTCTGTCCTGGGGGGATTCAGGCCAAGTTCATGAAATGCCCTGGCTGCAGTCTTTGACTAAGGCATCTCTTGCTTCCTTTGGCATTTCCTTAATTCGTGCATCTTCTTCAAATTACTGCCGGGGCTCTGTGGTCAAATGCAGCAGTAATGGCTTTTGCGCTGTGCTGCGCAGCGTAAGCCAAATGGAGCCTTGGTCTGGATTAAAAGCCCCCGAGTGCTGCGTTAACGTGCTGCCCTGTGGTTGTTGGGCTGTTGCAGTCTGACAGCCCAGCTGACTGTTGTTTGGAAAATAGCCTCTCTCTTCTGCTTTAATTTAACTTAAAACTGCATCCTATCCGCTCATCTCTGCAGGAGCGTGGCTGCGCTTTGGACAACAGCGTGTTGTAAAACCCGTGACATTGGCTCTTCGGTCTGCTTAGTGGGAAGCAACAGTGCAGACAGCAGCTAAATCATGGCTTAAAAATGATGGGGAAAAAGGTGAGCTGCCATACTGTGGCTGAACCCTAATATCTGGTCAAATGTACAAGGATGGGTCATATTTTCAGCAGCTTCTACACTGCTAGGTTGCACTGAAAACATACGTGCAGGGTAGGCTTTGGGTAGTCTCAGGGAGGATTCAACAATGTAATTTAACAAAGTCAGTGGAACAACAGCTGTGTTAGTAACAGAGCTGTGCTAAGGAAGAATTCGGCATTTTCTGGTCTCTTCCTTGTGTTTTTTACTTACACAACAATGTTGCTTTAAAATGCTGAACATTAACATGGATTGCATCATGCTGAAACTCTTCCCTGTGTGTAGATGAGGACCACATTGTCCAATGAGTTGTCAGCTTGCCTTTTAAAGCCATTTTATTACTGCGGATAGCCTTGAAGATTTTTGAAAGACCGTCTTGGGGGAAGGAGCAGAAGTGGTTTGTGATCATGCTGCTGTTCTGGAAAGTGCTAATGGCCATGCTGTCCTCTGATCTGCAGGCAAGCCAGGCTTGGGAGCTTGCCCCTTGGAGTTTCAGTAGCGTTTTTTCAAGCTAAGGGCAAGGTTTCAAAAGATGCTGAGCTGACTGAATAACAGCTTGCCGTTGCTGAAAAGCATTTCCTCCTTCCCTCCTGGTTTTGGCAGCGCCTGCTCCCATACCCCTGGCAGTTTGGTGCTCTGCAGAAGCAGTCGGTCTTGCATGGCCCTGGGGCCGGGGGAGGTCTCGGCGTGGTGGTGGTGGTCTGTGAGCTGGCTGCTGGTGTAACGCTGATGAGTTTTGCTCGGAACAGCCGGCTGAGGTCTGTGTGTTTGATGTGGATGTTCGATCAGGGAAGCCAGCCAGCCTTGCAGTCCTCTGGTTTTATAACGTAGAGGTGGCGGCGGCAGCAGCGCAGGCATCTCGTGGGTTGTGTGTCACCTTCTGCTGCCCCAGGCAGAGTGCCGTCAGCACTGCTGGGACCCCTCTGGAATGAGGAGCCTCATAGTTTTGGCGCTCTTAGTCAGCATACTATTCTATAAAGTTCCTCTTTCGCTGGTCACCTACAGAAAAAAGTCACTTTATTAAATGTATTATTTGTCAAAGTGCTTTGCAGGTGTGAACCTCCCCGCTTTGTCCTTCAAAGCAGCATTTCCATTTTCCAGCATAGCAAAGCAGGGCATAAAATATCCAATTTAACCCATGTTCCTCAATGAGTCATTTCAAGACTTTTTTTTTTGCTTGAACTGGGATGGCTTTTTTTTTTTTTTTTTTTTCCCCCCCAGTAACAACCTTTATTAGTGAGGTGGCATCAGCTCAGCTTCCAGCTGGGCAGGCCAGATTTACTGACAGCGTGGTGGCCACGCTCAGCAGCATTGTGCCAACACATGCCTTCCTGCACCTATGCAGCAGTACTGCTCAATGTGGGGGTTTATTTTTTTTATTTTTCCTTTGTATTCAAAGATGGCAGCTCTTACTTTGGGGCAGAAGAATTATAATTTAGGAATGCCTGCCTCATAACAGCATGCTTAGGATTGTTGCTGTTTGCAGGTCACATCTGAGAAATGCTTTTCTCCTGGATCTACTTGCAGCATGCCGTGTCAGGGCTACTTGCTTGTCATCATCACTGTGTATTTTCATAATCCGTGACTGGGTTTTTAAGGAGGGAGGGTACACCCAGGGACAGGAAAGCATGGCTCTGCCTCCTCCCAAGCTGTCTGTTTTTCCTGCCAGTCACCAGTGCAGTGTTTTCCAGCGGTGGATCACTGTTGGTAGGAGGCCAGGCTGGCAGTCAGCTTCCTCCCTCCCTGTGTTGCTTCCGATGGGCGAGTGCCGTTTGAGTTTATGGGGAAGCTGGCCTCGGAGCTGACGTAACCCAAAGTGCTTTTTCTTTGCTCGAGTAACATGTTTGGCTGATGGGGGGGGGGGGGGATTGTTTCCCTGATGCAAATAATCTTTACCTACTAATAAAGAGATTTATTTTAATTTTTGCCACTGTTGTTCCTCCTAATTGCTGCTTTTTATGTTCTGCTGTGCCACATACTGAGCATCGTCACCTGGCAGTAACTAGTCACAGGGGAAGTGAAGTACGCAGGGGTTAGGTGGATCCTTTATGGTTACAATCAGCGGAAAAAAATGTACTGGGCTGTCCGGGAAGAGCCTTTTCCCTACCCTGCAGGGCTGCCATGGGGAGGTTGGGATCCTCCTCTCACGGGACGGGAGCTTTGTGAATGCTCTGTAGCTTTTCATGCAGAGTGGTGTTGCTTTCTTCTCCATTTACCTCTATCCCTTGCTCCTTTTGTTGCTATTTTAACACGTTAACTGTGAAATCTGGTAGAATTGCATTGCTAAGAGCACTTCTAGGTGGAGCCTGACGCATCCAGGATCTTGTTCTTGTACTGGGGTTCCCAACTGTCGCCGTCGTGTGTGTAAAATTGAATGGGTCTGTGAGCACCAAGAGTAATGAAACTTGGGGTTTCTGCAGATTCGTGTTCTTTGTTCATGAGCTGCTTCCTCCTCTTCCTCCTCTTCCTCCTGCTTTCCTCTCCCCACCCTCTTCCCCTTCCTACCCCATGCTGTCAGCTTTGTCCTCTACCATCTGCTGGGACCGTGGGTAGCCTGTGCGTGCCTGCTGGCCTCGGGTCCCCCCTTCACTGGTGTCCTGATCCTCACGGAAAGTGTTAGAGAATTATATACGAGACGTTTCTTTGGTTGAGTTTGGAGAAGTAGGAGGCTAGCAGGATGACCAGGAAGGGTTTTTTTTTCCTGAAGAAGTCAAGCTAACAGTTGCATACTACTCTTGAGGTCTAATAATTAATATGTGTTTTTGCAGAATGGCATTTTCCTGCTAGGTCTGCCTGTGGGCACTGTGATGGCGGGCAGCATCTCAAGATAGCGTGGCCTTGTTCTGTTGAAGAGTTGTGTTCTTAAATGGGAGAGAAAGACTTTGCTGCTTTCAGGAGGAAAAAAAAAAAAGTCTCGTAAATGAGAAAATGTTTTAAACTACAGGAATGTGTTTCCAATGAGCTTGCTGGATGCAACAGTGCAGTTATCCCACATGGTGGTTTATTTGCAAGCAGCAGCTGATTCCTTCCCGCTATAGAAAAGGCACACAGAGGGGGAGTGTATGCTGTCTCTGAAAGGGCACTGTGAGCAAAGGCTGTTGTCACCGTGTTTTCTGCTCTCTAGAGTTTCTGTGAAAATTTAAATCATCAGTTCTTGGTGAGACACACAAGGGATAAATAAGGTTAAAATTGGGAGAAGCTGTCCTTGTATGGCAGCATGGGAATGGTGCTGCTTTGCTTGAATTAATTATGCAGAAGCTTGTCTGTGAAGGGACTATAGGGAGTCCTCAGTTCCTGGGCTGTTGGGAGAGGAGGAGGACAGGCAGTGCATGCAAGAGGTCCTTCTGGCTTGTCCACTTGTGAAGCTTTTCCTCCTGGGGCAATTTGCTCCTTCAGCTGTCCTCTGAGTCTGTGAAGACAAGATAGATGGGATTTTGGCTCAGGGGCAGGGGGGTTCTGGAAGGAAGAGCAGAAGAAAAGGACACCACTGAAAAAGCCCCTATAAAGCAATGGTTCTAGAAACTTCGCTTTGGCCCAGGTGTTGACTATTGGTGAGATGTAGCTGATCGAGGCACTTGGGATGTAAGCCTGGCCTTTGGGTCAATTCTGTGCTATCCATCTCGTAAATGTGTGAAGGTAATTTCAGAAACCCTCCACTCCCATGCTACTCTTACTGGAAATCTCTTTAAATTCTTAAGGAAACTCCCCAAAGTAATGAATAGAAAATTCAATAAAACGTAATGGGAATATATTAGCGTGAACCGTCTCTGGCCAGAGGAGCTGTTTGGGTCTGATTGCTTCACCATTGAGATGTCAAATCTTGGCAGAAATCAAGCCTTGAAAGAAAGGCTTGGTTGGAGCATTAGAGCTGCTGCCTGCAGATCTGCTTGCTAGCCTAACCAAGGAGAACCAAGATTAAAGGGTTTCGTCCTCCAATTACAGTAAGTGGGCTCACCTTTTCCTACCCTTTCTGTGCAGTGGGAAATGTAAGGCAGCAGTGCTTTGGACTGGAAGCAATCCGTCAGTGGTATGGTATGTGTGCACCCACCGTGGGCTGTGTGTGGTAAGGTTGAATCCAGCAAGGGGTTAGTTCATCTCTGAAGCAAACACATTTTACTTAAAGTTGCTTTACATCTTCCTCAGCACCTTTAGTTTGTGGTACCTGTGTGGGCAGGCACACTTGGCTTTTAGGAGAAATTCATGGCTATTTTCTCTTCCTGAAGTTGTTGTCTTTATGGCTCATGTGCATCCAGCTGTGCAGGAAAACTCTGCTTTACAGGCTGCTCAGGGTAGCTGGGAAAATGGGCATCCACTTGCAGGTGCATAAACCTAAGATGCTGCTTCTCTTATCTCTTTTCACATCCTGTTAAAAAATAAGCAAGAGATAAGAGAGGAAGAATAGAAAGATAGTTTCTATGGAGTGGGTGATTTACTTCCTTCCAGCATTATGAACATGACTTACAACTCCTCTCTGCTAGACTGGGAGATGCCCGGTCCCACTAACTGCACAAGCTGAATGAAATACTAATAAGCAAGAAACCAGTTCAGCCTTGAAGTGCAAGTCCTTTATAGAAAGCTCTTGCTAAAGAGGATGATCTTTTTCCTGTTAGAAGTGATTTTAATTTTGACAAGTTAGGATTAAATACTTTAAATCATAAAAGCAGGTCCCTAATTTATGCAATGGGAGGACAGAGAGAAGATGGAGTGAGACTCTTCTCAGATTTGCAAGGATAGGGTGAGAGGCAGTGAACACAAATCACAGCAGGGGAATTTCTGATTAGATATTAGGGATACATTTTCATAACAAAGGTAGTCAGGCATTGAAACTGGGACTGAAAGAGGTGGTGGAACCTCTGGCCTTGGAGATACCAGAACTCAACTGGATGGGGCCACGAGCAAGCACATCTAAGTCGGCCCTGCTTTGCTGGGGAGGTTGAAGCAGATAAACTCTAGAGGCCCCTTCTGCTGAAGTTGCTGTGGTTCACATGGCATATGTAATTGCTGTAAATAGAGCAGATTTTTGCATGGTGTAATTACTGCTCATCTGGTTATGCCCATATCCTACCCTTGCTTACTGGTATGTTCATTAGTTGCATTGTCAGGGGTGACCATTAGATATGCTTGTCTGGATCATCTGAGAAGCTAAAGAGAGCACAGGAGCAAGAAGCTGCTTTCAAATCAGTGTTGCAGTTTGGCAGCACCTCTGGAGGCCATGCTCTCCAAACCCTGCTCACGGACGGTCATCTGCAGCAGGTTGCCCTGTACCAAATAATGGTGCCCCGTCTTGTCTCAGTGCACGTTGGGGCTCCCCAGTACAGAAGAGATGTGGACGTGCTGGTGTGAGTCTAGCAGAGCCACTGTGGTGGCTCTGGGGCCGGGGTGGTTCAGCCTGGGGCAGAGGAGGGCACAGGGAGCCCTCACTGCTGTCTGCAGCCACCCCATCGCAGTGCCCAGAGATGGAGCCAGACCCTTCCCAGAGGTGCTCGGTGCTGGTAGGAAAGCAGCACACACAGACTGCAACACAGCGAACCCTGACCAGATGTAGGGGGGGGGGGGGGGAAATTACTGTAAGAGTAGTCAAATACCAGAGGGGGCCCAGAGGGGTTGTGGGGTCTCCATGCTGAGCAACTTGATCTGATTTAGAGCTGCTTCAGGCAGTTGAACCTGGATGAGCTCCAGAGGTCCCTTCTGACCGGCGTTGTTCCATGATCATGATTTTATGATTCTATGATTCTGTAATTTTAATTGACATCTTTATTGTATAATGTATTGCTTTGAGGGTAACTTTCACTAGCCTTGAGTTAAATACTGTTCTGGTCTTGCCTGAATAATAAAATTAGAAATATGTTTGTATTAGGTATTCGGCATTTATCAATAAATACTTTCTGAGAGCAAGAGAGGAGTTATATATTTCTCTGCCACCTTCTGAAAGTTACCAAAATTTTTGCTTCCATTTGCAACATGAAATTACGTATCTTGAACTCTTCTTTTTGCAGTGTGTATCATGTACCAGAGTGCCAAGAGCTGGGGACTGGAAATCCTTGGCTTTGGGCAAGCACTGCTGCAGTAACTGCTTCCTTGGGTCAAAGATGATGAGATGGAATGGTAGAAAGACTGTGGGTTTTTTCTTTGATTTCTTCCTAGCTTTCTTTGGCGTCTCAAATCTTTCAGGCAAGAATGACTCACTCATCCATTATGTGGTTTCCTGACTTGTAGCAATTTTTCTTTCACTTAAAAAATAATAATTATTAGTTTTGCATCACCGTGCACAGCAGTCAGCATTCAAAGCAGCGTACCGTGGGCTGTGGCTGACTGGAGTGGCTGACTCATGTCTGTTGCAGGTTTTCAGATTGACGTTGATTTCTTCCCACCCCTCACTGAGTTTCTGTCTTCCAGAATATCTGTAAGGCTGGTTTTGGCCATGTAATGATCCTCCTGTCTCTTTCCAGAGCAGGAGTGTTGGTCCTGGGTCCTGGAGAACAGGAGCAGGTGCTGCAGGGTTAGCCAGCCCCCTCGATTCCCTCTGGTGCAGGGACTGCGGTCCTCCTGCACAGCCCTCCAGCTGCACCCCACTGCGCCTAGGCACTGCATTTTAATGGTAGGCACAGTAGGTTTCTGCATATTGTTCCCCAAAACATCACCTTACATGAATGGAAGGTGCTACAAAATGAGGTGCATGTCAAGGGTTAACCCCTGGATTCTGCTGCAGCTGGTGATGGTTTTCCAGCTTGCAGAACCCAGCTCCAATTCCTGGCTTTGCTCATGAAGGTGTGGAATGTCCTGCAGCTGCCTCTGACCCCACCGGGCACTGATGCCTCCTGGCATTGCAAAGCAAGTTTCCTTAACCTCTGAAAGCACTGTTGTTCACGGCATACGATAAGGCATTTGAGAGATATGTATCTTAGAAGGAATATTTACCACTAAAATATTTCATGTACTTTAAACAGTACTGGGCACAGCAAGGTTGTGTGCGGGTGTGGAGTGCTGCCTGGCTCAGCGATGTGCTTCTGTGAGCCGCAGGGAAGCTGGTGACCTCCCACTCAATGCCAGCACAGGACTGCTCCTCTGGAGGCTTTTCAGCTGGGAGTAAAAAAAGGTTTCTAGACTTTCAGGCTGTATTTCTGAAATAATTCCTGGTTGTGATAGAGTGCTTGGGATCTGTGCAACTCAAGGGTGCCACGGGTCCCAGTGGGTGCTGAGGGTGGGTTCCAGAGGAGGGGTGGTGGTTCAGTGGTGCGCAGCCGCTCCCCTGCCCAGCCTGGGGTGCGAGTGCTGGTCCAGCACCCTGTCAACCCAGCACCTCCACAGTCAGTGGGATGTCAGCATCCTTCCTGCTGCTCCCCACTGGGCTTGTGTTCCAGCGCAGTGCAGTCACGGGCCAGTTCCAAGGAAGCCAGGGACAAGTGTCACTTGTCAAGCTCGGGATGCATCAGTAGATGGCCATGGGCTTTTTCCCCCATTGTTCCTTTCCCACTGTGATTTCGGAGAGGAGAGCTGTTGTTCTGGCAGCGCCTGGTGCTCAGCAGCTGAGAGCATCCAGCGTGGTGGGTTGCAGTCCCAGGTCCTGGTGTGGCTTCATCTGTGCTGCCGGAGATGGGGAGGTGGTTGGATCTGGCATGGAAAAGGGCTGGAGCTCCCTGGTCTGGGGAAGGGGCTGGGGGCACGATGGGCAAGGGAAAAGCTCAGTTTGGTCTCTGGGTGTGTGGCCGACACTGCGGTCTGGAGAATGACTTGAGAAAAGTGGCCATTTCAGAGCACTGGTGGAGAACTGCTCTTGAGAAATCCAAGGAAATTGCTCCTGCCTTCATGTGCCCTATACAGCTCTGTAGTAGGGAAATGGAGAAATACTGCAGTGCAAAAAAAGTAAAGGAGCGATAAATCTCTTACACGTTCTATGAATTACGTTTACAAATATACCTATAATTCTAAAAATATTTTAGGAATTATTTTTTTGTGTGTGTATACTGGAATGCATATCTTGAGCTGGATCTGTAAAAGACAAATCTGTGCAGTGATGTCTTGGGTTTTGTTCTTGCATTGGCTTTGGAGACGTGGAAGTTACCAAGCACTGTAAATCAGAAATTGTGTTCAAAGACATGGGGAGAATGTAACCAATAGTCAGAAAAATGCTTGCAAGTCTGAAAAACCATCATATATTCATGCCATAAAGCAGAAGCTAGACAAAACCCACAAACTGTGTCTGGTAATATTTTTTTCTTTCATAATTTGCAATTCTTGGAGAAAACATCTGATCAGTTCCTCGATTAAATCCGCCTTCTGTGCAGCAGTTGGGAAGCCCTGCTCTCTGCATGGGTGCTGACCCCAGAAGCTGTTTCTGCAAGGCTAGAGGGTGAAGCATGTGGAGCAGGACTGCAGGAGCTGGGAGCAAGCTTGTCTGACCGAGGTGATGAACGGGATGGAAAGTTAAGAGCTGGCTCGTCCATGTGCAAGCATTTGAGATCCTTCCCAGTGAGAGTTTTATTACTCACTTGGCAGGGGGCTCGGCTGAGAGAGTTCGGGTTGCGCAAGGGGTGCGAATGGGGGAGAGCTTTCAGAGATGGACAGTCCCAGTGAATACATGGGAAGTGATGCTTCCCAGTGAGGGCTTGTGCCTGAGATTCTCAGGCAGTGCCTGTCCATGAGCATCGCCCTGCAGCACAGACCTCTCGCGCAGCCGCTGCCCTTTGCTGGCATGGCCCCTTGCTCTCGTCTCGGTGAAGCGCCCACAGCGAGTCTGGGGAGCCAGGCAAGCTTTCCTTCCTCGGAGGATTCATTCTTAGGCAAATAATTGTTTGCGCTTTGTATCTCTTCAGGAGTATGGGTAGAGGTTGCTTGCAGAAACTGTCACATCATTGGAGCATAAGAAAAATTGCTGCTGTTCTTACTTTGATGAACTGCAGATGCATATAGCCAAGGGTGGAGGAAGGAGAGGTTTTTATTTAGCCAGTGACTGGTGTTTTCTGGTGTTGGTATTTGCAATGCCAGTAGGTATCAGATCTGTCAATAGTTAGCTGAATTGTTGCAATTTTGAAATTACCCACAATATTAACAGTTTTAAATTAATTAGTGAAACTTTACCTGTCTTCAGTGAAGTTGCTTCTGAAGAACATCAGCTGTGAAGGGACAGTCCTATTGAATGAAGGACATCCTTAAAGTTAAATCTGGGTGGTCTTCACTGTTTGGTACAGTTTTAGTTATTCAATTTTGTTCAGCACAAAAGAGAAGGAATGTGTAAACAGTTTGATTACTTAGTTTATTATTATGAAGTAACCCAATCACTAGTTATTTAAGCTCATTAGAACTTTTTCCTGCCTGTGGGATATTTTGGCTTTTGCTGCTCATCTTGCAGAAGGACTTGACATGGTATTTCTAGTTGACTCTAGGCAAAACTGCTTTGCCTTACAGGGTGGTACTAAAACAACTTTTGCTATCTTATTTAGACAGTCCAACAGAAATATTACGCAGTCCTTGGGCCTGAAAAAAGCAAACAAAAATATCTCAGGAAGGAAATACATGAAATTGGCACTTTGAGGCCAGAGTACCCAAGCAAGGATGCTGAGATCTGGCCTGGAGAGGTTTGAGAGTAATGGGGAGGGCAGAATCATACCCAAATACTCTGTTGGTGGTGAGGGCAGGAGATGGGATGATTTCTCATAAATAGAGTAGGCTGTGTGTTGAGGCAGCACAGGCAGAAAGAGGTGTGGGCACTGTTAGGACAGGCAGATACAGGCCCAGGGTGTGGGATGGGGTTGGTGGTGGGTGCTCCCCACCCCAACAGCAGGAAATAAATTTGTTTTGTTGGGGGTGTGGGGGCGTTTTTTAATGGGCTGGAAAGAGCAAAGCATTTGAAGAGGAAGAGTGGGACAACAAAGGTTTGTGGTGGAGGGGATTGGGTGGAAGCGAGGGTTAAAAAGGGCTTTGCTGCTGGTTGCAGGGAAGAGTGAGGATGTTTGAAAGAAATAGGATGAAGCTTTGCTGGTACTAAATCAAGTAAATTGTTGCATGGAGAAGGCTAATTGCAATCAGTGATGAGGGAATTAATTTTAGTAAATAAATGCTGAGCTTCTGCCAAGGAGGCAAACCCATTTGTGGAAGAATTTTTGATTTTTTTAATTGAATAAGAGCTAGCAGCTGTACAACAGTGTCATTTTGCTGCTTAATTCCTTCCTGTACCTGTCTTAAGTTGATGGTGGTGACCTGAAAAAGAGAGTCTGTAGTGCCAGGAGTCTTGATGGATCACTGAGGGCTTTCTCCAGCATCTGTTTCACCTTGCACAGCTTTGTCATGTTAATCCTGGGAGATCAGGGGATTTTCCAGGAATGGATAGCTGCCATCAGAATAAGGGAGATGGATTTGGCCCCATGAATTCTGCATGGCCTTTTTCTCTGGATGCTGTTATTAGATGGTTTGTGAACATCTTTAGTTGGACCTTCCAGCAGAGGCACCCAAAGGCATTGTTACTTTTCTTTAAAAGTCCATCAGAGATCAAATGGTCTAATCGCTGGTTGTATTTACATTTTTTTATAGACTGTTTAATGTGGATTAGATACAGGGGCTTTTTTGCATCATGCAAGCTGTTTCATTAGAGGAAAAAAACTATCTTTGAACTCCTGCTAATACGTACTTAATAGTTGAAGGTTTTCAGGTAAGACTCGCGGGTTGGGTTACTTGTGCTCAGGTGAGGAACCAGGGGTCTGTGCTGCAGTAGCTGTTTGCAGCGCTGCTTTTAAAGTGAAGTGGAAAACGAGATGACTTCAGTGAATTTCCATTTAACTGTCTGCTACAGCCCCCACTGTTTCAGAGGTGATGATAGTTTAACACAGCAGCAAGAGGATGTGAATAATTTAGTGTGTTGAGCAAGACGCTTACTTGAATTCTCTCCTTTGTCTGCTCCTGATGAAAATCCTTTCAGCTGGAATCTTCTACCTACAAAAACCTCTATGAAAATAATCAGTTGGAGTTCCTAGGCTCTAAGGGGGGAAGATGGATGAGGTCCGTGTTGGCAATGCCAGTGAGTTGTGTGTGACTCCTTGATGTGACAAGAGTTGCACGTTGCTGCCTTCCGGAGCAAGACTGTGTGCCCTGCCTCTGCACCTCCCAGGGAAGGAATTTTACTTTTACTACCGAAGGAACTAGTTCAAATGGAATAGGGAAACGGGCATGTGTTAAAATCCCAATTCTGTTTGACAAATTCACCTAAAAAAAAAAAAAAGTTTTATGGATTTATGTGTGAATTTTCACATGCATTTGTGGATGAATATTACATGTTAAACATGGAGTAGTGGCTGACAGTTCTCTGTATAGTAAATAATATCCAGCTGTGCAATGTAAACCTCACGTATAAAAATACTTCGAGTACTTTTATGACAGTGGAAGAGGTTGTATACTCTCATAACTTTGTCAGGCTCTATTGTTTGGTAATTAGAGCTGGAAACCTATGATTGCCCTTTTCCGTCTTGCTCACTGTGCTGCTGCTCTGTAGCCTTGCAAGATATTTAGGTTCCCTTTCATTTTCCTTACCCCTCCAGGGGGAATGGTAATTTCTGTGTACATTCCTTACAAAACCGTTTCATGCCTTTGTTAAGATTTATGAAGTTATCCTTGGCTTTTTTTTTTTTAATTGAAAACCAGAGTTTTAGGCGAGGAACCCTGAGCAAGGAAGTTAAACTGAGTCCTTGCTTACATTAGTAAAATATGTAAACAATTCTTTTACCCCAAATATAAAACTTTTTTTTTTTTGGCTGCTACTCCAATGTTTATAAAAGCAAGTTATGTAAATGACAATTCTTACAATTAAACTGCTATCTAATCCTATCCCGATGGCTGTCCTTGCTATAAAGCTCAGTGCTACTGGGGGCAATCGGCTGCGATGGCATTAACACAGCGTTTCAGCATTATTAAAGATAATGGGACCTTGTAGAAGAAAATTGAGAGAACCTGAAATTAAACAAACAGAATTCTCATTAGAGAGAATCTCCCGGGAGAAAGGAGAGATCTGGAATAAAATACTTTGGTGTTAGAGTCACTGGGGCTGGCAGGGACCTCTGGAGATTGTCCTCTCCAGCCCTGCTCAAGCAGAGTCTCCCAGAGCTGGTTGTCCAGGGCTGTGTCTCCGTGGATGGAGACTCCACAACCTCTCTGGGCAACCTGTGCAGTCTTGACCACCCTTAGAGTGAAAATGTCTCTTCTGATGTTTAAGCCAGATTTCCTGTATTCCGGTTTGTGAGGCAATTGCAGCAGAAGGGGTAGGATTGGAAAGCATCATTTCTCGTAAGACGTGTCTTTCTAATCTGTTCATAAACCCAACCCAAAGTGCTTTGCATGGTAGATGTCACTCCAGCTCTGCCTAGTCTACTCCAGCACTTAGGCCTAAGTGTCTGTTGATGCTCAGGGCCCCTGCAGTCTGCTTGTATGAGATTGCAAAATACCTTTAGTGGGGGAGAGCCAGGCCCTAGGGGTGACATGGGTGGGTGGGAGCGCAGAACAATGGCAGGAGAAGGGATGTGAAGATGGTATGTGTTGATAGTGCCCACGTTAGCAGGACATCATCGCAGTCTATCAGGACACCCCATGGGAGGGGAAAGGGGCTTTTTTTTCTGAAAGGAAGGACAGATGGTAGCTGTTAAAAGATGATAGTGGGGAGATAAAGAACAGGACTGGAGGCACAAAACAGCAGGATGGAGAGACAAAAGACTCCTGATGACTCAGAGAGCTGGGGTGGGAAGGTCGAGTAAAGATGATGATGTCAGCTCCTAAGGGGTCCAGGAGTCACACCCCTAAATCCTGGTGTGGTCTGCCACTTCTCCCAAGTGATGAGGACCAGATAGCAAATGTCAATTTGTAGAAACTGCTGTAGCAAAAATCAGTGCTAGGCCTTCTGGAAGAGGGAGATGTTACTTAAACAAAACCAATTTCACACTCATTTCAAGGCTTTCAGTCACTCAAGGTGCCACGCGTTGTGTTGGAGTGGCCTGACATGGAGTGTCATTGTGTGTGACATGGAGAGCAAGGCATGTTGGCTATTAAAGCCTCATTGCATTATCAATCTGTCAGGAGGAACCCAAGAGATGACCTGGCTTTTGGATAGGTCTTTTTTGTCTCCCTTTAGGAGACAAGGGTTATTATGGTATGATCTTTTTGCTTAATCTTCCATAAATCTTAGGCAAGGTCGCTAGCCCTGGTCTTTGTTTCTTCATTTGGGCTATTTTTACAGCTGCAGCCTGTCTTCCCGTTGAGGTAACAGGGAGGGGAATGGCCCATGCCCTCTGGTGAAACCTCATGACCATTCTCTTATCAGTGCAGGGTCTTCTGCTGATTAAATCACTTGTTCCCTTATTCAGGCTTTTTCTGGCCTTCACGGAAACAACAAATTCCTCTCTGTTTACTATCTTGATTGCCGGTGACTGTGTTATCAACACATGCCAAATTCTTGCAACCATGCTTTATTGTTCTTTCTGCTACTTTCGCAGTGGTGCTTCATTCTTAGCATTTGTGTTACAAATACCCATGGGTCCTTGTGGTTGCAAGAAATCTGGGCAAGATCAGTTCAATACACCTGTCTCGTTGCCTGAATGCTGGCTGGACCACTTGGATAGACAAGCTTTGGGGCTCAAGAGTCATGTGGTTATGAGAGTGTTAAGATGAATAAAACCACTCTTGTTTTATAATAACATGACCTTTCCTTCCTATAATTTGAACTTTACCAGTGTTGCTACATTCATTGCTATAATAATAAGCACAGACTCAGAACAAGATGATCACGTAATATTTTGGGAGGTATCTTTTAGCCTGATTTAATTTTTCCTTCTGAAGTCAAGTCCAAAGGCGTTACAAATACAATGACCATCCTGTGTTCTTGCTCTCTGTCATTGAGATCAACATGACAAATCATTGCAGAAAAGGCCCAGCCCAAAGTTCTGAGCTAATTTTTGCAATAACTATGAAGAAAACTCTTGCAGGGTAGGAGAGGAAAACTAAATCTGGGCAAATCAATGTTAGGGCATCCAGTAATATTTAAAATAATCCTGCCACGTTCCTCTCCCTTGCCAATTAAATTCAACAAAAATTACACAGACAAAAATCTGCTTCACCTTGGTTGCTATGAAGTACTTGGGCAGTGCCGTTAGTCACTCTTCCACCTCCTGCTGCCCCCAAAGGTGTAATGGAAGAATGGAGGCTTCCTGGTACACCCGAGCAGGGAAACACTGACTTCGCCTCCTGAACTGCCACCGTTTCTCATGCCCTGCCTGCCACGGTGTTGTCCCTGGCTCCTGCTTTGGTTGCTGTGTGTGGCTGTATCAGACATTTTCACAGGTCCAACCCAGACTCTGTGAACCCGGGTGTCCCTTATGTCCACCAGCTTCCTATGGCAGCTGGCCATGAACAGCGCGGGGTGAGAGGACAGCCCTGCCGTGCCAGAGAAGGGAGAGCGTTCATGGCTTGTCTAAAACTAGTGAGTGAACACCAGTTTATAGGGCTGCTGGACTCTTCTGGCCACATGGAGATCCAAGAGTTAGCGCAGAGTAAACTTCCCGAGGTTTGTGAAGCAGCAGGACACCAGCCCTGCCTCTTCAGGAGCACACAAGTAGTCTCTGTCATTGTTCAAGTCATCTTGCCATATCTATTAGGAGGAGCAGCATGTTCCAGTGCTTATTTTCTCTTCTTCAGCTAGTGAGTGCAGAAAACCAAAACTTTAGACACAGCCTACTGAGTAGTGCCCCAAGCACAGTATTTGCAATGTTGGACCTAAAGGGAAAGGTCTTGTTTAGACTCTGGTTCAGTCATAGGAGCTGGTTTGGGGACACAGCTCTGTGTCCAACAACTGGGGCACAGCGATGTGCCAGTGGAGGGAGGAATCGCTCCTTTTATGACATTTTTTGAATTTTCTGTTTCTGACTAACATTTTATGTGTAGTGCTCTCATAGGCAAACTTGAGAGAATCTGATTTACTCAATTCTGGATAATTTTTTATTTTTTTAAACTGAAGTCAGCAAAGGTTGAATGGACAGCAATAGGCATGTGAGGTAATTTGGACTGGAGAGAGAGAAAATGGCTGTTAATTTAAAGTAATTTGGTAGAGATGGTTGAATCTTTGCATTTGGAAATAAAGCAACATGTAGCATTTTAGAGTACCCTGCTGCAGGGAGGCCTGGTGGGTCTGGTTTTTCCAAAGCTAAACTGTTTTGCATTTTCTCCTGGTTTTTTTGTTTGGTTTTTTTTTTCCCACAACCAAACAAGGAGGAGATTGTGCCTAGTAGTAGTAGTAATAATAATAATAATAATGATCTTTCTAGATAATGCAACTAAGCCTATAAATTCAGCCCAAATTATGCCAGTTCCAGGCCTGGCAATACTTGTAACTCGCAGAAGAGCTTGGATACGAAATATGTTGTCGTTGATCACAATGTCCCAAAAAGAAGTCACCAAAGAAAACCCAACCCCAAGCACTGCATGGCTGGATACAGGGGTGGGTGGAAGAGCAGGGTGCTGGGGGGGCTGGTTTATAACCCAAGGGTGTGGAGCACGGCTTGGGGCTTTATTCTGGCTGTGGCAGGTACGCCTTGTGTCAACCCGGTGGGTGAAGCATGGGCGAGTCTTGTTTGTTACTGCGGACTTCTGCTCAGCCAGGTTTACACAACGGGGAGTTTCTTCTGGTGAGATCTACATTAAGGCATCGACAGCCATTGTTAATGTTGGGACGAAGCCAGCCAAGAGCTGCTGTGGTGGTGTTACTTACGTGATCCATGTTCCCTGATGCGCATGTGTGTATACCTATAGCCTGATTTCTTGTTGGTGCTATTTTGCAGCAGCAGATTGTACAGCATGACTTCTCCCCACATTAAATCATGCAATCAATCCGTTTGCCTCTGCGTGTCCCTAAAGGATGATCGGGTTTTCATGTCAGAGTGCCCATTTTTAAAAACCTACTTTTGTAACAAAAACGGGTGCCTCCCCTTGATACATACAGTTTGTCTATGGGTTACCAAAGGCCACCTTAGAGAAGTGGTGTGTCTGAGGGGCCTTGGTGTCTGACGCTCTGCGTGTATTAGTGGCAGGGCTTGCTGTGCAGCTCTAGAGCAGGGCTGAGGCTATATGTACTGGGGACGTGCACTGGTGTCGGTGCGGGCTGCCGCAGCTCTGCCTGCAGCGGTACTGAGTCATGGGGCCGGAGCTGAAGAACCCATTGGGGCAGTTTGCTCACCAGGTTTGAAAAAGAGAGACTTTTAGGTATGAACAAAACCTGCTGTGATCTGCTCTGTGCGTGACCAGAGCGCATGTTCTGAAGCCATACCAGAAACTCGGAGGGTTGCAGCAGTATAGTTGCCTGCTGTGCCTCTGTCAGAAGATTTAAGGGCTTATCTACCAATTTTTACCCCAGTGTTGGAGATTAGAAGTATGTTCTTAAAAAGCTCTAAAGGGTAGACCAGACATGGAGTTTTAGGGCAATTCTAGTTTTTAAGGTTTTTTGGTTTGCAGTTTCGAGGGCTTTTGCTCTTCCCTGGAGCGGTGATGAGGGCTCTAGACTCCCAGCCTTGAGGGGTGGTGGAGCACAGGTTGGGGGCTGTGTGACAATGATAGTTATCCATACTTAATCATCGTTATTAGCAAAGTGTAAATGGATTTGGATATTTAGTCATGGCAAATTTTAGCATGCATGCATAGGGTGCAGTTGTTTACCTAAGGTACAGATACATTTTCTTGAGATCATTCATCAAGCACCTCGAGGATATCACTTTTCTGTGGAGCACTGAAGGGTGATCGGCTGTTAGGATCTCCTGGAGCCTGGTAATCTGAGCAGGGTGCCTTACGTAAAAAACAAGCAAACAACCCCACACAAACCCCTTTCAATTCACAGTGTATGATATTATGCGTTGGCATATGAAATTAGGTCAGTATTTGAAACATGCTAGTGCAAAATCTATAGCTAAGATCTTGAATATATTTGTCTATATGTGTATTTATAAAGACACCAGAAATAATGGTTACAAGCATAATATAAGAGCTTGGACTGATTTGAATAATGGTCTGACATCCGTCGAAGTGGGTTTTTTGAGTGACTTTGTTTCAAGCAGAATATGACTTTGAAGAACATAATTTATTCTGCTGCAGATAAGTAAAGTTAAAATTAAATTCCTGATTATTGGCTTATGTTCCTCAAAATTAAACCCACAGCATTTTATCCAGTCTCCTGGTTAGGGATACATAATGAGGCTGGTTGCGAGCCATGTATTTAGGGTGGGAACATAAGATGAGGAAAATCAACAGTTAAAGGTAGGAAGACAGTGTTGCATTTACATGGCATTCTAGTTTGTTGTTTGTTTTTTGGTTTGTTTGTTGTTTGTTTGTTTGTTTTTACTGAGTTCTTACAGATATTTAAGAATAAGTAGGCTTACGGCTGAAGCTGCACTGAGTTCAGAAACTTTGGTAGCTGATATCACGTGCATTTGCACATGAGCAAAACCTGCGTCTGGAACAGCTGTATGCAGCGTGGCTGTGTGTGTGTTTGTGTAATTTGTTGAGCTGAGGTTTGTGGTGATGTTTTGGGTTTTGGGTTTTTTTACCCGTTCCAGAAGGGCTGAGGGATGATTTTCCACGATGAAGTCTGGAAATGCACTTGACAACATCAGCCGGTGTCAGTCTGGTTTCCTGCATGTGGGAGGCTGTGTGCTTACATCTGGACATTGGTGCTGTTACAGAATCCCAGACTGGCTGAGGTGGGAAGGGACCTCTGGGGTCCATCTGGTCCAACTCCCAGCTCACCCAGAGCCACAGGACCGTGTCCAGATGGACAAGTCTCCAAGAATGGAGACTCCACCACCTCCCTGGGCAACCTCTGCCAGGGCTGGGGCATCCTCGCAGTGGAAAGTGTTTCGTGATGTTCAGAGGGACTGTCCTGCATTCCAGTGTGTGCCCGTGGCCTCTGGTCCTGGCACTGGGCAGCACTGGGAAGAGCCCAGCTCCATCATCTTGGCACCCTCCCTGCAGGTATTGATGTACATGGAGGAGATCGCCCTGTGCCGTCTCTTCTCCAGGCTGAACAGCCCCAGCTCTCGGGCTTCTCCTCATAGCAGAGACGCTCCAGCCCCTGAATCATTTCATCAGCCCTTCACTGGACTTTCTCCAGTACGTCTATTGGACCCAGCAGTCCAGGTGTGGCCTCCCCAGTGCTGAGCAGAGGGGAAGGATCTCCTCCTGATGCAGCCCAGGACACCCTTGGCCACTTCTGCTTGTGGTCAGCTTGGTGCCCACCAGGACCTTCTCTGCCAAGCTGCTTCCCAGCCAGCTGGCCCCAGCCTGTGCTGTTGCCTGGGCTTGTTCCTCCCCAGGGGCAGGACCAAAGCAGGGCTATTGGCAGGCAGGTCTGGTAGTGGGAGCTCTCAACTTCACAAGCAAATTAACTGAGTGGATTTTTAAATGTGGTAGGTAACATATATTTTGTCAGAACCTCTGTTTAAGAGGCTTTTGGACTTTCCCTAGGATTTTTTTTTTTCCATCGGGATCATGTAGTATGTGCTAAAATAATGAAAATAATTTTTCAAACTTGTGTGGATGTAATGTTCAAAGGTCTTTTGTGTTGATAGTGAATCCAAGTACTTGCTAGTTGTGTGGAGATGTGACAGAGAGGTGGATAGTCCCAGTGATCATCTTTGGATAGCAAGGTGAGCGCATGCCCAGTTACTCGCAGCAGATACAGTGTGTGTAGCAGCAGCAGGAGAGAATCCATCTAATTTTCCTATAAATAAGCTTGTCTTGTCTTGAGAGGATCATCTTAGAGTTTGGTTTGAGCTCATATGTAATTTAGACTTTCCTTTTTAAATTCACAGGATTTCAGTCTGAACTCTCTTTGATTTTTCGAACATGAAACATTTCTAATGGGAACTGGGCCAGGAGCTATTAAACTGGTTTCACAGCGATCTCAGAGCAGTCAGCCCTGGATAATTCTTAATCATTATCTGCTTACAGTGAATCTGATATAGGCTCTGCGAAACAAAAGCGTTTTTCTTAATGCACGTCATACAAAGAGCTCACCTTTGGGGGATGTTTTCAGTGCCTGGCATCTACACTTTTGTCTCAGTGCTGCAGCGTTGGTCTGCGGCTGTCGCGGTGAGTCACGCATTGCCACGCAGCAGTGCCATAGAAGGGATGGATCAGCCACAGTTGGTGCTTACATGGACTCAGGCATGCAGCAAAATTTAGAGTGTTAGTCTTGAAATGTAGAAAAAGATGTGAAAGCAAGCCAGAAAAGTCCACTTCATAATCAGGAAGAAGGCTAACTTTTTTTAATTGATATGTTATATAAACGTACAACTCTTACTCTCAAAATGTCCTACTAGACGCTGTGCCAACACTAACAATCTCCAAGTGAGAAATGAAGCTCATGAAATAGGAGGTAAAATATAGCTGCAGTCCTCCCTTTCCTCTGCCAGCGGGGCATCGGTGGACGCCGTGCATGCAGCAGAAAGCCCCAGCTGTGAGACCTGCCCTTGGAGCACGGGGAGGCCTGGGGTGGTGGAAAGGCTGAAGAAGCTGACCTGGAGAAGAGCAGCCTCGCTGAGGCTATGACCTGCCCTTTGCTGTTAGGGATTTCGTAGGACTCTGGCTGTCGCAAATACCCCCCACTGTGAATGACAGCACCGGGATGCTTTCTCAAGTGCTCAGCAAGTGCTTTTCAAACACAAGAAGCTTAGTGAGAAAACACGATGGTGGTATTTTTGGTACAGGCTGCCTAACGTTGGTGTTTTCTTCTTCCTCAGCAGAATTCTGCCGCATTGACAAGCCCTTGTGCCATGATGAAGATGAGCAGCTCAGCTTTGAAGCTGTCCGCAACATCCACAAGCAGATGGATGATGATGCCAATGGCAACGTGGACGTAGAGGAGAGCGATGAGGTTAGTGCTCGGCTGCTTTGCTGTCCTTCTGCCACGCAGTGCTCTGCTCTCGTAGAGGGCTGTTCTGTTTGGGTAATGCTAATGTGGCGGTGTGCCTGAAATTGAGGTGTGCAAGCTCTTAGGCTGTTGGCTGCCTATCTCTTCATCCGGCAGAGGAAGCAATGTGCCATCTCGAGCCAAGTTTCTGATCCAAACAGTCCACTTCAATCTTAAGTGTCTATGGCTTTTCCTCTGTTCTGGGAGTTTCTACCCACTTAACCTTTTTCTACGCACAAAGTATTATCAATTTATTCCAACACTGAAAGACAACAAGATTGATTTACATGATTGTTGTTATTATTTCATTCCTTTTTTAATTGCGGGGTGGGGAAACACCTCTGAATTCTCATCGAGCCTCTCTGTCACTGTTGAGCAGATACACTGGGCTGCTGTCTCTTTCACTTTACAGTGTTTACTGCGTTCTTCCACCAACCCAGCTGAAAGTGTTACAGTACATGTGTGCATAGTGCTGAAAAAACAAACAATATTTTTGTTGTCTTGGCCTTGGAGATTATAGCTGATAACTTTATTGCAGAGAAATAAAATTGTTGTTGTTTTCTTACATAAGCACCAGCAGAAATAAGTGACTACTAGAAAAGGGAAAGCTGTTTGTTTATAATGTTGCCTCAGTTGCAGTGCAGGCTCATTTACAAGGCTCTGTTCAAGGTGAGGAATTCTGTCGTATAAGGAGACTGGGATCTAAATAAGAAAGTTAAAGTGTTGGAAACTAAAAGAAAGGAGACTCCTGAAGGGATCTGCTGCCAGTCACAGGATCCCAGTTCTCCCGATCCCTTGATCCACAGCAGAACTGCTGCCTGGATAGGGATGCGCTGCCTGTCCTGTCTTGCTGCTGGGCTCAGGGGGACGATGCGTGGCTCTAAAGCTACAGGAGTGAAGGGTGGAGGCGTAGGTCTCATGCCAAGTCCACGTCCTGGGACTGAGGCTGGGCTGTGCTGGGAGCAGGGGCTCTTGAATGGTCTGAATTCTTGGCCCTGGAAGGAGGCGAGCCAGGAGCTGCCAAGACCGCTGCTGTTGGTGAGCCGGTACCCCGCGTGCACCTGGCCAGGAGGTGGATGGCGGGGCTGGAAGCCGCCTGTGCTGTGCTGCAGGGCTCCACTGAATGCGCCCTCCGCACCTCCGGCCTTTGCCCAATGAAGATGTCAGTATGTGTTTTGTACGGCCTGTGGGAGAACCTGATGTAATCTCTGTGGGTTTGGGAATTGACAAAATTGTGACCTGCTGCTTCTGTACTAAAAGGCATCTCTTCTCCCCCCCGCCGCTGTTCTGATGCAGATGGCAAACTGAAGGCATACGACAGCCCGCACAACAACCAGTCCTTCATGAGCCCTTCTCCCAGGTGCTTTATTCCCACTTCTCGGATAAAGAAACCGCAGTCTAGGGAGATTAAATCTCCCACCCAAACTAACGCAGCAGTTCAGTTTACTGGGCAAATTCAGCCATCACAAGGGCTCTTCAGTCTCCTGGGAGGTGACGTGGCAGAGCAGCCTGGAGCTGAACACCCTGTTTATGAGGAGCTAGTGGTGTTGGCTGGCTGTTCCCAGGTTGCAGTGCTGTTCCCTCTGCCTAAATCCCACTTCACAGAGCAATTAAAACAAATTAAAAGCATTCAATTGCATTTCCTAAAATTTGGTGTTTTCCCTGGAGGCAGTTCTCTGTTCAGCATTGCTTTGGAGCAATGATTTACCTCTCCCACTGACTCCTGGGATAGCCTCAGGCAAATCAATTCACTCGGTGCATCCTACTCGCCTGTTATTAAATTGAGAATAAGCCTCATGTTGTTAGGGTTGGGCATTAACTAGCAATTTTTATGTCTCTCTGAGCAAATCTTGCCCTCTGTCTCGGTGGACTAGTTGAGAGCTTATTGTACAAGCACTAACAGTATTATCTGTTCAAAGCCTTTGTACCATCAGTTCATTTTACAGTATAGATGTTGCCACTGTATGAGTAATAAAATTTATTTTTCTAAAAGGCTTCAGAATCACTGCCTTGCTGCAATTACTAGTCTGTATTCAAACCCATTGTCGCTGGATCAGACTGATGCCTGAGCCCCTTGCATCGCTTCTCTTGGTCGCAGCAGCTCTCCTCCAGTTTCTGGTGTGTGCATTATCCCTTCCTGCTCATTAGAAGCAGAGCTGCCAGGATGGCAGTGCTGAACTTGGGGATCAGACCGTTGCATGTCCCTGCTGGGAGTTTTTGCAGTGTTCCCCCTCTCCCAGGTGCTCCCAGCAGAGTCTGCCATTAGTTTCCCCTCTGCCTGTACCTGTTGCTACCTGCAATTGCTCTTTATCATCTGCTTCCAGGGGACACCAATTCTTGCGTTGCTCTTGCCTGCGCATGTTATCTCTCCTGCTCATCCAAATGGGATTTGTCGTAGTGTCGGTCCCCAGATCCCTTCCTGACATCCACTTCATTTGCTGCCCATGGGGAAGTGAAGTGCAGCGCTGTGCTGTTCTGTTATGGGTTAGTCCTCGCCGGTGCCTGAGCACTGCCCTGGGGTTCCCGCAGTCACCCCTGAACCCTTCACCACTTCTGTCACCTTTGGTGTTATCTTCCGAGCTCTTTGGGACAGGAATTGTGTCTGAATAGTATTTTGGGGAAGTTGCAGTTGTCGCAAGCTTCCCAGCAAAAGGTGGTGGTCCTCCTTAGGAAGGAAGGTGATGATGGTATTTCTGTTGTTTAATGGAAAAAGCTTTTTTCTGTTACTTCTGCTGTTAATGGGTGGATAGGGGCAGTTTAAAGAAGTAGATAAATGTGGAATTTTTCATATAAGAAAGTCTGTTTTTTTGTAAAAGTTTGTTTTGGCTAATTGAGACAGCCTGTATTAATTGGCTTCCTTCCTATAATTTACCTGTGCATGAAAATGCTGCTGTAAGGGTATGACAAACCCATCCTTCTCCCTCCAACCCCAAGTGCAGCCCAGCGCCGGGCTCTGCCATGAGAAATGCATTCCGGCTGTCGGTGTGTGCCGCAGTGTGGCATTTTGCTGGCAGGAGGAAGAAACCTGGAGGCTGGCAAAGGCAGCCGGCCATTAAACCGAGCATGGCAGATGCCGAAACCCCAAGGAGCGGTGACCCTGGTGAGTGACAGCCGGGGTGGCCCAACAGCACACGGGCACCCCGCGGCTGCTGCCAGCCCGGAGCAGGAGCTCGGCTCTGCCTCCCGTGGGAGCGGAGCTGCTGCCGCTTGTGGGGCCTTGCCGGGAAGTGCTCATCGCAGCGAGGTGGTGCATGCGTGATGTGTAAATGAAAACAAGAACATCCCCATGGTTGTTGTGATGGCTCTTTTCGTCCTACTAGCCTGCTGCTTTTCACAAGTGACCTGTGACAACTGTCTTTGAGTTCAAGAGGGAAGAAAATAATCAAAATAAAGTATAAGCCACAGTTTGCAGTGTAACCTAGTCAATATTTTAAATATGCATGTTTTCTGAGAATTGAAGATGATTTTTCCTTGGTTTTCCCTTTATACTCAGCGAGCATGCTGTGCATTTCATGGGCAAATATTGCTCTCCATGGAAAATATTTGTGTGCACATGTAGGTCTCGGCAGCTGGCAGTGAATTAGTGTTTATATCTGTTTACCTATTGACAAAATGAAGTATTGTAGTGACCCCAAGTTATATCTGGTGGACTTGGCAGTGTTAGGTTTATGGTTGGACTCGATGATCTTAAAAGGTCTTTTTCAATCTAAATGATTCTATGATTCTATAAATAACAGTTGCAAGCTTTACCTCTGTTAAGCTTGAAACTTTTATTAAAATTACATTAAATTAAACTTTCAATAAAGGCTTTGAAGCCACTGAAAAAGTTATTTCAAGAATTTTCCTTGGTGAGCCAGCTATTTACTGCTCGAGCGCTCAGTTTCTCTGCTTTCAAGGTTATCAGCTCTAACCCCCCATGCGTACCCTGTAATTGTGTTCTAACTCCCTGTCTTTGGTGGTGGGACAGCTGCCGGAGACATTATATGAAAGAATGCAGGAGGCTCAAATTTAAACCTTTTACGGCTTTTACGTTTAATCTTCGTACAACCTTCTTCTTTCAGTGTGCAAAGCTCCCACCTCGGGAGGGGATATAGAGGATGGCGTGGCATGCTCTATTTCCATAAACTTTTTAGAAAACGAAGCAGACAATGACCCAGGAAGGAGTGTGTTGCAGCAAGGTGCTTGTGCCTTCCTGGGCACGGCCGGAGAGGCTGCGAGCACCTCCCTGCCTGGGGACCCAATGGGACCCCCCGGCAGCCCTGCAGTGGGGCAAGGGTGGGCTCTGGGGGAGGCTGGGGAGCCTCTTTGGGGTCACAGGGTAGTTCGGGTGGGACAGGACCTCTGGAGGCTTCTTCCATTTGGAGGGTACTGATGTAGGGGGGGAAGCTCTTGCAATGCCATGCCGCAAACAGTTGCTCTGAATAGTCTCCCTTTAGCATAGGTTTATATACTTGGGATTGATTTTATTTTTTTAAGTGGTTTGTGACAGAGCAAAGTGAGCTAACTAACATCTTAACATAGTTTCAGAACAGAACGTGTTGATGACTGATCAGCCTTGCACAAAGATTGAGCTGTGTCGGACGAGTTACCTGGAAAACCACAGTTCTCTGCTGTTTGCCTTTCTGTTTCATCTTATATTAATTCCTTTAATTAAAAAAAAAAAAACCACCCCAAACCTTCCTCTGTTGAGGATAAGGCTGAGGTAATTTTGAAGCTTGGGTTTAATCACCTGTTCTCCAGAAGCATTTGCAAGCTTCAGCAGCGACTGCAGGTCCCACAGACATCGGTCTTGGAGGCGTGTGGTCTCTGTGCCTGGACCAAGCTTTTCCCTCCCATAGCAGTATTTCCTTTGTTGGTTGGGAACTTTGGATTTGCATTTACTACTTTGGCTTTATCTCTTTGGGGGTAAGTTATGGGTAAATTTTGTTTGGGTTAACAGATCTGACTGGGCAGAAAGGGAGAGACAGACAGATAATGGTATTTGTCGAATATTCTAATTAAGGTGAAATTTTGGCCAGCAACTTTATGCTGTCCTTAAATCATCATTGCATTTTTCCTTTCTGGAACTGAATTTTCAATGAAGTTTAAGATGACATCAGTGACCTCGATTAAAATGAAAGAACTGCCTCTCATGGGGAAATCTTCTAATTAGCAATCTATTTCTGCTCTTTGCACTCACTCCAAAGGCAGCTCCAGCTGTTTAGGGGCAACTCTGATGTAGGTTCACACTGACGAGTCTCTCAGATGCTGTTAGCCTGGTTTCCTAAGGAAACAAGTTTTATGGTATTGCTCGATCAGTCCCTGGCTCCTCTCAACCTCTGATCCCACTGCCTGGCATCAGGCATGTTAGGAGGAAAGAGGGCTCAGAGACAAAAGTTTTCTGCAACTTTAATGAAAATCGGTAGCTCAGAAGAGGTGTTAAAATTGGTGAGCTCACTGAGGGAAGCAATGCACGGTGAGCTCTGCAGTCACTTGGTCGGTTCTGGCCCCGTAGCACCTGCACAACAGTGAGTCGGCGCATGCATGCATCTCTTGCCCAGGTGGTAGTTGGTGCTCAGGAGGGGTGATGAGCTGAGATCCAGGGATGTGGGAGCGATGTAAAGGTTCAGGGCAGGGAATGCAAAAATTGTGTCAGTAGTTGGAGTTTCTGCAGGTTACAAAACATGAGAAAAAAACCTCTGGAAAATCACACTTCATGGAACTGTTCATTTTTGAGCATGCTTTCAGCAACTGAGACAAGAAGTTTGTCTTAACCAAGAAACCCATGCAACTCAAACTGCTCACCCCTTTTAGAGTGGAGAAAAGCGTACTGGTCACAGGGTTTGCAGGTGGAAAATTAAAATGTAGGTCCCTGTGTTCAACAAGGTTATATAATCCCAAAATGGTTTTGTAATTTTTTTTTCTGGAGGGGGTGCATACCTCTGCTTCAGAGCATGCATGTCTCTGCCAGTGCCTCCAGCACTTGCCGGAAACCTGGGGCCAGAGCAGCCGTGAGCAGAGGGCACCAAGAAAAAGTATTTTCATCCTAAAACAAAGGTAATTTTCTGCTACAGGCTGTTGTGCAGGTCAGAACTGTGGTTGGCTTCAGCAGGGATTGGATGTATTCCCTCCCCAAATACATTACAACTGTATTGCAGTTCCCCTGCATGTCTGTGTAGGGACCCATTCATTCCTCACCGCCCTGCTGCCCTTGCAGAGGTGCTCCCCCACAGGTGGGCATTTCAGAAGGCTGTGCAGTGCCTGGTGTTTACGTGCCTCAGATTCTGCTACTTCTCATTATATACAGAAACCTGTTAAATTATAAAAGAAATCTTGACATCAAGCAGCGTTCATAGGCTGAGTCTTCCTGCAGCGATCTCAGCTCATGTTGGTTGTTGCTTGTAGCGGTAGTCGTGTTCCTGCTTCTTTTGGATGGTGTGATCATGGTTGGTCTTTCTCTGAACTTCTTGGTTGACCACATTTCCTTCTGTTCTTGTGGCGGATTCGCAGACTGGCTGAGGCTGGAGCTGGTCCGGGTGGGACTTCTGGAGATGATCTGGTCCGAGCCCTGTCCACGCAGGGTCACCCAGAGCCGGCTGCCCAGGACTCATGAGTTTTGGGTATCTCCAGGGATGGGATCAGCAGGGTCTTCAACACTTCGAAGTGCTGCTTTTTAATGGTTTGCAAGCGGGTCAATATTATTGTGCAGTGATTCTTGTGCCTGGTGTTTTTTGAACATTTGGGAGTCCTGTGGCTGCTTTATATATATGCATATTAGCATACACATAGTGTGCATGCTCAGTATAGTTACCTGTGTATATGAAATCTATGGGGAGCCCCTCCAATGGGGAAAGACTGAGAGCTATGCACCTTGAAAATTGTGTGTGTGCAGTAGATGGGCAAATGCAGGCTCTCAAAAGTGCCCTGAGTGCTGCTGGCGTTGGGGATGCGGGCGTGTTAACAGTCTGTGCAACAGGAATTCCCATCCATTTGTGCTGGTTGGCAGCACACAGAGATTGGAGAAAGTGTGTTTAGCAGTAGTATGTGTCTGACGGTAGCAGATATGGAGCTAGCAGGTCAGCAGTCAGCTGAAAACATCTCTATTTTCTAGCTTGAGTCAGAGGAGCAGCGCTGAGACACCTGCATGGCACCAGCAGCCCAGCAGTAGCCTTCACCTCTGAAGGCTGTGCTAAGCAGAGTTTGGCTTACTTGCTGTATTTGCACTATTCTTCTTTTTTGTCTTCCCCAGACGATACTAAGGGAAAATCTGCTTTTAAGGTTACCCTGGGCTTTGGGGCATGCATCCCAGCTCCTCCAGCCTCTCAGGCTGTACCGTGCATGAACAGCTCGTCAGAGGAGGTGACAGCCCCATCCCACATCCTCCTCCCCGCTTGTTTTAGAGATGTTCTCACCGCAGCCAGCACCGTCCCCTCCGGAGAGTCCTTGAGGGTTTGTTCTGGTGATCGTGTGCCGAAGGAAAGCTGCAAGAGATCACTTTTCCTTTCTGTGCTCCCTGAGCTAAATATACAGAGCAGCAGCTGATCCCTCCGGTCCCGGTGGGAGTTGGCAGCCGCGCGGTGCACAGCACCGGGTGACATTGCCGCGTTCCCTCTCGGTCACGAGTTAACGAGGTGGGAGGCCGATGACTTCGCCTCTTGCTGCTGCCTTCGGCAGGACGCAGCAGGCAGGAGACCCAAACGGCAGCGGGCTGCCCTGCTGAAACTGCCCGAATTTTCCCATTTTCCATGTTTGTCTGTAAGGCGGGAAGAGCAGCCGAAGCCTTCGTGGTCTAGAAAGCAGGAGAGCAGACAGACACCAGGCTCAAGCTGCGGGTACCTGTCGGTGGCCTCGGTAGCATCCACAATGGATTTGTAAAGAGCCTAGGAAGTTAAAACTTTCACAGATATTTTTCATGCCCTGTCTGATGTCTCCTTATCTAGAGATTACTTTTTGTGTTGTTGTTGTTCTGTTACCCACTTAAAAGAGCTGTAATAAAGAAGGCTGCATGGTAGTCATGCACTGGATGATGCATGCAGGGATGTAAATGTGAAATTATCTTTTACTTTTGTTACATATGTTAGGTACTGGAACATGAGTGATCCTCTTTCTTCTGTTTGATTTCCACTTACTTTGCTTACCTCACATCTCATGAATCCCTCCTGCATACAGGGTAGTCTCAAATCTTGTTAGTCTTTCTTGCACTCTCCCTTAATTTTTTTTTTTTTTTTAATACAGTTTTCTTCACTTTGGTGTTTTCTGTTTCTGCCCTGTCTTCTCCTGAGATGGGAGGGAGGTGGGAACACACCAGAGCATGACAGATGTGTTCCCTGAGTGAACTGTGATATATCTGCAGACCATACTGACAGTATATATATATTTTTTGTTAGTGGCTCAGCCTACAGTGAAGATGCCTCGCCTACTGTAGATGGCATTTGTTTCAGCTTTGATTTGAAGGTGCAGGTCAAATATGATAATAATTTCTTGGATTCTTACTCCATTGACATGAAGTTGGTTCCATTGTGCCACTTAGTTGAATTTTTTGGTGATACGATAATTCAAAGGAAAAGCCTGGAATCCCAAAAGCCTAGGTTATATTAATTTATTATACTCTGTCTATCTGTATTAAGATTAATTTAACATATATACTTACTGAATATTTCCTGGCTCGTCTTACCAGGAAGAGAAATCTACAGATGTACTGCAGAGAATGTCCATACTTAGTTTGATCTGTCAGTTTTGTGCAGCAACTGAAAATACTTAACTAATAATTTTATTATAGATATATTAAAAATATATGTATATTATTATAGTTACAAAAAATTTATATTACATATGCACTAATTTTATAAATATATATAAAATAAAAGCACATATTCTTTTATATATATTCTCTAATATATAATTATATGTATATAGTTATATATATTGTTATTCTCAGTCCCCTAAAGTGCATTTGCTCAGGTATCTACTGGAACGCCAGAAGAGCATAGTGTGTTGATTCTAGATGTTACAGAAGACGAACTTCCACTACTGAGCGTGGTGTGTGAATTATATAAAGTAATCCCTGATAGAATTCGCATTTACACAGAAACTCCTACAAAATAACAGAGGCTGTTATTTGGCAGTGTTGAGTGATTTTGATGACCTACATTTTGATGCAATCAAAAGGTCTTATAGAACCAAAAAAAGTGCCTTTCAGCTGGCAAGCCTCCCCTGCTTCCTGGATAGTCTGAAATTTGAGGATTTGCTGAAACCCAGAAAACCTGATTTTAAGCTTTTTCTCGTCTCTGAGCACGGAGTAGCTTGTGTTGTTTATCTGATCGTGCAGTGTCGGCTTTGTAATGAAAAATGTTAAATGATAACACCTACCTGAAAGCATATGTTTGCAATAATGGAACAAAGTTACAAAAAGCTAAAATAATAATAATAATAATGATAATGATAATAATAAAGTGTTACTGTGATTATACATAACAGTTTATATCCTCCCTTATTTTCTGAGAATCTGAAGTAGGTTTTGTATTTCGTCTTTAATTATTACTGGGTGATTCCAGGACTCCAGGTTAAGATTCCTGTGCTGAAGGCAGTTGCTGTTCTGTCTGTGCCAGCCTGGCTCTCCTCCCTCGCTGAAGACCCCTCTGTAAATACCAAGACTTTGCTGCTTTGCATCGGCTGTCTTGCTTGATTCCTCCTTAGAAAAACCTTTTTTCTGTGTTTCCTGTGGCTGCTCGCTTGTGCCCCATCTCGACTCAGAGCACTGGAATAGCAAGGACCCTGTCATTTGGCTTTTCTTCTCTGTCTTTCCAGCATTATTGGGTTAATGCTTCTGTGACACATCTTATTTACCCTACCTTGCCTGCAGGCATCATCTGTCACAGTCTTGTGGTAAACTTTTGAGCATTTACTGTTTCCCGTAAGAGGAGCTATATCCTCTTATTTTGAGGTTTACAGCCTGTGTTATTCCACAACTATCAGATGATATCCGAGATGGGGAGATTCCTAATGGAGTGCTCAATTTCAGAAATACTGCCTCGTTCCTTCAATAGATGCTCTTGGGGTTCTGGGGTCTCTCCACGGGGAGGGCACAGGTGCCGTAAGAAGATTTTGATTTCTGTGCCAAGAGAGGGAGTAGCAGGAGAGAAGGATTATTGCTGCCGTAGGTATGTTTGTGCCTTGTGGAAACGCTGTGACCTCTTCTTACGCTGATGTGTCAGTAAAGGACTTGGAAAGCAGTTGGTTGGAAAAGAAGAAGTAGAATGGTTTGGTGTCTGGAAAGATTCCTTTTCTTAATGATGAGAGGCTGAAGCTCCTAAGCTGACTTGCTTATTGTCAGCATAGCCCCAGGCAGAAATCTGCTGGCAGAGGGCTACTTGGCAAAAAGGCAGCAGAATAAAATCCTGAAACTGGAAGTAGAGAAAAATGCATTCAGCTAGAAGTAAAGTGCAGGTCTGTAATAGATGGTGTTACGTATTAGAGCAGCTCAACCGCTCTCCTGAGGCACCCCCCGCCACAGCACTGCATCCAACTCAGGGGTCCCCAGCACAAGACAGACATGGACCTGTTGGAGCAGATCTGGAGGAGGCCACAAAAATGATCCGAGGGACGGAATGCCTCTGCTGTGAAGACAGGCTGAGAGCGTTGGGGTTGTTCAGCCTGGAGAAGAGAAGGCTCTGGGGAAACCTTATTCAATATGTAAAGGGGGATGTATGAGAAAGCTTAAAGATTGGACATAAGGAAGGAATTTCTTTTGACAAGGGAGCTGAGGCACTCAAAATGGTTGCCCAGATAAGTTGTGGTTGCCCCATCATTGGCAGTATTCAAGGCCAGGTTGGATGGGACTTCGAGCGAACTGATCTAGTGGAAGTTGTCCCTGCCTTTGGCAGGGGGGTTGGACTAGATGATCTTTGAAGGTGCCTTCCAACCCAAACCGTTCTGTGATTCCATGAACTAGGGAGATGATGTAGTTTTGATCAGAGATGAAAAGACCAGAGGTGCTGCATCTCAGACTTACTAGGTCTTTGCCACAGAAATTATTATGTGACAACTTGTAGATGTAGTAATAAGGAAAACAGGTGAAAGTTTTGTTTTTTTTTTTTAATGCTCCTCATCTCTCTAAAAGATGAATCAAAGAATAATCCCACTGTTTATTCTTCTCCTAGTTCTTGAGGGAGGACTTGAATTATCATGACCCAACAGTCAAGCACAGCACCTTCCATGGAGAAGACAAGCTCATTAGCGTGGAAGATCTCTGGAAGGCCTGGAAGACTTCTGAAGGTAAAAAAGACAAACAAGCAAATTGAAACAGCCCGCTCCACCCCTCTTGCCATAAAGGCGATAAACACTTTGGATTTCATATAACCTTGGCAGCAGTGTGTGTACCTCCTAGGAAAAATATGCTGCTGCTTCTTTTGCTGCTTTGTACAAGTACTCTTCCAGCTTCCTTTGTTGGGGGGGTGGGGGGTGCCTTTCAGGATTTCGTTGGTCTTGGTACTTCCCAACTGTTAGTGCTGGCATCTGAGTATAGCCATAAAAGTATAAAGTGTTGTTTCGTTTCTCTGCCCCTATAAATGTGTATTAAAATAGAGCCAAATACTGTCCTATTCCAGGTTCTCCTTCGAATACCCAGTTTGAAATGGTATTTTTATGGGGTAATAGCATCCTAAATACTCAGTAGAGCTGCGTGGGAGTTTTCCTACAGGTCGTGTTTTCTTTAGAAGAATTTTGCTGAAGCTGAAAAGCTCCTTAATCTAGTGAAAAGAAGGTAGAATAAAGTCCTAAAACTGGAAGTGTACATAAATACGTTTGATGTAGAAATAAGCTGCAAGCTGTTACGAAATGGTATTACTCGTCACAGCAAGTTATCCCAGGGAGGTGGTGGAAGTTCAGTCACTGGTGGGAAACTTGCCTGAAACTTCTGAATCTTGGAAGAAACTTTAAAGTTGGCTAGTGCTTCCCTGGCTGCTGCATGCGGGCTGCCCTGTGCCCTGCACTTGTACAGCGATGGCTGTTTCCAGACATTGGGAGAGTGTCTGAAGTGGTCAGGAAAAGGCACGATTTCACTTCTACTTTTTCCCCGACCAGAATTTTGGAATTTCTTTTTTTGAGAGACCTTAAAACTGATTTTTCTTTCTTTCTAGTTAGGATAACTTTTTATTCTCAAATTTGGGGCTTCATTACAGAATGGTGTTTTATCTTAGGACCAGTAGTACTAATAAGAAAAATCTTTAGTGCCTTGAAAATGAAAATGTGAGGGATGGTATAGAATTAGGAAGACTGCACTTTCACAAAACATAGGTGTAGTGTTGACTGTACGATGCATTTTGATTTACTTATTGCATTGCGAGTGATGTGTTGATGCAGATCACATTGGTATATCGGGTCTTTTTGTGATCCGTGGCATGGACCATTTCTGCTGATGGCTGTCCTTTACTCCTCCTCTTGTGCTTTTCCTTTCCTCAGTACACTAGTTGTCATGTTGCTCTCAAGACCTGGAACATCTTTTTTTCCAATACTTTTAATTGCTGCTCTTCACTTACAGTCTTTTCTCTTCCCTCTATCCTCCAAGATCAGGTAATCTTATCAGCCCCATCACTTGAAAAATTGGGTTTTAGTCTTCTGATCAATTCATCAACTGTAAAGATTTCAATTTCTCATTTATGTCCTGTTCTATTTGTATTTGATTTTTCTGTCTTAGCCTTTAAATTACTTGGGGGTAGGATGTGCTCAGTATTTCCAAAGTGCTGTGTAGTAATGTTATAGTCCCTCACAATCCCAGGAGGACTAAATGAATACTTAGGTACAGCGTTTGAAAAGCAGTTTGAAAACGTGGTGGTTCTGTGCACGATCCTTGAGTTGTTTATCCAGGACCAGACTGTCCGTCCCATGGAGATGGGCAGCCACGTGTTGATAATTCTCGTCCAAACCACTTACAAGTAGGGATGATGCTAATGAGTTGCTTTGTCTCCTGTGTTCAAGGAAAGCCTCGTCTAAGAAATATTTATTCTATTGTATGGCTGTTTACAGATGGCTTTGCCTGAAGTATATTTTAATGTCAGCAGGGAAAGGGTAGAAATCATTAAGGGATGGAGGAGAACATCCCATGATACTCCCTGGGTCCCTTAATTGCTGAGCTGCTTTTGCTCTCTCCCTGCTTCTGACATGCATGGGACCTGCCATGTCTCTGAGTAGAGCTGCTGCGGCATAACAGTTTTCCTTGTGTTGGATTTAGTTACCACTCTTGTTTTCCCTTCTTGTCATTCTGTATATCTAGCTGATAAAATAAATTATTGGTTTCTAAAGGATGGTCTCCTATGGAGCCTAATCTTGGCGTTTGAACTCGAGTCGTAGCATCAGGTTTGCACAAAAGGTCTGCTCCTTCATGTGAGCCTGAAAAGCACCTCTGAAAGGGCACCAAGGTCTAACAGGGATGGGTGCCCGGGGCAGCTATGTCCCTTTCTGATGGGTGCCTGGGACAGCTATGCCCGTTTCATCTGTTTTCAAGCCGAGTGCTTTTCCTATCTGTTGTTGCTGTTGTTCCTGGTCACATGTGTAAACTAAAAAGTTGTTTCTGCCCCCTAATTATCCAAAAATATAAGGGCTGTGATGCTCTTACAAGGTGTTGGATTTGATAGATAAAGCCCTCGGTAAGCACGGCTCTACCAAAGCCACTGAAGTAGCAGATCAGATCATCGTGGCAAGGATGCAGGGCACGGAGCTGCTCACCGTTGCACTGGAGCATGCTGCCTGACGCTGCCAGCTTGTTTCTCAGTTTCTCTTCCCAAAATAAAGAACTCTGGATATGTAAGGCCAAAAAAAAAAGAGAGAAGCCGGGCGCTTCAGAGGAACCTGGGGGCTGGCAGGGCCGGGCTGCGCGGGGGCTGCTGTGCGAGGCCGAGAGGCGGCTGTTGGCGTGGGGGCACGGCTGTTGGCGTGGCGTGGGGATGCGGAGGACAAGCCCTGCATTGCTGGCATCGGGGAGCGGGGGGGGCCCTGCCAGGCCTGGGGGGAGCTGCGGGTGGTGGGAGGCAGTGGTGCCCACCACTCCTCCTGCGCAGGGGCCCTCCAGGGGCCAGCTCACTGCCCCCCCGGCACTTCATGCTGGGCTCTTCAAAATTTACGTGGACTCCTGCCCCGCGGTGGGCACCATTCACCCCTCCTGCCCCCCCCGGCTGGTGGGTGTGTGGTGGTCTATGACGAGGCTGTGGTCCGGCCTCGTGCCCTGCGGCACTGCTGTCCCGCTGTGCCGGGACGCTGGCGGTGCCACCACCCAGGGAGTCAGGCTTCCCCTGCCCACTTCAGCTTTAATTAACATCTTGCTTGTGGCCACAGAAATCAGTTTCCCACGGTTTGTGGGCCAGCGAGCATTAACTGTAGGGAGTCCCCTGAAGCGAGGGCAGTTTGCTGGCTTTGCGTTTGCCAACCTGCATCTGTGAGTCATCGTGCAAGCATACGTGGAGATGACACCTTCTTCGCAAGTCTTGCCCTCCTTTGCTCAGTGCTTGGCTCTCGCTCTGCCCGCTCTGTCATCTTTCCGTCGAAGGCGTTCAGCTCACTGGAGTGAGCTGGAAGATGTTTCTCATATTTGCGGGACAACTCATTGTTGACATTTAAGAAGCGGCCGCGCAGCTCTGAACTCAGCAGCGATGCAGCCCTCGGAGCCAGCAGTAAATGGGCCTTTTCTCCACTTGGCTGTTGGAAACGGTGTGTGAGAGAAGGACTGACGGATGTTGGGCCAGAAGCGTGCGAGGTGGTGACTGTCAGCAGTGGGTGATGTCCAGCACAGCACTCTGGGTTGCTGGAGGCTGGGTAAATGCCGCAAGAGCTCAGCACATGCTGAGCAAAGACAGAAGTTGATAAATTAAAGCATAGCGAACCCCACTGCCCTATGAAAAAAATCTGTCGCATGATTTTCTTTGCCTTCATACCATTGCTACAAGTACAACAAAACTAAGTGGCAAAGGCAGAAGCTTCATTTCCAAAGGTTTCCTTACCTGTGGCTTTGGAGCTCTGTGTCAGCTCCAAAAATAATCCACAAATCCGCAGGTGAGGCGGTTAAGGAGGAAAGTTCACCTGGTTCACTTGAGCTGCTGCACCCCCCTCCACCTCCTCCTGCAAATCATTTTCTGAAGCTGTTTACAACCATTTTCTTATAGCATTTCTCCATACTTACTTTTTTTTAATTGATGCTCACATGGTCCATGGATCCAGAGGAGTGGGTGAGGCTTTCAGAGTGTGTTGCCAGATACTTTAGCTGAATTCAGTATTTCAGTGGTTTGGGCATGTGGTGAGGATGAACGTGCTTTGCTGGGAATTTGGAGACAGCAACATCACTTGGATCATAGAAAACTAGGTGATTTCACTTGTCATCTGCCAGCGCTTTGGGTGTTGCCTCTCTGAGGATCTCAGCCTCAGGCCTTCTGGTGACATTGCAAAAGGCTGCCAGTGAAGCGTCACTTGTGCCAGCACTGTCTGAGGCTGCTCCTTTATCTGATGGCCTCATTGCATGTTTTTCTTTCGTGAGCTGGAACCACACTGTAAAGTCAACCACCATTAAATGTTTGTTGTCAGAGGCTGCTGCTGGAAAAGCACCAGTCCTTATGAACAGTGTGGTGGTGTCTGTTAAGGCTAAACATGTAGCAGCCCATCATGTCTATGCTGAATCTGTAGCAGCCCATTGTGTGTAGAACAGACTAGCAAAAATAATCACACAAGCAATCAGGTAGAGACTGAGGACCTGCGGAATTGCCTGGAGTATCCCAGGGGGATTATTCCTTGTCTAATAGTCCGCAGGATTTAATGTCCCCACTCCAGCTCACTGCATACTTAATAGGAACGTGTTTAAACTCTGCAGATAATTTTCCTTTGCGGAAGTTGATAGGATGAGGTATGTCTGGTGAAGTTATGCTGTTGTTGCTGGCTTGATGATTTTAGTTGCTTAGTAAAAATACTAAGCTGCTTGCTTGTTTTCTACCTCTCCTACAGTGTATAATTGGACAGTTGACGAGGTGGTTCAGTGGCTCATTACCTACGTAGAGCTGCCACAGTACGAAGAGACCTTCAGAAAGTTACAGCTGAGTGGACATGCCATGCCCAGGTCAGTGCTTGCTGCATTGTCTTGTGTTCCTCTGGGATGTGTGCCAGGGAGAAAAACAGATCTGAGGCAGCTCATAACATCATGTGCAATTCCTTGGCATGTACAGAGCCAAGTCTAATTCCTGTTCCGCTTCGGTTAAGTTTAGAGGCTTTGGCTTTGCTGTAGTCCTCTCTGTAGGGAGTCATTTAGCCATAAGTGAGTGTGTATCTGCTGTGGGTGAAAGGAGAGGCTGCAGTCCAAATTGTGTAGTTGTGAATACTGTCCTTGCTGGTTTGTATGCTAGACTTCACCCGCCTATGCATGAAGCTACATATTTAGAGCTAAAACCCTGACCTGGAACAGAGCAGACCTAGGCTACGTCCTGGCTCTTGCCACAGGCTTCCTTCATAACCCCAGCCCAGTCATAGAGCTTCTCTGTCACTGTTCATCATCCTCGGCAAAGGAGTATCTCTGCTTTCTGGGTTGCATCTAAGTAGCATTTAAGTTCCCAGTTCAAGGGCTACTAGTTATGTATATCTGCACCACTCAGCACTGGTATGTATGTGCTGGTAATAATTTGTGCCACTTGATGCTCTGGAAAAGGAGACTTCTAAGCCTTGCGTTCCTCAAGAGAAACACTGGCTGTGAGTTGGCCTAAACTCACAACAGGTTTGAAAAAACTCACTGCAGCTTTTTGGGTAAAGGTTTTTGGTACTGAAAAGGGGCTTGTAAACTGACTGGGAAAGAGAGATGAACTGGGAATAAAATAAGGTTTTCAAGGTAGTGCATGGTGTGCCCACATTTCTTCCAAGTGAGAAGTATGGTCTTACAGTCTGTGAAATAACATATCAAAGGCTAGCAATACAGGTTTGATTAAAAAAACATATTAGTGATTGGCAGGACACCAAAAGATCAGTTTTGATAGGAAATCAGTAATTTAGGTTGTCAGGATTAATGAAATAGGTGTGGCCTTGGTTTGTCCTTCCCTCTCCAAGTAAAGCCAAAGACACTGCTGCTTAACTCTTTCATAGAGATATCCTATATCAGAGATGACAATATTTGAGGGATTCCTTTTGTCCTGATAGCCTAAGCAGAGAGCTTTCAGGTCCTGCTCATTGCATTTCTCCTCCAGTAGTCTCCATGTTACTAATTTTTTGTCAGTTATTAATCCGGATGGATATGACCACACCTACTTTTTTTTTTTTTAATGAATTTTTCCTTTTTTTTTACAGGCTAGCAGTGAACAACGCTACCATGATGGGAAGTGTTCTGAAAATGACAGATCGAAGCCACAGGCAGAAGCTGCAGCTGAAAGCTCTGGACACAGTGCTTTTTGGGCCTCCTCTCCGTAAGTACCAAAATTCAAAGTCCTTTGGCCATTCATCAAGAGGGTCTGTGTCTGCTCAGTACTGAACAGCAAAGATAGATCTGCGTGAACCAAACTCTGCCCTACACAGGCTCACCTAGGCAAATCATCCCTGGTACAATTCCCCTGAAACAGGAACAGGCTGCCTCTGGATTTATCGGAGCAGCTCTGTAGCCTAGAGGCATCCTGCCTGTTGGGCTTGCATTTCCATCTCTGCTCGCAGGGCTGCGGACCCATTGTCTTGCTGGGATCTCCCTTGTCTGTAGGGTAAAACCTTCCTGTCCTTCCTGCTCGTTGTGGTGCTGACCGTGTGGTGAGGTTTGCAGCTGCCCTGAAGGGGATCTGTTGGAGGGCAGCCACTCTGCTGCCGGGGACCTGGGGCTCAGTTGGTGACTCAGGCTGCAGATTATCTGCCTCTGGATGAGGGCAATAGCAATAGGCTAGATGAGAAGGCATTTAGGATGGATGAGAATGAGGGACTGGGTTCCTTTGATGCTGATTATAGGCGTCTGTTGGCACTATCTCGAAGCCCTCTGATGCTTATCTTGGCACTGCCCGGGGTGCTCCTTTTGCATGTGTTCCATCTGGCTCATGTCTACTGTCTATTAAAGGTACTTTTGTCTCTCTCCCTCTTACTCATGTCTTTCTCATGAGCTTTAGGTGCTTTTGTGAGGTGAACAGAAATCTTGCTTGATCAGGGCCTGTTTCTGCTTGGCATCATGCAGACAAGATGGATTTTTATGGCGGACTGTGTTGCCAGTACACGATTTCAGCCCTCTTGTGCAGTACTCCTCCTTCCCTTTTAGTCGTCATGTGTCCCCTGTGGACAGGAGGTTTAAAATGAATGCAAGGGGATACTTCCTTACCATAGTGCAAATGCAATAGTCTGGGCACAAATTCTGGCCCAGGAACTCCCCCAGCTTTGATTGCTGACAGCTGGAGGTTTACACCATCAAAAATACCACTTTGTGCTTCCTCTGTTCTTTATGTGTTTTTTTTTAAGTATCTGCTACTGTCCACTGCTGGAATAGCAGGTAGGATGTACCTTCACTCTGCGGGACATGCTAACAATCTAATGGAGAAGTTCAGGTTTTTGGCCTTTTTCCAGCCTTCCCTCTCTGGGCTGCCCAGCACTTGGCCACTGGGAAGTGATAAGGCGCTTGCATTATTTCTTCAATTTTTTTTTTTTAAGTCCAACTATTAGTGCAGTCTTTTCTTGTTTTCAGTCTGTGTCCAAGTTCCTGAGAAAAGGTGAAGTGAGGCAAATCCTGGGAAAACTGGCTGTGCAGACTAAACCAAGTGAAATTTATGAGGCTTGGCAGAGGTATAAGCTAAGTGAATTAGAAGCCTAGGTTATACATTCAGCCATCTTTGCTTCCAATTATTAAAAAGCATATGTTCACTCGGGCACAGTTTGCTTTTTTTATTTATGCTTGGCTCGTGTTACAAGGTGAAGCTTTTCAGTCAGTCAGTGGCGTTGCACAGGGGTGGCAGAGACATCGGATGAGTGCCTGCTGTCGCTGCTCACCCAACAAAGGCTTGAGCCCAGTAACTCCTGTGCTTGGAGGGGGCGGAATTATTCAGGTGGTTCTTGGATGCTCTGTAAATAGCAAAGTAAATTACTTGTAATGGTTTGAGATTAATGGCCATTCTCCGTGTTTGAGGTACTCCATTTTGCCATGCGTCTGTTGCACTGGAACACTGGAACCTCCTCTGGTCAGGCAGATGAAAGCGTGCAGTGAACCGTCCTGATCGGGTTATTTCAGATCAGTAGGGGTTTGTTACAGATTTTGCAATCTGCATACGTATCGGGTATGTGAATAGAGGAAATAAGCTTTAAATTTTTAGCTGAAGTAGAGAGTTTACACTTTTTAAAGGGTAATATTTGCTGGTTAAGTGAATGGATTTGTCTCCAGTTCATACTGCAGTGTATGGTGAGAAGTAGTTTATCTAAAACCGATTCCTTAAGGAATGGATTGTGAAACAGCAGTTTTTAACAGCCATTAGCAATCAACAGTGTTGGGAAGTACTTGGTGACCTTTTAAGCTGCAGGAGCAGCATTTGCACAGCGACAGATTTAGTGGTTTCAGATACGTTCCTGTTATGGTTCTTTTCAGATAGTCAGTGGAGGTGGTCCTCTGTGATCTTTGCTCTTGAGAGAGTGAAGCTGCTGGCAGTGGAATTGGTGCACAGGTGCAGGATTTCTCTCTTGACAAGGGTTTTTCTTCTCTCTTGAAGCTACTTTCTATTCACCACAGGTATAAAAGCATTAAAATAAAACCAGCCTATTGGAGCCCCATGACTGCTTCCTGCAGACTCATAATAAAACCAGAGACATCTCATTGTCAGTGGGGATTAGAGCACACGCACCAAGGTATGGTTCCTCACTGCCGCATGAAGCTGGGTGAAGCTTTTCTCCATCCCGGGGCTAGAGAGCTTGTTCTTTGATGTCTCCTGTAATTTATTGCAGAGGCTTCAGCAAGCATTGGGTAGTTGAGTGGGGCACCTGGCCAGTTTCCTTGCTGATCAGTAGACTCCTGTAATCCCATGAGGTCTGATTTCCTATACCATACTCCAGACGTGCCATTTCCTTCTTCAAACAGGTCAGCACACTTGAAAGGTTGGAGCTCTGTAATTAATCCAAATGCAAAGGAGTATGGTAAAATTATAATCTATGCAAGATGAAGCGATTGCTTCTTCTGTGCCTGTGTCCCTTTGTCCTGGTCCTGTGGTTCAGGAATTTATCTGGTACAAAATACCACAACTTCAGGTGAAGCAGGGGAGGGGAATTTTAAGAAAACAAGCAGTAAAATTAAAAACAATAGCTATTTTTGGTGAAAAGTGCATTTACAATTTTATTCTTTGTAACTCTCAAGTGATGGAGACTGAGACATACGTCTCCTCACAGATGGTTCAAGACACCACTGTGGTACCATTTGGGGTTAAAAGACAGACAAAATGCTGTGCACTGAGTTGTCGATCCCAGCGACTTCTGGTCACCTCTCCAAAGGCCAACAAAGTGGGATCTGTATGTTGCTTTGGGATTTCAGGAGAGGTTCCCGTAGCCCCACTTCCCAGGACAGAAGTCCACCAGATGTAATTTGTTTCATGGCTAGGCACAAGCCACGGTGGTTTGCCAAGCTGCTGCCCAACCAGTACCTGCCCTGGGCTCTGCTGGGGGGAGCTTGCCTGGCACTGGAGCGTGCTGCACCCCTCGGCCTCAGCCCCCTGGGGACCAGCCAGGCACCCTGACACCCATCACCCTGTTTTTGGTGCACCCTGGTGCCTCCTGTACCATACTGAGCTGTCTGCGTGCGTCCTGCAGTGCTGTGGGACAGGGTTTCTGCCGATCCCCCAGCCCTTCTCATTTGCGGTCATCATTAGCTGTCATCCTGAGCGTTACCCTTTCTTTATTGAATATCTGTGCGGGGATTAACAGAAGAGAAAGGACTGGGTGCCTGGAAAAGGAGAGGTTTCCCAGACAGGAGGTGGCACTTGGAGGTTTCTGAACGAACTGACCTTTTTTGCTTTTCATTAAGCATTTATTCCTTGGTGTCCACTCTCCAGGGTGGATGAAGCCACGCTTCCTTCGGTATAGCTGCCAATATAGCTGATTTGTTTCCCTTTATTATAATTAAAAGCATATTTGACAAGTATTTCTAGATCCGTTGAATCATTATTTGTTTAATGCAATAGAATTTCTTAACCAAATACTAGATTAATTTATCGCTGTGACATTGAACATCCACTTTAAGTATTTACGGTTAACTGAATTGTGTTTAGATTACCTGCACCTAAACAGAAAAGCAGCTCTGTCCCATTAATAGACTTCATAGGGTCCGTTAGTTTGTCATATAGTTTTCTCAGTCCGTGTGCCAGCAGCAACTGGTCAATAAGCTGGGGCTTTAGTTCTGGGTACTCTTTTAAGGAGCAATAGCTCTGAACCTGAGAAGCCACGGAGCAGGGCAATAGAGAAATCTGGCTGGTCTTACGGTGTCCTATTGCTGGTGAAAATCAGCACATTTATAAAAGTTTCTTTCCATAATTATGTTGTGGGTCCACTAACAAACAAAAAAGTGTGTTAAGTACTCAAGAAAGGACTAGGGCTCGATATCGATAGAGAGAAAAATTATAGGTGCCATCAGGGGAATTTATTGAGCTGTTAGCTTCATTTGTTTTTTTTAAAAACAGAGGCATTTTTGTATTTTGTTTTTTGCTGTCATGCTTACAGCAGCTGCCACCAGGTTGACTTTAGAGGGAATGGTGCCTGTCCCACAGTTGTACCCTGAGGTGGTGGCTCTTCCCTGTCTTGTGTCTGAAAATGTCTGCTACTGAACAAGGAAGGAGTCGTCACTGATCCAATTAATTCACATAGGGAAATTAAAAAATTAGTAATTCCAATGTGTGTTTTTTTCTGATACTTCAACTTGAATGTAAATAACCAGTATAGAATTTGCCAAGTGTGTAGATTTTTCTCTAATTATAACAATGCTTTTATAGGTTGCTGTAAAATTGCTGATTTTCTAATAGTCCATCTTGGTTCTATTCCCAAAGTAAGACTTTGTGAAACTTTTTGTTTAAAAATTGAGGCTTTGAATTTGTATCTTTCATGGTGGCACTCTCTTGCTTAGGATACCTGAGGTTACTGTTAGTTTTTACTATTGTACAGCTTTTTGCCTTGCTCCTTTAAAATGTAAAACAAAGGCAGTGCTGCACACCTGATGTGACGTGAATAGTCTTGCAGCCAACGCATAACAACTACTGTCTTTGGTGAAATTGTGTCCGTTCTTCCTTCTTTCCCCAAAAAACAAAAGACAAAACAGGGCATGGAAATCGATTTTCCTTCATGTACGTTGCTTTTTTCTGCAGCTTTTGCAAATGTAACTTACACCCAGGTTTGCCCGGTCACGGTTGCTGGTGCTGGGAGCGAAGGGGTGAAGTGGTGCAGGCACAGCAGAGCAGAAGAGGCCACACGCAAGCAGGGAGAACAGGCTGTGCCAGCCTGTCTGCAGGCGAGGGAGAAATGCAGCGTGATTTAAGTTGCAATAAACTGGACACAAACAATCTGAGCTTCGGCTATAAAACCTCTGCTCCAGTGCCTTGCTGTACAGTTGGCCTCTGTCACAGGGGGTTACAGAGGCTTAATAGCTAAAATTACACGAAGTTCTGGTATGACAAGTTAAAAAGCAGCAAGAAAATTGAGAGTAGAAAGATTATCTTGTGTTGCCTTGGTGATACAACACCCCAAAGGGTCACCCCACTGGCAGCCAGTACGCGCTATAGGAGCACAAGCCTTGGCGGGCGGTCAGAGGGAAAAACGATGCCAGCTGCAATGGGAGAGACTGATTCCGTCCCTCCTTGCACAGGCAGCGGTGGTGACGGGCAGATGTTACACATGAAAAATGCTGTCTTTTTCTGCTTGATGTAGGTCTTTGGACAGTGATTGCAGCAGCAGGTAGGAGACCTGAACATCCCCCAGTTCTTCTGACCTGCACCGTGCAGGGAGCCTGGGGCTGGCAAGAATTAACTGCCGCAGGGCAGGGCAGCCCACCTTAGCTATTCTGTGGGTGGTCTGAGCTTAACAAGAACTATCCTAGAAAAGGTATTTTATACTGGAACACCTCTCCTGTCGTTACTTGCAGTGTTTCCTACTATTCTGCCTTGGAAGGGCACTCATTACCCTGGAGAAAGGACTTGTCCTGCAGCAGTTATTCTCGCCGGCTCCTGAACACAGAAGCAACGGTTCAATCCGCTTACTTGTGCTGACAAATCCTGAGTGATTTACAGTGATTTACAGAGTTCTCCTGTCTTTTATATACTGATACGTTGGTAGTGCCTGTCTGACACTTGTGGTCATGCGTGGCAGTGATGTACGCCAAGTAGATCAAACCAAGCATGGTTCCTGCACCTAGGGTGTTTGATGGAGCTGCACCATTGGTATGTGGTGTGCCTAGACCAAGTATTGGAATGATAATTTGGGTGTTTGGTTATATCGGGCTGGGAGCGTGCAGTGCGTGGGCCAGGCTCACAGGTGTGACTGTAGGTGCATCACTCTGCTATGACCTCATTTCCCAGTCTATGCAGTAGATGCTAACCAGGATTTTAATGAATCCTTTCAGTTGTATTGGCACTTGGAAGGAAATAAGAGATATTAATTGTGCCCAGGAGACATGTTGCATCCAATGCTAAATGTTTGTGTCATGGCAGCGTTAATGTGTGAAATGGCTGGCACAAAGATAATGGCCGTCCTTGCATTCTCCTCGGCGTGAGAGCAGTCACCTTGCTCTGCACTTTCGGGACTCGTCCAAGGTTTTCACTAAAACACAGTTTAAACTGTCTTGAAACTGTAGTCATTCATTTGCCAAATTCCAGGCACTTCTATTAGCTATTTCAGAAATATAGGGTTGGTTGGTTGTTTTGGGGTGGCTTGGCGTGCATGGGGGGTGGCATTGTGCTCAGCAAAACAGTACATGTTCTTGAAAGGGACTTCATGAAATTTCTCTCAGGGAAACCCCACTTACTTGCTAATGAACATGCTTTATGCTGTTCATTTTTAGTAGGTTAATAGTACTGAGAGCTACATTTGTGGAAAAATAATCAGCAGTTTGTGGCAAATACTGTTTTTTGTGAATTTTAGTGCAAAACATAACAGCTGTACTTCTTCTTTTGTTCTTTTCCCCCCTCCTCTTTATCTTTCCAAAGTCCATTTGGCAAGTGCAGGACTCTTCATCCTGCAGCCTGTCTGCTCTGCGAGGTGACGTGCTCAGTACTGCGGGCTGAATCTAAAATATCCCAAGAGCTTTCACAATGTAGGAAAGCATGCAAACAGTGGGTAGAATAAGTTTCAGATTAATTGGATTTTTATTTACCATTCTTTGAATCACTCAGAGGGAGTGACCAAGGTGTACATTAGAGATGGGAGCCCTGATGCTGATTGCAGTTGGTGGGAAGAGGCAAGTTCTTTGCTCAAAGCAGCCAAATTACTCCCGTGGTCTGGGGAACCCTTCGCTTCTCTTTGGAGAAGAGCTGCAGAGAGAAGCCAGCTTGGCTGAATTTAGCCTTTGTTACCCATACATTCCTTCCCAGGAAAGACTTGGAATTCTTCTGGTCAACCTGTATCTTACAAAGAAAAGTTCTAGGAAGCAAAAAGAATACATTTACAGCCAAGCTAAGTTTTCCTTAGACTTTCCTTATCCACTTGTCTTGAGCAAAAGCTGCTAAAGAGGAAGGATGTTTGTTAAGTGCTTGTGTGGTGGAGCTGAGAACGGTTGGCACTGGGAACAGGAGTAGGAGATGAATCAGCTCGAGGTGGGGCTGGCAGGTATTTCTCTGTGCAACACCTAAACTTGCCTTAGCTTAGGGCATGATGCTGCGCGGCTGGGGAGGCAGCTGGCAGCGTGCTGGGTAAAGCAGGTAATGGCAATGGTGGAGGAAACAGTAAAAGAGAGAAAAGCTGTAATAGCTGTGGGTGGGTAGAAAACAAACCGTCTGAATAAGTCAGCCTAGAAGTCTTCTCAAAACATGAAACAAAAGGGATTCAGTATTACATTATCTGCAGCAACTTGCCAGGATCTGCTCCTTAGAAGAGGATGTTGTGGTAATCCATCCGGAATGGGAAACAGGGCCAATATTCATCTTGTTTATTTCTTTAGTGTTGAATTTACGAATGAATGTTTTCAAAGAATGATTGAACTCTTCTGTGGCGCGTTAGCTGACGGATCGCCTGGCAGTGTTTGCGAAGATAAGGGGAGACGGTGCTTGGATGTCTGCTGAATGTTTGAAGAAAGGTCCTGTCCCTCTCCCTCCGGGGGCGGAAGCCACTCCGTTGCGGTCAGGGGAACAGCAGCACTGTCCCTTCTCCATGCAGATCCAGTGCAGGGCTGCTGGGCAGCACCCCCTGCCCTGAGCCACCCCCATCCCATGGCGTGCTTTACCTTAATGTCTTTAGGTTTCCACCTCCCAAGCAAGCAGCCTGCCCCCAGGTGCCCTTCCCTGTTGGCCCCAGCTCTGCTGATGTGACACACGTATTTTGGCTGTGATCATAGAATCGTAGAATGGTTTGGGTTGGAAGGGACCTTTCAAGGTCATCTAGTCCAACCCCCTTGCTATGGGCAGGGACACCTTCCACTAGACCAGGTTGCTCAAAGCCCCATCCAACCTGGCCTTGCACACTTCCAGGGATGGGGCAGCCACAACTTCTCTGGGCAACCTGTGCTAGTGCCTCACCACCCCTCAGTGAAGAACTTCCTCCTTACATCTGATCTAAATCTACCCTCTTTCAGTTTAAAACCATTACCTCTCATCCGATCACGATCAGTGACCCTGGTGAGCCTCCCCCTCCTCCTGACACCACTTTGGTCGTCCCTCACACTGGGGAGCTCCCTGTACCTGCTGTGTACCATCTTTCTGTCCAGCGGTGCCTCCCAGTACTGGCTTTGCCAGTTTGGATCCAGGTTGGCTGGGCAAGTGAGTTGGGTTTCCTTTGTGCTGCGGGAGGGAGGACGCTGCCGGTCTCTGATCCTGCCCCAGCTGCCCTCCTGCTTGCTGCAGAGCCGCTGCGGAGCGCAGAGCTCCTGCCCCGGGCTGCTGTGCATCCGAGCTGGCTGCAGGACCTGTCTCTGCTGGGAAAATGCTGCCAAGTCGCAGTAAAAGGGTACCCAGAAAGGGCTGAGACCGGAACGGTCAACCAGTGGAGGGGAGAGGTGCTACCTGGATTTTATCCGGAGCAGCTTGCCTAGCTGAGAAACAGTCAGGGTTGGGTTTCAAGGTGGTGCCAAACTATTTCATTTACTTCTGAAAAAAATGTAGCTCCTGGAGAAGCTCGCTGACACCAATGTCTGAAAGGGGTCTGAGTTTGCAGGAGAGCTTATCTTGAACAACGATGCTATTTCTCCTCTTTCTTACATTTGTGCATCTAGGAGATTGCTGCAGTATTTGTGTTTCAGCAGTGCAAAGAGCCATTACATCCCCTCCACAGCATGCAGGATTTCCTCCCCTAGCTGGGATTACATGTTTGCATTGTTTGTTTACATTAAAGCTATTAATACTGCAATCAAGTGCTGGTGGGCTGGGGAGGGCAATAGCTGAGATGCATCGGTGCTTATTGATTAAACTCTTAAAGTGACAGGTGGCATTGATTATTTTTCAGCAGTAGATTATGTTCAGTCTATAAAATTTCAGAGGTAAATGTCGCACTTAAAAAAAAAAGTATTTTATTTTATTGTCCTAAGGTAAAAAAGTCACACGCTTCTTCATAAGCTGTAGCAGTATTGCTAAGCCATGATTTTTATTTAACCAATTTCTGCTGAAACCCTATTCATCTGTTTCTGACAAATAGGAAGTGATTATTCCTTAGCTTCAAGAACTGCAGGTTAAACTAAAGAGGAAGTTTCCCTGGCAGCCACACAGCTGCTCCCACACTGCTCCTGGAGAACAGGAGCAACTCCCGTACCCAGCCAGCAATTAACCTGCTGCTGCTTTGCACCAGTTGCACTTGGTCCAGCCTTAAAACAGTGTGCTGTTCATCATCAGTCTGAAGTTTAACACGGCCTAAAAAGTTGGTCAGGAAGCAAAAAAAAAATGGAGCCAAGCAGCGTGAGATTGGGGAGAGATGACCTAAGCAATGTGAGTACTGTAATAAGTTATTGCTGCTGGTGCCAGAGCTGAGCTGGAGTGACCAGCCGCATTCACCCCTGAGCCTGGTACAGAGACAAGATTGAGTAGTAGTTTAACTTGCCTTCACAGGATATTCATGAGTATTTCACATTTTGCATGCAACATGCCGGCTTGCGAGCGCTGGTTTGCAGGTAGTAATGTAAGTGCTTTTAATCATCAGTCCATACGTAGGGAGAAAAATGCAGGCAGAGGGAGGATAGTGGGAGGCTCGTGCAGGAGAGCATGCCGAGATGCCAGTCTGCTTCAGCTGGAGGCTACAGTCGGAAATACGTGACAAACAGTGAAGCAGGATGTCATTTAACTGGCCAGCCTACGGCACCGAGGAGCCCCTGGGCTTTCTCATGTTTCTCCTGGGCGGCATCTCTTTTCATAGCCACACTTTGTATTGAAAGCACATCAAGATGCACTGCATCATCCAGGGTTTGTGTGTCTATCATATGTTAACTGGAAAACATTGCTCCAATGTAGTGGGGAAGTCTGTTTATACCCTGACTCAGCAGCTGTGATGTTCTCGGGTTGAACACTCGGTCCCTGCCTGCCTGTGCCCCTCGAGAGCTCTGCAGGGGCCACCACCTTGGGTACCATGCTGGCTTCTTGGGTGCAGCCTTTTGCTTTAACACCTAAATGCAGCTACAGAAAGAGGCCAACCTCACTGAAGATGTGTGTGTTGCGTTTGTGGTTTTCCCTTTGTTCTTCAGGCAGTCTGTCTGCTCCAGAAGATCTCAGATTTCTGTATGCAGAATGTCTATAACGTTGCATCAGTGTATTTCTGTAAAGCTAGGATACTGGGCTGCTTTACATCCATTTCTTGGGCTGTCTTATGTGTATTCCTCACTTCTGGCTCTCAGTCAACCCGAGCAATTCCTACCAGCTGCAGATGGCAGCAGCCCACTTGAGTCACTCCAGAAATCAATTTTCTGCTAGTGAGGGTGGCCCCATTAGACTAACGCACTTTCAGACTGATTTCACTCACAGCGGAGCAAGAGCTACAGAGAAACCAAAGATGGCTTGTGACTAGAAAGAGTCATGGGATGGAGTCTGGTGCCGTAACTGGGGTCAGATTCTGGCACTTTGACACGATAAAAATCACTGCAGGCAGTGGGTGTCACTGGTAATGAGCTCCATGCGATGTATCTGTCATCTGCTGCTGGGGGGAAACTGACCTTTAAAAGCCTCATCTTTTCCCAGTTATGGCTCACGTCATCTGTTCTTTGCTTAAAAATAAATAAATCAGAAAACCAAGATCCAATACAGGGCTTTTTCCTAATCACAGGTTTAATGCCCTTACTATTGTAACACATCTATTCTTCTATCTGTACGTTTTGAGTCTAGCTTAGTGCGATCTTCTGCTTTGCTCTACTGTGTTTTGCAGGCTTCTGTCTTCTCCAGTTCACATCTGCCACTGTGGCATAAGGCAATATATTCCTTAGACTGAGGCTGCACGTGCCTTTATGCGATGCTTCATCTAAAGCCTTTGACTAGGAATTATTTCATTTTGGCCAAATCTTTGCTTGTGTATTTGTGTTCTTCTTGATAGTACCAGAATATTCTGTCTGTGGCTTGGAACCAGACTGTTAAGGAATCCCTGTATCAGTTACGTGGCAGCTTCAATATGTGAAAAAGAAAATGTTGATCTAACCTATCGTCTGTGCTTGATGGAGATATTCTTACAGTCCCTGCTATCATTCTCCCTTTGCTATGAAATCCCAAGTATATAATTTATTGGAGATACATGAGAATGTAAAAACATATTTCCAGCCCACCTTCTCCCAAATACCAAATTGTATCAAATCCAGCAATCTTTTTCTCCTAATTAAAACACGTCAGCATCCTCCTTTACCACTTTTTCATCTTTGCTTCATCACATTTTGCATACCAGCAGTAACCTTAAGTTTCTGCATCTTCTGTCTTGACTGAAATAGAGATTCGTGGGGGGTGACGTGGGGATTAGTTAAAGCAAATGTATTGTGTCCCTATATTTGATTTCACTAGGGCATCAAGAGATGTGGGGGTACAATAAATATTCTTCCTGCCTCAGCTGTGAGAGTCCTCATCCCTCCAAATAATGGAAGTAATTTTTTTTAATTGTTTTTTTTTTTTACTTTTTATTAGAGGTTTTGACAAGAGATGTGACACCAATTATTTCTCAACAGCGTGAGAAATGTCTTTAGACCTCCTCTTACAAGGTGAAGTCTCTGTTCCTCTTGCAAATTTACCCGGTTCTTGAGTTTCCTGGGGAAAAGTGATTGGATTCTTACGCTGTTCTATGCACCCTTTGTGTTTTACATCTTGGGATTTCTCACGAAAGTGAGAGAACACAGGTGCTGGGTGGAGCAGGGTGTGTATCCGAGTTAGAGATGAATGTATTAATTTATTGTTGGGGAACAGAGTGGTCATATCTTAATCCTTTTCATGTGAAGGAGCCACTGTGCCTCTGTGTAGTTCTTTGTCTCTTTACTGCCAGTTGGGGATTTTACCATAGTTCAATAAACCCAGTAAGAGACTTCAAACATGGTCTTTCAGAGCCTTTGCTGTCACTGTGGTGTGTGTGACAAATGCAAATTTCAAATTGAAAAGGCCATTTGAGGAATTCTCTCTTGCATTGTGCAAAGCTGATGCTTAGACCTAAGCATTACAAAAATCATGTATCTTAATCTATTGAAAAAGCCTTTAAATGATTGCAAAAATTAAAAGGAAGGGAAGTGAAAGCCCTAAATTTGCTATGTTTGTCATTTTGAGGGAAGGATTATTGGGGGGGGGGGGAGCAGAAATCATGTTTCTTAACTGTGTTTTAAGGTAGCAAAGATGAATTTAAGGCCCTGGGGGACTCTTTTATCTACATTATAATGCTGTGAGGGAAGTACTTATTAAAATTAATAAAATTATGTAAAAAAATTTGTTGGTAGAGATCCATTTCTAATTTGGTGTAATCAAGTTTTTAAAGTCTCTAAAACTTCAAGTAAGATGGAAAGGCTTTTTGGAGAAAACTTGTAGCGAGAGCACCACAGTCATCTTGTTGCTTCTCGATTTGTGAGAAAGCAGTCAGCGTGTCGTCATAGCTGGAAACAAAGAGCTGAAGGATTTTGTGTGAGATGAAGGAGATGGTTTCTCAGGGACATGATGGAAATCATCCGGCAAGTGTGGCATCACAGTGCCTTGCATAAATGTTCACAAAACCCCTTACAGTCCTGAAACGAAAGGTGTTGGGAAACTTGCAGCCCAGGTGGGATTTTATGCTGAATCCATTTATGTAAGCTCATCTGCGGCACACAGAAAGGAAGGGACCCAAGCAGAGATGGCAATCGAGCTTTTTCCCAGCTGGGAACTTACTCAGCTGTGCAGTGGCCACTCCAGACCCCGGGCTGGTTCCGTCCCGTGGTCCCAGTGGTGGGAGCTGGCATCTGCCCAGCTGGCATGGGCTCTTGTCATGCCACCTTCAAACACAAAACACATGCATGTGAATGAAGGAGGATGTGAAAGAGCTGGAAGCAGAGCATGGCCATGCTGGCTGCTGCCTCTGGTGTCAGCAATAGCTTCTCCTGCAGGAAAGCTGCTTCCAGCCCTGTGCCAAAGCTGCCAGGCACCCATGGATGGAGGGGGAGAGATCCAGTCCCTGCGCAGCCTCACCCTGCACAGCATCACTTGCTTCTGTGCTTCACCTCTCTCCCCTACAAAATACATCCAATATTTATTTGCCTGTAGTGGGTTATGGCATTTCCTTAAAGTATTTTAAAATTCCTATATGAAAGAAGGCTATTCACACTTTTGTCATCTTTAAAATGTCTGGTCGTTGACTTTTCCACATCCACTCATTTTGGAAAGTGACATCCTGTCCATTTTAAACTCTTCTCACTGCTGTGACTTCCCGGTCCCAGGGCACCCCTCTATGCCATGCTCATCATGAGCCTGATGTGCAAGAAGCTCATTTTGGGGAGTGCTGCTCGTTCTTGCCAGGTCACCACGACCCGTTTGCGCCATGGGCAGGCAGGTATTGCTGCGAGGATCCAGCAGCGAGGACTCGCCTTGTTAAAGTGTTTTTCTTGTGGAAAATGGGTGCTGCTTTGGGTGCAGCCCATCTCATGCATGCTGAGTTGAGGTGTCCTCCAGACCAGGTGCAGGACAGAGGGAGAGATGTTGGATCAATTTAGGGAAAATAGCGTTGCTGACTCCTTTTAGAGTAACTGTGAGATTGCGTTACAGCATGTAGTTTGCAGTTCCTCTAAGAAAGAGCCTTTTGGTGGCTGTAGCCTGCTGGCAGCTCTCTGGCTGCTCTCGCCTCTGAGTCCTGAGGTGACCTGGCTGCCACTCTGTGCTCTCAGGATCAGCAGCAAGGGGAGCGGGCAGGTTGCATATGTGCATTTCTGTGTTTAAAAAAACCCTGCTCCTGCTTCAGGGGAAGCAAAGAGATTTTCTGGTTATGCCGGTAATGGCTCTTTTGCTTCCCCCATAGCTGTCAACCTAAATTGTCCCGTCAGTCTTGTCCATCTGGGTACCGTCGCATGGAGCTGGTCAAGTGGAACAGCTGGGGGCTACTGGAGCTGGCACAGCATTTGCTCGCAGATAAGCACCCCCTCACATGCTCACACTTCTCTTTATATGTTTATGTGAAGCCTAATGCAAAAGCCTCCAGGACTTTAGTGTGTTTTAGGGGAGCCTGTGCTGGGAAGCGGTGTTGGGTCACTGGTGGTGTCAGTGTTGTATGGAGTGGCCGAGTATGCCACGTGCTGCTGGGAATTGCGTGTTTCCCTCTGATGCCTGTAGACCTTGATAGGAAATCGGTGTGCCTAGGATAAAACCTGTAGTACTGGTAGCAAAAAAAAATCAGTACTGTGTGAAGTGCAAGTGGAAGGTTGTACTTGGGGGGTTGCAATGTGCAGGGTCGTAGAATCATAGAACGATTTGCGTTGGTTGGAAGGGACCTTTCAAGGCCATCTAGTCCAACCCCCTTGCCATGGGCAGGGACATCTTCAGCTAGACCAGGTTGCTCAGAGCCCCGTCCAACCTGACCTTGAATGTTTCCAAGGATGGGGCATCGACCACCTCTCTGGGCAACCTGGGCCAGGGTTTCACCACCCTCAGCGTAAAACATTTCTTCCTTATATCTAGCCTGAATCTACCTTCTTTTAGTTGAAAACCAGTAGGTACTGAACGTTTAGTGGCAGCTAGCTTGAATAAGCTGCTATTTCTCATTTTTAGCTTTCTCAGTACATACTTGTTTGAGGTTTTGCTAAGTAGTAAACAGTAAAAAATTCTGCTTGACACGTTTTTGGGTTTTGTTTAGCACTTAAACCCCCTACGTATTTACTTTCGTTCTCTCACATGCATCCACACTTTTTTTTAAGTAACTGTGTTTCTGCTAACTGTTGAAAAAGGGGGTTTCCACATTGAGTTGTAATTCTGATGGGAAGTTTTGTAACTTGACGATTTGATCTGCCCCATCTCTCTGATCACAGTCATTTTTTTTTTCAACAAAGTTATTTTCTTCTTAGCTCTTATATCTTCATACTCAATGCTATCTGTATTGTCCTAAAAGAGCACAGCTGTTCTGGAGGTTCCAGTGTGGAGGCTCTCCCGTATTGCAGGAAAATTATAAGATTTTGAATTTCATCTTCCTTTTTTTTTTTTTTTTCTTCCCCATTCAAATTGAATAAATGTTATCACGGGTCTTTTTCTTCCCTTAAGTGTCAAGGTAGCTCATCTTTTCCCTTTGTGAAACCTGAACCACAATTCCTTCTAACACTGTCTTAAGGTCTCATGTCCAGTTCTGGTGCAGGCGAAGCATTGCGGAGTTAATTGTCATGTTCTTTTGAATTCAATAGTGTCTCTGGTCTCTTCCAGTAACTCGTCACAACCACCTGAAGGACTTCATGCTGGTGGTGTCCATCGTCATCGGAGTGGGTGGCTGCTGGTTTGCCTACATCCAGAATCGTTATTCAAAGGAGCACATGAAGAAGATGATGAAAGACCTCGAGGGACTTCACAGAGCTGAACAGTCTCTCCATGACCTTCAAGAAAGGTAAGTTTTATGCATCCACCCCAGTTGGAGCATTCAACTGTCAAGTCTTTCCTGCAAGGTTATTCTTCATTTAGATTTCAGGAAAGATTTTCTTTTTAGCTGCTGTGCTGCTGTGTACCAGTGTCAGCACCTTCCTGAGTGACCGTAGCAAACCTGCCAGCTGATCTTAATAGCTCAAATGGGTGCCTGGCTTGTTAATGAATTCAGTTACCAGGCTACACATAAAAATGTGTGTGTGCTCACTTGACCTGCTCTTTGGTAGTGACGTGCTAGTTATGTGTACTTGCGGTATGCCACACACAGGCCTGGGTGGTAAAAACTCCCTTGTGTTACTACAATCCTGAAACGTGGTAACGAAGCCCCTTGAGCAAAGTGACAGCATCCGGTACCAGCATCTCCTGCTCTGAGGTGGGCCCCAGTGCACACTGATGCGTAGTCAAGCGTGGCCATACATACTCCCACACAGTTTTGTTTCCTTTCTGCCCTGTTTTTATGTTGTGTTCTGTCTCTTCAGTTCCTGTTCTGCTCTAAAAGTCGTTACTGGTTTAAAAAAAATAGTTTCTCAATTTCTGGGAAGACTGGACTCCATTTAGTTTTGCCACTGTTGGCATGTGAGAGCTTTCCTCCCTACACTCAGAAGTTTGCTGCTTTAAGGACCAAAACATCTAGCTGAGTAAAATGGATGGGAGTGCTCCTTCTGTACTCGACGCTGGTCACTCTTCGTTTTGAGAGTGTTGTCTTATTTCAAATAGGTACTTCCTATTTATTTACCACATTTAATTATATAGGAGCAGTGAAATGTACAGTGGTTTCTACTCCCAGTCTGACTCATACTGAAAGTACATCAGGATCCCCACCACCCAAAATTACAGTGTAAATCTGTGCTTAGAGGGGAAGAAGAGCCTCTTAAAGGAGTGTGAAGTAATCCAGCACACTTAGAATTTGTCATCAAGGCTGAGCAGGTTGTTCAACTCTGGCTTTTGATGGGAAAAAAACATGCTGAAACAGTGGAAGCAGTCAGAGGAATTATACATTCCCTTTTGAATTTTTTGAGCTATATCTAGAAGTCCCTGCTTCCATGCCTGCATGGTGATACCTAAATCCAGGAGCGTTGCCCGGGAAGAAGGAGCAAAATAAATTTTGGAGTATTAAATACAAGTATCAGAACTCTAGGCACTTTGGCAAAGTACTGTAGCCACAGGGATGTGACCTCTACTCACAGAAATTACTGCAGTGGTTCCAGTAAAACTGCTTATTGGAGAACATGCTGCAAAAGAGGTCCTCTGCAGACACAGGAGTCTTCTAGGAAAGAAAAGAGCATTCAGGACTGTTAATGACAAACCAGGGGGGGTGTTTGACGGTAAGATATTTTTTAAGGACAGATTTAGCGAACAACAGAGCATGATAGTCTTGAACTGTAACTATTTTTCATTAGCTTTAAGTGTAATTTTGGAGGACAAACCTTAATTTGGCTGCCATATAAGCTGACGGCTATGTTCCCAGCAGCTTCTCTGAAAGCGGAGCCCGGCCCCAGGTACATGTGCTGGTCACTCATGGGTGGTGTGACAAGCAACCTGTGCAAACACCAGGATCCCGAGGACTTTTGCAAACAGCCGAGTCTTTGGAAACTATACAACATAGCTATGAGACTGCAGCCTGATTTCTTACCTATGTGCTCATGACAGCCTTCAGGGAATTGTCCCACACGTGGGCATTGTTTGAAAGGCTTTCTTCTTCGAGTTCGATCGCATCAGTTGGTGTCTATGTGGAGGGCGAACACTTGAGAAAGTACCAAGGTGATGGTGCCAAACTGGGCATGTTCCCCGGCAGTAATGTGGATACGTGACCTGCTTTTTTTTGGCATAGAGATAGAATCAAGTACATTTCTCCTCTGCCTACAAGGAACTGGCTCTAATCCACAGCTGGTTTCACAAAGCTTTGTGTAATTTTACATTACAGATTGGACATACCCCAAAGAAAAAGATTATTCTTTTCTACAGCCAGAAGGACAGGGCAATTCCTTCTCACGGTCCATCCCCCAAAGCATCAGAGCGTCCAGGGCAGGGGGTCTCTGCTGGGTGTCACCGAAGAGCAGGTCACACCAGAGATCCAAATGCTGGCTGCTGTGAATGTGCTGTGTGGGGAACGACCTTGGGATCTGCTGCTGAGGGCAGAGCCATGTAAACAAGTAGATGTGCCTGGGAGGTTCAACTAATGCTCTAAAGCCAGATAGGAAGAAACACAAAACCATGTATACTAAGCATAGCTTGAGTCTTAACCCAGAGCAGCTTGTGATGTTTCTGCAGGATGTGCAGCTGGGAGGGCTTGTCCTCTGCAGAGGGCACTGAGGGGGAACTCAAGAAGTGGGAGGTGAATTCCTGGACCATGTGGGGCCTCTTGGCAGAGGATTGATCTAATTCTCCTCTGAAGTGGGGAATACGCCTTCGCTTCTTCATGCTTGAGCCCCAGCAAGGTTCAGCTGTGGTCCTCAGCCACTGTAGAAACGGCAAAAACGACCAACAGCAACAGTTCCCATGGACTTGTTCTGAAGTCCTACTCAGAAACTTCTTTTCTAGAGCTTGAAGTAACCTCCTGTTCTGGCTCATTGAAATTCAGTGCTGAACAGACCTCTGTAAGGCATGTGATGCCTTTCCAGTTGCCTACCAACTGCTAGCGCTGTTATTTGATGAACAACTCTGATAAGCTCTTGAAGAGTTGAGAAGGGAAGATTGAAAAAGCCATTTTTTGTTCATCTTTAAAATTAATATCCTTCAACAGTGACACTTTCCAGTTAATTAAATGACCCATTAAGATAAAAAAGTTCATGTCTTAGAACATCCTACTGATGACTGGAGATTGTATGAAGATCTGTATTGAAGATCTTCTGATTGTATTGAAGATCTGCTCCTGAATTGTGAAGCCCCAGATGGACCTTGATTTCTTGCCCTCATTACAGGTGCAGCTCTGAAGGCATTTTGTCATCTTGTGGAGCTCAGTGCATGTGAAACCAGTGTGGCTCAATCAACTGGGTTTGAACAGGAACGCACAGACAAAATGTGTTTTTGTCTATAACCAATATAAGAAAATACGGGCTCAGCTGTCAGGAAAAAAATGATAGTAAGGGAGAATACAATATTAGAGTGCCTTTGAGAATTATCTTAAGGATAAAATTCCTTCTGTCTTCTGCGTCATAGTATGGGGGTTTTTTCTCCTTTAAACAGAGATATTTTGGTGGATTGGGATTCTTACAGCCCTAGTATGGAAGAGCTTTAGCACTGATGCACAGGGCAGGGAGCGTGGGTTTATCTAAAAACTTGGAATGTCTTGGCAAGAGTCTCTTTAAATTGGGAAGAAAACCAATTTAGTTTCTCAACAGAGCTGTAAATTGAAAATGAGCCTTTTCCAAGAAGAGAGCCAACATCATGGCTGATGAGAGTCCAGCATGTCCAATCTGTTTCAATTGGCCCTCTGCATGCCAAGGAGGAGCCTGAGGAAGAGGAGCCCTTGGCTGGGACAGCGAGCAGCTTCACTCTTGACCCGAAAGGTGGCCATGGGTCCCTGCCGCGAGTCTGCGCGCGGGCTGTGCTCCATCCCCCGTCACCAAAAGCACAACCAAGTGTTGTCCTACATACGATACAGGGCTGGAAGATGGACACCTCTGCATGTGCTGCAGGGAGCAGCATTTGTAGTGACTGAGGATCAGTTTTTCCCTTTTTATTAGTCCCCAGCTGGTCTGGGATGAGCAGGAGCTGCTTGGGGAGCCCAGGAGTGCCCTCCTGAGATGTGTTATTTGTCATTTACAGCCGAGGTACAGCACAACCAGAGCCAGACCTTGCTGTCCCCTCTCCTCTGTCTCTTCTGCATATTGCTCCGTTGGTTTGCTCTCCAGTTTGGATGTTGATGATCTTGAGTGGGAGAAGATTTTATGACCTTGAAATACTTATTTCTGGCTAAGATGATTCTATTTGGGGTTTTAGGGTGGGTTTTTTTCTTTCCATTTTATAGATAGTTTTACTTGGTCACTGAAAATCTATCTGCTGTAAGCCACTACTGGTTTTGCTGGTTAAGCTGATGCCTTGCTAACCTCACAAACGTTGCTGGTAGCTTCAGTTTAGATCAGCACTTTATCCAAGATCCCACCAATCCATAGAGAAGCTGCATGGGCAGGGCAGGAGGTGCATGCAGGGAGAAGGAGCTGGTTTGGGTGGGGAGGGAACAGAGCTTTGCTTCTCATGGCAGAAAACAGGATTTTCCTCAGTTTGGTCTGGGTTAAAAATAGCATTGCCTCTGCTGCTCATACAGTATGGGTTTGTCCAACTTTTATTGACTTATCTCAAACTGTGATAACTGAGACTTTTGAAAGAGAAGTTCAAGTTTAAAAGGTGGGACTGTTAAATTGATGCACCTGGTTTCTGATGGTGTAAGCCACAGCACTTCATTGTGCTCAATCCAATAGCTGAAGTACATGTTCTGGAAACTCATCACATCTTGATTTGAAGTTTTCCAAAGATGGACGTACCACATTCCTCAGAAATTTGATCCAGGGTTTAATTGTTGCCACCATTTAAAAAAAACCCAAAAGGTATTTTTCATTTGAATCATTAGGCTGGTTCTTGCAAGAAGCCCTTTAATACTCTTATTTCTTTCATTGGTAGTACTTGTTCAACATGATTTTTCAGAACCTTCATTATGAAGTGAAACTCTTCATTTCATTGCAACTGAGTATTTGCCAAATCTTTTTTTTCCCCTTTTACTTGGGAATCACTGTGTCTCTAGAAGTACATGGGTTTGGGACTGTATTTAAAAGAGGCACTGCTGGCATTAGAGGTTTTGCCACCCCTTTTCGGGACAGCTCAGTCCTGCATGGGCCAGGTTCATTCTTGATGCTAATTCAGTTTCACTGAACTTCTGTGAGGATTACGTTTACACTAGTGCAACTCCCCTGAAATGCAAACATCATAGAAACCCTGAAACATCTGGCTGTGGCTGCGGTGGTGTCTCTTTCAGAGGGCTGAGGCTTCCCAGGCTGAATGGGCAAACCTTCCTGAATGGGTACAAGTAATCTGTTATTACTTTTTGTTGCCATATATAATTCCTACTGATTTAATTCTGTCATGCAGAAAAACAATAACTTCCAGGCAAGATTAAGACCTGTCTAAATTTGAAGGTTTTGCAAGGGGAAGACAAAGACATCCTGTTTGGGTGGTCATACCTGCTCAGGCAGATCTTCCCCTCCTTTTTTTTTTTTTTTAAAGCCAAAGGTCTTCACTTTTGTAAAAACACTGAAAATTCAAATTAATTGGAGGCTTATTAAAGGAAATCTTGATCTGCTGTGGAAAATTAAGAAAATACGTACTGAATGTTTCAAAATGAAATGAAGTTGAGACTGTGGAGTTGACAATTTAATTTCTTCCTGGGCATGGTGAACTTTCTCCTTGATTCTCCAGGTACAGATTTCTGTTGACATCAACATAGAGTAAATAAGAGCAGGGCTGGTCTAGATTGTGGCTGGCCAGCCCTTGCATTGTGGACTCCTTCAGCTGTGTACAGATAGCCCAACACACACAGCATTGGGCTCTTGGTCTCTGTGTGTTGCAGACTGCAGAAAGCTCAGGAGGAGCATCGCTCTGTGGAGGTGGAGAAGGTGCACCTAGAGAAGAAACTGCAAGACGAGATCAGCATTGCCAAGCAGGAGGCACATCGGCTCCGAGAACTGCGGGAGGGCACAGAGAATGAACTGAGCAGGCAGAAATACGCTGAGCAAGAACTGGAGCAGGTAAGGGTTCAGCCAGATGGATGCACTTATGTATGAGACATGCCAGCAAGAACAGTAGGCAGTTCCTCACTCTGCTTCATCCTTCTGAGAAATCCAGTGATGTTCTGCTTATAATGCTCTTCCACTTTTGCTTTTCCACTCCCCTTTGTGGAGGAAAAGGTCCAAGTATTTATTCTGCTACTCCACGTTACACATCCCCCATACAGATAACAGTGCTGCTTGTGTGTTGGGTAGCAGGGACCGGGCAGGTGCTGTCTCAAGAGCCATGTGCTGCCACCACACATATCATCCCAGCTTGCCATGCAGAAGGAGAGGTATTGAACTTGACCTGTAGCTGCACCCTCTGATGACTTCTAACTCCCACTCCAAACCATAAGCTCTTTCTTTTTTAATTTGTATCTGTTCATGGTTTTAGGAGAATTTATAATGAGTTTGGTTGTTCTTACCATGTTTTCTTGTGGATCAGAGAGGTGTACAAGAGAAATTTCCTTCCAAGGAAATTTAGCACTAGGTTAGAATCTGTACAGCAAAGTTAGAGTTCATATGCAGTTCTCAAAAAGATTAGTTTTAAATTCAGACTAGCAGGAAAATATGTCCCCAAGTTATATCTTGCAACGTAGGCCTGGGAAGAATATTGTGTATAATGCTGCTGCTGGCAAAAAAGAAACATGTTTGGTATATTACCAATTTAAACTGAAATTGTGTGAGCCAGAATTGCATGAGCCAAGCGAGTACCATGGATATTCTGAGGCAATCAGCATATCCTCCCAACCTGACTATGTGTAGGCTTTTATGAGGCGATCAGCATATCCTCCCAACCTGACTATGTGCAGGCTTTTATGCCACCACGGAGGATGCAGAAGAAAATGAGGCAAGAATCTAGGGTTTCCACTGACAGGGGGGAAGCAAGTGTCCTGGGCCATCAGGTAACCAGGGAACTATGAGGCAGTGCAGTCTAGGTATGCAAATAGTCAGCAAACAGCAAATTTCCTTCCTGCTTGGAATACCTACTGCCCAGACATCTGCAGGCACCTGTTACCAGCTTTGCTCTCGTGATCCAGCATAATTCCTCCTAACTTGTCATCCAGCCTCTCCACAAAGTTACTGAGCTCCGTTTCAGGACACGCATTGGGACATCCGTACTCATGCACACGGAAATTCAGTCATTTTGTATTGTGGGCCATTAAATAAGGATGTGTAGCCTTCCTCTTGTAACCCTGAGCCCTTGTACCCGACCTGCTCCTGGCTTTTGGAGAAGGCACGGTCTCATCCATTCCACTTCCCTCTCCACTTTACATTTGTGAAGAAACCCAGAAAGCCAGAGGTGACTTAACCGCTCTGTTGTTTCTTAGAGGCCTTCGGGAGGGATGCATTGACAGGGTGAGTATTGGTTTTACCCACCTGACCCACACTGTGTGATTATAACACGATCACCATCCCAGTGAGCTGTAGACCACGGACAACATTAACCACTCACTCCCACTGACCGTAAAACTCATTCGATTTTAAGATATTCTGGGGTCCCAGGGAATATTAAAACAAGACCTTTTGCACCAGTTGATTCTTATCACTAAAATGATACTGGAGGGTTTGGAAGCTCCTACTGGAGTCAGGCTTATGAGATGGAGAAGCAGTGTATTTCTGGGATGGGACTCTCCCATACTGGGTTGTTCATACCGATCCTCTCTCCTCGTTAGGTCATCTTCCCCCAGACCGTGGACCCAGCTGTGGCTGCAGACCCAGAGGGCATTCCTCGCTTTATAAATTGTTGCTCTTTGTGGTCAAAATGGGGTCTTAGAAATCTTGACAGGAGAATGTAGACACACTAAGTGACTCCTATTGATACTGATGCCCCTGCAGAACCAAGAGGGTTTGTGTTTTGGACACTGCTGTATGATGGCTCATCTCAGCCACTGGTCCTTGGCTGTTGTTCTGCACCGCTTCCCTTTTCCACCATTCCATAAAAGTGTTGTTCCTGTAAATGTTTTGAGCACTCCTCTACCCCAAATACCTAGTGGCAGATTTCCCGTATTCCTAAATCCCAGATGCTTGCGGATCGCGGTCAGAGTTTTGCCTGGGGTGGGAGCAGTGCCCAGTGCTGCTGGTGTCAGAGGGGAAAAAATAGGCCTTCCTGGGGTCTGCGATTCTGAATTTGTAACTTTTTGAATGATTTAGGCAATGTTATGCTCAACGAGACTAAATCACACATAAGTGATACAAGTAGTTGACCTCTTCTGTACGGTGCCTCCTGGCTACTTCTAGATGGACTGTGCAAATGTCCTCCTGGATAAAATATGGATTTTCAAAGTATCGTGTGTGTGACCTGCTGCTTTTGGCTCACTAGAAATTACGCCTATGCCAGACTTGGTGAGACGTGACTGAGTTAAATAACACGTTGAGGGAAAAGATCCAAGTTTGAGCAATTTTTTAAAAAAATGCTTATCTTCAGTCCGCTTGTGGCTGTGCTGTGTGGGAAACGGAGAGGCACTGGTACCAGGCAAGGGTGGGTGTAAACACAGTTGTGGGAAGAGTGTTTTGGGCATTGGGAAGCGTGCACCAGGCATTGGTGCGGAGCCTGAGCAGGTCGCTGGATACTCCCACTGCCTCTGCATTTCTTAGACCTGAGCCCTAAAGAATAGAAAGAGAAAATAGGACAGACATCATCTAGGCATCATCCCAGTGACACGTGCGCAGCCCTGACTGCGTAGCTGGCCGTGCTGTAGCTGGACCTTTCCTCCCAGCTCCAACTCTGTTGGGAGAAGGTCTGCATTGGTGGGCCAGCGTTTTTGAGGCAGTGAAAGCTCTTGAAGGTGCTTAGGGTTGGCTTTTATTTTAACAGCAAGAAAGTCTGTTGTAGAGTGTATAACCACGTATACCCCTCCTGAGGTTTGAAGTGCTGTGGTTGGAGAGTAGTCCAGTCCACGACTGTTGTGCTGTCCCTGGATTGCAGCAGCTCTGAGCTGCAGTTGCCATCCTTTGGTTTCTCTGGTGTGGGACATGTTAACTTCTTGCAGGGCTTGTGTTAGACTTCAGGTTTATTAAAGTCTCTCCACATCACGTGTAATGGAAGAGAAGTGTTAATTATTGATGGTCTCTAGCACCACATACTTTTATGTAAGGTTTTGGTGTCTTCAACTTGCTTGTCACCCACTTTCTTCTAATTTTGTAATCGTTCCCTTCTCCAGCAAGATAAGTAAGTGTGTGGAGGAGACCAGACCGATGGTGTGTGGAGGAGACTGAGCTGGGGTGGAAGGAGAGTCCCCCAGAAAGCTACAGAAACTGCTGATTCCAGACGTGTTACTTCTTTTCCTGACCAAGCAGCACATGTTTTGTGTCTAAATATTTTTATCATCTTGCTCCAGTGTGAAAGTTGTCTCTTGACAAGCTCCCTCTGTTTGGCTCAGTAGCTGCAGTGAGAAAAAGCGATTGCCTGTGCAGCGTTGTCAGCGATTCTGCCTCAGGAGGATAATCTGTGAGTTTCACAGACCTGCAGGCAGGCAGCGAACTTTGCAGAGATTTCTAGAGGCTACGATAAGCACCCTGAATATCCTTACCTAAAGTCTAATTCTCTTTTAACTAATTCGTGCATCGTGTTGTCAGCTCTGGAGGGTTTACCTGCAGTTTATGCTGTTGTGAGGTAGAAGAGCTGACGTGAAGGGGTAGACCATGTCAGTGATGAACTTACCCTCCCTGATAGCTGAGGTGCTAAGGCAGGACAGCATCGCGATGGTTGGAAATTTTTGAGGAAGGAGCTCACCTTTAGGATGAAAGGAGAGCACCGTAGGGTGTTCTGGTCATCCGAGCGGCAGCCTTGCCCTGTTGGATGGCTTTCCTGTTGCACTCCTCTCTCTCACTTGCCCGCAGTACCAGGATGCCACCTCTCCTCCTGATGACTTTTGCTTCTGTCATGAGTAAGATTAAGTTGCGTGGAGTCTTTTTTTTTTTTTTCCTTCCTTTTTTCTGGTATCTTAAAAGCACCGGGGTGGCGGCCAGTGGCTGGGATGACCTTGTGGGAGGGCAGGCTCTCCCTGCCGCTGCTGCAACGCCACGCCGGCCGGTTCTCCCCCAGGTGCGGATGGCACTCAAGAACGCTGAGAAGGAGCTGGAGTCCCACTGCAGCTGGGCTGCGCCCGAGGCCCTGCAGAAGTGGCTCCAGCTGACCCACGAGGTGGAGGTCCAGTACTACAACATCAAGAAACAGAATGCGGAGAAGCAGCTGCTGGTGGCCAAGGAAGGGGTGAGAATTTCAGCATCTTGTCCCGGGTCTTCCCCTCGCAGCCACGGGAAAAGGTTTGGGGAATGAAACCTGCAGAGTTGGTTTCTCTGCACCTCCTTTATTTGCCTTTTAATGCCTTAAATTTGCTTTTTTTAAAGTGCAGCACAAACCTTCATAGAGATGTAAGTAGGGGCTGAAAATGATAATAAGCGATCGCCTCTCAGGGCATGGCAGGCCCTGACCTGGGCATGCCCGTCAGCTGCGTTAGCCTGTCTTCAGTAGGCTGGAGCCCTGGGAATGTGCAGAGTATGAATTGCTGCCTGTGCGACAGCACTGTGGGTAGTCAGTAAGCAGAAGGTTTTGTACCTATTAAGTATAATCCCTGCTTCAGGTGATTTACATGCACAGGCAACAAAATTTCTAACATGCGTGCAATCTGTAGTGATGAATCATTTCTGTATTCTCAGTTGTTTCAAATTTTCTGTGCCAACCAAAAAGTGATGAGCTGCAGGGAAGCTGTCGAAACATGTATTTGTCTCTCTGGACGTACACAGCAGTCAGAGCTGGCAGCATAGAAAAATTTGTCTGCCTTAATATTTTTTTATTCTGAACATTTTAACATTTCAATGGTTTTCCTTTTGCTGTGTCAGTTCTTGTGTCTACATCCTTGGTTTGTCTTTTGTAAGTCTCAAGTTACTGCCACTAGATCTGTGAACCAAAGAGCTGTGTGTGGCAACTTTAATTTTGAGTATACACTGTGCCACAACAGGAAGGCAAAAAAACAAACCCCAAAACAAAAACCTCCCCAAACCAACAACCCTAGGGCATTAACAGTGTTTCTCTGATAGTTTACTCATGGGAAAGACAAAACAAGGCTTTATGACAGAGCCATTTGCTGTATGAAGTAGCTGGTTCAGTTCTCTGACTCTTTGGAAATCACAAGGGCCAAGGAGGAGCATGAAACCCCCAACCTTCTTAGTCACTGCTGGTGAATTCCTCACCCACCATGCTAGGAAGAATAACATCCTTCAGTAAAAACCCGATTCACACTATTTACATGTGTGCAAACAGCTGCAGGGACTATTTCTGTCTCAGCCCATCCAGGATGTTCTTGTCCTGGAGGAAACATAAGGTTGTCTTCTTCCTGTGACCTTTTTCTGTTGATGTTCCAGGCTGAAAAAATCAAAAAGAAGCGAAACACCCTGTTTGGAACATTTCATGTTGCTCACAGCTCATCTCTAGATGATGTTGATCATAAAATCTTAACTGCAAAGTGAGTATCTACTTATTATCTTCCCTTATTTCTGCCTGCCTTTTTCACCCCTCTTCCTATTACAGGCACAAGCATACTGTAGCCTGTACAGGTGCTCTTGGTCTCATTTTGCTGAACTTTTGTTCTCTTTACTTTAGTTAGCTGGGATTGGACTTGCTTCTTTTAGTCAGTAACCTTTTAATTTTATCTCTGTGAAACAAGAAATCGCAGTTATCCAGAGCAATTAAAAGTCCTGTCAAAATGAGCAATTGGGGGATCACAGTATTCTTAAGCGATTATCCCTGGATATTTCAGTTGTTGCTGGTTTTTTTTAATTCCTGTACTCCTGAAAGTGGAATGAAAGATGTCTCAAGTATTAGGATACAAAGCTGAACCACTAGACTCCCTGTTTCAGACAATTTATGGTGTCTTTTTCCTTCACTCCCCACATTTTTCCTTGCTTGAACCTTGCTTCCAGGCAAGCGCTGAGCGAAGTGACGGCTGCGCTGCGGGAGCGCCTGCATCGCTGGCAGCAGATAGAGCTGCTCTGCGGCTTCCAGATCGTCAACAACCCGGGCATCCACACCCTGGCATCAGCCCTTAACATTGACCCCAGCTGGATGGGCACTCCGCGGCCTAACCCCTCACACTTCATCATGACTGATGATGTGGACGATTTGGATGAAGAGATCGTGTCTCCCATGTCCATACAATGTACGTAGTCTGTGTTAGCTACGTGTGGTGAGTCTGCATCTGCTGGGTGCCGCAGCATAGGGCGGACATGGAACAGTAGTTCAAATATGTTAGGAGGAATTAAGGTATCTAAGTTAAAGTTTAAATGACCAAAGACAAATTGTTAGTTGTTAAGGGTCAGGAATGTCCATAAGTGCTAGACCACCACTGCTGGGGTTGCTTGGAGCCTGTTAATTCCAGCAGAACTAGTAATTTGTAGATGTTATTAGTCATCATTTAATCATATGTATGCTGTTGCGTTCAACTCACTGAATTTAAGCATTTACAAAAAAAAAACCAAAGGCATGGGCTAGACCCACAGAAGTGAGAGAGGAAAACAAAGTACATTTTCCTGACGTCCCTGTAACTAGAACACTTGTTCAGGACATAAAAGGACCTGAAGAAACCCGCTCCTCAAGCACGGCTTTGGACTTGCACCTCCTGCCATTCTGTATGGGGAGGAGCAGTCTGCTGTGGTGATGCTGCCTACCTGTAACGACCTGTTAAACATTTCCTGGAGCAAAGACTGAAACCTCAATGCCCCATCTCCTATGCATGTCTTGTAGTCACCAAGGTGGGTGTTCACTCCCTCTTTAGCAGTGACTGTTTGTATACAAAGTGCATCGACTCCTGTAGGGAGGAATGGGGCTGCTGGAAAGGGAGGGTGGACGATTCTGCTCTCATGAGCCCAGATCTCTCAGAGGAAGGGACTGAACTTGAGTCACCCTGTGCCTGTTACTCTCTCAATTGCTGAGCTCTTGGATTAAGTCAAGGTTGTCTCCTTCTCCATGAAAGGTTTGTGAATCAGTCCTGGCTACTGTTCCCATGTTAAACTGACCCAGATTCGGTCTTGCTTCTCTCAAAAATGCACTTTCCAAATACAGTTTCCTATCTCTAGCTATTGCACAAGAGAATGGGAGAACTGAGGAGCAGTTCCAGACACTCCGCCACAGTGGTCTGGGTGGCACAGGGAGCAGCACGTGGCTGGAGCACAGCTTTCTGAGCTCAATCTGGGAGAGGGGAGCCCGTGCCGACAGCGTTAGCTGCAGCAGTCTTTTTAGTTAAGTCTGATTCGGGTCACTTTCTAGTGAAGACTTCATCAAAAGTCTATTTAACTGGGTAGAAGGTGGGGAAGAGGAACAGAAGAGTGTTGGGGTTGGCAGTGTGCGCTGCAGGAGATGCCTGTACGTGCCATTGCCATCCTCGCCTCGTGGTCTTGGGCTCTGGTTAGATGTTGTGACGGTCTGGAGGTGAGTGCTGAGGTCAGGCTCAGGACGATGAAGGCAGAGCACTGAGGATTTGGGTAGCTTGCAGGATGGTAAGGCAGGAGGAACTGGGTATGTGCATGTTTCCAGGCCTCAGCAAACACAAGGGTTGGAGCTAGCAGTTTATGGGATTGGGTGTGCATAGGGAAGGTTTAAAGCCTCAAACAGATAATGGTGTCCTACTAGTCTTTGTGATTATCAGTTACCATTAGAAACCAAGCTAGACAGCTCCAATAAAACAGTTGCAAAGACGCAAGTGAGGTATTAATGAGAGAGGGATGTCTGAAGAAAAGCCCTAAGTAACACCTGAAGCACAGTCTCTGGAGGATGTGAGCTGTATGAGGCATGAGCCTTTATCTGAGATTTTAAGCCTCAGCTTCTTTGTGCCTTGCTTGGGACACCTCGAGTGAGATTCTTGCAGTGCGCACTTGCAGTTCCCGTCAGTCCAGTGATCAGCGGCGAGCCTGCCTGCCTGCGTGCCACAGCACTGATCTGCATCCCTGTGGGTGATAACTCCACGTAGCAAGCACTGGGCATCCAAGTTCCCAAAGCAAGGGAGCGTTTGCCTTTCCCTAGAGGATTTTTCTTTCTCTGTGTACAAAAACTGCTTCAGGAGAGAAGTGCAGAGATTTTCCTCCCCAGACGTGTTGGGGTTGTTGCTGACTGCCCATGATGATTCTTATGGTAAATCACATTTTTCTCTCTCCCATTCACACCTGGTTGGCCCATCCCAGATGCAGCCTGGCTTTTCGGGCGCAGGTTCAGTGACCGCTCGTCTCTGTCCTCGGAGGATCAGTCCCTCTGGAAATACCCTGGTTTGGTTCTCTTCAATTATATTTTAATTTTTTGTTCTACCCTCTGCCCTTTTTCTGGACTAAAATACATACACAAATTTTCCCACTTTCTGGCACAGAAAACTAATGAATCTGCCTCTCTTCACTGAGTCATCAGTATCTTTACTAACCCCGGGGAAGAGTCTGGTGGGATGAAGAAGAATCACAGTTCGCTGTAGTTCCCATGTGCTCTTGGGTTTTGCTTTTTTTAAAAAAATCCAGTTATGAAATCTGGAGGGTTGATTTTACTTGTTTTTACCCCTGAGGTGGAGATTAAGGATTCAGGCTAGGCCAGGAGGAGGTGATAACGTTCCCTTTCCCATCCCACCTCTTTCTTTGCACAGGCTTTGCTTGCAGCCCCTCCGCTGCCAGCTGAGGCTGACCCCAATCCTTCCCTGTGGGGGCTGCTGCCGACTGCCATGCCTTTCTTCCCTCAGTATCCTTAAATAAATTGAGCAATGCCACTTATTATGCTAATCTGTCCCCTGGTGCCCTGATGCTGGGGCTGTGGGGACAGCATGCTCAGCCCCAGAGACGCCGAGCCTCCTGTTTTTGGCTGGAAGCGTTCCCTTCACGGAGCGCTGCTGAACGCTAGCTGTTGTGGGATGGAGGAGGACAAGCACGTGCAGCAGCAAGCCAGGCTGTACACTGGTGTTGGTTAGGGCTTGCGTGGTGGTGGTCTTCCTCAGGATGATGAGCAGGTTATTTGGCTAATGTTGATAAAACATGTGCAGTGTCTGGAGTGAGATGGTCTTCGTGGGATGTGAGGGGCTGCTGTGGCTGTGCAAGGTGAGGTCTCAGCCTTTGGTCCAGTGCTTTTATAGCAGGGTAAATTGTGCAAAAGGAGAACGCAAAGGGGTAAGGTGTCAAGTTGGTAAATGAGGAATAGAATGCCAGGAAAAAAAACCCAACAAACCCCTTAGGGAAGAAAGCATGGCCCAAGAGAAAAAGAAATCTGTAGCAGAAACCCATAATCCCCCCGTTAATTATTCTGTAGAGCTTGGATCCCTGTTAGCCCTCCAAACTGAGACTCCTAAACTGTATCCCTGCCAGCAGCAGGCAAGTAGGGATCAGCTGTGCTATTCCTGTCTGTGCTGCCTTAGTTAGCAGCAGTTGCTGCTGCAAATGCACAGCAGGGGAGCTGGAACAGCCTCCAGTTCTGCCCATTAACACTCTCACCCTCACCTCCTCTGATCACTTTTCTGCAGTCCCCACCAGAGCAAGGGGTTTTTTTCCACCTTGACTCCGTGTGACTCGATTTCACTTAATTTCAGCTCTGGAGCTCTTGAGAGAAAAAAAAAAAATCTTGAAATAGAAAGTGGATCGTATAAAGAGCTCCAGCAAAAGAAAGGTTCGTAGATGGACAGTGTAGTAAAGCAAGAAGTAGCAAACCTGAGCGGTGGGACCCTGCGAGAGAAACTGTGATTAACCTTGGGGATGTGGAAACAGCAAAGTTGACTGAATTATTCTTGCTTGTTCCTTCTTCCACTTGAAATACGTCCCAGCAGTGATGCTTCAGTACCTAAGTTGTTGCTGTCAGTTGAGCTGCAGGAGACTCGTGTTTCCTCGCTGTATGTTTTTATAGCAGTGATTTGCTGGTTCTTCGATTCCCGAAGGAGCTCTCCTTCTACTCCATTTCTTAGCTTTCCTGTCTGTTCACCTTTTTAACCCATTTTTACATTTATTTCTTATGTATATAAGAAATCCTGAACAATCCTGAACACCTTATCTCCTGCAAAAGAAGGAACATCTTGTATGGAAATTACAGCTAGTGGGTTAAATACAACCAGTCTGGTTGTCTGCAGGATGGCGATACAGCTGAGTGGATCCTTAGTTTTCCATGTGTAATGCTCTGCCTGATGGAGATGAGCGTGCAGAAATCTCCATGTAGATGAAGGTGCCTCCCTCTGCCTTTCTAATGGTGACTCCCTGGTTCCGGCTCAGTGTGTAGGTGTGGTACAGGGGTAGCGTAGGCTTGGTGCAGAGAGAACTGGCCGACCTCTCTGGCCTCTGTTACCTGACAGGAAAGACTATGTGGCCAGAAAGATCATTATGATCTTTAAAAGCTGTTAATTAGCTGGTGACGGTGCACTGAAGGAGGCAGTCCAATTTGTTTCTCTAAACCAAGATGAATTTGCAATTACAGAAAAATATTTTTCAAATCGAGTGTCTCTTTGATCAGTGAGCTAATTATCAAACAGACTGGAAACAGATGATACCACTTTTGGACCAGAGCTATAATTTCAGGCGTGGACTGATGACGAAAGCCTGTGCCTACCCAATTAATATCATAGTTACTATACACCTGTCACGTGTCCCGGCTGTTCTGCCCTGCAGAAGGGTACACAGCTGGGAGGTTTCTGCATCTTCATAGAGGCTGTCCTGTGCCTGAACACAAAGTGCAGCTGTACTTCGCAACCCTGCTTTCTGTCCTGCATTCCTGCGCCTTGCTCCAGGAGTTGCACCAGCACAATGATGCTGGAAGCAGGAGCAGAGCCGAGCTCCGGGAATGGAGCTCACCTCGCTGGCTTTAGGTGCCTACATTTGAACTGATCACCGGAGGCTCCTTTTTTTAGGCTGTGTAGGGAAATAGAAGTGCCAGAGCATGAAGCATCTGAGCGATTTGGATGTCTGCGTTGGGATGAAATGAATCATGCCCTGAAAGTACTGACTTGTTCACGTTTACTATAAAGGGAGCCTGGGTGGTAGCTCTGATGTAAAGTTGGGTAGGATGAATCATGCAGCCAGTTTCTGCTTCAAGCAAGATGATCAGATAAGGTGTTCAGAAAGCACCTATATCAGGAATGGCAAACAGAGTTTTTCATGGGCTGGGCATTAATCTAGCATGTTAAGCAGTAGCACCAGCTTAATGCTCATCTGCATTAAACCAGGGTAACTTATAGCACAAGGTGGGATGGCTGCAGTGGTCCGAGCAAGTGTCCCGGTGACAGAAAGCATGGTGCTGCGGTGCGTAGTCCTGGCTGTGGGTGGCAGTTTTATTGCGTTGCCTCCTCGCTGATTTGATGTGCTGCCTTCAGCATTCTCCCCTTTCTCTCATTACAGCTCCTGCCTTGCCCAGCACAGTTCGTCAGCGCCTGGTGGACCCACAGCACGCCCATGGATCTCAGAGGTTGGTAGAAAGTTACGTGCAAGGCCAGAATGAGTCGGGCCAACCTGCCCATTACTGGGCAGGCAGAGTCTCTCTCCGTCGAATGCACAGCCTCTCCTCTGGACAGTCTTTCAGTTCCGACCTTCCCAGCACCAGCCCACCATCTGCTGCCACCACCACCTCTTCCACCTCTTGCTCCTCATCCACCACCACTGCATCTGCTCCTGCTTGCCATGTCCACCCTATCTATTACCATCACACCACCTCCTCTTATTTCCTTCAGATGGACTCCATCCCTGATCTACCCCCTCCTGATGTCACCTCTGGAGTTCGCTGTCGCACTGAAAGCTTTGGGTATATTGCTGTTTCTTTTCTAGCTCCCTCTTGCCTGCTGTGTCTCAGAGCTGATGCTTGCTTGGGTGCTCTTTCTCCTAGATTCCTTGTGCCCTTTCCTTTTGGGCCTTTATTTCATTATTTATCCACGTTTGTTTCTTCAACCGCTCTCCCATGCCGGTGGACCCTCTAAGGAGTGCTCCATGGTCCATTCCCATATCTGTGAACTCAGCAGGTGCATAAACCATGGAGGTGCTGTTGTTTAACTGTAGCTAAGCAAATGAGAATTCCTGGGCAATCGGTTATCTCTAAATAAGTCAGTCTTGGGTAATGCACCTGTGAGAACAAAGGTAACACAACTAATCAAACAAACACTGACCTTATTTGAAGCCTTGACTTATTTGGGGTCTTCACAAGCGAATTGCAAAGGAAACATGATGGGTAGATACTGTGAGATAGTAGTTGGTGCTGCTGAAGGGTTTGAAATTCGTGCTGTTTTTAAGAGATGGCAAAAAGCAGGATTTAGGAATTCCATGTTTCAGAGTGTCTCTCAACCTCTGTTTTGCTAGGGGATGAAGCATGATTGTGTTTTGGCTAAGGAATGTCTGAATAATGAGGAGGGAGTTGGTGCTTCTTATGCTGGATCACTGGCTTTAACTTGGTCACTTTCAGTAGTAACAGCTGGTGAGCGACGGTTCTTTGGAGACCTATGTATGATAGGATCCAAGGGGCTAGTTGTCATCCACATCCCTAAATCCCTGACCTCTGCTGATTCACCCTGCCGGCATTAGAAAGGCGAAGGACTGGGTGGGCCATAGATGTGGGAATCCTGTCTGCTCTAACTGGGGTGCTGCGAGGGGGCCTCCGGCAACCGTCCCCATTTCAGAAATGTTCTGTAGCCCCAGCAGAGGATCATGTTGCTTGGGCGGCCTGGGGTGGCTTTCTTCCAAACAAGGTCCACAGGCAGCAGTCATTGGATGTCCTCACCCCACGTGGGTCGTGGATGGACCCAGCTCCAGAGTGCGGTTTGAGACTGCGTCCATTCAGATGCTTGATTTAAACCCTCGGCTAAGGGGTGAGTGGCGAGTCTGGTTTGCGTGGTCTCTGGTTCAGGGGCATCGCAGGCACTTGGTGTGGAGGTGTCGGCGCTGAAGCAGATGGTGGAAGGGCTTTGATGGGCCATCAGGGGAGTCCTGTCCTCCTGCCCTGCCGGGGAGCTGCCTCTGACTGTGGCCAAGTCATTTCATCTCTCTGTTCTGCGTTTTCTCCTTGGTAAAATTAAAAATAGTCTCCTTATCCACAGCATTAGGGAAAAGGCTGGAAGTCTCTCAGTGAGGAAGTCGATGGGGATGATGTCCTTTCATGTTTATTTATCCAGGCAGGACAACATTCCAAGTCACCACATCTTCATTTGTCCCAGCACGTTGTACCATTATTCCTTTATCTGTAGGTACCTTTGCCCTCAGCCGTAGGTTCTCTCCTGACATCATTTACACAGTCTCTGTTTTGGATGTCTCACCCCCTTGCTAACTTGTGTGTCTCAAAGCCAGGCTGCCTGCGGGCTGCCCGCTGGACCAGAGCATCCCTGAGCCCAGGCTGCAAGAAGCAGCACATGTAAAGCCCTGAGCAGCCCCAGGCAGATTATGGATTCTGGAGTATTGGGGCAGGGGGAAATTACTGCACCTGCTCCACAATGGACAATTAAAGAGCAACGTCTTGGTTAATTTAGTAATGTTTGCTTTGGGATTACGAGAAGCAGCATGATTAAAATTTAGATTAATTACTGCCAATTTGAGTTCAGTTGCAGCTGTCCCAGTTTGACTGATAAAAGCTGGGAATGCTTCTGGTAACATTGCACAGTCCCTGTTTACCATCGACCTTCTTGTCTCTGTAGAAAGGAGGGCTTGTCCTGGGAGCTCGAAGGCTGATGTACTGTTTCAAAAATAGCTGTATAAACATGATTTTTTTTTTTTTTTTTTCAGCTGAGACCTGTGATACACTTAATTGCTGACCAGGTTGAAGTCTCAAACCTGTAGACTCCCCTGAGAGTGGCAGAGGGAAATGTAGTGTGACTTTGGGATCCCCATTAGAAAAGACAATGATGCTGAGAGGTCATTAGGAGAGAATAACTGGGGTCTTCTCCTTATTCCCCATGGGCACTTAGTAGTTTGTCAGAACGTAATTGGCCACCGTTCAGTGGAAGATAGGACTGTTTTCTCCCTGTTCCCACAACAAAAACCACCTGTTGATGCAGGATAATTGATTTAGCAATGGAGTTTTGCAGAGTAAGAACTTCTCACATAAGATTTGCTTCAGCTACACAATAGCAGATGACTCCAAAATCCATGCTCATTCATTTTCTGTTCATTGCAGAAAACAGAAATGAAGAATTGGGTGCCCAAATGTGTTCTTGCTTTGTTGCTTTTAATTTTTTGTCAAACTGCATCGTTAGCAGATGCCGCTTAGATGCATCTCTTTAAAAATATTGCCACGAGGGCATGCCACAGCACAAGCCAATGTATTGCTCTTTCCTTTTTATATAACCAGTCTTGGAGGCCTTTACTTACATCCCTCGAGCTCCACAGCCTCCCAAAGAGGCAAGCAGAACAGATGGGGAAGCTAAGGCTGAGAAAGGCCTTCCAGGGAGTCATTGCCAAGGACAAGAACGGAACCCAAAAAATTCCTGGCTCCTGGCTCCCTTGGTAGGAGGAGAGTGCTACCTTGAGTACTTTGGGCTGCTGGATCGCTTTAGCCTCTCATATCCAGCAGATGCCAATGTTGGCGAGACCTCGCAAGAGAAATCGTCTCAAACGAGCCGTTCCCCCAGAGAAGGGCTCGGGGATCTCTTCTCTCCCTGCAAGCTGTGTACGGTGCTAAAGTCTGCTGGGGGTTAACCTGGTAGGGACCTTCTCTCCAGGCAAGGCCAGCGCGTGGCCGGTGAATTGCTTTCATGAACTCCTCACTGTTTGCTTCTCTTTTGCAATTGGCTTCAGAGGATCCGGTGCAAATAAGGTCAGAGCTGTTCTGATTTTGAAGGCTGATGTGTGTTTTTTAATGTTAATGAAGTGGACTGGGTGTCCCTTGGGGGGAGAGGGGTTGGAGGGTGCTGTGTGCACAGAGGTTGCTGCTGCCAGTGCCTGCTTCAAGTGGTACCCATGGATAAACCTGATGGAGATGGGAGTGTAGGACCAAATCCCCATGCTGGTGGCCCTTTTCCAATGGGGAAGGGAGGTGGCAGCCAAAGCAAAAGGAGAGTGTCAGTAATCCAGTGAAAAGAGTAATTCACAGCTCTTACAGAATGGAAGGGAAGAAATGACTGTTGGATTTGCATTGTAGAGGCTGTTACTAAGCCTCTGACTGTGCCACGCGGAGCACAGCAGAATAACTAAGCTGTACAGAAAATTTCATTTTGCCTTAGGGGAAGCCTTTGCTGCCCTGGTGCCACATGCTAGCTAGGTATATAACGTATAGCCTTGCAGTTATGGGTGCTCTCAGTAAAGGGCAGGGAGTGGTAGAGGCAGCAAGGTCTGTATGAGGCTGGTAGACCAAGCCCTGCTTTAGTGTCAGACGCCCTTGAGCCACTCCTAAGCTTTCCTACAGCCCATGTCCTGGATTGTGCAGACAGCAGGAGCCCACCAGGAGAAATCATTCAATGGGCTGCAAAGATGAGGAAAAATAAATATTTATTTTGTATCATCATCCTGCCCTCTCCCCTCTTTCTCCACCACTACCAGTCTTTCTTTACTCCATGCTTTGCGCTATGCTTCTTTTGTTTGCAAAGTCAGTCCATTCCCATTTGCTCATCCTCTCTCGTTCACGGCGGTCGTTGCAGATTCTTGGGAGTGGCACGGTAGGAAGTGCAGGTGAAAGCAGATAAAGCAGCAGCAGTGCGCACATCCTGCCTTCACATAGGTGAATGCCATCGGCTTCGGTCTTCATAGATTGTAAGTGTGCCCAGCTACACTGAAAAGAAAGAAGTGAATGCCGCGGCAGTGCGGCTGGGATTGAGGAACATGCTGTCTTAAATGAGGCTCCCAGGTATTTTCATGTTCACTTGGTGGTCTGAGGTTTTCAGGAGGGATGAGCGTCCGGTATTTCCTGCTGCATCGCAGAAGCGCTTTCTCTGAAGGCACCTTCCCCTGCTTCCATCAAGGCTCGCTGTGTCCCGGGCCAGCGTTTCCTCTTGAAAATGTGCCATATCAATTCAGGAGCATAAGCCTCATGAAAATTAACAGGATATAGGCCAGCCCTTCTTGGCTGAGCCTTGCCCAAGATGACCGGCAATATTCTGGCAATGGTCTTTCCTCCCCTCTTATCCTGACACTGGGCTCAGGAGCATCCCCTCCTCCTTGGTTTCTCTGGCAAAGCCGGCATGCATGCCAGGGAGTCATGTCCCCATGGACACACACCTCCCCTGTCACACACTTACTTGTGGGAACCGCCAGAAAGGATCGTTTGGGGTAGAAAGTCCCAGCAAAAGTTTCCAGCTGCTGGTGTTCAGCTCTAAAAATCAGTCCGTGCCCATGGGGATGCAGGAGGTCTGTCTCGGCATGTGCCCGAATGTCCTGGTCCAAAGGCTGTTGGCGGAGTTAATGGCCCAGCTGACCCCTTGGGTCATCCCTGGCGTGGTGAGTGCTCTGCTGTGTGCTGGCACATCGTGCCCGCGTCTCGGCTGCCGTGGGCTGAACTGCAGCTTCGCAGAGCAGCGTGGGGGCTGCTGCTGCTGGGGGTCTTCTCTGCTGCCCACTGCTGATGTGCCACTTGGTGTGCTGGTGTCAGCAGTCACAGTGTCTTGCCTCTACCCTTTGGGAATATATTCCTGAGTTACAGCTGGATAGATTATGAATAAAATGGGTTAGCTCAGCACCATTGGGATATGTGAAAAGTGTGTGCTCATAGGCTGTTTCCCCCTATCAGCTCCTTCAGTCCCCCTCTGGACAGCAAGCCGGCAAGCCCAGGGAGAAAAAATTGTGGTCCAACAAGGTTGGACCAAGGTAGCACCCAGAGTGGTGCCAGCCATCTGTGCCAGGGCAGAGCATCCCCAGGGAACAGTGGCAACAGCCATGCCTGCAATGGGGAGGTGGACCCCCGCAAACTGACCACTAACCCCTTGATGCCCAGGGACCCTTAGCTGCGGTGAGAGTGGTCCGAGGAGGAGATGTGGCAGCCATGCTGCACACCGGCATCAGCCAGAGGCAGCGTTTCGCCTCCATCTCCCCAGGGTGCGGGACCAGCTGTCCGAGGATCAGGATCAGGTTCCCAGTGTCTGCGCTTGGGGGAAGAAAATCCTCCTGGACCGGAGGATGTTTCTCCATCTGCTGTCGTCATTTTCTCCACACGCTGCTGTAGCCACAGGATTGCTTTTGTCTCCTCTGGATTTAAAACTCTGCAGGACCCTGTGACAGAGGGGGTGAGGCGTGCTGGATGGCCTCTAAGCTAACAGGCATTTGCAGATCTCAGCAGGGAGAAAACTCACCTTCTTCACAAATAAGTTGCTTTTTAAGTCACCTCAGTTAAAAAAAATATTTTTTTGCTGTATTTGGTATTGCCTCAGGGTTTGTTTTTTTTTAAAGGATTTCTTTTCACTGACCCCCACTCAGATACCTTTGTGATTATGGCAGCCAGTAGAAGGGTTGGGGTGATTTTTACCAGAAAAGAATATTCCTCCGTGGAGCTACAATGTTGAATTTCAAGCAAGCAGGCGTTACCATCTAAACCTGCCTTCACTGGCCAGGGTGCGCTGCATCCGCACGATGCTCAGCCACTCTGTCGGGTGAACTTGAGCAGCAGGTGCTCAGCTCTTGCACAGTATTCCTTAGGGAGGTGGTCCTTGGGGAAGCGGTGGTCCAACCCTGCCATAGCGGCACACCAGCCTGACGGGATCAGCCAGAATGAGTCTGGAGTGGGTGCTGCGGACCTGCCTGCGCTGCCTGGAGGTGGTCCTGCCTACCCATAGTCCTGCCTCAGGTCAGCATCGTTTCCAGGCCAAGGTATTGCCCGGCTGCCTTCCCGTGCTGCCTCACCCGTGTGCCCGTATGGCAGTGGCTGAGCAGAGAGTCTGGATGGAGCCTTTTCCCCTGAACTGAACTCTGCAGCGAGCAGTGAGCAGCAGGTGCGTGGGCAGCAGGACGGGCAGCCCACGGGCAGCTCGGAAGATGCAGCTTCTGCAGTAGCATCGCTCCCTCTCCTCGGTGTGCTGGGACCGAGCACCGGCTGGGAGGACACACCGGCTGCTGCCTTCCCTTGCTCGGCATCGGTCAGCAGGGCTGGTGCCAAACCGGGTGGCCAAAGTCTGCTTTGTTTTCGTGGAAAGGGGACACTTTCCAGGTATTCATGGAGGAAATAAACCTCTGAAAGCACGTGTTCAGCACTGGCTCACCCTTGCAGCATCTCTCTTGACAGCAGCTCAGCACCTGCATGCAATGGCTTCTGCCACCCTTTCTTGAGAGAGGCGACACAACGAGTGGCCTGGCAGAAATTCCCCAGGAGAAATTGCCCCTTTGCAGGTGTGTTAAGCACCAACGTGCACAAGAAATGTTCAGGAAGAGCCTGAGACTCCTAACTTTCTTAAAGGAAAGGAGTTGAGTTGTGATTACAGTTACATCTTTCTTCTTCGTTTACTAGCAGCAGCCTGAGGTCTCGAGCCCCCCAGGTTGTGTGGGTGCCATTGGTGTCCACCTTTCAGAAGATAGCTCTGAAATACTCTCATGTTCAGCCCCATCAAGTTTTTTTTATTGATGCTGCTGTTCCCAAAGCTGACTGCCCCAGTTATCCCAGTGAAAGCTGTGGATCATGAGCTGTGACGGTGACCTTCTGCAGAGCCACAGTATCTGCTGGTGGCGCTGGGGAATTGGGAGCTCCCGTGGCTCCATACGGTGTGTTTCATCGCAGTTGTCTTCCTTGGATGGCCTCCAAGATGCTCACTCAGAATAGCTGGGGATTTCACACCATCCAAATTGTTCAGTTCCTGTTCTCCCCTGCCTGCTGCTAACCTTGAGGATGCAGCTCTCCATCGCTCGGATGTCAGATGGGCTCAGTTGTGTGTGTGTGAAAGGCAAGGACTATTCCAGCAATGCCTGGGGCTATTTTCTTCTTGTTAAAATAAGAGATGAGACAGTCTCCACAGCTGGGCTCTCACAGTGGATCTTGGGCTGTATCCTAACCATCCACGAGGTTTTTTAATACCCCTTTCCTCCGTATATTCCTATGGAGCTGTTAAACGAGGGCCCAAGTTTATTCAGTGGGTTTTGTTTAAAAAATACCCTTGTTACCATTATGAAGGGCAGTGATCTGAGGAGAATCTTTCCTGCCTTTTATAAGCACCTTGCGCTAGTGCCGTTGTACTGGGTGACTTTGTGCTCTGTTGCTGCAGCCACTTTTCCTGAGCATCCACCCAACACCGCCTGGAAGTCTCCTTATATACCAGCTCGGTAGTGAGGGTATCTTCTCTCGTCTTGCCTCTCTTTTGCTGCCTCCAAACTCCAATGTTATTTACGCTGGTATCGTAAAAGAGGAACTAGGCGCTCTTCACACGCTGTGCCGGGCGGGTTTGGTGCTGAGCGTGGCAGGGCTCAGCAGGGCACAGTGACCCACGTCCTGGGGCTCAGCTGCGTGGGGAGGTCTGCGCTGGGAGCGGAGAGCATGGGGGTGGCAGGGGCCGAGGAACTGTTGAGCACCTCCTGTCTCTTCTCACACCCTTTCGCTTCTCCTCCTCTTTGCTCCTTTTCTCTCCATTCACCTTTCCCATCCTGTACTACTTGCTTCCAGCTGGTGCAGACCGTGCCTGAACCCCCCTTGCAGCCCCCATCCCTCCCTGCCTGTGCTTGCCCTCCCAGGCAGGAGGGATGGCCGTGCGGCGTCCGAGTCTTGAGGCCAGCGTTGAAGTAGGTGGTAGCGAGAGCAGTGTAGCTCTTTGTCCGGCTGCATGGGCACGCGAGCAGGTTTCGGCAGGGACCGTGGGGATGTCGGGTACAGCAGCATTGCACCCACCTGGGTGATCCCGGCTGGAAGTTGTAAGCTGTGATTTTCCATTTCTCCCCTCCTCCTACCTCCCACTCTCCGCTTCAGAAAGGATCTGGGAGCTCCTCGGGCTGGCGCAGCAACGCTCTAATGCCACTTGCAGTCACAAGTAGGCACCATGCTGGGGGCACAAACTGCTGTGCAGCAGAGGGTCTGCAGGCAGTGACCACAGGCAGCTGCGTGTCAGGAGCACGCGCTCGGGCATGGCTTCGCGCGGGAAAGCCGAACCTCTAATTCCTCTCTCCGGGATTAGAGGTTTGCACCAGCTGACCCAGGAAAAAGGGGAAACAGTTGGTCTGGTGCTTTCTGTCCAGGGGCTGTGGTCAGGCTGCAGCCTCGTGGCTCGGAGGGGCGAAGCGGGCATGCGCACACACACACAGATGTGAGCTGAGCAAGCGCAGAGGAACCCTCTGATGAAGTTGCCCCTAGTCCTGCAGCTGGAAGGGCATCGGCTCTCGCAGCTGCACCAGTTCTCTGGGGGTCAGGGTGAGCTATGCAATGCTGTGAGCTCCCTGGCCCAGCTCCTGCTGGGATCCATGGGAAAGAAGTGGGCTGGCAGGGTTGTTTTTCAGGGAGTGGGAGGGAGCTGCCGGCTCTGAGCAGAGCCCAGCGGCGGCCGGCCAGCCCTGCTGTGCCTGGCGGAGGGCCCCTGACAGCCACCGGAGCCGCGGCCGGTGCCTCTGGACCCACGAGCTCGGGGCTGAGTGCTTGCCGCTGCCTCGTGGATTGGGGCCTCGATCCCTCTGGTTCTGCTTCCACGTACAGTGCTTCCTTCCAGCTCCCCAGGGTGCTGAACCTGTGCTGGGCAGAGGGGCTGCGCTTGCGGGGGGAGGCAGCGGGCAGCCCTGCCTGCCTGCAGTGGTGGGTGGCTTTGCCTCGTGTGCTGGCACTGGGCTGGACGAGCCCCCCTCATCCCCGGGGGTGCCCACCGCGGTCGTCCTGCTGGCACTGGTACGGAGGATCCGAACCGGCGGGCGAGGCGGCAGGAGCGGGACAAGCATCCGCCCCGCTCCTGCTCCCCGGGGCCTCGCCACAAGCCACCGGTGCGGGACGGGGCTGCCTCCGAGGGGGTTCCCCTGCATCGCCCTGCCTGCCGGCCACCCTCAGCCACTGCATCTGTGTGTGTGCGGGCTAGGGCGCGCGTCCCGGGGCCGCGGGGCCGGCGGCACTAACGACCTCTCTCTCCTCTCCGCCCTCTCCACCCCAGAGACTTAACTCACTGCGACTCCGACTCCTCCATCCCGCACCTGAGCGACCACCAGCGTATCCCCAGCTCTGCGCCCAAGCTCCTGGCTGCCCGGCCCAACCTGCTGACCAGGTCCATCGAGGAGGCTGCCCCCGGCCACCCTGCCGTCGGCGCGCCCACCCCCAACGGCGGCAGCAGGCACGCGGAGGCCTCTGCCCTGGGGGCTTTGCCGGAGCGGCTGCCCGAGAGCCCCATGGTGATGAAGAAGATGATGATGGTGAACCACGGCATGGAGAAGTCCTCCAGCCTGGGGGAGATCGGCCACCCGACAGCCGGCAAGCACACCCACTCGGATTCCTCCCGCTCCCACAGCCCCAGCTCCACCGACCCCGACACCCCCTCCCCCATCTCTGACTGCCGGCCCGGCAGTGCCAAGAGCACCCGCATCCCGCAGCTGGCTGCCAAGAAGAGCCCGGGGGACGAGGACAGCAGCTTGACAGGCGATGAGGTTGACCTCGGCCAGAGCAAGAAAAAGTTCCCCCTAAAGATCTTCAAGAAGCCCAAGAAGTAGAGAGAGGAGGGGGGGAAGAGGAAACCCACCCAGGAGCGCGACCCACTGGGACCGGGGGGCGGCCGTGCATCGGGAACGCAGCGCACCTGCCCGTCCCGGACCCTGCGGGCTCGGGTGCTGGCCAGCACCCGCCGCCCTCCCCTCCACACCCTCGTTTCTGAGTCGCCTCACCTAACACCGGCAGCGGGAGGAGCTATTTAAACTTATTTATTTCCTAATCTCTGAGAAAAAAAAAAAAAAAAAAAATGACGACGACGACCGCTCCCCCCAAAGAGAACAGCCGCCCTTTCTCCCCTTCCGACTGCTGCAGTCCCTGGCTTTGCTGTGCATGGCTTCCAGTTACTCCTGCCTCTGCTCAGCCACACGGCATTTGGGTTTGGTTTCAACGTGGTTTTATTTTTTTATTTTATTTTTTATTATTATTAATTTTTTTGTCCGGTTCTTCTGCCTCTTCCAACTTTTGCACAGGCTGTATGGAAGGTCGGGGCGGTGGGAGCCCGCTGGGGAGCGGGGCCAGCTGCTCCCTGAGGAGGCAGCACGCTCCCCACTCGGCTCTTGGGGTGACTCAGGTGCGAGAGTTCGGGCGAGCTGCCTCGCGGACGTTGCAGCGGTTCTCTCCTCATTTCTGTGAGTCACTTTTCTACACCCCGGCCCCCATCGCTATGATGGTTGGGAGGGGGAATCCCTGTTTGTGCGCTCTTGATAAGCAAGAGCAAGTTAAACGCCCTTGCGAGGGAGGGCTCTGCCCTTGCCGGTACTCGTGCATCCAGGAGCTCAGCCCGCAGCGTGCCCTCGACCCGCTTCCCGCTTGCGCCGGAGGCGGCTGCAGCCTGCTGGGTTTCCCCAGTGGGACGGGGCTGCCCACCCAGCTGCTCTGCCCAGCCGGACATGGCGCTGCCGGAGGCGTGCGCTGGGCTGGGAGCTGCTGCCGGAGCAGCACCAGTGTCTGTACGTGGCAGTGGGGTGGGTTGGACGCTGGGCCGGCTGCTCCAGCACGGAGAAGCCCGCGGCTGCCCCCGTCTTTACTCCCCCCCCAGGCCCCTGGACGTGCCGGGGGGAGCAGGGCCAGAGGCAGCTCCTCCAAACCCAGATATGTCCCAGGGGGCATGGCTCGGTGGGGCAAGGAGCGGGGACCCCGGTGATGGAGGAGCACCGAGGGGTGTTGGGTGCAGAGCCGGGTCCAGCCACCACGTCCACACAAAGAGGAAGGGGGGTCCCGGCTGCACGGCTGTCCCCTGTCCCCGTGTCCCGGTTTGGCAGGGCCAGAGGGAGGGAGCGGGGCACAGCAGGGTTGGCCAGGCACAGGCAGGCTGTACGTGGGTGGCAGGAGCCTGAAGATGTCCTCCCTCTCTCCTGGCTCCATCTCTCTGAAGCAGGCTTGCCCTCAGGTCGGGTGCCGCGGGCTCTGCACCCTCCCCCAGCACCCAGGGGACGGAGGAGGCTCACCCGGGCACCCGCTGCCCTCAAAGTCCGTGCGGGCAGCGTCCTCCCTGCCCCGAGGCCACGCTCGCTCCAGCCGGAGGCTGGGGTCTGCATGACTGTGCCAGCCCATGGCCGTTCGGTGCCGGCACAGCCTGCGGCCGGTCTTGGTCCGTCCCAGGCCGCTGCCTGGGGCTCTGCGGCTCTTCCCGTCCTCCCTCGGCAGGCTGCGGGTTGCATCCTGCTGCTCGGAGCCCTCGCCTTGGCGCGCTTCCACCATCGCGGTCCTGGCTGCTGATGGGGAGTCCCCGGCTTGGGGCAGCGATGGTGGGATGAGCCCCGCTCCGTCCAAGGGCTGAGCCCATCCCCGGGGGTGACCCTGTCCCCAGGGATGAACCTCGCTCCGTCCCACGGCCAAGCCCTGCTCCCCCCAGGCACAGCCCTGCAGCCACCTGCCCGCAGCGCCCCGCGCCGGGGCTGGCAGAGGAGCCCCCGGCCGTCCTCCCGCATCCCTCGAGGCTGCTGCCTGGCACAACATGACCCCCCTGAGCTCTCCACCGAGCCCGGGCTCCCTGCCCCAGCCGCCCCCTCTGTCCCAAGCCCCCCCACCGTGCCACCGACCGACATGTCCCCGGAGGTGGGCTGCTGCCCGAGGTTGCCCCAGCTGCTTCGCTTGCCATGGGCAGAGGAGGATGCACATCTGGCAGGGAAGAAGAGGAGGCAGGGCGGGATGCTGAAAGCCCCCTGGGGCCTTGCTTTATGCCAGAGTAATATATATGTGTATGTTGACAATACAGGAAGGGCTATAAAGGTGTTTTTTGTTTCGTAGGTGGTAGTTAGACAATTACACTGTTGCTTTGAGATAAGTGAAAAATTCCTCTAAATGACTAAGTGCCTGCATTTCCCCGCGGCTGCTCCGAGCTGCGGGGAGCGGGGGGATGCCGCGCTTGGCCCCCGTGGTGGGGGCTGCTGCCATGGGCACCCCCTTGGGAGCGGGGCTGGCGGCGGTGGGACCCCGTGGGCACCCTGCGAGCAGGGGCTGCCCGGGCTGGAGCCGGGGGCCCAGCGGCACTGCTTGTGGTGGCGGAGACCTGTCGATGCTTCTGGAGAAGGGGTTGGGGATCCACCAAATGGCAACTGTTGACGCATCTGCCAACTCTTGATTTTTTTTTTTTTTTTTTGTCATTTCATAAAACTTTTAAATCTAATAAAGCATGTAGTCTATTTTACGAGCCAGCATCTGCTGCTCTCTTCTTCCAGCCCTTCCCAGGCTGCAGAGCGGGGGTCCCATGTGAGGCGGATGGGGGCACTGGGTGCCTGCCGGTGGTGGGTAGGCTCCCTGGGGACCATGCCCCCAGCAGCCAGCCCCCGCTGCCCCGGCTTGGCCAGCGGACAGCAGGGACAGATGGACACCCCGGCTTTCCCCCCACCTGCCCCCCAGCAGCAGGGCCATGTGCCAGGACCCTGCGATCCCTGGGCCGGGAGCAGAGTCCTCTCCCATGGGGTCTGGATCACGCACTTCTGCTCAGCGCCAAAAATAACCTCGTGCCGTCCGGGTCGGCGCAGGGGTGACGGGCTGTGCTGCAAGCCGCTGGCGCTGCCCTGTTTCTGCTGCCGGGGGATGGTCTCGTCCCAGCGACACGGCGGCAGAGCCATATATCACCCATACATCACCAGCAGGAGCATGGGAAGAGCACGGCTGCCCTGCTGCCGGGCTGGAGACTTGTAGGAAGGACAGACGGTCATTGGGACCGGGGTTAAAGCACTTCCCTGGGGCCCCCTCAGCTTCCCCGACAAGGAACCAGCTGCTGACCTGGCCCAAGGCAACCTCAGCCCCTGCCAAAGTCTCTCCCCGCTCGCACCCCTCTGCTCCTGCAGCTGAAGCCAGTGAGATGTTGTCCCTAGGCAGCCCGGTGCTGAGCCCGTGGGCAGGCAGCAGGATGAGGCCCCGTGGGCTGGGACCCTGCAGCCAGGCACCGCGGGGGCATCAGGCCAGAGGCTGCGTGCAGGGAGAGGACGCAGCAGGATCCGGCCTGTCCCAAAGGAGCTGCACCCAGGTCCCGCAGGGCTCCGGTGCATCAGCGGGGCAGTCAGTGCAGGATCCCTCCCCGCTTGTGCTGCACAACAGCCACGGCACGGGGTGGTGGTGGCACCCTGCGGCGCGGAGGCCAGCGGGGACCCCGGCGCAGGCACCGGCACGCATGGGCACATCCCCGGCTCGGCCCAGCCCGGCGAGCAACAGCGTTCTGGAAAATGGACCTTTATTGCAGCAGCAGCAAATGCATCGTGTGCTCACAGCCACCCTGAGGCTGCAAACCCAACCCCGGGGTGGCCCTTGCCCCTCTTGCCTGCGCCGTGCTGCTCCTGGGCCCGGGATGGGCAAGTGGGGACCTGCCCCGGGCTGGGGGCTTGGAATTGGCTGCCGGCCCAGTCCAGCCCGGCAGCACAGTGGTAACAGCCATGCCAGAGCCGCTGGCCCCAATCACTGCCTGGGAGGCAGCTGGGGGGGGCCCGGAGTCCCCCTCCCGGGGGTCAGTGTGCTGTTCCCACTGCCACGGTGGGCTCGGCCAGCCTGGCCCCTGCCCAAGGCGGCTGCCGCTGCCAGGGACACTGCCAGCAGCCTGCCCTGCTGGGAGAGCTCTGGGGTGGGGCCAGGGACGCACGCAGCTGCCCCCAAACCACTCCAACAAGATGTGGCAACTGCCCAGAGGCAAGCGAAGGGCTGGAGCATGGCCCGGGGAGCCGGTCCTGCTCACAGAGTCCCCCAGAAACACCTTTGGAGCATGCAGAACATTTCCAGGAAAACGCATTACGTGCTGGGATCAGTGATTATCATCCGCTGGGATGGGTGATGGTGACGGCACAAGGGGAGCCACGTGCACCAGCAGCCAGCCCCCGGCGGGTGTCCCCATCCATCATCAGTGGGTCCCATCTTCCCGGGGGCTCCGTGCAAGGACGTGGGGTGCCCCAGGGCCGGCATCAGTCTTCGCTGCTGCCGTGGAGCAGCGCGGTGAAGTCGCCGCTGTTCAGGGTGATGGTGAACGCCGCCATGCAATGACTCCATCCATGTTGCGGCCAGCGGCTGCCCTCCAGGAGGGCAGGGGCTGGATGGCTTCCTGGAGGCGCTGAGGGTGGGCAAGGGTGAGCAGGGGCTGCCCTGAGCCCCCGCGGGGCAGAGGGCAGCGTCGCTGCAGGAAGGGGCAGCAGCGGGCACGGCGGCGGAGGGGCTCAGACCCCACCTCTTGCTCCGGCCCCGCAGCTCCAGCCCTTTTTCTCTCTTGGGGAAGGGACAGCATCGCCTCTGCTCTGTCACCAGCCTCTCCTGCCCCATCCCCAGCACTGGGGCAGCCCCTGGTCTGCCCCCGCCCTGTCCCGGTGCCCCATCCCGCCTCGCACACTCACGTTTCTCAGCGTCCCTGACTGGCGGCACAGGGCCACGACGGCCCAGAGCGGGACCTGCAGGCAGGTGAGGACGCCCATACAGATGCCGAGGTTCGTGCCCCAGGTGGGGTACTCGTAGATGCCGTGGTGCAGGGGCATTCGGTGCATGTCCAGGCAGGTGCAAACGAGCACGGACTGAAGGGCAGAGCGGGCACAACCAACATGACGCCACGGCACTGCCTGGCCCCAGGGGTCTTGGCCAGGCTGGGAGCCACAGGGACCCCCAGGGGTGCCCTGAGCTCCCTCCAGCAGCCACAGACAGGCCCAGGGGGGCACCAGGACCGGGCAGCCCCGCTCCAAACCCATGGCAAGAGCTGCCCCTCTCAGAGGGGAGGGAGAGATGGAGGGAGGGGAGCTCTTCTCCCCTCGACCTCCAGCCCCAGGAGCGTGCTCGGTGCTCACCAGCAGCAGGCAGGGGGTAAAGAAGGCCCAGCACGCCTTGAAGTAGCCCAGCATGTGCTTGCACCAGGGTGGGCACTGGCGGATCATGTCCATGATGTCCTGGCAGAACTGGTTCACACCTGCAGACACCCCAGGAGAGGGTCATGGCCGAGCCCCTGCCTACCCTCCGCATGGCCCTGCTGGGTGCACCCACTCCAGGGCACCCATGACACCCCGTGCTCGGGCTGAGCCGTGCCAGAGTGGCGGTGCTGAACATCCACCATGCTTTGGTGGTGGAAAAGAAATTGCATCCCCCACACACAGGGAAAATTGCACTTCAGCTTTGCACCATCTCCTTGCAGGGCTGAGCTCCGTGTGGGTAGCAGGACGGGGGGTAACTCCCTGCCCACCCCAGCTCCAAGCTCTCCACAGCTGCAGGTGCACCCTACAGAGCCTGGCCACGGTTTGCCACGAGCCCCAGGAATGCCAAACGCTGGCAGCGCGGTAGCCAGGGGCTGCCCTGTGCTGTAAATACCCTGCGCCTGCAGTGTACCCTGGTGCCGCCCACTCCGCTCACCGTAGCAGAAGGTGATGCCCAGGCACATGAAGAGGGAGACGGTGATCAGCCCAAAGCCGGTGCTGTACTTGTCAATGAGGGTGAACCAGAAGATGCCTCCCTGTGAGGTGGTGAGGGACAGGGTCAGCACAGCTCAGGGCAGTGGGGTGGGCGCAGGGCACCCCCTGCCATGGACAGCGTTGACGCCAGGGCCTATGAATAGCCCTCCATCCTCCCACCTAAGCGCTTGTGCAGAGATAGGGAGAGATGGCCGTTCCCCAACCTCCAACCTGGCATCACCCCAAGGATGCTGGGTGCCGCTGGATGGGGGTGCAGGGGATGCCATACCTGGGTGACCAGCGGGAGCCCCAGCAGGCAGAAGGAGGTACAGAGAGCACCCAGCAACGCTGCCTTCTTCCTCTGGTTGTCCAGGGCCGGGAACTCGTCCAGGATGGCTCTGGTGATGCCTTTAATGTTCCCAAACTGAGGGACAGGGGATGTCGGTGGAGGGGGGATGTCCCAGTCCCTGCCTCCCCCAGACTGGGCACTGGGGACGGTCCTTACAGAGGGGACTTTGCAGGGCACTGTCCCCATGTGCATCCCCATCCCTGTGACACCTGGGCACGTGGAGAAACCCATGGCCAGTGCCAGTGGGATGTGGCTGCATCCCTGCCCCATGGCCTTGGGTGCAGCCCCACATGCATGGGGCCATGCATCCCCCCTCACCCCCCCACCCCAGCAACACCCTCATGCTCCTGGCCCGTGCACTTCATGCCATCTGCATGCCTGAGGCGGGGTGTCCCTGGCACCCCAAGGCCAGGCATGGGGAGGGACATGGGGCGGGACATGGGGCTGCCAGAGCTGACAATCACCAAAGTATCCACTCCCAGCATGATAAGCGTCAGGAAGAAGAGGATGGACCAGAGCGGGGAGATGGGCAGCAGGGAGAGGGCTTCAGGGTATGCCACAAACATCAGCCCGGGGCCTGCGGGGTGAGATGAAGGGAAGCATGAAAGGACACGCCATGGTGAGACAGGCCAAGTCCAGCAAGCTGGTAGCCAGGCTGGATGTGAGCTTGGCTGCAGCCCCATGGCCCCATCCCTGTGCAGGGCACCGGGATGTCCCCTGGCACAGCACAGCACGAGTCCCCCACCCCGAGCCCATACCTGAGTCAGTGACACTGCCCACAGGGACTTGGATCCTCCAGGCCATGTGCCCCATCAACGAGAAGATGGCAAAGCCGGCAAAGAAGCTGGTGCAGCAGGTCCCAATAGCAAGGACCAAGGTGTTCCTGCCGGGAAGGGCATCACAGCCCCACGCTTGTGAGGTGAGGATGGAGATGGGGGCATCCTGATGGGCCATGGGGCTTGGACCTCCCCATTACCACCCTGCTCCTCCCCAGCCACAACCCGGGGCTGCCCCAACAGCCCGCACCCCCCATGCACCTCGCGCCCCGGCCCTGCTCACCGGATGACGTTGCTGTCAAACTCATTGTAGGAGGCCAAGGAGACCAGTCCCCCAAAGCCGACGCCCAGGGAATAGAAGACCTGCGAGGCTGCATCGCTCCACACCTGGGGGATGATTGTGCAGGGGGGCTGCAGGGCTCCCCAGCCCAGCCTGCCCCACTGGCCCCAGCTGGGGGGATCGCTGCCATCAGGGAACCCCCAGCCCCGCTGCGGGGTTACCTGGGCACTCTGCAGCCTGCTCCAGTCCAAGGAGAGGTAGAAGCGGACGCCGTCGAGGGAGCCGTCCAGTGTGGCCCCCCAGATGATGAGGGTGAGGATGACCAGGTAGGGAAAGGTGGCCGTGACGTACACCATCTGCGCAGGGCACGGCTCAGCTCAGCCCCTCTCCGCCGGCACGGCAGCCCCCCCTGCAGCCCCCACACACTGCCCCTCACCTTGCCTGAACTGTGGATGCCCTTCAGCGTGCAGAAGAAGACAATGATCCAGGCTGCTAGCAGGCACAGGGCGAGGGGCCACTGCACGGCACCGGGGTCTCCGAGGCCGGAGCTGTGCATCACCCCCAGCACCTGCTCGCTGCAACACAGGGACGTGGGTCAGCGGGACGGGGGGCACCAGGCACCCTCCTCACCTCCGCAATGTCCTCACCCACCCCTTCCCCCTCACAAAGCCTCCGTCATCACCGACCACTGCCCACGGGGGCTCAGCCCCATCCCTTCGGGACCAGGAGAGATGGAGCCGGGGCCAGACCCCCAGACATGGTCCGAGGGAGGCACACATTGATGCGGCCACACAGGGACTTACTTCCAGAAAACCTCGCTGGCGCTGACAATCCCTGACGCATTCTGCAACACACATCCCCGGCAGGTCACCGTCACCACCAACTGCCATCGCCACCATCCCCGATGTCCCTCCCAGCCCCAGCCCCAGCCTGCCCCTCCTCTTCTGCTGCAGGCAAAGCTTCTCCCAAGAGAAACCACCTGCCCAGTCCTCGTGCGGTGTCTGGCCCCGCAGCATCCCACCGCGGGACCGGACCCCACAGCGCTGCCCGCCCGGGAACCACTGACCTGGCAGAAGTATGCGTTCCCGGGGGCATCGCAGGACCAGGGCAGGGGGCTCTGGAAGGAGGACCCCAGGTAGTAGAAAGCCCAGGCAATGATGATGTTGTAGTAGACGCACACCAGGGAGGATGCGATCAGCATGGCAATGCCAATGCCTGTGCGAAGAGAGAGGCTGCTGGGGGGGGGGGGCAGGCAGGGGTCTGCCCACATCCGACAGACCCCCGGCCCCACCGTGGGTTGAAGGGGTTGGAGAGGCAGCAGGAGACCTGCCCGGGGCTGCCCACGGACTTGGGATGCAGACTGGGACCTCGCCAAGAGGGTGTCCCAGCCCCTGTGCCCACCCCACACCCCTTCCCACAGCCCAGCCAGCCCCAGCGGCTGTGGGGGCAGGCAGGAGAGGTGTCCCCGGCCCCCAGCCCCACCTTTCAGCAGCGGGCAGCATTTCCAGACAGTGATGGGCCCCGTGGCTCCATACTGACCCAGGCTCAGCTCCATCAGGAAGAGGGGCAGCCCCATGATGAGCGACATGATGAAGAAGGGGATGAGGAAGATGCCTGGGAGGAGAGACGGAGCGGGTTGGGGGGGTGGCCGGCGCTAGTCTGGCCTTCCGAGAGGACAGACATGCAGGGTTTGGACCCATGGCAGGGACACGTGTCCAGGCAGGATGCAGCAGAGCAGGGAAAGCCCCCTGGGGCTGCTGGCTCCATCCTGGGGGCTGTCCCCAGCAGATGAGTTCCCCATGAGCCCTGCAGCGGGGGCCTGAGCTGGGAGCTGGTGGGATCCTGCTGGCCCTGGCTTGGAATGGGTGGTGGGAGCAGCGCTGGGGTGCAGCTGTGGGTGCTGCAGTGGTGCTCGGGGCCATGAGATGCTCAGGACCGTGGGATGCACCCACAGCAGATCCTGGAGTTTCCTCTGGCAATACACTGACATCTGCATCTTTACACAGCTTGTCTCACCAATGGCATTCTCTGTGGAGGAAATCCTGCTCCTTGCAACTTCAGCCAGGCAAAATTTGTGCTGGAAAAGGACATTTTCCAGGGGAGAAATGGGCATTTCCCAGCTGGCAGCCAGCTGCAGCCCAAGCCCATCCTCTCCCGGTGGCAAAGCTCTGGCGCAGCGATAGCCGTTCCCTGCAGGGGTGCAGCTCTCCAGCCACATGCCATATTCAAACCCCGCTCCCCCGCAGCCTCGCTGACAGACCAGATGTGGGGCTGAAGCCTCGCTGACAGACCAGATGTGGGGCTGACTGCTCATTAGCCTGGCACTCATTAGCACAGTGCTGGGGGGAGCAGGCTGCCTCTGCATCTGCTGTGCAGGCTGCAGGGGAATCACCAGCCAGCTCTGGCAGAGGCTTTGCGGGGCTTAGCCTGGGGAGGAGGGGACCGCTGCAGGTTTAAAGCCCCATTGGGACATCGGTAACTCCTGCTTGGCTGTTGGCAGAGGCTGGGAGTGAGGGGTGATGGTGCCCCAGTCCCGCTGGCTCCCTGCAGCTGGAGGCACCGTCCGTGGGGCCGGGGGACCGGGCAGTGGGACCGAGGTAGTGTAGCGTGTCCCTGCTCTGCCCATGACGCTGGGAAATGGTGGCTCTGGCTGCTTTACTGCCAGTCCAACACGGGTACTGGGGCCTTCTGCAAGGGGTGCCGCACGGGAACAAACCTCCCCAGTTCCACGGCTTTGGGATAAAAACCCCCATGACTGCCTGTCCCCCACCATCCCCATCCTTTGGGGTGGAGGGCCAAGGGGGCAGCTGCTCCCCCTGCACCCCCATTTCTCCTGCTTGCCCCCACCTCCTTTGGCTGATGCTTTCTCGTCCCCCGTGGGTGCCGGGCAGTGCCCATGGGCAGTGTCCAGCCCTGCCTCAGCGGTTGCCCACAGGCAGCGTGGGCCCTGCATGGCCAGGCGGCCGGCAGTGACATCCAGTGGCGAGCACACCGATCGCTGTGCCCGGCTGAAGCCGCCCTCGCCTTGCTGGGAGAAGGGGTCTGTGGGTTCCGCGGGGCGATGCACCCCACAAGGCTCCCACAGCACAGCCCGTCTCCCACCCTCCGGGGAGCACCCGGCTTTGGGCACGCATGGCCCCGTGGGGTGCAGACAGCCCCTGCCCGCAGGCAGCCGTGTCCTGGGAGAGGGCTGGGAAGCGAGAAGCGTGTGATGGGTGGTGGGAGCACTGGGAGCGGGAGGCTCGGGGTGTCTGCAGCAAGGGGAAAGCCCGGTGTCCTCCGCAGCCATCCCCCATGATGGGGGAGACTGCAGCAGGTGGGGATGGCTGTGTCTGTGTCCCCAGTCCCTGGAGCAGGTCACCCCACTGCCACCCCCATCCCCATGGTGGCAAGGTGCCCCAGGGCACACGCCGGTGTCTGCAGCAGCTCCAATGGGAGCAGCTGCTTCTCCGTAACATGGTTTAGTGGCAATGGACGATGGGTGGACTCGATGATCTTGAAGGTCTTTTCAGCCTAAATGATTCTATGATTCTCCCTCTGCCCCCTCCCCAGCCTTGATGCTAGGGCAGGGCAGGCCGTGCAGTCCCTCGGGAAGGAGGAGATGCTTCCCCAGGAGGATCCACAGCCAACCCTGCACCCCAGCCCCAGCACAGGGTATGGTAGTCCCATCACCCACCAGCGAGCCCTGCCCCGAGGGCCAAATTCCTCCCCAGTTAGGCAAGGTGCAAAGGGCACAGCCCCGGCATGTCCCACTAAGGCACCGGTGCTGCCCCAGACCTGCGCGGCATCACAGGGATGGGTGCCAGCCCCGGCGGGCAGCAGGGGTGCGTGCACACGAGGCAGGGCATTTCGGAGCCAGGCCAGCTTGCATTGGCTCAGCCGGGGACACCTGCGGTGTCGGGGATGGCCGGAGAGTGGGGCAGGGGGCTATGGAGCAGCATGTGGGGTCCCACGGTGCTGTGTCCCATGCACGGCTGCTTCTGCCCCCGCCAAAGCACACTCACCATCCGGCCATGCCCCAAACAAGTCGGTTGGCCTATTAGCAAATTACTTCAGTTACAGTCATTTAAGGAACATCCACGGGGCAAAGGGGAAATCACTAATTTAACTGGGCAGTTTGGAGTGAATGTAGAAAGCCAGCGCAATAAAAGCCCCGCAGACTGCTCGGCGGAGGGCAGGCTGCGGAGCTGGGCAGGCTGCAAGCCCACAGAGCATCGGGGATCCCAAGGCAGCAGCAGAGCAGTGCAGACTTCTGCGATGCCCAGCATAAAGGGAGATGCCAGAGGGCAGAGCAATGTGGGTTGGAGGCTCAGCAAAGGTGGCAAGGGCCGGATAGGGAAAGGTGGGCCCTCCAGCTGGGTGCAAGAGGAGGAGACAACATCAGGGCAGCAGAAGCAGCGAGGGGCTCAAGAATGACCTTTGGGGAGGTTTCTCCTGTCCCACAGCACAGAGACATGGCACTGCATCGTGGGGAATTGCCACCAGGCACCAGCTACATGCTGAGCTCCCTGCACTTTGTCCTTCCCCAGAAATGTGGTAGGTTATTGCCCTTGCTTGGCCACCTTCCTGGGCGCTCCTGGCTGACTGCATTGGATTTTACAGTGGATGGGCACCTCCACACACCATGCACAACAGCTTGTAGCTGCATGGCACCAGACAGTCCCTGTTACCGCTGCTGCAGAGGAGCTGACAGTGCTGCAGGGGGGTCACTGCCTTTCTGGCCAAGCCCCACCTCTCTGGGCAGGGGCAGAGATGCTCTGCTTAGGGGCTTTGCCTGGAGGCTGCACTTTTCAGCCCAAACCACTCAGGACACTGTTGCAGGCTGCCCCAGGCTCATCCCAGAGGCAGGCGCATCTCTGGGCTGCACAGGACAGCCCCAGCAGGAGAAGTCCCTGGCAGACTCATGTGGAGATGCTTTGAACTCTTAAAGCATCTTTCCCTGTGGTCTTCACGGTGGAATTAAAGTTGTGGTGGGCAACACAAGACCCTGAATCCTGCCAGCACCCATGTTTGCTGTCCTGGTGCGCACAGCCCCCGTGCACCACCACATTGTCCATCCCCAGCCCCCCATGCTCCTGGCCTCCATCCAGAACTGAGCAGTGCCCGAGTGCCCGGGAAGGGACGTGTATGCCCACAGCAGGGACCTACCTCCTCCGTTGCGGTAACACAGGTAGGGAAAGCGCCAGATGTTGCCCAGCCCCACACAGTAGCCCAGGCAGGACAGCAGGAACTTGTACTTGTCGGTCCAGGTCAGCCAGTGCAAGCTGGGGGCTGGGATGTCAGGCTGGGGTGGGGATCCCGGCCAGGGCTGGCTGGTGGAGTCAGTGGTTGGACCCTCTATCTGGAGGATGTTGACCTGCGGAGGGGAGCAAAGCATCAGGAACCACTGGCTGTAAGCTGCAAACCCTGCAAGGCCCCTCGACAGGGCTGGGCACGGCCAAGGTCTCCCTGAAAAAGCATCTGGTTCCCAAATGGGTTTTGGGGCTTTCCCTGAAACCCGCCCAGTGGGACCCCGCCATGGCCCGTGCTATGGGACATGGGAGGCTCCGGCTGGCTCAGAGCTCTGTGCTCCTCCTCAGGCTCCAGGAGCCAGTGCAGGTCCGGGCAGACCCCAGCCCTAAAACCCTGGGCAGGTTTGATCCAGCAGATCCTCCCATAGTGTGAAAGTCAGCAGCTGGCATTCACCCACCCCCCGCTGATGGGTTTTCACCTCTGCTCTGTCTTATGCACCCAGGACTAGCTAAACACAGGGACTGCCTGGATTGGCACCCAGCCCTGCACTGGGCAGATGACAGTGGGTGCAGGGGTGCTTGCCACTGCTTGAGCAGTGGAAAGGATGGAGGGATTCCCCCAAACCAGCCTGCAGAGGCTGCTCCAGCCACATGGTCTGTCTTTGGAGGTCCCTTCTGCCACCTAGGCTGCAGCTTTCCCCAGGTTCCTCCAGGACAGATCTTGACCACCCTCCCCAGCAACTTTGGACTGCCTGGAGAGAAGAGGGGGGTCTCAGGAAGGAGAGGCAGCCCCCCCAGGCCAGACCACAGGGGCTGCACATAGGGGACTGCTGAGCAGCCCCATCTCCCCCACCATTCATGTACCCCATGCTGTCTGGGGTTACCTGGGAGCTGTGACCCCCTCATCTTGCCTGTCCCACTCTCTCTGTCCCCCAGAAGGAAATTTGCCTGCACAGCCCCTCAGGCAGCAGCCTGCACCTGCACCCGCACCCAACTTGCCCCTAACAGCCCCACACCCAGCAGTGACCTGCGGCCCCGAGAAAAGGGAGAGCAGTGGGCTCCCTTCAGCTCTTTACAGAGATGCTCTAGCCTCTGAAAAGCATCTGTCCCACCTGCCCGCAAGAGGAGAACTGGCTTTGCCGGGCACAGGCTCCCCAGAACCCTCCAGATGGGTGGGAGACCTGCCCTGTGCCCAAGGGGACACAGGGCTCCAGCTGCTTTGTGCACCCTGAGAAATCCTGGCAGCTCTGCCAAACTGCAGCTGCGGGGCACATTGCAAGGTCCACCCGTCAGGGATGGAGAAAGGGCACTGCTCCATGGCAGAGGGATTGCAAGAGGAACCGAGCTGGGCTGAGACCCAAAGGCTGGCCATCACCTTGGCATGTGGGTGGCTAAGGGACAACGATCTGCAGAAACCCCTATAGGATCCAGACATTCCCCGTGCTGCTCCCACCGCAACCGTGGCTCACTGCGGGGGTTCCCAGCGGGGCCAGCTGCAACAGAGCTGTGGAGGGTGACCTGCACCCCGTGGGTGTCTGGCACTGGGAGCAGAGGCTCCTGCAGCCCAGGGCAGCGCAGAGCAGGGCAGGCATGTCCCTCAGGGCCCCGGTCTTACCGTGGGCTCCGGCGGCGTGGCGGGGGCCGGGGGTCCCGGCATGTCAAGGTGCCCGGTGCCCGGCATTTCCTGCTCGGTGGTGGCAGGAGGGAGGGACGGCCACACTTCACTGCGATGGTCTGACAAATTATAGTCAGTATCAAATATTCATTAGAGAACTTTGGTGGGGAAAAAGGCCTCTGTAAAAACACTGGAGTTCTGTGATGTGGCCGGAGGAGAGGACTCCACAGAGGGTGGGACCGCGCTTCTCCGAAGCTGCAGTTCCTTATCTTAAGTGACCAGGAGAAGGAGCACAGTGTATGTGCCTGGAGGATGGAGGGTGGGACCGCACTTCTCCAAAGACACAATGCCTTATCTTAAGTGACCAGGAGAAGGAGCGCAGTGTATATGCCTGGAGGAGGGGGCCCCACGGAGGATGGGACTGGGCTTCTACCTTAAGCAATCATGCCAGCTGGGAAAGAGGCAACTCCTCAGTGAACCCCCTCAAAGCTCACCGACCGATTCCAGAGAACCCCGGGAATGAACTGTGCATGTCAAGACCACCGACTAACACACTATAAAAGAAGGGAGAATGAGTTCTCAGTGCGCGCCCTCTGGAACTGGATCTCTACGCTGGCTGGCCCAATTCTGGACCCAGGACTGGTGAAACCCTTTTCTTCTCTCTTTCTTTCTGTCTTTTCTTTCTTTCCCTCTCTCTCCCCCTCTTTTTCTTCTCTCTTTTCCACAGTCCCTCTACCTCATCCTTTTAAACATAAACCATTGACCAAGCCTGAAACTAGGAGCGGACCTAGCCGCCCCGGGCTCCTCTTTGAGAAGGAGTCCAGAAAGCAAGGGGCTCTGCTCTGAACCTCGTGACTCAATGGGAGCGCTCTCCTTCTGACACAGTTTCATATTCCTTTTTCTGCTTCTTTTTCTACACCTCCCTTCTCTTTTCAAACAGCAGCTTAATGACATGATGCAAGGTTCATATTGATAAGTTCACTTGTACTGGGGCAAGGTTAGCTAGGTTAAATAAATGTTGATTGTTGTTCGAACTCCCCTGGTGTCATTTCACCTTAATTCTGACAAAGGAAATCCACGAACTTGAGTCACGCCAACTTTGGGACGTGACATTCGCTCACCTGCACCAGGTGCAGCTCTGCCCCAACTGGCCCTGGCCCGGGGTGCGGGATCTGCTGTGATGGGGTCCCCACGAGCCCCCAGCCCCCTGAAGACGGTTCATCCCGCTTGCTTTTGCAGCCAGGAGGGACCAGAGGCATCACTGGCTGCTCCATACGAGTTCTGGGGCCGGGGCTGTGCTCAGTGGGGTACGACAGCACCCATTGCTCACGGAGAGCTTGGTGCAGGGTGTGCGCTGGGGTGGCCCCTCAGCACCAAACCTCTGCTGGGATGTGGTTTTGTGCTCGGCTCCCTGGACGCTCATGGCTGAGCCATGCTGAGGAGCAGCCCGGTGCCTTCTCCAGCCGTGGCCCCACATAGGAGGGGCACCAGGGCACCGGAGCCGTGGCACTGCCAAGGCAGCCGATCCTGACCCCACTGCAGAGCAGCATGAGGAGGCAGACAGCGGTGCCAGGCTCCCAGCCAGTGCTGAAGGCCAGCAGGCATGAAGGCATGAGGAAGAAGGAGGGAGTGGTACGAAAGGACATGGAGCGGTCCGCTGTCCCCCCCAGGCTGAACAGCATCCTGATGGAAGGAAGGACCATTTTCAGGAACAGCTCCATCTCCCTTTCCAGGCTATCTTTGATGGCAGCATCCCCCAAAACACCCATTATTTTCACCCTATTTTCCCAGTTAGTGGCTGTGGTCTCCCAGCCCATTTGCTGGGAAAACCAGGCAGCCAAATAAGGTGCAGAAATAGTGGTGCGGGTTTTCTGGGAGACAGACTGCTGCTGCCTTCACACAGGCTCAGCGTCAGCAGTAGTAGCAGCTGCTGAAAGAGCTCAACTTAAAACTGTGATCTATCCATGAGAGAGTATTTCTCCTGCAGTTCTCCCATTCCAGCCACTGAGTCATCTTCTGCTCTTGTTAGCATTTCCACCTCCTTTCCTCTGCATCTTCGAGGGGACACTGGGCTAGATCCCTGATCCTCTGCTGCACACCAGCTTTTGTCTGTCTGTCAATGTTACATGCTGATGCACTGTCCTTGCTTCTCTTTGGCCATTGCCAGCAGGATGGCAATGGGTTATGAATTGTCCAGTGATCCGCTAAGCTGGTGACCCCCTCTGAAAGTCTGTATAAAGTCTTTGTGGGATGACTGCAATCGAATGTAAGTCAGGAGCAAAAAAGGAAGCTCATCATGGGAGGCAACCAAAGGAAGAAGGAGTCATTCTGCTTGATGACTGTGGTCGCCTTCATCTCACGCCATCTGCCAGAACCCTGCTGTACTCCTGGGGCAGTGCAAAGTCCTAGACCTTGCAAGAGAGACAATCAAAATCAAGCAGTCTCTTCAAATGGACAGAATGTCTGCAGATGTTTCTGGGTCAAGGAATTAACTGTAACTCCACCTGAAAGAGGGAAATGGAAGAGGTACTTTTAACTTGGGTAATTTTGATGGTCTTGCTTATGGTAGAGGTTTGCACACAGTTGGTCCAGGGCAACTGAGGAGCCAGTAATCAGTGTTGGGGAATTAGCACGGTGTGCTATGATGCACAAAACAACCAGGAGGCAGAGAATTAGACTCTTCCATCTGTATTTTCTCCTCAAAGACTGGATTCTGTAAGAAACCCCCAAGATACCTGAGATACTCACAACTTCCACTGGAGCCTGGGGGCCCTCAGAGCCAGTCACAGAGCAGCCCAGGCCTTTGTCCCTGGCAGGATTAAGATAACTCTGTGCAGCTCGCTCCATGACTCAAGGCCTCCACCTCACTCTCATGGTTTCCCCTGCTTTTGCCAGCAATGTTTCTCAAGCCCAACAGCTCTCCACTTGCACCAGGAGTGCTGCCAGCTGGGCAGCCTGGCACCGCAGCACTGTCAAGATTTTCAGGATGTCTTCTCAGGGCGCAGTCTGCTATGTGACCTACAAGCACACAGCACAAGCCAGCAGGACTGAGAAAACCAGATCTTCATCAGGAGAACTGGAGAGAGTCTCATTCCCGAGGACACTTGCAGCCTGCCAGGGACAGTGCTCCCTGGGTGATGGGGAGCACAAGTGTGAATTCCCCAAAGGGAAGACATGAACTCAAGACTTGCCCAGGTTTACCAGCTACATAGTCAGATACATAATCATCAGCATCATCAACGGCTGCTTTGGAAGAGAGGCCTGAACTCCATTCCCTGCTGAAAGTGAGATTGGACGTCCCTTGGTCCAGAAAAGGGGTCAGCATCAGAACATCACATAGCATGTCAGCTCTGGCGTGAGCTAAGATGCAAACCTCTGCAGTTCTCTGCTGGTCCAGCATCCTGGGTTCCCTGCAGCGCATGCCAGGGTAGTGCACCCACATGCAAGCTCCCAGCTCCCTTCATACTAGGTAAGACAGAAGCACGTGGGCAAGAGGCGGGAGCTATGATTTCCTTGGTATGTCTGTCCCCTTGACCCATGGCAGGATCAGCTCCTTTGTTTTGTGGCTTCACATTGCATGAATATAAGGTACTGAAGCACCCTTGGTTCAGTTTTGAGTGCTGTTTCAGCTCAGCGCTTGTTTCCTAGCTGAGAAAGGCTCAATGCCCTTGTGCAGCTGACGTGCCGGCTGCATATGCCTGTGGCTCTGATAGTTTGAATGAAGCAGCCAGTTCAGACTGAGGAAATTTCACTGTGGAAATCAGCAAAGGAGTAACAACAGGAACCTCTTAGCACAGACACTCCACTCCCACTCCAGCCACAGCTGTCTCAGAGATAGATGGAGGTAAAAGTATTGTGCAGCCTCAGGAAATTTAGTTTTTGTTGCTACATTTCTGTCCCAAACTCACATGTCTGAAGAATTGGGTTTATCTTGGTCATTCTGATCTCGCCACAGCCATGCTGGAGGGGAGGAGGCTGGTTTTCCTCTGCAGCAGTTTAACCCATGGCATACAGTCACATCCTCATAAAATGAAAGAACTGCTCCACCTACTACTGTTTTTTCCCAAAAGAGTGAATAAAACACAGAGTAGAAGAACTTGAGGGCAAAGATCTGTAAGCACAGCTCAAATGGATCAAAATGCCATGCTTTTTCCTTCTGTAGGCCTTTTTCCAACAAAACTGAGAAACAACCCCAAATTTATTCCCATTTCCTGATCAGTTCCAAAAATTTCCCGTGTCACATCTTTGAGACAAGAGCTCTTTGGGCTGCCAGCCTCTGTGCTGTGCTCCTGCTTGGCTCGCTCAAGCTGAGCAGGATCAGACTGACCTGCTGGTGCACTGGGCACCTTCAGAGCAAACCTTGGTGCTGAGGAATTGGCAATTGCCATTTTTGCTCTGAGACTGAATGGAATCAACACCCTCGTGTGGGAAGTGACAGTGGTCCCTCCAGAAGAAATAAGTAACTGAATTTCCAGCCACTTTGTGCCACTAAAGCTCCTGGGATCTCTTTCTGAGACTTGCAGGATTAGCCTCAGCTGAAGGGTACGTTGGATGGTTATACTCTCACAGTGCAAAACCTGACGTTTCCGTTGCGGTACTGTATTGGCCTCTGCTTCCCGTTTCCCACTCGCAGAGATGAGGCCGTGGGGTGTTAAACCGCTCAGCATCGTCCCCTGCAGGCAGGTGCGCTTCTCGGGTGGTAAGAGGTACTTCACAAGGCTCTGTGCAGAAAAGGAAGATGCTGTAAACGATAAAGGCAAGATGTTATCATGCCATGTCAGACTCACAAGTGCCACAGCTGCTGTTTGGCTGCTGGTTCCCAAGACATTTAGAGCAGGTTAGCAGAAGAACTACTGACGTTTTGGGTTGGATTATGTGGGTAAACCCCAGCCTGGGCTCCCAGCCGTTTCCCCTGCCTCTGCGAGGAGCAAGTGCTGCAGAAGGAGATGGCGGTTGCCCACAGGGGCAGGGAGGGGGCTCGCCCTCCTGAAGCGCAGGGGGAGGGTGCCCCCTCCTCGACATTGTCAGTCCTGATGTTTTAAGGGCGGCCACGGGCTTTTTTGAGATCCTGAAAGGTCTTTGCAGCAGGACGTGCACCCTTCACGCCACCCTCGGCTGGGGCACCTGCCGCCTTGGCCAAGGATGGCAGCTCGGTGTCCCCCTGGTCCTGTCCTTCAGAGACCTCCAGGGGCTGGGTGTCCCCTGGGGGCCATTCTCTTGACGGGGTGCCAGCTCCCCTCCTGTCCCCTGCCCCTCACGGGAGGGCCTGGGCTGGGCGCCATGCTGGTGCACAGGCCGCCATGCCCGTAGGGGCCTCTGGCCCACGGGAGTGGTGTTCTGTGTGGGGTATGGGCAGAACGGGGGTTGTGGGGGATCTCCGTTGTCGGATCGCATTAAATAGCATGTCTGGACCTTGCTTTAGTATAATTATAATTGCCATTGTTACTGCTATACTGCTTATCGCAGGACGAGGGCGTTTTGTCCCTTCGCGGTCTCCGTACGTCGCGCCCTGGCGCCGGCGTAACCCGCCTTTTTCCGTCCCACCGCCTCCTTCCACCGGCAGGCGGGCTGTCGGCCGCCATCTTGGAAGCGGGCAAGCGGCGTGGCCGTCCCGGGCGGGGTGGTGTTTCCCGGGAGGAGAGGGGGGCAAGGCGGGGATGGAGGAAGGGACGAGTCTCCGCTAACGGTGAAAGGCAGCGCTGAAGTCATGGCGGTGGGGGCAGGGGGTGAAGAAGGAGGCAGCGCCCGGAGGCAAGATGTCGCCCGCAGCCTCAGCCGGGAGGGGTGGAGCGCTACGGCGGCGCAGCGGGGTCAGCGCAGTTGGCGGGAGCGGGAAGCGCTTAGACCGCGCTTGGCGCTGAGGAGCCGTTGAGAGACCCGGGACGCCGACCGCCGCCATGCATGTCGTCAAGCGGGGTGAGCAGGGCCCTCCGCCGCGGGGGGACACGGACAGGCCGGCACGGGGATTCCCTCGGCACTGGGGGGCGAGGGGGAGATGGGGTGGCCGCTCTTCTCTGGGGGGGGTCGGGGGTCTCCTCTCATGGCACCGAGTGTGGGGGAATGGGGTTAATCCCGCTGCTTTGCGGGGGGGGGTTCCGTCTCATGGCACCTGGTGCGGGGGGGACGGGACCCCCTCTGCTTTGGGGGATCCTTCTCATGGCACCTAAAGTGAAGAGATAGGGGCCCCCCTCTGTTTTGGGGTGTCTCTCATGGGACGTGAAAGGATGGGATCCCCTCTGCTTTGGGGGCAGCTTGCACGGCACCGAATGTGAGGGGATAGCACCCCATCTGCACTGCACGGGGGGGGAGAAGGACACGCCAGAGTGAGGGATCTCCGCCCGTGACATCAAGAATGAGGAATGAGACCCCTTAGTTTTGGGAGACACCCTCCCCGCAATGACAATAAGCTTTGTGCTTGGGTCCCACACCTTTGATCAAAGGAGGGATCCCCAGCCTTTGGGGGGCAGGGGGGCTGGGGTGGCCCTCAGCTGGGTTCCCCATCTCTGCAGCAGTGGTCCCGAGAACTGGTTTTATGCAAAGTTTTAGGTGGAGTGGAGTGCGAATTTCTTGGCCTTGTAGCGGGTACTCATGCCCCTCCTGAAGTGGCGTGAGCTCCCTGTTTTTCTTCACTGTATTGAGAGCTGCGCCTCTGAGTGAGGGATCCCATGCATAGTATTGATCATTTGCAGCAAGAACATGCCAGGGTGGAGGGATAGCCTCTCTTCTCCTTGAGCCTGAACAGAGAACCTGAACAGGCTGTGCTTGGTGATTCCCACCCCAAGTTCACCCAAAAGAGGGCTGGCTCCTTGTGTGAGGTGCTGGGCAGGAGGATACTGTGCTTAACTGGTTCTTTGTCGTAACGGGAGCTGCTGTGACAGTAACTTCTTCTCCAACAGATGGACGCCAAGAGCGTGTCATGTTTGACAAGATCACATCACGCATCCAGAAGCTCTGCTATGGGCTCAACGCTGACTTTGTCGATCCCGTGAGTCTGTCCTTTTTCCTGCTGTCCTGTTCTCTGCCCCTTGTGATCTCTGCTAAAACCTGACAGCGGTGAGCCAGTGTTACCCAGTTATTCTCTGTGGCAAAAGCCAAGCATGGTGGCCTGTGCAGGAAGTCTTGGCAAATGCATTCATAATGTGTTTCTTCTGATTGTGTTCTGAGCTTTTTTGCTTCACAGATACGGAGTCTTAGACTGTGGTGGGGGAAAATCAGTTTACCTATTGTAAATTGCTTTTACCTCAAAAGCTGAAGCGATTGAGCTTCTTGTGCTTAAAAAAAAAGAGTTGTTTGTTGCTCCAGTTCACATATTTTGGTTTTGGTAGATTGCTTTCAATTTCAATCTGCAAAGCTTGAGCAATACTATATGGAAAGTAGCTCTTGATCCTCTCTTAATAAAACAAGGTGCCCTTTCTGTCTGACAGAACCCCCCTGTCATTATAATATCCCTACTTTGTTTTTTCAAGCTGCGTAGGATTTTGAGTGCACATTGATCCTACTCATGTAAGCTTCTCCTTCCAAAGCCTGTGCAGAGGATGACTCCTATGTGGATCCATTGATATCTGTGAGATTTTTATGCAGATGTGCAGACCCAGTCTGTTCATTTGGAGTTGCCAACTTAGGCTCTTCCCATCTTGAAGATCTAACAATCTGTTTTCATATCTTAAATTGCATCTGTAAAATATTTGACATTCATTCTGTACCAAAAAGTGGTGCTCTTCAGCCATAGAGAGCAGGAGGAGGAGCATTAGTGACTTGGTTACTGAAACACAAAGTACACTGTCTTGATCTCAGTGACAGGGAGTTGGTGATAGGACAGAAGCAAGATTCCTAGTCCTCCTGACTCTTAATAACCCTGTCTTGATAATGAAGATAATCTTATGGGAAGCACTGCATTCTTATTTATTCTGCAGTAGTGTGTGACATTGCTCTTCTTGGAATTGAGTTTCTCCTTTTGGACTTGGAACTTCTTGTGCCAGATGCTCTACAAGCCACTAGTAAAAATCCCTAACCTAACATGCTTACTTTCAGAGAGTAAGGTTTGAAAATTACGTGTCCTGGTTTTGTGAGGCTGTTGGCGCTGCCAGTGTATTTGGCAGTTACCACGTTAGATTCGACCTCTCTTCTCCAGTGTAGAATATGCTCTTTCTTGTAGTGATCGGTGCTAAGTGCTTGAGAGTAAAGCAGAAAGTACTTTAGAGATAGATGCAAAAGTCTTTTCCCACAAAAGGTCCCAACTGGCAGATGAAGCCAGTTGAGTTAAGCCATGAAGCAAAAGCCATTGTATCCCTTCCAGGGTTGGGTTTTTTTTGCTCTTGTCATGAAATGACTTTAAGCGTAGCACTTCCATGTCTCATCAGGCATTTATAAAGTCAAGCTTCATTTGGAGTTTGAAAACTTACGAGCAAGTACTGTTTTAATCTGACTTTTCCCCTATGAACTTTGCTGCTACTCTATTCTAGCCTTTAGGAAAGTGTCTGCAGATTAAAAACTGTTAATGATTCTGGATTGACAGTTTCTGCTTTCTTCACTCTTTCCTCGCTCTCCCTTCTGCCCCAGTATTACTTTAAAATTTTAGGAGTCAGTACTTCACTAAGGGGGTTTGGTATTTTAATTTGCTTTTCCATTCAAACAGAACAAACAGTACTGCTTATAGTGAAGCATATCTTACATCTTAAATGGTTTCAGGATTTTTTTTCCCCCAACAACAGGTATCTAACCTCCAGAATTTTCCTTTTTCAGGCCCAGATCACCATGAAAGTGATTCAGGGACTGTACAGTGGTGTCACAACGGTGGAACTGGATACGCTGGCTGCTGAAACGGCCGCAACCCTGACCACCAAACACCCTGACTACGCTATCCTGGCAGCAAGGATTGCAGTGTCCAATTTGCACAAAGAAACTAAGAAAGTATTCAGTGGTAAGTCTCTTTGGGGGCACTTGGATGGCAGTTAGTCAGAAAGGGAGTAGGAGTTTTAGAGGATATAAATATGGAAATCTCTTAAGCAGAAGTTACTAAGTACCCAGGCTAACTAAAAATGCCATGGAGATGAAAAACATGAGTTTTAGGCATGTCACAGGGAAAATGAAATTGCCTGTTTTGGAAAAGTATCTGTATAAATAGAATGATGAAAAATGGAACTGATTCAAATTAGGTTGCACCCACTTTCCCATTTATTATGTGTTACAAATTCTATTAAAAAAACATTGTAAGAGAAGTGCACTTTTAAGGTTAATGGGTTAGTAATAGTACTGAGCAGGTAGAAGAAAAGGTGTATGTTTGTAGAGCTGGAGGGGGTTATTTTAGAGGATGCGTGGTCCTGCCTGTTAAATCCTTGAAAACAAATGACAGATGATGCATATATAGGTCTGTGGATGTCCTTCTTTTTAAATACCTTTCTGTTGTAGATGTGATGGATGATCTCTACAACTACATAAACCCTCACAATGGGAAGCACTCACCAATGATCTCCAAAGAAACCCTAGACGTAGTTTTGGCCAACAAAGATGTATGTAACTTTTTTTTTTTCTTTCACTTCGAAGTTTTAAAAATTCAGTGAACTAGTTCAGAAAATTTATTTTTCTTATTTTTAAGCAAGCCATGTTTGTTTTAGGACAAAAAGCCAACGCAGAAACCTGTGCAGGTGGTAACTGCTCTGTTCTGGAGAGTTTAAAAGAGAGGATGTAGGAATTTCCTTCATGTAAGGATGTTTCTGTAGTACAATCTATTTTCTTGGATGTTCTCATAGTCATGATCAGCACAAATTTATTGGAGAAAAAGTAGCTTTTGATGTAGCAATCTGTTTTGTGTGCACAGAAGGGAGACGTGAGGTTTGGTTTCTGATTTCCAGTTGTTTCAGGTCGGTGATCTTATGGGAACTCATGTTTGTATTTTGATTCTCTCTTGTGTTTCTTAGTGTCTAGTTAGACTTCAGTAAAATGTAGCCAACAATTGTGCGTTGTACTTGGAAAAAAAATTGTTAAAGCTGTGCGTTTCTTGTTTCAAGCTAAGTGCTCTTCCCTACTTTATTCCTCTGATCTGATATCTGTTTCACTAGACCTTTGAGGCCAGAAATGCCAAACAATGATAATATTGTTATACCTTAATGTGAGGCACAAAAAACCTGATTGTAAATGTAAATTTTTCTCTGTATTATTTCCTCTCAGCGCCTGAATTCTGCCATTATCTATGACAGAGACTTCTCCTACAACTATTTTGGTTTTAAGGTAAAAAGCACATTACTCATGATAATGAAGACTGCTGTTTTGATATTTTTCTGGAGCTGAATCTTTTGGGAAGGATGGGAATACTTGCAGAATCATCTTGATTTGGGCAAGGAAGGCACTGGAGTAGTGGGACATTAGTGGGTTTGTTAAAAATGAAGAATACCTGCACAAAACAGTTGCCTAACTGGATGAATCATGTACTTTCTTCTTGGCTTTGTTGTGTACCCTCGGCTGCTACAATATTTTAACTGTTGGGCATTAACTGTTTCACAGCAGATAGCACCAAATGTTGTTGAAAGCTTCCCAGCTCGTGCCATTCCTCAAGGAAATAATCTGATTCTTAATAAACCAAAAAAGGGATTTTTGCTTTTCCTCATTGTTTTGTGTAACAGTTGTTCTCAGTGTGTTGTCCCACGCATTTTGTCGTCTTCCATGTTGCTGGAACATCTCCCCCACAACCAGTCCAGTCTATTGTGCCCCCACCATCTGCTCCTTCTGCTCCCCTGATAACACGCTGTTCTTTGCTGAATTGTTTTAGGGCATGATGCAGTGGGGTCTCTGGAGGGTTAACTGGAGAGTATTTTGCTATTCCATAGCACTGGGTACTTCAGATAGTTCTTGTGAATCTCTGTAAGAACGGGGTTTTTTGCCTGGAGTTTCCATCAACACACCTGATGTGGTGTCTTCTGCTTTGGGGGAAGTAGTCTGCAATGAGGAAACAACTAGTGTGTGTAAAGAGCATACCAGCTGCGGAAACAGCATAGGCAAGGATGGAAAGAGGGGACCTTGAAGGGGGGGATGTGTTTCTATATGTATATAGATATGCAATTCCTGACATCCCCTCCTGTAATTACTGCTGTAATCCATTAGGTACAAGCTTAGAAGGGATGTGCTGCAGTTGTAGGGTTGCCATATTTGTCATATTGTGTGTTCAACACCCAGTGCTGCAGATTGTGATACAGGTTGTCTGGAAAGCATTGTCGTAGTATAACTAACAATACTTTAAGGAGGGATGGGGCTGTGGAGAACAAGCACTCCCTTGTCTTCTAGCCTTAATTCACTGTGGATTGAGAGGTAGTGTTGAACTTTGTGGCTGCATGCTCCACTACCACTCCGTAATACAAAGCCTAGAGTCCTCAGTGTTGGAACCTTACAGTGGACTTCTGGGTTTTTTTTAGTCATTAGTCACCTAATATCCTATGCCATTAACAAGAGTAGTAGTGGAGTGCAGGGTTGGTGCTTCTGTTGAAGCCTGGGATAAGGAACATGAAGATGCTTGAGTTTGCAGTTAACAGGATTTTTTTAAAAACTGAAAACTGCATGTCTACTAAAATGCATTCTCTCTTTTTAAAGACTCTTGAACGCTCCTACTTGCTGAAAATCAACTCAAAAGGTAAGAACTGTCTGTATCATCTTGAAGTATTATTTAAAAGTCAAGACCATGGCTCAGAACAGGGGTTGAGGAGGTAAATAGCCTACCTCATAGCTTTCCATAAAGCATTCCAGTGAAAGCACTGTGTACTGGTTTAAAAAAAGTTAGCAAAAAGTTTGTGGTAGATATTTTGTGGGCATGTGCAACTTGATTCTTAGCCTAAGAAAACTAACATATTTTGGTGGCAGCAGTATGCTTGCCTGAAGAACAGTTGATCATTAAAGAGCAGCACTGTGCCAAGTTTACTTGGGTGTTCCAAATAATAGCAGTGTGACCTGGACAACTGTGCTTCAGCCGTCTGTTTTGAGGTCCCTAGTGCTTTGAAAGCTGCCTGTTATCTAGGATTTAGAAGATGAAGTAGTTCCTATCCAGCTGATAACTTGTTCCATAATGCTAAGCACTTTTTAATAAATTTAAGCCGAAAGAGCTACTGTGCTATCTGTGCCAGTTATGGCAGGCCCTTAGCATGAAAATCCTAGGACACTAGAATGTTGAGAGGTTAATTGTAACATAATAAACCTAAAGAGCAATTGGATGCTGGATTGGATATTTGATTGGATTTTAACTGTTAATACAGGTGGGTTTTTTTTTTCCCCATGAGAACAGTCAAGCATTGGAGCAGGTTGTTGAGAGGGGTTATGCAGCAGTGCCTGTCCTTGAGTTTTTCAAAACCCGACTGGATAAAGTCCCGATGGTCTGATTCTCTTAGCTGACTCTTCTTTGAGCAGGAGATCGGACTAGAGACCTCCTGAGGTTCCTTCCAACCTGAATTATTCTGTATTTCTATGAAAACTATGGCTCTCAAGTGGCCCATTGCACGTTGTTTGTAGCTTATTGCTATGACCCCTACATCTGTCTGTACTAATCGTAAATGTCATACTGACATTCTTTCCCCCCCGCTTTGCTTTTTGTGTTTAGTTGCTGAGCGTCCTCAACATATGTTGATGAGGGTATCGGTGGGGATCCACAAAAATGACATTGATGCTGCAATTGAAACTTACAATCTTCTGTCTGAAAGGTGGTTTACCCATGCCTCCCCCACGTTATTCAATGCAGGCACCAACCGGCCTCAGCTTTCCAGGTACCTTTGGCTTTCAAGTTTGCTTAATGCATAACTAGATGAAGGTAAAGTTTTGGAGATTGGGTCTGTTCAAATGAAATGCTTTCACAACTTCTAAAAATAGTAGCTGTGTTTCTGTGATAGTTTTATGAAGTTTTGAGAAGCTGCTGTCAAATTTAACTTGATCTCTGGTGTAGTCTTTGGGGAAAAATACACAGGTTTCTGTAAGCTTCTAAAGCTAATGGAAATGTTTACATGGCTGTATTTTATTTAAAAATTACTTATGTGCATAGTAATTACTTATGTGCATGTGAATCCTGGTAATTGTTTTCTAAAACATGCTAAAAATAGCAAGCATAAATGATATGATTTAAAAAATGTTTTGCTTTGATAACACAGGTATCAGTAATACAACTATTGCTCATGATGTTTTCTAAAACTATCCTTTATTCCACTTTGAAACCTATGGTTTTGCATCATTTATTTCCTTTGCATAACATGTTAAAGATTCAGTGTTTACTCTTGTTTTTCTGCAGCCCTGGTGAAATACTTCTTCCCTTTTTTTGTTTTAATCTTTGTATGATAAAGCTATTTATTTTCATTAGTTGTTTCCTGCTGTGCATGAAGGATGACAGCATTGAGGGAATCTATGACACTCTGAAGCAGTGTGCACTGATCTCAAAGTCTGCTGGTGGGATTGGCCTTGCTGTGAGCTGTATCCGAGCCACGGGCAGCTATATTGCTGGGGTAAGTGTGCAGATGGTGTTCCCAGCAGCGGTTGACCTTCTGGTTTCAGGAAATGTCTATATTTTGGTTGCCAAATCAATGCTGCTTCTACTGACTCAGTTTAACACAGCAGTCGGTCTAGCTCAGTAGTCCTTCTCTTTTCACTATGCTCTAAGGCAAAAAGGTTGGTTTTCCTTGTTTTTTTGGCTTCCTAATAGAAGTCCTTCTAAAAAGAGGATCTTATTCCACTGTTTGATCAGACATCTCCAACTATTAGCAACCTAGGAATATGCTCAGAGACTTGTGCATTAGCCCTTTTCCTTTTGTAAGTCTTAACTGCTCAACATCATCTGTGGATGTGTGTTTGGTTTTTTTGTCGCAGTGCATGTGACAAAAAGAAATTAGGAGGTACATTTTATTAACTCTGGGACCATTAGCTGATATATACATTTTCGTCTATTTAAAAAAAAGGTGAGGAGAAGGGACTACCAAATAACTGATTGGGGTGGTCAGTTCCTAGCTTTCAGCACAAGAGTTTTGCAAACTGCTGAAAGACATGCAGAAAATGTAGGCCCATCTCTTCAGGCAGTTGTTTTTCAGTATTGATGGTTTTCCTGTGCCTCTGCAGACAAATGGAAATTCCAACGGGCTTGTTCCAATGCTGAGGGTCTACAACAACACTGCCCGTTATGTGGATCAAGGTGGAAACAAGGTACTGGCTTTCCATTATATTATGCCCAGGAAGGGAACCTGAGGTCAGAGGTTCCACACCTCTGAAGGATTGACCCAGTAACATCAGTGAGCTGATGAAGTGATTGTAGATGACACATAATTAGAATATGGCATTTTCCCTCCTTCTTGTTGGTATTCTGGTGTTCCCCTTTCACTATACATTTTATCATGCAGTTATATCTTTTGGTATATGTCTGCTGCACAATATGCACATGTTAGAGCAGCCTCTTGTGCTGGTTATTAGCCACTCCTTGAACGCCCTATAGTGAATTAAGGTGTAAGACTGTAGAAAGCTTCTTGATCCTTTGTTTTCACATAGTCCAGAAGTCAATGGAGGCATGACACAATAAGTAAATCTAATATTTGTCAAGCCCCTGCTTACACAGCAGAGATACATTTTTTGGTACTAAATCATTTTTATTGAGAATCTGGAACTAGTAACACGGCCCAGTTCCAATAAGTGAGAACAACAGTAACACAAAAAAACATATTGAAATTGCCTTAACGAGACTATAAAACTAAGCTCCTGTTAGTTTAGGGTATTGTGTGCACACAGGAGCAGTGCAGGAGATTTTATTTTCAAGGACAATTTGTTCTGATCTTGACTATGTTTTATGTATCAGAGACCCGGGGCTTTTGCCATCTACCTGGAGCCATGGCATTTGGACATCTTTGAGTTTCTTGACTTAAAGAAGAACACTGGGAAAGAAGAGCAGCGAGCTAGAGACCTTTTCTTTGCCCTCTGGATTCCTGATCTTTTCATGAAGCGAGTTGAAACCAACCAGGTAAGAAGCGTGATTGGTGCAGAATAGGTCTGTTAATAGAGAAACAGGTGACCAGCCCTGGGATGGAGTTCATGAAGGGTTGCAGATCTGTCTGCCTAGCAGCAAAGGAACTTCCTGAAAAGGCTGCTGCACCTTATTTGAGAACTAGGCTGTGCAGGTAGAGAATGGAATTGGAGAACTCCAGTGGGATACTTTGCTTCAGTGCTTAATCTTGCAGCCCATGACTTATGTACTTATACTATTACGCTAAATTTTTACTCTGGAGTTTCCTTAAAGCATTAAAATCTTCTCAGTAAATTGATCTTCATATGACTGCTTGTAGTTGCTTTAAAATGGGTTATATCTTGAGAACCAGTCATTTTCCTGAAATGCAGTTTGGTTATAAATATTCATATAATTACTTTTAAATAAATCTGACTAGTCTGATGAACACCTTCCCCATGTCTGCTGGCAGAGTTCGTTCCTAGTTTTTCAGGATGGGAAGTGTAGTTCACATGCTCCTGTTCACAATAGGGTCTGCTGATGAAGTTGAATGCCTTTAATTGACAGAGTGCCTAAAGATTTTCTCTGAATGTTTTTCCTTACAGGACTGGTCCTTAATGTGTCCAAATGAGTGTCCTGGCCTAGATGAGGTTTGGGGAGAGGAATTTGAGAAACTATATGAGAGGTGAGAAAAGTGAATATATTTTTAAGCAGTGGTCATCCATTCACAGAACTGCCCTTGTCGTGTGGTATCTGGGAGCAAAAGCACAGGTTTGTGGTGTTGGCTCATAAGTGGTCAGCGAGTTCCATTATCAGATTGATAAAAGAACAAAGATGGAGAAGGTCTACTTACTGTTTGCTTCAAACTGTGACATGCTCAAGATTGTTAAAGGGAAATTCTGAATTGATCCCTGCTTAAAATGGTCGATGGCTTTGTTTTGAACGAGTTGTGTAGGATGTTGTAGTGAAAGATTTTCCATTTCCTTTAAACAAGGACTGTTCAGAGTTCATGCAGTTGAGAAGTGAATGGAGTCTTGCCTGCCTGAGAGCCTGATATTGTGTTAAAAATGATTGTCTTTCACTGCTATTTTTGGAGAGCCTTGGAATTATTAAGCAACATGTGCCCTGTTGCAGTTATGAGAAGCAAGGCCGTGTCCGCAGAGTGGTGAAGGCCCAGCAGCTCTGGTACGCTATCATTGAATCCCAGACAGAGACTGGCACACCGTACATGCTGTACAAAGACTCTTGCAACCGGAAGAGCAATCAGCGGAACTTAGGGACCATCAAGTGCAGCAATCTGTGTACAGAAATAGTGGAGTATACCAGCAAAGATGAGGTAGGTGGAGATTACGAACTTGTAGCGTTTAGGAAAGATGTGACTGCTTCTGTTGCAGCTTTCTAGAATATGTCTGACTCTTGGTTGGAGAAGGCAACAGGTAGCTAAGAAAATTCTGGGGATGTTTTGACTCGAGTACTTACAACTCTTCCACAGACTCTGTGTGTGGGTTTCCCCTTCCTTCCAACTCCCGTGGAGGATTTGATATAAAACAAGATACCCATCAAAGCAAACGTCTGAAAGCTTGAGGGAGAAGTGAGCTGTTTGGCTTGCTGCTAGCTGATGTAAGCATCTGTTCAGCTAATGATTTAGTAAAACCATACCTCTTACTCCCAGGCTTAACATTTCAGTGACAGTTCCACCCAAGTTCCCTGTGTACTACCCTAATCTTGGTGCTCTACAGATGTGCTGTTTGGACTGCAGCATTGCTAACAAAGGCAAAGGAAGGACATGAAGATGATTTAGTGCTAGTACAGCATGGAGCATTTCTAGTGCACTAAAGCTCTTGAGGCTGTTGTACCTTAAAGTATCAGTTTCTACTGTCTGAGCCACTAGTTGTTCTTTAGCTCACACTCTTTGGCATATAAAATCGTGAGTAGTCTAGAAGATTTGGAGAGCCATCTTGCCTGCCTGCACTGCACAAGAAATCTTAGCTGGCTTCTTTCAGTTCTCCTGGGGTTGGCAAAAATGCTAGTGTTAAAAAATGACTAAGAAAATGACCTAATATAATATAGTCTGGATCTCACTGGGATCAGCTGCTGGTTCTGGCAACGCAAGAAATGGTTAGGCTTAGTTTATGCAAGGATGGCTTGCAGGCAGTATGATTGACTAGGCAGAGAATTGAATTTTTATGCTGATACTGATTTCTACTAAGCCTTTTTGAATTGGTTACCCTTTCTACAACTCATAAGATAGTGTAGAAATGAGGAGTGTGTTTTTCCAGCCTTTTAGGTTGCTCGATTTGTTTCCCTATAGTTTGGATAATCCAGAGAGCATGCTCTGGAACTGAGATTGTGGGTTTTTTTGCGTGGGGTGTTGGCTGGCATGCCTGTTTTCACTGTGTTTTCTCCACAGGTTGCAGTTTGTAATTTGGCCTCTATAGCCCTGAACATGTATGTCACTTCAGAGCATACATACGATTTCAAGAAGCTAGCTGAAGTCACTAAAGTTATTGTCCGAAACCTGAACAAAATCATTGACATCAACTACTACCCTGTGCCAGAGGTGAGTGCAGTGCTGAGCTAGTGTGGGGCTGAAGGCATGCCGAGAGTCTGGTGACAAAGGGCCTGTTGTTCTGTAGCAATCCCAGCTCAGTCTTGGGCAGAGGGATTCAGTGACAGATTTTTGTAAACCTGTTTTAGCAAATAGTTGGGTGTTCCATTAACTGTCTGTTTGCAGATGTGACCTGTTGTTTAGTGGCTTCTTAAGCTTCAACCCAGAACAGTTCTTTAGTGAAGCAGTTGTAGAAAAAGCCTCCCCTTGAGATGGTTCTGCAGCTGGAATTTTTTCATGTGTGAGGATTTCCATAAAGCACAGAACAGCACTAGGAACAGAGTGGAAAGTGGACCAGAGAGAAGGATCCTGGAGAGATCCCAAGAAGGTGTAACTCAGTCTTGTTGGTTTTACGCATCTTTGGGAGGGTGCCTAGACTGCTTTCTGGAATGTGGGGAAGAGGGTTGGTAGTTGTTGAAGAGGAATGGAAGCAGGGTTTGTTGCATTGCAAGAACATAGAAGGGCAAGCAGCAGAGCTGGGTGTTGGAGGAGGAAATAAGCAAATACCCAAAGCGTGAAGCCAAACCTGATGAGAATCACATATTTCTGGCACGTACAATTTGAATGCATGAGTTTAAATGTCTTCATGGGCCTGTTTTTCAGAAAATGCTTGGTGTTCACTTCTAAATCATGGCCCCCTTTGTCAGGTTGAGCAATTAAGATCAGTGATCACTTCTCACAAACTTAATCTGGGTCCTCAAATTCCTGCCCCACCCAGCAAATGGTGGGGAACTGGGCAGAATTGAAAGGTGGGTTGTTGCAGCAGAAGGGATGGCCCATAAAAGTTAAGGCAGTGGTATGGATGAAAATTCCTCTCAGAGGGCCTTTCCAGCCTTATTTATTCTATGATTCTATGTAGTTCTGCTAAAGGTAATTATTCTTTCTGCTTGATTGCCATGCAGGCTGAACGCTCCAACAGACGCCACCGTCCCATTGGCATTGGTGTGCAAGGCCTGGCAGATGCTTTCATCTTGATGAGGTACCCATTTGAAAGTCCCGAGGCCCAGCGCTTGAACCAGCAAATTTTTGAAACCATATATTATGGTGCTTTGGAAGCCAGCTGTGAACTTGCCAAGGAGCAAGGACCATATGAAACATATGAGGGTTCTCCTGTCAGCAAAGGAGTAAGTACCAGGAACTGTCCTGTGTCAGGGCCAAAGCTATGAAAAGCAGATAATGTGACTGTGCCTCGTCTTTGATACAGAAGGAGACATATGACTCAAACACCTTTGGCTGATAATATTGCAACAGTGCAAATGGTGTGTGAGTTTTCCTTGATCATTTGGCTTCTTAAGTGTAGTAAGAAATGCGTAAGTTAAACTGAGGTGCAGAAAGCAATAGAAGAAAAGCAAGACTGAGCCTGTGCTGGCTGTCCCCTTTAGCACAATTAAAATATTGAGTGTAAGATTATGATACAGGGGCTTCACTGAGGCTGACTTGCAGAGAATAATTAATAACAGGTCAATTTACAATGTGATTTATAAAACGTGGAGAAAAGAGTGCCCTGTCTAATTTGGACTGCACCTATGTTCTTCAGATTCTTCAGTATGACATGTGGAACGTCACCCCGTCTGATCTTTGGGACTGGAAGGCTTTAAAGGAGAAAATTGCTAAGTGAGTAGTCTTGCGTAGTTTGTATTAGATGTAAAATACATTTGATATGTTCTGACTGACTGAAAACAAAAGATAGGGCGCAAATGTAAAAATGGTCCTATGTGTTTCCCACCTGCCCCAGTAGATTTTTCTTCAAAACTGTTTTGTGGATGGTGTTCTTTCATTTTTGTTCTTACAATCCAGAGAGAGCCCACCCCCTAGACTCTGATTTAGCTGAACTCTTCTTTCATCTTGGATGCATCAGCAGAATGGTTTGTGTTCCTGTTAAGCAAATGTAGTGATGAGTGAGACACTCATCCGGGCTTGGGAACTCTTTACCCACTGACAGGGAAAAGCAGCTGAGCCTTGAACATCCTGAAGACAGGAATCGTTAAAACATGAAGGGCCTGTAATGAATTTGTTCCATTTGTATGCATCTAATTTTTAAATTTAGTAAATCTGTCTACTGTCATTTGTATGGAGAGGTCTCAGGCTCTTTATGGGCTGCTTGTTTTGTTTTTGCCTGAGTGCTGTGGAGTTGTAGAGTGCCTGACAGACTTTTTTTCTGTGCACCCTTTCTCATGAGTAAATAATTTGGGAAAACCTCTGGTTAAAGATGAAAATAGGAGAGACTTTAGTTATGCTTCCATGTTGACCCATGTTAAAAGTTTAGTGGAGCTTCCCTTTTTTTACTGTAGGCAACCTGAAGGTTTGCAGGTTACCCTGAGAAGGTGAGATTTCTGAGCGTGTGAGCTGGGAGTTCCTTATACTGGCCCTCCTAGCTCTTTGCAGACAGTATATAAACTGGACTATTCTTAGGTCTTTTCTGTCTTGTCTCACTTGGTTGAAGCTTTCTAACTCTTGACTGTTGTTACTAGATACGGTGTCAGAAACAGCCTTCTCCTTTCTCCCATGCCAACTGCTTCTACTGCTCAGATCTTGGGCAATAATGAATCTATTGAGCCCTACACCAGTAACATCTACACACGCAGAGTCCTCTCAGGAGAGTTTCAGGTAAGCGAGACAGCTGTGGGAAAGAGCTTTTCTGTTTTTAGATATCTTTGATGACTTTCACTGCTAAGAAAGACAAGATGGAGGCCACACGCTTGGTAACTCAATTCAGTTAGATGTTTATGTCAAAGGCCAAAAGTGCCAAGGGGAACATCTAGCCTGTACTATGTGCTGTAGTAGTACAGTTTTGCATATTCCACAACAATCACGGAATATGCAAAATTTTAAAGAAGTGCTGCTTTTGCCTGGCAAAAAAACATTATGAGGCCTCAAGATGGCCTGCAGGAATAATTGCTAAATGAATGATGATTAGTGAAATTATTGAAAGGACATGCATGCTATGGGAAGAGTAACTGAGACCACAGTGCTGCTTTGCACAGTCCTGAGGAAAGAGCTGTATGTAAAACACTGAAGAGATCTGAAGAGGTTATGTAAAAGTTTTACAGATGCAGAGGGTTCTGTCATTTAGGAAAGTACAAAACAATTTGAGTTGTGGAGGCTGGAGTTAGCAGAGACCTCTGTGTGAGACAAGGGGAATATCAAACTATTAGGGAGGTCCCGTCTGTCCATCCCCTCTGAGGTGTCCCCTCATTGATGTTAGGGAAAGCACTCCATTTCCTCCTGACTGCAAGATCAAATCAGACACGTGTGGTGAGGTCAGAGCAACAGATTTATTAACCCACTCCACTATGTAGGTCAGGTGCAGGGCTGCTGGACAGGTACCCCCAGCCCCAGCAAGCAAAAGTTTGCTGTTTTTTCTTCCCAAATAAACAGCCTGCACCTATTTTATTCTTTCTACTTCTGACCCCAATCTTGGTGATTGTTTACATCCTTAATTAGTAATTCAGGTTGTGGTCAGTGGCCCTGGTAAACCAAGATCTCTCCCTTTCACATCTTTTGGCATTCCTCATGCAGGGGAGTTCTGTACACTCCTCTTTCTCATTTGTAATGTCAGTAACTTCTCCCATTTCTGCCTTACTAGTTTAGCCCCAAGTTGGTGTCAGCCAGGCATTGCAGACAGCCTTCTGTTGTCTGCGGCAGCCGCAGCATCTCACTTTCATTACCCTGTTGTTTTAACCTTGTGTGTAGTCTGGCCGTCTGCATGCATACCTTGGTGCTGACTGAAGAGTGAAAGTTTGTCAATACCGTACAAGGTCTTGTTTAACCGTCTAAAAAACCTGTGCACGTTGGGGTGAATTTATCTCCTCTAGGAAGGTGTTCCTGTGCCGTAAGGCAGGGTGTATAGCTTAGCAGAATATACAGTGCTTTCATTTTTTTGGCCTTGCCCCTTACAGGTTGTGAATCCACACTTGCTGAAAGATCTCACAGAGAGGGGCCTGTGGAATGAGGAGATGAAAAACCAAATCATTGCCCACAACGGCTCTATCCAGGTATGTGTGAGAAACCAGGGGGAACAGCACAGGGGTTCCTGCTAGTTTGGGAAGTGCTGGCTGTGGGGCCATTTTGCCACACAGTGCTTTTGAGGTCTGCTGTGTATGAGTGACTCAGCTAGCCTGGCGAAGAAAAGCTGTAATGTGTGGCATTTCCATTAGAAATATGAGGGGATGTGTCTGATCTCAATGGTAATTTGTTCCTGCTGGAGCCTGCCCGTGTAATAGAGAAGCCCAGTGGAAGTGTACTATTAATTATTGCTAGAACGAATACTGAGTCAGGCTGCTTTATTTTAGGCAGATTCTGCAAATGTTTGGATTCCCATTTATCATGAGGATTATAAAGGGGTAGTTTCGTAGCAGGGAGTAGTCTTGAGACAGGAGCTAAGTATATGACATGCAGATCCAGAAATTACATGTAGAAGAGTCTGTGTGGGATGAATCATTTATGCTGTGGAGTTTGAAATGCTGCTGCAACTGTTGTGCTTGGAGTCATGCATGCTAACAAAGTGCATCCCGCTTGTCATGAAGTTTGGAGGGGTAATAGCTGCTGGATTGCTTTTTGTAAGACCTCACAACTATTTAGGGCAAAACAGTAATGGTCTGTTTGCAAACAGCTTTTTCTCTCAAATTCCCCGAAGAAGCTGGCCTGTTTCAGCAAGTAAGGTTTCTTTATGCTTGGGTGCTTTCAGATACAGGATGCTTGAATTCAGCGATAGAGTTCAGCTGCAAAAAGCCTTGTTCTAGTCAAGATTACTGAAGTCTCAGCAATTGGTGAAGAGTTTGGTTTTATAAATAGGAACATTTGGACAGTCACTGTTCACACTGCATTGGAAAACTCTTCCTGTTCCTTTTAGAATATACCTGAGATTCCTGATGACTTGAAGCAACTCTATAAGACAGTGTGGGAGATCTCCCAGAAGACTGTCCTCAAGATGGCAGCAGACAGAGGAGCTTTCATTGATCAGAGCCAGTCTCTCAACATCCACATTGCAGAACCCAACTATGGCAAACTCACCAGCATGCACTTCTATGGGTGGAAGCAGGTATCTGGGAGGAGCGGTGTGGGAGGCTTGTTCAGAACAGACAGCAAATGGGGGCTGATAAGTTCTTTCATGAAAAGTTAGTCTTGCTGATTCTTAGAAAGGTAAACAGCTGTTTCCTTCCAAGAATCTGGTGTTACTAGTGGAATATCTCTCTAGAGCGATAAAGCTGCGGATGCTTGTAGCATTGCTCCCATTAATCCTGATTACTACTAGACATGACTGTGAGGCTGGTACAGTGGCATGGGCTAAGGGAGTTCGGCCTCAGCAGTTCAGAGTTTGGCTGTTGCTTGCCTGACCTCCAGCTGATTCCAGCTCTTAGACTCATGCTTTTGCTCTGCAGGGTCTGAAGACTGGCATGTACTACCTAAGGACAAAACCAGCTGCTAACCCCATCCAGTTCACCCTGAACAAAGAGAAACTCAGAGAGCGGGAGAAGGCCTCCAAGGAAGAGGAAGAGAAGGAGAGGAATAAAGCAGCCATGGTGTGCTCCCTGGAGAACCGGGATGAGTGTATGATGTGTGGCTCCTAATGGATCTGCTCTGCAGTGCCAGCAAAGCCATTCCACCTGGCTGGAGTCCTTCTAAGATGGAAGCATCTAGCGTAACTTCAGGATGTAGAGGCTTGCTGGAACTGTGGCAGGAGGGGTGATCACAGTAGTGTCTTGTAGCTTCCCCATCCAACTGGGGGTTGGTGCACAGGTATGGATAGGGTGCATAAGAAGTTTATATATTGCTTTAGTAGCTGGGCTTCCTGAAAACTTAAGTGCTCTTGCATGGTCCTACATTGAACCCTACAGGCAGGGCTTTTCCTGAACAGACAGGGAAAAGTGCTAATGCCACTTACCTTAAAGATCTGTCCTGGGGACTTCAGACAATTCTTTTCATTTACTAAAGACTGTTACTTGTGCCTTCAGAGAAAGAAGTGGATCTGACTGATATCTTTTCCTTTGCTGTGAAAGACAGCAAGACAACATCCCTAGGCTAAGTGTGTTGTAAGCTTGCTATGCTGTCTGTCATGGTGAAGGAGCAATTTATGTTAAGCTTAGAAAGCTGGAGTGTGTGCACATATGCCAGTGAGAACCTTCTCCCACCATTTCTTACTCTCTTTGTCCCCTCTTTTTCTGCTTCCAAAAAGCTTTTTAAAGGAGCTGGTGGTAGGTGCATTGCTACCTGGACAGTTCATCTCCATCCAGACTGACAGGGCAGAGCGTTGTGCTTGGTAAATATTCCTTTTCGGTTCTTAGCAGGAAATGGCAGAACTGCTGCAGTGCATTTTATTCTGTATTAAAAACCTACTCTTATTTATCAGTCAGTTTTCTGGTAATGGGCTTCCATGCTGTCCTTGGCCAGAAAGCCTTCTGAAGTGCACATGCCATTTTTTTTTTTTTTTGAGAGTTGCATTTACCCACCCCAGCTAGTTATTTGATCTTTTAAAAATAATACATTTTTACTTACCCGTGTACTTAACTCCCTGCTCTAATGGGATGGGGCTTTATCATCCAGTTCTTAAATATTTATTGAATTAATGTACCATACAACTAACCCTTTAATCCAGCCAAACTCAATAAAATGTGGAATGTCGAAGGAATGAGCAGTGGTATCTTGGGAACACTTTTTTTGATTAAAAGTGAATTGTAGCAGCTGGAGGCTGGGGCCTTGTTTGTGAGCCCTGCACCTCCTGCACATGGTTCCTTCCAGAGAACTCTCTGAAGGCTCTTGTGTAAAATGAGGCATGTAAGCAGAACCCTGTATTTGCTGGGGCAACCATGCTTAACTCTGTAAGGTGTCTGTTTCTTTGTGTCGTTTTGAAGATTTGGGCTTGAGGTAAACATGAGGAAGGGGCTGAAGTAATGCCAAGTCTGTGTTTCGGTAACGTGCAAAGGAGGTATGCTGAGTTCACAGGGCAAATCTGGGACTGTGCTAGAGGTAAGGCTTGAACCCTTCCACCTTGTTTTTCAGTCCAGCACTTGTGCTATTTCTTCTGCTTCTGGTTTCTCTGACAGGGCACCACTGCAGATACCTTGAAGTGGCTCACTCTGCTTCCAAGGGAAGACTGTTGTGTCTAATCACCACTCCTGGCAGCTGTGCCACCCAAGAAATTTTGCCAAAAAAATTCTGAGGGGATGGGGCCTTTTGACTACAAAAATCCTCTTCTGATCAAGTTTTGGAAAGTTCAGAAATTGCAAGGGCTGGAGCAGGGCTGATGGGGAAGCAGAATCCCTCCTGCAGGACATGTTAATCTCACCTGTTGGATGGGGCAGAGAGAGTTTAGTGAGAATTGAAAAACAATGTGTTAGGCTGTCAACAGGTACGTGGGAAGGTATGGGCTAGAGGCAAAAATCTGCTGAGGAGCTGCTGTTTAGACTGTAATAGATGGGTTTAGTGAAGTTACGAAGATGCTTGTGCCTGTCTGTCATTTCCCTTCTGCTGCTGCTCCTGCCCATCTGGCGCTGACCCTTTGCTGTCTCGACGGCAGAGCGCAGATGGGGCTGTCAAGACTGTGGCTGCTGTCTGGACCAGTGTGGGATCTCATGCACCATTAATGTAACTCCTGTGTAAACAGGAGTAGCTCCCAGGGGACCCTGCAGCCTAGAGTCTCCTTGTTCTTGCAGTTTGCTTTTTCTGCTGTCTCTCTTTGAGGTATTCCTAAACACGAGTGCTGTTGAAATCCTGCCTGATCTGGTCTCCTGGGGGAAGAGTGAAGAGGGCTTACGCTTTCTGCTAGTCAGAGAGGAGAGGCAGTTAGAGAGGAGCTGGAGTGGGGAATGAGAGTTGCACTGAGTGCTGATGCTCCTTTTGGGGGGTGGGGGGAGGCATCAAGAGCCACCATCTCTCTCTCGTACACAATTCGTCCTTAATTACTGCCCTGGCTACTGCTCGCCTGGCCTTTCGGCTGGCTACTGCTGCCTATACTGTTCCAACAAACACTGTTATTGCCATAAAGGCCAGCCAGATATTCCTGTTGCTGTTTCCTTAATCCCCCAACTGCTATCACTAGCCAGGGAAGCAGGCTGTCATGGCTTGAGTGGGGTCAGTTTTGCTCAGTTTCTTTTCCGAAATAGGTTTCTGTTACCTCTGCTTTGGTTTGGCTAAAGCAATGCTGAACAGACTGTTTCCCTCTTGAACATTGCCCCACTTGACAGCAAGGTGCTGCTGCTCTCTAGGAAATAGCTCTGAGCTACAGAGAGAAAAAAATAAAAGGGGGGCAGGACAGTGGGATTTAAATGCTAGAGACCCAGACTGGTGGCGACTTGACTATGTGTGGTTCCTGGAGCAGGGGGAGAATGAGGGAAGCTAATAGGTTCATAGTGGTTAATGTGCTGAGTGCGGGCTGCCCGATGGGGTCTGTGGGGGATCCTGAGCAAAGAGACAGGCTGAGACCCTTCCCTTCAGCCTCGTGCACTCCGTAGCCAGGACTTGCTGCCCATTTGTCCTATTAAAGCTGAAGTGGAGGTGGTGAGACCACCTACACGTCTCTCCCTGAGGCTGCGAGGCAGGGATTGATGCCTGCCTTGGCCCAAGCTGCTCCTGTGGCGCGACCGTCTGTGTCTACAGAGAGGCGGCCTGGAAGAGGAGCGTGCCATTTGCTGATAATGGGACAATGCAACCAAAAAGTTAAAATTCACGTGAGTCAGACCAAAAGTCAGCCTGAAGGACAGTGAGGACAGCAGCAGCCTATAAGAAGTAGCCTGGGCTGTGCTGGCTCACTCTTTACCTTGCAGCCCTTGAGCACACAAGCAGCTCTCTCTGCTCCCAGCTGAGTCCCAAACAGCGGCACCGAAGCTGGGCACATTCTTCTTCAGGCTGGCGTGAATCTGATCTTCACGTAGCCTTCAGCAGCGGTCCAGTCCCACCTCAGGAAGGTGGGAGTTATCCCATCTCCAGTTGCGTGGGACACATTCATGGGAGGTGTAGGCTTGAACTTCATCGCATCTGGGTGAGTGTTAACACCAAGACCTGTCACCTCCATGATAATTTCTGTACGTGTCCAGCTGTCCGTCCACAGCAGCAGCACCTCTAATGTGTTTGGGGTGCAGGTGGCTCTGGCCACTGTGCTTGGTGCTGGCTCTGGGTGCTGAGCCTGTCCCATGAGCAAGGACAGGATCAGTGCTGCTCTGTGGCATTGGGTCTGGGGAGGCTGCCTGCGAGCTCTTGATTTAGCCAAAGCCGGGCCTGTGCAGAGCTTTCTTGGTGAGAAATTTACCCATGAGCTTTGTTACTGGGACTTAATCATTATTTAAGTTCGGGAGGGTGCAGGTTTGCAGCTGGGTTATTCTGATTTAAGAGGCCCGTCCAGCCACTGGTTGTGCTGCTGTTTCTGCACTGGCATAGCCGTCATCCAGCTGTCCTTGTCGGTCCGAGAAGGAATCGCTTTTATTGCTGTGGACTGTGCTGCCTTGCGACTGCTTGTGCTAACAGATGGGAGGTGGTGGGTAGGAGCAGCTGAGGAATGGACCATCCTTCCATAACAGCAGGAGTTTGGGCTGGCTTAAGCTGATTTTGAGGCTGCACCCATGGCCCTGCCCTTGGTCATACTTAAGGATCTGTGCCAGAGCAGTGAGCCTGGGTCATGCCAGGCTGCTGCCCTCACCACCCTCCATTCCTCCTCCAGGACGTTTCTGTTCTCAACAGCCGCCTTCTGCAGAAAGAAACATTCATATTTTTAACCCTGACTTCTTTACCACACTGGCTGGAGAGACTTTCTTGGGTTTTTATCCCTAAAGCCTTAGCATTGAGCATCTTTGTTTATTTCTCTGCTGCTCCTAACACAGGATCTCTCCTGTGTTGTAGCTTTAACTCATTCCTGGGGAAATCATCCCAGAGTTAGAAAACTGCTTAGTAAATCAACTTTTCTGGTTTTCAAAATGTATCTAGAGCATTCATCCTACCTAATCCCATACCACAACTTCCACAGGATACTCTGGGCACCTGTTCCATGGTGTTCAGCAGCAAGAGGTGATCAGCTGGAGGTTTGGTGATGCAGAAGGTAAAGCTGGTGGGGTATCTGGGAGACAGGGCCCCATCCCCTGCAGTCACAGGGAGACCTGGCACATACGTGCTTCCTAAATGCGGCGTGTGCCATCATAAAGCTGCCTTTCTCTGGATTGTTTTTGTCCTCCCTACTTTCACTGATCAGGCTGTCAGTGGCTAGTAGACAGCCTGGAGCCAAAAGGAGTATGTTTTATTCACAGCAAACTTAGTCATGCTTTCCTCCTGTCAGGTGCACTGTTCAGGTGTGTATTTTGTCCCACAGCTTTTGATTCACATCTCCCAGTTGGGATTTTGTGGTGTGATGTGTCACTCGGAAAAACCGAGCACAGCTGAGCCTGCAGAAGCCGTGCACGGTGCGCGTGTGCCGTGCACGCTGCTTGGTGACAGCGGACGCGTGCCAGGGGTGAGCGGTGTGTGCCAAGCCGCTTCCGCAGCTGCGGTCCGTGACCGCACGCTCATGGCAGGGTACATGCTCGCTGGTGCGGGCATGACCTGCTCGCTGTCGAACCGCAGCACGGTGTGTCTGCAGGAGCGTGTGCTCGGTGCCACGACCCAGGTGATTTCCAAGAGCTGCTCGTTTAAACTGCTCGTCAAAGCCTCTGGTGAAGGATGCTCCATGACTTCCTTGCTTCTAGTGTTTCGTTTCTGTCACTCAGAGTTCCCCTAATTCCCAGCTGAATTATTGATACTGCAAACTAAGCTCCTCATCCTTCCTTTGGTAGTTACGGAGAGAAACAAATCCTCGGTCTTTAGAAAAGCCTCTTACCTCCTGACAACAGTGGTGTGTTTACCCCTTCCAGCTCCCTGTTTATTCAAGAAAACAAACCCAGTCTCTTCGTTTCACGTGTCATTATTTTCTTCTTGATCTGGTTCCTATGGCTTCTTTCCATTTCTGTCTGTCGGAGACCACAGTGCCCAAACCCTTGTGTGGTACTTGGCTGAGACCACAGCAGTTTCAAGGGGAGCTGAGTAATAACACCTGTGTCTTGTTTGTGATGCTGCTGCTATTGAGCTTCAGAATTAGATGGGTCTTTACTGGCACTGTGTTGCCGGCTCATTGGGGTTAGGGTCTGCCCCAAGCCCAGCTCTGTCCTTACCACCCCACCGCTTACCTAGGGACTTCTCACTTTGGAAACCATGCTCTGGTTTTCCCCATGAAGTGTGGAACTTTCCACTGGTTTTGGCTGAATTTCACATTGTGGATTCTGGGCTCTGTCCCATTGTCAAGGTCACTTGAAATCCCCTCCTGTTCCTGAGGGTGAGCACAGTGCTCCTCGGCTGGTTCTTGGCCCCAGGTTTTACTCCGTTACTTGGGTTGCTCAGGCTCAGCCCGGGAAGACCATAAGAGCTCTGACTCTGAGCCACCATGAGCTGTAAGAGCTCTGACTTTTTTTCCTTTTCTTTTTGCCTTTGTGTGTGTTTGAGCTGGTGCTTCTTAATTTATGGCAGTAAAGCGTAAGTGAGATTCTTAACTCTGCAGCCGCAATGCAGCAGGAAAACAAGGAGCTCGTCTTTCCTCTTAAGGCTCTTTCCTACCTATTTTCCTATTTTAAAAATTACAATTTTTAGTGTATCACTTTCTTGCTGTAGAAACTGTCCTCCAGACTTTTTGTTGACACTGTTGAGAAATATCAGATGGCAAATACAGAGGAGTACTCAGAGACTCCCCCGTCTCTGCCCAGAACTCATTTGTGCTCCGTAAAAAATGGGGCTTTTATGCTGGGGGAAGATGCTAATACCCTGGAGTTCTTGCATTGCCTAGGATTTTTTTTTTTTCCTACCACCATTGAAGTCAAACTCAGTAACAAGCATAAAATACTGCTGTGCAGCTATTTCTGTTTAATATTCATTTTGCAACTCAGTTGGCTCCTGTTCTCTGTTGCTTCCCGTACAAGCCTTGTCCCCACAATGTAGCAATACCATGCAGGTGTTTAGAAGTCTAACTTCTCATTAATTTCAGCCCAGGTTTAGATGCCTAGTGGGAATAAAATGATGGAAGGCTTGTAATAGCTTTTATGGGACTAAGTGAGATAGCTGGGGGGAAGGGGGTGAAACAGCAGCCGTGGGCACAGTGTCCTTTCTTTGGGTTTCTCCTGGGATCTTCATGAATATCTCAACAAACCATGGCTGCTGTGTAAATGAAGTAACAGACAGAGAAGATATCTGAATTGCTTCAACATCTGAGAGAGACATTAAACATTTCCCCCCCAGCCTCCAGTGCATCCCAAAGTCCAAGTCCAGCGGTCGGAGCCGGTGGGAGAAGAGCACCTCGCTGGGGGCTGGGAGTGTGGCCGGCTCAGTCCTCACCCAAAGCTGTGCTGCAGTGGAAGGACAGCAGAGGGAATGGGTGGTACTCGCCAGTTTTGAATCCAGGACTTGCAGAAAATAGGACTGGATGGAACCTGGAGAGAGCAACTAGTCCATCCCCTCCCCAAAGCAGGATCTTCTCACCCCTAGCAATTTCAGATGGTTGCGAACCTGACCTGATCCAAAATCCTCTGGTGATGTAGGTTCTCCAAGCGCAGTACTCAAAGGCTGTCTTACTGCTAGAAAGTTTTTCCTAAAGCCTAAGCTAAACCTCCCTTGGCAGTGGTGAGCTGAGGCTTGTTTTCAAGGAGCCCACAGGCTCCTCGCTGTCTCCACAAGGATCTCGGGAAATGCTGTCTGATCTCCTTGGTCAATGCCCTGTAAAAGATTGGATTGAGGGTGGGTGGGTGGAAGGGATAGCTGGCACTCAGCAAGTTGTGTGTGTCCCGTGAGACTGCCTGGCCCGTGCAGTACATGATGGAGAAGGCAAGGCAGGAGATTAAAGGAAGAAATGTTTTACACTGAGGGTGGTGAAACACTGGCCCAGGTTGTCCAGAGAGGTGGTCGATGCCCCATCCCTGGAGACATTCAAGGTCAGATTGGACGGGGCTTTGAGCAACCTGATCTGGTTGAAGATGTCCCTGCCCATGGCAGGGGGGTTGGACTAGATGACCTTGAAAGGTCCCTTCCAACACAAACCTATCTATGATTCTATATGTAGTGAGAACTGCCAGCAGCTGGGGCTGCAGTGGGGAGCTTTGCTGCCAGGGCTGTGTGGCTGAAGCCAGTGTACAAGACTGGGATGCAGGTGGCATCCAGTGTGATGAAGAACTGCTGGGCACATGAGGGCAAAGAAAGGGAGGAAGAGCAGAGCCTGAGGTCACTGGTATGGTTTAGACAAGGGACGACTACCCTAAACAACTCCTGGGCATTTTTGGGGGACTAGCAGGGGCAGTTTCAGTGTGGCCACCTTGGTTTTAAGTCTAAAAGATTTTTAGCGTGGGGGCATAACACATACATATCAGATGGCCATGGGGCCACAGAAGGGTGCCTGGCACCATTTGGCTGATTTGTACAGGTGTAGAGAGAAGTCAGCATGATTTCTGAGAAGATCAGAATGCTGACGTCCTTTGATGCAGTGGGCATGAGCTGCTTTTGTTTGTTTTGGGCAGGGTGGAGCAACACTGGACAGATTAAATGAGGCTGCTTAGGTGTGGGTACCACTGAAGACAAACCATACACAAGCATGCAAGGTACAGTCCTTGATGGTGGTGCTGTTTGGTGGGGGTCTGAAAAGGATGGGTCCTGCCATATGAGACCCAGACAGCACCCCTTGCAGGTGTGCTGATCCAGAGACAGCATTACTCTTCGGATTGGCTTCAAGATATAAATGCCTCATTTTTTTTTCCACCCATGCACTGCTGGCTGGTGCTCAGTGAACGCTGTTTGCATCTTCCTTCCCACTGCCATAGTCTAAGGTTGAAGAGAAGTGCCCTGGTTTCTGTCCCTTAAGGTTTTCTATATGCTCAGCTCCCAATGCTTTGCCTTCAGATGCCATGACTCAGGCACATGTTTTGTTCAGGGTAAAGAGGTAAGCCTACTGCTACAGTAGTGCAAAAGGAAATATTCACAGCATGGTTTTTGGCTCTGATAGAGCTAGGATGCTTTGGGAATCTTGATCACTTTATGGAGGGGATTATCTGCCAGGCTGAGCACTGAGCCCTGACACAGCCAGTCCTCTCTGTCCTGTGGCTCTCAGGAGTTGCCAGTACACAAAATACACGTGTATATTGTCCAGAGAGCACACAGCGTGGAGCACTTGCCCTTCTCCATCCATCTCTCCTGTCTTCCCCTTGTTTAGGTAGCAGGGAGCTCTGTCCCTGCAAACAGTCCCCATCAGGGCTGGTGGATGGGGATGCTGCTAGCGCACAGAGGGATCCAGGGAAGAGGCTGGATTGGGGAGCCTTTGCTGTGAGATGTATGTTTCTGTTTGCTCTGAGAGGACGAGCGTCTGTCTGAGTGTTGGCAAAGAATCACTAAGTGCAATTATCAACACGAGCCGTTTTGGAGCAGGGAGGTGGAGATTAAATTGATTCAGTGTTGGCTGAAGCATCCCAGCTCTTGTGAATTTATCTTAGTGAATCCTTTCCACTCTGCTATTTCTTTGATAAAAATATAAATCTTTGCTTTCCTACTGTGAGCTGAGCTCCAGTCCTGCCCCAGCACTGGCGAAAGATCGGAGCAGGAAGGGGTGCCTGGGCATGCTCCACCCCGGGATCCCCACTGGACAGCAGCGTGGGAGCCCGAGCCTCCTTTCAGTAAGAGTGAAGGGAAGGTTGCGGGTCACCACAGACCCCTGCCGTCACCAACATCATGGCATATAACCCCCAAATGCAGAACTCCAAATGCCTTCTGGAGATCAGTTTGGTTGTTTTCCCCTTTTATGCGGCTGCTCCTGTATCTCATTGCTCTGACAATGAGTCTAGTTTGCTGTCCTGGGTTTGACAGCAACCTTTCTTTTACATCGCTCCTTTGCTTCCTGAGCACCCACCAGCTGAGCAGCCCAGCCCTCTCCTGCTCTCCTTCGGCCAGAGCAAACCAAGCGCTGCCAGCACCATTTTGCAGGAAAGGGCTCCGTGCTCAGCCAGGTCCAGAGTGGCTGGAGGAGGGGGTTTCTCCTCGGGAGCGTCCCATAGTGCAGGGTCACTTGGTGGCCACTTTCCTGCATGGAAAGGCACTTGCCAGGACTGAGGCACGGTGGCAGCGAGGCGTTCCCAGACCACAACCGGCAACTCGGCGGTTTCTTCCCCGGCAAAGCTGTTTATCGCAGTTCCTGACACAGTGCTTGGGGGTGTCTGTGAGAGCTGGGCGTCCCAGGGGAGCCCAGTTTTTAAGACATGACTCAGGCAGCATCAGTCCCACGAGCTCAGCAGGGAACCATGTTCCGAGCCGCTGTGCAACTTCCCTGCAGCCTTGACCCAGAAAGGCTCATTTTAAACACATCCTCAGGGTTGTGAATGTCAACAAGCTGACTCGTCAACAATGTGTAGCCACCAAAACACCCAATGGGAGAGGAATGTTGTTGTGACTTCCCTTGGGAGAAGAGTGGGCAGGTGTCCCAGGGCTGGGAGTCTGACTCCATCTGAAATGGGAGGTGGCGGTGCAGACCGGGAGCTGCTTGAGTAATACCTTCAAGGGCCCCAACCCTGCACTACAAAGGGTACTGGGACAAAAAGCCATCCCTGGCAAAAACATGCAGAAAGGGTGAAGGAGGAGGTGATGAATGTGGACACCAAAAGAGTGGGGTGGAGGCAAAGGAGGAGGAGGAATGATGGGCAATGAGAAAGGCAGCTCAAGGATTTAGGACTTAGACCCAAACCCAGCTCCCTCAGGGCACCCCAAATCTCTGCCAGCCTGGGACCTCCGCTCGCACAGGGCCACATCCCAGAGCCCTGGGGTGCACCCCATAAATGGGGAAGGAGCATTAATGGGGGACTCTGCCAATGCACAGCCAGAGGCTGAAGATAGAGCTCATGCCCGTCAGCTTGGTTTTACAGGAGGCAGGTTTCTGGCAAGGAAACCGGTTGTTTTTTCCTGCAGGATTATATGTTCCTCCACTGTAGTGTGTGGGCTTTGCCACAGGTGGATTTCTCCACGGTTTCTGACAGAGAGCTCTAAACCTTGCTCTGTGAGGGATGAGTGGGGAGCACCGGAGGATGCAGTGGCTCATGAGTCACTTGCTCTGCTCAAGGCAGCGTTATTAATTGGGTGGCCTCGAGGCTGTTTGCAGCAAGGACTTCCATCAATTGCTTCCTCCTCCACTTTATTAAAGATTTTTGTTGGCAATCTGGATGTCAGTATGAGGTCTTGAAACCTCCCTCCTCTCGTGCCCTGCGATAAATCCCCATCCCCCCCTGGGTGACACCTCCAGCCTTGGGCTGTCAGCAGGTTTCATCAGCCCCTGCTGTCTCTGATAAGGTCCTTAATGGCAACATCAAATGAGCCCCAAGATGTCCACGTCCCTTGTCGGTGCTGCCTGATGTCATCTCTCCTGGTCACTGCTCCTCTGCAGAATTCTTGTCGGGTCACCATATCCTTCTCCTGAGCTGTCCTGGGGGCATCCACTGCTTTACCAGGGGCTGGGCTAGGCTGGTCCCATGGCCGGGAGTTATCAGAGGCAGTGGGTCTGGCATCCCCCTCTCCTTTGGGTCAACCCTTGATATTTTACCCTATTTCCACTCAAGTCTAGTTATTCTTCTCTTCAAGCCAGCAATCATTTACTGGATGAGTCACAGAGGAGTACAACTTGGGCAAAAATTAAATCATGGTTTGGCAGAGGATTTATAAGTGCCCCCCACCATCTATTACACAATAGAAGATATTTAGGGAGCAGTCAATATGAATGCTAAAAAAAAAAAAAAAAAAAAAGAAAGAAAAAGCCAAAGTCTCTAGGAAAGATTCCTGACTGCAGAGTGAAGGTGAGGGAAGGAAAACCCCAACCAAATACATTGCAAAAATATTTTAAAATTAATATAAACCAGAAAAAATACTCTAAGTGATGGATGTGGTATAATTGCTGGTAATGCTGCAGAGAAGAGGGAGGTGTTTGGTTGAGCAATGTGTTTGAAGAGAAGCCAGCCATTGCCCCAGCATCACAGGCAGATTAAGAAGCACTTTAGATCCTTTGGGGACAAAGTGTCTGATCATCCACTGTAGGTAATGATTTTGAACCGACCGTCCAACTTCTCTTCATATTTGAATTGGTTGAGAGGGATCTGGCCCAAAATCTGGAAGCTGGGACATGGTGGTGTTTCACTAGTCCTGGATAAGTGGCTTTCTGTCACTGGGAAGAGAGTGGCATCAGGGTCATGCTGCAAAGACCAGAAGGTCATCGATGCCAGTCAGTGTGGCCACCTGGCAAGTATGTTGCGTTAAACAAATGCCAAAGTCAGGTAATTTGGGAAAGGTGCCTATTTAGACATCACATTGTGAGGTGTCCAACCAGCACAGGGACATGTTTTCATCCAGCTGCATGCCCCGTGAACTGGATCTGCAGCTGGCAGCACAAGGAGCATCCAGTTGGGATCTCAAGAGAAGACCAGCAGTGCATGATGTGAGCCAGGAAAGGGACAAAAATCATCAGGGGTCTAGAAAGGGTGTCCAGAGCTGAAGGGGCTGGTGAAATTTAGCACAGAGAACACTGAGTCAGATACAGAGGGACTGACCCAGTGGCCTTCCATGGTCTGTTCCAGCCCATTTTTTGGGATGTGTGCAGGCAGTCGTGCCAGCAAGGCCTGGGGCTCAGGACTCCTCCTGGCCCAGGAGGAGCGGGCACTGGTGTTCCCGAGCCCGATGAACGGGGTCTCTCTGCCAGCCTCACCCTAAGCACAGACCGAAGGGAAAGGGCATCTCAGCCCCCTGAGCAGAGGATCCCTTCCCACACAGGCACCCTGCCTGCCCTGAGCCCCTGCTCCCCCCGAGGCAGCCACTCGCCCGGGCTGCAGGGCCCTGGGGCTGTGATATTGTAAAGAACAAGACATCAGCAATTTCTGTTCCTACTGTTGCTGCTGTCTCTGAGACAGGCAAACTCATTAGCTCTCTCCTGAGGATTTCGAGAGACTGATAAATACTGCTCCCTTGCTCTATGTGATCACCGGGGTGAAGAGGTCCTGGCTGTGGACCAGCTCTGCAGAGCTCTGCGAGCGTCCTGGCTGGCGGGGCAGTGGGCGGCAGATGCGATGCTCCTCCAGCATGCCGGGTGGGATCAACCCTGTGGTTGCTGCTCTGTCTCTGCCCCGAAGAAAGCAATGCCTTCGTGACTGTGCTGCTGCCGCCTCCCACTCCTGCCAACACGGTGGAGAGGAGCAACCTCAAATGAGTAAAGTCCTGTCAGGGTTCATGAGAACAGGCTGGCAGGAGCGAGGACAGGAGGGTGCACACAGAAAGGCTGCAGGACGAGCGTGTATACATCAAATCCATACACTTACACAAATCCCAATTTTGTGAGTTTGTCCATTTGCTTTGTTTTCCAGGTCTGAGTGCTGCAGTTTCATAGCCCCCCGAGAGAAGACATCAAAATGAAAGAGCCCACAGAGGTTCCCTCTCACTGGATCCTCCTGGAGAGGTCCACCACCACCTGGAGATATTCAGGTGGAAGAGGGCCTCCTTGGCCCACAGATCTGTTGTCCTCTGCTCTTCATCCTCTGTGCCTTGTCACCACCCTCCAAAACTGCTGTTCAGCTTCATCTTGGACTTTGACAGCATCTCCCAGTTTGGGTGCCTGACTTTTCTACACCCTGTTACCTCCACAATCCTCGTGGCTTTCCACCACAATCTTTGTCTTTGTCCCTTTGCTTGGGGCAGACACCCCGCTCCCACCATCACCTCTGAGTGGGACCAGGTGATGCTGTGCAGATTTCCTTGCTCCCACCATCTGATCTGGACTACTCTGTCACCTTTGGCACTTGAAGTATGAAAGCTGTGAGCTTGCTCTGGGTTTCCATGGAAGCTGAGGCTGTTTCTGCAGCCTCTTTCTTTACATCACTTCTTGCACTGTTTGCATTTAACTGTGCATGCTGTAGCACACAGGATCGGTAGGAGCCTTGGCAATAGGGCAGGTAGGAAAAGCACAACATGAAGCATCTTATTCAGGTTTGCCTCTGGTGATGGAGTCCATTACAATGTGGTTGTCACTGGGTGGTGGGAGCATCTAAAACCCCAGTCACAGACAGGGCCTCTTTGGGCTGATCCTGGCCAGACCTATAAAGACCTGGGAGCAAATTCTGTCAAACAGCACCAGGAAAGGCTCCTGGACATGTAGTCCTGCCCTACAGGCTTGGCTATTTGCATGCAATGAGCATCCCCTAAGCAGGTCCCAGCCATGGTACTACAGTCTGGGGACTGTTGGCACAGGCTGTTTTGAAGGCCAAGAGAGTTTAAGGCATGGACTTGGGTTGGAGAACAGCTCAGGAAAACCAGTCAAATGTTCACAGGTGTTAGAGCAGCATCAAAGCTGTCCATAGACAATTCCTAGCTGTAAAGTTCAGCTGGAAGCCCCCCATGCTGGTGGCTGAGGGATGCTTACAGTGCTGCCCATGCACCAGTGACGTGGCAGCTCCTGGCAGTAGGGGATGCTCGCCTCTGCCCACGTTGCAAAGGGGTCGGGGAGGATCAGGTGGATGTGCTGGTGCTTTACGCTTTCAGCTGAGGCTGGTGCTGGTTTACACTGGGGGATGTCCCTATGGGCAGGGGCTGGGTGGACTGTGTCCCCCTGCCTTGCTGGGCTGCGGTCCAGGAAGAGGAGCACTGTCCCTGTGGTGGTGTCAGCCCGCAGGGCTTTGCAGGTGGAGGGAGAGGAAGCACCGATAAGAAATGGGGTGGGGGAGAGACTTGGACATGGGTGGGAGTGGAGGAGAGGGGGCTGCAGTCCCTTCTCCCAGGGAAGAGGGGCAGAGGGTGCTGGGGACCGTGGCAGCAGAGGACGGGGATGGCTGTGGGGCTGTCAGGGCTCTGCTCTCTGCTGTTCCCCTTTATCCCAGAGGGCACAGAGCCCCATCCCTTGCTGGGCCTCTCCCAGGCTGCCCCATCGGGCCGTGGGGTGCTGCAGGGTCGCCCCATCCTTGCAGTGTAGCACAGCACGCTGGCAGGAATGGCGGCAGGTTGGTGCTGTCCTCTGCCACTGCCTGCCCATCTCTCCCTGGCCATGTCACCCAGCCTTCACTCCCCACTGCAGCCCCTGCACCCACACAGGGACCAGGGCTGGAGAGGGGACCAAACCAAAATTACCATTAAAGTCTTTAAAAGCTCCTGGGCAAACAGGACCCCGGTTTTCACATGCTGTCCCAAACCAGAGCAGGGGCTGCACATGCCTGGGGAAAGCGGCGCAGCCCTCCTGCCTGCCCAGGCAGCCAGGGCTGGTAGTTTTGGCACTGAACAGGCACAGCATTGGCAACTCTGGCACTGGGAAGGTGGCAGGGCCAGGGGGTGGCAGGGAGGTGGTGGCAGGGAGGTGGCAGGGAGGTGGCAGGGGATGGCATGGAGGTGGTGGCAGTGCAGGGGATGGCAGGGGATGGAAGGGAGGTGGTGGCAGTGCAGGGGATGGCAGGGGATGGCAGGGGATGGCAGGGGATGGCAGGGAGGTGGTGGCAGTGCAGGGGATGGCAGGGGATGGCAGGGGATGGCAGGGAGGTGGTGGCAGTGCAGGGGATGGCAGAGGTGGCAGGGGATGGCAGGGAGGTGGTGGCAGTGCAGGGGATGGCAGGGGATGGCAGGGAGGTGGTGGCAGTATAGGGGATGGCAGAGGTGGCAGGGGATGGCAGGGAGGTGGTGGCAGTGCAGGGGATGGCAGGGGATGGCAGGGAGGTGGTGGCAGTATAGGGGATGGCAGAGGTGGCAGGGGATGGCAGGGAGGTGGTGGCAGTGCAGGGGATGGCAGGGGATGGCAGGGAGGTGGTGGCAGTGCAGGGGATGGCAGGGGATGGCAGGGGATGGCAGGGAGGTGGTGGCAGTGCAGAGGTGGCAGGGGATGGCAGGGAGGTGGTGGCAGTACAGGGGATGGCAGGGGATGGCAGGGAGGTGGTGGCAGTGCAGGGGATGGCGGGGGGTGGCAGGGGATGGCAGGGAGGTGGTGACAGTGCAGAGGTGGCAGGGGATGGCAGGGAGGTGGTGGCAGTGCAGGGGATGGCAGGGGATGGCAGGGAGGTGGTGGCAGTGCAGGGGATGGCAGGGGATGGCAGGGAGGTGGTGGCAGTGCAGGGGATGGCAGGGGATGGCAGGGAGGTGGTGGCAGTGCAGGGGATGGCAGAGGTGGCAGGGGATGGCAGGGAGGTGGTGGCAGTGCAGGGGATGGCAGGGGATGGCAGGGAGGTGGTGGCAGTACAGGGGATGGCAGAGGTGGCAGGGGATGGCAGGGAGGTGGTGGCAGTGCAGGGGATGGCAGGGGATGGCAGGGAGGTGGTGGCAGTACAGGGGATGGCAGGGGATGGCAGGGGATGGCAGGGAGGTGGTGGCAGTGCAGAGGTGGCAGGGGATGGCAGGGAGGTGGTGGCAGTACAGGGGATGGCAGTACAGGGGATGGCAGGGGATGGCAGGGAGGTGGTGGTAGTGCAGGGGATGGCGGGGGGTGGCAGGGGATGGCAGGGAGGTGGTGGCAGTGCAGGGGATGGCAGGGGATGGCAGGGAGGTGGTGGCAGTGCAGGGGATGGCAGGGGATGGCAGGGGATGGCAGGGAGGTGGTGGCAGTGCAGGGGATGGCAGGGGATGGCAGGGAGGTGGTGGCAGTGCAGGGGATGGCAGGGGATGGCAGGGAGGTGGTGGCAGTGCAGGGGATGGCAGGGGATGGCAGGGAGGTGGTGGCAGTGCAGGGGATGGCAGGGGATGGCAGGGAGGTGGTGGCAGTGCAGGGGATGGCAGAGGTGGCAGGGGATGGCAGGGAGGTGGTGGCAGTGCAGGGGATGGCAGGGGATGGCAGGGAGGTGGTGGCAGTACAGGGGATGGCAGAGGTGGCAGGGGATGGCAGGGAGGTGGTGGCAGTGCAGGGGATGGCAGGGGATGGCAGGGAGGTGGTGGCAGTACAGGGGATGGCAGGGGATGGCAGGGGATGGCAGGGAGGTGGTGGCAGTGCAGAGGTGGCAGGGGATGGCAGGGAGGTGGTGGCAGTACAGGGGATGGCAGTACAGGGGATGGCAGGGGATGGCAGGGAGGTGGTGGTAGTGCAGGGGATGGCGGGGGGTGGCAGGGGATGGCAGGGAGGTGGTGGCAGTGCAGGGGATGGCAGGGGATGGCAGGGAGGTGGTGGCAGTGCAGGGGATGGCAGGGGATGGCAGGGGATGGCAGGGAGGTGGTGGCAGTGCAGGGGATGGCAGGGGATGGCAGGGAGGTGGTGGCAGTGCAGGGGATGGCAGGGGATGGCAGGGAGGTGGTGGCAGTGCAGGGGATGGCAGGGGATGGCAGGGAGGTGGTGGCAGTGCAGGGGATGGCAGGGGATGGCAGTGCTGCCTTTTGGCCAGGAGGTGCCTCCCGCGCTCCACGCTTGGTGCCGTGCCCGCTGCCACCGCGGTGTCCCCAGGACAGCCTGGCCGCCCGCTTGCTCAGAGCAGAGGGAATAGTTTTGCAGGCGCATTCATTTATTCTGTTCACCTCCCAGCTAGGCTGGCAGGGCGAGCAGCAGCAGCGGGAGCAGCGGGGAAGGGCTGCCCTCCCTGGGCTCGCTGAGTTAGCAGAGCAATTGCCAGCCTTGCAGAGATGCCGGCAGCTTGGAAGGGCCACGACTTACCAGAGAGGTGCTGGAGAAGTGCAGGGCATCACCCGGACACACACACCCCTCTGCACCTGAAACTGTCCCCCACGGCCCTCGCTGACCCACCGGCCCAGAGCTGGCAGGTTTGGTCATTTCTCCTCTCGCTACATCTGCAACCCCGGGACGGGGCACGTGCTCCTGCTGCCACCGTCCTCCTGGCTCATCTGCCAGTTGTGCAAATTTCGGGGCAGGGAGGAAATCTGCTCCAGGAGCTGGGCTTTGCACGGCCCCACCGTGGGGACCACTGCCCCTCTGCAAGAGGGGCTGACACTGTGTGTGGCATGTGTGACGTTGTCTTTCCATGTAGCCCACCATCCGAGCATGGAAGGGGCTTCAGGACATCATCCCAGCAACGCAGGTGGCTCTGACACACCCCAGGGTCCATGTCACTTTGCCGGGGGCTCAGCCCAGCAGCCCCACCACAGCCATTCACAGGCTCAGACCATTCTCCAGTCTCGCCTCTCTGTTCCCCCCAGGATAAAATGCTCTAGGGGTACCCAGGACACCCCATTGCCAGGGTATTTTGCTCTGGGGTTGTGCCCACACAGGGGGATGCAGTAGAAGGGGGGCATTTTGCAGTCCAGACTCTCTCCCTGACCACTGCCATCCCCTTGGCCACTCCTTACCTGCCCGGACATGCTGGGGCTTGTTCCAGCCCACCAGCTGGGATGGGAGCCGGACGAAGAGGCGGCCAAGGGGCCTGTCACCGACACACTCAGCTCCTGCTGCTGCCTCCATGGCCCTGAAAAAAACCACCCTGCAGTGCTCTGCAGCTTGCTTTCTGCTGGGACCTGGCCTTGACCCCACTCAGCAAAGGCCTGGTGACACTGGAGCTGAGTCAAGGGCAGCTGGCTGCAGTGTTGGGGACAGGGTGCGGGGGTGGCTGGGATGGGGCTGCGAGAACTCCCCATCCCAGTCCAGACCAGTTTGGCAGGTTGCCTTCTCCTGACTGTGCTCCTGAAGCAGCTCCAGGGCAGCAGACCCCTGGGGGAACAGGGTGCACAGTGCAGGGTCCCCGGTGCAGAGTGGTTTATGCACCATGGGGATGCTGAGCAGGGTCCTTACCCAGGGCAGTGCTGTCCTGGTGGGGAGGGGACTCGGGTTTTGGGAGTCACAAGCTGAAGGATTTGCTAGGAAGCTGCTTTCAGAGCAGCCCCAAGAGCTGCCCAGTATGTCCCATGAAGCCAGGAGAGCCATCAAGGCTGTTCCCCCACAGACCCGGCACATACCTGGCCATGTTGCACAGTCCCTGGAGATGCTTGTAGCCTGAGCTGTGCATCGCTGGCATGGCTGTAGGTCACAAGCCCCCCTAAAATGGGGGCAGTGGGGACAAATATCAGGGCACCCCCAGCATTTCATGCTGGGCAAGAGATGGCCTTGGGAAGTGGAGGCTGGAGCATGGCTTGGTCCCGCGCACCCAAGGCACTCAGCATGACCCCCTGGGGGGGGAACAGGCTCCTGGCTTGGGGAAGAGCCATTCCCAGGCTTGGGACCCTCCAGCATTCCCCACAGTGGAGCTGGGCATGGTATTTTGTGATGGAGCATCGCTGCGCTGGCAGTGAGCCCAGCACATCTCACTCAGGGACTCAGCCTGATCCTGCCTGCAGAAGGGCACATGATGTTAGCCTCAGCAGGAGACTTGTGCACTGTCCCCTTGCCGTGGGCAGAGATTTTGGGCTGTGGGGCCGGTGACATGAGGCAGGAGCATCCCTCCAAGATGTCTTATGCCCTCTGACTTATTTTCCTCCCTGGCCTTTCAAACAAGCCAAAGTTAAGAGCAATTGAATTTTGTTTATTTTTTTTTTTCCATCAGGCTCCCTTCCTGGGAGTAGTCCAATTAGTGATAACGAGCTGGATGGTAATTACAGCACAGGGCCACAGGAGGATTGATTGCTGGTGACCAGGCTGTTGCGGTCCGTGGCCCCCCCCGGCTGGCTGCCGAGGGGCCAATTAGTGGGTTTGCAACCAATGATGCTTTGCTGAGGATTTTGCATCAGCTTCTTGGCTGGAGCCAGGGCTGGTGGCACTGGGGGGTGTGTGTGTGTGTGACTGTCCCCGCATCTCCTCGGCCATCGCACAGCTGGGAGAGACCTGCACGCAGGACCCCAGTCCCTCTTTCCAGACACACCCCCGCCCAAAATAATTAACTCCTTTCCAACACCCCCCCAGCCCTGCATGGGGGCACTGGTGGCTCTGGGACCCTCTGTCCTCTTTGCAGAGGGACGTGTGTTTGGGCAGCTGTGCCTCCCTGTCCCCCGGTGCCTGCTATGGCCAGGCAGAGACTCTCCTGGGGACCCCTAAGCCCTCCCCTGGTGCTGGGGAGTTTTTGCTCCAGCTCCCCATGCTCAGGGCAGCTGCAGACTTCGTGCAGCTTCCCTGGGTCCGTGGGGCAGCTGCCTGGTACGAAGAACAGCAGCCAAGTCCGGACTTTTCAGAGGTCTGTAAAAATCAGAGCTACCCTCACCCAAAACCAGCCCCAGGGCTGGGACATTTTTAGGGGCTGAAAATGCCATGGTGAAATGAGAAAACCTGTTCCAGTGGCACCTCAAGCACCCACTGCTGGCAGTCTGGGCTTGGGTGGTGTTTCCAAAAGGGACATTTTGTGCTGCAGATCCCAAGAAGGGTTGTATACTACAGCCATGTAAGGATGTGCCACTGAATAGTGTTAATTTAGCTGGGATTAAAATATACATTAATTTTGAGTAGCCTGAGGCTGGGGCATGGACAATGGTGGGAAGGAATGGTGCAGGTTCTGGGCTGGTACAGGCAGGGGGTGAACAGGCAGGAGGATGGGTGGGAGCTGGGGTCTGTGCCCAACCCGGGGCCCTGAGCAGCCAGTGCTGCACTTGCCAGGGGCAGTATGGGCTGAAACCTTTTAATTTGTGCATGCTCATCCAGCTCTTTCATGCCATCCCACAGACAGGTCTGCGTATTGCTGCCACACTCGAGGAATTTGCACCAGCACTGCTCAGGGAGCTGCAGCCAAACCAGCGTCCCCATCTCGAGGTGCTGTGGTGGTTCAGGGGTGCTGGCCTCGCACTAAAGGCTTTGCAACTCTGCAACCAGCTCCGGAGGGAGCAGAGACCTCCACGCATGGCCGGGGCTGGGTACCTTTGCAGAGGCCGGTGGGCAGCGCAGGTCTCCGTGCCCCATCTCCAAACAGCTCTGCTGGCAGGCACCTACCCCCGCCAGCACTCACAGGGTTAAACTGTTGTTTGCTTTGGACACTTCACCCGAAGGAGAGATTAAAAATTAGCAAGTGAGCTATTGCTAATAGCTGGAAGTGTCCTGAGGCTAATTACTCAGCTGCGATGCATCTACCTGTTGCTCTCACGGCTACTTTGTAGGTAAACAAGAGAAAGTGCCTCTTTCCTTGGGGCTCCTCGGTGGACAAACTGGAGCTGCCTCAGCCAGGAGCAAGTGGGAAATCACAAGCTGGGAGCAGCTCAGTGTCACAGGCAGAGCTCCAGTGACAGGGACACCCCCAGCCCCCTGCTATCACAGCCCCCTGCATGGGCTGCTCTGGGGGCTGTTTGCAGAGGGGACCCTGCGGGGCTTGGCTGGGCCGAGCTGCAGCAGGGTGGTCTTTGCCGCTGGTGGCCCTTGCACTGAGCCGCCACGTGTCACCTGCGTGAGGGCAGACCAAAGCATCTGCTTCGTTAGCAATCAGGGCTCTTCTCCACCTTCGCACGGTGCCGGGGCAAATGCTGTCCCCCAAACTCACCAGCAGCCAGGACTCCCTAACTAGTCAGGACTTGCACCACCAGCACTGTTTTATCATTGATTTGACATCTGCAGTGGGCAGAGAGTAGATCCCTCACTTCACAAAGCCCAATCCTGCTCACAGCCAAGTCAGTGGCAGTTTTCTCTGTGAAATCATGAGTACTGGGGCCACAGGGTCTAAAATGCTGCTAGTGACATCAGAGAGCTACCACAATGTAACACTTCCCAGTGATATCTCGGAAAACAGGAGTGCATTGGCCAAAGGGACAGTTGCCCAGCACTCATCAGGACTGGCCCATTGGTTTCATGTGAATAATCTATCGCCTTGTCAGCATTAGGCATCTGGTCTAGGTTCACTTTCTAGTCACTGGAGAGAGACGGACATTTCTGGGGGATAATTCATTGCACTTAACTTCACACCTATTCTAGGATGGGATAAATTATTTTCTGGCGGTGCCTACCTCTCTCAACATCTGACTGGTCTTTATCAGCTTGTGAGATATTGAGTCCTGCCAACTTCCCCAGCAGTCTGAAGATCCCTTCCTGGATCTGCTTCATCTTTATGCCATAAATGAGGGGGTTGAGCATAGGAGGGACTGTCAAATAGAAATCAGCCACCAGGACTTGGACATGAGGTGCCAAGCCGAAAGAGAACATCTGCAGGTACATGGAGAGAAGGCCACCTACTTAAAACAGCAGGATGATGGAAACATGGGACCCGCAGGTCCTGAGGGCCTTGAGACGAGCCTCTTGGGACGGCAGCCTCATCACAGACCTGAGGATCATGCCATAGGAGAAGGTGATGAAGACAGAGTCTGTCCCCACCAATAGTGTTGCCACAACGAGGCTGTAGAGATCGCTGACAGATAGGTCGGCACAGGCCAGCTCCACCACGGCCATGTGCTCACAGTAGGAATGAGGGATGACTCTGGTTTTGCAGTAGGGTAAGCTGGTGAGGAGGCACATCAAAGGTGTCATGACACTGGCTGCCCTGGCCAGAGACAGCAGTCCTATCTGGATGGTCCTTGAGCTCGTTAGGGTGGTGGTGTATCTCAGAGGTTTGCAGATGGCTATATAGCGGACAAAGGACATTGCCAGGAGCACCCCTGACTCCACTGCAGTGAAAGTGTGGATGAAGAACATCTGGATGAAGCAGGCCTCAAAACCAATCTTTCTTTAGTCCAACCAGAATACACCCAACATTTTAGGAACTACAGCAGTTGAGAAGATGAGGTCGATGACAGCCAACATGGAAATGAAATAGTACATAGGCTCATGGAGGCTTTTGTCCAGCCTCACAGCAAGAAGGACCATGCTATTTCCCAGCAAGGTCATGATGTACATAAAGCAGAATGGGATGGAAATCCACATGTGGAGACCTTCCAGGCCAGGGATGCCCGTCAGGAGAAAAGGCAAAGAGTTGGTGTTGGATCGGTTGTTGGTTGACATGGCGCAGGTGGGCCAAGCCACATCCTTGTTCTCATCTTTAGTTCCCTGTAACAGTGATAGAAAGGTTGGGATTTTGCTGCCATCAGTTTGATCATAAAACTGTGCACACTGCAGTTCTTAAGCATCACACAATTTTGTTGTATTTATTTGGGGAAAAACTTTCAGAACCCATTATCTATGGTCAGACTTTTAAATGGATGTTGTGGTCAGTGCTTTCCAGAGGACACATCACTGGAGAATCCTGGCTGTCCTATTGCTTGCATGGGGCCACCTATCCTTCTGCTTCTCCTTCCAGCCCCTCTGATTTACCTCTAGCTTTTGCCTTACACACATCTGTCTAAAGGCTGGCACCACGGTGTCCTGCCCTGTCATGGCTTCCAGCCACTATCGCCACTATCAGTGAACAGAAGTGAGGCAAAGTGACCCCAGGCTCTTTAGCCCTTGCCCAGCCTTCATGAACAGTTCAATGGCAGGACTTAAGGACTTGCTGCAAGGACTTGGAAGCAAGTCCTCCCTCCCTGTGCCCTGCTCAGAGAGAGGACCGGGCATATGGGTCCAGATCGCACAAGTTCCATCCTGTTGCTACTTTGGGTCATGCAGAAGCTGCACCTAGACGATGTGTCCATGGTGAAACTGGGCTGAGAGAAAATGCAGCCAGAAAAATAATGTTCCGAGCTGTCACCTGACACTAAGGGGACACAAGCATCATTGACAGCCTCTAGCTGCTAGCCACAGTCAAGGAGGGTAGAATTAAATTGGTACTACCCCTCCTCCACACTCATCTATCCATGAGACTGAAGGCCAAACTAATGCAGAATGCTGTCCTGTCAAAAACAGTGGAGGTACACCTGTTTTTTCCTCTCTGGAGCCCAATAACATGGGATTTGTTAAAGTATGATTTCCTGAAAGAAATTGCACTATTGCAGGCTTGTGGGCATCCAGAGATGGAGAACCTCCATCCCTTGATTTTTGCCTCAAGTGCTAATCATCCTCACGGTTATAACCATGTGCTTTTCTTCCCGTTTGACATTGCCTGTCTACTCCTCCCAGCCACAGCATCCTCCTCTACCTTCATATGCTTGGCCAGAGAACCCTTTATGGCAGAGCACCTTCACTGCATGAAGGTATGTACTTCCCATGACCAAGGAGTTATTCTTAATAAATTAAAGACCTGGAGCACTGCAAGTTTCTCCTCTCCACTCACCTGTTCCACTAGCTGTCTTATTGAGAGGGGTTTTTTTTGCATATCTCCAAGATTTCAACACTTTTTTGAAAAAATATAACCTCTTCCATTTCCCTTTTATTTATGCATCCAAAATTGCACTAGCCCTCTGGGTCCCAGTGTTACCCTCTCACTGTGCTGTCAGCTACTTTCCAGAGCCTCTGTTCTCCAGGATACAGTGCTCCACTCTGAAAACCTGCCTGACTTTCCTCAGCTTATTGCAGGTGGTTCCTTTGAACGACCAAGTCTGCCAAGCTCTCTAGACTGCTCTGTGGGACTTGCCTTTCCCTGGCATTATTTGAGACACAATTTGTGCTGATTTTGGGACAACTGATGAAAGTTGTACAGAATACCTTCTAGTCTAGAGCCAGCCACTGTGGCACCCCTGCAAAAACACAAACTTTTTGTGATGATGGTTCTGACAGCTTCATTTTGAGGTCTCTTAATCATCCAGTTCTTCATCCACTTTGCTGATGCTTCACAGATGTTGCATTGTGTCAGCTGCTCACCCGAAAGCAGTGTGGTGGAGGCACATTTCTTTTAGATAACTCTGTGTACAGTACTCAAACACACACACACATGCACACGTTGATTAACTAAACTTGCTATCTCATCAGAAAATGAAATCAGGTTTGTTTGACAAGAGCTGTTTCCTGCAAAGCCACGTTGATTGCCATAATTTAATTTGATTCCAATCCTTTAATTCTTTATTGACCAAATCTCCTGTTAACTTCTTGAGCATTCTGCTGGGCATTGACGTCAGGCTAAGCGATCTGCAGCTAATCACATCATCATACTTTCTCACTAAAGTAATGGCCTGAGGAAGCATCTGCAATCACCGCAGCATGCCAGGACTCATAAAAGTTTGGCAGAACAGACCAAAGACCTCCTTGGTCAACTCAGAGATGCTTTTTCCCTTGTGCAAATTACCCAGACCTTCTGCTGTATTTGTTTTCTGTTCTTAGCAGAAGCTGTTTAACATCCTTCTCAGCTACCAATCAATTAAATTACATTAAAAAATAAAGTTCTCTGATTGCCTTTCTCTCAGGTAGGCATAGACCTCTCTTCTCCATGTAGAGGGGCAGATGCCTTCGTCTGCTTTTGTCTGATTTCTCTGCTTAACAGCTTCTAACTCCCAGCAGATCCTGACAAGCTCCCGAATTTCACTTTGTCCATGATGCTTTAGCTGTAGCTTTCAGTACTCCAGTCACTTCCCTAACCACAGCCATCCTTTTCTACAAGCATGCAGGGTAGCAGGCTTGGCCATTAGCTGAACTCATTCAAAACCTCTCCTAACTTACTCTACAGTTTCCTTGTCTAAATTCCCTCTGCCTTTGAGCTCTCTTAGCTTTGGGAAAAAGGAATTTTAATGAAAAATCAGAATTGCAGGCTGAAATGCATTGAGATCACTGTCACTGGTTCCTAGGCACCACCAACTTTTTTTCCTGTAGTTTAGTTCCTCTTTACTCCTCACAGTTAATTAGCGCTGGACACAGAACCCCTTGATTGAAGGAATGGTCCCTGCGCTCTGCTGTGACATTTTGTCTGCTTTGTCACACCTTCCAGACTGAGGTCTCCCCACCTCAACCCTCGCACCCCTTTCCTTCTCATCACAGACACCTCGGCGGCAGCAGGGATTGCCCACTGCAGCATAATGCATCCTTCAAACACACTTTCCTATGGAGATAAAACAAGGTTATTTCAGGACGGGGCACAAAGGCGAGTGCTGCCTGGCCTGGCTGCTAGCACTGTGTTTGGGACACGTGTTCACATCGAAGGCAAAGCTCCAGCTCTGGACCGTGCCCTGACCGATGAGCATGTAGGTGGTCCGGTGTGTGCCTCTGGGGCACTCGCTCCTCCTCCACAAATTGCACCATGGATGCAGGATACATCCCCAAAATAATGCTTTGTCCCGCAGCTGGGTCGGGATTCTGGGCCAGTGGGCTGCCTGCCTCCTTCACCTCTCCACCCGACCCCGACCGAGCTGCATGTGTGACATAATCCAGCCTATTTCACCAAATTGTGCCCATCAGTGAGAACCCCTGGCTGTGTGCCTACAGCTTTCTATTCAGATGCCTGCTGTTGTATGCAAGGGATTAAGAACATTATCCGTGGTTGAAAATCTAGTTTGTTTCACAGAAAATGTGTATTTAGCTAATTATTGATTAATTTATACAAACAGAAACAAGGCAACTCTCTTGCAGCAAACAATTTCTGGTTTTGGTTAAAAGGTTTGGTATTTATTTGTTTACTTTTTTAAACTGAAGTCCTATTTTTACCTAAAAAATACTTAAAAAATCAGAATTCTGCAGCCTTGGGTCTGCAGTTTCATTTAATAAGAAACTTTAAAATTTTGAAAAACTACTTGAAATAAATTTTTTCCAGCAGTTGCCTTTTTTCCTAACGAACGGACTCACACTGTGAATGCATACAGGGCAGATGCTGAAGTCCCACCAGCCACCCGTCCTTAGGCACCCGGAGCAGCCTGCCATGCCCTGACTCATGCCAGTCCTCCCGTACAGCCACCCACCTTGCCCTCTGCTTGCAGAGAGCTGCCACCCTTGGGGACACTCACGCCGAGAAATAAACATCTCCTGTGTGCGGGAGGGCAGAGCTGCACGGCTGTGCATAAATCACCCCAGGCAATGCTGCTGGGAGCCTCCTGGATGGAGATTCCCAAGAGCAGGACTCCTCTCCAGGCATCTTTTGTAATAACCTCAGCGAGGGGGCTGGACGGTAACAGCCTCAGTCCCAAGTCGATTCTCTCTCATCTAATTTCTTTTACAAATGGCAGGTGCTAGGAGATGACCAAGGGAGACATGAATAGGCTGTGCAAGTAGTCTCCAGCAGAATGAAAGACCTTGTGTTTCTGCTTGGAGCAATGCAAGTGCAGTTTCATTTCTGGCTCTGCTGAACGAGTAGCTGGAAGTCTCTACTGGCTCTCAGTGCAAAGGGCCATGCCACGGCATGAGCTGTCCTCGCCCCCAACAGACCCCCTCCCCAAGCCCCAGGCAGCATAAGGCTGAAATGTGCAAATTCAGGATAGCAAAAAATGCAAATTCAGGATAGCAGAAACATTCTGTCAACTGTTTTTTCAAGATGTCAGGGAAGAGTGCAGCAGAAAATCGGGTAAACACCACAAAGACAGGAAAAAATATTTTTGACATGAGGAATGACACATTCAAACCAGTTTTGAAACTGAATGTCTTTCAGTGAGTTTAATTTTTAAATTAATGTAGAAGTGAGGACTAAACATGACATTTTGGGTGGGATTCATCTAAACAAACACAGGTGGCAGTTGTAGACATGGTATCAGTCTATGACTGGAGCTAGTCCTCCAGATTGCCTTCATATCCATGGAGACAGACAGTGACTTTACAGCAGCATTCATCCCAACCTGAAGCTGATATCTGAAATAGGTCAGAGGAATTATGCTGCACCTGCCTTTTTCATTGCCATGACTGTAAGGGAGATGGTGATGACCGTGTGGACCTCTGCCCTGAATGTGTCTGAGAAGGATGAGAGTTGTCCCACTCCTTTGCTGTCGGAGGAGACATGCCACCTCTGTATGCTTTTATTCTGAATCCTTGTGTTAATGGAGACAGTCCCTCAACTTCATCCCTCTGCTCCTCCTCCACCCTCAGACCCAAGTGGCATCAAGGCTCCTCTCTCTGGATGAAACTCTCCCCCCCAAAGCAGAGGACCATGAGCACTGCTGAGACACAGCCATTCACCTCTGCTGAATTATCTCTATTTCATCACTTGCGTATCTTAAACATCCTAATGGGAGCTGTCACATAACCCTGGCAAAACACCCTGGGCAAATGCTCACCAGCCTGCTGCTTTTGTCCCAAAACATTGACTCTTTGTACTTTAGGTGTTACCAGAAGACTTCAGCCTGACCCCAGGAGGAGCATCCCTGCAGAGTGGGTGCAGAGCATCCATCCCTCTGTCACTGGAGCATCTTCTATTTCTGAGGAGCAGGAACCCTTGTGGGTGGCTGAACCTCTGAACCTGCTGAACCTCTTAGTACTGAAGAAAGGCAAGGTATGGGAATACGAGTTGTTGGTGTTGGTACTTTGGATAGTTGCTGTTGATGTGTATCGTCATGTTGACTGAAACTGCACCTCTCCCAGGGAGCCTCCAGTACCCGTTCAAAATAATGCCTGCAGAGTATCTCCTTATCCCAGGTCAGAGCTGGACTTTCCCTCTGCTGATGCTAAGCTGTAGAGCCTCAGAAGGACTCCTTGTGCCTGCAGTTTCCAGATAAAACCTGCCATTTTGGAGGGACCTGACTTGTCTGGGTCATTCCCAGCTGGATCCCAGCTTCCAGAACAGGAGGGCCCTTGTACCTGGGGAAGTCTCAGCATGGTTTGGTGCTGCAGCCCCCAGACAGAGCCTGTGAATCCTGATAGGACATAGCTGGATGGCTCAGAAAAGTCTGGGATGCAGCTGGTCTACTGGCAGCAAGAGTTAGTCAGGCCTCAGGACCTACAGCATGCTGTCCTTCAGGCCTCCAAGACATGCTCGATTTAGTTATTCGCAGACTTATGGCCATTACAACAAGCAGACACAGGATTGATAAGTACCCCCAAGCACATTCAGTGTTTATTTCCACCACTACAAGGTGTGGGCACCTAGATACAGTGATAAACACCACTGTGCATCTCCCCACTTTGGTTTCCTCACCCAGCTGGTGTGAACTGTCAGATGGACAGAATGCTTAGAAGAGCTCAGTTTTGAAGATGTTCAGTTTTCATCATCACCCAGAAATGCAGAAAAGGTGGTCTGTGCTCACTGAGGGACAGCCTTCTGTGCAAGAGAAGCCCAGAGAGGAGACCCTGGCTGCAGCACCTGCAATGTGTGGCAGTCTCCTATTGCTAGTCCTGATAGTCCATCAGGGGCTAAAGAAGACACCATAGAAGAAATTTCCGCATTTGGAATAGAATCTGTGTATTGACACAAATATACCTGGAGCCCTGAAATCTTGCTTTAAATTATCACAGGGTTGTTCATGGCATTGGGAACATCTCAAAACTCAAAGGTGGCTGCTTACTTCTCTGTAACACCTGGAAAGAAGGAAGGGAAATAGTACCTGATATTTGCTCATGCTCTCAGTCCCAAATAACTCTCATCACAGAGCAGGGTCTCATGTGGTCATTAAAGCCAACAAGTCCTCCCTCCTTTCATTGCTTCTGTTTACCATGTGCATTCAGTGGGAATGAAATTGCTGCTGTCTTTGCATAGATGAATACACCTGGAAAACCACTGACTACTGTGTCAGGCATGAACCTTCCTGGAAAATAGCATTTTGCGCACTGCCTGACGAATCTGCTTGGTCCTCATGCTGTAAACGATGGGGTTCAGCATGGTGGGGAGGGTCAGGTAGAGATCAGCCAACAGGACCTGTACATGCATGGATATGCCGCTGCCAAACTGCTGTGCATAGATGGAGACTGTCCCGGGGATTTAATACAGCAGCATCACGCAGATATGACACCCGCAGGTGCTGAAGGCCTTCCAGCATGATTTCTTCCCCAGGACAGTTTTAAGGATCATCCCATAGGACACAGCAATGAAAGCCATGTCCATCCCTACTATAAGAGAGGACCCAGCCACACTGTAAAGCCCACTGGGTCTGGGGTCTGTGCACGCCAGCTTCGCCACGGCCATGTGCTCGCAGTACGAATGGGGAACCACACGGGAACGGCAATAGGGGAGGTTTGTCACCATCCCTGTCAAGGGCACCATGAAAAGCAGAGCTCTCACCACAATGGCCAGGCCTATTTGGGCAATTTTTTGACGATTCAGGATGGCTTGGTACCTGAGGGGGTGACAAATTGCAATGTAGCGGTCAACAGCCATGGCCAGGAGCACTCCCGACTCCCCTGATGTTGTGGAGTGAACAAGGAACATCTGAACGAAACAGGCCATGTAACCTATCTCAGTGGAGTTCAGCCAGAATATGCTCAGCATCTTGGGGATGATGGATGTCACCATCACCACATCGATGACCGCCAGCATGCCCAGGAAGCAGTGGATGGGGTCACGCAGGGACCTGTCCACCCCAATGACAAGCAAAACTATACCATTTCCTACCAAGGCAATGATATAGCCTGAGCAGAAAAGGATGCCCAGACAAGTGGGGAAAGCTTCCAGGCTGGGGACACCCACAAGGATGAAAGAGGAGGAGCTGCGGCTGGGGTGGTTGAAGGGATCAGAAGCCATGCAGGAGAATCTTGCTTTTGTGCTTAAAAAAAGGAGCCCGGTTTTGAGCCCTGAGCTGTCCAGAACTACGGGGGATAAGGTGGGGTCCCTGCATCAGTGAAAGAGCCAAATCAGGGATCCACATCATTATTATGATGTGTGAGATGGGAGCGCTACAGCATAACATGACCAGGTAGGGGGAATGGATCAGAAATGCTGAATAAATGGGGCTGTTATAGCTTGAAAGTTCCTATAAGGTGAAGAAGTTCATGTTTCAAGTTGTGCCACTAGGGATAACCAAGGGACTTCTACAGTTCATTGCTTGTGAAAGGCTTGTTTCTTTGTTGATTGCTCACCACTTCTCAGCTGACATCTTGAAATAAGCTGGAAGAGGAGAGAAAAAGGTTAGCATCCAGCTTCCTTCAGACAGAGCTTTTGCCTGAGCAGCCCTGGCTTCCCTGCAATGGCCCAATGTAGGAAGTTCCTCCAAGTTTGTAGGGCAAAAAGTGGTATCAGAAAGTGCTCTGGGACATTAAGTGAGGTCATGAAATTGCCTTTTGCTGCTCTGTCTTTATTCTGTCATTCACCCATGAGAGAAGCCTGCAAAACTAGGTGGTAGTCAGAGGAGAAAATTAATTTCTGAGGTTTTATTCTGACAGGAGAAGCTTGGACATGATACGAAACCTCCAGAGAACAATCCTGCAGAGACAAGAGGAAGAGTCTGGGTACAGTGGGCAGGATCTACACATTCATTTGTGCCAAAACTTTGCTACTGCTTCTGCCGCTTCTCCCCAACAATGGCAAAGACCAGGCAGGTGATGACCACACCAGATCCCTGCCTGTTAAAACAAATTGCCTGGATGATCATCCACTGATAGCTCTTTACCAAGCAGCAAGCTGTGGGGTGACTCATAATACCCATGCTAGTAACAACATGGAGTAAAATTCACCTGTCTACAGCTCTGCTACAGCATCTTTTAGGCCAACATTTAATGTTAGACATGGCCAGTGTGGCAGTAGTGAGAGGCAGAAGCTAGACAAGTTCAGAATAGAAATAAAGAAGATATTGGGAGACACTAAGGAAACACAACACTTGAAGTTTTAAAATAGAGAGCAGACTTTCATAGGCTTTGAACCCTCCAGTTGAACTACAGCTTAGCCGCAAGTTTGGGGTTGCTGCAGGAGCTGCTGGCTGAAAAGGCGGGTCAGGACAGAAGTGCTTATCTTCTGGTCTAAATGTCTGTGAATTAGGACATTTTAGAGGCTGAAACAGGATCAAAATTACTTTTTAATTATTGCACATGATTGCACTGCACTGACCCTCTGCATCCCCATAACCAGCAGCTGCAGGAGTGAGGTGTGACTCCGGATTTGAGCAGTGAGATTAACCTGTGGCTGCTTTCACCACCTCACACTCCCAAGCAGACCCACGTACTGCCAGTGACACAGACCAGCCCCTGCTGCAAAACAGAGCTGTGCACCCTTGGATGGCACAAGCCCCAGTTTAACACAACAGATCTAAATGTCTTCATGAGGGTCCCTCCACAAAGACTCGGGGTACGGTTCAGCTGCCTAAACACAGGTGCCTCGAGCCATCTGAGACCCCCCGGTGCGTCCCACTTGGCTTCTACTTCCTTTACACCCAGCAGGGTGCAGGCCCCTGCAAACCCCGGGTGATGGTCTGCCTCTCCCACATGGATGCCTTGGGTAGCTGGGAGCATCTCAGGTGGCTGGAGACATCCCAGTAAGGGGCAGTGGAATGACACCCTGAGGGTCTGAGACCCTGTTGCAGTCAGAGAAGAGCTCGAGCATGGAGCCGACAGATTAACTGACTCCCTAAATGTAGGGCTCTGCCCTAGGGTGAGAGGAGTTACTCTCTAGGATCCACTGACCGTAGGGGCTGGGTCTCCACTGGCTGTAGTCAGTGCCTGGACACCAAGCAGTCATGCACACAAGCATGCATGGACACCTACCTCCAGGCACTTACGTGTGTCTGAATCCAGAGCTGCATCCCCAGGTGCCTAGATCCAAGGCAAGAGTATATTTGCTTCCAGGAGCTCTCTTCCGCAGCCAATGTCTGACACAATATTATTATCAGTATTGCAGCAGTACTGAAGAACCCTGATCACAGTGACTTCTTGTCCTTGGAGATGGAAAAACATAGCACAGAAGAGCTTTGCAGCCTAAGCAAAGGCTTCTCATCCCAGTCTGCCAAGAAGGATAAGCCCAGGTATCTGTCTCACCTGTAGGACTATCACCCGGAGGGTTGCAGCAGTACATCTCTGTGTATCTCTAAGTGCAGCAAAGCTGGGGTATTAATCCATGCTCTGGAAATGCCCTAAGGGACAGCAGATGTAGGATGCAGAGGTTAGGTTGTCTGTCCTGTGAGAAATTGGAAATTTTCAAGACTGCTTCAGTTTCTTTCATTAGCTCTCCCTTGTAGTGTCATACCATTGGGGTCTCAGGGTTATGGCTGTCTCCAGAGGCTGCTGGGTGCAAAATGTAAACTAAGAAGTCCATCTGAAGTGGAGAAAAATCCTTTTGGTTTTGCCAGAGAGAGCAAGATGGTTTGGAAACTCTGGCTTTCCACTCTTCTCTCCACTCAGAACCATTACAAAAAACTTTTATGTTTGTTGAATCCCTGAAAAGAGTTTGTGCAAGAATCAACACAGGGAGGTAGGATCTCAGAGCAGGTCCTGAGCCTTGGCTGCATCACGCAGTACATAGGTGAGGAACAATGCCTACTGATCATGCATAAGGAAACCACACATCATGGCAAACCTCCAGCAGGTGTAAGGCCTGCCTTTAAGGATCATTAGCAGGATACCAGCTCATTAGGGAATAAATCCATAATCTTCCCTAATTTTTCAGTTTATTTTCCAAAAAAAGATTTTGCGGAAGTACAGACAAGAACCTATGTGTGAGCAGAAGTGCAGTACAAGAGGAACACCATTCTGAAGTGGAGCTTGTCCTTTATTTTTCTGCAAGCCATATAAAGTTATTTTACCTGATACAAGGCAAGCAGGTATATTTATTTTATAGTGGTGACTGGGCTGTGTCAGGGCCAAGCGTGGCACTGAGGGGAGAGGTGGAACTGCCCTGGAGAGCTTCCATCCCTGCTCTGTCCCACTGAGACCCTCTTCTGTCCTGTCCTGTCTTTTCTGTGTCCACTCTCAATGCTTCCTGCCCCCCTCCAAATCTTGGTGAATGGCACAGGATTTGTTCAGTGCAGGGAGGGGCTCAGCAATGAGGGACGTGTGAGATGGGGAGGAGATGAAGACACGGTCATTTGTGATGTGCAGAGAATGTAATTCCTAGAGATTTTGTTGGAAAGGGGAGGTTTTCCTAAAGCGGTCCCTGCCCTAAGAGAGCTTTCTTCTGTGTCCTGTCTCCAACTCTGCACTTTCCCAGAGGACTGTGTGTGTATGCTCAGGGTGTGAGATGGAGATGCAGCCTCCAACGCATCTCTGTTTCCTTCAGTCCTGCTTGATGTTTGCTGGTGGTTGCACACTGATGTACGTACCCACCCTGGTCTCTCTGGGTGCTGGCACCCTGGGCTCGTGGGCCCCTATGGTCCATGCTCCCCACTCCAGCAGCTGGTGCTCAGCCCTCGGTGCTCATACATGCACACAGATTAGGGGACTCTCACCCAGGGATGTTGTTAGAAATGGAGTTTAATGAGAAAACGGGGCAGCCTGCGCTGATCAGGCACCAGGCATGGACTGACAGCATGTTGACCAACAGCCTGTTTACATGTGACTGGACCCTTTCATCCCCTTCTCTCTTCTGTTTTCCCACACTTCTTTGCTTCCCAATCCAACCTGATCCCTCCCATTCCCAGCCTTTTGTTCCTCCCCTAAACATCCCACAGTGAGTGCCGCCCAGTGCCAAAGTGCTCTTCCTGGCATTCTGTATTGATTGTCCCACCACCCTGCAGGCAGTACCCCGTGTCAGTTTGTGAGGACAAAAAAAACCCCAAAAACAACAAAGGAAAACAAAACCCAGTAAAAGAAGTGATACAAAAGGAGGAGGAGCAGAAAAGGTCTTGATGCTGTGCAAGCGCTGCTCAGCAATAACTAAACCATTGGTGTGTTATCATCAATGCTGCTTTCATTGCAAATCCAAAACATAGCCCCACACAAGCTACTATGAAGAAAATTAACTCTATCCCAGGTAACACCAGTTCCATGGTGCACACAGAGGCCTGGCAGAGCAATGCAGAGCTCCTTGCCCCTGTGCAGAGCAGTGCAGCAACACCCAGAGACCAGTGGGTACCTCAGCTGTCTGTGCTGGCCTCCACGGCACTTGTCCTGTGCAGAGGGACCAACTGCCACTTCCACTGGGGTGTCTTTACCTGTCAGAGCATGAAGAAGTCATCAAGGAGATGGCAACTGGATGCTACTGAACTGATGCCCTGGTATAGCGCCCCTGTAGGGGTGGGGAACAGAGACAGGGGAGAGTCAGAGAGGTGTTCAGGTGATTAACTTTGGTGAGAGATAGATAAAGTGTGCGCTGTGTTTGTGCCTTCAGAATGGTGGTGACTGTGTGTGGGTACCTGCTCCCCAGGGCTGACAGACCTTCTTCGAGAGGGAGGGGATGTTCTCAGCAACCTGGTCTGACCTTGTAGGTGACCCTGTGTTGAGCAGGAGGTTGGACTAGAGAGCTCCTGAGGTCCCTTGCAGCCTGAGTTATCCCGTGTTCCTGTGATCCCATGTCTCTTACACCCCTTGGCATGGCTCCACTGCACACAAAGTGGTATATTAAGGAAACAGCTGTTTTCTGTGGTTCAGCTGCACTAGGTCATTTTGCCAGAACAAGGTCAGGTGGTGCCTGCAATCCTTATTTATGTTGGGAGATCTGAGGGAACTGGACCACGCAGAGGTGCTGTGCCAATATCACTGCCTTGGGCTAGGGACCAGCAGGAGAACAACCTGCTGAAGCCCTTGGTGCTGACCTGAGTTCAGTGGGTGCCAACGTTTCCTGGGGCACCTGCGGCTCTGAACGTACACTGAGAGCCGCATCAAGGTCCAGAAGAGGTTTTGGCCATTCTAGGGAACGGACTTTGTCTTCATGAGTCCCAGCCCTGTGCCCTGAAGGCCAGGCCCAATCCGTCCTGCTGTGGGTCTCTGGGAGATCACCTTGCACACTCCATCACGAATCTGCTTTGTCCTGATGCCATAGATCAGGGGGTTGAATGCCGGCGGGATGAGGAGGTAGATATCAGCCAACAGGACCTGGATGTGGGGTGGGAGCTCCTGGTGGTACCTCTCCATGTACATGGAGAGCAGCCCAGGGATGTAGAAGAGGGCTATGAGGCAGAGATGTGAGCTGCAGGTGCTGAAGGCTTTTTTGCGGGCTTGTGGGGAGGAGAGGCTGAGCACAGCTCGAAGGATGAGTGCATAAGAGAGGGCGATGAGCAGCGAGTCGAAGCTGCCCACGTAGGTGGAGATGGAGAGGCTGTAGGTGTTGCTGAAGGCAGCATCTCTGCAGGCCAGTTTGAGCACGGCCATGTGCTCGCAGTACGAGTGGTCCACGACTGCTGGGCTGCAGAGAGGCAGGCGGTGAATCTGGAAAGTGAGGGGGCTCATGAAGACCACAGCCCTGAGCAGGGTAGCCAAGCCAATGGCAGCCACAACGGGGCCAGTCAGGATGGACAAATACCGCAGTGGATTGCAAATGGCCACGTAGCGGTCAAAGGCCATCGCCACCAGCACCCCCGACTCCATCACAGAGAAAGCATGAACAAAGTACATCTGGGTAAGACAAGCATCCAGGCTCATGGCAGTGGAGTGAAACCAGAAGATGCCCAGCATTTTGGGGGTAATGGAGGTGGACATCACCAGGTCAATGACTGCCAGCATGGACAGGAAGAGGAACATGGGCAGGTGCAGACAGGGATCAGCCTTTATCACGCACAGGAGGGTGCTGTTCCCAGCCAGTGTGACAAGGTACATGATGCAGAAGGGGACGGAGATCCAGTGGTGCAGGTGCTGCAGCCCCGGGATGCCTGTCAGGTGCAGCTCCGACAGCGAGGTGTTGGTGGGGTGCGAGTGGGGCATGGTGGTCACTGCAGGAGCCTAAGTGAGGAGAGCCCAGGCACACAAGGACAGCCATACCCTCGGTCACACCAAAGGTCCATCCAGCCTCCGATCCTATGTCCAGCATCAAAAGCAGACCCTTAGGGAAGAATATGAGAAAGGAAACATACCATGACACTTCTCCTGTGTGCTTTCCCAGCTTCCAACAATTTGAAGCTCAGGGACTTCCTAGACTGGATGTGTTTTTTCCATTTTAATTAACCCTACCCCAGAAACCTATCTAGCCTCTTCTGTGCAAAATTTTAGCACCCGCACCATCTTTTAGCAAGGAGTTTCACAAACTAATGGCACCTTTTGTGAAATAACCCCTTCCCTTTCTTGTGAGCCTGACATTTGCTAGTGTCATTGAGGACCCATAGTTCCTACATCAAAATGGGCAGAGAAAAGTTAGGAGAATCCTTGTTCTTCCTCCATGTACCACCATGAGACGTGGAAGTAAGTAAACCTCAGATGATGGAAGTTTTATTCCAAACCTGCAGGAGAATTTTTAAAGCCTCCATCAGCACCGACTATTCGATTTCCCATATTCAGCTCCCATTTGTCTTGCTCTGTATCTAGAAAGATGGAGCTGAAAAGGACTTTCTGGATCACAGAGCCGAGTGCCTGTTGCTTTAGGTGTGACAGCTTACCTTACCCAGGAAAACTGATAGTCAGCATCCTAGGATATTTTGCTTTCATGCATCTGCTGGAAGATGGCTCCAACCTTCCACCCTGCTCCAACAGCTGGGAAATTACCTCTACTTTCCTCTCTCAGTGTGTTCCCATCCAGTTTCTACCACCTCTGAAATTAAATCTGATTACACTTTTCCCTCCCTGCTATTTGCACCCCAGTGTGTCTATAAAGCCACACAACCCAGCCTGACATTTGCTAAGCAAAAGAGCCTCGGCTCCTTTGTCCCCTTTCACAAGACCAGAGCTCTGCTCCTAGTCGCACAAGCAATTTTCCTCTTTACATTTTCCTTTAAAGCATCTTTCTTGGCTGTGCCTGGTTAGAGTCACACAGACAAGGTCTCACAAAGGGGTCTTGGATGATGCACAACAGTTTGCTTAAGATCAGTCTTCAAAGAGCTCCACTTTACATGTGGTTTCAATAGTACCATGCTTTTGAGGTCCAGTTGCCCACATCACCTTCACCTCAGGAAGGAGAGGCACTGGGGTTTCTGTTTCCCAGGGATGCAACCCATCTCTCAGCCAGATTAATTGCTGTTTTCCAGCAGGACCTTGCAGGCAGAATGTGACATGTCCAGAAAGCATCACATTATCAGGGGTAGATCTTTCCAAGCAAATCTGATTGCTTGCTTTCTTGTCATTTATAAAACATGTTAGCAGATTAAAGTTTCTGAGCAAATCATACTCTCAGAATTGCTTGTTCAGTGGAACACCCTCAGGTAGGATGAACAAGAAGCACAAGGTCAAAGGACTGAGCTGGAGGTCTGCAGATTGAAGTGCATTGTGGCTGGCACTTTAGGGAAAATAATGGCAAACTAGAGGGAGTTCAGAAATAAGGATGAAGTTAAGCTGGAGAGCTGAGGGGACTGGCTCACCTGGGGAACAGTCTATGAGAAGAGCCTTGAAACATGTTAAAGGCTACAGTGAAGTAGAAAGGAATAATTGTCCTACATGTCCTCTGAAAGGACAAGTCAGGAGTCTAAATCCCAGAAAAAGTAGGAGAAATTCAACCTAGGCTTAAAGAAAATTTCTCCAATGGTAAAGATAGAAACACAATGATGAAAATAGAGCTGCAGTGCCCAAGCAGACTGATGATCCATTTTTGCAGAAGACCAAGCAGGACAAAAATCTGTTAGGGATGACCCTGGTACAACCATGTTGTAATGGCAAGGGTGCCAGATCGGACTGGGTTTTGTTCACATCTGTTCTGTAGGACTTCTGAAGGTGGTCCATGGAGTGACTGCAGAAACACCTTCAAAAACCAAACACACACATTCGCTCCCCACTCCCCCCTGCCCACGCATTCCCATTCTGAAAGCAAGCAAACAGAATGGAGGAGAATAAAAGCTATATGCCTGTGGATGAAGTCTACCCTTAAATTTATTCAGTTGTAAAGCAAACTCTCTGCAAAGACAATGTGCAAGCTGGTCTGAGAATTTTCTGTTGCAGGGAGACAAGGCTGCCCAAGGTCTTTTTCAAAACTCATGGTGCTTTTTTTTGTAAAGAATGTAGTCAAGAAGCATGGAACTGGAGAGGGTCATGGGGCCTTTTCCAGACTCTTTTCTCTTTTTTTTCTCTCTTTTTAAATAGATCTATTTTTTTAATGTTTATAAAGAAAAGACTGCAGCAGCAAATCCTTTTGTGCTGCTCCTATTTAAAATCCGTGCACTGATGGATGACCTACCTGGCTTGCTGCTGCAGATTTGTCCAGATAAATCAGCAGGTGTACCCAACTCACCCAGCCCCTGCGGGAGTGGTGCTGGCCAGCCCCGCTTCCACCGGGTTTGTCGCCTGCTTCTCTGACCCAGCAGCTTTTAGCGGTGGAAGCATTTATAAGTTTGCTGAGAGGAATCCCCAGTGTGTCTGTCTCATGGCTCAAGAAATGAGTCCACACACATATACATGTGCAGCTGACTTGCTCATTTACTGACTAACCTCTTAATTCAGTTTAATTGAGAAGATATTGTGGCCAATCCCCTATAGGGCTTATAACCCCTGCAGTAGCCTGAACTCTACCTCATCCTTTGACCCTTCCAAACACAGGTCCCCGAGCTTGGCGTTGCCTGCTCCCTCTTTTCGGGATGCTGGATCTTTCCAGATGCAAATGAGGTCTGGGTCTCCTTCCATGGTCTGTGTGACCATGAGATGGAGCTCCTGGCTGTCTCCATCCTGTCAGAGGCTGCAAGTCAGGGGAGGCATGTCCTGTCCCACACTCGTGCTTTGCATTCTCTAAGACAACAGCAGAAAGAGCACAGCTAGATAGAAATCACATGGCAGACCAATTCTGGCCACTTGGCCTGAGACTAATTTTGTCTATAGTCTCCTTCTGCAAAGTCAGGGTTTGCCATTGAAAACCTCCTGACCAAAGAGGGCTGGCACTGCGCAGTGAAAAGGCTGCCGAAAGCAGTGGTGTGCTTCCCTGAAGGGGATGAGAAGAGCTGCACCAAGCCTGGCTGGATGTCCCCAGGTTTGGGTTTGGGAGCAGTGCATCCTACCTGGGCAGCATCAAGCAACGGCAATGGAGGCAGACCCTGTAACTGGAGAATAAATCCACTGCCTGGCAGGCTCCAGGCAGTGCACCCAGCACCAACACTTTCCAGCCCTGACACTTTCCAGCCCCAACTTGGACCAGGACTATGAGACTCGGGTTGGAAGAGTCTGGTCTCTGAGTCAGGTGGAAAGATCTGTGCTGTATTTTAGTTGCTGGGCATTGTGTAGATTGTACTGTTGCCAAGGGGGTGGTGGCAGTACGGGATGCAACTGTTCATAGTCCAGAAGGCACCCAAAGGCAGCAGTGTCAGGAGACACTGAAAGAATTGAGTTTATACCCACCAGCTTGGGTTTGGTGTTCACCACAGCTCTTTGTAACGCTCCCCTTTCCCCTCTAGCTCAGTGCAGGATACATGCAGGACCTCAGGCTTCCCTTAGAGACCAGACTCATGGAATTCCTGTGCCCTGATTTCCATGGGGTGAAGGCAGAGGGAGAGCTGTGATGGTAAGTCAGTATGTGGTGTTAGAAGATGAGTTTTCATCATAGTTAAAATCAGGTACAGGATTTCCGAGGAGAACAAGAGGAGCTTAGTCCCCGTTCTCTGCTCCCCTACTTTAATCTACACTCCTGCTCCTTGCCTCCAGTGCTTGGAGGTGACCCTCATACAACAGCCCCACAGGCTTTTTTTTAGTTTATGGCCCTGTCCTTTGCATAAGAAATCTGCATAAAGCAAAGGACACTTGTGCAATTGTGCTCTCCAGCTGCTCTATGCACCCGATTGTAAGCAATTCCCACTCTCCCTAACACCTCCGCTGCACCTGAGCGTTAGTTCAGGGGAAGGAGCGATGTATTACCCTCATGCAGTGCAGCATGTGCAGAATTACATGGTCTCCAAAGAAGAGAGCCAGTTTGCTAAAGTCCCAAAACCACAGGAGTAGGATCTCACAGGAGTTTGGAGGCAAGCAAAGGCTTATGAAAAACCGGAGCTTCTCAAAATCCCATTACAGGTGCCTATATGCTTATAGGGAAGAGACACAACAACACAGAAAGTTAGGGAGTCTCAAAATTTTATAGAACAACATTTCATGGCTGATGCTGTTTTGGTGTTTCTAATTAGAAAGGAACAAAACCTTATGTCACACTGCAGGGTTTCAGTATGACTTGTAGATCCTGTTCTCAAATGAGCTGGCTTTTTGTGATTGCTGCAAATGCTTCAGTAAGGTTTCAAGACAGGATTGGGAGAAAAACAAAATTTGTTTGGGCCAACATCTGGATGACTCTGTGTGTGTGTGTGTGTGTGTGTGTGTGTAAATGTGCATACACACATACCACACTGTCCTCTCATAGCCAGGCACCAGGATCAGGAAGCTGCTAAATACTAGTAAGTGAATAAATGGAGAGTTACAGACTGGGTGAAAAAGGTACATGGGGAGGATGAATCCATGAACAGACTTTCATTTCCAAAGTGGCAACAGTCTTTTATCAAGAGCTGAGGTGAAGAGGAGAGTCATGAGGTGATACAGATCTGAGGAGAACCAAAGATACAGATAGACACGATTTATCTTTCCATTCTGAACAGGAATGTAGAATTCACTTTCTAAAAATAATGTTTCACCAGTCAAATTTTCTGTGGTGCCTCCAGCTTTCAGGGTTTGGCCAAGATGATGAAGGGCTCATGCCGCTTTTCCAATAGACAGCTTTTTAAGCTTTTTCTTTGCTCCCCAAACATGCTGCCGTTGGTCCCTGGCCCAAACCCTATTCCTTGCTACCTGGCATTAGCAATGGGCTGGAGTCAGGACTGGGACTGGATCTCTTTCTGCCAGAGCAGGCTCAGCACCCGCTCCCGGATCAGCTTGGTCCTCATCCCGTAGATGAGTGGGTTGAGCATGGGAGGCACCAGCAGGTAGAGGTCAGCCATCAGGATGTGGATGTGCGTGGGGATGTTCTGGCCCCAGCACTGAGTGTAGAATGAGAAGAGCCCAGGTGTGTAGAAGAGCACAATGACACCGATGTGGGAGCCACAGGTGCCGAAGGACTTCAGACGAGCCTTTCTGGAGGAGAGGCCTATGACCTCCCTCAGGATCAGCATGTAGGAGACAGCGATGAGGATGGAGTCTGAGGCCACCATGATGGTGGCAGCCATGATCCCGTAGATGCTGTTGAGCCGGGTGTCCCCACAGGCCAGCTTCACCACTGACATGTGCTCACAGTAGGAGTGGTGAATGAGGTGGGGACCACAGTAGGACAGGCTGGTCACCATGCATGTCAGAGGGGTGACGATGGCAAAGCCACGCACCACAGCAGCCAAACCCAGCTTGGCAATGGTGGGGCCAGTCAGGATGGCAGAGTAGCGCAGGGGCTTGCAGATGGCCAAGTATCGGTCGAAGGCCATGGTGACCAGGACCCCTAACTCTGCCGTAGAGAAGCTGTGGATGAAGAACATCTGGGCCACACAACCCTCAAAGTTGATCTCGTGGGATTGGAACCAGAAGATGCTCAGGAGCTTGGGTATGGTGGAAGTGGTGAGCACGAGGTCAATGGCAGCCAGCATGGAGAGGAAGTAATACATGGGCAGGTGCAGGCTTGGGTCCAGCCTAATCACTAGGAGGAGTGTGATGTTCCCCAGCACTGCCATGAAGTACATGGTGCAGAATGGGAAGGCAATCCAGAATTGAGCATCCTCCAGCCCAGGGATGCCTATCAGGTTGAAGGATGTGGAACTGGAGTGATTTGGGTAGGACATGAGGCACTGTTGCAGAGCCAGAAGGGAAGACACAGGAGCAGCTGGCATAGAGAGAGAGAGGAATGAGCTGTAACAATCACTACTGTGGACACCAGCCACCGCCCCTGCCTGTCTTCTCAGGCACACAGACCTGGACTCGATGATCTTTATGGGTCCCTTCCAACTTGAGATATTCTATGATATGTTTCTATGATATGATTCATAAACTCCTGCCTCTTATCCAGGTACACTCAGTCCCATCACTGGCAAGACGCAAACTCACATGGTCTTAGCCGGAATGTTTGGGAGTTATCTTACCTCTCCTCCCATCCTGAGCTGGCCTCTGGCTGTTGTCTTCAGCCCTCCCCTCCATAGTTTGGGAGTTACAAGCTAGAAGATAAGTACATTTAGTTGCCATCAGTACAAAAATCTAATATGGGAGAAGGGTGAAGGTCCAGAATACTTTGAGGATGCAGCTCAGCAGGACTCTGGTCACCCACACACCTCTGCAGGTGTAAACCATATCTTCTTCTGGGCTGGTGTGCCCCATCTGATTCCCACCTTGGGAAACTGCAGCACATGTATATTTGCAACATCAATGTTTGTTGTCCAGAGCATTTTTGCTGTGAGAGCTGATGCCCGGGGAAGCAGAGCACTGCCCCAGCTGTGCGCTCTGCTTCAGGACAGCACTGTCAGCTGTGGGGCTGTTCCTGCCAGAGCCTAAATCCAAACTGTCTTGCTGGAGTCCCTCTCTGAATGGGCAACCAGCCTACAGGACGCCCGTCTCCTGTGTTAGGAAGGAAAACCAGTGTCATGACCAAAACTGGCCTGAGGCTGCAGTGCTGGTCCCTTCCAGCGCCAGCCCTCCCACAGTGCGTTGTACCTCCTTACCCTCAAGCCCTTGACAAACAGAAGAAGTGCTGTGAATTGTCCCTGTTTTACAGGGAAAACAGAGGCACAGAAGGGTTAAATTAGCCTGCTGGCAGTATGGGAATTAGATATAAGTTTCTCAGGCACTTGTACCCCCTGTTTTCCCCAACATACCACAGGGCCAGACTTCATCTCCTCGGCTTTCCAGGCATTTGACTTCCTTGACCTCTAAATAGTTTCATCTCTCCTCCAAACTGCTTCGAGTCCTCCACATGACACAAACCAACAGGCATTTCAGTCTGCTTCTAGTCATTGCTATTTGCAATGTAAGGCCGAATACTGCAAAGCCAATATTGTGAAAATGCTGCCAAGACAATTTTATTTATAATAGTTTATTGCAAAGAGGACTCTGTTTACAGAGTAGTCAGCTACCTTGGCTATAAATTCAGGGAGGCAGAGCCACAGCTGGCACAAGCCAGTCCAGCAGGAAACATGTCTCGTGCCAGAATTATTTATCTGGAAAGGGCAAACACATCTGAGATCCTGTAATCCTGTGCTTGGGAAAAAAGCAGATACTCCCTTCCTCCTCTCTGCCACAGGTAATTAATCTACAAATCCTGTGTACTGTTCTGGGCAGTGTTACCTGTACTTCATCTTGTATAATAAAGCTATCCAGATTATTAAATAATGCTATTGAACAAGCACCAGACTCAGTTTTTACTGGGTCCTTTCATTTATGTTCATAGTGCTGTGCCAGTTCTGTTCCCTTAGCAGGGTCTGATTTCTTGGGTACACAAACACATGAAATACCAAGGCAGCAACCTCTTTAGCTCAGTCTCTCTGACCAGCCCATTTGGGTCATGCAAAGACACTGTCCCCACTGCGCTTCAGTTTCATCCACGTCATACCTGACCTCCTCTACATTTCATGTGTCCTCCTCTTGACATGCCTTGCAGCCACGGTGCCAGTGTGCTAGCAATTGAAGGTGCCTCCGGACCCTGAACACACACATGGGGACAGGCATCTAGTGCCACCTCCCAACCCTGCACAGAGGATCGCACCTGGAGGAGCTCTTCCTTCATCACATCAACTCCAACCCAGCCTTACACAGACCTCTCATTTGTACCACCAACCCCCAAGAATGACTGCAATTGCAGCCTACATACAAATGCCATGTTAGGAAGATAACTGTGATTTTAGCTATTTTTCAGTCGTACATGCAACAGCAGGGATGGGAGCAGCACTTTCAGACTTCTTGCTGCTTAAGTGGAGCAGTGCTTTCAGGCCTGTTCTGAGCATTTTTTTTGTGCTTCATTGGCACAAAAAGCTGATAGTTTTATTTTGTGCAATTAAGTAGTTCAGTAACTTGTAAAGTGACATGTTTTGCTCATTGCAGTTGGCAAAATCCAGAAGATTTTCTAGAAATGGGGGACATTACCAGGCACCTTGACCTAGTTTGCTGTACCCCATTTAGATTTGTTGCAAACTTGTATTTTGTTTTTAAGCAGTGAAACAGATTAAAATACCCTCAGAGAATGACCTGCTTAGTATTGAACAAAGTGCAAAAGGAGTTGAAGTCCTTGATTGCTAGCATACTGGCAAAGTGTTCCTCACTTTGTAAGGAGGGAATAGATCCTGGTACTTGAAGCTGAGGTTTTAACTCTTTCCTCACTCATTTTTGTCAACTCTGCATCTCTGCTGCTAAGCAATAATAATTAAATTTACCAGGTTTGATGCATGTAACATTTTGTGTCATTCTTAGACATTGTAAATCTACCAGCCATGCAGTCTGAGACGGTGAAAAACATATAGCCAACTCCTTTTGCAACCACGCCCTGATCTGACTATGCTAACAGCCATCCTGCACTCCTGATCAGCATACAGCCTGTCATGAAAAAAAAGATCCCTTGAATTTTGGGTTTTAAGAGAGCTAGAGTAATGATCCAGTCCATACCCCTTCCCCACTATAAGATCAAAAGTAACCTCTGATAGATACATGCACAACCTGATCTCCCATTGCAGAAACACTATACTTTCCCCAAATCACTCATTTCAGAGCATTTTCCTAGCGTCAAGCCTATGTCTCACTGGAGCTCATGACTTTTGTCCTTTCCGTAAGGGAGAAGAACAAATTATTACCTTCCTTGTGGTGTTTGCCATCCTCTTCAGGTTTGCTCAAGCAAAAAGGACAGGACTAGAGCTATGATCGGGTAATTGCAGGTCTTCACAGATGACTGGGTTAGCAGAGGTTACACCTATGTGTCTACAGCTTGTTTCAAGTTGATTTAACCAAGGCACAGCTTGCAGGCAAATAATTAGCACTGTTGTAATTAACCTATGCAAGGAAGAAAACTGAGGTTGCAGGTGTATGACTGGCAGTTCTCGACCACAATATTCACTTAATGTGGGATATCTAGAAGTAATGAAGTAGCTCATTAACTCAGTAAGAGATGAATTTCACTTAGATGTATTGGCATATCTGACTAGTAGCTTTTCTGGATAGATTGTTTTATATTTGACCCCGATCTGGCTAAAATTTGAACTTGGCTAAGAACTTGGCACTATGCTTAAAAATACTGGCATAACACCAGATTAAATGAAAAAAAAAAAGTCTACCCAGCTCACCTGGATGATTTGGATGTGACCCCGGCTGTACCTATATCATCTTCAAATACTTTTTCTCTCTCAACAACCAGGCAACTCCTCAACATGCCAAAAGAACCCACATGGAAATATTTATACACCTTAAGGAACCTGATTACCTCAATCACTCACTGCTGGGACTTCAGAGATACTAATCATCACAGAGGAGAAACTGCTGCCTGGGAATAACCAGGAATAGCAATGGTTTGTAAACAAATTCACTCCTCTTTCCCACTGCATGGGTTATGTCTGCTTCAGCATTAAGCAGTGCCAAACAGATCTTTGGTCCATAAAGAGGGAAGATTTTATCTCTGGGTGGGCAGATATCCCTCTGAGCACGACTAGCTGTTCTCCTGGTAAACACACACAAAGGTGCATGTGTCCTTCAGGCTTAATTCTATTGGTATAAAACTTGCTTTGGATTTGGATCCAGTGTCACTGCACTCCTTCTGGGGCACGAGATAGCAGCCTGGTTTCTTAGGGCTGTATTTTAATGTCACCTTTCACCTGAGGATCCTGAAGCATCCATGAACTTTAGTGAATGCTTTGTAAATGAGTGCTGATCCTTTGGACCTAATTTAGGTATTTCCTGGCAGTCTCTGAGGGTGGAGGTCATGTATGAACCACAGATGATCAGTACGGTATTTAGGGAGAGGGGTGTTGGGGAAGGAGGGCAGGAAGCCGTTCAGATAATCACCACATCTGGGATCAATGTCAGTTTTTCAGCTGTTTCAGTCTGGCAACTACAAACATGACACAAAGAGCAATGACTTATGGGTGTGCTGGCCCCTTGGGCTACTGGTCCTTCAAAAGAAAGGAACCAAAACTAGGAGAAATCTGTAGAGACTGGAGAGGAGGAGAAGATCAGTTTAAGGGGCCTTGTGGCTTCTGCTGGCATTTTCGCTACAGACAAATAGATGGCATGGTTAGAGATGCTCTTGGAAGGAGGCAATCCACGCTGAGGCAGGGACAGCACTGGGGGACCATGGGAGACCCAAGCTGGGGCAGAGGAGAGCAAATAAGGACCAAGGAGCAGTAGAAGGAAACAGCCACGCACTGATCCGGACCTCCTGCACCACTGTCACCCCACCAAAGGGACTGGGAGGGCAGGACTGCAACACGTGGCAACAACATGGGGAGTTAAGACTAGGACAGGGGAGAAGAGATGCTGGAGTGATGAAAAATCAGGGAAAGGGGGAGGAACGGTGTTTCCCTAAATGTTTTTTTAAATTACATTTTTAATTCTTTTTTTCCAATTATATTTTTTATTCTTTTTTTTTTCCTCAATGCATGAGTGAATTATTAAAAGTTTATGTTAATTTGTCATAAATTAAATGAAGTTAAAATCCCCAGGTCAAGACTGTTTTGCTCCCAATAGAAACTCCTTGCTTCCTTGGTCTATTTTTTTGTCCCCTCTTCTTCCATATGCCGTTCCTGGCCACGCACCCATGGAGACATGTTTTGCTTTCAGACATGTATTTCCATCGGCTGGGCTCTCCCTGCGTTCATGTTTCTCAACATACAATTCATTGGTGGCTTCGGGTATCCAACTTATATTCAGCCTGCTTCTGATGTGGCACACAGGGCTGCCTTGATGTGTGATTTCAGCAGCTCTTGCAGCATCGGGGGGAATGGAGCCATCGGTGTGATGGGAAGCCATCCTGACTCCTGCCCTACCACAGATAGGGTCCCCACAGCCAAGCGATACCTTCTCTCCCACTCCAGAGTCTGACCTGGCCATCAAGGGACCAGGGACGTCTGACCACAGAGGTAGGGAGAGGCCAGAACAGCTGGGGACCACACTGGGTGGGCACCCAGCATCTGTGTTGAAAAGGACCTCTTCAGAAAGCCCTTCCCAGCTGCCATCTCACACCAGGACTCCCTCAGCATGTAAGCCAAATGTGGATCTGCCAGGCAGCCTGCTGCTCCAGATGCAGTCCCACTGTATAATCCAACGGATGGGTTCCCATCCTTTACAAGCAAAAGTATTGCATTTGTGTGCCTGAAATGGGGCGGCTTTTCTGCTCTGAGGCCTCTCGTCATTATCACAGTGCAAACAGGAACAAGAAGACCTGAGTGGAGGCTCGCTCTAGATAATGCAGAGGTGAACCAGTGACACACCTTGCCCACTGAACACCACTTTGAGATTACTGCATCCTTTACCCCTACCTGGGGTCTCTGAACCTCGCTCGCAGTGCTGTGACTGAGAGGCAGAAGGTGGGGGAAGTCCACCCAGCCAGGATGAGACCTCTGGTAGAACTAGAGAAGAAATCTTGGGGAATGCTGGGCACTTTTGGTGGTTGGATGGGCCTCCCAGAGATGGTGGCAGTAATTAATTGCTTGGGTTTTGTAAAAAGAGACAGAGAAAGTCTCCTGGGGCTCTGGCCAAGAGAAGCAGCTTAGGGAGAAGGTAAATCACTGCCCTGCCTCCCTTCTTCTGCAGCAAGGGTTTCTTCCAGCTCTGAGAGACAGGAGTTAATCCTGGTCTTCTGGAGCTGAAGACGAGAGAGGGAAAATGACTTGACATTGCTGACTGGTTTGTGAAACCTCCCAGGACCCAGCTTGGCTATAAACTCCCCAGCTGCAGAGCAGATTCTGAAGTCTGCTCAGCAGGCTGGACAGCCAGAGGTCCTTGGAGAAGAGGAGCTGTTGCTTACTCATCTTGGTCAGGAATCTGGTGAGTCATCCCAGGGAGTCTGGTGCACGAGTTGTGCGAGGGGGGAGGAAAGAGAGGATCTGAACCAAGCCTTGATGTAGGTCCTGATCTGTTGTGGGATGGAAACCCAGCTTGAATTCTGACGATGCATGATTTTTTTCTTAGTTTAAGCTGGGAATTCATAAAAGTGCCTGTGCTGGGTCAAACCAGAAGTCCTCCTCACCTGAGATCCGCTCTCCAGCTGTGGCTGTGCCTCTGTGCACAGCTGGCAGAGCCCCCGCAGCAGTGCTCAGGGGGTCCTGGAGAATCAGAGACATCCTGAGAGGAGGCTGTCAGGACTGTGCCAGCCTCATGGTGCTGGGGGCCCACCTTCTGCCTTCTCCACCTGCTCCAGGGAAGGAGAGATGTCTTGAATCCAAATAAGCACCAGAGAATTTCATATCTGACCAATGGCGATCATGTTTTTTACTTGATGGGCTTCACACTCTTGCCATGATTCAATCATGCTACATGGAACAGTACTTCTACTGATCAGAGATCTAGGTAAGGATGTGAATTGGGATGTTATGAAGCTTTTTATGAAACCACTATACTCGAAGTAGTAGAGATGAGGGATTATATGAGAACTTTGCAAAGCTGAATGATGAACTGATAAACTGGACAGTAAAATTCAGTATAGGTTCATTAAAACTGAGGCAAAACACAGCCCTATTTTTGCATAGACAATGCTGTGCTATGGACTGTCCATCCCGACTCAGGAATAGGCATCTTGGAGTTAGGACTGATGACTCCTTGAAAACTTAAGTGGTACCCAGTCACTTCTTCACTCCAGACTCCTCTCCTCGTTATCACCACAGGCTTCACTCAGTCCCTTCAGCAAGGTGATGATTGGTGCAGGTCAGGGTCAGTACACAGCAGTTTCTCTCTGCCACTACCTTCTCACTCATTTCCAATGCTCCAGCATGGGCTGATCCACAGGCTGCATTCCCATTGGGGGTGAACCTGCTCCAGTGTGGGTCCTTCATGGGCTGCAGTCCCTTTGGGGTCTATGTGCTCTGGCATGGGCTTATTCATGGGCCGCAGTCCCTTTGGGGTCTATCTGCTCTGGCATGGGCTTATTCATGGGCTGCAGTCCCTTTGGGGAGTACCTGCTCTGGTGTGGGTCCTCCACTGTCCACGGTCCCTTCAGTGGGAGTGCTTCTACCACCATGGAGCACCTCCTACTGCTCTGACCTTGGTGCTCTCCTTGCTGTTTCTCACTCTTTTTGTTCACTCCTCTCTCAGTCTGACATTTTCTGCCCTTTCTTAAATAAGTTTTCAGAGAGACACCACAAACACACCTGGCTGGCTCAGCTTTGGTGCATGATGGGCCTGTTACTGATCCAGCTGGAACCATCTTGTGCTGGGCACAGGGCAGCCCCAGACCTCCCTCCTGGCCACCCCTGCAGCACCCTCCACTACCCAAACCTTGCCAGCTACACCCAGCACACCTCCTCACAAATATCTTGAGCTGCTGTTTACAAATATTGTTTTGCTTTGTGCTGTGTGGATAATGAGTTAATTTGTTCCTAATTCAGGAAATGAAGCTCTTAATCAGATTTGTGCTAGAGATTTCTGCTTCCACAAAGTGGTATTTATCTGTTTCTTCCAAAAATAATTTTCTAAATTATAGGCAGTGAATAAATGCAAGAAGAAGAAGACATAGTGAAAAAGTTAATAGTAGGTGAAAGTGTTTTTATACTCTTTGTCTGTCCCAGTGTCTTTCTGGGATGCATTGGGATACACTGTGAGGAAAGGAACAAGTTCCAGCTAAAAGTTGATTCCTGAAGGGCTCTGACTGCATCCATAAAGCCATCAACCTGCCAGGCTTGTGTAGTCTTTTACTACAGTACTAGTGCTTGCTGCACAAAGTATATTTGCTCTACAATTTGCAGTCATAAATTATTGTTATTTGTGTTGTGATAGTGACTGAGAGCCTGCCAAGGGCTCAGGCAGCATGCTGCATAGTCAAAGAAGAGAAGCACATTCCGCATCCCCAAAGCTAAGCCAAGAAAAGTCAAGAGCTGGGTGCAGTTCAATGGGCAGTTCTGTCATCAGAAATTTTAATTGAAATCTGGATCCTCTGTATCTGCTTGGTCCTCACCCCATAGATGATGGGGTTGAGCACAGCAGGCACCAGGATGTAGATGTTCCCCATGATGATATGGACCAGCGGAGCCAGGTCCTTCCCAAACCTGTGCACCACGGACAGCCCAATCAGGGGCACGTAGAAGGCCAGGACCACGCAGATATGGGCAACGCAGGTGCTGAACACCTTGAGCCTCTCCTTCCATGATGCCAGCCGCAAGACAGCCTTGAGGATCAGGATGTAGGAGAGGCAGATGAGGATGGCGTCTAGCCCCATGACCAGCAGGATGGCGGTGAGGCCGTACACCACACTGGGGGTGGTGTTGGCGCAGGCCAGGTTCATCACGTCCTGGTGCAGGCAGAAGGAGTGTGACAGCACCCGGGAGCTGCAGAATGGAAGGGGCAGAGGAGGACTTGGTTCTGTCTCTCCTCTGGAGCCAGGTGATGCTCTGGAAGTCTTAGAACATTAAGGGTGTTTATTTTTTTATACTGAAACTTCATTACTAGCATAAAAGCTGCACTGTAGTACCAACAGAGCAGTGCTTTTATAGTGTGAAACAGGTGTATCTGCTATCTGGAGTCACAGAGTCACTGAGGCTGACAGGGACCTCTGGAGATCATCCTGGCCAACCCCTCTGCTCAGGCAGGGTCACACAGAAGCAGGTTTCCCAGGACCGTGTATACCTCGGGTTTTTGTATGTCCAAGGATGGACACTCTACAGCCTCCCTGGGAAACCTGTGCCAGTGTTTGATAAACATCATCATAAAAAAATAATATATATATTTGTTACATTTAAATGGAATTCCCTGTTTTTTCTAGTTTGTGCCCATTGCCTCTTGTTGTTTCACTGGATACCACTGAGAAGAATGTGGCTTTGTCTTCGTTACTCCATTCCATCAGGTATTTATACACATTAAGAAGGCACACTCATGCAAAGAATCTCTTTGCCAAGGGAAATGCCCCTTCAACAGGGACCATGCCTCTCTTAAGGTGCTTGACACTCAAGAAAGACAATAGTTTGCATTGGTAACTATTGATACAGTATTGGTACAGCCCATAGGACCGCAAGCAGGTTAGCAGTACTCTGTGGGTTATTTATTATCTACCTTAGAAGCAACTGGGATGAGTCCATCACCAGGACTACTTCATGTACTAGTCATGCCCTTTGCTGTCCCCTCCCTAACTGCTGTTTGGGGCACAGTTTATTTAAACTATGTGTATTTAAACCCATTCAGCTCACTGCTGCAAGATAGTGATGATGCGCCTTGCTTAGGAACCAGTGTGTGCATTAAGAACATGTACGTCAGTGGGTGAAAAGTAAGACTCTCCATCTCTTTGTGCTTCAAACTGTGCAGCTGTGAGGGGAAAGGAGAGATCTGAGAGTTAAAGGCACTGACTGTGGCTTAGGCAAACTGGAGCTGCAGAACTGGTTTGGTTGCAAAAGGGCTGGAGACACTGACATTCCTGGCTGTTGAAAGTGTAAAGCAGGGTCTGCTCAGAGTGTTGAGACAACAGCAACAGGGACAGTGATGTGGGTTTCAGAAGAAATTCTGACCTGGTCATTTTTTAAAATAACTGTTGTTAATGAAACATCACCTAGGTACTAAGGGTGACCTGCTCCCTGTAACTGACCTGAGCAATTCCTATGTTTGGCAAAATCCTCCCTTCTGCTTTTCTGTCCTGTGCCATTGCCCTGCAATGATGAGGGGGTGATTCACCTAGACTTCCCTCAATAGTCCTGCTTTCGGCCGCAAATCAAACATCACAAACCCTCTGAAGAAGTTATTGCTCCATTGTCCCTTTTGCACAGTGAACCAGCTCCCAACTTCTCTTATCAGTGAGGATCCCCCCCTAGGAACCCCCCACTCCTCCGCACCTCTCGGCCCCAAGCACTTCTCTACCATTACACCCTGTCCTGCCCCATGCAGAGCATCTTCCACCTTCACTTTCCCCTGGTGTCCCAACCAGGCTGGGTCCGTGGCTCAAGCTAAGGACACACCTCCAGAGAAGTGCTCTGTACTTTACCAATGCACATCACAGTGGGCCACAATAAGGGGCTGATGGTATTGTAGAAAAATTTTAAAAATAAAAATCTACTTGCCAGTTTTTGCAGTTTTGCCTCTTGCAGGCACTTTCTCTCCTGAGAGAGACAACAAGGACATGAACACCAGTCCCACCATGGTCATACCTCAAGCAGATAAAATTGACTCGTACTGCAGGAGGTTGTGGTTTGCCTCAAAGCTACCCAGGGCCATCAGCAGCAACATAGACATCTCCATGAGCAACAGTGAGCGGGTGAAGATCTCAGGGAAGCAAGCACTGCAACTGATTTCCCTATACTTAAACCACAATATTCCCAGCACAATACGACCTGAAGGCAGACACAACAATGGACAACACGGCCAAGAAATAGTACATGGGCTTCAGTCCTCTCATTGCATAAAAGATGAGGAGGCATTGCCAAGGTTTACAGTGAAACAGAGCAGAGGTGAGAAGTTTCCAAGCCTGGGAAACCTGTCAGGGGGAAAAATGCAGCCCTGAAGCTGATGTTCTTGAATGCTGACATAAGCTCCATGCAGATTTGCTTGAGCTCCTAAGCCTTGAAGTGAAGAACAGTATTTATCAAATATGCTATTATAATTGGCAACAAGAATTTAGAGGCAAGTATGAAGCATAGAGAAACATTAGTATATCCTGCTTTGAATTCCTGGCTTAGGCTCAGCCCTACCTCACTGAAGCCAGTACAAATATTTGCACTGACTCTAGCAGGGAAGGAAAACGGTCTCTGTATTTCAAATACCCAGTACAACCCTTGAGCAACTTGCACTATTACCACTCGCAACAGTGTTCACAGACTCATACCCCATCGTGCTAGGCGCTGAACAGTTGCCACAGGTGAAAACATCTGCACTCCTGAAGGTCTCCTGATAGGGTCTATCACAGACACAGACACGTGGTGTTTGTGGAAGAAGGAGGTGGTGGTAAATGCTTTGTCCCATTGCAAGTAAACATGTTATCTTACACAGAACAGAAGTCCCAGTAAAGGGTAAGGACTGTAAATTTAAGTTCCAGGGGACTTTGAGGGTAAGGGTAAAAAACTGCCTTGGCAAGTCCAAAGTGAGCGTGTTTCTGCTTGGTCTAAATTGTGTAGTTTTTGTGTTCATAGTATAGTTTGTCAATTTAGATGTCTCCCATCCCTGTGCTCTCAGCTAGGGCACAAGGTATGTTATGGCAACAACAGGGAAATTTCAAGCTGATAAATATATTCACAAAATGCCCTCTGGGAATAGTTTCTTTCCTCCCACAGTCCTGACAAAGACCCTGCCTGACAAGCAAAGCAGTCAGAGCCTTTCTCAGGGTATTTTGCATCATCTGAGCTGCAGCAAATATTGGAGAGACTGCTCTAACCCCCAGAAAACGCTGGGAACTTCTGCTTGGCTTCAGCTTTGCTCACTGAGAGCTGAGCTACATCATGTCTGAAAGGTAACACAGCCCCTGAGGAATGACCGTGCTCGTCTGACACCCACAGCTCGTTAAGCTGCAGCAACTCAGAGTCTGACCTCAGGCTCCTGGTGTTTGGAGACAGTCTGGGGTAAGTCTGGGACAAATCCTGACAATCACAAAAAGCGCAGTGCTGCAGATGGCAGAATGAACCTCAGATAAAACCAGATTGCAAGAGCACAGAGAGGTCACACGTGGATGATGGAGGAGATCCTGGACGTCAAAACCCAACAGCTTCCCAAGGCACCCACAGACCTGCACTTCTCATTGCAGAACAGTGTCCCGGCCAGGCTCAGTGCTGCTGACATGGGACAAGCCCCAGGCTGCTCTGTTTTATAGGACACCCTTATCCGTCCCCTGGGGCACAGCACCATGCTGGAAGAACTTGGCTGCTCTGGGTGATTTTATCTGTACACGCAGCTCTGCATCATGAAATGATTCTTGGTCTTCTCCCCACCACACCAAAATATTCACCTTCTAGACAGGCTCCTTGAGACCCAGGAGAGAAAAGAGGCCGAGCTGCCCTGCTCGAAGCGTCATGATCAGTGGCACAAGATCTGGCTGGAGGCTAGTCACTAGTATGACTAGTGAGTCAATACTGGGGCCAGTACTGTTTAACCACTTCATTAATGACCCAGATGATGGAGCAGAGTCCACCCTCAGCAAGTCGGCAGATGGTACAAAACTGGTGGGGGGTGACTGATCATGCCCCTTAATTCTCCTCCAGCGTCCTGCTTTTTTTGTTTCAGGAGAGGGCTGGTCTGCTTTAGGCAGCCCTCAGCAATCCCTCTTCCAAGAGTCTCCCAATCTCCTTTCGAACTTATGTAAATAATTTGGATCCATAGCAACCTTCAGCAAGGAGTTCCTCTGATCCGCAGCCCGGACAGGGACACCATAGGACCACGCCATGCTCTGGTGCTCTCCCTCCTCACCACCAGCCAGAGAGTGTCACAGCTTTCTGCAAGGGTGTTGACCAAAGGGTCCCAGTCTGTACCCCATCAATGGTGGGGAACAGGCAGCTGGAGGCTCCCCACAACTGGGGACAGAGGGAGCACCCCACGACCCTCCATCTCCGTACCCCATCACCCATCGTCTCTATGTGAAACTCATCACAGAATAAAAAAAATTCTCAAAATAAAGTTTCTGCTTATGAATCCATTGGCTGGTTCCTTTGGTTTGTGCTCTTTTTTGGGAACCTTTTAGGGATTTTTCTTATTGCTCTTGTTTCCTTGTATTTAACCTACCTATCTATCTATCTAAATGAGATGTATACACATATACAAATATAAAGTGTACCTATGCATAAATCGGGGAGCTGCATGGAGGGGGTGCAAGGCACCAGGGCTGGGTCTCTTCACTTTCCAGAATGCAAAAGTTTCACAGAGCAGGGCAAAACTGGGGAATTTTCTGAATACACATTTTTTGTCAATTTTTTTTTTTCACAGCCTGTGCCCCAAAGCTTCCTTCACTCCCATTTTTGCACTCTGCCATTTTTTCAGAGAAGACAGAAAAACCTACTTGTACGCAGTCCCGTGGTGCTCACACCCCCTGAAGAGCAAAGAAATCAGCTGTGACTCCCTGGGTGAGACCCATGGGGTTTGCTCTGGCTGGCTTAAATACGGCTTTCCAGCTTTCTGCCTGCAGCAGCGTGCGTGGCCAGGGCTGTTCCTGGTCCCCAGCCCGTGCCCTCTGCAGTGACCTGGGGTAAGTATGGGATGGGCTGCCTGAAGATGACAGACTAGAGATGTTCTTCCCCTGCAAGAACAATTTGTTTGAGGGCTTGCATCAAAACAAGAATTTACAAAAGTCTCTGGCAGAAACAACAAACTGGCATGCTAGAAAGTGCTGAGATGGCAAATTGCTTTGCTAAATATTAATTTTGATCTGATATATGCAGATGGGCTTGATATGAAAAGCCACCCTAAACATTGGTCTTGATCAATAATTAAAAATTTTCCTCATTCTCTCAAGTGTTACATGAATAGAACATGTAAGTTCATTTGTATGATGACTTTGCTCCCCACAGGAGCAAAGCAGGGGTCTTCAGCTCCTCGGCTTTAGGTTCTTTACACCCTCAGTTACCTCTTTTGCTGTCCCAGTTCTCCCTCTCCCACACTGCTTGGCTCAGTTTCAGAGAGGTTTTTTCCCTCATCCCAGGGGCAGTCACCTCTAACTTCTGTCCCTACGTGACAGTTTCCCCTGAACAGGGAAGCAGGTGTTTGACAGCTTCTGAGCCATCTCAGGCCTGACCCTTTGGCTATGCAAAATCTTGATTTTTTTTTTTTTTTTTTTTTGATAGCAGATGAGGTCTCAGAGTGTGTGCATGTGTGTGCAGACGCACTGTGGGACAAATCTTACTCAGCTTGTGCTCCTCAGTTATCCAAAACGTATTAATTTCCAGCTAAATAGAGACAAGCACATTTTCCCTGATCAACTGTGGCAAGAGCTGAGGATGTGCTGCTGTGACCACCAGCTGTTCTGCTGGTGCTTTTAAGTTGCACTATATTTAACTGCATTTGCAGAGAAGCCTGTTCGGAATATTTCTTTGGAAATCTCCCACGCCTGCCCCAGCTTCCTGTCACTGAGCATCGCAGCTGATCACCCATGCTCCTGGGGCAGTGAAGCTGCCCAGGAAAGCAGGCAGCTTCCAGAGTGCTTAAATAGAGACCTGGTGTTTGCTGCTGGGTTTTCTAATGGCCTCAGGCAGACGAAACACCACTTCAGGTTCTCATTCTTATTTGAGCCTCTGAATTTCTTCCTTTCCATTTAACCTTTTTGGCAGCTGTAAAGCACAAATCCATTTTCCTTCCATCAGGGTTGGTTTGGTTAATTGACTTGCAGGTTTAGCTGATAAAGCTCTCTAAAACATTATACATTTTGCCATACTTAAACAAAAAGGGAAGAAATCAATACAGAGTCACATATAATGGGGCTACTTCTCATCTCAGAGTGAGACGTTATCTCTTGTGGTCTGACTGCATTCAGTTCAGCACAAACATTGACTTTCTCTGCCTTCATCTCTCTCCCCCTCCATCCCCCCTTCCCTAGCCTGTCCAGGTGCTTCAGCCTTGCATAGACCAGCATGGCCAAGGCTGCTCCTTCTGCTGCAGGGAGCAGTCAGCCCCATTCCCGGGGCTGACCTCCAGGTCTCCATCCCTCCTCTTCTCCTTCCCCAGGCAGGAGCACCCTGGCCCCAGGCTGTGGTCCTACCTGCGCTGCTGAGAAGCTTTCAGGCATGTCCCAATGGGCTACGCACCGAATCTCCCAAAACTCTGGGTATATAAATGTTGGGGACTACAGCTAGGGGAGACACGTTAAATGCTGCACTGCTCTTTCCTCGTTACCTGTTGCTGTGCACAGCCCAGGCAATGATCCTGGGACTCATCCGCTGTGGCTTTTCCTTGGTTGATGTGATGGTTACGCATGAGGGCAGCAGCATAGGGGTTTTTTGGCTCTTGGGAGCCTGTCCTCCCAACACCGTTGCAGCTGGGGTGTGTGGGATGTCTCATAGCAGGACTTTTATTCCAAGACACTATTATTTCCAGACCCGCGGACCATCAGTGTGTGAGATGTCATCTTCCAATAGGACTGGGTCCAGCCCCCTGATCTTCATCCTCACTGGCATTCCCAGTCTTCCAATGAGCAGCTACTGGATGGCATTGCCTCTCTGCTGCCTGTACCTCCTCATGATCCTGGGGAACTGCACCTTACTCTGGATGATAAAGACAGACCACAGCCTCCATACACCGATGTACTATTTCCTCTCCATGCTGTCTGTGGCAGACCTAGGCTTGTCTCTCTCCACCCTGCCCACTATGCTGGCCATTTTCTGGTTCGAGTCCACCTCCCTCTGTTTCGAGGCATGCATTGTCCAGATGTACTTCATCCACTCCTTCTCTGCCATCGAGTCTGGGGTCCTGGTGGCCATGGCTTTTGATCGCTTCGTTGCTATTTGCTACCCCTTGCGCTATGCCTCTGTCCTGACGAGCTCCCTGATTATGAAGGTGGGGGGGGAAATCTTCATGCGGGGCGTCTGTGTGGTGCTACCTGTTGCTGTCCTTATTAAGAATATGCCTTTTTGCAGGCCCCGTGTCCTGTCTCACTCCTTCTGCCTGCACCAGGACATGCTGAGGCTCGTTTGTGGGGATGTCAGGGTCAACAGCTTGTATGGGCTGACAGCAGTGATACTCACTAAGGGACTGGACTCCCTGACCATCCTCCTGTTTTACATGATGATTATCAGGGCCATCTTGAGCATTGTCTCCAAGGAAGCACAAGCCAAAGCCTTTAGCACATGCATCTCTCATCTCTGTGCCGTCCTGATCTTCTACATCCCACTGATTGGCTTGTCCATCATCCACAGGTTTGGGAAGCACCTGCCCCCCCTCACTCACACACTCCTGGCTGATGCCTACCTCCTGGTGCCGCCTGTCCTGAACCCACTCGTGTACAGCTGGAAAACCAAGCAGATCCGCAGGCGGATCCTCATCCTGCTCTGCCAGAGAGGGACCCAGCAGCAGGTCTAGTCCCAGAGTGGCAATGCCCCAAAGCCAGTCTCCTCCTTCCTTTCCTCCCCAGACTGGTATTGCTCATGAGCAATATCATGATGATGATAGTGCTCATGGGCAATATAATCTCCTGGAGAAAATCACTCATATGCCTTCACTTCTTGGGAGAAACCTGTCACCTCTTCTGCAATACAGCTCTTTTCCTCTCCATGGAGGGATGGAGTATGGCCATTCACATTATTCCACCTCCCATTTTGGGATGCCCCATTTCTCAGAAAGTCTGCAGGCAGGCAGAGCTGGTATGGCCATGTGATTAAGCTGTTGTCCCCTGCAGGTGGGGACAGAGAAGACTGCTGAGAGCAGGCTTTCATTGAGGAATTCACTGCTAACAGCAGTTATGGTCTCTGAAAAGTGTTGCCAGACTTGTGCTTTTAATTGCAACATCCCTATGTCCATCCGTTATATGAAAGTGTCAGTTCCAGAGTTATGTGATCATATGAGACTCCTCAGCTTTCATTACACAAATAATGTGATTCACATCTTTACAGTTATGAAGACAGGAACTAATGGCCTATGGACTGTATGTAACCCAAGGACACACACGCAGAAAACAGTCCAGTCTTGTTGCAGGATCTGCAAGGGGAGTGTATGATTTTTACTGCCTCATGATATCATCTGCTCTGCCTATAACTCTTATGGGAACATCATGAAAAATCTCTCCCCGCCTCCCAGGTTATGATTCAAATGAGGGTAGGTTGGTCTGGCATGGAGGTATAGGATGTAATGGGCACGCAATGCAGTCCAAACACATCCTGCAACACGTCGTGCTATTTGTATATTGCCACATTTCCTTAGGGACGCACGTGATGCATAAGTGACATGCTTCATACCCGGGCTGGCTGAGCTGTCCCCTCCAGAGTGTCAGGCTGTCATTAGAGGAGCCTCCACCCTGTCCCAATGCAATCTACCTCCTGATCAACCACCCTTGTCATTGTGTAAAATAATCCTCCCTGCAAGCCAAATCCCTGTGACTTTGTCATGTCTGCAGGGTGATACCAAACCATCTGCCCCTTTCTGCCCCAAATGGGTGCCTTCAGTCTTCCTCATGGGCTGGTTTCCTCTCTGGGCTATCTCAGCTCATCCCAGTAGCTGGGTGGTCAAAGAAGGAGGAAGCAGGGTGAAAAGGAGGAGAAAGAGAAACCATGACCTTGCAGATGAGGGGGCAGTGGCCCCCATCTCATGGGAGAGAGTGTGCTGCAGTGATGCTGCAAGCAGCACTCATGCTGGGGAGGGATGAAGGCAGAGGAAACCACTGATTTCAGGGCAGGCACTTGGCAGGGTCAGTGTCCAGCTGTGCAAAGAAGATCTACAAGGTCAGGATCAGGACTGGAGCTTGGGATGCCCTGGCCATCTGTTAGCAGGTCCCAGCAAGCTGGGAGATGCTCTGCGCTGCAGGGATGTGCTGAAGAGCTTTGGCAGTGAGAAAAAAAATCGGTATTTCTCTTTAGTTTTTTATTTGTTTCCCACCCACTCCCTACAGTTCCAAAAGCTGCTTTGGCAAAGGTACTGAGAGCTTCTCCCAGCTGTCCTAGCTGCTGTCATGGAGAATCCAAATGGCAAGGATCAGTGCTGTGAAAGGGAGTTAGGTGCTTTTTTTTGGCAAGCATGAGAGAGTTAAGGGAAAATTGTACCTGGGTTTTTCTTTTTCATCAGGGGAAGGAAATGCTCTGTCTCTTCCACTGTCTCTCAGGTACTGTCACTGGGAGGTGCCAAGCAGTAAAACCAGCAAGAATACATGGGTGCTGCTATGTGTGCTGCAAAGTGTCGTGTCAGTCAGATGCTGGGAAAGGACTGGTGTCTGCAGGAGGAAAGATGTACTCCGTGCAAAAATAAAGGTGGATGCAAGGCAAATGTGAGTGTTTAACACGCAGACTCTGGGCCTCATCTCATGGTGGAAAGCTGCCAGAATTCTCTCCTGTATTTTTCCAGGGGTCTGTAAAGTAGATGCCTGAAGACAGGGAATTTGTGCATGTCCATTTGCGCCTGCTGAAATTGTCAAGCTGCTCCGATCTGCCAACAAGAGGTCAGAAGCTGGGAACCTAACCACGAAGACGTGAGTGTTCAGCAGTGTTACGCTGTGCAATAACCACAGGCATGTTGTTGTGTGAGCACATGAAGAAGCAGTTTATCTCGTGCTTGAATGTTTTGCTAAATCTAGCGAGTCAGAGTGGGCGAGCCGTGGGGAAGAGCAAATGTCGCTGTAATCAGCTCGTGGACAGTAGATAGCAATTCCCTGAGGTACCGAGCAGTTCCCTTGGAGGTTATTGCAGCTGAAGCATGTCAGCTGCTGACAAATCTGGTGGCTGTTTGGAACCAGTTGCCTCACAGGCAAAATCCACAAATGGGTGAAACTACGAGATTCCCTCATTTCAGCCAAGCAGTGCCAATTGATGCCGCAGCCCCGAGTCATCCAGCCCCAACCAGCCCATTCATCTACTTCCAGTGACAGAGGTGATATGACAACTTGTCCCGCTGGCACTAATGGAGCTTCCCAGCCCTCCTGAAGGTGGCCTTTCACTCAAGGATAGAGCGCAGCTGATGCATTGCAGCCCTGAAAGGTCTGTGTGATGCTGAGTAATGATATCCATAGTAATGTTAATTTGTAATTATCCTAAACACATCTCACCCACTTTACAGAGTAATGTGGCCAGGTACCTTGCTGCCTGTTGATTTAGGTTTGCAATATGAAATGTGCTACCTTGAGGCTTGCATGCATTTGCCATACCTGCAGCTCCCCCTAAACCCAGCTATTCTCCAGCTGTCTCTGAGTCACAGCAGTTTGCTGGCTTCATTTAATAATTGACAGGACCACGCGTCTTCCTAATGTTTGCTGTTTGCTTTTCTATGTTTGACTTTCCATCAACGGTGCCAAAAGCAATAATGTACATACCAATTTTTCGACAAGTGCTTTCCACCTGTCGATCCCTTTCTCTTATCTGCATTTGCTTAGCCCTGTACCTACATACTACATTTGCCATCACAAAAATTTCCCTTTGCCAGCAATCCGAGCAAGTTGTCAACTTCTACTTCACAGCAGCACCTCCACAGCCTGGTAAGTACAGTAGCTCTGATGATGCTACACAGGGATGTGAAAATAAACCATGTCCAGACACTGCCTCACTTGCTTCTTGTTCTGGTCAACATCTGTGTTTTGTACCCATCTCACATTTTAGTCCTGTGTGCGACTTTCCTACTGAAATAGCTAACCATGCACAGCCCTTGCAACAGATTCATTTGGTGTTGTGTTAACAGATTTCACAGGGGTTTTCTTCCAAGAAAGGGGGAAGCCACTCTGCAGCAGCACAGCTTTCTAACTGGTAAAGCTTCATCTGCTCTGCAAGACATAAAAACTGGGTCCTAACTACGAAGTTAGAGTCTATAGATAAGCTCTGAAACTGGGTCAGATCTGGGATACTCTGATGCATACCACTGAGATATTTTTTTCTTTTTATTATTTTAGTAGCAACCATCCAACTCCTCTGCTTATGCATCTTGGGACTTCACTGTTGTGAGGTCCTGTTAAGTTCCAGAGAACTTTGTAGTAAATCAACATGAATGGGAAGATCCTGAGAAGGGTTACACGTTCATTGGGAAAGTTTATTTTATCTTTGGAATTGGACATGGACTAATGTTCTGACCTAGTTTAAGTCCACAAAATCCTCTGTTTATGCCTCCTTATCCATATGTTTGCACATTGCCAGACAGAGCTGCTTTTAGCTCCGTGTAAACAGATTTCATACATTAATCTCAACCTTGAGAATGAAGTAGATCACGGTTGAGGCCAAAATGAATTGGACGTTTTAAGTACACAAAGTGGGACACCATAAAAGGGCATACAGCTTTTCAAAGTGCTGAGGAAAAACTCCAAAAATCCAGCTCCCGGGTTTCCCTAGATTCAGGTCTGCATTCAGTGTCCCAAATTTGGGACTACATGTGGGCCTGGGGTCCAAGCTCCCATGACAGTCAGAGGTGGTGAGTCAATGCAGTCCATGGAGCTGTGGAGTGCATCTGCTCTAAGGCGAGCTGAGATGTTCTGTAGGTTCAAACAAGGAAACTTCGAACTAAATCCTACCCGCGAAACCACATCCTGGGTAACAAACACTTCATCTTAAATTTCACCCAGTGGGTGTGACCCATTGGAGGTGTTCATAGCTCTGTAGGTCATGCATGAATAAATCCTCAGCTTTTGCCCCACAAGTGTCCTTCAAGAAGCTCAAGGTGGGTTATGCTGGGTAGGTTTCAGGATTTGCAGAATGATCCTAGTCTCCAGTTGTGGGAGTAAATGAGGCATTATGGCTGCTGAGGCTGGCCTCATCAGATCACACAGGGACCTGACCAGCCCATGCCCACTGTCACCAGGGGATGGCTCTCCCACATCCTTTTCTTCTTCCTCCTCCTCCTCCTCTCAGCACCTTGGTTAAGCATGGTGAGTCCTATGGCTCTTGGTCCTACCATTGTGTCCCTTCTTGCAGAGAGGGGGAGTTTATCCAGCCTCATTTAGAAACACGTGAACCCACTTCAGTGTGAGGCATGGACCAGATGACCTCCTGAGTCCCTTTTGACCAAATTGTCTATGATTTATAGGATTAGCACAGAATGGACAGCATAAAACTGTAGCATCATGGCTTTGATGGTCCCTAGGGCACTTGGTTAGGTATTAATCTCTGCTTCTATTGCAGGGTACTGCATTACTGACTCTGGGCTACAGTGTCCAGAAACTATTGCCCAGCAACAGCAGCATCTTTAATCATCAAACATCCATCCTGATGTACGGCAGTGACATTTCTGTCCAGCCTCTGTGCTCTGATCACCTTATACTTGCTAGAAGCTACATCCTCTGTATTGCAAAGGTGAAGAGATGCTTCCATGCAGCCATATACATTTTGTCTTTTGTGCAAGTCCTCACAGATCCAGTCCTACCTTTTCTGATAGCACCAGCCACGCTGAGCCTGATTTGGTCTAATTCCATGGAAATTGCCTTCAGTGCCTGCACTGCCCACTCCTTCTTCCTCAATGACGTTAGGCTGGTTGTGTGTCCCTGTTGCAGTGCTCTTCAGTGAATTCATCAGACTAATGACCTCAGAGAAATACCTCATTCCTCCTGACCTTGATAATGGAGAAAGTAGGAGCAGTGACTTTATCCAGAGATACCTGCATTGTCCTCTCAGGCTTTGACTTTGTTAAATACTCTTTTAAAAACCTGAGGGCAGAGAAGATGGCCTCTTTAGGCATAAAGGCCAACAACCTGTGGGACCTGAGTATGCTACGCTGTGGCCAGCCCTACAGTCCTTGTGGTGTCTCATATTCCAACCTCTGTGATGATGCTGGCCATTACAGGACAAGTGCCTCAGAGCCCTGAAACCAGCCCCTCTCCCATCGGTCTTCCCTGATTCCCCCCCTCCCTGTCTCCTGCAGGGACTCGTGCTTGTGCACAGGCTGGGGAAACACCTCCGTGTGCCCAGGGCTGTCAGCAGGAACACCAGGCAGCTCTGCAGGTGATCAGTAAACCAGTCTGTCCAAAAAGCAGAATTTTGGTCACAAAATCGCTTCCCAAGCGAATGTTATTCTCAAAGGAACTGGAAGATTTATGAATGCAACTTCTAATGGAAATTTTCCCTCCAATCCTTTGAATTGCATCTCTGGTTACACTGGTATTTCTCCTTTGCATGTTTGCTCTGCTTCCACCCCACCTATTTTGAGAAACCATTTCAGATATACAACCGGTCTGTGAAACAAACAAACAAAAAATTGTATATGCATGAACAGAAACAAGATTCTGACTTCATTCAACATCAGTTACTCATATGCCAATTATCAAATCCCCTTGATTCTTCCCTGGGTCTCTTTTTAAAGCAGAGTCATCTGATAACATTTTCTCAATTGCCAGATTGAATTTCAACCAGTTCGATGATGTCACAGTGATTTATTTTGAAGAAATCATTGCAGAATAGCAATGTAATGTTGTTACTGTCTCTTCTCGCAGCTCTGCTCTCATTTCCTCACTGCTGTTACTGAGATGCCCATTGTGATATCTTCTTAAAATCATGACATTATAGCAGACTGATAAAGTGAATGGACACATTTGGCCTTATCAGAATGAAACTATTTCAACCTACAGAATACAAAATATGTTGATGAGATCAAGCCCCGAAGTCTTTTCAACCTTTTCAAAATGATATTCTGGAATTTCGGTCTCTTTAAACCTTGTGAAATGGCATGAAGACAAATATAAAATTCCTGCAGCATGCCTGCACCACGATCCAGCCACCTTGATCCAGATGGGGCCAGGCAACCCGGAAACCCTTTGAATTAATTAATTGGCACCAGTCGTCTTTTTCCTTCTAAGAAGGAAATCCTCCTGCAGAGCAGACCATGGCTGTTCCTGCCCCCAGCAAGTGCCTGGATCCATTTGATACCATTTTAGGCACTTGGGGATGCACCTAAAAGCAAAGTGTACTTTCCATGCACACTTTTTTTGGTTGTTTTTGGCAAAACAGTGGTCTCTCTACAGCTATTCCTGTGCCCTCTCCTTCTGCCAGCCATTCCTCGTGGAGCTGTGCTGTGGATGGCGAGCACGAGGAGGCAGAAACCATGCTTGTAAGAAATTCCCTAAGGAACAATGGTTGTCTAAGAGTTGCAGCATGCACCTCTGAGTTTGGGGATCAGGCACCGCTCTCATTGAGGCCACACACCGGCAGCAAGTTTCACAGCTTTACCTCGACATTCCTTCCCCATCAGGGTAAATTTATTGCATCCCAGCTGTTATTTACAGCCTTCAGACAATGTTATCCTGCTGGTGGAGGTCTGGGACATGCTGTACATGATGCTCCTTTGAGTTTGTATTTTAGCAAATTATATGCAGGTCACACTGACCTACGTTCACCTCTCGGTTGTCTCTGAATCACCTCTATCTACCAGCTTTGCTTAATATAGGAAAATGAAATACAGGGCTTTGCGATGTTTGCAGATTTCTCTGGGATTGTTTGATTTTCCACTGTGCACACTAAAAGCAGAGTCTGCTGCCTTTGTGACAGGACTCCCTGTCCTTTCTGCATTTTCTGAATCCCCCCATTGTATTATTTACCTGATGTACCAAGTCAGGCATTAAATATGTCAATGTTTGCCTGCACAAGAGCTCATTCACTTTTGCAGGTTGGAGCGCCGGTGACCGAGGATCTCATGTGTGTCACTCAAAGCAGCACAGGAAATTGGTTGACATCACTTCACTTTACCCAGGGTTTTTTTGATGATTTCGATTAAAGACACTATTTTTCTGCTGAAGCAGTCTGGGTGGCTTAGCACCTGAACGAGCTGTAGTTGTACAGGCTTAAAAGTGTTCGTACAATTTTAACTGCTCTACTCCCTGCAGAAGACCATGGTGAAGTGGCACTGTCTGCCTCTCTAATTTCTTCCAAGCTCTGTGTTGAGGTCACCCTGGTGTTCATAAGGTGGTGAAGTTAAAGTGGACCAGCTTTAGAATGGATAATAGAGCTGGAGACTGTAGTGCTCTGGCAAAAGACTGACTTCTATTAACAACCACTGAATGAGGGTTTTCACTTGAAAAAACGTATGAGCAGCAAGGTGGTGAACACTAAATACAGAAACACAGCTGTACAACAGAACCTGGGAGAGTTTGGGAGGGTCTAGGGGACTCATCTGTCCTCCCTTCTGTCCACATGCACAGCTGCCCCTGACCTGAGTCCTGCCCATGTAAGTCCCTCATGCACTTACTGCAACCCCAAACTGGAGCCTGACCAAAGCGTCCCTTCTCCAGCCCCTTCTCCATCCTTCCCTAGGACTTAGGGACATGGTTTGGTGGTGGACTTGGCAGTATTAGGGTAACAGTTGGACTCGATGGTCTTAAGGGTCTTTTCCGACCTAAATGATTCTATCATTTTATGCTTCTACGACTTCCCACCACAATCAAAGCCTGGCCCCATGGCATGCTTCTCCAGCATCTACCCACACCTTTCAGGCCAGGACTGTAGTCCCAACCCCACCACTTCCACCGTCGTCAACCACAACCCTCAACACACACACAGAGCAGGGACCAGCAAGAGCTGCTGCCTGCAAGGAGCTACTGGATCTTACGTGTCTAACCCATCACACCTCCCCTGGGTGGTTAGCTGGTGCTACGAGCTCATCCCTGGAGCTCAGCAGGAGAGGGTTTCCCCTTAATGCTAAGGCCCAAGGGACATCCCAAAGCAGAAGAGCTGCCTGGCTCCAGGGTCAGGTGGTCCTTTGGGGAATCTGTCATAAGAGCAGCTGGTCCAAGTCCAGGTCCTGCCGAGCTCTTTTCCTCAGTGCTATTTTTGAGCCTCAGTAGATGGCTGGCTTGGAAAAACATTGCGTCACTGCTGGTGATGTCAGAGCTGCTGGTGCCAACGCAGTCAGCTGCTCCTTTGGTAGCAAGTGGGCAGGACAGCCTGCCAAGGAAAAGACATCCCTTCTGGGCTGCAATCTCTCCTTCCAGGCAGCTGGGATATTTTTGTCCAGCTCAACACAGCCACTGGAGCCAAAGAAAACTGCGCATGATCAAACAGCCCTTGCATTTTTGAAACTTTTTGAAGCAGAGGAGGATGGGGGACATACCTGCCTTCCTCCTCTGCCCCGGATCTGCAAAGTCTGGAGCAACCCTGAGGGACACTGCTGGGATGGTGGGAGGTGAAACCTCCACAGCAGCAGCCTTTGAGTCTCACCTTCCAGTTCAGACCTGTACGTGGACACACAGACGGTGGAATCCCTCACTAGGAGAAAAGAAGGAAGCCAGAATTGGTGCCAGTGTGGTGATTTCAGGTAGCAATGGTGCTCCTGTTCTCCTGGATCTTCCTAAACACTTTCGTCTTCTTTATTTGCATATCTCCAGTGAGCATTACCTTCATAAATGTTATGAGCGTGCTCGTTTTGAACAGGGTCTTGTAAAGGCTTTTACACAGGAGGACCAAGCCCCCCTACCTTCCCCTTCCTTCCTCACCATCCCTTCTCACACTCCTGTCAGTACTCACACACTGAACTCTGGCCTGTACAGTAAATATGATTAGGACTGGCTTAGGCTCAAATTATAAACATTTCCAGCAAATAGACTGATGTGTGCCAAGTGGGCTTGTGTTCCCCCTTAGCTGTAGTTCTGGGAAAGCAGTTTTGTTTTTTTTTAAGATGGGAAAACAGATGAACAGATCCTGACACCCTTCCCTATACACATGCAATACCTATGCTTTTGGGAAAAGGGATTAAGCAGAAAACTAGCAAGAATGACTTGTGGAAGCACAGTATGGAAACATCACTGCAGGAAGCTTGGTGCATGTGGGTGAGCCTTGAGCCACAGATCAGTGGGAATCATAAGATTTTGAGCATATCTGGTACAAGATGAATTTATCTTACACTATTGTCGTGGTTTAACCCCAGCCAGCAACTAAGCACCACGCAGCCACTCACTCACCCCGCCCCCACCCAGTGGGATGGGGAAGAAAATCGGGAAAAGAAGTAAAACTCGTGGGTTGAGATAAGAACGGTTTAATAGAACAGAAAAGAAGAAACTAATAATGATAATGATAACACTAATAAAATGACAACAGTAATAATAAAAGGATTGGAATGTACAAATGATGTACAGTGCAATTGCTCACCACTCGTCGATTGACACCCAGTTAGTCCCCAAGTGGTGATTCCCCCAGCCCCACTGCCCCTAGTTTATATACTGGGCATGACGTCACATGGTATGGAATATCCCTTTGGCCAGTTTGGGTCAGCTGTCCTGGCTGTGTCCCCTCCCAAATCCTTGTGCCCTTCCAGCCTTCTTGCTGGCTGGGCATGAGAAGCTGAAAAATCCTTGACTTTTAGTATAAACACTACTTAGCAACAAGTGAAAACATCAGTGTGTTATTAACCTTCTTCTCATAGTGAACTCAAAACATAGCACTGTACCAGCTACTAGGAAGAAAATTAACTCTATCCCAGCTGAAACCAGGACAACTATAAAATAGGTATGGGGGTGATTCAAGCAAGGTCAGTGTTGGGCATTTTATAGTGGCTGCTGGAAGCCTGAGCCCTTTTTCTCATTCCGCTGCAGGTCTGCTGGATAACCCCAAGCAGACATTTTCGTCTCCAGGCCACTCCCTTGTCCCAGCAGACCCTATGCAACCCCTCTCTCTGTGCCATGCATACAACCAGGCTGCTCAGCACATGGGTCTTGAGAGGACCTTCAAGCACGACATTCATGCTAGAAACACGTTATCATTTCAGCACAGGCAAGATAGGTAACGAGGAAATTTTTCTCTCTGGCAGTTCCTAGCAGTGATGCTGCAGTTTGCAAACCAAATCATTGCTTCCAGCTGCACAGATACAGGTTTGCTGAACACAGTTTGTCTGCAGCGTCTCAGCACAGGAGGGTGAATGAGTGACGCTGGAAAATGCCTGATATGTAGAGTAAAATGGTGGCAGAGAGTCCCAAGGGAAAAAACTAAATGTGCCAGGGTGCATGAAAGATGAGTGTGTGCATGCAGCTGGGCTGAGTAAAGCAGGGAAAGAGATACCGTGTCATTTCCACAGATGGATGAATCCAAAAAGATTAAAGGTTATACCTTTTCTGGAGAGCTGTGGAAAAAGGGGCCTGGTGAGGGTATCTCACCTGTGCCTTTGCCCCGAGACAGGATCAGCTCAGCTGAAACCATTACTGAGACACATTGAGGAAAACCATCTGTGGTGGTGATGCCATGACCATGCCGACCTGTTTCACTGTCCACCCCTTGCCTAACCTCAGGTTCCCTTCCTTCCAGTTCAGCCCATGACACTTTGTCTTAGCCCTGCAGCCTGGTTATTCCCATCGCTGCAGCATCTCTTTGCTTTGCTGCAGGACACTTTCCTCTCCCTGCTGCCTCCCAGGTCCTCCGTTCACTCTGCACTGTGGCATCTCAGCCGCTCTAAACCCGTCACACCACGTTTGAGTTTTGTGCTCGTCATGGCCAGCTGTGACGGAACTTTCACTTTCCAACATAAAGACATCTGGCTAAAGCTTGTTTGCTCTGAAGACCGTAAGAACTATTCTACTAGATCAAACTAAAGCTCCCTCCATCCTGCCGTCCAGCCTTGAAGAGTGGCTATTAATGGCCATTTAGGAAGGTAATTTACAGTTTATCCTTCCCTTGGCACATGTCCCAGCATCTAGCAATCAATTTAGAGGCTTCCTGAACAGGAGGCAGCACCTCAGCCATCATGTTTAATAGAAATCAATGAATCTCTCACCCATGGATTTGTCTAATACTTTTTTGAATTATATATACTTTGGGCTCCCACAACATCCAGCAGTGATAAGTCTCATAATTCTGTTATAAGCTCTTTAAAAAGGTACTTTTAAATTTTTTTAAAATCTTCTGCCTAATATTTTCAGGGTGTGTCCTCCCCCTCCTAGTTCACATAGTGTGAGAAAAGATGAAAAATTATTCCATATGTATCCTCTCCTCCCCATTCATTATCTTATAGACCTTTCCTGTACTGCTTTATTGTCTCTTCTCAATGCTGAAGAGTATACTTTTCCAATAATCTCCACTTCTACAGGACCTTCCCTGAAGTGGTCAGGCTGTTGGACTAGGTGATCATTGTAGGTCCTTTCCAACTGAATTTTCTTTTCTTTTCCTTTCTTTTCTTTTCTTTTCTTTTCTTTTCTTTTCTTTTCTTTTCTTTTCTTTTCTTTTCTATTCCTCTGAGCACACTTGCTCCAGGATGTTTGCTAGCTTCAATAGTTCTTCTTCCTCCGTTTTTTTTCACATCTGGCACACCTAGAGATAGCAGACCTCTGCCAGGACCATTTGGATGAGTGTCACAAAGGCTCGGTGTATTCAGCCATAAGCCTGGCCGTGAGGTTTAACAACCAGGTAGCTGTCTTAAAATTAATGCTTGTAAATTAATTGTTCTTTGGCGCTGGGGCCACCCAGCACCAGGCAGTCCAGGATCATGCCAACAAACCCTCTAGCCTCTAAAATGAGGCAGTGATATCATGCAGACTCCTGAGCCCCTACCTGGAAATTGCTGAAGTGCAGGTTGGCTCAGGTCAGCAGTGTGCCAGGGACCATGACAACAATTTACTGGTGTCCATCATGGGCAGTGCCCCAGCACAGTCTGGTTTGTGACTACAGAAGTATCTTTCAGGTCTGGTGGCTGTATTTACTATAGACACCTCATATGAAAATGGGCAAACCAGTTAGCTCTCCTGTGTCTTGGTTTGGCAGCCACAGAAATAGGGGTTAATAGCAATTTCCACGTCACAGCTGAGGTGGCAAAGATAAACTTATTACCACAAGACATCTAGATACAACAGGCTTCTGGGCTATCTGAGAAGATATCCACCAATGTGTCTGTGTTTGGCGTTGTAATATTTAGTTTGTTTTTATTGTGTAATATATTATGATTTTAATTAAACATTTTGTGTCTCACTGGTCACGGGGGGATAGCTAGAACTTCACCTCTGTTAATCCCTTGGAGAGATGCTGCAAGCACTCTTCTTGCAAAATTTATTATTATTTGCATTACAGATCCATTCTCACAATAAAAATTACGTGTATTGCCAGCATGCTGCAGCTTTGCCAGCCATAAATCACAGGGAGCTATAAACATGTCACCCAATAAACTATCAGGAGAAAATCATGCCTGCTGGGAGAGCATCATAAATGGAAAAGATCATTTACTTCACGCACTATTTTCACTGGTACGCCTCATGCTGTTTACGCACAGGGAGCTTGGACTCTGCGTGGCTCCCGGTTGATTGGACAGGGTCAGTCCACGGGGCGCGTTATAAGCGCTGCCCTCCCGATGCCGGGATGCGGATGCAGGTTCTTCTTCTGCATCACAACAGAGTTGTGCTGCCTGTGCAAGTCATAAAGCCCCTGGGCCCCCGTTGCCACGCTTGGTAAGTACCCTGGGCAATTAGCGGCCTCTCCATCATTGCACTCCTGTTTTACTAGTGCGGTAGCTGCAGTTTATGGGACTGGACACCAGCACAGGTGGGGAGATGCCTCCGAAGCACTGCTCGGGAGGTCTACACCATTCCAGAGGACCCGCTGGGTTGGATGTGCTGGAGGAAGTGGGTGGCTGTAATTTCAGGCAGGGCTGGCATCACAGTACTGCCAGGGAAGATCTAGCCATCGCGGTGCTGCTTGCCATTTTGCTGTGGGCTTTGTGCAAGAGTCAGCCTGCTCTTCCACCGTCTGGTGGCCTGGCTCAGCTGGTGGGAATGGCACGTTCCTGTTCTTGCCCATAAAGTCAAAGAAATTAATCTCTGTGGGTGCTGCATCCCCAGAGTCCCTTTGCTAATCCTCCTCCTTTCACCGAGAGGCTGAGCCCTCGCTTGGATGCTTGAGTTGGCAGCAATGCAGTTGTGAAAATAGCAAAGTCTCCTCTTGGGAAAAAAGCAGATCTCTTTCTACCATCCTTCCCCAGCCCTGGCTCCCAAGCCCTGGCTCCCAAGCCCCCGCTCTTGCCTACACTCAGAAGAACTCTTAAAGCACAGTACTCTGCTTAAGTTATTGGTGAAAATCAAAGACAGAGGCAAGAAATGAGGAGGTGGCTTTTGAGGACTGGAGAAGGAGGGACGGCACTGTGCCCTCCATGAGGCAACTGTTTTCGTGCCTGATGCCTTCCTCCAGGCAGTCTGGAGTAGGTCCTGGGGAGCAGAAACGCCTTGGGCACTGAGCAGGCAGACAGTTTTCTGTCTCTGGTAGGATGCCTTTCTAGGCTAGCAGCAAACACAGCCGGGTGCTGCCATTAATCTTTAAATTCATATCCTCCACAACCGGAGGTTTGTTTCCTCATCAGGGCTTGGCTGCAGCGTGAAAGATGTAACTGCTGTCCCACAATAGTCAACTGGGAGGTGTAACGTATATGTGTGCTGTATGTTATATATACACATATGAATGTACATAAACATAAATAAGTATGCATGCTTTTTAATATATTTTATATGTTCTATGTATTTTATATATTTATATATATTATTTATAGACACACACATATATATATATATATTTACCCACACATAAAACATGGAGGGGAAAAAACCGGCTTGGAGTGGGATCCGTATCTGTAATGCATAGGGGCACAAAACAAACCAGAGTAGCACAGAGAGGAGCAGAGATAGTAAATCCCATTTCTAAATAACTTCCTATAGCATGGTAGGGGTTGCCGGTGTCTAATAAAGTCAGGTTTGCATGAAGGCTTTCTTGTAGGAGAAGTATCCCTTACAGACCCCAGGTAGTTCTCACCAGTCCTTTCTTTCCCCCTGTGCTCTAACAGTCCCTCCTCTTTATCCACCTCCATATTCCTGGAAACCTCTTGAATCTCAGTATCTCTGAGAGTTCCGGATATCTGCCATATGCTGCTGTACGGGAGACAGTTAGACAGACAAACAGGCACGCACACACTTGTTTTTTTCATTTTTTTTAACCCAGCCTCCAGATGAGACTGAATTGCAGGAGTCTGCAGTTTAATTCTCACTGCTCAGATGCTGTTGGATTGACAGAAGGGGACAGCTCTTACCTTTGGGGAGCTCCAAGCTGCCACTTAGGACCCGAGGTACCTCTGGCCAGTTTCCTTTTGCCAACGTCAACCACTGTTGAAGCATTAGGGAAAGTGCAGGCTGCCCATCCATGTCCGTGCCATCTCATGCACTGATGAGGCTCTTCTGCAGAAGGGCTGTGACTTGTCCCTTCAGCAACTGCCACGGTGGGGCTATGTGCTGCCCAAGGTGATTCCTGATGTTAACATGTAACTTTGCAATGAAGAGAAAGTGGCTCTGCCTGGAGGGAATGAAATGACTTTGGGTCTTCCCCAGTTCCCATCAGTTACGTGTTGCTTTTGCCCTGGAGCAGGAAGATGTTTATCCTTGCTGAGCTTTGGGATTTATTGCCACATTAGACTCTCAAGCAGGCTGAGTCTAATGGAGGAAAATCACATTAAGAATGTAATAAATACATCATGGAAGATATGTGTGTTTATTCAAAAACAAACTGTGTTATAGTAAGCCCTCTTGCTCATAATTCAGGCACTCTTTGACCTGCTTGTTTTGTATCCTACAGAAGGTGCATTAAGACTGAAGCCACAAATATTTCTTTTCCTTTAATTAGCTCTTGTTTTGCACATCCACTGCTTTCCCCCATCCACCCAGCCTGTCATTCTGTCACAGAAGGCACAGAAAGGGACCCTGTCAGGCTCTCCAGCATCCCTGCTAGGGTGTATTGTCACATGCAGTGTAGGAACCTGGATTATGCTGAGATGGCTGAATTCTCCAAGAGGACTGAAACCTATGGTAAGATCACAGGCTCATAGTTTCATTGGATAATTCAGGTTGGAGAGACTTCAGAAGATCTCTAGTCCAACATCCTGATCAAAGCAGGGCCAGCTATGAGGTCAAAGATGCTCATGGCTTTGTCCAGGTGGGTCTTGAAAACTTCTAAGGATGGAGATGCACAACCTCTCTGGGCGACCTGCACCGATGCTTGACAGTCTTCATGGGGAAACATTTCTCATTATATCTAGCCTAAACGTCCCTTGTTTCAACTTATACCTGTTGTCTCTCCTCCTCCTGCCATGCACTGCTGTGAAGAGCCTGGCTCAGCCTTCCTGTAGGTAAGGGAAGGCTTCCCCTACCCTCGCTGTAGGTAGGGAGAGGCTGCTGTTGGGTCCCTGCAAAGCCTTCTCTTCTCCAGGCCGAACAAACCTCTTTCCTTGGTCTCATACCCTAGAGCATCTCTCCAACTCCCATCCATCTCCGTGGCCCTCTGCTGAACTCACTAGAGTAGACATCTGCTAGACTTCTGTAAAGGCCTTACTCACCTCATACACTTGATCCCTGTGTAAAAACTCCACTATATCCCCTGTAGCCCTCCTCTCTGATTTGGACCCAGAGACTTTCCATGGATGCCTCCCTAGTGCTTCTGAACCTGCAACTTCTTGTGCTTTGGCTTGCATTTCCCTTATTAATAAAAGTCATGGGCACCACACAAGTGGGATTTTGCTCATGTATTTCCCTTCACCTGATAGTAAGGTAGATTATGAAATGAATAACAACTTGGATGTGAAAGCCACTGAAAATCCACCTTAGCCTGGTGGCCATCTTCTGAGCTGAGAGCAGCAGTGTCTAAGTCCCTGATTCTCTGTTATATTCTGCATTTGTTTCCAATGTTGATTTCTTAACTAAGAAGTCAGAGTTAAACCTTCACCATTTTCATGTCCTTTGATCCAGTTAGCATCAAAAAGAAGCCAGCTGCTTAGCAGCTTGGTCTTGGTTGAGGTGGCCATAGAAAAATCATAAAAATCATTTGTTCACCCAATAGAGCATCTCAACCTGTGGAATTTGGGGACAACTGTAAAACAGTAGCACTCACCAGGAATGTCTTCACTTCCATTTTAAGAAAAAATGTATTTCTTTTTAAAGAAAAAATGCCCATCCTTTTCCTTCGTTTTATATTTTAATGAATAAACAAGAGTATAGTCATATGTGACACTATGGTAATTATAACAGTGTTCTAAGCAGCATGGGGTCACCTGCATAGGTTGGTGGGGAGGTGGAGGGATGTGACGCTTGTCATTACCCACTTCTATGTTCAGTGGAGAGTCCAACTACGTGGAGTTTCTGTTGTTGATTTGTTTTAGGTATAGGTCATGTGAGAGCTGTGCTGGGATGGAGCATGACTCACATACCACGTGGGAATTCAATGGCTCCTTCTATCAGCCTTCAGCTTTCCTCATGATGGGCATCCCAGGCCTGGAAGGCCTTCACCACTGGATCTCCATCCCTTTCTGTACACTGTACCTTATTGCTCTCTTGGGAAACTGCATGATCCTATTCATCATAAAGAAGACCCAAAGTCTTCATGAACCAATGTACTACTTCCTCTCCATGTTGGCAGTCACTGACCTGGGCTTGGTTCTATGTACACTACCTACTACTCTGGGCATTTTTTGGTTTAATATGCGAAGAATTGGGTTTGATGCTTGCCTTACTCAGATGTATTTCATCCACATACTGTCCTTCATTGAATCCTCTGTGCTCCTGGCAATGGCATTTGACCGCTTCATTGCCATCTCCCATCCACTGAGACACTCATCCATACTGACCAAGAAAACTGTCATAAAAATAGGTCTGGCAATTATATTGAGGGGTATGGTCTCCCTCCTTCCCATACCCTTCTTGCTCAAGAGACTAACCTATTGTGGGAAGACTGAGCTTTCTCATTCTTTTTGCTTCCATCCTGATATCATGAACCTAGCATGTGCAGATATAAAAGTCAATGTCTTCTATGGTATGATTATCCTCTTATCAACAGTGGGGATGGACTTCATCTTCATTGTGCTGTCCTACATCCTAATCATTAAAACTGTTATCAGCCTTGCAACCAAGGAGGAGTGTCTCAAGGCTTTGAATACATGTGTTTCCCACATCTGTGCTGTTCTAGTGTTCTTCATCCCAATGATTGGACTGTCCATGATCCATCGCTTTGGAAAGAACGTTCCTCCTCTGGTTAACACTTTGGTGGCGTACACCTACCTTATAATTCCCCCTGCTCTCAACCCCATTATCTACAGCATAAAATCCAGCCACATCCGTGAGGCTTTGCTCAGGGCACTGCGGAGGAAGAGTGAATCTGACTGGTAGCTTCCTCCACCAGTACTGCCAGAAAGTGCTAGTGGACTGGTTTCTTGGTCAGAGCTAGTGGACTAGTTTCCTGGTGCTCCATCCACGCGGATCACTGCCAGATGAAAGAACTGCAGATCCACTTGGACACTGTGCCTCAACCCAGCGCTGTGATCTTCCATGTTTTGTCCTAGCATGATGCTTTCATCCCTTCCAGCAGCCTGCGAACACCCCAAGCATTAATGCCAGTGATATATACAGATGGAAGCCCCAATTAGAGGGAGTCAGTTAAAAAAAAATGGGTTGAATGACTTTATCTTTTCAAGTCATGCAATGAGTTGGATCAAGGAACCTCTGCAACACGTTATGCAAACTCTAGTAGCAAGATAACAGCATGTAAGCTTCACTCAGACTCCCTTGTATGGGGGTCATCGTTCCCTCATCACATGTAACAGCATAGCTAACCCAGGCAGCAAGCACAACAGGACAAGGCTTGGGCCAAGAGTTTGGAGCCACTCTGAATATCCCAGTCATTAGCTGTTCAGCTGGAAACATCCCACAAGATGGAGCTCAGCTCCAGAGGCTGAGCACAGAGCATTTTCTGAAGATCACATGCTGTTAAGTGGGCCCACAGCACTCAGTCCTTCTTAAAAAAAGGCTCAGCCTTCATCTTTATCTGCTTCTGAAGTGCCATACACATCTACAGTGATGGAAACAATGCTGCTTTTGCATCTCTTTTTGATGTCATCGAGTCTTACCATCTTGCCAATGTTCCAGCCATTGTTTTGCATTGAATGTAATGTATGTATGCAAGATCTTCAATAAAAGACATCTATTCATTGTAAAAGGTCAAAAGACTTGATGAAGCCATTTTTTTTCTGTTTATATGATGCAGAGATACTAGGCTGGAGTTGCTTAAAATCTTCAGGATTTGCTGTAGGTGAGCACAGGATCGTATGAATTAAGTATGCATCAGGATGGTGCTTGGGGTCTGGTGTGTCTAGCTCTCGTGCTGAAAAAGAGGGGTTTAAAAAATATAATAGGAATGGCTAAACTTCCTGACACTAAGGACCATGTACTACAATCTTCCAGCTGAGACCTGCCAGGTACTGACTGGCCAGTCCGCAGATGGGAGGTGACAGTGTCTCCCAGCATCTTATTGCTCTGCTGTAGGAGGGGTCTCAGCCAGACACGCAGCAAGATTTCATGATCCTCCTGGCTTGCATGCTCCCACAGACAGAATAAAATGGCCCCACATCTTTCATGCCTCCAAATTATGGAGCTGTATTTTTGTTGATCTTAAGCCATATTTTGGCCAGTCTTGACCGCAGTGGAGAATAAGAAGAAACAGTCAGTGTTCACCTTGGAAGGGTGAAGCAGCAGAAGGTATCGGGACAGGATTGCACCAGAACTGGCCTGTTTCTGCCTGCTGCTAAGCACTTCACACTTCAGACTAACCCAGGATTAGTATATTTTTCTATTCTGCTCTACACATAACAGTACCTGGAATAGAGAGAAAAGAATAATGAGGGAACATCTCCATACAAATATAGAAAGGGAGAAGGGAAGATTCCTGAGGGGAGGATTCCCAGGCCACGTTCATTTTGTGTTGTGCTAGTTATTTTGCTGAGGATCCCAGTGGGCCCTTGCACAGAGTGAAATACTGTTCAGCAGACCACCCCCAGAACCTCTGCCTGAGCGTTGGCACAGCGGGTCTTGGGGTGGAGTCCTGTTTGCATTGACATAGCACCCAATGGGAGCACTCTTTGCTCAAAATATCTAAGGTCTGACCTGGTGCTTGTAGCCAGCTATTATCAGAGGAAAGATTAACATAAGGGAACAAACACAACTTTCAGCAGAAAAGCCTAGAACTGAGCTTTGCTGGAAAGATGCTTAGCTTGCAGAATTCTCACACAGCACTGCTCCCATTCTGAAAACTTCCAGAGTTTCTTCCTGAACATCCGTGCTTCCTGGTTACAGCCATTCTCCGAAACAGCAAAAGCCCAAGGAGCTTCTGTCACAGCAAGCAAATGTTCGGGGCGGACAGCCAGGGAGGAAATGTGTGGGAGATTTATTAGCACATTTATTAGCACGGCTGGAGACCACAGTGGAGTGAGGCTTGCAGTGCCTTTGGTGCGTCTCCATCACCACTTCAGCAGAGCTTCATCTGCCACTCAGTTTGCTTCCCAACCTGTGTAGCTGGAGGGTACCAAGCGGACGCTCAAGATTTGGGAACCTCTATATAAGGTACTGTCTTTTAGGAACATATGTTCAAAAAGCTTTGTGGCTGCCTCTGGGAATGGGAAACTTAATTGTGATTTAACATCTGTGTGAGAGTAAAAAGAGAGAGATGAACCACTTAAAGCTTCTAATTCCTATTCTGTGATGCCCTGAGCTCTCCACTTTGTACCATGGGGTCACTTACAGTACCTGTCAATGGATTTATTTCCTATGAGGCACAGGAAGAGCAGTGTGAGATATATCAGAAGCATCTCGAGGAGAGGAGAAGGAGGAGAGAAGAATGTGAAGGGGAGGGGAAGGGGGTAATGAGAGATGGAGAGACAAAGAGAGGGAGAGAGGGGGAAGAGGAAGGGGAAGGAGAAGAAGGAGAAGGAGAAGGAGAAGGAAGACCATTCCTGCCACGTCTGTTTGGTTCCCACTGCCAGCTCCTCCCATCCCAAGTCCTCCCTGAGCCCTGCACCGTGTGTGTCCTCTGCCCTAGGAAACTCTCCCGTTACCCTCATGCAGCAGTGTGTCCCTGCTGCACTCTGTGGCTTTGTCCACACTATAATTAAAAGAGAGAGGAGGACAGTTCTCTGTCCTGGAGACACCTGGTGCTTCTTGGCCACATCCACGACTATCCTTTCTTCCTTTCCTAACCAGGGTGGCTTTACTCCACAGCCCAGTGGACGTTATTCCCCGGCTGGTGCTACTCGCTCCCCCGTGCCTGGGCACTGCCTGGGGCAGAACCAGCTGGCAGCAGCCAGGGATGTCCCTGGAGGTGAGGAAGGAATTAACAGTGTGGATGATGGTGGGATGAGGCTCCAGCCATGTCCTGCTCACTTTAGTACAGGCATAGCTTGTATGACTCCAAACGCAGCAAGTGCCTGCCCAGAGCAACTGACCTAGCCAGGACATGGGCATATTTATAAAACAGCAGCAGAGCTACAAGCAGGTACAGCTTTTTCTGCTTATAAGTGATGACAAACAGCTAGGAAAAAAAGGGCAAAACACATTTGATCAAGCCATCAATTAAAATGAATTTTAATTTTGGTTCAAAATGCTTTGAATTTGAGTGATGCCTTGTGGTTTTAGTTTTTCTTTTCTTTTTTCCTTCTGAAGTAATATTTTGGGTTGATGTATATTTTTTTTTTCTGGTGAGATGATATGGATAAATGGCTACATATTCAAAATGGCTCAGAGGGCTTTTGAGGCAGTATACATATTTCCCTCTGTCATAGGAGGGAGCAGTGGAGAGATGGATTAGGATGGTGAAGACTCTCCCATTGCCTGCTCCATCGTGGGAAGTTGGTCTCAGACCCATTTTGGTTCCATGGGACAAGTCTGGTCAATGTTTATGAGCATTTACTGAGATCAGGCTGCTGCTAGTGGTCTTCTGGCTTGGATGGTTTTACTGTCTGAATGTGCTTACCTCTTGTTAAATGCAGTTACTGGGGCTTGCTGGTGGGACGATCACCCTAGGAAAATAAATCTGCATTTACTGGTGTTTTTAAAACCATGGATCCAGTTTTTATCTCTACAGAAAGCAAGGTCCTTACAGTACCTGGTCTTCATCCCACCAGCAATCCAAAATCATTAGTCACTTCTGAAAATGTTGGTGCATTTATTGATGCCAAAGAACTAAAAATGAACTGAAATATCGAGCGATTATTTACTTTGTATGTCTGTCTCTCACAGTCATGTTCTCTCAAAAGAAATGAATAGGATGGCAAATATTTTACAATGAGACTCATACTGTAATTACAGCTCAGTGGCTGGCAGGTAAGTTGGCTCAGATACTTGTGACAGTTACTGAAGTGCTTTGTTCATTCAGCTTGCATCATAATGTAAGTGGTTTGCTGAAAATTTCATCACTAGAATAGCTTTTAGACAACTTGACAGTAACAGCCCACCTATGCTGTTTGTAAATTGTATATAAAAAGCTATAGTATGAGTCTTATTTGTTAGAGATTCAAGATGGAAAAACCCCACATCAGGGAAATAAATCATGATTGCTATTTTAGGATAAGGGCTTCACCACAGATGTGCAGTAAAAAAACGCAAACTTTTTCACAACCAAATGTGACTTTTAAAATAGCTGTATTAATAACCTGCAGAGCTCGCCATAAAAAAATTTTGCATCCTTGTTTTACATGGATAGGGTGTGAAAGAAATAATCAGAAAGCTCAGAAATGTTTCAGATAGCAGTTATGTGCTTGACCTCATGCTGTCCATAAAGGGCAGGGGAGACAGTGGGTTTATTCTAGGGCAGGTACAGCCAGCTACTGACTTGCTGCCTGATCCATCGAGGTGGATGGATGAAGTCCCATGCCACCCAGGAGATCGAGCTAATCCCCCTCTTCTCTTCAGTCAGAGCTCAGGGCTGTGAGTCAGGCAGGGTCTGCAGCCCTGTCCCAAGCGCTCCCACATGAAGCTGGGCTGGGCAGTGCTGGGGCCATTGCATTGGCCTTTGACGTTCCACACCAACACCTTTTAAATCCCAATATTCTTAAAAATCTGATCCCAGAGAATAGAAAGGCACCTAAAGCAAAGGCTTTTGCATATCTTCCTCACCATTCTCCTTGGATCACAGTACTCCTGGAAAGTTTACAGGTACAGAATAAGGTAAATAATCAGAATTTTTTTCTCTACAGATATTCTGATATTTCTATATGTGTTTTCAGGCAGAAAGGATGAAAATCCGATTTGTGTGTGCAAACAAATAAATATGCATGTCTCACTGTGCGTGTCTGCAGTACTTGGGAGTGGTGGACTGTGGGACGCAGCACAGCCAGTTTCACAGAGTACATTTCTGACAGGGCAGCACAGCACATATGGAAAAACTCAAGCAGAACTGGAGTTTAACAGGAAGCACTAAAAATCTGTTTTCTTTTTTTTTTTTTAATTTTGCCCTTAAAAAATAAAAGAAAACAAGTTCAGCTGTTGGGTTTATCATTTAAAATGTTGATTTTACAGTGTTCTGCATTTAAAAGAATTCAAGTAGTTCCTGTTCAAATTCAAATGCCATTATTTTGTGGCTGCATATGTTATTGTTTATAGCCATCATGGGCTAAAGAAATAAGAGAGGAGCTCTCTGTATCAGTATGGCAACTGTAAGATTCCCCCACATTTCACAGGCACAGCCCCATGGGATTCACGGTCATGGGAAAGGATTTATAAAGCTGATGTTTCTCTTTCCCTTGCAGCAGGGGATGTACCATGGCATAGTATGACTGCTCTTCACCCCATGTGCCATGCCCTTCCCCAACAGCTCTGACCTCAGCCCATCCTCCTTCATCTTGGCCAGCATCCCAGGGCTGGAGGCTGCTCATTTCTGGATGGCGATCCTTCTGTGCTCCGTGTACATCTTAGCGGTCACGGGCAACTGTGTGGTGCTGTTCATCGTGAAGACGGAGCCCAGCCTGCATGCTCCCATGTACTTCTTTCTCTGCATGCTGGCTGCCATCGACCTGGCCCTGTCCACGTCCACGGTGCCACGCGTCCTCTCCTTCTACTGGTTCAACACCAGGGAGATCAGCTTCGGTGCTTGCCTTGTCCAGATGTTCCTCATCCACACCCTCTCGGCCATCGAGTCCACTGTCCTCCTAGCCATGGCTGTGGACCGGTACGTGGCCATCTGCCACCCACTGAGACACGCTGCCATCCTCACCAACTCTGCGACAGTGAAAATAGGGCTGGTAGCCATGGCCAGGGGAGTTCTCTTCTTCCTGCCTTTGCCTTTGCTCCTCCTGCCCCTTCCATTCTGCAGCTCCCGGGTGCTGTCACACTCCTTCTGCCTGCACCAGGACGTGATGAACCTGGCCTGCGCCAACACCACCCCCAGTGTGGTGTACGGCCTCACCGCCATCCTGCTGGTCATGGGGCTAGACGCCATCCTCATCTGCCTCTCCTACATCCTGATCCTCAAGGCTGTCTTGCGGCTGGCATCATGGAAGGAGAGGCTCAAGGTGTTCAGCACCTGCGTTGCCCATATCTGCGTGGTCCTGGCCTTCTACGTGCCCCTGATTGGGCTGTCCGTGGTGCACAGGTTTGGGAAGGACCTGGCTCCGCTGGTCCATATCATCATGGGGAACATCTACATCCTGGTGCCTGCTGTGCTCAACCCCATCATCTATGGGGTGAGGACCAAGCAGATACAGAGGAGGATCCTGAATTTAATTCATATAAACAATGACAGAACTGCCCACTGACCTATGCTCAGCTGCTTTCTCCTGTATCCTCACACCAGCTCATCTTGTTTTACAGTTAGAGTCTTTGGTGCAGGACTGTCCTCTGTTTGTATGGCACCTAGCACATGATAGGAGACTCTGAGGTGCTACCAGAAGGCAAAAAGTAAATAGCAATTGTAAACTCCTTCCAAGAGTGTTTACTCTCACCTAACTTGGAGAGATTCTACTACAATGATCTAAAACCAACCCTGATCCAGAAGGTAGAGCAAGGGGAAGGAAAAGTGGCTCACTGAACTAATAAAGATGTCTTGACATTGCACTTCTTTGTTCCCATCTCACCCGTAATGATGGCAGAGCTGAGTGAATGTTACAGTGTTTTCTGAATGATTTAGTTAATCCGCTTGTGGCACATTCACTTTCCAAAAACACATTAGCAAAATTTTTGCTAGAAACTTTGGCTGTAGCATCAATCTCTAAGTAAAATAATTACAGCAAGTGACATTATAGATGCAGAAATGCACTTCAGAAGTCCTCCACCTCTGTGGTCTTGTTCTGACGTATTGGGTATTCAGTCAAATCAGCTCAGCCTCCTTGTAGCAGATGCTGTGGAAAAATTTCAGACCCAGAGTTATTGGTAGCAATTGTAAAAATAATATCCATTAATTATTCAATAAAATGACAATGTCTCAAGACAAAAAATAGGCAAGTTACAAATGTTAGTGATACTTCCAAGCTGAAGGATATGGTATTTCCAAGTCAAAGGTGTTTCATACCTTTGACTTCACACATGCTTGGAATTCCTAAGAAGTTATGAATTAAGTTCAAGATCTTCAGCTTTCAAGCTTTTTTTATACTTCTAGGTATTCCCCATGAAACAGAGTACCTGACAGCCTTTCCTCCTTTATTCTCATTACTCTTCTGCCAGTGGGACACTACTACAAAACTCTTTTAATGCAATGAAGGCCAACAAGCCTTAGGGCTGATGAAGAAGGTCTGATAGTATACTGCATTTATTTTCACACCATCACAGAATCACAGAATGGTTGAGGTTGGAGGCACCTCTGAAGGTCATCTTGTCCAGCCCTCCAGCTCAAGCAGAGCGAGCTAGAGCCACTTGCCCAGGGCTGTGTCCAGACAGCTTTTGAATATCTCTAAGGATGGAGACACCGCTTCACGTTTTGGAAAAAGGTTAAAGATCCTAGGAAAGGATGTTGTACAATAGGATTTTACAATGAAACATACAGATTTGAAGAGTGTTCACTCCTAGTTTTTTTCCTAATGTTCTTTGTCTTTTTAAAAATAAATCTGTTTCTTTATAAATAGAAAGAAACAAGCAATCTCTTCTTTTTCCTCTCAATTTAAAGTCTTACCTTGTTGTTGTGAATCATGGTCTTCATCCTTGAGGTGGCTGCATTGCCATGCACAAGGATGTGTTTGCTGTTCCCACTGCCAGAGTCCCTGGGATTCCTCCAGTGAGAGTTTCCAGGGTTGTGTGACCTCTAATTTGAACATGCTGGCTTTCACTACACAAGGGAGTAGTGCACAAAGCCTTGCACAGCAGGACTCTTCACAGGTGAGTAGAGCAGCACGAGGTATTATTAAGAAGGCTGATCTACACTCCATCAGGAGGCCCAGGTGCTCTTGAACACTGATGTCTCCATCAGTAGATGATTATCACAGAATCACAGGGTAATTCAGGTTGGAAGTGACCTCAGGACATCTCTAATCCAACCTCCTGCTCAAAGCAGGGGCAGCTCTAGGGTCAGACAAGGTTGCTCAGTGCTTTAGCCAGTTTGGTGTTGAAAGTTTCCAAGGATGGACATTGCACAACCTCTCTGGGTCTCTGTTACAGTGCTTGATTGTCCTTATTGTGTAAAAGCTTCTCTTTATATCTAGTTTGAACCTCTCTTGTTTCAACTTATGCTTGTTTTCTCTCATTCTCCTGTCATGCCACATTGTGAGGAGCTTGGCTCCATCTTCTTGATGAGGGTAGAGGAAGGCTGCTCTTCTGCTGTTGGGTCTTCCTGAAACCTTTTCTTTTCAGGGCTGAACAAGCCCATTTTCCTAAGCCTCTCCTTATGGAGCATTGCTCCAACCCCAGCCACCCTGGGAGCCATCAGCTAAACTTGCTCCACTTTGTTGATGCCTTTTTTCCACTGGGGCCCAAAACCAGATGCAGTATCTAGATGTGGTTTAGCAAGTGTTGAGTAGACTGTGGGATAATCCTTTGGGAGGATGGCAGATCACTCTCCGGAAAGGTCAGTCCAGAGCCTGAAACAATGAATATTAGGAGTAACTGCTAGAGAAGGAGGAAAGACAAAAATAAATATTATAGAGCATGCAAATCTGCACTGATTCACACCATGCAAGTGGAAGGATGCTTGATGGTCTAAGATTTGTAGGGAGGAGTTTCATTTGGTGTTAGGCCAGTTTGTGCAGGGTTTTATCTATTTGGGTCCTAAAAACCTTCAAGGATGGAGGCAGCACAGCCCCTCTGGGCAACCTTCCTTTGCTTGGCATGTGCTCCTGTTGCCCCTGTATGTGCTGGTGTAGTATAAGCAAGTTTAGCTGTGAAAAAGAAATAAATTGAGAAAAACAGAGAAATATATGGAAAGCAGGCAATGAACAATAAGTTCCATCAAGGAGGACAGAAGATGGGTCTAAGCACTGCACCTGGGGGCTCTTGCATCTTGCCCATAACTTCTAGGTGTGCTAAAAGAGGTATTTTACCAAAGACTCATGCTGTCTTGCATCAGGGACTTCAAATGACAGCAATGTTTGGTGCAGTTTCTTCCAATTGCCAGCTAACACTGAGTAAAATGGCTGTCCTTTTTGCAGTCTGTACTTGTATAGCTTCAGTCTTCATGAAACGCATCTTGTTATAACCTTTTCTGCTAAATTAAAGTACATTTTATCTCAAAATAAATACTTTCATTTAAGTGAGTTACAAGTAGTTGCCATCTGGGACTTAAAGGCAATTTTGCCCCCTGTCATTTTTGTCATATTCTTTTTTATTAGTGCTTAGAAGAGTAAAAAATTTTCATAAAAATAAAACCAATCTGTACCTGCCTAATGTGATTTGAGAAGTGTGAATGAATTTTTCAGAGGTGTGCTATGAATCTAAACTCTTTTTAGATGGCCGTGGTGTTGAGAAATGGCTCCTGCTCATTCTCCATATGTTCCTTATTTTTTTTCCTTTTGTGCTGAGAGAAAAATTAATAAAGAAAAATGAATGAGCCACCCTGAAAATGCTGTGTTATATTTCCTAGCCATCTATTTCTCAGAAAGACAGTTAATAGAGCCTCAGAGCAGGGAGGTATGATGAATTTCTTCTGGGTATGGATGAAAACTGCATGGGATTCTCACAGGACAGGATGGGAGTGTGGTTTGCACAGCAGTGGGGAGAGGATTGGGAGTCACAGGAGTCTGGAGGTGGCAATGGAGGTAACAAGGATTTGCATGGGGCTGGAGCAGTTGTTGGAGATCTCCTGGACAATCTCCAAGCAATCTCCTTCTCCTCTTCTCTTCTCTTCTCTTCTCTTCTCTTCTCTTCTCTTCTCTTCTCTTCTCTTCTCTTCTCTTCTCTTCTCTTCTCTCTCCAAGTACTCCTGGGATTGGACCTGGGGACCCAGTGTCTTTGCACACTTTGGCATTTCTGCTGCCCCAGACTCTCTCAGTAGTCTGCCTTGGGGTTTGATCTGGTTCTCCAATAAACGAAGGGGGTCTTATTTGCACAATTTGCTTTTTAACTGAAACTGGCATTTCCAATGATTTGGCACAGAGATGCTATATTGCATGAACACCACAAAAACAGCACAGGGACGTACAGTGTGCCACACAGAAGTGAGAGTTACTTAACAAACATGCGGAGGGCTCTCAGATCTGCCTCTCATTATTTCACCATTCTCCATCTATGTAATGGGGATGATGTTGCTGACTTCCCTCTCTAAGCCTGTATTACAGCTATGGAGGAAAAATAGCAGAGAAAGGATAGGTTGCTGTTGTTTGGAAAGTACTTCATAATTCATGCTGCTGCAATTTTAATTACAAACCTAGTCCTGTGATTTAATCTTGAACTGCCCCATCGTTCTTAAGTCTCCTCCAAATAAACACATTGCAAGAAAACAGATACAAAACTGGGCAACATGCAGCTGTGTCTATGAGGTCATCAGCACTGAGGGGGTTAAAAACTGTATGTTTCTCTCTCTCTAATTACACCTTAAGTAGCAGGGGAAATGCAGAGCTCCCTGCGGGATTTATCTGTCAGACAGGTAAATATCTCCTGGTCTCTGCAGTGCAGAGTCCCTGCATGGAAACCTGCAGGAGACAGGTGAGTATTTAGAGTTTGAGCAGCAATTTGTTGCTCTGCAACACAGCCTTTTATGCCATCACTCCTCCTGGGCAGCAGCAGCAAGTGTTGAACAGCCACGAGTTCATGGAGCTTGCAGGCACGCTCCTACTCTCACATTGCCTTTGCCTGGGAATTGCATTCCCTGTTCTGGTGTTCTCCATGGAAGAATGAAGTTTTAGATAAAGGAGCACCAACAGAGGCAGCTGGCAGGAAGGAGGTGGAATGAAGAAAGAAAAGTATTGGGAATTTCAGTTCCTAGGATGTTTACAGCCTTCACATGGAAAAAAAACCAGGAAAACTCTCCCAGAATGCAGGTGACCCCAAGCCATATGTGTCTGTAAGGTTTCAAGCACAGCCCCAATAGCCCAGCTCCAGCTGGTGACTGGTGGCCATGCTGGGCTGGGCTGCGGTTGTCATGGTGTAAAATCTCCCTCCGGATGCAGCGGGAGCTGGCTCAGCTAGCACTGGACCCTCATGGAGGAAAAGCCTAGCTCTCTTCTGGGAAGCTGCTGTGGTTTCCTCCATCCCTTTGCTCCCTGCAGCTCCTGAGCACAAGCGCGGTCAGCCCCACGAAGGTTTCTGAAGGGTCTTAACAGGTCAGGTACGTTGGACTAATCTGTGCTGCAGAGCTCTTCAAGGAATCCTTTTTCCCAGGTATTAGGGAGAAAAACATGAGCTGAGCAATGTGCAAGGACTGAGTGAGCTGCAGTCTTTTTGCAGGGGAGAACGGACATCACTGGAGCGCTACATTTGTGTGTGAGGGGTGTCAAATACTGTGGCACTGGCTCAGTTTTTTTGCCCTGAAATTGGATGTTTCTTGACTGAGGCAAGCACTTGTTGCCTCTGTTTAGGCTGGCAAGCAGCTCAGTGCTGTTAAAAGCTTCTGTAGAGCTATAGGGCTGGCACTAATGACTTCATATCCCCACTACACACATTTCAAGAAGGTTTACTTCAGACCAGCTTTAATCTGGTCTCCTGGGCTGGACACCCTTTGGACACTGGAGAGTATTGGGTGTGCGCCTCGGCAGTCTTCCTGCTCAATTTGATCCAGGAGGAATCCAGTCTGCATGCTCCAGGACCACTCCACCGAGTGGGACAGGGGACTTTCAGTGGAAACTGGCAGGACACTTGCTTCAGAAGTGCTCTCCTGAACCAGTGCAAGCAGCTGTCACAGGGATGGATGGCTGTGTGGGGAATTTGAGCTTCTAGACCATACCTCATGCCAGTCTCTGTTTGCCACTGACCAAATCAGGTCGAGGGTGTTTGATGCTTTTTTACAGGACGCAAGAGCCCTCAGTGTAGGCAAGAGACAAGAACGGTTTAATGTCTCTGAACTCTACTGCCTTCTCCCACCCTCCCTACTTCCTACTCGTTGGCATCCCTGGGCTGGAGGAGGAGCAGTTCTGGATTGCCTTCCCCTTCTGCATCATGTATGCCATTGCTGTGCTGGGGAACATCACCCTTCTCCTCATTATAAAGGCAGAGCCGAGCCTGCATGAGCCCATGTACCTCTTCCTGGCCATGCTGGCCTTCACTGACCTGGTCCTATCAACATCCATGATACCAAAAATGCTTGCCATCTTCTGGCTGGGCTCCTGGGAGATTGGGTTTCTCGCCTGCCTTGCTCAGTTGTTCTTCATCCATACCTTCTCATCAGTGGAGTCAGGTGTGCTCATGGCCATGGCCTTGGATCGCTACATTGCTATTTGCTACCCGCTGCAGCACTCCAGCATCCTCTCTGTGCAGGTGGTTGTGGCCCTTGGGAGCCTGGTGCTGGTGCGCGGGGTCCTCCTTGTGAGTCCCTTCTGCTTCCTCCTCTGCAGGATGCCCTTCTGCCAGCATCATGTCATCTCGCACTCCTACTGTGAGCACATGGCCGTGGTGAAGCTGGCATGTGGGGACACCAAAGTCAATGTCATTTATGGCCTTTTCGTGGCTTTCGTAGTGACAGGATTTGACATAATCCTGATCTCTCTGTCCTACACCATGATCCTGCGGGTGGTAATGAGGCTGTCATCCACAGAGGCACGACTTAAAGCCTTCAGCACTTGTGCATCCCATGTCTGTGTCATCCTTGCCTTTTATGTCCCCGGCCTCTTCACGTTCCTCACCCACCGGTTTGGGCAGAGCATCCCTCCCCACATCCATATAATGGTGGCCAATCTCTACCTGCTAGTGCCCCCCATGTTAAACCCCATTGTTTATGGGGTGAGAACCAAGAAGCTCTGGGACAGGGTGGTCCTCCTCTTCCAACAAAAGGGAACATGACACATACATATGTGCCTCAAACTGTACTCATAATTTACTGATGATGCTGGTAAATTTAATGCAAGTTAACGCTGTGACTATTTATTTGTTCAGGAAGGAACCCTTCCTCAGTGCCTGGAGTTTAAGCAATGCACTCTTGCAGAAATCACTAGATTGTCTCTTGCATTATCCCTGTCCAGGAGGTTTCAGCCATTTTGTGATGAAACTTGGCATAAAGACATTCAGTCTGGCTTCTACACCACTGGGAGATGGAGAGTTCACCCCTTCCAGAAGTTAAACTCCTCACTGTTAAAATTCTTTCACTATTAAAAAAAAAAAAAAAAATCCTCTCATGATTAAAATATTTACACTGTAAGGCTGAACATCTCCAAAAGATCTTCCTGCAGCAGCTTTCATTATATGAAGAGTATTTCCTGGACTGTGTAATGGTATTTGAAAGACATGTAGATGTGGCACTTAGGGACATGGTTTAGTGGTGGACTTGGCAGTGTTAGGTTAATGGTTGGACTTGATGATCTTAAAGGTCTTTTCCAACCTAAATGATTCTATGATTCTATGGGAAGGTGGTCAGATGGGAATGGTGACTGTCCTTGTAGAAGGAAATAGGTAGAATTAAATTTTAAGCATTAACCTTTTTTTTGTAAGGAAAGCAAAACCTACAATAATCCTATGCTAGCAAATTCCAAAAGTCCTATGTAAATGTAAACCCTTTAAAAAATATCAGAAATCCTTGCTGATGCAGTTATTTGGGGTGACCTATCACAGCAAGATCATTGCTAACAGGATTGCACTATACTAAGTCAACTATCCCAATAAACAGGTAAATATGTTTTACAAAATCACTGCTCTATATCTGAAAAAGGTAGGCAGCAGAATGAGGTGAAGGTCAGACAACCCAAACTCAAGTTACCAAACTCAAGCACATTATGGACTTTTGCTCTACTATTAGTGCAAACTGAAGAGCACTAATGGATGGAGAGGAGATCTCTGACCTGGCCTGGCATTTCTTGGAGGTCCCTATCTTCCTGAGCAGCCCTGATTATCGTGACCACCCATGAGGAGCCTCTGGACTTTGCTATCTCTCTGTGAGCTCCATACCAGCAGGGAAGCAGGAAGGGGAGCCCCAGGAAGAGAACATGCACTTCTGCTGAAGCAAAGCAGATGTTAGGCTGCAGACAAAATGGGAAATGAATATTTTTTTGGCACTGTTTCAGTAGAATATTTACATTTCAACTCAATTCACCCTTTTTCTTCAGATAAAACAGAAGTAGCTTTTCACGGACCACAGATGAGAGGCAGGGGAAACCAAAGGCGGAGAGAGATGACTGCAGTTTGCCTAAGAGCCGGTCTCAGACCACCCACTTCATAAAGTAGGGCTGTACCATTTCTTGTGGACTGATGCTCGCCCACCACCATTCTGGCGAGGTAGAAGCCCCATTTTTCTTCAGGCTCCACAAAAAATGTTGTTGTTTTCATTTTCATTAAGAACATAGGAGCTGCCCTCATGACCAATGTCCATCCATTCCACCACGCTGCCTCCTCCAGTGGTAATGGGAGACGTCTTCTAAGAGATGCCTTTTTTAAATAAGAAATGAGAGCAGGGGATCACTGCTGGTCAGATATGTGCAAAGGAGACTGGCTGATTCATACAGCTCCTTGTGACCTATGAGATGTGTGCATACAAGCCATTACCACCACATACTATCAGATACTCAGCACCAACAGCTTAGGCTCTTACTCTGGGATTCCCTTCTCTGTAAATAAATACATCTGGCTGTGATGTCTGGATCATTGCACAGTAGGGATGGGGTGGTTGCTAGGGTGGGAGGGGGTCAGTAGTTCCCTCCAGTCAATGCTAACGCTGCATGTGAGCTGCCTGGAGAAAGTGGTGGGAAAGCTGAGGAAGTCTGTACCCGAACCAGGGACACAAGCACACTTTCATGGGGTGAGTGGGTGTACAACTTCAGGGTGATGCTTTGAAATACAAAGGCAACAAATGATTCCATTGCTAAAAAAGGCCAAACCTGACCATTTTGATGGGTAGCCCAGTGTTTTCAGGAGTTTCATCTCCTGACAATGGTGTCTGAGGCCACAGCTGCCAGGAAAGGGAGATCTTGCCACCATCGCTCTCCCCTCTTGGTAGGTTCACACGTGTCCTTCTCACCCCTACAGAGGGTCTCCCAGGAAAGTTTCCTCCTGACTGATGTCTCCATGTTGAAGCCAGAAGCCAACACCACATTCAAGTCCTGCTTTGACTTCACACCTAGTTTCTAGTCCTATTTAGCTCCTGGTGCTAACCCAAGGCAATTCCATAGTAGCCTCCCACTTGACACTGGGATTCACTCTTAATGGTATGTTTGCATCATGTCCTTTGAGAAAGTGTATCAACCAAAAAAACAAGAAGCAGAAGTATCCAGTGAGCCTGAGAGTCCTGGGGGATTTTGTGGAGTGGTGATACAACAATGCGTTCACTGGCAGCCTGGAGGCAAGATGCTCAGGCAGCTCATATTTAGGTATTGCTCCATATTTAAGGCAAAGTGATCTGCTTTTTCTGGGCTGCTTTTCACATGTCAGCTGTTAGTGATTTCAGACAGTTTTGTCAGCGTTACTGTAGTATTAGTGTTAAAGTGATTATTAGTTTTAAAGGGATGATGTGCACATAATGAGGAACTTGTTACCCTCAGACCCTCTTCTTGTCAATGAGGGCTGTGTGCACTGTTTATCTGAGCGGGGTAGACATTGGGGTGAGACAAACTGCCTTCTGGCAGTGCCTGTTCCCCAGTGCGATTGGTGGGGTCCAGACAACCAGCTGAGATGCTGATACGTACACAGCAGGCATCTGCACCTAGGTGAGGGGCACCTGTAAGGGAGAACAATCCTTGCCTGTGTTACAGCTTGGCAAGGTGGGTAAGTAGGACTGAAATCTTCTCTTATCAGCATGCAGAAGTGGTTCTTGTACACCACAGGGAGCTGCCAGAGCTCTCCTCCCTGTGAGAGGGTGATTTGCTTATTGTTTACTTCATTTATACTGGAAAAGAACACTTGCATTTGTACATACAAGAATATCCAAGTCCAAAATCTTTCACTCTTGGGCTAGCAGATGTTCACAGTGCTGCTTCTTGGCAGCACTCTGGTGAATGCTTGTTGGCTGGATCCTGCAAAAAGTTGCTGCACTGAGTTCTCAGCTGTGCACTGCTCTTGAAGATGCAGAAACCACTTGGTGCAAAGGCACTTATACCAGCTCTTTGCTGCCAAGGTTATTTTTAGGGAAGGAAGAGATCACCAAGTCTGATATTCATTCACAGAAAGAAAGAAATTAGAGTTGCAAAGAATTAAAAAAAAAAAAAAAAAAAAGGAGATCTAAAATGAGGATGAAGCTCACAGCCAGCAGAGAAGATGTGTTCTGCAATACCTGCACAGAAGGGGTATGGGAATCTCATTCATAAAGCATGGGAAGCTACACTCAGATATCCAGGTGAGGGAGTCACCTGGCAATGTCAGAGCACAGGTCTAAGTATTGCCACGATGCTCCTTCTCTTGCTCTTCTGCAGGACAAAGAAAAGCCAGAGCAAGGACCAGTGAACTCCCTCCATGACTCCCAAGTCCAGAGGTGGGCTTTCTGTATGAGATACAAGTCTGCTCTCACCCTTCATCCATGATGCCACCTCTCAAGTCTTTTTGCTGTCTGGTGTAACACAGTCAATACAGTGTCACATCTGTCAATCTAGTAAACAGCTCTCTGTGTCCTGGCATAGAGAAGCCCATAATTCAATGATCAACTAGGTAATATGTGCCTCCATCTCCATAAGATTTCTGACTTTTGGGAGCTGTAGTTCTCCATGCCAAGAACTGATCACAAAGATAAAATGCTCTCTTGCTGTCTCAGCAAACTCAGAAGACTGGATCCCATCACTGCAGTGAAGAAATGAAGAAAGCTTTGCTTTATGGCATGATTACTCTTTTATGATTTCTGTGAATTCCTTTGTAGGATGAGTGGGATCTGCTGCTTGATCTTTGACAGGGCGAAGATGCTGCACTAGGAAAATTATCAACATTTCTAGCTTCCTTAGACCTTCTACCTTCCTTCTAACAGGAATCCCATGAATGGAAAGTGGGAACTTGTGCCTTGCTGTCCCTTTCTGCTGCATGTACGTTATTTCCATCCTGGGAAATAGTGCAATCCTCTTTGTCATCAAAGCAGAGCACAGCTTCCATGAGCCCATGTACCTCTTTCTGTGCATGCTGGCTATCACAGAGCTTGGTGTGTCTCTGTCTATGCTCCCCACAGTGTTGAGCGTGCTTCTCTGATTCACTGGAGATCAGGTTTGATGCCTGCCTTGCCTAGATGTTCTTCATTCACTGCTTCTCCATCCTGGACTCTGGGGTGCTGTGGGCCATGGCCTTCAGCCGCTTTATGGCCATCTACAGTCCCTTGCAGTATTCATCCATCCTGACCACCCCCAGGGTAGGTGTCATCAGGCTAGGGCTCACAGTGAGGAGCATTATCCTCTTGCTCCCCTTGCTGATCCTTCTGAAGAAGCTGTCGTTCTGCAGGTCCCACATGCTGGCTCACTCATTCTGTTTGCACCCCAACTTACTCCAGCTGCCCTGTGCAGATATCAAGGTGAATAGCATGTATTTGTTGTCCTGGCCACCTTTGGCCTAGACTTGCTGTCTATCATCCTGTCCTATGTCATGATCATTAAGACTATGTGGAGTATCACATCCAAGGGAGAACATCTCAAGGCCCTGAACACCTGTGTCTGTCATATCTGTGCTGTTTTGATTTATTATATCCCAATGATCGGCATATCCGTGGTGTACAGGTCTGGGAAACCTGCGTCTCCTCTGATTCATGTCCTCATGGCCAATATTTACCTCCTTGTACCCCCTGTGTTAAACCCCATTATTTACAGTGTAAAAACTAAACAGATCCACAGAGGGATACACAAACTTCTCACTCCAAGAAGGTGCTGATGTAGGACACAGAAGCCCCAAGATGTTTTGCATATAGTAGAACAGCTGGTGAATAATAGTTTAGATACTCTCTACTCCATCCTGTCATCCGTTTGACTGCTGAGGATCCTGAATCTTTAAACTCCTCTTGTGCAGTAGATGAAATATACCTTGTTTCTAGACCCACAGCATTTTCTTTGCTGTATAAAGGAGTGTTGCAGTATCTACAGTCTTCTATACATTCCTGGTCAATAATGCAGGAGCTGCAACTGCCTGAGGTTCCTGAGCTAATGGCCCTTCTTTTTAGACGAGGAGGACATAGCAATGGACATGTGGGGTAAGAGTTTCCCACCTTCACCATGGCACTGGGTCAGCTGGACCCAGAGCTCCTGCCAGAATGAGGCAGTTGATCTTCCTGGCTAGCACTGCCTGTGCATGTATGTGCAGGGAAAATCTAATGCTTCCTAGATGTGCTCAGCCATGTAGTCTCTAGTGCATCAACATGCACTAGAGCATAGATCTATATACATGCAATAGCTGTTTATTCAAGCTTTTTACACCTGCAGCCAGACTTGCTAGGACTGCGAAGTGTCTAAGGAGCTGGGTGTATGGCAAAGCCCTCTTGTTCCAGCCAGGTGACATTTCCAGCAGGAACAAGACATATCCAAAAGCTGTGATTCGTGCTGCAGGAGCTGAAAGTCACCACACATTTCCCTTCCCAGGGACTGTAACCAGCCCACACAGGGGTCTTGCAGACTCACAGCAGCTGGGCGTCTGCTCTGCCTGGACCAGCCACTTAATGGCTCAGTGCAGACCCCCAGTGGGAACGGAGCCTGTACAATATCACTGCAGCAGCACCGGGCTCACAATACCATCAGGTCATAATGGGAGCAGAATTATACGTAAAAAGGGCTCAGGTCAGATCCCCAGCTAGTATGAGCGGCTCCACCATCCTCTATTACAGCAACAGGAGAGCCAGCCCCCACTGGGGACCCCTGAAACAAGGTGCCTCCATGTGCACTGGGTATTTAAGCTCCTACTACTCAGGAGGAGATCTAATCAAGACAGAGCCTGGAGAAGAGTGGCTCAGATCACCCTAAAGTGGATAGTTGGTGTTGGCTTCACCCCAGAATATCCTGCCTGCTCCCCATACCTCCCTCTGCTTCGATTTCCATTTATTTGAATAGGATTGCTTTGGCATAAGGTTAGAAAGCAGAGAGTCAAAGCAGTGCCATGCACTTAAAACAAAACAAAATCATCAGTAGCAGTGCTGCTTGCAGCCCTGCTGTGAACACAGCTGTACATCAAAGGCCAGTGCCTTCTTCACAGGTCTGCAGCATCGACCACCCCAGGAGGGGTTAAGAAGGGCCAAAATAAATCCTGCCTTCTTTTTTCCCTTACATAAAGCTGTCTTTACTGAGAACAACCAAGGAACACTGGTATTTACTGAAGCCTAAATGGGCAAATGAATACCCAAGAGAAATTACAGAAAAATAACAAAAAATACCCTACACATTCCAAGTCAGACTGAGAACTGCATGGCCATCACTGCTTTACAGGTAACCTGATAAGATTTCGCTGCTGTGTCCCAGACAACAGAAGCCACCTTCCTCAGGCTGAGCCCCCTTCCTAGGGTTTGAGGGTTGAACACTGGGTTTGACAAACCTTCATGGGGTTTCCCTGTCTCTCATGGCAGCCCAGGAGAACTATCAACAGATGTATTACATATACCTACCACCATGCAGCAAGAGTTTCTTCAAAATGCTTGCTTTGAGACCCACTTCTGTGGGACTTGTGATCCAAATAATAGCTTATCACATTCAGATGTTACCAAGTCCTGTGGTGGTTCTGTGTGTGTTGGGGCTGTGGTACACTCACTTATTACAGCAGAAGGAAGCACACCTTCTATGTGGAGCCAAGAATTTATTGTTATTGCAAATAAAGTTTTAATAATCTTATAAAACCATAGAAGACAGTTGCTGTCAGTCCAGTGGCTGACCTAGTGCCATCTGCAGGCTTCAAGAGTTCACTGTGCACTTCCTCATCCAGGTCACTGATGACAATGCAGAATAAAATGAGTCCTAGGAGAGATCCCTTGGGAAGGCCACTGGTGACTCTTGTCTAGACTGAAAATTATCTACCCTTACTTTAACCAAAATTCCATCGCTAGAAGAGGGTTTCCTCCAATCCCCCTACAAAGTAATTTCATTAAAAGCATTTATCCAAAGGCTTTTGGGCATCCATGTGTATTGTGGGCATGGGATCCCTCCAGATGGAGCCACTTTCACAGAAGTCCAGCGCACCACTGCAGCAGTATTCCCCCTTGCAGTAGCCTGGGTGACTCTGCAAGAGCTTTACCCATACGTGTTTACCCATATGCTTAGTAACTTTATTCTTTACCACAGTCCTTACTGTCCCACCAGCAATGGAAATCAAGCCCACTGGTCAGCAGCTCTCAGGAAGCCCATGGAGCCCCTTTTGCAGGTGGAGTTGAAGGAATGATCCGCCCTGCAGCACCATGACCATTTGCAATAGAGGGATGCCCCCTTCCCAGCAGCTCTGCAGCTTCACGTCTGAGCTCCTTTCAGACTCTCAGGTGAATGACATCTGGTCCTGGGAATTAGTGATATTTAACAGATATTTCTTTGATGTAACTCCTCCTCTATATTTACTTCAAACTGATCAGGATCCTCTAATTCATTTACTATGAAGACAGTGTTGGGTATAGAAATCCGATGCAAAGAATTCACTGAGCTTCTCTGCTATGGCCTTGCCACCCCTGAGTATGCTTCTGACCCTTGGTCACCAAGTGGTCCACCTGTTTCCTAGCTGGATTCCTGCTTTTGATGCATTTAAACAGTGTTCTACTGACAATTAGAGCATTCTTTGCAAGGTGCTCTTCCCATTAGTTTTTCTCTCTCTCAAACTCCCGCTTATGTTCGACCTGTCACTTTTTATGGGTATTTCATGTAGGCAAGCTTTCCACTTCTCAATGACTCCTGGGCTGCTGGCCATGGCCAGGCCAGGCCAGTGTTTGACACAGAAGCCTGAGGAGGCCTTTGCGAATGGGTTTGTTTTTCATGCTGTAGATGATGGGGTTCAACACAGGCGGGACAAAAAGGTAGACATTGGCCATGAGCACGTGGCTGAAGGGTGCAGTATTCTTCCCATACCGGTATATAATGGACAGGCCGACCATGGGGACATAGAAGATGAGGACAGCGCAGAAGTGAGAGACACAAGTGTTGAGGGCTTTGGTCTGCTCCTCTCTGGAGGTGATGCCCACCACGGCCTTAATGATCATGGTGTAGGACAAGGTGATGAGCACTGAGTCTAGGATCACGAACAGCACTAGGGTTAGGCCGTACAGGCTGTTCAGGGTGGAGTCTGTGCACGCCAGCCGTATCATGTCCTGGTGCAGGCAATAGGAGTGGGACAGCACGTGGGACCTGCAGAACTGCAGTTGCGTGAGCAGGCAGATAAGTGGGAGCAGTGTCAGAGAGCGGCAGACCATCCCCAGCCCAATCTTTGCAATCCTGGCACTGGTGAGGATGGAGGAGTATCTCAATGGACAGCAGATAGCCACGTAGCGATCAAAGGCCATGGCAAGAAGTACTGAGGACTCCATGAAGGAGAAGGCATGGATGCAGAACATCTGAGTGAGGCAGACTGGGAAGCTGATCTCTCCGCTGCCAAACCAAAAGACGCGCAGAACCGTGGGCAGGGTGGACAGAGTCAGGCCCAGGTCCGTGATGGCCAGCATCGAAAGGAAGTAGTACATGGGCTGGTGGAGCCTTCGATTCACTCTCACGATGAGCAGGATGGTGCTATTTCCCAGCATTGTGATGAGATACATCAGACAGCAAGGCAAGAAAACCCAGCGGTGGAAACGAGCCATCCCAGGAATGCCCGTCAGCAGGAAAGCCAGAGCACGGCTGCTGTTCCCTGGGGACATGCTTGCTCCATGCTGACACCCTACCTGCGTTAAAGGCCCCTTTTTAATTAGCAATTCAAAGATAATGCAGGTTTAGATTTTGTAGGGCAATGAAAATGAACAGTCTGGTGTTTCGGTGTGAAGATCTCATTTCTATTCTCCTCCTTGAAGATATGCCAGAGCATAGGCAACCACTTTGCAGTGCTGGTTCAGTTCTTTTTCCTGCTTTATGTTCCCCAGGCTCCTCACCTGTAAAGTCAATAATAACGTCATTAATTGCACCAGGGCTATATCCCTCCCAGGACATAGCTACAGCCTCTTCTCTCAGTCACTGTAAGCAACATCGCCATCCTTCCCTGGCACTCAGACCCTGGTCTCTGCTTCTATGTGGGTGCCTCTCCAGCTCTCTACATCAGATTTTCAGCCTTTCCCCTCAGTCCCCAGCCTTTTCCGCACCCCCACTCTCAGTCTCTGATGCACACAGCCTCACCCCAGGCACTTCCATGCAGGACTTTGCAAGAGGACAATGGTCGCTCTCACCATCCTTGCTCCTCTGGGCAGCTCTCCCCTTGCCCATGGGCTCTGGCAGCAGACGACAGATGCCTGTTTCCCCTCCCAGACTGTGCCTCCAGCCTGTTGTCTGTCCTTGCTTGCAGGTACCAGCTTGCCCAGCCAGCTCCCTCAACTTGCTTGCCAGATTTTCAGATTTTTGCCTTTCACCCTGTGCAGGATGCCCTGTCTGGAGCTCTGCAAACCACTACCCCCTGCCCAGCTGCTGAGTTTGCACCATGCCTTGGCTCTTGGCAGATATGGTCCTGCTTGTCCTCCTGTCCTCCAGCCACATCCTTTGCTATCACTTAATCTACCCTTCAGTGGAAGGGAAGGGGGAAAAGGCTGCAATTTTCTCCGTTTTGTGTCTGTGCAGCACCCTGCACTGTGGGACTGTGCTCCTTGACAAGGGTCCCCGGGAGCTACAGAAACAGCAGCAATCACTGAAATTTATCTGTTACCCACTGTGATCCCCGAGGGGACACAGTCACTCCTGCAAGTCTAAATTTGGTAAGGCATTGGCAAATTTAGAACATTACAATTTCCCTTCACTTTGGAGATTATTTACTATTCTAATTGTTGTTGCCATTACTATAGTTCTTACTGATAGCCCATCAAGCTGTTCAAACTGACAGGTATTTCAGTCAATATGTGTGTTAGTAATATACACAGCAACCAGAATTCTTAGCAGGAATGTTGTTACAGCTAACAGTTATGGGTAAATTTAAGCAATGTGTACACAAACCCAGCTCTCATTTCTTCTACAGAACTGTCAACCAAGGGCTTCCAATCCACAGCCCACAGACACCTTAGGGAAATATACTGCTATGTGAAATACAAATCATAAAAGTTATGCTTAAAGGGCTTAAGCTTTGAATACAGGAATGATACCTTTTGGGGTTGTGAGTAAAAAAAAAAGTTATAAAATGCTCCTCTAACCTATGCTAATTATTTGCTTGGCTTGTCTGCTGCTCTTTTCAGGGGTTGCAGTGGCTGATGTGGAAGAATTTAAACTTTTCCAGCCCTCAGCACTCAAGAAATTCACACTCCATCTGTCTCTGTAAACAGGGAACATGGCATTGTTTAATTGGAGGGCATGCAGCTAAACTCATTAGTGTGCCATGAAAAATGGAATTAGTCTATTTCCAACTGCCCCACTTCTCAGACAAAGCTCCAGACATCTGTGCCTCCACTTTTTACTTCTCCAGCTAAATAATTAGCTTGGTAAGTTAAATTAGCAGACAGATTTCCAGGGTGCTCTAATTATCTTCAACACGAAAATATAGATTTAAGTATTTGAATCTGGGTGTACAGCCTTGAATGTGTACCTCATCTTCATCATCTGTAAACGTGCTCTGAATGTCCCACAAAAATAAAAAGATTGCTTTGTTCACTCTGTGCATTATTAAACTGGGAAAAGTCCCATCCTCCATCCATGATGCTGCCCCAGAGCCGGGCGTCCTGCCCCCACAGTGCCCCTCCACAAAGCTGTTCACCTTGATTGCTCCACAGTGAGCTTGAGGAAGGAATATTTCTAGCCTGCTCCTCCCATCCTCCTTTTATTTTTGTCCTTGTCGAGACACGTAAGAACTCTGTCTGCACACAAGGACAGGATGAATTTCCACAGCCCAGCTGGGTGCTGTGCCAGGGGGGAGGAGTGGGTGCTCTGGCTCCAGCGGATGCTCAGCTCCTGCCCAGAAGGATGAACACGGAGCCTGTAGACAGAGTGTAATCCTCGTTCGGTCCTGCTTCATAGCACCATCTGTCAGGCTCTCAGTGAGTAAGGACCAGAGGAACTGGTTCGCCATCTCCAGGCGTGCCATCTCCAAGTGTGCTCAGCACCAGCCACTTCAGAGACAGGAGCAAAACAGCATCCCATCAGCAGATGGGGCATAATCTGTGTTTTGTAAAAGATCCCATGACAAAACACTGTTCTTAAAGCTTGACTTCAGGGCTTTAAATCCTGTCTGAAATATGCTCTTATAACACTGGATGTTACTCTCTATAGAAATGTCCACTCCCTCCTCCAAATATCAGCAACTGCATCCCAGCAGTGTCCCTGTGTTGCAGCAATAGCCAGATAGATAAACAGGCAGCTCAGGGGTGTGCTGGCACTAGCTGCCTGGGTCATGAGGTGATGGGTTTAGAGGGTGTATTGATTTTGCCTGGGATAGAGTTAATTTTCTTCATGGTAGCTCACACGGTGCTGTTTTGGATTTGTGACCAAAACAGTGTTGAGAAAACAGTGATATTTTATTTCCTTCTGAAGAGTGCTTACACAGCATCAAGGTCTTTTCTGTTTCTCACCCTGCCCCACCAGCGAGTTGGCTGGGGGTGCACAAGGACTTGGGAAGGGACACAGCCAGGACCCCAACTGACCAATGGGATATTCCATACTGTACAACATCGTGCTCAGCAATAAAACCTGGGGGAAGGAGGAACAGGGGTGTTCATTGAATATCTGTGGGGTTAAAGCACAACAGAGGGAGATGGATGGATGGATGGATGGATGGATGGAGAGTGTGAGACAGCTGCAGGAATGCACAGTGATAGATAAGCAAGCTGGCTGTGAACCAAAGCTACCCTTTATCACAAAATCTGAATGGAAAATGACCCACCCAAAATTAAAACATCAGTGATGAAGCAAGGCTGACATGGAAGTGCACTGAGCCCTCAAATGCCCTTACCTCTTTTCAGCTGAAGTCCTTAAGCAGAAGATGCAGAGCCACAGGGAACCACACTCCTGCCCGAGTGTTTGCCATGCAGAGGAAGTTGTCTGGTTTTATAATGCCTGTGTGAAATCTCAGCAGCAATGACAGTCACCTGGGACCTGCTGCAGGGACCAAGGCCATGAGATGCAAACCAACTCCACAGTCCAGGAAGGTGATTGTACTCCCTTTTGTAGCCTGAGCGGCAGCACAAGGGTAAATGTTGCAAGAGCAAACACAAGGATCATAAATGTTTAGGAAATGCTGGTCAGACCAGCAATGAAAAAAATTAGTTTTCACCAGATTTTTCTTCCCTTTTAAAATAGAACTGTGAATTTTTTAAATGTTAAACATTGAATAAAGTAAATTATTTGCCCCAAGTGTAGGTGTTAGCTCCAGGGTGTAACTGCTGCTCTGCACTTGCCAACTAGATCTGAAGGTTAAGATAGAGATGCAACTCCCTGGAAACACTGCTTAGACTTCATCACTGAATTTTGTGTAAAATAGAGTGCATCTTCAGATCTTTGCACCCCTAGAAAAATACACACATCCCTGCCAAGCCTTTTAGTGCAAAAGTGGTGCCTTACTCTTCTTTCTCTGTATGCTTGAGAAGATGTTAAGTTCTTCCATGGCAAAACTTTGGGGAGAGAGGACTGGGAAAGGGATGGAGAGATGGAGGTGCAGTGCCCACAAGATCAGCATGTACCAGAATAGGTGGGGGTTGAGCCTACTTTTTGGCCATGCAAAAACATTCTTACATACACATCATTTTGCAAACAGCAGCAGTGGAATCCCAATAAACCCTTTTAAAGATACATACATTTTATACTCCCCATGTTATGGATAGGGCAACTAAACCAGAGGCAAAACAGAAAAAGCTAAGACCAAGGCTAGTGTTTGCGAAGTACTTTGCTGGAATATTGTCCCAAGGTGCCAATGGAAAATGATTCAGCGGTGATTCAAGTACAGATCGTGCCTGACAATGCCTGCATTTCAGCTGCCTGCATTTCAGCCTATGTATCTAAGCCCATTATCTGGGACAGACTCAAACATGCAGAAAGGGCCAAGCCAAATTGTCTTGCCTTTCTTTCCCACTAAAAGGGGTTCCTTCTCTCTAGTGTTGTCAAACACTGAAAATTTCATGTACATAAAATAAAAATTATTAATAAAGCAAACAGAAACTTCCCAAACAAAACTGTCCCAAAGCAAAGCACTCCCCTCCATGGAAGGAGGTTCTTCCCTGGAAGAAGGTGTAGGACAGAGAGAAGGCAAAGCAGGATCAAGAGCATTTTGTTTGATTGTTTGAGACACAACGAGGCAGCATGATGCTGCTACATGGAGAAAGCAGTAGGAGTGCCGAGTAGGACAGGGTGAGCATATTTGCAAAAAATCTCCATCCAAGCGGGTGCTTTCCGTCATTCACAGCGGCAGTGGTCTGTGCAGCTCTGAGCGCTGCTGCAGAAGTAACGGGAAAGCTTTGGAGCATGTCTCAGTGATTTGCCCCACGGCTGTCCCTGCAGAAGCAACCCAGAGGACCACCACAGCCACCTCCTCCCAAAAGGCTACTGTGGCCACAGGGGCATGTGGCTGAGCACCAAATCATGGCAGGCTTTGGGCAAGCTTAATCATCACTCTGCAACCCTGGGATGAAGCTGGGTAGTCTCCAGAAGATGATTCTCCCATTTGTGATCTGTCAGGTAACAGGAGGGAATATGCCCTGTGGTGAGTCGGTGCTCTGTTTTCTGGGGACCAGCATGTCCTCCCTGTCATTCACATGTCTCTGCTGTGTGGGCAAAGGTGGTGCTTCTCCAGCCTCTGTCAGTCACTGTGGTTTGACAGCGTGGATTTATCTAAATCACAGTAACTACCATGATGTTTGTTACTGTGTAGTGAATACGTGGGTCTCTAGTGCAGGAACTCTTAATTTCTGTGGGGTGGAGCATGGGGACCTGTCTGCACAGCAGCGGTCATTTAGCCTGGACAAAGAAAAATTCAGGGAGACACGATAAAAGGCTGCCAACAAAAACAACAAAAAAGAATAATTTGGTTTCTGAGTTCACTTTGTGCCAGATAGTGAGAACTCCTGCACTTCTGGCCAGATGAGTCTCTGTGATATGAAAGAGAAACTCATCATCATGTCAGAAGTGTTATCCCTGCCACTTCTGGTTTGGAATGGAAAATGAGCATGTCTGGTTCTCTTATTGAAGAGAATTTGGGCTGGAAGGGCCCTAAGCAGCTGTGGGAGAAGGTAAGGGGGCAGAAAAAGGGAAAGATGAGGCAGATCAGCTACAATAAGTCACTCTGGCGTTTCAAACCTTCATTTCTCCAAAGTTACAAAGGGGGGTGGATCAAAAATCTCTTAATATCCAAATGATATTTTCTGAGGTTTTTTACAGCAGTACTGCAGTTGCCATGACATCAGATTTTGCTAGTGATACAGGAAAAAAGTGGTGGTCCTGTACCCAGCCAGTCCTTGCAGAGTGGCTCATGGACAACAGCCAGCAGAGCTGGCCCTGTCCCTCCAGTGTCACCCGTGGGATTGCTTGTGGCCCTATAAATTAAGGCCTCTCCTATGGGCTAGGCAAGCTGAAGAGCATCCCCCCTGTTTCACAGGCAGATTTTCTCTCCAAATATCTCCGTAACATAACATGCAGTGTAAAAAACTACCAGTAATGGTTGCTGCAGGAGCACAGAGTCATTAAGTTGCTTGAGTATTTCCATACTTTTTCTTGGAGAAAACAAAATCTTTATTTAATTCTCAAAAGCAATAAAGCACCTTTTTTCAAAATCAGAACAAGCACATTGCCATTCATCCTCATTTCAAGTAGTGTGGGAAAACACAACAAACATATCACATGGATGGCTGAATTTTGTTATAATTGTATTCCAATCCCACCAGCTGTAAAACCTGTCTTCTGAAATGCTGTATTATGCTGATGCTCCTGACAGAGAATTCCCTCTAGAGGTATAAAATCGTGCCTTACACTATATATAACCCCAGCAGGGGCAGCACAGAGTCAGTTAAACATTATTTTCGGCTTGTGCTAAGAAGTGAAAAGAACCGGGGTTTCCTCTGCTCCTGTTATTTTGGTAAGTGTGGGGATCGGGACAGATAAAAATAATTACACCTGATAGTCCTCTGGTTAGCCTGCTCCTTAGATTGACATTAAATTTCGAATAAGAATTCCTTAAAAGTCTCTGGGGTTTGATTAATTAATTATATTTTTAAGCAGGAGTTTTTAAGGTTCCATTTCCAGGCAATATGCCACAGCAGTTAACAAGAGGGTTTCACTGTAGAGAAAACACAAATGCTTCTCTCATAAGCACAAAATGCACCACCACATTTTTCACTGCACAGACTCCATTAATTATCCTAGCACAGATATTCAACTAATTCTTTTTCTCAACACCTGTGAAAACTGCAAACAATTCTTATTACCAGATAAATAAGAAGTTTCATCTTCCATCCCACCGTTTGCAAACCTGGAGGCTCTATTTCCATGGTGGGTCTGCAGGAGGGCAGGCTCCAGGAGGAGCAGTGACGTGTCCCAGTGGCTGAGGAAGAGCAGGTATTGCAATCAGAGATCACAACGGTTTTCTGATGTATATAATTTAACACTATTTCCTCCTGTCATGAAATCTATTCAGTTATTCGTCTGTGCTGTTGTGGAAATTCCCTTCCTTTCTTTCCAAAGCAACACAGTGTGCTCATTCATCAAAGGTCTGCAGTGCTGCCTCAGGTCTGAGAGAAGCTGCTGTGAAAGAGGAGAACAATCCATCAACCTGCTAGTGCGAGCTTCCCATCATTTCAGGGCTGCATGATGCAATTCATAGGGATTCAGGAGTTTTCTGTCATTTCTAAACTAGACCTGAACCAAATATGGGCTGTGCAGACTGCAATTTTTAAGAAGTGAGAGGACAGCAGGAACACCTCATGGAGGCGAGCACTGGACCAGCCTCATGGTCACAGCCTTTCTGGTAATCACATCCTGGGTGTGAAGGACATCTTACCCCAGATTTCCACCTCAATTTGTTCTGTTCATGTCACTACAAGCATTGGAAATTGTGTTATTCTGTATGCTAGAAAAGCAGACCAAAGCCTCCACCAGCCCTGCATCATGTCCTCTCCGTGCTGGCCCTCACTGGCCCTGGACTGTGTCTCACGACCATGCCAGTGGTGCTGCAGTCCTTGCTCATGGCTATTAGCCATGTGTCTCAGCTCTTCCTTATCTGGTCCCTCACCTTCCTGGAGTCAGTGGTGCTTTTTGCCATGCCCCTTGACAGGCTGATGGCTCTCTGACTCCCATGGAGCTGTATGACCGTGCCAGCAGGCATGGGTTCAGCCAAAATAGGGCTGATGCACCCACAAAGGAGGACAGTGCTGATCATGCCCCAGTCTGTAATCTCCTCTGGCTGCCTGGTGACCAGGGAGCGCCTTGTTCTATCCCCTTTGCCTCCACCCCAGGGTGATCTGGCTGCCCTCCAGAGGGATGGTGTTCAAAAGCATCGATGCCCCAGACCTCATTTTCTTCACCATGGGTTCAGATCTCCTCTTCATTTTGTTGTCCTCCATCGTGGTCCTCGTGACACCTCTCAGCATTGCTTCCAAGGACAAGGGCCTGAAGGTTGTGTGGTCTCGGTCTTCTTCATCCCAGAACTTGGCTAGCCCATCCTGCACAGATTTGCAAAAGAGGCACCCCCATCTTCAACACTTACATCCTCCTCCCACCCCTCTTCAATCCTGTCTTTTACAGCATCCAAACAAAGCAGATTTATAAAGGTACCTTCAACTTGTTTCTCTCTGGACCCCTTCAAAACAAGCCATAGGTGAGAAAAGCAAGCAAACATCTTGCAAACTCAGAGTGCAGAACCACGGGGTAATTTAGGTGGGAAGAGCACTCCAGGGGTCTCTAGCCTGATGCCCTGCTTGAAGCAGGGTCAGCACATGGGATGCACTGCTGTTGGCTGCACAGCGTTTCCGGGAGCTGCACTATTCTCTGTACAAAAACCTGCAGATTTGGCACATAGGAGAAGCCTGCTGAACCTGAGTGAGATAAGGGTCTGTTTTGAAAGGTTATGACCCCAAACAACCGTGTCCTCCCTGGTAAGTCGAGAAACTTCTACCACGGCCAGGACTCTGCTGCGCCAGATGCTGTAAACAGCACTGGTTGTCAGCCCCCTTGTGCAAGGGGGGTCCAGTCTTGGTTTGAGGCAAGGTTTAAGAGTAAGATAAACACAGTTCTGACCAGTTCTATGTTTTTTCCTGTTTTGTATAATAAAACAGCTAAAAAAAATTGAACTTGTCACCTTTGTCCAAATGAATGAATAACTAAGCCTGACCCACAGCCTTGCTCTATGCACCATGAAGGCCCCTCAGATGGGAGAAGGAGGGCCAGGCACAGTGTCATAGTTTAACCCCAGCCAGCAACTAAGCACCATGCAGCCACTCACTCATTCCCCCCCACCCAGTGGGATGGGGGAGAGAATTGGAAAAAGAAAGTAAAACTTGTGGGTTGAGGTAAGAACAGTTTAATAGAACAGAAAGGAAAAAACTAATAATGATAATAACAATAATAAATTGACAATAATAATAAAAGGATTGGAATATACAAGTGATGCACAATGCAATTGCTCACCACCCACTGACCGATGCCCAGTTAGTCCCCGAGCGGTGATTCCCCCAGCCCCACCTCCCCCCAGTTTATATACTGGGCATGATGTCACATAGTATGGAATACCCCGTTGGCCAGTTTGGGTCAGCTGCCCTGGCTGTGTCCCCTCCCAACTTCCTTTGTCCCTCCAGCCTTCTTGCTGGCTGGGCATGAGAAGCTGAAAAATCCTTGACTTAGTATAAACACTACTTAGCAACAACTGAAAACATCAGTGTGTTATCAACATTCTTATACTGAATCCAAAACATAGCACTATACCAGCTACTAGGAAGACAATTAACTCTATCCCAGCCAAAACCAGGACACACAGCAAAACCCAGATACCAGTTAGCGTAGTGGGTTTTGTCTGCCAGGTGACGTTGGGAACTGAATACCCTCAGTCTTGGGAGAGGGGGGGTCTTTGGGACTGTGGGTGCCTGGGGATGAGGGTCTGCTATGTGGACCAGCATGATAAATCCTCCCTGGGGAAGCAGTATCTCCTGTTAGGCCAGCTGATATAACTAGAAGAAGTGGACATCTCCTGAACTTCCCAAGAGTCGGAGTTCAAAGGTTTTCTCCTCTATCAGCTGCTCTAAAAGGAGAGTGTGCATCCCCAGCCCCAGAGCAGGGCAAGGCAGATGCCAGCTCCCTGACTGCAGCAACAGCTTGGCTGGGAGCTCTGTGCTCTGCACAGCGCTGGCTTCATCTGATTTCACAGTAACGTAGAGCTGGGAGAACAAATGTGGATTCTTTGCAATCCCTCATTATTCCTATGACCCTCTCTGAAACACCCCGGGGTGTCAGAGCCCTCTGCATGGGTTTTTCTCTTCACAGACCCCCATGCATGCACTGGCAGGGCACGCACATGAGAGAGCACTGTAAAGTTAAGGAAACCGCCCGCAGCAGCCCTTAGAAACAAGAGATAACACCCACACACGGACGGCATTGCATTCGACAGCACAAACCCACCTGCCCCCCCACTTTCCCCAGCACAGAGACAGGGAGACTCTGCAGACATGGTGCTGGGAGGTATTTATTCGGTGGTTACAGCCTGTCAGTACGCAAAGGGCATCTCCCCGTGCTCAGGGCTGCTTGTGGCAGAGCAGGGACTCTTCCTCGCACAACCGGTCCCGGGACGCTCAGTGGTACTTGCGGGCCAGAGCGTGAGCCACGACACTGACCAGCTTTTGCCAGGCAAACTGGCAAGCAGGGGTGAAATCCCTGGCGAAGTGGGAAGCCAGGACAATGATGAGGATGTCTCCAAGGAGCTGGAGGAGAAAGAGGAAAACAGACAGGGTTAGTGCTGCTTGAACTGTTGTGCCACAGCAGACCATGGAGTGGGGACCCGGCATCCCCGAGCTGGGGCTGAGCTGTTGGACCCAGGACCTCTCAAAGAAGGCTCTGCCTCTTGCTGCACACAAGTCCACCAAACCCACCCTGTCCTGCCATGGTTTTAGCTCTAATCAGCTTCTTCCTTTATGCAAGCTCTCCGTCTCCCTGGTTTTCCTGCTGCAGACTTCCCTCTGGTCCCTCTCCTTCCCATCCTCCCCAGACACGACCCGGCAACCGACAGGCTGCATCTCCTTTCTCCTGACTTCTCCCTGAGGCTGAGTTCCCTCCTGAAAGGACTCTCACATGCTGCACACTCCTCCTCTTCCTCCTCAGCCCCCCTGCCTCATCAGAGTGGCCTCGGGCTGCAGGTCTGGTTATTGGGACTGGCTCACTCCCCATTCCCTGGAACTGCTACAACAAATCCTTAGTCTTTCCATTAGAAAGCTCTGGGGTTTGGGAAAATAATATTTGCTTCATTCTTAAAAAAAAAAAACAACAACAAAACAAACAAAAAAACCAAAGAAAAAGAAAGAACGAACCTTATAACTATTTTCCCCCATTTTTGGGATGCTAAAGCAATTTGGCCTGAGACCTACCCAGCAAAATGCTGGGTTTTTTTCTTTTTCTCTTATGATTTCCTTAAATGCTCTGCTTAGCTCCCCTCTGCCTCTGAATCCTCCAACCCTTGCTGCACCTTCCCCCAGGTTTGTTTCTTTTGGCCCCAACCAGATCTCCTTCAGGTAACAATCTCCCAATACCGTGTCCTCCCCATTTCTGTGCTGGTACTAAAAATGGGACTTTTTAGTGTGAAAGTCACCCACGGTCTTGTAAACAGTCCTGCAGAAGCCATCATCTCTCTTGGGTACTACACAGGGACTCTGCCTCCAGCAGCCAAAGTACATACGCCTAGACAGCGTTGTCGGAGGCAATACCCCCAGTTTCAAAGCAAAAATCTGACTTTCCCCACATGACATAGGGAAAGGGCTGGGACTGCAAACATGGCTCACCCTGAAGTTCTCAGGGTCCACGTGCAGCTTCTCGCAGTGCAGCTCGGACAGCTTGGCATAGGTCGCCTTAATGTTGTCCAGGTTCTTGATGGCTTCCCCGAAGGAGGTGAGCACTTTCCTGCCATGGGCGCGGACCTTGGGGTTGCCAAGGATGGCGGTGGGGCTGGAGAGGTTCCCAAAGTTATCAAAGAACCTCTGGGTCCAGGGGTAGACGATCAGCAGCCTGAGGAGAGATGGAGGGGGGACACAAGCAGACACAGAGACGTTAGTGCTCCCCAATGCAATTGCCACAGTTTCTCTACCCAGGGTGCAGCTGAGCAGACGCCCGGGAGCTGGACCTACCTGGCCAGGGCCTCGGCACCGCATTCCTCCACATTGATCTTGCTCCAGATGCTGGTGATGAGCTGCTTCTCTTCGGCTGACCAGTGCACCATGGTGGCAGGCGGCTTTGCTCAGAGCTGCAGGAGGACACAGACCCTGTAGCTGAGCTGCGGACCCCGCGGAGGCTTTTATCCGCTGCCGGCAGCTCCTCCCCGTCCTGCACTGTGGGGTCATTGGCTGGGGCCAGGGTGGGGGTCCCCACCAGCGCGGGAGCAGAAGGGGATGGCCAGGGTGTGGCACGCTGAGAAGGGGCCTCTGGTTATCCTGCACTCAAGAGCTTTATCCCTTCCCCTCTGTGCAGGCAGGTCAGTTCTCCATTTCACCTACTAGACATGGGCCCCTTTGCAGAGAAAGGGCTGCACAAGCCACTGGGCAATAGTCCGTCACGATTTAAGGTGTGTGCGTGGGTCTCAATGGGGTGTGAGCCTTGCACCTTGGCTCTCCCCCATGCTGGACTCTGCCTTGCCTTAGTCTCTACCAGTGAAATGATGAATGCCTCTGCCAAAACGCAGCCCGTGGCAGAGCGACCCAGAGGGGTTTGCCACCAGCAAACTGTACGGATACCTTCACCGCACACTGGGGGTGATGCACCCTTGCCAGGAGCAATGGCCTTGCATGAGAAGGCTCTCCTGTTTTATTTTCTGCATTAAAACTCCAAGAAACACAGTCCTTGCTGAAAGTGCAGGGGCTTTGATCCTGATCCCAAGGCACCTGGGGCAATCCGCTGTCTTCCTGATGTTTTCCATAGGATTTGGATTGGGCTAAGTAAGAGGCGCTGGGTCTTGTTGGACTAGTGACCGAGTAAAAGGTGGGTTGTTTGGATGGCCAGGCTGTGGCAGAGCTAAAGAGCTGACCAAGCTCCTTTCCAGACATTGGGGCTTGCCTTCGTCCATGGACCACCTCCTGCTAAGTGTCTTCTTGGCCTTTTATTGAAAATCCAGGAATGGGAGAAAAATAAATTAAAAGAAAGAAAAATACTAAGGGAGATTTTCAGCCTGATAATATCTCTTTCCCCCTTTAGTTGTAGACTTTTTTTCAATGGAATAGGGATGAATAATCTTCATTAGAGTTGCCTACCTCTGCCTTTTCTCAAGAAAATCCAGTGCACGTGGGATGGTGTGCTGGAACATGATGATAAATCAAGTCGAGCACTGCCTGGGTGCATGCCTGGGTGAGGGAACATGCAGGCAAAATGCCACTGAGCTGCCGCCAGTGCTCACCCTCCTGCACCACCTTATCGGCCCCTCCAGGACCTGCAGTGCTGCCAACACCATGCTGCATCGGGCATCGCCCAGGGGGTTGTTGGCTCCCTCCGGGGTGTTTTGCCATCATGCAGGAGACAAAATAGGAGCAGGCAAAGCAGCATGGGGAGAGGACATCCTGCAGGATCTGTTTGCTGGGGAGACAGGGACCAGGGTGTCATCCCCCAGCTGGGGCTGGGGACGGGGAGTGAAGCCCCGGGCAGCGCCAGCGGGCACCATACCCATCCTGCCATGCTGCTGGGTGCAGGGGATGGAAACCCTCGTCCCTGCTGCTGGGAAGGGGTACCCCAGCAGGAACCCCAACAGTGGAAAGAGCCCAGTCCTCCCCTGCTGTACTGATCTGTAGGGTCTAACCTGAGAGGGCTGCTCAGCTTATTTCTACCCCCAGACACCTTGCTCGCAGGAGGAGACCTACTTGTTCAAATAATTCAGTCATTTCTGCCTGAAGTCTATGAACAATTATGTTCATACAAAAGTCTACAAATACCTATCATGAAACCTATGAAAAATCATATAAGAATCTGGTTTTTTGTGACTCTGGACACCAAACCAAAACACCGCACACTGTGCCTGCCCAGACTCGCTGCAGGGAGAAAAACACCTTGGGACTTACTACAAATCATCTTCTCACCTTCTCAGTGTTTGCCTTGACACCAGAAACAAAATGCCTCTTCCTTCAAGTAATGTGCGAGAAGGGACATTTATGGGTCACAGAGGGCTTTTGATACGCTGCAGTGGTTCAGGGTCAGAGCGTGGGAATGCCCACAAATGTGGATGAAGCAGGCTAGGACACAGTGCAAACAGGGTGTCAGAGATACTGGGATATATAGCTATGCCCTTCTTTTTCCCTTTAAAAAGTAAGCATGTCCTTTCAGCTAAACATTGCTTTTACTGCATCACGTTCAGTTCAGACGGGGCAGACGGTGCTTCCCATGCCAAGAACAAACTCTACCCTAGAGAGTCCTGCTCTGCAGACAAACACCCAAAACACTGTGTGCACGGAGCATCGATTGATACTCACATCCAGGAAATTATTAATAGTCACCACTATTAGCAGGATTGGGCCCCCCATAATTGCAGAATGGGCGGCACAGGGTGAAAAAGAAGTGCATAAACAAAGTCTGGACAGGTCTTGATAGCAAAATGTTTATCTAAAACCTACCCCCACCCAGCTGGCTGCTTGGCCAGTATGAGTCAGCTAATTTCTTGGAGGCTTTATGCCAGGAATGAGCCAGGGTAGATTAAAGTCTTCAGTTTGTTTATCCTCCCTAAAAAATATGAATGCTCCAGGTTCCCCTTGCCTGCAAGAAAAACATGCAGGTTTCATAGTAAAATAGCAACTAGTTTCTCAGTGCAAACTTCCCAGTGTGTGACCACAGAGGTAATAGGGCTGCATCTACCCAATACTCTGGAAGTATGATTTCCAGAGGCAAATCTGCCCCGCCCCCCCCCCCCCCCCCCGAAAAAAAAAACCCCAGACAGAACAAAGGGAGGTGATATTTTCTGGGACCCCCAGTCCGCCTGTGGGTGCCGAAGGTCCCTGTCCCCCCAACCCCTCCAGCCTCTCAGGGACACACAGACTCAGTGGAGGCTTCACAGGATAAGCTTTATTTGGCTGTCAGCTTTTTGGATGATCTTTTATTTAAAAGCTGTCAGCTCCAGAGCAGCATGTCAGCCGGTGCATGACACGCAGCTAGAGGATGCTGCTGGGGCTTTTCTGCTGACATTTTAGTGGTACTTGCGGGCCAGAGCGTGGGCCACCGCACGGACCAGCTTTTGCCAGGCAGCCTGGCAGTCGGGAGAGAAATCCTTGCCGAAGTGGGAGGCCAGGACGATGATCAGGATGTCACCCAGGAGCTGCAGGGACAAGAGCACCCTCGGGTTAGCAATGCCCAGGAGCCTGCAGATCCCCACACGAGCACTCGCATTAGACCCAGGGAAACCTCTGGGCATTTTGTAGGCTTAAAAATCTCCCTGGAGTCCTTTTTAGGATGTACCTTAAACTTGTTCTCTGCTCTTACTCTAAAGATTCAGGTTCTGCTACTGTTATGGGAAGAGTAACCAAAAATTCTCCAGAAATTTTGTTGATTAAATTTTTCTTTCTCCCTTCTGGCTTCGTTTGGGAGTTTCTCCTGAGCAGAAGACACAGCTGAGCATCTGCCGCATGGCAGGGAGCCGGCACTCGGCACTGCAAAGCACCCTGGCATGAACAATGAGCTCATGCTGACGCCGGGGGGGATATCTGCTAGCCCCGGTGACAAATGTCGGAGTTACTTCCCCACTGGGAATCTCTCAGCTGCAGAGACATGGGAGACAGTTTTCTCTCCCTCTAGGTCCCATTCCTCTTTTGCTTTTGGCATCTAGCCGCATCTCTTGCTCCTCACTCCTCTCTCCTTTCTCCTTCGTGCCAAGCTTTACTCTTGCTCCTTTGCTTTCCCCTTGGCTCAAACTTCTTCCTGCTCAGCAACTGCTTTCACTTCACTCTCCCCCTCCCTTTCCACATGGAAACCACCTCCTCGCCACCTTCCCACCTCCCGTGCGTCCTCATTTGCACTCTCCAGATGGCCTCTCCATAACCATCACCTCTCAGCCCCTTCGGTGCTTTCTCACCGAGATGCAAGTTGGTGCCTTCCCTCTTTGTCCCTCTCCTGCATCTCCCCCCACCCCAACCACCAGCCCCTCTTCCTCCTGCACCGGCATCTCTAGGGTAAATCCCTCACACGGGAGGGTTCAGGGTTAGGGGAGAAACTGCCCGCAGAGATGCAATAGTGGGGATGGGTCCTGCAGTCAGAAGCACGGCTCACCCTGAAGTTCTCGGGGTCCACGTGCAGCTTGTCACAGTGCAGCTCGGACAGCTGGGCGAAGGTGTTCTTGATGTTGTCCAGGTTCTTCACGGCTTCCCCAAAGGAGGTGAGCACTTTCTTGCCATGGGCGCGGACCATGGGGTTGCCAATGATGGCAGTGGGGCTGGAGAGGTTCCCGAAGGAAGCGAAGAACCTCTGGGTCCAGGGGTAGACGATCAGCAGCCTGAGGAGAGATGGAGGGGGGACACAAGCAGACACAGAGATGTTAATGATCCCCAATGCAATTACCACGGTTTCTCTACCCAGGGTGCAGCTGAGCAGACGCCCGGGAGCTGGACCTACCTGGCCAGGGCCTCAGCACCGCAGTCAGCCACATTGACCTTGCCCCAGAGGCCGGTGATGAGCTGCTTCTCTTCGGCTGTCCAGTGCACCATGGTGTCCGGTGGAGGGTAGCGTGTGGCTGCCGGCAGGTACGGAGGAAGTCTCGGCTCTTGCTCCCAAGGGGGTCGCACGCTGGCAAGCGGCTCTCCCTGTCCCACTTTTATACGCTACCCCGGGCCCCTCCTCTTCCCCGTGCACCCCTCCATTGGCTGGGACCCCGGGGGCCCCCCAGAGCCCTGGCACCCCAAGGGAGGGGACGCGGCATCAGGGTGGGGCCCCAGGGCAAGATGCCCAGATCCACCACCAGGACGGGCTGCTGGGCTGCCCTCCCCGTCTTTGATTTCCAGCTCTGCAACTCCCTGCTGAAGGGTGGCATTTATCTCCACGCCAAGTCCAAGCTCGGCACCGTGCAAGTCCCGCATAAGCACTCAGAGGAAGGTGCATGCAAGGCTTGGTGCCCCTCGGATGGTGCAAACCGCGGTGGGCTGCATGGCTGTGAGGCAGAAGACTCGGACTTGGGGCTGTTGGGTCCTCCCTCCGAATGCACCATTTCTCTTTGTCCTCTTCTTGCAGGACCTGTCAGGCTTCGGGTTTTCCTTGTTCTTTCCTATCAGCTATTTAACAGTGTGCTAACTTCAGGGTAACCCTAAGAAAACCACGGGCAGTTGCTTGCAGTCAGAGCTCCTGTCTCAAAGAGCCTGCTAGCAAAGATGAAGCAAGGCTGAAAGGGAACCGTTACAACGCAGGGCACACCGATTGCCTGCAGGGTGTTAGCTTGCAGGGGCCCCAGGAGAGGTGGGGAAGACTGGGTATACTGGGGTCTTTGCCGATGTGCAGCGGGAGGCAGTGCCTGACCGAGCGGTTTGGCAGCCAGAGGAGCAGTGGTCCTCCCAAGGGGTGGCAGGGGCACCTGGGTCTCCTGGGACTGCACCTCTGCTCCTGCTCCCAGCAGAGCGGGCTGGAGGTGGTGGGGTGGGATGCAGGCGCTGGGGCTGGGGCTGGAGCTCGTGGGGCCGGACCCAGGCAGCGCACTGCAACGCCAGCTGGTCCAGCGGGGTCTGCATGACCATGGAGCAACGGGCTGCAGGCTGCCACCATTTCCAATGGCTGCACTGGTTCTCTGCTGATGCTCACTTCAGGAGGTGGCTTGGCCAAAGGACCCTGGGGCCAGGCCTACGAGGTGATGCTGTTCCACACTGAACAGTGCAGTGGAATTCACCTGGAGGAATTCACCACCCAGTGGTTTAACCCCAGCCAGCAACTAAGCACCACGCAGCCACTCACTCACTCCCACCCCACCCAGTGGGATGAGGGAGAAAATTGGGAAAAGAAGTAAAACTCGTCGGTTGAGATAAGAACAGTTTAATAGAACAGAAAAGAAGAAACTAATAATGATAATGGTAACACTAATAAAATGACAACAGCAATAATAAAAGGGTTGAAATGTAGAAATGATGCGCAGTGCAATTGCTCACCACCCGCCGACCGACACCCAGCCAGTCCCCAAGCAGCGATCCCCCGCACCCACTCCCCGCAATTTATATACTGGACATGACATCACACGGTATGGAATACCCTGTTGGCCAGTTTGGGTCAGCTGCCCTGGCTCTGCCCTGTCCCAACTTCTTGTGCCCCTCCAGCTTTCTTGCTGGCTGGGCATGAGAAGCTGAAAAATCCTTGACTTTAGACTAAACACTACTTAGCAACAACTGAAAACATCAGCGTTATCAACATTCTTGCATACTGAACTCAAAACATAGCACTGTACCAGCTACTAGGAAGACAATTAACTCTATCCCAGCTGAAACCAGGACACCCAGGAACCCCAAATGTGTCCCTGAGCTACTCTCGGTGCTGTGGGGATGCTGTGAGTCTGAAAGGAGGACAGGAGGCTGGTGAGCGCCACTGTCCTCTGAGTGGCATGGAGACTGTTCAGGGAATTTCGTTTTGCTTGTGGAACGTTAGATGTAGGGGCCAGTGAAAGCAGATGCTTTGTCCTTCCTGTACATGAAATTACCATTCTTAGCATACTTTTTGCCATAATAGGTAGTTGGGTCTATTACATTCTGCCTTTAATAATCTGAGAACTATAATGGTTTAGACAAAAAAACAACAAAAAAAGCATTTTTCCTTCCATGAAGGAAGTTACAAACAATGGACCTAGTCTCACTGCCACTTCTCCCACTGCACATTTTTGTACAAAGTTTTGTTCCACTTAATCTGTGAAAGACTTAAAACATTAAACCAAATGATGCAATGTGCATCAGTAACGAAGTTACCTGATGCCTCAAAAAAGCACTGGAGTATTTCTGTTTGCATTTTGTAGTGTGTTCATTTGGTTTTTGTCTTGAATGTTCCCCTGGATTCTCCAGCTTAGACGAGTCTCACTTGCATGAATTCATAGACAACACTGTTGCTCATGCTACCCCATGTGTGTGAGCGTCCCCTTCCTGTTCCCCAGCACCCCGGGGTGGCCCCCACCCCATTCCCACAGAGAGGCAGACACCTCTTCATGGCTGAAGTAGTTGGTGTTTATTTGGCAATTAAAGACCAGCAGAACCAGAGGATGTTTCCCTGTGAGCTGGGAGCATCTCCAGGCACAAAAGTTTGCGAGAGGCTCAGTGGTACTCGTGGGCCAGTGCGTGGGCCACCACACGGACCATCTTCTGCCAAGCGGACTGGCAGGCGGGGGTGAAGTCCTTGCCGAAGTGGCTGGCCAGGACGATGATGAGGATGTCACCCAGGAGCTGGCAATGGAGGGAGGAGAAGCCGTCAGCCCGGTGCTGCCCCCCACCTCCCTCCCCACCATCACACCACCCAGGTGTTCACACATGGACACCAGTTATTGGGGAATTCATTGCAAAGCAAGGAACAGATTTATCAAAGCCCCGTGCAGAGGACCGGGCTCCTTGCACAGCCTGCATCTCTGGCACTCACCAGGATGCCTGGATGTGCTGGATTCTACCCCCCAAACACATTCCTTTGCCTGCTGTGCAGTGTCCTCCCTCTGCTTCGACTGGGTTTATCCTTTCCTTTCATATGCCTACCCACCCTTGCTTTCTCTTGGCTCAGATCCCCTCCTTCTGCTGAAGTGGCTGTGTTTATTTTCTCTCCTGGCTTAACCACTCCATCATAGCCAGGCTTAGCTCTTCGCTCCAAACCCTGTCTCGGTTTCTTCCCTTCTGGTCTCTGGCTGCTCCAAGCCAATGTTGCTTGCTACCAGCACATATTCAACTCTGTGCTTCATCCCCATTGATCCCGCCTGCGTGGGTCTCTCCTCTCACAGATCCCAGCCCCACAACTCGTCTCTATTCTCCCCAAACATGCCTATTCACTCCCCCTTCCCCTCCACCACCGCTGCCCTCCACAGGCTCCCAGGCTCAGGCAGCCTCAGGGTTTCTCTCTAGGTCTCACTGACTGTCAGAGACCCCTAAAGCCCTCTCCAGAGAACAGAAACCTTTGCCCAGCTGAGGCTGGAGTCCAAGCACAGCTCACCCTGAAGTTCTCGGGGTCCACGTGCAGCTTGTCACAGTGGAGTTTGCTCAGCTGAGCAAAACTTTTCTTGATGTTGTCCAGGTTCTTCACAGCTTCCCCAAAGGAGGTGAGCACTTTCTTCCCATGGGCGCGGACCATGGGGTTGCCAAGGATGGCAGTGGGGCTGGAGAGGTTCCCGAAGGAAGCAAAGAACCTCTGGGTCCAGGGGTAGACGATCAGCAGCCTGAGGAGAGATGGAGGGGAGACACAAGCAGACACAGAGACGTTAATGTTTCTGCAATTGGAGTGGTTTCTCCGTCCAGGGTGCAGCTGAGCAAATGCCCAGGAGCTGGACCTACCTGGCCAGGGCCTCAGCACCGCAGTCGGCCACGTTGACCTTGCCCCAGAGGCCGGTGATGAGCTGCTTCTCTTCGGCTGTCCAGTGCACCATGGTGTCGAGCAAGAGGGTTTGCCTGGGGCTTCCCTGAACAATGATGAGGAAGTGGAGCCGAAGTCTGCCCCAGGGATTTTTATACACTAGTAACGGCTTGTCCTAATCTCAGTTCACGTAGCTATTGGTTGGGTTTGGGGAGGGAGCTGGGCTGCACAAGGAAAGATAGCAATTTTGGATCCTGTCCAAGGGGAAAAGAGGCCCTTTCCCCCCTCTGCCTTTGAGTGGACAAGCATCACCTCATACCCATGCACTTGTATTTGCAGCTGCAAGCGCAGGTGGAGCTGCCTGCACAGCTTCTCCCCAGCTGTGGGTTTCCAGCATTGCAGAGGTTGCCGGAGGCTGGGGCCTGAACACGCGCTGCAGACCCAAGAAGACAGGCAGTGACGTTCAAAGAGTTTGCAGTCTCCAGCTTGACCATGTTTTCAGACTCTTAATGGTGCATTAGTGCCCTGCACTCCTTGGATTCATCCTGAACAGCTCCAGGCATTATCCACCCCAGCTGGAAGGACCAGAGGCTTACTGGGAAAAAAAAGATTGAATGATCTTTCCCAAATCTAGGGCCCATGCTTTAAATGCAAGAGCCTCCTTTCTTGTCTGTCCTAGCAAAGAGCTTCAGAGTTGTCTATCATCATTGTCCATCATTGTTGTCCATGCTGTTCTGAGCCTAAGCTCTCCTGTTTCCCATCTCTAGTGCAATTCCCTATCATCAGGGAAAGTGGATCCACCTCGAAGTCACAACTCAGAGTTATGGGTCTCAAGAGCACGGTGTTATTCCTAGCCTTAGTCCTGTGAGGAGTACAAGCCAGACATGTCACCCAAGTGGACAGTCCCACCTGATGCCAGTTGGAATCTAGGACCAGGCTGTACTGTGCAAAACCCATCCAATGTTAATTTTATCTGCTGGCCCTCCAAGAAGAGGACAACACAGCACTTTATTTTAGATTTTGAATGCCTTGTTCCTGTATGGGGCTGATGACTGTCTCTTAGTCTAATAACTGGGTGGCTTTGGGGCACAGTTCTGAGCCTGGCCAAATCAGAAGTGGGGTGTACACCAAATAAAAGGCAGAACCAAACAGGCAACCATGCTTATTTTTTCAGACTGCTAGCAGAAATACGCAATAAAACCTTGTCTGCATGGCAAAAGGTTGATGGTTTTGCTGTATCAGGCACTACCACTGACAAATTCTTGAGTGCAGATACTGCTTATACTAGAAAAAAGAGTTCTTTTGATATACAGCATACCTCATACCCCAAAAGAAATAAGCTGTCCTGGCAAAGCAGCATTTCTACTGTTGGTAGAGCTGTCTTGATCAGATTGCTTCTTCACATAAAATAATTCAGCCCTAAGAAACAGCCTTGCAGGGATGATCTCTCACTGCGTGCAGAATGAGGTCTGTCCTCTTGTGTTCTTCTTGGCAACCATGTCTACAAATTTGAAGAGCACTATCTTGTCTCTTATCTGCGTGCTCCAAATAAAACTGTCAATAAGTTCTTCCAGCCTTAGCTCTGGTCAATACCATTACTCCCTGCAGTTACTATATCTTTGAAAGTGGTGACTGTTTTCCACCCTCCTACTTGACAGGGCATCTCGGTTCAAGGTGTTTCCTACTAACAGGGGAGGCTGTCAAAGAATAAAAGTATTCTTACTAGTATAATTTTGCAAACAGGGTCCTGATGCACTGTAGGATGCATTGATGCACTTAAAATCACGCAAGAAGCCTGCGATACAGTCAGGTACTGAGCTCTGCCTTCAGCTGTAATTGGTGACCTGACTTTAAACTAAATTCTCTAATTGCAACTCTAGTTCTGCTATGTACAAATTGGTTCATGCACATGCCCTCTCAGTTAATATGGACATAAGAAATGAGGAGGCTGTAACATCAGTAAATTGCTCTGTGGCCACAGCCTCCAGATGCACCATCCCACAAGGGCAGTTTCAAATGCCCATCCCAGGTGTGAGGTGAGATGCTAAACCAAAAGAAGAAACAAAGGATGAACAACTCCTGGGGCTTGCTGAGCTTCGCCTTATCTTTCGTTCCTTCTCCTTCAGCTCTGTCCCTCCCCAGCCTACACAGCTCCTCCTCGCTCACTGCTGTGGGCAGCAGCATCTCCCGACCAGAGAACATCATCCTGTCCTGGCAAGTGATTCCTTCGAAGTGCTTTTCACATCATCTCCAGCAATTGCATTAGTGCCACAGGCCAGTTATCAGCTGACAGGAGGAAAAAGCATGAGATTAAGCTCCCTGTGAAAGACTTCCAGGGGCTTTTTAGTTTTAAGATTAGTCAGCCACAAAGACATTTTAAGGAAACCTGCTATGTTGGGCAGGCCCAGAGGCTGTTTACAACAGTCAGGCAGCAGTCCGTAACACCATCAGAGGCATGAGCTCACAGTCAAGCAGACACAGCCCTGAAGGTGCCTGCAGGGATGGCAGGGTGAGCTCGGCCAGGACGCCACGAGCATTCGCTGTATGCAGCCCTGTACGCTGGGAGACAGCAGAGAAGCACTTGGCAAAAAGCAAAGGCACGACATGCCAGACAGTCCCAGCCCTGTGCTCTGCTTGGGGCTTCTCCAGGGAATCCATCTACCTCATCCATTTTTATAAGGAAGAGTTCATTTTAAGTACATTTTAAAATCACCTGCTCTGTGGCTTGGGGGCAGAGGCCTGGCTGGCAATTTTTGGATGCTCAGAGCTCCCAGCACAGGGGTTGTCTGTTGAGGGGCTGTTTGGGGGCACAGGGTGGGAGGGGAAATGTTCATCATGATGGGCCAAATAGAGGCAGTTTCTGTAGCTTTTTTCCAGTTTGCAGATTCAAAAGGAGATCTCCTTTCCCCTAGTGTACCTACAGCAATACCTTGCAGCATGCTTATCCCCAGAAGGAAAACTAGGGGCCCTTTTGCTGACTGCCTGGCATGGATTTCACTATGCTCAGGACTCTTCCCTCAAGCATCCTTCCAGCCAGCTCTTCCCTTTGGTGTGGGTGGAAGATCTCCTAAGTCGTTCTTCATCTCTTGGTCCCACACTGGGCCATGCCCACTTCCATGGATGGCAACCTTCTTTTTTATAGATAAACCATCCCAATGATGGCAAAAGGCAGCTACAGTGACAGCCTTTCTGAAACAAGCAGAATTTATTGGTCACTCTGATTGCAGCAGGCAGTGTCCCATGCCAAGCTTTACCAGAGCCCTTATCAGCAGGAGTGGCAGCTGTACCCAGCCTCTGCTGCTCTGGATCCAGGCCAGCCTCTTCTGCCTCCTCCAAAACATGCCATTTTTTGTGTCTTAAAAGCCAGTAGGTCTCAAGGGTGTCTTTGTTCCTGCTTTATTTGCTGTGATCTTCCTTTCCCAGCTGAAGAGTCCTGTCCAGGCTCATCCCACTCTGTGCCAGCATCTCGTGGTATCCCAGCTGAGGACAGGAGCTCACTCATTCCCCCCTGTAGTGGAAGCAGCAGACAGCAAAATGGGAATGTGCGTCAGCCAGCCCTGCCTTGGTCAGGCTATGGAGGGCTGGAACCGCTTCAAAGGGACTCTGGGCTCCAAAAGGCTGTTTGCACCATGCAGAAATCCTGGGGCTCACAGCGAGCACCTGGGTCTCACTGAAATGGCGTAACAGAGGGTAAGGCAGAAGTCAGGTCCTGAACGCGAGCCAACTGCTAAGGACCAAGCTGATGGCTCACTGTCCTCTGGGCACTTCATGGCTCCCAGCCCTGCCCGAGCATCCCAGCCATCACTCCGCACCGCTGCTGCAGAAATGCTGCAATGGCCATTTTATCTCACGGCAAAACCCCAGCACTGCTTTTGCTCCCTGTCACTGTGCTGGTGAGGCTGGGCTCTCCTCCCCAAAGAGGACAGTCTGCACAGTGTGATGGCCTGGAAAAGCACATTTAATTCCTGCTTTCCCACCAGCTGCTGGAGGTGCTTCGGTCGAGCCACTTCCCTTGTGCTGCTCCATTCCCCGCCTGCAAAGGGAGGAGGCACTACTGACACCGCTCCTTCTGTGAAGAGCTGCTAGAGCTACCTGTGCAACACTGCTAGGACTAGGCAGTGTCATTTCAACACCAGGCTTGCCGTGGTGTTCATCTAGCCTGCATCCAGGGCTTGCCTCTAACCCGCCTTTGGGGTCAGATGGGCTGTTGGCGGTCATAACTTTGCTCTGGCTTCACACAAGAGCGGGGCAACTCTCACTTGGAAAGCCTGGCACACTGGCTCTGCAACACCAGCACCGCATCCTGCCCCTTGCCTATACCTCCAATTGCAGATTAAGGCCGACAGGACCATCCAGGTGCTGGCCATAGTGCACGGTCAGGAAGCAGAACGTGCTCCACATCACCACTGGGATGTGCCCATGGCACAGGGTGGGAGAGGAGGAACAGAATGATTAGGACATTCACAGACACTGGGGCAAAAACATATTGCTGAGGTTCAGGCAAGCGTTTGCTGGTTTGGGACCTAGAGGTATAACCACCTGAACAGACACAGTGTGTGCTGCTGGATGCACCCACAGTCATTTTGTTAATGTTATGTCTGCCTGTGCCTCAAGTGCAGGAGGCCTTTTCTGTTTGGTGACAACTTCCAAGGTTCTGAACTGTACTTTTGTGCTAACAGGAATGAGGTGCTGAGAACGGTCTTACCTCCTGAAATCATGCTGAAATGCCCATTGGCTGACTGAAAGGAAAATGACGTGCTGCAGGAAAGCTGGACTGGTTTCTGGAGTTTTTTTGTCTTTCTTTTCCCCCAGCCCAGGATGTTCTCGGCACTGCCAGCAGGGCTGGATCCCTTGCCTGTCAGGCAGGCTGTCTGTGTAGGATAGAGGGGTCATAAGTGCAAATCCCTGCTTTATCAGGAGAAAGGCAGAAAATTTATTACTAAATCAAGCAAATCAAGGATTTCATCATTCTGAGACACTGACATGTCTGTCCTCCTTGCATTTTAAGTTATTCCTGGAAAAGCATTGCTGAAACTGATGTGCTTACACAGAAACCTTCCATTCCAATGAAAATACATTCTTCTATTAAGCCAATCTGAATAAGAAAAAGCTCTGGTTGGTCCTGTTTAAAAGCTGCCCTCATCCCCTCCTCTGGGGATCATACGCATTTTCTTTTAGATATTGTATTCTGAATAAAATGCACAATAGTAATAGTAAGAGCATTTTCATTGCTGATTCAGAAAATGCTTTTGATCAACTTAAAAATACATCAGCACTAAAATATGAAGGGCCAAATTTCTATCTAATCTAAGCTGGCTTCAGTGAATCTCTACAAATTTATGTCCTTGCATGCATCACAGGTTGAGAGGTTTAGGGCCAGAGGGGCCCTTGCTTGCCCTGCAGCTTGGCCTGCTGCACAGAATAGGTCAGAAATCCCCCCCTCCCTGGTGATTTCAGCAAGCTCAGAGGTACTAGGTGGGCTGGGGCATGCCCATCGCTGGTTTAGAGGCCAGTATCCCCAGATGTCCCACCAGAGCTCCGAATGCAAGGGGCACCCCAGCATCACTTTGTGCGTGGAGGTCCAGGACCAGCCCCACGGGGCAGGCAGGAAAGGGCAGTAGTGAGCAGACTGATGCCTTTCGGAGGGAGCCAGGAAAAGTAGCCTCCCCTTTGGCCGGCCTGCCTGCTTTTCTGGAGCATGATGCTCCCAGCAGTCCAGAGCCCATCTTCCCCCTTTCATGCCCCTTGCTCCCTCCTTCCCACCCCACAGGCAGCCGCAGAGACACAGGAGCACACCACGTAGTCCAGAAAATGTGGGGGTTTTATTGACTGTTACAGACACATCTGCCTCCAGAGGGTTTAATGGTACTTGTAGGCTAGAGCATGGGCCACCACGCCGACCAGCTTCTGCCAAGTGGCCTGGCAGGCAGGGGTGAAGTCCTTGGTGAAGTGTGCGGCCAGCACGATGATGAGGATGTCTCCCAGGAGCTGGAGAGGAGAAGGAAGGAAATCAGGTCAGCACGGTGCTGAGCACCCTTTCACCCTACACAGGACCCAGGTGCTAGAGGGACCCCAGCTCTCTGGTGGGTCCTGGAGGCTGCAACCCAGGGAGGCTCTTTTAGCTGAATTCTCTGTGCAGGAAAATAGTCCTATGCTGACCATATGCACCAGTATCCACCTACTCTGCCTCTTCTTCTTCTCACACCTGCTTTTTCCTGCCTCTAGACTTTATTTCCAGACACTTTCTGTCCTTTTTTATATTTTTTTCTGTTGTGAAACTCAATGCCTACTTGAGCAGAGAGTTAGGGTGAGTGTGAGGTCTACCTGCTACATCACCAGGCTTATGGTTAAGTCAGGCTTAAACAAAGACGGAAACAGAGGCCATCAGCCACATCCAGCCCACTCAATCACTTCCAGCCTGAACTGCTCCCTCTCTTCACCCATAGTGACTTCTCACCTCCCTGCACCCTGATCTCTTTTGCTTCATTCCCCTCCTGCTCCTCCCCCTCATCCGCTGACCTTGTCCCCATGCTCGGACCTGTCTTCTCTGTCTCTAATCCCAGTCTGCATCTCTTCCCATCAGTGTCCAGCCCCTGACCATCCCACACTTGCTTTTCACTCTCCTCCCTTGTCTGCCAGTATTGGAAAAAGGGGAGACAAAGTGGTCCCCATCCTTGGGGCCAGGAGGTGCCAGGGAGAGCTGCCCATGGCACCGACACAGCAGAACTTCCCTCCATGCTCTCCACCCTCAGCCCCACTTGGCTTCCCAGCATCTTCCTCCTGCTTTTCTCAAGGCATGCTGGCATGAGCCTCCAGGCTTTCAGGGCAACTCCCTATATTTGTCCCCAGACCCCTCACAGCCTGGAGCCTGGCATTTCCCTGGCATTATCAAATGCCCAACCTTCGCCTCTCCCCCAATTTCCATCCAAGCCAGCCCCTTTCTGTTTAGTAACTAAAATATGTGTTATTTGTGCTTGTTTGAAACCCTCCAGGCACTGAGATACTCTGCAGGATGGAGGGAGAGGTGGTCAAGCCCCAAGCACAGCTCACCCTGAAGTTCTCGGGGTCCACGTGCAGCTTCTCACAGTGCAGCTCGGACAGCTTGGCATAGGTCACCTTGAGGTTTTCCAGGTTCTTGATGGCTTCCCCGAAGGAGGTGAGCACTTTCTTCCCATGGGCGCGGACCTTGGGGTTGCCAATGATCGCAGTGGGGCTGGAGAGGTTCCCAAAGTTATCAAAGAACCTCTGGGTCCAGGGGTAGACAATCAGCAGCCTGAGGAGAGATGGAGGGGGGACACAAGCAGACACAGAGACGTTAGTGCTCCCCAATGCAATTGCCACAGTTTCTCTACCCAGGGTGCAGCTGAGCAGACGCCCGGGAGCTGGACCTACCTGGCCAGGGCCTCGGCACCGCATTCCTCCACATTGATCTTGCTCCAGATGCTGGTGATGAGCTGCTTCTCTTCGGCTGACCAGTGCACCATGGTGGCAGGCGGCTTTGCTCAGAGCTGCAGGAGGACACAGACCCTGTAGCTGAGCTGCGGACCCCGCGGAGGCTTTTATCCGCTGCCGGCAGCTCCTCCCCGTCCTGCACTGTGGGGTCATTGGCTGGGGCCAGGGTGGGGGTCCCCACCAGCGGTGGGTCGGTCTGTCCATGGAGTGGTCAGTCTGCTGTGAGGTGTGGTCTTCGAGGAAAAAGCCCCGTGACTTGCTTAACAGGCAGGCTCAGGACACAATATCTCCCTCTCCTTCCTCCCGTGACTGCCTGCTCACCACAGGAGTGTCCATGCCCATGCCACCCAGTGCCCTGCAGCCTGCAGCAGGCACTGACCCATGTGCAAGGTGCTTTACAACAGTGGCTTCATGCCAGCGGCACCCAACCTTTTAGTCCTCTGCAGGATTTACAGGCTCTCTAAACTTGAGGGATATTTCTCTGAGGGGAGAGATGACCTGACTTAGGAGCTTAGGCACTTCACAGACCCTTCTGCATGGGAGCACACTCTTGGGGATGTTGAGTGCTGTTGCCCTTGTCCGCAGCTCTGCAGCTCTGGACACACAGACCAGCAGAGAAGTCCCTGCCTGTTTTCCCAAGCAGGCACCTTTCATCAGGCGAAAGTGTGGAAAACATCAGCCTGTCAGTCCAGTTCCTCCACACCTGAACCGTGTGCTGGACACCCACAGATATTCGCCCATGCTTGGTGTTAATGAAACAGAGATCACCTCCTCGTGCTCCAGGTTTCGAGGAATACCTGTGTGGGATGCCAGTGCCGGGACAGGCTGTGACTGGGGCCAGGCTCCTCTGCTCTTTTAACAAGGCAAGCACTTCACTGGCCTCTCCCTGATGAGAAATTAAATGCCTTGCACAAGGATAGCAGGACCTGCCATGTTACAACCAGACCAGCAACATCCATTTCTACCAGTTCAAGGTCTGACCAAAGGCTTTTTTTTGGCTCTGGGTGTCACTTTCCTGTTGAACTACACTGGTGTTTTCCTGTTTTTCAGCCTTCAGGTGAAGCTGTGCTCCTGTGCTCAGAAAGGCAAAGCCAGGATGCATGAGGTGTAAGGGCATCCTGACAAGACCGGGGACTTTGGGTCTGTCTGTAGGCAGTCTAGGAGGCTTCATCCAGACCTCTGAGCCATTCCAGTTACAGATCGATACTGGTCCATTGATCTCATCGAAGCCACACTGAGCAGTGGCACAAGCCCATCACTATGATCCAGTTGGGGTGGTTCACATCTGTACTCACGTTTCAGCTCCTTGCTGCAGGATCCTAGGAGGCATTATTCATTTTTTTAAATTTCTGAATCCCAGGCAAGGCCCACAGGCCCCTTTCAGCAGCAAGTGAGCCACCGGAGCAGTCTGATAACACAATGTGAAGCAGAGGCTGCTCAGTGCAGATAAATGTATCATGCAGGTGGCCAGCGCTTGCTTTAGTTCCTCACCTAAAGAGCAGACGCACAGTCACACGCCCTCTGTTCTTAAGGAGATCAGAAGACTTCAGAAGTTGTCAATTTTCAATAAGACAGGACTCAAAGAGTGAAATCAAATATGTGCAACCCTAAATTCAGAGGCAGATATTCCCATCATGTGAATCAGCCAGCCCATACAACTGAGCACGGAGCTTACCAAAACAGCTGTACGCTCAGCTGGGGGATGACAATAAATGACCTAGCATGGCCTTTCATTTATTACTTCTGTCATCCTGTAGTGTGCGTTTCCTGGCAGACCCACATTGAAAATAAAACCCAAGCTACATCTGGGTCTATTATTAGCAATGCATTTGCCTCATCTGCAATAGGAGTCTCATTTTCAGCTCTGCAAAGCTGAACTTTACAAAAGAAAAGATAATGATGCTTTTCTTCTACATTTGAACCAGCAGCCTGAAAAAGCTTGGGGAGGGGTGACAGAGAGCAGGAGAAGTGTGACGCTGGGACAAGCAGGACAACATCAAACACAGAGGCTTAGAAGACAGTATTAACTGCAGTATTACTATTAACAAGAATCTGTGGTTAATAAATGCTGTTTTTCTGGACTCTGCAGAAAAGCAGGCAGAGATGTGGCTTGCAGTGGGAAACCTCAGGTTCTGGTCCCATGCTTTGACCCATTCAGGGTCTGGTTTTGCTGGTGCAGTTGCAGAGGCAGGACCGCTTCCTCATGGGATGGTTAACGATGGTCACAAAGAGCCGAGGGGAAGGGGGAAGGCAGAGGAAAGAGAGGAAGAAGAGAGGCTGAAGTTATTCCAGCTCGTTTGGTGCTGCTTTTCTGTATTGATTCCTTTTAATGGCTTCTTTATATCCACAGTAATTCTTTAAACTCTTTAAATGCCATAGGATGGGCACTCATAGAGAAGGAATAATAGCAGGTGAATCAGCCAGCTAATTGGGTTAGGGTCACATCAGAGACTTGTATGCCTCTGGATGTGGAGTCTCCATAATAGCAATGACCTTTTACAGCCACTCTGGGCTGTAAATTCATATGTGACCTTCAGCCTTCTCCTACCCCACTGGTCCTTTTGGCTCTGTCTAGTCTAGCACTGGTGCCTTGATTTAACTTGAAGGCCAGAGCAAACTTCCCACCACCACACTGCTAATGCAGATACCTTGTAAAGGGTTGTTCCAGAAATGGTGCTTGGGGCAAAAGGGGACTTCAGGCTACTGTCCAGGTGAACCCCAAATTTGAGACCAGAGCAAAGCCTTAGCAAATGCTCACAGGCCATAAGAAAACTGGCAGAGCAGCTGCTCTGAACCTGCTCAGGACGTGGTCAATGACAAATTCAGAGCAATGCAGAGCAGCAGCAGGCTGGTCTGAATCACCATAATTTATACAACTTTCCCTGGCTGGGACTGTTTGGTCACTAGCCTGAACAGGAAAGCCAAGCAAAATTTCTGAAAATGCAATTTTTTCCTTAGGAGGGCAAGGAAGAATAGGAAAGACCACGAACAGAAGAGGTACAGGCGACTGTGGTGGAGGTTTGGAGCAGACTGGAGTTTTACAGCAAGCAGGCAGAGAGCTTGATGTCATTACAAGGAGAGTTTATCTAATTTAGCTGTGGCTCATCGCCCGAGGCACTCTGCTTTCAACACAAAGACATTTCAAAATGTTTCTGTGCCATAACAATAAACTAAGGGAAAATATAACTGCAGGTTAAATAAATGCCTCTCTGCCCCTAACATGGATGGCTAATTTCAGGACCCAGGTTTAACCCTTTGTACCCTTTAGGCCTGACTCCAAGAGGTGTGGAGCATCCCTTGGTCTGACTGCTCTGGCCTGAATTTCATGCCACATAATGACTGACTTAGCATGCAAGCAGGGGCCTCAGTGTTTTATTTGTGTTAGGGCCTTTTACTGTATTGCTTCAATTTTGTAGGAAATCTCCTGGGTCTGAAATTTGGGTCTCAGGTGACACTGTCTGGAGGTTGGGAGCTGGTTGCAACAGAAATGCACAGAGGACCTCCAGGGCGCAGTAGGAGATGTGACCTGTCCCTGTTCATACATCCCTGTCCCTATATCCCTGTAAAGGGATCCACCAGGACATACCCAGCCCTAAAGCCAGTCTAGTGTCATAGGCTATGGGGGCTTCAGAGCTGAGCGAAGTGAAGGGATGAGGGGCACAAGGTCAGGCGTATGAGCCAGGATATTCAGGGAAAAGCTAAAAATTTAATTAAACAGCTTCTGAGTTATCCCTCAACAAAATAACTATGGCAAAAGCAACTTTTTTATTCATGACGAGCTGTCTCCAAGACAGTCTCATTTAAGACAGTGTTTTTCCTGTCTATAACCGAGCTGGTGGTTTGCTCTTACCCCTCACTCTCGCTGGGGTTTTCATCTGCTCAGCACAAGAGGGACACGGGCTCCTGGCAAGAGGGTCCAACCTGTGACTTCCTACCAGAGCCTCTGCCCTGGGCTGCAAAATGAGCCCACGCGAGCTCTGGGCTGGAGGGGACACCCGCGTGGGACAGCTGGAGTGAGGGACATGGTGGGTGCAGCACTTCCCAGGGTGCAGAGGGGAAGAGCAATGGGGCAGGGGGTGAGGGACCCAGCTGGGGCTTTCCAGCTGTGACCAGGGATGTGATGAGTCTCCATCGCAAGCTTCGCTGCTGGACCGTGCTGCACCATTGCAGCACCACTTCTCCCTGCTCTGCCTTGCTTTGCCATGCTCGGGCTGGTGTAGCATCCCCGGCCGCAGCAATGTAGCATGACACCCAGCTATCAGCCTGACAGAGGCTGGTTGGGACCCCACCTCCCTGGCCATGCCCAGCTCCCCCTCTATCACCTGCGGGCAGCCCACTGCCGCCCACACCCTGCAAGCCCTGCACCAGATAGCTCTTCGCCACCCTCACTGCAACCCGAGATAAAAGCCAGCGCCCGGTTGTGCTCAAGATGTGACAGCCTGTTTTCTGCCCCTGGATTTAGCAGAAACGGGCTGCATTATTAGTGGGGCTGGGGTCCGGTTCTGCTGCATGCTGGTGTATGGACAGCTAGCTGTACAGGCATGCCTTCTCCACACATCGGCTGCTGCCGTTTGCTAGTCACGCCACTGTGCAGCCCTGCTATCTATGGGGTAAATTCAGTTTTCTTATCATTTTTTCTCTTAGGGCAGGTGAGAGGTGTTACAGGACAGGATTTCAGGATCTCCTTCATCAATGCCTAGTGCCCAGAGGCACTCTGGTTCATGCCAGAGCAAAGTGTGTACCAACAGAGCTGATCAGGAGGATGGGAACCGACTCTCAGTCATTGAGCCCTCCCCTTCTGCTCCTCTAGCGATGCGGGCATCCCTAAATGTGTGTCCCCCAGGGCCCCTGGGCAATGCCAGAGGAGGAGGTGAGCAGAGGAGAGAGGAAGGGATGGAAAATCAGACCCACAGAAAAGGTCCCTTCTGGGCTCTCCTGCCCAAGCAGATGAAATAAGTGATTTTAATAACACGGGATAACACAGTGCCATGAATTATAGTGCCCTGGTTAGGAAACCTACACAGCAAAAAGCCCTCAGGCATTGATGCAGCCCTGCCTGTGACACCGTGTCCCTGTGGTCACACACTAAAATCCTGCAGTGCAACTGCTCTGCTATGTCTTGCTGCTAATTCAGTTGAACTGTGGCTAATCCCAAAGTCCTGATCCTTGGTGGTTTGCATTATCCCTGTGGCTCTGTAGGCAGAAAGAGTGTCTGGAGTTGGGGGCTGTCCCGGTGTCTCTGCACTCTGACAAGTCAGCTGCAAATGCAGCTCTGCTGATGCAGGGCTTAAACTCACAGTTGTCAGTTCAGGAGAGCAGAAAGTGGCCAGAAAGACCAATTGCGCAGGGCTGGACCCTGGATGCTTTACAGGCCCAGGAAGGGAAGAGCCGAAGAGCTGGATAGGTGCTGGCACAGATGGTCAGGATCAGCCCACAGAGCACAGAGGGTCTGGGCTCACCTGCTGTGGGACAGGCTGGGGCAGGAAATCCCTGTGGGAGGGAGCCCAGACATGCCAGGCAGGTTGGAGACCATCCTCAGGACCTTAGACAAGAGGCGTGAAACCTCTGCCTCTGAAAATCTTGGGGCTTTTGCAGTGTTCTCAAGGCACACGTGGCACCAAATCTCAAGAGCAGGCACCAGCTGCCTCCTTGGCTCCCTTAATCACAGACACCCCCCACCCCCCCACCCCCCGAAAAAAGCCCCCACCAGTAGATGGGAACCATGAGAGCTCTGTCCTAGATCTCACAGTCCCACGGCACTTGCTAATGAAAAATGTCCCTGTGAGCAAGCAAGGAGGGCTCCTATGGGACCAAGAAGTGCATTGCTGAGCTCAGACAAGGACTTTTCTCCTCCTGTTTGTGGCATAGGACCAGCTGGATCAGGAACACATTTTCTGTATGGGTTACATTCCCCTGATGCCTTTCAAGTAGTTAATGCTGGCAATGGACAGAGCCAGACCTGTTCCTGTGTTGGGACTTGGTTTTAGGAAGGCAGAAAGGGAGACCTCACTCTAGCTTGGCACCCACTACTTACGTAGCAAAAATGGCTCTGAAAATGGGATGGCACCTGAGTGGCCGTTTGAGGGCTGCCTATACTGTGTACCCCTCATGTGGGAGACCAGCCGCCTGCCCTGAGTGATGCACCAAAACCCCGTGCTTGGGGCAGCCCTTGGCAGAGCCTCTCTCCAGCTGCCCTGCCAGAGGCCCTGGTGTTCAGCAGCTCATCCCAGCACCTCTGTGGTCCCAGGACTTGTGGGTGAATCAGGGACTGGCCTGAAGGTTGTTACTAATTTTGCTCAGCTCTCCACAGCACCAAGCCATCATCCCAGCATTGTGCACTAGGCAGATCCCCTTTCTCCTAAGGAGTCCCAAATAACAGCCTCTCTGTGGGGCTAAGCTGAGGATGGAGGTCAGGGAACGCCCCACAGACCCTGTTTCACCCCAGTCCAGAGGGACACTTTATTTTGAGGGTCCTCTTCAGACATCCAGGCAGAAAGACAGCTCTGAAACCAGCATCGCCTGCCTGGCAGAGCCAGACAGGGCTGTCATTCCCGTGCCCAGGACTCAAGCCCGTTTTCTGCAGTGGGATGTTTTAGCTATTTCTGCTGTATTGCTGTGGCAGGCTCTCCCATCATAAATTGAGTGCAATGAGTTCGCACTGGCCCTGAGCACCCACAGCAGGGTGCTGAGTCACGGCAGCCTCTCCCAGCCCGGCTGCAGCACGGGGCTGCGGTGGGGCGATAACTCAGACGGCACAAACAGGAGCCCGGCTGTGCAGAGATAAGGCAGCCCTTGGCTGAGGAGCAAGCCTTCCACTTTATGCTGTGTCAGAGTTCTGACACGGCAGAAAATATTTCTGCTGAGGCAGAGTGGCAGCCAGCTGAAAAATACTTAGTTTATTTATTTATTTATTTTTCTTAGCAGTACCAGGAGAGAGAGGGCAGCCCTGGATTACTTGGAGAAGCGCAGGCTGCTCACCCCTGCGGCAGCGTGGGGTTTGTGACTGCCCTCCATCTCTGGGGCAGAGCTCATGGCAGGCTTAGCTGACTCCTATTCCCAAGGGACGGTAGGACATGTCCTAACAACCAGCCCCTCTTCTCCATCCTCCCCTCTTGTCTTGTTGCAAGCCTGTGTGTTGGCAGGGAGGAGTGAAATGTGCTGGCTGCTTTGGAAACCTTTCCTATTTCCACAGGAGAGGGAAACACACCGCCTTGCTCTCCCCCCTCCCCCACCAGAGAAAGGCTCTCAGGTCAGACAGCTCTCCTGCTTCCCCCAGCACTGGCCAGCAGGCAGAGCTCCTTGTGGGGAAACTGAGGCACCGAGCAGGGCAGCTGCACCCAAAGTGTCACGAAATGCTGATGGCAGGGCAGCATCCCCCTCAGGAAAGGGGGTCGTTTGCTGTCCCACACCCTGCTCCTACACCAGGGGTACAGCAAGATACAATCTTCCTTAGCCAGGCTTTCGATGGCATTCCGGCTGGGAATGGATGCCAGGCCTGGTTGGTGTTTGTGTAATGCCCTCCGACTGTGCTGAGCATGACGCCGTGCGGGTGGGCACTGAGCCTGCTGTGCTCGGGGCGAACTCTTGCATGTGCTGTAAAGCTGGCCTCTTTCACTGGGATTGAGGAGCTTTTGGGTAAATGTGGTTTAGGGTGATGCATTGCACAAAACCTTTGTGTTTGGGAGCATTAAGCTGTCCAGACTGAGCTCCTATGTATCATAAGGCACAAAATTCACCTGGGATCTCCTGTCATCACAGGAGCTGGTGTTTTGCACGAGCCCCTTCCTAACAGGCACACAGTCAGGGTATGAAGACCCCGTCACTGCCCTGGGAAGCGCCTTTTCCTTCGTGCTTGGCACTCCTTGGGGCAGCCTCTGTGCCGATTCACACACGCAGTGCTGGGAAGAGGACCGACAGACCTTCAGGCTGATGCAAATGAAAGCAAACCCTCTTTTCCAGGAGGGGAAACTGAGGCACGGGTTTAAGGAAGGGAAGGGGAAAGAAAAGCAAGGCTGGCCAAGCCATACTGCAAGAGTGGCTGGGGCAGACACAGCTTGTTCCCCCCGGGTCCCCCCTGCGGGTGCAATTTCGAAGGGCACAAACCTGCTGTCAGGGGGCCCCAGCGGGCATCCCACTGCCGTGGGAGGGTTCCTGCTCCCTCTAGTGTCGGTGAAACCCCGCGGCGTGCGGAGGCCACAGGATGGGGTGAGAGGGGAAACTGAGGCACAGCCCTGGACACCCGGTTGTGCTGCCAGCCTGCGAGCATTGGGCAGGGGGATGCCCAGCGGTACGTGGGCTCCCTCCGGACCGTGCTCCCATCAGTAACTGGGATTTCCAAAGCAGGTGCTGGGATTCAGATACCCCAAGCCCTTCCCCAGTTTGGGTGCTGGTTTTCCAGCTGGGCTGTGTTTGGTGCTAACCACTATTACTGTGGGGCCTGCTCCAAAGCTGCTCTCAGAAGTACCACCCAGGATTGGTTTCCTGTGTGATGAAGGGCAGAGGAGCCCAGAGCAGAGCTGGGGGTAAATGAACTGCCCCCCAGCTCCTCCAAGGCTTGATTTACCCCATTCTTTTCTAGAGATTTTTTTCCAAAGTGAAGCCAGAGCAGCAGCACGGCTGCTCTCCAGTGCTTTGCACTCTCATGTGCACACAAGCAAGGTGTGTGAAAATACCTTGCACCCACCACCTCAAGTCACCTGCTGCAGGTCTCCAGCCCACAGGATCGATCCTCTCATGGTGACAAAGCAGCATCAGAAACCACCGGCAGAGGCTGGAGAGGGAATGGAGAGCCTTGCGAGGGGCTCGCTGCTCCCTGTGCACCCAGCAGACCATCCCACTGGGGGTGAATTTTGCTCCTGAGCTGACCTTGGTGATAAAAAAAATGGACCCTGAGCATCAGTGTGAGGCAGGTGTGGATGGCCACCAGCCAAAGGGGCAAGGACAGCATCTCCCTGTCCCGATAAATGCCCTATTCTGCACCGTTGCCTGCACAGCATGAAGCTGTGCTTCTCCAGTGAACCCCCTCCCCAATTCAGTAATTCTGCTAGCAAAACCCAGTTTTGCCTTCTCAGTGGCTGACTCCCGGGGGGAGGACCTCACCCTGTCTCCATCAAGAGCAAGGCATCTGGCTGCTGTATTTTCTGGGTTTTGTGGGCTGGGACCAAGTCCCTTCCCACACCTTCTGGGTCTGAGGGGATGCGCAAGGACAGACTTCGTGGGTCAGTTTCCTAGTTTCTTCCTTTTCCTCCTCTGTACCCTTTTCATCCTTTGTTCTGACCCTATAGCAGCACTCAGGGACTCTCCCATACACCTCTTTTTAATGGGAATTAGCCACGTGCACAAGCATTTGAGAGGCTGGTGCTTTCTCATTGCACGTTTGGGCACAGAGGCAGCAGACCCGTTTGGAGCTGGTCTGGACTGGGAAGGCTCTAACATCACCTCCAGGTGCCTGGGTTTACAGAAATGGGCTCAGCTCTGCTCTGCTGTGGGAAAACCCCTGTACCGGTTTTTTCCCCTGATGCAGGTGGGGTTGTGCCTGCAGAGAGTTTATCTGCCTGCCACCCCTAACCATCTCAGCTGGAGGAACTGGGAGCGAGGTCCATGCACTGGGCTGAGATCCTGGTTCTGTGTAGTAACCTGCTGCAGAAGTTACCAGTGCTGCAGCAAGTCTGCAGTCAGCCTGCACAGGCTGTGCCTCTGCTCGGTCAGGGCAGAGGGAAAGGGCTGCGAACGGCTTTGCTGTCCCCCGGGGTGTGCGAAGAGTCAGCGCTCTGAGCTAGCGGTGAGCAAAATTCCCTCCTGATAGTCCACGTTGACTGCAGCTTTTGTGCGTAGCTGTGGAAATTAAACCCAGGTATCCAGAACTGGAATATGGTCTGCTTATCTCAGTTCACTCTGAAAGTTAAGGCACCTGCCACCACTCCTGGGCCACCAGCCCAGGCGGGACTTGCTGTGATCCATCTCATGGTCTCGGAGAGCTCAAGCTTGGTGCTCAGCAGCAGAGCTGCTGCGGCTGCTGCCTCCAGCCCGGCTTGTTCCCTGTGGTCAGCCGGGGGGGTTGTGATGGCTGAAGTAACAAACCTCCATCAAAATGACTGCACAAACACAAATGGTTTAGGTCTTTAAGTTAACATTTCCCTAATGTAATTCCTCCTTGCAATAAAAATGCATTCACCATATCCCTGTGCACCATATTTCTTCATTACTGTTTTACCAGTGGGGGAAGACAGGACCCAAAGAATACAGTAATAAATATAACTGTAGATACTGAAATCTGACCATCTTCATCCACTCTGAGGCTCTTGAGCTACAATGTTCAGCACTAAATATTCCATTTCTCCCCCTCACCAACAATGGCCATTAAAGAATTTTGCTCTCATAATTTCCTCTAGTCAGATGAAATCCTCCAAGGGCATTTATTTTATTATTATGTCGTTTTTAAAACACTTCATCCATCAGTGCACCAAGTGCTGCAGTAAAATCCACTCCAAGATTTAGGAAGACCTCCATGAACCTTCTGCCTCTCACAAGAACCTTTCTGAGGGCTGAGAGGAGATTTAAATCATACCTAGACATGCTGCTAACCTTCTGAATTCAAGTATAATTGCAACACTGCAAGAGCGTCTGCCACCACACGATAAGGGCATAGCAACAGGCCTGTGCAGGGAAGACCCACAAAGAGCTGATGGGGATGGAGGTGGCTGTCCCAGAGCATCTCTTCTACTCCAGCCGAACTCAGCATGTCATCCAGGTGTGTGCTCATGCCCTGGCCCCCGAGGACCACCTCACAGCACTCACTCGAATCCCATTTCTCTCTCACCGCTCCAGTGGCTACACTCAGCGGCTCAGATGCTTCACACCCCAAAGCATCCCAATGGGAGTACTAAAAGCTGGGTGAGTTGCCGCAGGACCTTGGAATGACCCAGGGCAGCTGGAGGGAGCTGGAATGCTAAGGGAGGCATTTTGGAGAGAGCAGAGAGTGGGAGGGGGAGGCTACTGAGTCCAGGCTCATCTGGCCTCACCTGCCAGAGCAGTGCTGGGCTCCAGGCTGCGCTGCTTCTAACAGAGCAAGCCAAACACCCATGCCCACATCTGCTTGGTCTTCACCCCATACCCAGTGAGGCTTATGGTCTGCATGGTCCAGGCTGGCCAGCAGGACATGGACAGGGTGGCAGATATTGGTCCTGAAATGGTGGGTAAAGAAGAAGAAATCTGGAAGGTGGAAGAGGACAGAGATGCAGATGTGGGACCATGCAGATGTGGGTCCCACGGGGACCAAAGAGCATGAGACAGATGTTCCTGAAAGGCAACCTCAGCACATCCCAGCAAACCAGGATGTATGACCTGACATTGAAGATGGCATGCAGCACTGGTCAGGAAGGCAGCTGTCACACCATGGACACTGCTTTTGGCTGTGTCAGCACAAGCCACCTTTGAATGGCTCTAAGATGGGTGACAGGGATCAAGTGTACACTGTCTCTTCTAATACATGAATTAGGAGTCCTCTAAAGAAGTGTTTTCGGAACAAGCATAAAGTGGTAACTCTAGATCTTCTTGCCATTGTGTGTTGCAGTTACCAAAATCCAAATTCAAATGAATAGTGGAATGAAAAAGTCCTTCCTAGGATATTTTGTATATATGAACCAATTTTGGCTCGGGAATCCCCTAGACCACAAACTGCTGAGGGCTGGGAAGGTGCCTGAGGAATTACTAAGCATTACTTACATTATTCTCTTGGCATCTGCCTAAGGCCACTTTTGGGGACAGGACACAAGGCCACATAGCTCTGGTCTGCTCCAGAGACCTGTTCCAGGGTTTCCTTCCAGTTCCATAGAACTGAAGTGGGGCTGGAAACAACCTTTAGGAATCATCTATCCATCACCCTGCCACAGAGCAGGAGCTCCTTTAACCCAACCATGTCTGGCCTGATCTCCGGGGAGAGGGAGGCCAGGAGGAAAAGGAGGGCATCTCTGGAAGGGGTCTCCAGGCTGCATCCCCTGCTGCCATCATGGTTCATGCCAGGGTGGACCTGGTGCTGTGGGGGTTAATACATCTACTCTAAGTGCTGAGAAACCAAGAGCTCTCCTGCTCCCATGGCAGGGGGGATTGCTCGGTGTTTTCTATAAATCCTCTGCTGCTGCAAGCCCTGATGGTCAGGAACAGGCTGCTTCCTTGCAGCGGAGCTGGTGGGAAGCTCAGGATGGTCGTGAGCGAGGCAAGTGAGTGGGCTCTTTGCTCTGTCATGGAAGATTGCACTGTGCCACTGAGGAGGGCTCAGCCGGGTCCCGACTCCTCGCAGATGTGGACAGGGTCCATGATGCTTGCACCTGCAAACACCCCTGTCACCCTCCTGCGGGCCAGCTCATTTCAGCTACCGGAGGTGGGGGTTGCTCCAAGAAGCTGTGCTCTGTCCCCTTTCCAGAGGGCTGGCACAGAGATGGGAGACCTCTCAGAGACCCCCAACTCTCATGTTTCCCTGCTTGCAAAGGGGAATACGGAGCCCTGCATCTGCTCAGAGAACCACTCTTTATGCTAGAGAAGGGTGCAGCCTCTTTTCCACTCAGAGCTTTGTGAGAACAGTCATTCCCAGTGAAATCCTAGGGTGCAGCTGTGGAATTTGTCATTTTCTGGAGTACATCAAGCTGTAAGAGTTAAAATGAGTCATCACTTAGAAAAGCAACCAAAAGGATTCACCCTTCTTTTCTGCTTTTCCTGACAGGCTGTGACAGGTGAGCACTCGGTATGGATGTGATCTCAAATTTGGGAGGGCCTTGTATTCTGCCAGCCCAGTCCCAGCTCACACTCTGCCTGCTTGAAGCAGACTGCTTGCTCCAGTGCGTGCTGCAGTGGGGAGCGTGCTGGTTTGCTGCATAAAAGGTGGATGAGACAGGGGACTCCCCCAGTTCTTCATGCATGCAACTGATGCATCTAGCACAGTATGTGTAAAGCATAGCCAGAGCTCTGGAGGAAGAGATGGGGCATACCAGAAATTTAGGGCAATTAAAAACGACCTCTGACAGTTCCTGTACTCTCAGGGTGGAGACTGAACTGGGAATTATGACTGCTTTAACTGATCCTGTCAGCTGTTTGTGTCTGAAGATAACTTTCTCCTGTAACTCCTCCTCCTTCCCCTCCATGCAATGTGGGGGGTGACCTTTGATAAGCTTCTTGTGAGGACTAGAGAAAACTCCCACACATTCAAGTCTGCAGCTTTGTGCGAGCCCAGGTCAATCCGTGGAACTTAGTCTGTCTTTGTAGTTATCCAAGGGTGCTGCATTGAGCCATAAACCTGTGTACTGAGACAGGGAAGGGCAAAGAGAGATGCTGTGGCTTAGAAGCCTCATGAATTTGAGGAAAGAATGGCAATATTTCTGCAATTTTCTGAACAGATAGATTAGATATTTTTAAAGGTAATGGTTTTACAGTTATTTAAGTAATTTCAAAAACTCTTCTAGACTTACAGGTGGATATTCCAGATAAGGTGACATAAACCTCTATAACAGATCTCACTTAGCTGTCAAAACCACTCATTTCCAGAGCAGTTTCTTAAAAACCCTCTTATGCACTCTTTCAGTCCCACTGCCTCCCTCTCTCTTGCTTTCCATGGGATGTCCTTATAGGAGAGGGGGGGGAAACCTCTCTGGAAGATGTTAGAAAGCTGATGCGGACCACACTGAGCTGACCTGGGGCAGTGGAGACCTCACTGATACATGCTAAGGGTGCATTCACTGGCTTTGCTCCCTACAGCCCCTGAACAAGCACCCAGGGGAGCCTGGGAACCCCTGTGGTAGATGGTCCTTCAAAGCCAGACATGAGGACCAGAGTTAGGCACACAGAGAAGCCTGCAATTACCTTGGGGAGAGGACTCTAGAGATTACAGTCCTGGAGTCCTGTCCACATCTTTCTTGGCAGCATGAGGCAGCATGAGTTTACAGAAAGAAAACTTTCTGTAAAAGCAGTTCCGTCTTTCCTCCCTGTATTTCTAGTGGGAGGATGTTCAGAGACATTCTGCTTTTATATGATGTCCTTGTAATTTCCAGTTTACATTTATCCATGTACAATTTACACACGTTGCTTTGTGAGTAATCACTATCCTCCAGCTTAAGTAGATCTTTTTCCCTCCATGTGTTTGTAGATGGCCTGTGTTTTGTTGGTCTAAAAAGGCCAGGCTCTACTGGTCTCCATTCCTAAGAAAGTTGTGCTGTCCGTGATCCACCGGTTTGGCAAACACGTGTCCCCCCAGGCCTACGCTTTCATAGCCAACATCCATTTCATTGCCCCACTCATCCTGAATCCTATCGTTTACAGCATGAAAACCAAAACGATGAGGAGATGGATACTGAGGATGTTCTGCCAAAGAGGGGTCTGCAAGTCCAGGCCTGCCATTTGCCAGTAAAGCCAATGTGACGGTCACTGCCAACTGTCTTATGCAAGGTTCAAACCCCAAGAAGACCAGCCAGGAGAGGGTAACATGCCAAACACTTCTGCTGATGTAAGGATATAAGGAAGGTAAAAGGTATATGGAAGGTAAAGAATACATAGATACCTGCGATGTAAGAACCATGGTTTATAAGAATATCTGGTTAAGGGCTCTTCAGCAGGTAAACAGAGGCCAAAGACAGGAAAAATAACAAATCATACCTAGATACACAAACCCAAAACCCCAGGAGATAACAGAGACAATAACACAGACCACAGCCTTCAGTCAGTGATCAAGGGGCGGCTGGAGGAATCAGGAGGAAAGAGGTTCAAGCAGAACTGCTGAGAAGAGGGAAAGAAAATGATCATGGGTCCTCTGGGAAAGGGCAAACTTAGTGCTGGATATTTGATGGGGCTTGTGTAAAATTTTAGGTGGGATGATTTAAGGGGCTTGTGGAAATGTGCAAAATATATTATGGACCAAAGGCAAAGGAAAGGAGGGATCTAGGTGTATCAGGAAGGAACCAGCCTGGGAAAATGTAGGGAGACTGGTAAAGGGGCTGATCAAGTGTAAACAAGTTGCTGGCCAATACGCTCTCCAGGCGATGCACCTGATCACCATAGCCTGTCCTGTCTGCTCATTAAACTCACTTCTGGCTCTTTTCTGAGTGACCTTACTGTCTGTGTACAGGGGTATTACAAACAAACATTAAGCTGGACTAACTGATGAATGGGAGGAGACCAGAACCGAGAAACACCCAAGGCTGGCACCGGAGAGTGGGCAAACAGGGCCCAGGGTCTGGGCATGGATCTGGACAGCCTTCTGGTCTGCTCCAGGGTTCAAGGGACCCACGGATGCAAGAGTGTCTGTGAACCAAGTGGGCGAGGGTCGTGTTTTGTCCTGACCATCCGTCGAGGAGGAATGGGGCTGGGGGGTGCTGGTCATGTCTACATGAGCACTGCTGGTGTCAGTGTGGGTGCCAGGGCAGGCACTGTTCTCTGTGACCACCCTTTTGCCCACCTGGGACACTCTGTGTGGCCCCAGGGAGACCAGGCTGGTCACTGGACATTCAGACTTGGTCCATTGTATGTGAGGCGGAGGACGAGGGCGATCAGGAGCAGGGGGGGGCCGGGTCTGGCAAGGTTCAGCCCCTACAGACACAGCTGGACTGGTGTCCCAAACGGGGGGCTGATAATAGAAGCAGCCCCCCAGGTCTGCAAGGGGAACCCTTTCTATAAAGCAATGACTTTTGGACTCTCTGACATTAACTAGAAGTGTTGTCTTCTCTTTAAAACACAAGTGTTTTCCTCTCTAGGTTTTTCTTTGTTTCATCTGGAGCATTTTGCCTGGGTTAGGCTACACCACCAGATTTCTTGAAATAACTGTCATTCCTGAATTAGCATGCACTAATTAGTATGCTGGAGTTTCCATAAGGCACTGCAGCACAACGCCTCCTCAGACTGGCTCATTTAGACTTAGAAGATTGATTTCTTCCCACCTAAGCTGGTGGGGTAGAGCTGTTTCAAAAGGAGCTGTTCTCTTCCAGCTGACCCAGAGGTGCAGGCGCTGTGTAAACTATCTGTGGACGGACGTTTTAAAACAGTTCAAACATTTAAAAACTGGTTTTGTGTTTCCTGACAGTGTTTGTTATAAACTGTGCACCCAGCACTGTAACAAGTAAGATCATCATGTCCTTGGGAGCACTGTTATTGGGAACTATAAATATTTTTAAAAGTGGTCCAGTGGATTCCCCTGGCCTTTCCAGGCTCAGACCCCTTGGCACAGACCTATACAACCCATGAAGACACATATATGCGTCCTCCCATGTATAATGAAATTACAAGCCCCAGCTAAAGACCCTGGAGACCAGTAATTCTGCTTCTTCCAGTACTGAAGTTTTGGGTTGTTCTGGTGAGAGCTTCAGCCAGACAATCTTTGCCCAAGAGCTGCTCGGCAGAGCCAAATTTTTTCGCCAAAAAATTTCTCTGGTGGCAGTATCTTGTCCCCTCACCTATGACAGTCTGAGCAGAATGACTATTTCTTCTGGCTCCCCTCTCCAAGTAGACAAAAGGTAGTAAAGGAAGAACAAGGAAATGGGGAAAAGAACAAGGAATGATAGCAGACCACAAAGCCAGGCCAGGGGCTGCTTACTTAAACATCTGCTCTGCAAGAACTGGGCCTTGATGGCATGTGGCAAGCAGGTGTCAGGAGGACCACAAAGCTTCCTGGGGTGGTTTGCAGGGAAACTGCTGGACAAGGCTTTTCTGTGCAATGGGAGAGCACCGACTGACGGGGCCAGGCTCCCCTTTGCCAAAAAGTGGCATGTGTTTTTATGTGGCATGGAAGGAGTTCTCCACTCCTCTTTTCTTCCACGGAAGGGAGCAGCTTTCACACAGCACATGTCAGGAGAGGACAGGAGATAAAGCCAGGACCACCACGCATTGCAGCATAGCCCTATCCATAGCTAAGCGGGGCCGCATCCATTGGGTCCATCTCACGGGTGAGACCCGCTGCCCTCAGCCTCAGGGCTGTCCTCAGACCCTCCCCCTCGGCTGACAGCTCTGCAGCATGTTGTGGATGGCAAAGGCTTCTACAAGCTCAAAAGGCAGCGAGATGAATTCACAGGACAGCAACCCTTTGAGACCAAACCAGCCTCTCTGGCTGAGGAGCCCCGCTGCTTTTCTGCGTCGAGGAGCACCACGGCACGTTTGCCTTGTGCTTAAGCTCTTCCCCAGGGACCTGCTGGTGGTCAGGCTGTTGGGATGCTCAGAGCTCGGCCGGGCTCCTTCCAGCGCTCCCACGCTGGCGCAGGCCGAGCCCAGCCCCGCGGCCCCGGAGGGATTCCATCCATCGCGGCGGGGGAGGGAGCCCGGGGGCATCGGCTGGGGCCGGGCCCCGTCCCGCCGGCTGGGAGCGTCGCCAGCAGCACCGGGCAGCTGCCAGCTCGGGATCCCGCGGACTTCCATCCCCCCTTTCCGCGGGGGGTTCTGCCGCGGCTGGGGCTGGGTACCCCGGGGAGGCGGCGGGCGGGCGGAGCGCGGCTCGTTGCTTCCCTCTGCTGGCTGCTGCGGGAGGTGGGATGCGGTATGCGGGATACGGGATGCGGGATGCGGGAGGTGGGATGCGGCATACGAGATGCTCCCGGCCCCCGCCGCTCCCGGGCCCCGCTGGCCTCAGCCCACGGTGGGGAGCTCCTCATGTTAAACAAGGACGGGGGGGGGGGCATATCTCTGCTTTGGGGACCACAGATGAGAAAGCAAATCCCTGGGGTCACACAGGTTGCCCCATTCCAGATGCACCCCATAGGTTCTTTATCCCATGTCAGGACCTTCACTGAAAGGTTGTTTCTCCTTTTGTTCTTCCTTTTCTCATTTTCCTCCTTTTTCTGAAGCAGGGAGACAGTCCAGAAGTAAAGTCTCTATGACAGGGTCCTCACCTGAGTGGCTTACTGAAGGCCTTTTGCAGAGGATCCCCAATTAAGCCTCTGTCAGAGAAAGGATGCATGCGCACAGAGACCTGCACACCACACACACCCCGAATACAGCTGCTGCATTCAAAAAGTGGCTGTGCTTTGATTTTGAGACTTTCAGGTTGAAAACCCAAAAGCTGAGGAACTTAAACCCTATGCCTGCTTTCCAGACCTGAGCTGAAGCTTGCCACCAGCGTGGCACAGGAGAGAAGAATCCCTGAAAGCTGCTGGGCAAAGACAAAACCTGCTGTCCTGGGGACTGCTCTAGGTCCAGGTGCCTGCGTGCAGGGTGAGAGAGAGAAATGAGGTGAGACCAGCCCCCCCCCCCAAGACCCCGTGAGATCTATGTGCCACTGACTCACCCACAGGGAGGGATACCCAAGTTAGGTGTGGGCCATAGATAATTCCAACTTTACCAGTATAAAATTCATTTTCAGGCATTAGAAAGCAAGTGTTTGTCTGCATATGCCACAGATATGTCAAGTGGGCGACTGAGGCTTGGGGACCTTATTTAATTAAAACCATGAATACTTACACTAGAGTCAATCTGAGCCAGGGGTTATATGTGCTACAATATCTGTGCTGGCGCTGGACAACCATAAGGCATGCACATGCCAACAGCTGGTGACAATGACTTTTTGCAAATAACCCAATTTTGGGGAGCTTGAAAAATCTAATCTTGAAACATTGATTCCCAAGATGTCAGGTCACAATTTTCCTGAGAAAGAAAAGGAAAAAAGAAAAAAAGGAAGAAGAAAGGGAAAAGAAAGTATCTGGCTGAAAAAGAAAATATCTGGCTAAAGTCAATCTGTCTGGGTTCATTTCAGCAACTAAATCTAGATTTATTGCTTAATTTAAGGTACCCAACTTTTATTTTCTTCACAGTTTTATTAGTTTCCATTCCCTCATGACCTTTCTCTCCTCTCACCCACTTGTTGACCATTCCTATTCTTTGTTAATATTGTATTTTCTTTTTATGCCCCCAAAGAGAGTCCTAACAGAGTACAAGCCAATGCTGACCACTCAGGCCAGGAATGGCAATGAAAGCCTGCTGCAGAGAGCAGACACATTTACTGTATTAATCACCTTGGTGCTTGAAGCAGCAGAGCCTGAACACCCACAGAAGCAGGCAGAGCAAGGATAGAGGCAGTGATGGCAGCAGATCCTGTGTCATCTCAGTAGGGTTGGCTGGAGGAGGTTAGCATCACTCATCTGTGTGTCTTCAGCCATCCCACCTCATCCCAACCCCACTGTGAAGGGGATGATGATACAGCACTCCAAAGGCTTTGTGCGCTCCGTCCCACGCCATAATCTGCAGAGGCAATGGAAGGTAATCTCTCACCAGGCAGCTCACATTAAAGGAGTTCCACTCAAACCCCCATTAATTTTGTATGCTTTCCATGACACTTGTCCAAGCAGCACAGACCAGAACTCTGCCACTCCCAGCTGCATGTGAGCCCCATGGGGACTCAGGGGGAGTGTGTAAATATCACCACCTCCCTGCTGGTGTTCCCTCAGGTTCAGAGGCAGATATCCTCATTCCTGGCTGTCATGGGAGCTGGTGAGTTATTCGCAGTAGCTGTCATTCGGCAGGTTTCTGTGGCTGAGGTGCCTGCTTTGATCTAGAAGGTAAAATTCTGCGGTTGGGAGAAACACCCCTGGACCACTCCAGTCTGCAGCTTTAGGGTCTGAGATGAAAAACACCATTTTCCAGGCAGGGTTTGTCATGTAAATGCTGCTACTTTGGCTCCAGGGTCCTTCTCTGACCTGAAGGGTGTGCTACCTGCAGCATCTACCTGCAGGAGAGTTTCCCAGGCTCCACCTGAATTAACATTTCATGCAGGAAATCACAGCCTGGCTCTAAAAACCTGATATCTACCTCATAACCTCATGCTGCCTTTCACGTATAATTCCCAATAAGGGGACTGAGATGTGCATTCAAAGAAGCAGAAGACTATCAGCAAAGGTTTCCGCTGTCATCACCAGACAGGTTATTGCCAGTCAAAGCAGCTGGAGACCGAGCCCTGACCACCCGTTGTCTGCGAAGGGTTCATGGCTCTTCTTCACATTTCGACTAGTTTGGCTGATGCTGCCCTCACGGGTGGCTTTGCTATTTCTCTGGAAATACTGCAAATCACCTTCTGTGTCAGGCTGAGCAACTTGCAGAGGAAGGGGAAGCACAGACAAGAGTCCCAAAGTAGCACCAAGGAGGAAGGCTGCAGCAGTCCCTGGCATGCACAGAGACGACTCTGCATGCACAAACTCTGCGCATGTTGGGTCTGGAGCATTTGGGTTGGTTTGGTGCGCGTCTGGTGGCAGATGTGGCCAGCTGAGACCAGAATAGGAAGACGTGACACAGTGTGGGGCAGATTATGCTAGGGCAGCACTCTTGGGTTCTATTTCACCCAGCTGCAGTGCAAATGGCCCCCCCACCCCATTATGCAGCGGGGCAATCCTTGGGCTCTGGCATGAGCAAACACTGAGGGTCCTGAGCTCCTCTGTGCAAACTCTGCCAGGATTGCACAGCTTTCCTACCAACAGCTGTGCTCTGCCTTAGACCTTTGCTTCTGACTTTGCTTTAAAATTCAGTGGCTGTTCTGCCTCTCTGGCACATGGTTGTTCCCTGAGATCACCTACTCTGTGGGGTGCTGATCTTCCATGCTGCTTTGTTTTGCACAGGTTCATGGATCATCCTTCCGTATTGATGTGATGCAGCCAACAGTAAACAGCCCTGTTGACCTGGATGCTGTGCAAGCCTTCCCTGCCTTGCAGGGATCCTAGTCTGCCGTCATGCAAAATGTGGTGTGAATTAGTGAGGAGAGAGGTGAGGTAGGTACTGAAAGAAATAGCATGTCATATAAAATCAGTGTCAGTCAGTCCTGACTTGTCTCCTGCCTCATATGCTTTTGGGTGCTACAGAACAAAAGCACAATAAATAACAGCAATTGGAGCTGGAGGGGCTGGATTTCTGGGTGCTTTGCCAAGCTTTTGCACCAACTTGTGAACTTTGGTAAATCACTTTGCTGGATTTCAATATCTGAGGCTACAAAATACACTTTTAAATTTAATTTATTACTTGATTTGTAGTCAGTATCTCAAGCATGCTTCCCTGGCATGCGGGGGAGTGTTTTTTTAAAACACTTTGGGATCTAGAGAAATAAAGTGCTCTAGGGAAACTCAGGTAGGTTTTTCTGTATTATGAACTGTGCTCCCTACCTCTTCCCCTATTTTCACTTACAGGGAAAGGAGCCCAAACTAATTCAGTTATCAACCCACCATGGTGGCTGTCAATCAAACCAGCTTACAGCCTGCCTCATTCCTTCTGCTGGGCATGGCAGGCCTGGAGGACCTGCACATCTGGCTCTCCGTCCCCTTCTGCTTGGTGTACATCGCAGTGCTCCTTGAGAACGTCATCCTCTTGTTTGTCATTGTGACAGAGCAAAGCCTCCACAAGCCGATGTACCTCTTCCTGGCCATGTTAGCGGTGGCAGATCTCATATTATCCTCCTCCACAGTGCCCAAAGCCCTGAGCATATTCTGGTCCCTTTCCAAGGAGATGTCTTTCCACGCCTGTCTTACCCAGATGTTCTTCACACACCTGAGCTTCATTGCAGAGTCGACCATTCTGATGGCCATGGTGTTTGACCAGTACGTGGCCATCTGCAACCCCCTGCGATATGCCACAGTGTTCACGCACTCGGTGATAGCCAAGATAGGGCTGGCTGCAATAGCCAAGAGCTTTTGTGTGATGTTCCCAACAATATTCCTCCTTCAGAGGCTGCCATGCTGTGGACACAGCATCATGCCACACACCTACTGTGAGCACCTGTGCCGACATCTCTGTTAACATCTGGTACGGCTTTGCCACCACCCTTCTGTCCCCAGGCCTGGATATTGTGCTCATTGGGGTATCGTACGTCCTCATTCTCCAGGCTGTCTTCAGGCTCTCATCCAAGGATGCCCAGCTCAAGGCAGTTGGCACCTGCAGCTCTCATGCCTTCATTATATTAATGTTCTACACACCAGCATTTTTCTCATTTTTCACTCATTGGTTTGGCCACAACATCCCCCATCGTGTTCACATCCTGTTGGCCAATCTCTATGTGCTCCTGCCACCTATGCTAAACCCCATCATCTATGCTATGAAAAACAAACTAATTCGAGAAAAGGTGTCCCAGGTACTCTTCAGGACTGGGCAAGTGCAGTGACAGGGATGCTTTTCCTTTGAAAGGAAAGCACAGAGAAATGCTCTGGACCAAAGAAGCAGGGCATATGCATGTGAAATAACACAGTTTCCTACCTTTTTTAGACTCAGCCCAACATCACTGCTGATCAGATTTCCTGCTAGATGTTTCCTCAGACTAAATTGCAACACTAATGAAAAAGGAGAAGTTAGTGGGGAACCACAGACCAGAATTTGGGCTGATGCAATCTGGTGTTATACCATTACCATCAGAGCTTTATCGATAGGTTTGGTTGGACCTACATGGTGATGAGATGCATGTTTTCTGCTTGGACTCTGCCACGGCCAGCTCCCCATTCAGTGCATGTTTCTGTATCTTGTATTTCCATGTTTTCAGAAAATATCAAACATTTTCCTAGGTATAAGCTGAGAAAAACATATTGTATTGTATTAAATGCAGGAACTACTGTTCAAGTTTCTCTGACCTCTTCAGTGCAAGCTAGATAAACATAATCAATCATTTCAATTTCCTACTGCCAAGAGTCAGCGCTGCTGCCTCTGCATCACTGAATTTTTGCTAATTTGTAATGGTTGGAGATCTGCCCCCAAATGAGATCTTTTTCAGGAAAACAAAACCAAACCCAGAAGTTTTTATAAGTGGGGTGAATCATTACAAAATGGTTTGTGGCTCAAAGTTCTGCATCTTCCCAAGAGCCACATTCAAGACCACACAGGTGAGCAGGTCACTCCCCGTGCAATGGCAGCATTGATGTCTGTCCTCCCCTGCTCTGCATCCCATGTAGCTCATGATGCTGAGCAGTGGCTTAAGCTGCCCCTCCAGACCCTTCCCTCCTGCCTGCCACTGGCGGGATCTCCCTTCTCCAGTGACCTGGTTGTTCTCATTAAACCTGGAAGCTCTTGATATCCCCATGATTGTTCTGTCTCTGTCAGACTTGGTAGAAAATAACCAGAAAATTAAGAGTTTATGTGGAAGCTGACAGACAGACACAGATGCATACACCTTGTTTTCTTTGATTTACACAGGAAGGTGAATCAGATGTAAAAAAATATGAAAACTGGAAGAAAGGGGAGATTGATAGGGATTGGTATGAATACTAATGTAGGAAGTGTGGGAAATTCATACAGGGTTGTTTGGGTTTTTTTCACACAGAAAAATCCATAACCAGGAGAAAGAAGGACTTTAAGAGAGTTGTTTTCTAAGCAATAACTGAAAAAAGAGAATTAAGAAATTACTCAGTCACCATATGGACAGTGAAACTGTCAGTCAGGGTGGAAATGCTCAGGAAATGTTTGGCTTGAGGAAAAAGCCAGGTGCTAAAGCTTTACCATGTGCAAATGATGAAATATTCTCCCTCCAGGAGTCTCAAAGAAGACATTAAAACAATAAATACAGGAACTTTCTCAGATCTGTGGCTGCAGATGATTGCTGTTTAAGAATTTGAAAAGATCTTGGTGATTTTGCTGCCATGCAATGTGTACACATTTCTACTTGCAGGATGACCCACACAGTCAGTCCACAGCTCCATCACTGCAGGGACCAGCCAGAGCCAGCCAGGGGCTTTGCCACTGGGACGTGGTCCTTACCTGTCCCAAACCCCAGGACCCCAATGCTGCCAAGGGACAAGGATCACTCACACATGACTGAGTGCAGGCTCGTGTCAGAAAGAATACTTGCTTTCCTGCTCAGCAGGTCCCCCTGGTCCCTGTTGGTTTCTGATTTGATTGCAATATTGCTAAGCAGAGACATTGTCCAACAAGCAAAAAAAAAGGAAAAAAACCCAGTATAAATTCCTCCTATTTGTGGGGCAGGAGCTGAAGCAGAGAATTACAGAGAAGTGCATCATGTCTGCAGGTAACGGGAGAGCTTCTGGGAAAGAGGGCAGCTCTGGCAACTTTCTGGAGGAGCTGCAGCCTGGGGCTGGGTAGGTGGAAAGGAGAAGATGGACCAGTGGGTCACAGGGCTAGGAGAAGCAGCTGGAGCAGAGTGTTGGGAGGGGAAGGTGGGAAGCCCACACGTGGGACTACCAAGCATTCCTGGGCAGCCCAGATTTCCCAGAGACATTTTTGAAGCTCTGCTGGGATGGGGAAGGGCTGGGGCCAGATCCCACTTTAGTCTGGAAGTCTCTTCCACTTGTGGACCAGAAAATCCTTCATTTCACCATCCCCAACAGAAGCAGATACAAGAAACTCCCCATCGGTATGGTAATGAGAAATCTCATGGTCCTAGGACAAGCAGCATTGGTCACGCAAGGCAGGGCCATGTGATGAGTAGGGCTAGAACACAGCAGGGACTCAGGGTGATAAAACAACTCTCTGAAATTCATCAGTCCATGAGGATCAGCGAGAGACCTCTGTGTGTTAATCCACCTCTGCCTTCAGCATCCAGTGTGAAACAAATGAAAATGCCTCTGAGCAACCAGAGCCAGAGGAATTCCTCTTTCCCTCGAAGGCATGCAATTAGTAGACCACTAATGCTCTTCAAGGATGGGTCTTGACCATGTATGTCTTGTCCTTACTACTATCTCTGTCCCACAAAGCTGTGCATCAGCTCATCCTTTCAGGGTCTTCAAGGAAAAAACAGTGTGAAGTATGGTTCAGCCTTCCCATGGCACATTCCAGGAGATGGCAGATGCAGAGCCTTTGCTCAGAAAGGTGTCTGGAGGCAAAACTTGTTGAGCTCACACCATAGCATAATGGGTATTAAATACTGGTGAAATGGGACATTTGAGTGCCAGGCAGAAAAAAGAACTCCTCTCTGCTCCAAATCCTGTTTGTTTGTTTACATGGAAATAGAAATACATGATAAATTCATGGCTTAATCATACAGGCATTACTAAGAAAGGAAACACCCCAGTTCTCTCTGTTCGTGGGCTGACAGCCCATCCTGCACACAGGTAGCAGGGTTTGACATGCCCTGGGAACACTGGGCTCACAGTGCAGACATATACTTGTACTTTTGTGCATGAAACCCCAGGGAGACCTATGGCAAACCCATCCTCATGGTGGGTCTCACAGCTTACCCAGTCTGTCTGAGATGATTCATCCAGCGGGAATCCCACCTCGAGGACCTCCCTTGTCAGCTCCTCTGCAGACCCACAGACCTGGTTCTTAAAACTGCCTATCTCGTGATAGCCTGCATTTGCTTTTGCTGGTTAATCTTTAACTCTCCTTTATACCCACTGAGAATAACTGTTCTTACTGATAACCCCTTTCTGATCCTTGTGATGGCTGTGTTCCCTAATTAACTGATACAAATTGCTGATATTCCTAGCATAGTATTGGTGGATATATCCAGTAGTCTGCTGCAACATTTTAAACTTTATTGAAGTATTTATTCTTTCCTTTTTTTTTTACCAAAGAAAGCTGACAGAACATCATTTTCCATTAGACATTATTGTAAGAGGAAAATCAATAGAGAAAATTATGTTTGGTTAAAATATTTACGCAATTACATCACTCAGTTATATGCATTTCTTCTACTTAATATCTTATGTGTGCAATGCAAGAAGCCGCATCTGACCATAAAAATGGCACATTTTTTAACTGGGATTTTATTGCTCAAGTCTGAGCAGTTATTCAAGTTGGCACCAGGTGATGAGTTTGCCCTTAAACTTTTAACCTAATTCTCATTGCCTTTCTGAGCTGTGTGACTCCTCTGCCACCTGCAAGGCTTTACTCACCCATGCAATCATGGTCAGACCACTCAGCTCTGATGCAGCTCACAGCATGACTGTGGAGTCACATCTGGCTTCTTGAAGCTTTCTGGTGGTTCGGGTACAGATCTGTTTGGTTTTCACACTGTACACGATCAGGCTCATCATGGTGGGACCAGCAAGCAGATGTTAGCGATGAGGATGTGAGCAGTGGGAGAAGCACTTTTTTCCAGACTTGTGAATCATGGACAGACTGATCACTGTGATGTCAAAGATTAGGATAGCACAGACGTGGGAAGTGCAAGTGTTCAAGGCCCTGGACTGCTCCTTCTTGGATGCAATACTCAAGACAGTCTTAAGGATCATGATGTACAACAGAACAAGTAACAGTGAGTCTAAAGCCATTGAGGAAAGAGCAAACACTTGAGCCATAAATGCCGCAGTCTCATAAATGTCACATAAATGTGACTGAGCCACCCTGATGATATCCTGGTGTAGACAAGAAAGCGTGCAAGAGACCATTTACTCAGCAATATTGCAGCACCTTCAGAAGAAAGGAGGCCAGGAACACCAGAAATACCACCTGGATGGTCAACCCCACACCAGTCTTGGTGCCACTGAGATTGTCAGGAGCGATGTATGCTTCAGGGGCTGCAGATCACAGCAGAGGTCAAAAGCCACAGCCATCAGCACAGCATATTCGATGGTGGAGGTGTGGATGAAATACATCTAGTTGAGGTATGCATCAAAGTGGATGGCTTGGTAATAAAACCCACACAGCCCAGGCTCCAGCATCTCCAGCCTGCCCCTGTCTGCTGTACTGGGAGACCCAAACTGGACCTAGTGCCCAGATCTGGTCTCAGCAGTGCTGAACTGTTGGGGAACCGCTGCCCTGCAGAGCCTGCGTGCCCCAGCACCCCCAAAGACCCACCACTGGCCACCTCTGCTGCAAGGTCTCCTGGTGATGTTGGGGTAACTTGTACCCACCGGGACCCCAGGCCCTTTTCCACAGATCTCCTTTCTAGCCAGACAGTCCCCATCTAGAATAAAAGCACACATTAAAACGAAATTTAAACCAAAATCTGTGGGACAAATCTATTCAGACCCAAGGCCCCCTGTGGCAACAGCACACTACGTCCTCAAGCACTGCTTTTATTTGTGCTAATTATCATTAATAATAACAACTGACTGTTATGACTCAGTTGTATATTTGAACTCTGTGGGATTTACTTTCTAGAAACCTCACATTTCATAATCCCTGAACCATTCTGATTTCAGTAAGATTATCAATTCACAACCACTTGTATTTACAATCCTACTATCTCAGCCGTCCCAAATAGCTTTGATGCCCACTTACAGCCTCCTCTTCAGGAGCTGTGATCAGCGTAAGTCACAGCTAGCAACCCTCTCATAGAAATACCTCCCCCACTTCAGTTGGGAGTCCCTCTGTTACATATAGTAAAGTGATTTTTTTTTTTTTTCTTTTCTGGAATTTCCCATGGAAGAACAAAAAAAAAAAGTCTCCTGCTAGGCTTGATTGTCAATCTCGAAAGCCTTTTTGTCAGAAGTGTGATATCCATACTTCCCAGAGACAGACAGAGATAACCATTCATAAAACACCTCGCATTTCTAGCAGCACTCACAAAATTAATACAGCCAGCTGCTGTATTTTTCACCAAATCATACAGTTTACACCTGAAGGGGAGCTGAAATCTAAATACTCAGAGTTGAGTTTATCTTACAATTCATGAGAAAGTAAAAATGGAAAGGCTCAAGAGGCCAAATTGGTCAGTGATCAGATCACATCTCTCGTACAGCAATCGCACACGTCCCACAGGCAACCTGGCTCTGGATGCATCCCCACACAATGTCCCTTCTCTCAGTACCACATCACCCATGACTGCTCTTCAGTTTATAAACACCACTATAAACTCTCCAGTCTTTTCTGCTATCTACTTGTGTTTTTCCCATCCTGAATGTGAATTTTATTCTATTTGTGGTTTGGTTTTGGTTTTTTTTCTGACCATTCCTTCAGTTTTTCAGAATTACCCTGGGCACTAATATTTCTTTTTTCTGTGCTTCTGGAGAGGCTGTGGATTTAATAAGTATTTCTTTGCTCTCCTACCCAGGCTAATATAAGGTCCAGGATGCTCATTTAGATTCTCATTTCATCTTTCTTTGCAGCAGCACAAGAAATGGGATTTGAAACTTCCCCATAATGGTTCAAGCTCAGCAATATTCTCTGGCTCGTTTATGAAAATACTATATCATATGCATGCTAATTCATCTCAAAAATTAAGAGAGATATTCTTTTCCCCTATGTACAAACTTCGTTACCCTTCCACACAAGAGAAACGATCTGATTGATGCAGTTTGTATCTGATAAATCCATAAAAGTTTCTGATTGTCTCATTATTTGCCAAAAATCATTATTTGATCATTCATTTATGTATAAATTTTCTAAGGATTGTGACTAAATTTTAATCTACAGTCTAGGTGCAAGGGTACAAACATCTGAGGGAGTCCCTAGCCGGTGAATTGCTGGCAGCTGGGAGGTTTTTCCAGCAGCATCATGAAGTTTGGTGGTATGAGGACCTGCGCCCTGTCCCCAGGGCGAGTGGTGCAGCCCAGACTCCTCCGGGCTGTTAAACTGTGCACGACTCCAAAGATAGTGACCATGACCAGCCCCCCAGCCAAAGATGCCCCGAGATGGTCCCCACAGCTCCGCACATCCGACACCTGGGCTCCAGCCCCTGCCCAGGGCAGTTTGCTTGTACAGACTTCGCTTGTGCTGGCCCCCTTCCTGTACTTTCCTACTGGCTGCTATTAGAGTGTTCAGACCTCCTTTTTTTTCCAATTTTAAAGACTTTTTTCCTCCACCTTTTTCCATGTTTCTGCTCTTTCCTCCCTCCATCCCCCTGATATCTGAACAGCAGTGATGAGATAAAATTGCTTTCTTTAGTAATACTTGAGGCCAAGATGAGGCCAGTCATCAACCTCAGTATATTACTGTGAAATAGAAATGGGACCATTGCCTTTAGCAGAGTTTCTCCAGATTCATGCTAGCTTCACTGAAGAATATCAGGGTCTAAATTCAAATAAGGGAGGACAGGCTATGTATGTCACTTCAGGTCCCACCATGCACAAATGAGAGAGTGCACCCCAAACTCTTAGAGTAATTGGAAAAAGTTTCAAGAGCAATATATTACTTAGTTTTCTATTGATGACTAAGAGCAAAGTGAAGAATCTGAAAGACAAGACCCATCAATAGAGTGATTTTTAAGCAAACATCTGGATAGATGGATGCCTAGACAGATGTTTTCTTACACAAGAAAATGGAGCATCTGCTGTGGCCAGTGCAGCAGAATCAAAGCATTCTGCTTGTCATGATCTTTGTGTAGCACTAAAAATCCCTTAAATGCATTTTATATGAGAGGTGTATGGGCTCCTGAGGGAGGATTTATCATGGAGCCTGGCGATCCCCGTAGTGATTTACTCAGCTGGGAGTCTCAGCTGATATTTATCTCTTTAAACTGCAGATCACCTTTAACATTGCACAAGCAGTGAAACACTCCTGTGTGTTTATTCAGTCTAGAACAGTCTTTGCCTGTTTCAACTTCTGTGCTTAATTTACTTTCAGTATCTCAGATTGTAAAAGACAGAAATGGAAGAATTCACTACAACAGACTGCCGGTGGTTCACAAGTATGCTCCTGCTGAAGGGGGGGGCTGTGGCAAGGCAAGCCAGGCACTGGCCCTGTTTAAACAGAATAGCAAACATTGTTATACACTTACACATCTTCCCAATACAAACCTCCCACGGTAACAGCATCAATAACTAGTAAATCCAAGGAGTGCAGACTTCACATCTTCTGAGCCTTTTATATACATATATGGAAATGTAGTACTCAGATCACCACCAAAAATTCTATTCTTTATGGTATTTACAGATACAGCCCTTCTGCTGGACCTTGGATCACCACCACAGAGGCCAGGTTCCACTCTTAAAGCCACAGATATAAACTATTTGGCCTCTATATTTGCGGTTTACGGCAAGCAGACTGCTCCTGCCCGCACATCAGGAGGTTGCTTTGCTGCACGCACGAGCTCTCTTCCCCATGCCCCCTCCATCCCCTGGGGTGGATATCCACCAGCCTCCCTCCTCCTGCCTTTTGGGGGAACCAGCAACTGGCCAAATACTGGGGTCTCCAAACATTTGCTTCCCAAGTTAAGATCAAAGCAATCTTTAAATCCAAATACAGGTTGAGTAGAACTACGCTGAGATGAGCGCCTGGGTCTGTTGCCCCCTTCCTGCCCCATGGTGGGCTGTCAGCACTCCGCGGGCTGAACACCTTGCTCCAGAGGGGTCCCCGAGCTGGTCCCACAACTGTCCCATGCTCCCAAGGTGCAGCAGGCAGCTGGACCCCATCACGGCATATAGCATTAACAGCCCAAGTGACCCACAGTGACCGAGATGGGACAGAGTACATCTTAAGTTGTCTAAAAGGGAGAGGGACAGACACAGGGCTGCAGGCTGTGCCTGGGAAGGACGCATAGATTGCAGATCCAGATGCCAGGCTTTGGCCACTTGCTGCAACATCTGTATGGGGATTTGCACAGCTGTCCCATGGGCCAGGCTAGGTGTCTAGTGTGGGAGACTGGATCAGCCACGAGGGTACTGGTCACCCAGTACCTCTGCTGGAGGAGCCCCCCCCAGTTCGGTGGCACTGGAAGGAGGGAGAGGATCAGAGCTGCTGGACTCGTCACGCTCCTCAACCTCCTGCTCTGCCAGTCTGACACTCACCACTGCCACGCCATGCTGACGGCTCACATGGGGATCAGCACCAGCCTGACCACAGCCATCCCCTGCGCCTGCCTGTCTTTCTGCAGCCAGCACTGAGAAAAGCAAAGGTGGAGAACTCAGTGCTGCACATGTCCCCAGGGAGGTGGATGGGTCTTGCACCACAGGAGACTTCCCCAGGCCCTGCTCACCCCTGCCATCCTTTGCTGATGGCTCTGGGGCAGTGAGACAGGTAGACATGCTCCTTTTTGTGCATGTTGGGGTGTGGAAAGAAGATGAGGCAGAGCCTGTCCAGGGGGGGAGGGAGGAATGTTTCTGCCATTGCATTTCAACAGGTAATCACCTTGTGTTCAAAGCAAACAGAAAACATCCAGCTCTAGCGGTTGGCAGGCACTGCAGTGTTTCAGCACGCAGCCCCACAGCCACACCAGTGCCTGCAAACTCAGCGCATTCAGGGTGGAGAAGGATCCCAGTCACGCATGAGTTACAGACACCAAAGGGTCTGCACAGTCACATCCCACTGCACTCCCAGATCACTTGGACACAGCACTGAGCCAGGCTCTTGGGGTGGCCGGTTGCTGATTTAGGCAGCTGCTGCACTGAAGATTTCTCCTACAGCTCCTGCCTTGGTGATGGTTAATAAAGACACAGCATCCCTCCTGCACTGACAATGCACATCTGTCCCCGAGGGTAGGATCCCAGTGGTGGTCTCTGTCAACAGCCCTTCATACCACCAAGGATGAGCAGAAAAAGCTTTACTGGGTTGGAGCTGGGACCACTGGGGAGGACAGTGTGGCACCCTGGGAGGGCTCCTCAGCCAGCTCCTGGGACATGGCCAGAGACCGCAGGGCAACTGTGTCCTCCAGAGCCGCCCACCCGTGTGCACCAGGGTCTGGAGGATGGAGAGCCCAGAGCTCCCCAGGAGCGGTGGGGGCACACATCTGCCCTGCAGCCCCAAAGGCAGCTGTCCCAAACAAACATGGGAAAACGAAGGAAACCTCACCTCATCTCAGGGCTGGATTTCACGGCAACCAGCAGAACGCCATAAAAGTGAAAACTCCCGATTCCACTGGATGCTAAAAACAGGCATTAAACAGAAATGTGAGATATGTGCCATAAATCTCAGAGCCATTCTTCTTAAGCTATATTTAGCTGTGAAGATTGCTACCCTTCAGACTGGAAGAACAGCTTGCAAGTTTGAAAGATTTTTATAGTTTTTCTGACTGTAAGTTCATCTAGTAAGAGACAGCACCTCTCACCACAAACTATATTTGTCTGACATATTTGCAGCTACATACTTACAGTAGCTATGTATTTATATTTTTGTAGCTACAACACACACTACCTCTGCTAGCTCTTCCCTCAGTTTCTGCAGTCTTGACTGGTACAGCTGCCAGCCGTCCTGCCCATAGTCTCCTCATGGCCCCAGATTATTTCTCAGGGACTTATGTCCAGCAGTTTGCTTTGCACTTACTGGAGCAGGATGCTTTGGCTGGCATCAAGGATAAAGCCTGTTGACTGATGCTCAGGAAAGAGTCAGATGTGTTTCACATTCATTTCAGTTAAGGACTGTTAGTGAGGGAAGGGATGTGCATCTTTTATTTCTCAAATTCCTCCTCGCTTGGGATGTGTGGCCTTCTTGTGCAACAGGATTGAAGACCTGAGCAAAAGGAGGAGGTGAGGTTTCAAATCTTGTTCGCAATTCTGCCCAAAGATGCAGGGATTTCATTTTGCTTTAAAACGCTGTGCTGAAAAATACTATTAATCAGTATACAGGCTTTTCTTGGTGCATATGTTTTTTAAACAGCTAAAAGTGTCTAACAATGAGTTAGAACTATTTAAAAAAAATAAGTATTGGTAGAAAAAGACAGTATGGCTGAAGAATAAGACCTCAGATTGAAATGAGGACATATGTGATGGTGAAAGCATTTCCAGTGGGCAGTGATGCTTTGTCCCTCGTGATTTTATCAAGTGAATAATTTTTCAATAAAGTGTAATGAAAAAGTCCATGTATTATTCAAAATGTTGTACTGCCATTTCAATGTGGCTTTAATAAGTGAACAAAGTATAGCAATCAGGTATTTCTCCTTCTCAAATGTGAGCTAGGGGTCACAGCCCCACACAACAGAGACACACTGACCTCTTCCTCCATGCCCTTGGCCCCCCCAAGGATAATGGTTTCTGTCTCCGGTCCATACCAAAAAACACAGGCTGGGAAAATAGGGACCTTCAGAGTCCAGGCAGGGTACCAAAGTCAGACAGGAGGTTCCTTGTCCTGGTGAGGCTCCTGCTATTTCAAGGAAAGAAGAAACACCAATCTGTATCTGTGGGCATGAGGAAACTCCTCGTTGAGTTCGCAGCAGCAGGGGAAAGGAGCAATGATACATGATCATTGTTGTGTCAGGGGTTGCACAAGAAACTCAAGGGACCCTTAAATCTGAAATTCTCTCCAAAATGAGCTGCAAGATGCAGGGGTGATACAGAAAGTGCTTTACGCAGCCCTGAACCACCATCACCCTGAGACAGGCAGAATGGAGAATCAGAGCAAGGTGCCCTCAGAAGCATTGTCTGACACACAGGTTTCCCTTGTGCTTTGAGCCTTTGCACATTGAACAGAGCAGGTCTGCTAATTTTTTTTTTTTTTTTTTTTTACACCTAAGGGCTAGTGCCCATTTGCATGCAAGATGGCATTTTAACATTGCCTGTTGGCAAATCCAAAATGGCTTTAGGATTTACCTTTCAAGGTAAAACATGGTGTGGTTTTTAACCGTGACTATAACTCACCGCTGGAACAAGTGACAACAGATGGTAGTGAATGCTCTCCCTGAAGGCGTTTCATCCAGAGCCTTCCTAAAAGATCTCTGTGCCACAAAATAGTTTGTGTGGAACACAGAGTCTTTGAGGGAAATGTTAGAGCTGAGGTAACAGATGACATCAGACCCATCCTTTCAGCTGTCTTTAAAAGCTGCGTCCTGCAAGTCAGAAAGAAAAAGCATATCTAATACAGAGGAAAAGGAACAGAAAGAGGGGAGATTGCTGGAAAACGCCTGCCCTGGGAACCCTCCCAGCCCTGACTCTTCTGAAGCTCAGAGTGGATGTGTTATTGATAGGAAAAGTTTCCTGATTCCATTGGCTGAATTTTAGAGATAGTGATAGTGTTTTGCAGCTGGCTGCACACAAGCTACACAGTGTGTCTACCGCAGCTATGAAACACATACGATGATAAATATAGTTGTCTTCTACTCAGTAATTCAGTATTTCTAGAAGCCCTTTGCTATGGTTTGACACTGGGGGGCAGCTCAGCCCCACACACCCACTCGCTCATTCACCCCTTGGTGGGATGGAGAGAGAGTCGGAAAGGTAAAAGTGCAAAAATTCATGAGTTGAGATAAAGACAATTTAATAGGTAAACTAAACCCACCTTCCTTCTTCCCCACTCTTTTATTGCTGAGCACATCCTATGGTCTGGGATATCTCTTCAGTCAGTTGGGGTCAGCTGTCCCAGCTGTGCCCCCTCCCAGCTCCTTGTGCACCCCAAGGCTATTCGCTGGTGGGGCAGCGTGAGGAGCAGAAAAGGCACTGAAGTTGAATGTCAGAAAGACAATGGCTACAGCAAAGCCATACCAGTTATTGAATGCAATGTCTGCACATCTGCTTGATCAGACAGCAGGCGATGGCAGCCTTCATAAGAGGCATCTGCACAGAGCAGCCAGACCAATCCTGCCTATCCTGGCACTGGTGAGGACAGAGGAGTATCTCAGCAGGTAGCAGATGGCCGCACAGTGGTGAAAGGGCATGACCAGAAGCACAGAGGACTCCATGAAGGAGAAGGAATTAAAGTCAAGCTGAACAAAACAGGCTCTGAAACTTGAGAGAGACAAACCCAAATCAGTGATGGACAGGAAACAGCATACAAGCTCATGGGAGCTCAGATCAGTCCCGATGACAGAGGATTGTGCAGTTCCCTACAAGTGATGCAATGTAGACGTGAGTAAAAGGGATAGAGAGCCAGACATGGGAAACCTCCAGCCCCCAGATGGCTGTTGGGCTGAACAGCATGAGAGGAATGAGAGAAATCGGTTCTGCTGCAAGATGACATGATGAGCTAAAGCACAAAAAGGCAAGGTAATCCTGTAACCAGTGAACCAAATAAAAAAGCATGAACTAGATGTGATCCAGTATCATAATCTGCCAAATCTAAGCAAACAGATATACGTTAGGCACTCTGGCTCTTTGAGAGTGCTGCAGTACAAGCTCTTATTTAAATGAGAGCTTGATGATACAGAAACATACCATTAAAGATGTAAACATTGCACTTCGCTGTGGCAAGAATAAATACCACATACCTACAAGCCCAGTAACTTCTTCATTTGCCTGTTACTGTGATAGATATCAACATGGAATGTTACTGTTGTTGTAAACATCATTAATCTAAGGAAAAGGGAGGAAAGTTTGCAGTTGTTCCCCAGATAAATAATGACTAATCAAATGTACTGGGTGAAGCAAAGCCATTTGTGCCGATTTTATGTGCATCCATGGCATTTCAGGGCTTCTGCTTTATGGAATTGAGAGACCTTGTGTCACTGATCCATGTTCTTACTCCAGAAATAAATAGGAGCTCTCTTTACATGAAGAATTTGGCAGTGCTGCCAAGTTGTCTAGACTCTGCCCTGGCTGCTTCCAGTCCTGCCGCTGGAAGAGATGCAGTTTCACACCAGCTGTGGCTTCGCTCTCCTCTCCTCCCACACAACACAGGCTCCAATGCATTGGTTTCAAGGAGCCCTGAGAACTCAGCTGAGGAACCACATCTCCAGGTGCTGATATATCACCCACCTCTCCCTTGCCTAAACACAGCTAGGGAATATACTCCAAGTCTTTACACAGATTGCCCATACTTTACAACAGACGCTTGGAGAAACAGCTGACAGGAGAGCTGTATTGCTTTTATAAATATGTAGTGCATCCACACTGGGACAGCACAGAAATGCTCCATGTTCGTTTTATCCATGGAGAATTTCCTAAGCACCCGGAAGGTGCACAGGACTTCTAATCTGAATATCTTTCAAAGAGCAGTAAAGCATAATGAGACGTCACAATATAAATCTGAATAATTCATACTAGACATGAGGTTCTGATTTTATGCTGGGCAGGTAAAACTGACTTGAGAGGATTTGCCATTGTAGTTGGGAAGCAGGTTTCTGAAAACACAGCATGCTTTGAGGTAGCAGGGGAGACACAAGAAGTTTTAGCTGCTGAAGGCAGAAAAGTTTGGTAGCTCAATTAAAACCAGGAGCACATTTTTAGTCATGATTTTTGCATCATCCACTGCCTGTTACCAATGTACTAACACAAGGCTTCAGCCCAGGGTCTCTTACCTGAGTTGAAGTCTGAGTGCTGTCTCTTGGTGCACATGAAATGCTGTGGAGCACAACAGGAGACTGCAAAGCAGGGCCAGGGTTTGCAAGTTGAACCTTTTGTTTCCGTCCCTGCTCAGCAGCTCCATGGTTAGCACTCAGAAGGATTTAAAAGAAAAAATGCAAACTGACAAGACACAGGAACAACCCCTGCCATTCTTCAGTGCACATCCAGATAACATCATCATGCTAACACAAATGTACTGCAGAAGAGTCAAAATAGAGACCCCATAGCCCAGTACCACAGCAGGGCCACTGCTGGCCACAGGCTTTGTACTGAGTTTGCAAGGTCTTAGGAACGAGGCATGCCAGGTTTGCTCTCTTTGAACTTGTCCTGACCTGTCTGGAATTATGTTTTACCAGATTTAGCACTAATGGCAATTTTTATTATGGCTATGGCTTTTGCTTACCATTGTATAATACAACCACAGTTTCAGTTTTATGCAGACAGTAGCAAAAAGTAGCTATTCTGTGCTGAAGGACACACATTTATAACTTCAACATAATGGTATAGTGCTGAGAAATACATATCTGGCAGGATGGCAGGGGCCTTGAGAAGTGGGAACACAGGATGTGGCAGAGGAGTGCAGGCATGAGGTGATAAGAGTGGGGCACAGGCTGATACTGGGGACCTCATGGCTATAAACAATTCAGGGATGGTCAGTTAAAGAAATGCAAGCTCAGAGCTGGACAAAAATGGTTTTGAGGTGACAAAGAGAACAAATAAGTATCTACTGCATAAAATGCACCATATTTAGGAAATCTGCATGTATCATGGACTTGGAGACCAATGAAGAGAAAGAAAGGTGTAAAAACACGTTATCAAACATAAAAAAAAGACACAAAATGGACCTAGAGTGAGGAAGAAGCCATGAATATCAATATCATATTCCCTGTAAAGGACTCCAGATTTTGATAACTTGATGTAACATCCACCACCACCACCACACTGAAGTCACCAACCTTAGGACCTAGAGGAACAGTGACAGGGTGAGCACGACCGCAGGGAAAAGGCAGAAATTGGGAAGTGTATGTATAACAATCTTATTTTTTTTTATAATTATTATTACTACTACCACCACACTACTCCTTCCATAAAGAAATATTAATTTTTCTTTTTTCTGTAATAAGTGGATCTGGACTAACAATGATTCATTTATTAGCCTGTTTTCAATGACACTAACAATGAATTCTTGGCTTTATACATAAAGTGCATTTGCTTCTTGCCCATAAGTGAGATTCTGATCATAACACACAAGACCCTTCGCAGCAGTGGGAAGCCACATGGGACACCATCAAGCATCTCCAATGAGATCTTCTCCAGTGGCACTAAGCAACAATGTGTAGGCAAGTGCATTAAGCTCCTGGGTAATGCAGACCCTGGGGTGCCAAGAGGCACTCAGCAGACCCTAACGCAGTTACCCAGCAGCTGCTCACCCAAATCTGACCCCAGGGAAGAAGCATCCAAAGCAACTCCATCCCACACCCTGGAGATAGGCTGCACAAGGCAAGTCAGCTGGATGGAGCAAATGCAGATGCACCCAGCCACCCACCCACCCATCCATCCCATTAAGTATGAGGATATGAGCAGCACTACAGTGAGAGGGAGAGAGTTTCCCCATTTTCTGCACTGTCATGTGTACAGGTAACCCCTGCAAGGACAAGGTCTACCCATTCACATGGGACACCTTAAATGGCTTTCTGCAGAGATCGAGGGATCTGCACAGCCACGAACACGGTATCTGCATGGGAAAAGGTTGCAGAAAACGTAATGAAGGGCTGAATCCATAGGCACATAGATTATGGCATATGGGGAAACGGTCAGTATGGCTCTTCTAACATACAGACAAGACTCCCTAACATATTGCATGTCTTCCAAGGGCTGGAAAGGATTCTGGCTGGGGCGGATCCAGGTGATAAGAGTCTACCTGGATTCCCAAGGGCTCAGAGCAAGGTCCTCACCAAAGGTCATCAAATAAGCCGCCATGAAATGAGAGTAAAGTTCCACACACCACTCAATAATTGAATCATAAACTAAAGGTGCATGGCTATCCTTTACAGTGAACCCCTACAGGAATCTGTACTGGGATTTCTGCTTTTCAACAAATTTTGTCTGGGAAAGGGAGGGGAAAACAGCAAGGCAACCAAGTTTCTGATCATATTAAATTACTCCAGGAACAGGAGGACCAGCTGCGAAAATCTGCAGAAGACCCTGAGAAGAATGAGTCACTGAACAATAAAACAACAGATTAAAAAAAAAAAGCAGTTGAGATAAACATACAGTGATGCACTTGGGGAAAAATTGAACACTTCAGATAGAAAATGACAGGCTGGCGGCTAACAATTATCTCTCAGGAACAAGCTGTCACAGTTACCATAGTGTTACAACAACACAGCTCAGTGATCAGCCGTTCCAAAACCAAACTAGATATTAGAAATTCCTAGGCAAAGACCAGAAAACAAGGCCAGGACAGCGTTGTGCATCCGAAATACTGCCACAGTCCTGATGCCTCGGGGAGCAAAACACTTGTCACGGGAAATGAGCGAGCAGACCATGGCTTTCAGTTGGAAAGAGGCAATGGAGGGGAGATATGATAGAGGTGGCAAAGGCTCACAGATGAGTAGGGGAAGATCTGCTCACTGTCACTTCCAGTACAAGAGCTAGAAGCATGAGAAATTAAAACAGCACACAACTGGTTCAGAACAAACACACAGAGGTCATTATTCATGCAGCATATCATTAGACTGTGGAAATCGCTAAAGCGGAGTCTCCTAGAGCCTCATGTGTTCATGCATCAAATTTAGGAAAATTAGCTCCTTCGGCAAGTGGGTTCATCACCAAAACAGTGCTGTGATTGAAGGAAAGAGCAGAAGAGCCCCAAAGCCTGTGCTGTTCCAGGAGGAAGAGTCTGCCCCTTTGCTGAGGGTGAGGGATTTCCAGGAGGTCTTGTGAGCAAATCCTAGCTTTTAGCTTCAATTATTTTTCTCAGGTTTTTGCACCAAGGTGCCCTGTTTCCCCTTGTCACACCCCAATTTCTCAGGACGATGACTCAGGTTTGCTGATTCCCAGGTCAGGATTAAGGTGAAACGACACCAGGGATCCTTTAACTCACAAAACTCAACTTTTATTTGCTCACAACAACTAGCATGCTCACCACAAAAATTGGCACGAAACTATGCCAGTAAACTGTGTAACACGTGCTAATCATACATCACCAAACGTATACTACAGGCCTTGCTTATTTTTGGGTCAGTTCAGGGAAGACAATAAGGCAAGCCCTCCCGTTGGGTCAGGAGGTTCAGAGAAGCCCCCCCCGCTTTCTAGACTCCTTCTCAGAGAGGAGCCCAGGGGCGGCTGGGTCCGCTCCCAGGCCCAGACTTGGTCAACGGTTTACGTCTAAAGGGACAAGGGGTAGGGATTACGAAAGAGCAAAGAGGGAAAAAAAAAGATTTCACCAGTCCCGGGTCCAGCATTAGTCCAGTGGGCTTGCACACATGGGGCTTCAGTTCGTGCCCTTTTACCATCCTTGCCCCTCCTTCGGGCGGGCACTCGAACTCATTAGGCTAATTAGGTGTCCTGAGCAGTTTGGGCTGGGGGGTCGTTTGGGGAGTAACTTCCCCTGCCCTGCAGACGTGACCAGTGTGCTCTTTGGCCGTGCATGGTGAGCTGCCCTGCTCAGCACATCAGTCCGGCACATCGGAGCAGGGAGCTGCGCTCCCCCCGGCACGGCCTCCCCCGCCCGTTGCTGATGGGCTGCCTTTCACCTGGGGTGCCTTTCACCTGGGGTGCCTTGCTAGGCAGGGTTCCTTGTTATGCAGAGTGCGTCGTTAAGCAGCACTTGACCCACCACAATGTTTGAGACATTAACTCCTTCAGTCCCTCGCACCCCTCATCAGCTAGCATTTATTTTTTGTGTTGGGAGTTATTATTCTTACTTCCGAGACAATAGCACTTATTCCTGCATGCCATTTTTCTTCGTGATGACCCTTAGCCCTTTTGTATTTCTTCTTGGTGCATGGCAGAATCCTGGATCTGCCCCTCCCTCGGTTTTTTGTCTCATGCAATGGTGCACATCAAAACTGCCTGGTGTAAGGCGAGCAGAGGAAAAAGGGCTTGTTAAGAATGGCCAGGGCTGGTAAGAGACCTGCCTTTTGAAAAAAACCCACTAGATTGTTTCCCAGGCAAGAGGGTGGTGCCTGTGAAAGAGGCTGGACAAGCTGGTTGTCACCAAAACAGCTGCTTCTAAGGTAGTAAATGCTGGCAGAAGTTACACCTCATTAAATACACTAGGAGGGTACTGTCAAATGCCAGCACCTGTGTTAGAAGGCGGTCCTATTAAAGCTGACCCCAGGAGGTTCCTGTGCTGAGTGTTTTTAGGGTGTTGCAAAGGGTTTAGAGGCTGTCTAGGCTGGTAAGGTTGATCTGTTTTTTCTTTTTAGGGTTTTTTGTTGGTTATGTATATATATAGTTATGATACAAGTTAGTTACTTCCTAGTCCTTAGATTTATGTGTCTGCTTCCTTAGGTCTGTAATTACTGTCTTTTCTGTTGTTGTATGCTATTTTAATGCTGTAAATAGTTTGTCTTGCTCCTCTGTTTTGCAAAGTGCTTCTTAAAAGGCTATTGTTTTAGACCCTTATACTGAATTGATAAGGAATGTGAGGGAGTACTGTGGTGTGTTTATTGTTTGGGTTTGGGGGTTTTCTTGTTTGTTTGAGGACTTTTTTTTTTTCTAGTAAATTACTATAAAAGTTCTATCAGCCCCCAGGTGGGCAGAAGAGACTAAAGCATGATTATGTGAGGTGTCTTTTATTGCTCATGTCAGGTCACCTCGGGGGTGGGTCTTCAAAGGCCCAGATGCAGATAAACCAAAGAAAATGCCTTCCTCTCTTAACATGCTCCTGAAAGCAAGGTGGGCCTCCTGCAGTTCATGGTCTGCCCAAGATGTTAGTGTGCTAGTCCATTTAACTACCTTCTCTGGCTACCATTTAACTACCACTGGCTAAAGAGATCCCTTAACTAGCAATGCCTACCTGCAGAAGGTTTGGGAGCTGAAAGCTCTGCACTGAAACAGTTGGGTGGCTTAATGCAAAAGGACCTTAATTTGAATGGGTCTCGCACAGCATCCCTTTTCCAATCAGGGAAGTTTGAGGTTAACTGTTGAACAGCCCAGGCACTAAATAGGCTGTTTATTTCTGCGGCGTTGTCCAGAGCACATCGTGTAGCTGACCTTGCAGCCGTGCTTGTTGGGGCTGCACTTGCGTCCTTGGTGCTGTGAGTTGCTGATAATCTGCTTGCGTGTCCTCAGGAGTGCCTGGCCCCCACAGCACCTTGTTTACTGACACTTGTGGCAAAACCCTTCCTGTGCTGTTCCCTTTCTGTACAGCAACGTCACCTCCCAGGTCCCTGATCCAACTGGGCTGGCTGTGGGGATGGCAGTGGGGCAGGTACTGCTTGTGCTGTTGGCTGCCTGTGCAGTGATGCCTGTGAAGGACCCGTTGCTGAACATCTGTATGGATGCCAAACACCACAAAACCAAGCCTGGCCCAGAGGACATGCTGCATGACCAGGTAGGACTGCTGATGGGTTAAGTGGGATTGTCAGGGTCCCCCGTAACTCCCTCCCCAGGTAATACAAGCTGGTTTGTTCTTTGGACTTAGCATCCACTTGCCTGAGGAAGAAAGCCTGTGCTGGGTATGAGGTCTGTCTATTTGATGTTTTCTTCTACCTAGCAAATGGCTAGGGAAGATGTGGTGGTGTGAGGATTTCTGTCAGCTGTGTCACCCCTCTTTTACCAGGAGGCTTCCTCTTTCCAAAGCTTAGTTAACCAGAACAGAACAAGATAAAGGATGTCAAGAAAAAATACTGTTTTCTGTTCCCTCTCCCAGTGCTAGAGCCTCTTCTTGCTAATTGACCCCAGGTCCTTGGTGGGGATGGGGCTAAGAGCAAGTCAGGGTGCAAAAGAAGGGAGTTTGTTCCTATTCCTCAGGTTGGCACTATTTCCTGGTGAGCATCTAACAGAGTCCTCCTCCTGCTCTTCTTCCAACTCCCATCTTGCTGCAACCCTGAACTCTTCAGTCCAAAGTACCTGAAGGTTTGCTGCTGAAGGGTTATTCCTGTAGGCTATGCAGGGAGAGGGCACCTGCAGCATCCTCTGACTCCTTCAAGCTGCTACCAGTCATCCCTGACCAGCCTGCCTCTTGCTCTGTTGCAGTGTGCTCCCTGGAAGGACAATGCCTGCTGCACAGCCAACACCAGTTTGGAAGCCCACAAGGACCAATCCAACCTGTACAACTTCAACTGGAACCATTGTGGGCTGATGCCACCCAAGTGCAAGCACCACTTCATACAGGACACATGCTTGTATGAGTGCTCACCCAACCTGGGGCCCTGGATTGACCAGGTAGGATCAGATCTGCTGTGATTAAGACAACAGGGCTTGTCCTGGCCACATGATATGTTATATGCTGGTCCCCCATATGGTATACCCCTGGCATGTATGGAAGTGTGCTTTCCAGGGATGCTGCAAACTTTCCTTCTGGGTGGAAAGATTCAGAGGACTTTGCTAGCCTCTGTTTAGGTAGTCAGACAGGCTGATGGAAGAACTGCTTGTTGTCCAGGCATGTCTTTGCTGGGGCTGAAAATCTTCCAAGATTAGCTTGAGCTAACTGGGCTGGAGCCTGCTGAAAGGGGCTGGGGCGGGACTCTGGGTTCTGGCAGATCCTGCCACTTAGCTTTCAAGGGCCACCACCAGTGTGCACGGTCCTGTTCCCTTGCAGGTTGACAGCAGCTGGCGTCGGGAGAGGATTCTTCATGTGCCACTCTGCAAAGAGGACTGCGATGAGTGGTGGGAGGATTGCAAGGACTATGTCACATGCAAAGAGAACTGGCACAAGGGCTGGAACTGGGCAACAGGTTGGTGGGCTCTGTGGAGCAAGCCTTTCCTCACCCCTGCAGGCAAGCCCCTGATAGTGTCACTGCTGCCTGCCTGGTGGCTGGAGCCAAGACCCCTAATTGTTCCTGCCTGTCTGTGGGGTTGCTGATTAGAAGGTGGCCAAGCCACCATCCATCTGCTAAGATGCAGTGATGGGCTGTGGGCAGGTTGCCAGAGCTGCTCCTCCCAGGTGAAAAGACGTGAGTGAAGTGTGCTAGCTCATGTTTTCTTTTGTGATGCTGTCTGTGTTCAGGAACGAACCGCTGTCCTTGGGGCTCCATGTGCAGACCCTTCAGCCATGTCTTCCCCCGACCAAAAGACCTGTGTGAGAAAATCTGGTCCAACTCCTACAAATACACCACAGAGCACCGGGGCAGTGGACGCTGCATCCAGATGTGGTTTGACCCTACCCAGGGAAACCCCAATGTGGCTGTAGCGAAGTACTATGCTTGGAAAAAGAGATCCTCCTCTGCTCAGATGGAGCATGCGACTCCTGAGACCAACGAAGCTGTGGGTGTTCTGCTGTGGCCTGCCCTGGTCCTGCTGCCTCTGGCCCTTGTGGTGGTCCCTGAGGGAGCTGGGGGCTGTGGATCCCAATGGATGAGGGTCCCTGTGATTGCTCCCTGAAGGGACATGGCTTGGACTGCTCCAGCTGTCCTACAAGAGGAGCTGGCGTAGGTAACTTGGGTCTGTCTGTTTAAGCTGGTCAAGCACCCCAGAAAGTGTTCTGTATGAGTTATGTTGTTGGACCTTGATACCTGCCTCTACTTTCACCTGCTGACAAAGGCAGTTATTTCCTTGCTATCCTAGAAAGGCCAATACCATGTGTCTTTGCTCTGATGTAGGGAGCTCCTTCACATCTGGCTGTATGCTAGGTTAGCAGTACTTGTTCAAGGTCCTTGGCTAAGCTCTAGTCTTTCAGACTGCTCTGACTCCATGGAGGGTGGGGATGACAATAAAATACTCTTCTGAATCAGCCTTGCTGTACTGAAGTTAATTACTTTCGAGGAGGTAGAGGTGCTCTGGGGGGTGAACAAGACTGCTGGACCCGGTGGTGGTGAGTGTGGGGATCTGTACCTGTGGGACTTTGCCTGGGGGGTAGGAAAGGTGTAGCCTTCTGGGTCCAGAGGGCTCCTTAGCTGCTGTGCTGTGCTCCATCCTGCTGGATGAGGTGCAGAGTTGCCTGTGTGTCCACACTGGAACTCCTGCAGCAGACCACAGCTAGCCTTGAGAAGCACCTGTAATGTCTCCTTCCTTGTCACAGCCTTTTCTGTGCTTCTTCCTCTTCCCTCTGAGCCAGCCCTCTCAAAGCTGGGTGCAGGAGCAGTCTGACCTTCTGTGCATGGATTGCTGGACCTCAATGCAAATTGCTGCTGCAGCCTGGTGCAAGTGGCACCTGCTTTTCCAGCTGAGCAAGTGTCTCTGAGGAGCATCTTGGCAGAACTGTCCTTGTCCTGCAGCTGTCCAGAGATTGTATGTGGAAAGCTCCCTCTCCTTTGCTACAGCTGTGCAGTTCAGGTTGACTGGTGCAGCTTTCCTCCTCCTGCCTATGACCTGGTTTTGGGTGTATATCTGTGTTTCTCCAAAACTTTCTCTTCCCCCGGGGGCAATGTTTCACAGCCCTCTGCATGGGACTTGCAGATGTTATAAGTAGCTGTGCAAAGGCTGACTGCTGTGCTTACTCTGTTTCCTTCCTTGGAAGTGAAAACAAGCCTCTAACAAAGCTTCAGCAACTTTTGTAAAGGAATGGCAAAGGGGAGAGCAAGGATGAAATGCACAGGGCTACTCGGGTTAGGCAAAGTCTGCAGCTGTCCAGTCTGCAGAGCTTTATAGTCTTTCAAATACTTAAAGGAGTCTTTAGATCAAAGCAGCTATTCCAAGAAGTTTTTCTGGTTTATTGAATTTTTAAAATGCTCCTAATGATACAGCCTCTATTGTAGCTGGTTCCTTGTTCCTTGCTTTTATATGAACACAGAAGCACTTTTTTTCTTTCCCTCTCTAACTTCAATGTGTTTCTGCAAAAGCTGAAGCTATCCTAGGACTGATGCTGGCTTAAAGTAAAAAAAAAAAAAATCTTTAGCCCATGTGTGGGGTATGGGTTTGCTGGGCCTGACCCAGGTAGGGACAGGGAAGAGGAAACGCCTGGAGCTGATTCCTGTGATGGTGATCTCCATAAAGGACAAAAATAAAAACTCTAAATGCAAGGCTGCTTGAGTTTAAGGAAGATTCCATTCAGGCAGCTCCCACTGGCTATGGACTTGTTGTCTAGGCAGGTTCTGATCAGCTCTGCCACTGCGCCTAAATAATGCTCAGGTACTTGTCTTTTAGAAGCATACTGGGATCCCCTTCAGGGCTGGTGTAAAGTCTTCCTATTCCACACCAGTGTGAGAACCCTGCCTGCAGGCCTGTCCCTGGAGGGAGATCTGACCTCATTGTTTCCAACCACTCATAGTTTTATCCTTTGGAAGTTGCTTTGGCATTAGCTGCAAGTGATACTGCAGCCAGCATCTCATCTTTATGAGAAACTTCTAGTTGTAGAGACTTGCTCCCTGGACACTTAACTGGTCCTGTTAGTACTCTTCCCATGCTTGGCAATGGTAGGATAACTTTGCCTATTGCAAGCTACTGCATGAGATCTGGGCAAACTGGTCTGCACCTACAATTAGTTCGTCTTTCTGTCCATTGATTCATTGCTGGAAGAGGATCATGTTGCTGAGACTGCGAACACCAGCATAATTGTTCTTGCTTCCCAGGCTAGGCTACACCCTCAAATTCTTTCTGTCAGGTAGAGAGAGGTTATCTTCATTTAAAACACCCTGTAGTGATGCACTGCAGAGCATCCATGTTAGTGTGACATTATGGAACAGCAGTGGCTTGCAATCAGTCAGTGTTAATCCTGACTGGCATTGCTGGGATGGAAGGTGGTTGCAGCTTGCTGCTTATCCCCTTTATTTCTGCTTACCTTCTGTCACTTGGGGGGAACTGCACAACCTGTTTGTCACCAGGACTGACTTAAGCTCCCTGAGCCCCTGTATCAATTCCTACCTGTGCTGTTGTCACCTATTTGGGTTTGTCTCTAATATGTAATGAGTGTTTTGTGGTTTGATGCCAGGCAGGTTAGTCTTAATGCTTGGTTTGCTCAATCTTTTTTAATTCATTCCTTCTCCTTCATGGAGTCCTCTGTGCTTCCAGCCATGACCTCTGATCACTATGTGGACATTTACCTGCTGAGATACTCCTCCATGCTCACCAGTGCCAGGATAGGCAGGATCAGGCTGGTGTCCTGGGCTGGTCCAGATGCCTCATTAAGCATTCCTCCACTTCTGGAATTAAGGTTACCATTACTGTCTGCATCAGGACCTGATTGAGCTGGTGTGTATAGACATCATATTCAATAACTGGTATGGTTTTGCTGTAGGTGTTCTCTTTCTGACTTTTGACCTCATCCTTATTTTCATGCCATATATTGCTAAGGCCATTCTGAGCATTCTCATCCCAGACGGAGTATCTTAAGGCTTTGAACAACTGCCTGTCCTGGATCCTGGTTGTCTTGTCCATGTTTCGGCAGTATGGCCAGCATGCTTCCCCTCTCATTCACATCATGGACAATGTTTACCTGCTGGTCCCCCCTGTGCTGAACCCCATCATCTATAGCATAAACACTAAACATTGACAGGATCTGCCTCTCAGAGGCAGCTCTGCCTGAGACAGCAACATCTGACTGAGGGAGGTTTTGAGGGATGGGATGACTGCAGGCTAGAGGCAGCTCATCTGTGTCATTGCTTTAGCATTTCCTTGCCTTGGGGATATTTTGGATGGGAACTTCAGTTATCATGTGGTATCTTTTGGGCTATAGTGATTTGTTGTGTCTGATGAGCAGAGTCAATAACTTAATGTTATTACTTGAGCTGGGATCATTCATTGTGTACTATAGAAAGGTTTTGTTTTATGAACCTATTCTAGAAAAAGGCAGCCTTGCAGAGAAGAGGCTGATTAGATCAGCTGTCCATCTCTTATCACCGTCTAAGTTCATCTGCTTAGCCTTGAGCTGAGCTAAAAGGGTCAAATGTTTCACCTGTGCTATTCTCTGTATTTGATTGTTTCTTGTGATAGACTTTATGACCCTGCAATCATTTGTGCACTAATCCTAGCATGCTAAATACCACTGTTCACTCATTTCAATGATACTGTTTTCAAAGAAAATATCTTGAAGCCCAGAAATGGAAAGAACTGAAGACGATTTTATGAATAGCAAAACCACACTCTGTTCCTAGCATCAGGCAAGAAGTAGGAGCTCTTCCTACCACACCTTCATGCTGGATCCTGCTGCTCTGTCTTTTGGCATTCTCCTCACCACAGACAGGCTGCGTGAGCAAACTCCTGAAGGAGCTTCTCCCCACTTTGGATGCTTTTACTGATTCCTGTTATCGGCAGTAGTGTTTCCATCATCAGAAAGGTGGAGAATGTACATCTGCAGGGGCTTCAGGTACCTGCCTGCTCTGCATGACCATAGTCAAGGCTGTGGGGTGTTGACAAGTCAAGCTTTCTGCGTGTCCCCTCATTTTCCTGGAGGGGGATCTGATCTTGGGGACAGATTTCCAGTCCTGACCAAAATGTCCCCACTTACAGGGAAGTCACCCTGCTATTCAGACAGGGACCCTGTAAGTGTGTTCCTGAAACCACTAAAAATTAGCTCTGCAATTTGAGGGTCAATCTGTTAAACTTCATGCTCCAGTCATGACCCTTTGTCGCTGTTGCTGCTGCTGCATCCTGAGGCTGGGAATCTCCTCTTTTCCACACAGCTGTTCAGGACCATGATTTCTTACACGGGGTAAGGTAAACTGCCTGCACTATCCAGTGCCTTGATCCAGGCCATGAGGAGCCCAGACTCCCCTCAGTCCAAGAGCACAGCAGCAGCATCCCACTTTCCTGTCTGCTCTTGCTGTGTCACAGGATGCTTCCAAGCTGGCTGCAGGTTTGTTTCTGCTCATTTATATGGAGTTTTGGATGCATGTATGTAACTGATTGCTGCAGCCCGAGAGGTCCCCCCTGTGGTTACCTACAAGCCAAGATCACCTGGAAGGAGGGTTCTGCATTGGATGTGATTCCTGGGTCTCAGGAGCTATCTGCAAGAGCTGGAAAACAGAGGAGGGACATCAGCCAGCGGGGGATGTTTGACTCCTTTTGCTCTCCAGCCAACAGAGAAGGTAACCAGTAGAATTGACAAGATACTGTTGTAGCTGTAGCTATGATGGTCTGCTACAAGTTTATAACATCTCATTTTGTCCTCCTAATATAGGATAGAATAGGATATTTCAGTTGGAAGGGACCTACAGTGATCATCTAGTCCAACTTCTATTCAGAAAAGAAAGCCATGCTCTGGGGCACACAAAGCTTTCTGCATGTCTCATAGAGAAGCCAGATTCTCGAGCTGGGGAGTAGAGGCAGAACAAGGTTTGGAGGAGTCCAGTGCACAGCAAGACAGCACAGAGCTGCAAATGAGGAGCCCCAGCACAGCATAGGCTTTCAGTCCTGAGCATCAAATCCCAGGTTAGCACTTGCACACCAAGTGGCTGGCAGTGCCCGTTCCACTGCAAGGTTAGCTTGCAGATTGGGAATCCCACCAGCTTTACACGTGGACATTTGTCTGTAGGGCTCCTGGTCAGAGACACTGCTGGAGGGGCTGGCCTCTGACCAAACGAGCCCTCTTTCTCACAGCCTACATGCAAGGCACAGGGGGAAAATAACTCTCCTGTGAGCCCTCTGCCAGAGGACCTTATCAGCACCCTGGGCAGTTGGCACAGAGAGGCCTGTTGCTCTGCCTGGCTCTGCAGCAAGTGCTGGCCAGAGCAGGGGAGACGAAGGGTGGGTCAGCTGTGCTGGTAGGAAGCTCTGCGGGTGCTGCTGGCGCTCCCCAGGGACTCCAAGGGCTGCTCTGTGCCACCAGACCAATGTGTAAAAGGGAACTTTTCTCACCCAGCTGCAGACTATAGACCTACTGCCAAGATTGTAGTCTTTGTTCAAATGCTTAGAGCAAGAAAACTGCAAGAGCTCTTTGGTGCCGATCACTGAACTAAGGTTTTTGTAAAATAGTGAAATGGCACAGGTACGTTTTTCAAATCTCCCATATTTAGTGTGTGCAGAACTATTTCTATAAGCAGCATGCACTCTCTGAAAACTATATTACAATGCTGCATCTCATGTGATGTAGAGAAGGAGAACCCCAAAATATGCTGGTTTATAGACGTCTTTTGTGTATGACCTTACCTTAAGATAACTGAACATCCACCTGCTGGGCTTTCCACGACCTGAAGTTTGTGGCATCTGGTCCATGTCCCTACTTGACATCTGTGTTCTTTCAGCTTTGGCTTCACATTTGTGATATTTACAAGTGTTTGCTATGTCCTCTTAGACTCACTACTTTGTTTTCTTTGGTGTTTCTTTTTCACAGCAGGCCATCTCTGGTACATCATGTCTCTCAAGAAGTCCATCTCCACACCAGTCACACTTATCCTTATGGGCATCTGAGGGCTGGAAACTGTCAGCATCTGGCTCTCTCCCCTTCACCTTCATTTGTGTTGTGTCACTTCTGGGGAACATCACAATCTTGTTTGTTACCAGGACTGATCTGAGCCTCCATGAGCCCATGTACCAATTCCCCTCCATGCTGGCCACCACCACCAGTTTGGGTTTGTCTCTGTCTACAATGCCAACCGTGATGAGTGTATTCTGGTTTGATGCCAGGCAGGTTAGTCTTGATATTTGTTTTGCTCAATATTTTTTAATTCATTCATCCTCATTCTTGGAATCCTTGGTGCTTCTGGCCATGGCCTTTGATCTTTATGTGGCTGTCAGCTACCTGCAGAAATACTCCTACATCCTCAGCAGTGCCAGGACAGGCAAGATCAGGCTGGCTGCCCTGTGCAGATGTGCCTTACCAACTGTCTGCCCATTTGTGGTATTGAAAGGATTGCCCTTCTGCCAGTCCCATGTACCTTCCCACGCTGACTGCATCAGGACCTGACCTGATCAAGCTGGTGTGTGCAGACATCATGTTCGATAACAAGTATGGCTTTGCTTTAGCCAGTCTCTTTCTGACATTAGTCCTAATCCTCATCTTTGTGTCATATGTACTGATTGCTAGGGCCATTCTGAGCATCACATCCCAGAGGGAACATCTCAAGCTTTGAAAAACTGCCTGTCCAGTATCCTTGCAGTCCTGATCCTGTACCTCCCCATGGCTGGCTTGTCCATGGTTCACCGGTATAGCCAATGTCCATGCTTGCCTCCCATTCATGTCTTCATGGCCAACGTCCATGTGATGGTCCTTCCCATGCTGAACCCCATCATCTACAGGATAAAAACTAAATAGATCTGCAGGGGCATTCTCATGGTCCTCTTGCCCAGGTATCCCTGTATGAGGTAGGGACAGGTCTCAGCTGTGGGACAAGACCTGGTATGATGTACCTGTGTGCCATGGGCCAAGTCAACATCTTAAATGCGCACACATCTTCCCACTGCACATCCTCTGGGTGAAAATGCTTTGTATGTTAATGGTACCCTGTGATTCATTAGGGGCTCTGCTGAATGAGTCCACATGGCAAGGATAGTTGACAGCATCTGCTCAAGTGACCATAAAGGCCGGGCAGAGATCGGGGGGGCAGTGATAAGGTGGGAAAAACCAGCTAGGCTCATTCCTCTACATCTGCTTCTGCTCCTAAGACCATCAGAGATGAATGGTTCAGCCATTGTCCCTGTTAGGAAACTAGAGCAATTCATCAGAAGAAACTCTCGAGGACACTATGCAAATTCCTGCATTATTGCCTGAATGGGTATACGATTTTTGTGGGGTGCCTGCAGAAGAATTTGAGGATTGAACAAGAGAATTATGGAACTGTACAGTATTTATCACAGGATGTTTAGCGGAAGGGCTGGCAGCAGGAATTATTGGGAATTATTAAGGAATTATCAAAGGAATATGTGTGTTTGTGGGTGTGTGCAATCCACTAGTGAACTTCTGGACGAAGCAGGGAGGGTGAGGGGTCTGGGGTTTGGGGTCTGAGGTCTGGATCAGAGGGACCAGGGGTCTGGGAGATGGGTACAGGAGAGACTGAGGGTTGGGAGCAGCTTCCAGAGAGACCCCCTGTAGTGGGGTCCCTGAACTGTTCTCTGTGGAAACAGGTCTGAGCAATTCCTGCTGTCAGTGCGGGTCCACCCCAGTACACCACGTCGGGGCACCCTGAACATAAGCACCAAACAGGGTCTGAAAATCCCAGCCTGGAAAATCCGTGAGCTGGTGGTCAGGCTTGAGTTGGATATTTTTTTGATAGTGAGCTCAGATGAAAAGGAAAAAGAAAACCTCCATTCAAGGCAGTAAGACCATGTCTCAGGAGGGCAGGCGGGCAGCAAGTGGGTGTCAGGACAAGGTGGATGGGGGGGGTCAGGAAAATGGGGACTGCTTTTGCACACTGACTCCTTTGTAAATGTCAAGATATTCAGGGAAATGCCAGTGCAGCGGAGATGTCAAAGAAGGGTTTGCCAAGGGTGAGGGAGAATTTGGTAGCAAGATGAAGAGAAACTGTTTGGTCTCAGCCCTGTCCCAAAATACCTTTCTCTCCCCTATGATTTGACTTTTGTCCAGGGCTTATGGCTTTGCCCAAACAACAGCTCTATAGGCATGCACAGGAATATTAAATTTCCCATGCTGTCCATGGTAATTATTTCAAGGAAAGCAGCAGTGCTACTGAACAGAACTACAACTTTTAAATGATCTTTATTCTGTAGGGGGGGTTATTTGCTTTTGTTGTTTGTTTGTCGTAGTTGAAAGCACTAGACGTCAGCAAAGTGGACTTGGTAAAACTGAGACATAGCAATATCTCATGAGGAAAATGTCTAGGAGAATATTTTTCAGGAAGCTATGCAGTTCATTAAAGATGCAATAAAAAGAGCATTTTTTTTTTTCAAACCCCACCAATAGAATGAATAAGCAAGAAGGACACTAAAAATCATCATGCATAAATCACCACCTTTGCAGTGATCCCTAGCCTGAGAAAAAAAAACATGAGCATTTGAGCTTGGTCAAACCTGTAATGATTTACAGAAATAAACAGTAAGAGCATATAAAGCAAGAACAGAAAGGAAGGGGAAGGCGAAAAGCAATTTGCATTTAGTTAGACACATAGATTAATGTAAGAATTGCTTTGTTATTCAAATGCTAGGAAAGCATATTGAATGATGAATGATATGAACATGCATGACTTTTTTTTAATCATAAATAATTTTTCCCTGAAACAGTCTAACATCAGTAGCAAAGTAAGAAAGCAGGGGAAATGGGGAATAAAAGTTAAGAAGTTAAGAAAACAGATGGCTTTAAATTACAAGGGCAGTGTAAGGGCAGGATGGTATTCCCCTTAGAGTACTTAGAGAGGGGGCAGGAGCAGTCCAAAGGTTGTTGGCAGATATCTTTGAGAATGAACAGAAGATAAATGAGAATGAAAACCAGACTGGAAGAAGGTAACCCTAGGGCCTGACCTCAGAAAGGTGGAAAGGGGTGAAGAAGCCCTCTGGGAATTAGAAACCAGTCAGATTAACATTTATTTCCTGAAAAATACTGAAACAGACAAACCAAGTATTTATGGAGCATGCAAGGCATATCAGGGAAATAAGCAGCAGTGACCATGAATTTCCTAGGAACAAATTGTGACAAAGCGATCTAATTTTTCCTTTAGATGGGGTAACATGACTTGCTGACAGGGAAGAAACAGAAAATTAAATCTGCCTTGACTGTAATTATGCTTTTGACACATTTCACATAACATATTCAGAAACAAGAAAGGGGAGAATGATCTAAATGAAACTACCACAAAGTGAAGGCAAAACTCATTGGAAAAAAGATTTTTTTCAAAGAAAAGTTATCAATTATTCATTGTCAAAGATGAAGCAAACAGGGCTTTGAAGGAAGCTATCTTATTTCTGCAGTTATTCACTATCTTCATTAATGAGCTTTTAAGGAAATAGTGGTTTCTTTGGGTCTGAATGTAGCCATTGTCATGTCATTTTGGGTACATAGATCTGATCTTGCTTAAAAGATCTGGCCTTTAATCAGTGTATTCCATGTGAATGCACCAGACTGATGTCATCTTTATTATTTTGCCTGAATATTTAAAATTTTTGGTGTAACTCCAGCATCCTTCTGGTGATTGGATAGGGAGCCTGCTTATTAATTTGTCAGTGAGAACAAGGCAGAAGGACTGAAAGTACAACAGGGAGAAGTCTGACATTCAGAACTGGCCTGACACGCTGGATATGAAACTAGAAATGTAGTTCACACCTTTGGGCTGGTAGGAATGGGAGGATTTATATCAGTAAACACTAGTATCAGACTGGTTAGTCTGGAAGTAATCTTTTCTTTTTATATTTTTTTTTCAAAATAGAAATAGAGTAGGCAGCACCTCTACAACAAAGCTTTGGGAAGTACCAGAGATGACAAGGCAAACATTAGTCAACAATGCCACGGTTAGAAAAAATAAACAATAAAATAAAACCCAAAGTGAAGACTATGTCAGAAAGTGTAAGTAGGAGTGTTGTACCCAGGGCATGTGGAGTAACCTTCCCGTTCTTCTCAGCACCAAACCCACAGGTGGGGCACTTTCTGTAAAGGAACACAAAGACCCATTAGCAAAAGGAGAGAAACAAAATAATTGAAAGTCCGCAGAATATGAAGCATGAGGACTCCTTTCAGTCATGAGATTTTTTTGGAGAGGTGTGGAAGTGCCATCCAGGAATGTTAGAACAGGTTTACTAAATACCTGTCTGGATTGGTTTGGGTACGATGTTGCCTTTTAGGGTGGCAGATGGACTATAAGATCTCTTGAGGTTCCTTCTATTCCTACTTTTCATGTTTCCATCAAAAATTTCACATTAGATGTATAATTTCTACCACTGTCCTATGCATCTCCTTTGTTGTATGTGTGTTTTGATATTCCTTATCTACATATAGGATAGCATCTTCTGCCTAGTGATATGTTGATCTTCACTAAGCAGTGATATGGGGGTTTGAACTCCTTGCTATTATTTCAGTAATAATAAATACTTCAGTCTTGGTAGAGACCTGCCATTACTCTTGACCTTCCTGTATTTTGGTCAGCAAATTGCATAGGCAGACTGGATTTCTCAGCTGTTAAACATAAAGGTGTATGTGTTTGTTTTTCTTGAACATCCTGGATTTAAGCCAGACTTTGCACCCCTTGAGTCTCTCATCCAGGTTCAGTCTGAGGACATGACTGACTTGGAGCAGAAATGTTATTACAGTAATACTGTGTGTTATTACCAGATGCAAACAGAGTTTCCTGTCAGAAACCCCCATGCAGACAAGGTTTCCCCTTCTGACCCCTCTCTGTGTGAAGCCACAAGGACCCCTAAAAGCACAAATGATAAAGCAGAGAGTGGTAGCAGCTATGTGTGATCAGAGGTTGTTGTTTACATCAGCACATTTTATAGAAAGAAGGCTCTTCTGCAAGCTTCATCTTCCAACTACATCCTTTGGGCTAATAAAAGAAATTATCTCTCTTCTGAAACAAAAGGCAGGGTTAGCCAGCTAACATCTGATAAAACCACATTTTTCAGAAAAATGCGTCATTAATGGTGGTTGTTTGCTGGAGGTAAAAATGGCCCAGCATTAAAGGGATTAGCTTTTAAAAAAATTATACATGACCATTTTCTAATACTGAATGCATGGTTCCCAATAGCAAAATGGTGTCCTTCTGACAAATGAAGATGAAATAATTACTGATGTGGAAGCTATCCTTTTGTAATGGGTGAGTCACCTTAATCTAACAACTGTCAGTGTCAGGGGCACTGCAGAAGTCAGCAATAAATGTCATTGGGGCCCCACAAGGGTTTATTTCCTAGAATTTGGGGTAATTATGAGATAAGTTGGATAACAAAATCCCACATCATGCTGACCACTTGGACACAAATCATTCTTCAGCTGGATATGTCATCGCACCTGGAAGGACAGGCAAAAATAGCAGTTAAGCATTCAATTTGAAAGCAGGTTTTCTATACACAAGGAAGTGCTGCAGAAAACATCCCACTATCTTAGATGTGATCTTACTGTCCAATACCTCTTCTGTTTTCTCATCATATTGGTTTGCTTCAGCACTGCCTATTTCTTGACAGATACAACACGTAGCAGGGAAATTTGTCCCTTGGTTCTGTCAACTAGCACTAGCAGCCCCCAGCCTAGCTGTCAGAGCAAATTACACCAAGCACTCAGGTTATTGAATATGACCCAAATCTTAGTATCCCATATGCAAAACAACTGGCATTCATTGCTCCAGGAGGAGCAATATGCTCTGCAACTACCCAGTTTAGAATGGGTCACAGAACAACCTTAAAGGGTATGAATTCCAGCCCAGAAAAAGTGAAGGTTTTGATTTCCAAAATGGGAACATGGTTAAAAAGAAAAGCCTGGAAACAATGTAAATGTGCCCTGTTTTTGAGATTCTTCCCTTGTGCCAGGTGCCGTCTGGGATTTTCCTGGAGGTTTCCCTAGTCCTGGATGCTGAGAGTCCAACTCTGCTGTGCTCTGCTTCCAGTTTCTGCTTTTTAGAGTGGCTCTTCTCCTGGGTTACACTGGGGGGCTTACTTATCCAGTCGCAGCTGAATGCACCTTGGGCAGATTGTAAAAGTCACCAGTTTGAACTAACTGGCTGAAAACAGGACCAAACACGTTCATGGTACATAGATCCACCGATGTCTATTAACTGTGCTTGGGATGAAAAGGCCAGCTTGTGAGGCTTCTGCATCATAGTGTGGCAGGTCCTGTACTCTCATTTTCCTGTCAATAAATTATGCTAGAAATAACAATCAGAGCACAAAATGGAAAAAAAGGGTTTGGGAAAAACTCACTTGTTTGGGGCAAAATGCCATAAGCCTCTAAAAGATGTCAATCTAGTTGCATATAGTCACCTTCCTTATCCAGTGGAGACTCAGACACTGCCAGGAGCTCACCTGGTTCATGTTATGCATCTTAGGATGGGACAAACAATCCCTCAGCAATGGTTATTTCTCCCCCATAAGTATAAAGGAAGCAGTGACCCCAATGTCAGAAGAGTAATGTGGTTGATGCTGTGTTTTTCAGAGAGATGTCATCTATGCTAAAAGAATGCATATAAGATACTAATATCCTTCCTGCCCTGGTGACATGATAGCAGTTCAAGGTGAAGGAGTTCCTAAACATAATAGCTACCCAAAAGAGCAACTCTGGACCGAGACACCAGGTCCCAAACTGCCCCATCTCTGCCCAAGAGATGGCTGCAGCAGGCACAGACCTGACCTGGCATCTCGCCTGCTCGATGTGCTTCAAATGCTCAAAAGGGTGCCCAGGAGAGGCCCCATGCTGACAACTGGCAGCCTCAAAGCCACCCTGTCTACCTCTGCTCTTTCGACATGAAGATGTGTCTGTCACCTCTGTCTGCATGCCCATGCCTGCACACACACTCAGGTCTAGCCGAGACTCTCCGTGCAGCCTGGAAAACACCTTGGCTGAGCTGAAATCCCCGGCGCCTGGGGAGTTGAGCTGCTGTCTGGACACTAATGCCTGTGCACCAGATCTCCAGCTGCAGCTTAGGCACCCAGGGCACTTCTTGGACACCATAGGTGGGTTTCTATAATCTGCAGGTGTATCTACTCCCAGTGACGGGGATCCCGAGGAGGCTCAGCACCTCCTCCAGCATCCAGCCAGTCCTCAGTCTCCTGCTGCATATCCAATGCTCGGGGCAGCCTGGGGAAACGAAGGGAAGGTCTGCAGGGTGACTTGCAGGACATGATGTGAGCAGACGTGAGCTCCGTGCTCCACGCTGTGCCACGGATGCCATGTAAGTGTGTGTGCAGGACATCAGTGACACAGGACACGTGCCCTGCGAGGAGGGGGGGCTGCAGGTGTGTTTACAGCACTGGCGCGGCTGTCACTGCGGCTTAGCACAGGCATGGCTGAACAGCTTTCCAGCTAGCGTTTGGCATGTTGTGACAGCACAGAGTTCACTGCCGGCAGAGAGTGTCTCCCGAGAACCTGGGAGCACTCAGGCAGTCAGCTCCAGTGAGCTACATTTCATCAAGGCTAGACTTGCCATGGTACCCAAGCTGTCTCATTTCTTCCATCTGTGCAGCACAGAAGTTGCTCTCAGGCAGAAAAACACACGAACTAAGGGTGAAAGGGCTCAGGGGAATGGGAATCTGATTTTTTTTTGTCTAGTTTCAGCCACAAAGTTCACTCATTCCTCTGCACAAGGGACAAGATGTTTTTTCTTGGAATGCATCATGCTAAACCCAAATGCTTCTCTCTTTCACATCACTGCGACTCCCAAACCCCAGCAGCCACATTAATTTCACTCTGTATTTATACCCATGCTGCAGAGATCAGCACAACAGCTCACTACCTTCCCTGCAGAGTTCAACAGGGACCCCACTGGGGAGGAATTTCGCTGGGTGAGTTTGTTTCCACCCGCTTCCAGCATAATGAGCGAGTCCCAGAGTAGAGACCAAAAAGCAGCTTTCTTTGGAGTCCAGGTAAGCAGGTGCACATTTTGCAGTGGTGATATTTAATCACTGGAATAAGTTAGTGGAAACATTAGGAACACACTGAAGTCTCCAGTTTTTTAGAATCTGACTGAATAACTTCTTGGAAGACGGCTTGGAGAAAAACAAGCTGCTAGGTTCAATACAATGTATGTTAATGGTTGGAGAGAGCATATGGGGTAATGACCAGTCTAGAAAGATTTCTAGCATATAACAAATGTAGTTTCTGCCTGTTTCCTTTTATGACTTTAAGCCAAAGTCCACCGAAAAACAATATTGAAAGTGTCTTTGGATGGGGGCCCAGGGCTTACATGTGGCTTTTAACAACAAAAGGAATGCTCAAGGAAATATTTCAGTAATGGCATGTCAAGGGTATGTTACCAGTAAGTTAAGGAGTAGCATTGTAAGTATTCTCAGTGCTTTCTCCCAGATCTGATTGGTTTTCATCCCAGAAACAGTCAGGTTTAGTGCAGGTGGAAGCTGCACACACAGGTTGTCCAGGAAAATGTGAGCAGGCTGAGGAACATTCTGCCCAAACCAATGGATGGAAAAGGAGAAGGCGACTGGTCTGCAAAAGACTGCTGTGACCCAGGTCATTGGATAAGCAATGTTTTGGGGATGTTGTTGGAGCTGAGGATGCAACTGTCAGCACGGAGGAGATGACGTACATGAAACAGTGTATGCTCTCAACATGCTCAGACAGAAAACAGTGAGCTCGCAGGACTCTTGCTCTGACCCGTAGCTCACTTTCCATGGTCCTTTGCAGCCTTCAGCCCAAAGACTTTATTGCCCACAGCAGGGCGTCACTGCCACCGGTGGGTGCCAGTCACGTGCTGAACGGGTCTCGGGTGCCACCGAGCTGCCACCGCTGCCATCAGACCGCTGCTGCCTACCACCTCTGGGCTGCACTGCTGAAACATGGGGCAGGCCAGATCCTGCAGTCTGCTCCAGTGTTTGACCTCTATGCAGCAGCAATCAGCCCCTTTTATATCCCATCTCTCCATTTCCCCCCACCCTGTCCTCCCCAAAACCCCTCTCCCACCTTTGACCCTTGCCCTGAGGGTTCCTTTATCAGTTTTGCAGAGTCCCACAGGACCCTCAGATATCCGGAATCCTCAGATCCATCATTTCCCCCTTCTTATCAGCTACCAAGGGCAGGCTGACCCTCCCCAAAGCTGAGCTTGGAGTTTCTTAAGCGCCTGTCAATTAATGGCTAAAGAGTTTTAGCCTTTGCTATTGTCTCCATTATCTATCATCAGGTTTGTTCCTCTGTGTGTTTTCTGTCTTTCCCTGTTACTTTTCCCTTTGAGCTGCAAAGGTCATGATCTGACAACCTCAATGAAGTAGATGCTCTCACCTTCCACATACCCTCATGGGGACCAGAACGATTTTGAGAAGAGGCAACAAAAACAACTAAAAGCCTAAAATAATTTCCATGCAAGGAAGAGCTGGGTGAACCAGGACTCTCCAGTCTGGAAGAGGGATGACTGAAGGGGTTGGGAAGGGCTCTGTAAAATCTTGAGTGACTTGGAGAGGACATTCAGGTGTAATTGTGTCGTGGTTTAACCCCAGCCAGCAACTAAGCACCACGCAGCCGCTCACTCACTCCCCCCCATCCAGTGGGATGGGGGAGAAAATCAGGAAAAGAAGTAAAACTCCTGGGTTGAGATAAGAACGGTTTAATAGAACAGAAAAGAAGAAACTAATAAGGATAATGATAACACTAATAAAATGACAACAGTAGTAATAAAAGGATCGGAATGTACAAATGATGCGCAGGGCAATTGCTCACCACCCACCGACCGACACCCAGCCAGTCCCCGAGCCGCGATCCCCTGCCTCCCCCTTCCCAGTTCCTATACTAGATGGGACGTCCCATGGTATGGAATACACTGTTGGCCAGTTTGGGTCAGGTGCCCTGGCTGCGTCCTGTGCCAACTTCTTGTGCCCCTCCAGCTTTCTCGCTGGCTGGGCATGAGAAGCTGAAAAATCCTTGACTTTAGTCTAAACACTACTTAGCAACAACTGAAAACATCAGTGTTATCAACATTCTTCACATACTGAACTCAAAACATAGCACTGTACCAGCTACTAGGAAGACAGTTAACTCTATCCCAGCTGAAACCAGGACAAATTGCTCACTGTCTCTTTTAATACAAGAACTAAGATGCATTAAATAAAATAGCAGGTGGCAAATTCAAAACCAATTACAGGAGGTGTTTTTCACTCAAAAGGATTAAGCTTTGGAACATTTTGTCAGAGTACTGCAGACGCCAAAAGTCTGCAGGGGCTCAACCGAGCGGTAAGACAAATCCACAGGAAAAAAATCCATTAAAGAATATTCAACATGAAACACTGCTCTTGGGTTCAGGAAGTGCTGGAGCCTCAGATCGATAGAGGTTAGCAGAGAAATGATCCCCCTGCGCTTGCCATGGGCTTATTCCTTTCCTGAACACTGCCCAGGTCACAACATTGGCCAGTCAGACCTTCGAGCTCTCCCCAACAAGCACAGAACTTCCTCAGGGACTGTTCACCTCCCCAAAGAGCAGCAGATCATTCTGCAACCACACCACCTCCCATCCCAAACTGAGGACAGTCAGAGAAGCTACCTGGAGCCTGGAGGGGGGGGCAGCCCCATGGAGCATCACTCTGTGTGGCAAGGAGACAGGACATCGGACAGGGAGAGTCCATGGAATTTGAAAGGTGGGAGTCCTTCACTGTCATCTCATCCTGGTCAACCATGGTGAAGCAACTTCTTAGCTGCTGCATCGTCCCACCTTACAGGGAGGAGTTTTGCACCAGGAGCTGCTGCTCCAAGGTGATCACAGTGCCAGAAGGCACTCAGACCCTGTAAAGCATCATTTAAAATGCCATTTATTAGAGTTAACACTATAAAGAAAGAGAGGACAGTATAGATAATCTGATGTCCTTGCAGATGCTGGGAACCCCAAGTTGTCCTGGCATGCAGCTGACTTGCAGGTGATCAGAACAGTTAAATACACCGGTCTCACCTGGCCACAACACATGAATGAACTTTAAATGCCTTGAAAATCCAAGAACAGATTGGACTAGTCATAGCTCTGCCCACCCCAGACTTCAGCTCCTGACCCTCAGCAGGTCAGGAACCTGCTGCTTGGCATCACAGATCTGCAGGGGTATCCTCAAGGTCCTCATTCCAAGGAAGAGCTTCTCCCCATGGCACCACAGCACATAAAGTACCTTTGCCAACTGCTCAATATAAACTAGTGGGATGAACTCATTGTGCTATGTACGTCATTGTTACCAATTGAATGTATACTTCCAGGTGATGACAGAAGCAATTAATATTCATATTAATTTAAATCATTGCTCTTTTATTCTATGATTTATCACATAATTTTCTCCATTCTGTGAAGTGTCTTGTATTTCCACTGCCCACTGAAGGAGTTCAAGCTTCAGAAAAACTTAAATATGCATGATTTTTTTTCTCTTGGCCACTGAGTTTGTAACATATCTCGCTCAAGTATTTCTAAAGAGTACTCTAATAAAGAATTAAACCCCAGTCTAGGAAATAATTCAACATGTGATTAAACCTATGTGATTAGTTACATTGTTTGCATTCACCAAGTAAGAAGCCATTGAGTCACCAGTTATGAAGCCATCAGAAACCAAATAAAGCACAAGTCTTAAACTCCTTTGTACCCTACCTAAACATAGGCGATTATAACAGTCTTGGATGAATATTTGCCCAGTTGTTATTCACTGATGCTGAAGGTCTACCTTGGGGAGTACAGTCTTACCAGGCAAGCAGTACCTAGGTAACCTCATCAGTAATACCATGTAAGGTCAAGATGACAAAGGTAATGTTATCAGAAATATCAAATTTGGACAGTGATGTAGCAGAACTGGGGCCAATGTAGACAAAAGTAATGAGAGGCAACTTGTTTACCTGGGAGAAGATTGGAGTGGAGAAAGGAAATGTCAAAGGCAGTGAAAAGGAGGGTCAAGAAATGCTAAAAGAGATAATAAGGCATGCAAGTCATGTGTTTGGTGCCATCCAGAGTAGCAGCTAGGCCACACTGCACATGACCCCTATGCCTGGAGCAGAACCAAAAACCAAAAACCATGCCACGGGAGTCAAAGCTGTTCCTGTGCTCAGGAGGACTGGGGGAGGCAGGATGCTTTCCCTGGCCAATGGAGAATACCTGGGTGAATGGATCAGGTATCCTGGTATCACCTTGTCAACATCTACCCAACACTTCCAAACAGAGTGGCTGCTGTATGGCTCTTTACTGGTACGCCATAAATACTCTCAAATCATGAAGCTATGATGGCCATGTTATAAAGCCATGCAGATGTGCACTCACTCTCCCCATGTAATGAGCACACCTTCCATCGCTCCTGCCTCCACATGTCTGATACACACTTTAGCAGGATGAAATACTGTGCAGCATACTTTAGATGGTTAATTCTCCAAAGAATGCCCTATCTGGTAAAACCTATAAGGCATATGTGTTCCTGCTTTTAAATTATTTTAATGACGTAGCTAATACCTTTGTATACTTTAAGCAAGAAAACCAGATTAAGTGTCTCTGAGATGCCATCCCAGCGATGGCAGATATATGAGAAGGGTTGTACTGAAGCAGTTACCAACCTTGATTGTCAAGGATAGAAAGTTAAAATGGAAAACAAGTTTTTATAGTTGAAACCTGTAATGTCCTTAAGAGTAAACATGCTTCCAGTCTGAAGAATGAGCACTGGGTGTATCCAGCGTCCTGCACCTGAAGTATGTAACTGCACAAATTTATCCTAGACTTGTAACCTAATAAAAGAGTTTCTTCTGGAAAGCTGTGCATACTCATTAATACAGCTGGGAGTTGTGGTAGTGTTGCCATGAGTCCCCTGAAGCAGACAGACTCCCTGATGTCTGTGGCATTATGCAGGGGCACATCCATGAGTGTCTGGATGAGGGCTTGACTCCATACGTGTTTTGTTGGAGAACTGTCTCCCTTTATTCAGTCTCCCTCAGTACGTTAAATGTGCCAGTGCAGAATGAATTTACACAGTTCAGCTAACTGGCTCAGAGCCTTAATGTCTACTTATATCAGGTTTCTCCAGCCCTTGTCCCATGGAGTTTTTAAAATTTCCAAGGACTGAGGTCCCACCCCCCATGAGGAAGAATTTTTCCTTTATTGTCAGTTGTACCCATCCTCTTGTCTTTTCATCTCTGATGAGTTTGACTCTATTTTATCTGTAATCTCTTTCAGGTATTGGAAGACTTTAATTAGAAACCTCTTTTGCTGCCTTTTCTTCTGGTTAACAAACCCCAGTTGCTTCAGCCTCTCCTTGTGTGTTGTGAGCTCCAGCCACCTGACCATCTTAGTGGTCTCACCTGGACTTGCTCCAGTTTATCATTACTTTTGCCTGTATGGAAGGATCCATAGCTGGACAAAGTACTCCAGATGCAGTCACACACTTGCTGATTAAAGGGAAAAATCTCTTGCCTTGACCTGGTGGTTGCATTCTCACAAATGCAGTTCAGTCTACAGTTGATCTTCATTGCTGCAAGGGCACACCGAGGACTCATGTCCAACCTGCCAGCCAGGCAGTCCCAGACAGGACCAATGCAGGGGCTGTTCAATCCCACATGCAGCAATTTGCAACTTTTTTATGAATCTCATGGGATGCAGTTGAGAATTTCCAGGTGCATTTTTTCACTGTTTTGACAGGGCTCAACCCCATGAAGCGCTAGGTGCCCAGACATCACTCAGTGGCTCATGAACGCCCCATCAGAGTTAGGTGAGTGTCAAAGCACTTTAAACAACCCACCTCTCCAGCCCACACCTCTTTCCACACTTCACATGTCCAGGTAATGAAGTCCCTCTGAAGTGGAGCAAAGTCAAATCATGTGAGGCTCACTGTGCCCTGGGGAGGGGAGATGCTGAAACTGGCTCTGACTCCAGCTGCTCCTCTGTAGGGAGCACATATTTCAGGCATCTCTTGGGCACACAGACATGCATATATGCCTTAGTCACGATGACTCACACTTGATACAGAATCAAAAATGAGCAAATCTTAATTCTGGAAGAAATGATTCATTAGCATAAGATCATTATTTATTGCTATCATGATGTTGCCTAAAAGGAATGCGACAGGGTCTATTTCAATGTGTGTTTGCTCTCTACTTGCACCTGAACTGGGGAAGTTTAATAAGGTCTATTGCCCAGCAGCCAGCAGAATGAAAAGCTTGGCACCTCAACTCCATTAAACACCTCTGAAAATCTCTGTCTAAAATGTGAAAGCCACAACATTGTTAATTGGTAAGCTTCAGGCACAAAGGGGAAATGTCTCAAAGAATACTGCAAGCCGTTCTCTAGTCCTTGCATCCATTTCAGTTAAACTGGCTTTGAAATTAATAGAAGACATCTGTCTGCTTCCCTTGTATAGGCAAAATGCAGTCCTCTTGAGTGGTCACGATTTAAGCTTTCTCAGACTAAGACATCCTTGAGCTGAAGGTGGTAGCTCAAACCTCCAGGAAAAAAAAAAAAAAAAAAAAAGAATAGTTAAAGGTTTGTGAGCTGCACCCACCCTACCCATCCATGTGCTGGGGAACTCCTTTGGGAACAAGCCCAGAGACCTGAGCTTACAGCCTGAAGAAGTGGCTGGAGACTGATCTGTCCCATTTGAATCCATTTCCTAGGAGAGCTTGCCCTTTTCACTCTGCGCTTTTCTGACTGTGATTCTGTGGTTTTACACATCTTCCCCCTTTTCTAATGGCAGCTTGACCTGTGTATGTGTTTTGTTTCCACAGAGCAGCTTTTGCAACCACTGCTTATCGTGACAGCCCTCAGCATCACCATCTTCCAGCCTACCCAGCTGCACCTCTGATGGATGGAGCAGCGTGTAAGAATGACAGCAGAGACATGCCTCAGTTTAAACAGCATCTTCTTTTCTAAGTACCTAGGCTGATGAACAGATTAACTCTTATCTTCGAAGTGCAGAAATTCCTGGTGATTTAGGGTGGATTAATGTTATGGTACTCAAACAGAAACACTGCTCAGTGATCCAAAGCTGAAGACAGACCCGAGTGCTTTTTTGAAAACCAGCATTATGAAAACTTTTCAAGCTGAGTACCAAAACAATGAGGTAGTAAACATTTCTAGTAACTTTTGAACATTTAGGCCATTATATGACCGCAGAGAGCATTAAAACTCAGCAATAATAACAAAATCTGGGACATCAGGAGATGAATTCTGTACCTTCTGTGCTTTGCCTGACACAGGGGCTGCTAAGTTCAAACATACAGCTGCTGTATGCTCACGTTATCTTCAGTTTCTCCACACATAATATCACTGGAAATAAAGTCAGAATACACCAAGATAACAGGTAGAGACAACCTCCAGTTACTGCAGTGTCTGGAGACTGCGATGTCTATAGGGTGAGCCTAGAGTCCAGGCTTACAGAATGACAGGTACCCAAGGGAAAAGACCCAGAATGGGTTAACACCTGTTCTGGGACTAGATTCATGGGAAGGGGGGGATTTTACACATGGAAACACCAGGCTCTCCCAGAGTTCCCATTAGACTCCAGTCCCCAAGGTGTTGTTGCAAGGATGTTATGAATGTGAGAGTCACCAACCTGAGCAATGGTGTCTGAGAGGCCAGGTCAGCTGGTTACTCAGGTTTATTTCTTGCGTAATGACTGCAACAGCCAAATCACCTACGGTAGGTGAGACAGGGAGCTTGATTTATTGGCACTTCTAATTCTGGCTTCTAACAGGAGTTAGGAGCACTCCAGCTGTGAGATGGTCTTTCTTTGTTTTTAAAGCTTATAACCAGGGCACAACAAAATGGGTTTACCTTTCATCAGGAAACTTTTTCCTAGTCCAAACTGCAGGTGGGTGCCTTGCTTTCATTTCTCTGGGAGGGTTTGTTTAAATCTAACTATTCTCCCCTCTTTTCAGCTTTTTAGTGTCTGCCAGGTGAACCATCCTGGGAAAATGCAGTGCAGCCTTGCAAAGCCAGCAAACCTCTCCAGTCCTTTTAGACTGAAAAAACAGAGGTCAGTTTGCAGAAGAGGCATGGTCTACCCAGTACAACGCTTCCTCATCCAAGGAATTAGAAGTCAGGTTATGCTCCAGGGTCTTTTCCCCTCCCTGCTCTTGAGAGCTACACTGCTGGACTGTTTTCATGGTCACGTGAAGGACGGACAGAGTTGGGTGGAGAGCAGGCACGTGTGGTGCAGCAGAAGGGTGGGAGCAGAGGCCCCAGCTCCTCTTTTAAGGGTATCCTCAGAATGATCTCCAGGCAACAGACCTAAACCGCCTGGGGTTTAGGAGTGCAACTTTGGAGGGGTTCAGGTAATTCAGCCCAGACCCTTTCTGTCACAGAGAACCACAGACCATAAGAACGAGATTGAATCCCACCTTGCGATTTTTGCCCCTACTACTCCACTGGGACGCTGTCCCTAAACAAGAGAGGAGAGAGAGTTTGTGATTCTCACTTACAACAGTCCCGTCAGTCAATAGTTTTGTACTGCTCCTGCCTGGGTGGGTAAGTGGTGAGCAGACAGGGTCTATGCATCTTCATGCAGAGTTCGTCTTACAGAGACGTAAACCCCGTCGCGCTGTCCTGAACTCCTCTGGCCGGCCATGGAAGGGGCAGGAGGCACATGGCTGAGCAGTGCAGGTCATGCTCAGGACCCCGACCCCCAACTCCTTGCGCGGTGTTAAGCAGCAGAATTGGAGGAGCCCGTCAAATGCCCGTGGGTGTCATCAGCCCTTGAGACACAGATGACCCGCGCAGCCCCACGTGCTGCACCCAGCCGGAGCTGCCTGTGAGGAGGGGCTGCACGAGCCAGGGGCTGCAGGCACGCGTCCTGCCGGGGGGGCAGCGGCGGCGGCTGGGTGGGAGCGGGGGTCTCGCCCCTCTCCCCGTCCCACCGGGAGGAGGTCGCATCCTTAAGAGCAGCCACCCTCGAGACTTGGATGACTTCACTGTGCTGCAGTTTGCAGTCATCCCTCTAATTGGGCTTCCAGTAAACCCTTGTTTCTAACCAGCCTGAAAACTTCTCTTGGTCTTTAGACTCAGCCATTAGACAATAGCATTATCTGCATTTCTTTCTATATTGCAGGGATCATTCGGTTTTAATGTGTATTTTATCACTACTTTATACTCTTGAATACTGGGAGATTTGAAATACTACAGCTGCCTTGCACATCAAATCAATGTAAACGCAATGAGAATATGACAAGAGAAGATGAATGTTGGTAGTAAGTTATTAAACAATATTTCCTGTATGATTTCTAGAGCCAGAATGTATTTGTTTATGTAATTTTATTACATTACCTGAGAGGCTGCATTTAAAAATTCAGAGTGGCATACTACCCAGGAAATTGATATCTGTTGCACACCATTTTCTCCTCCTCAGTGGAAGAAATTTCTTATTTTGTTGCTCAAGATGTTGAATGTGTGATGCCAGCTTTTATGTCTTTCCTTTACACAGTGTGTAAAGTGCATTAAACATACAACATATAAAATGTGTTAAAAAAGAGAAAAGAAGGAAAAATGAAAAATATTGTTACATTGCCTATTAGGTAGCAGATCTGAAGGAAAAATTGGCTTTTCACTTCATAGAGCAGAATTTTGTAATTTGACAAAATATAAACTAAAATAGTTTAACACAAAGCTTGTTTGGACTTCATTTTCTGAAAACAAGCACTCTGGAAACATTTAAAGTAGCCCAAAATACTTGATTTCACTTGCACTTACAAGAAATTGCAGCATCATAAATAATGTAAGTAGGAGAACTTCTTAAGGTGGTCTGTAGTAAGTGATTTCAGCCTTCTTCCCTTAACCATTTAATATACTTTGAAGGATACTTGGATCAACTTCCTAC